>NC_052048.2:4835335-6302835 GCF_903992535.2 Arvicola amphibius
GCAACCTGACACTACACAAGGCCGTGCTTAAGGAAAACAGGTGCCATTCATTTCCTGATGACATAGCCTTAGATCTTCCCAATGTTCTTACAAATCAAATGTGTGCAAAAGCTGTAGACAGGAAGACAGCATATCAGCCTCCGGCTCAGCCCGCCGCAGATTACAAGCAGAGGTCTCAAGGCAACTGTCCCAGTAAAGACCAATGCAGACTTTTCAGGGAAGAGAAGGGACAGCTACTGAAGGCTGTGGCTTCAGATTAGCAGCTGCCTCGGAATTTCCACAGCCGTGTGAAGTGTTTCTCTGTAGCGTTTGTTCTCATGTCAGAAGGAGGCTGAATCAAGTTCCCTGCCACGAACAACAGCGTGTTCCAGACAAGCAAATGTATCTTATTTATGTGCATAAACACAAACTTTAGGACAATAATACAGCTTCATTTGGCCATGCGTGGTTCTTAAAAAGCAACTCCATCTACTTGTTTATATATGCTATAAAAAAGGTCAACCTATTCATCTGCTTTAGAACAAATGTCAAATAGAGACCATTATGAGGTAAGAAAAAGGAAATCTGAAAAGAAAAAAGATGATGTGTTCTATAAAAAATAAAAGTGGGCTGGAGAGTTTGATTCCAGGGATGCCTATGGAGGGAGAACCAACTTCCATAAACTGTTCTCTGACTTTTACACACACGCCAGCAGCACCTGCATGTATGTACACACACACACACAGATACACACCAGCAGCACCTGCATGTATGTACACACTCACAGACACACACCAGCAGCACCTGCATGTATGGACACACACACATACACACACCAGCAGCACCTGCATGTATGTACACACACAGAGACACCAGCAGCACCTGCATGTATACACACACACAGACACACACCAGCAGCACCTGTATGTATGCACACACACACACAGACACACACCAGCAGCACCTGCATGTATGTACACACACACACACGAGTGCGCCATCAGCACCTGCATGCATGTACACACACACACACACACCAGCAGCACCTGCATGTATACACACACAGATACACACCAGCAGCACCTTCATGTATGTACACACAGACACACACCAGCAGCACCTGCATGTATTTACACACACATACACACACACACACACACACACACACCAGCAACACCTGTATGTACACATGCACACGCACATACTTGCTCTCACACACATGAATAAATGTAGTTAAATAAATAAAATGTAAAAATCTAATTATGGTTGTGGTTACAGAAGAGGAAACAGAACGAATATGTGGATGAACTATTTTCCCAGGAACAGACAATTTCTCCCAAACCACTAAAGACAACAAGCCAAAAATTCAATGAACATTACCAACTCACCGCACATAAAGAAACAAGCCAGCCAACACAGGTATATTGTAAAGACTTCTGAAAGAGCATGCTTAAATATTTAAAGACATCTTCAAAGACACAGCAAAAACATTGCCGCACAGCTGATTTACTGTGAGGAAAAGGAGGAGGAGGAGGAGGAGGAGGAGGAGGAGGAGGAGGAGAAGACAGTGACAAGGGACACTGAAATAAGTCTTCAAGAAGAGCGTTGGGACGAAACCTGCAGGCCAGATGGGCAGCAGTTCCGACTTGGTGCTCCTGAGTCATACAAGGGTGCGTGTTACTTTTATTTTGTTGCCATAACAAGTTGCCACCAACTTCATGACTTAAAATAAGCAAAGGAGCACCTTTCTTTGAGTAGAGTTTGTTATGTGTGTGTGGGGGGGGGGCAGAGGGAGAGCGTACATGCGTGTAGAAACTAAAGAACAACCTGTGGGCTTCCTGTCTCTCCTGCCACTGTGTGATTCCGAGCACAGAACTCAGGTCATCAGGCTTGGCAGCAAGTGCCTTTACCTGCTGACCCATCTCCCTGGCCCTCGCTACAACTCTGTAGGTACAAGACCCGGTCGGTTTGCCTGGCTTTTATTGTGAAGAGTCTCACAAAGTCACAGCCGGGTGTCAGACAGCTGAGCTCTAACCTAAGGCCTGGGGCGAGAACCTGGGGTCAAGTCCTTAGCTCTAACCTAAGGCCCTGTCTGAGAACCTGGGGTCAAGTCCTTAGCTCTAACCTAAGGCCCTGTCTGAGAACCTGGGGTCAAGTTCTTCGAGACTTAGCCAAATGCAGTTCCTCTGGCTTGGGGGTTGGGAGCCCACCTCCTGGCTGAGCGTCATGGGGTCCTCAGTGTTCGCGCACGGGCCCTGCTGCTCACCACCAGCAGTAGTGTGCTCAGGTCGTCCCTGCTGTTCACCTGAACTTTAAGGCCTCATTGGATTGGGGGCCTGTTACACAGCTATGGTAGTCTCTCTCTTAAAACCTATAACTTTGCGGCTGCAGAACCTCTCCTGATTTCACGAGCATAGTCCCAGGCCTCGGGGTGAAAGGTGGTACATTAGGCTACCACAACAGTCTAAACACAGCTAGCACAACACTGAAGAAAGAAAATGAGGGAAGAATTATCAAAAAAGGAAAAAAATTAAATACTGCAAAGCAGTGTGAAGTGGTTGTTCCTCGTGGGCACAGGCTAGAAGCCCCATCAATAGAGCAGATAGACTCTCTCGGTGTCCAGGCCCTTGCTCCTTCATAGGAGACCCTTGAAAACCAGCAGGGACAGCATGTGTGACTTCATAGAAGATTAGCTCATACAGTCCCTGAATTTCTTTATTGTTTATTAAAATTATTTTTTATATTTATGTAATAATTATAAATATTTCCAATGCTTTTAAAATAAATGATGGGTTTATATATATTAATATATTGTTTTCATATATTTGTTAATATATAATATGTAATATATTGTTCTTATATATTGATAGATAATAAACAAATAGGTGATAGATACAAATTAACCTGTTTGAAAAACAAGCTCCTAGACCATTTAGGTGAAACTATGACATATGATTTAGAATAAGAGGGCTGGAGAGACAACTCCGTGGTTAAGAGCACTGGCTGCTCTTGCAGAGGACCTGGGCTCAATTCCCAGCACCCACATGGCAGCTCACAACTGTCTATAACTCCAGCCTCAGGGGATCCATCACCTTCTGGCCTCCAGGATATGAGGCACATAGTGGTGCACAGACATACATGCAAACAAAATACCCATGCACATAAGTTAAAGAAAGTATTTGAAGAGTAGAAAAATAATTCATATTTAGGACATAAATGCCACTGTAGGGAGAACAATAAAGCCTACTTATTAGCCACTTCTCACTGTTACAGAATGCTTGACATCAGTTGCTTAGGGGAGGAAGGACTCAGACAGTTTGGGGGTACAGTCTGTCATGGGAGGCAGGTTGGCAGATGCTTCATAGAGCTGGGGTGCTGCAGGGGTTCCTCACATCCAAGTGGAACAAGACATAAAGAGGGTGTAGTGTGACCAGGCTACAAACCTCAGGGCCCACCCACAACGACCCACTTCCCCCAGTGAGGCCCCACCTTGTGAAGGTTCCACAACCTCCCCGAGCAGCGCCACCTGCTGGAGGCCAGGTGTCCTAACACATGAGCCTGTGGGGGACATTTTATATTCAAACCATAACTTTGTACCTAAAGAGAGAGAGCTGTGGCCTCTACTTTGGGGATGTGTGTGCATATATTAAACATTATGCTATCAATCAGTTATGAAAATGCAAAATAACTGATAGAAAGGTGAATAAAATGGTATTAAATGCAGTTCGCCAAAAAGGAAACTAAGTGGCCAAGTCAGGGACGAGCATGTTGAAATCATGACACATTTTGTACTCATGGGGCTGAAAAAGTTAATTGTTCTCAAATGGAAGGGCTGGCAAGGATGTGGGCAGCAAGAAGCAGGACCAGCACTTGTGTTGGCCCTGAGAGATGTACACAGCCACGGGGATTATGCTCTCTCAAGGAATTCTTTATGGCCACAGGCCAAGCCTGAGGTCGGAAGTGGTTTAGTCTCTGGAAGTCACAGGGTTTCCGGCAGGAAGGTCACACTGTCAATGGGACTGCACAAAGATTGTTCCAGGAGCTAAAGGGAAAGCAATTTGAAGGGGAAGAACTGGAGAAACCTGTTAGGGTGCTGTGACCGTGTCACACAGAGATGAAGGCCTGCTAAGGATGGTGGCCACCCAGACAAACAGACATGGGGGAAGCAGGAGAATGTGGGCATGGGACGTCATGAGGAGAAGAGGAGAGGGACGTCAGGTCAGTGTTAGGCAGTGATACAGTTCAGTTCACAGCTGGTCAGAGGATGAGCTCAGAGGTACCACTAGGGACTTGTGGGTAGCTGTGTCCATAGGGTCACATGTTGTGTAGAAGCTGCTTAGGCTTAGTGGCCTCCTGCAACCTCAGTGCTCAGAAAGGGAGGACAGGAGACCTCCGGGCGAGGCTAGCCAGACCAGCTAAAAGAGCTATGATCTCTGCATTCAGCAAGAGCTCCTGCCTCGATGGATAAGGGCGGAGTGCTCGAGGAAAACAGCCAACATCAACCTCATGCCTCCACACGCACACTCATGAGCACGTGCAAACACAAGGGCCTCCCACATGTGAACAAGCAAATTTATACACATGTATGCAATTACTTTTTAAATTTGGCATTATAAATAAGAAAATGAGGGAAAATAGAGAGATAAAGCAATGCAACTATGTTTTTGTCAAATGACTGATATGTGAGCAGCATGAATTATTATTATCAGCTGAGAAATGTCGGTGCTGTTTCTAACTCACTACAAGCCAGTCATGTCCTTCAGGCATGTTGCAAGTGACACTCTGAAAAACGCACATGTGTACATAGCTAACACATGCTCTATGACATACTGTAGTCTAGATACAAATTAGAAGCAAAAACGCCATTGTGTGTATATATAATGTCGCCTTCCAGAATTATTTTGAACTCACATTTTTTTTGAACCTCATGGTCACTTTATCAAGAAATAGCTATGTGTATTAACTTTTGGTGTCCATAGTTTAAGACTTCCATGTTTTTATGCATATGCATGTGTGAGTGCCTGCATGTATGACTGCACCACATGTGTGGTGTCCTTGCAGGCCAGGAGAGGGCATCAGATCCCTGAACTGGAGTTACCAGAGGTTGGGAGTTGTCTTGTGTGTTCTGGAAACCAAACCCAGGTCCTCTGAAAGACCAGGGAGTGCTCTTAGCCAGTGAGCCATCTCTCCAGCCCCTTGATTTCCTTCTGAGTGTTTGGTGTCATGGTGGCTTCTCTTGAGAGCAGGACACAGAGCAAGCTGTAACCACGCTTTCCTGTAACACTGGGCACCTGAGCATATCTTGGGTTTCCTTTGTTTTATGTAAAATGGATACTATTATTACTGCTCTAATAGGTCAAGACTGTTTTCTTGGGTTGCTAAATACACACATTCAGGGACTGGAGAGATCGCTCAGTGGCTAAGAGCACTGGCGCCCTTCCAGAGGCACCAGGTTCAGTTTCCCCCACCTACATGGCAGCTCACTATTGTCTGTGACTCTGTCCAGGTGACCCAGTGGCCGAATACTACACACGTGTTCTACACAGACATGTGTGCAAGCAAAACACCCATACACACAAAAGTAAATCATTAAAAAATATGCAAGTTCGATCTATAGCTTATCCTTTCGTTATCTGGGCTTTATTTCATTTTGGGGCTCTCATGACACCTTAGCTAGGTTGGAGCTTGCTGCATAGACTAGACTGACCTTGAACTTCTGATTCTCCTGCTGCTCTTCTGAGTGCTGAGATTATAGGCAGGCACCGTATTACCGAGTTCTTACTATGTACCAAAGACCTTTTTACCCAAACCCACCTTCTATATCTTATATTTTAGTTCTCTCGAAGACATCAGAATAGCAGATGTAAACGTCAAGGGATTGTTTGTGCGGCTCATTAACTCTTCCGAAGACAAAGAAGTGGAGATTGGAAACCACATTCTCCAACAGAATGTGAACGGGCATGCAGTTTCCCTATACCGATTCCCCCCCAGCATCACGATGCAGGCCAGTTCCACGGTGACAGTAAGTATGACCTGGAGCCACCATAAATTTGGAGTAGCACGACCTAAGACCACCATCAGCTAGGGACACTGAGCTGGGGACACTGAGCTGGGGACACCGCGAGCTGGGGACACGGTGAGCTGGGGACACTGTGAGCTGGAGACACTGAACGGGGGACACCAGGAGCCAAGAACATGATGTGAGAGCAGTGTGCACTGGATACCATGTTGAGATACAATGTCCTGGGAACACCCTGAGCTGAGAATGCACTGAGTTGGGAAACCATGAGCTGAGAGTACCGGGAAATGGAGCCTTAAGCTAGAAACACCATGACCTGAGAATACAGTTAGTGAGAATTCCCTGGGCCCAGAATACCTTCAATGGAAGTACCCTGTCTTGACGATACAGTGGATTAAGAATGCAGGAATCCCAGGAGCTGAGAACAAGCTGAGCTGGGAATACCATGACCTGCGAAAGCTGTGAGTTAGGAGCCCTGGGAGCTAGAAATACAGTGAGTTTGGGAGGACCATGTGCTGGGAATACCAAGATTTGACCAGGATTTGAGAATACAGTGATCTGGGGAAAAACAAGAGCTGGGAATCACATTAGCTAAAATAGAGCGAGGTGGGAATATCGTGAGCTGGGGATATGATTAGCTAGGAATACCTTAGGCTGGGAATATAATGATGTGAGAATATTGCAAACTGAGAATTCCAGGAGCTGAGAGCTCTGTGATCTGGTAAATATAATAAGTTTGAAATATCATGATCTGGGACCACCAGAAGCTGAGAACATTGTGAACAGAGAATGCCAGGATCTAAGATTATGGTGAGCTGAGACTATATTAGTGTGCTGGGAATGTCAGCCAGGAATATCAGGAGCAAGGGAAAACTATGAGCCAGGACCACCTTGAGCTGAACCCTGTGAGCAAGGGTACCATGGAATAATAATAAGGTGAGTGGGGGAAGAGTGAGCTGGGCACATTGTGAGCTGGGAATATCAGAGCCAGGTGTGTAAAGAAAACTCTCTCTACAGCCAGCCTGTGACTTGGCACAAGCGGCCTCTTGGACACTTGGTCTTTGAACTAACTGTGATGTTTGTGATTTATGGTGGGGCTGACAGATTCCCTGCACTTCCATCTGCACACCATTCTCCAATTTAGTATGCAGTCTTAGTCTGTCTTGTCTGCTAGCTACATCCTAAGTTCCTAAACTAAGAGAACACTTTCTTAAAATACAAGCCAAGAGATTGTTGGCCCAGAGAGCAGGTGCTAAGTCGGTTCTCCACTTGGCCCATGCCTCTTCGAGCCTGGGGTCCTTGGCAGTAGGTTGTAGGAGTATCATGTTTGTTTTGCATGACATTGAGATAAGACGATGTCATCTACAAAGTTCACATTGGACAACAATACAGTCAAGTTACAAACAAAACCCTTAAAGATACCTCAGTAAGTTTACAATGTGCAGGTGGGCTGCCTTTGTAGCTATCCTGGGTCACTCGCGGCCCACAGGCCATGGACTGGACAGTTGTTTAAACTGTGCTCAGTCACTGACAGTGTTCCATTATATTTTAAAATAACTTATAAGCACAGATAGTCTGGACCCGCAGGAGGCCATGACACAAGGATCCCGTGTGCCCAGGAGCCCAGCCCAGGCAAATGCAGGGAGACCTTTCCCATCTTTAATGACACTGAAAACTGTATCTGTTCAGAAAGATTAATTATGGTGTGACATCTATGGATCTAAGTGGAGCCCCAGTGGCATTTGTCAGCAACAAACTGCTTTCTCAAAGGTGTGGGCAGCAACAGCAGAAGCAAAGCCTAAGCCACCAACAGACTTTGTTTGGGAGGAACAGAACAGGTTCCGATCCAGTCCTGACTGCACGACCATCCTGTGCAAACCCAACGGTGAGGTAAGTGTCGGGGTCAAAGGTTGTTACCGGGCAGCCAGCCCATGTGTGCTCCCCTTCTGCTCTGTTGCTCTCACTTCCTGCAAAGCGTAAGCCGCAGCTGTCCCCCACCCCGTGCTCACAGCTGGCCAGCAGGAGCTGTGGTGTCCTGTGTTATAAAGGCTGCTGCAGGAGTGGGTTTTGTGTTTGATGCTATCTGGAAGTGTGGGATAAGGAAGGAAATGGATACAGCATTCTCTGGTCAGTTTATGCAAATTATTTCTTGAGATTCTCGCCTATTCTCCAGGCTGAACTCACACAAGAATTGTAACACAAAGTCTTGATCTCTGCACTCAGGAGGTGCTTAAGCTAATGGAAGGGCTTATACTCTTAATTTGAAATGACTATCTTTTATAAAAACTACAACTGGATATGTTAAAAATCTGGTATAATTCTAGCATAATTAGTAACCCATGGACATACCAGTAGGATTTAACCATATCCCTCTTTATGACAGTCAAGTAATATTTGTTTTTCAAAACTGGTCTTCAGATTTTTCTAAAATTCTTGTCTTTACTTCTTATCCCAAGACAGATTTACTATGCTGCAGAAGCACTAGCCCCCACACTATGTTGATCAGGATATGTGTTTCCTTCTTCCTTCATGGCATGGCCATACTGGGTCACTCTGCATGTAGAACAGGCTGGAGTGAGTTTTTAAAGATTTTAGTATGTGTGTTTCTGTGTGTGTGCTATGTATGTGAATGTGTGCTGTGTATGTGAATCTGTGCTGTGTGTGCGTGATTGTGTGTGTGTGGTATGTACGTGCTGTATGGTATATGTATGTGTGTATATTGTGTGGTGTGTGAATGTTTGAGTGTGTGCTGTGATGTGTATGTATGCTGTGTATGTGAATCTGTGCTCTGTGTGTGATTGTGTGTGTGTGGTATGTACGTGCTATATGGTATGTGTATGTGTGTATATTTGTGGTGTGTGAATGTTTGAGTGTGTGCTGTGATGTGTATGTGTGCTGTGTATGTGAATGTGTGCTGTGTGTGTGATTGTGTGTGTGTGGTATGTATGTGCTGTATGGTATGTGTATGTGTGTATATTGTGTGGTGTGTGAATGTTTGAGTGTGTGCTGTGATGTGTATGTGTGTACCCACAGAGTAGAGAAGAGTGTGTCATATTCTGTAGAGTTGAAGTTACAGGTGGTTATGAACCACCTGGTGTGGGTGCTGGGGACTGAACCCTGGTCCTCTAGAAGAACAGCAATCTTCCCTGCTGAGTCATCTCTCCAGCCCTTTGATGGGTTTAGGATTGGGAACTCACTAGGTACATCTTTACTCAGCCTTCCCTGTCTTTATGGATTTAAATTAAATTTTATAATACTTCTAATAATTGTCTCTGACTATAAAAATATGGATATGTAATCCAGGTGACTTACTCATTCTCCTGAGATATCATCAGTAAAACACAGATTGAGGCTAATGGTTGACCAATCAAATGCCCCAGATTAAGACTGACAATTGGCCAATCAAATGCCCCAGATTAAGACTGACAATTCTGACAATTGGCCAATCAAATGCCTCAGATTAAGACTGATGCTTGGTCAATTAAATGGACCAAAGAAGCAAGCTGGTGTAGCAATACTAATATCCAACAAAATAGACTTCAAACCAAAATTATCAAAAGAGATGGAGAATATTTCATACTCATCAAAGGAAAAATTCACCAATATGATACCTCAATTTTTAATATCTATGCACAAAATGTAAGGACACCCACACTCGTAAAAGAAACATTGCTCCACTCTCATCAATGGACAGGTCATCCAGACAGAAACTAAACAGACAAATAATGGAACTAGCAGACATTATGACTCAAATGAGCCTAGCAGATATCTATAGAATGTCTCACCCAAACACCAAAGAATACACCTTCTTCTCAACACTTCATGGAACATTCTCCAAAATTGACCACATACTTAACCACAAAGCAAGTCTTAACAGATACAAAAAATGGAATAACCCCCTGTATCTTATTAGATCACCATGGCTTAAAGTCTTAGTTCAACAATAGCACAAACTACAGAAAGCCTACAAACTCATGGAAACTGAATAGCACTCAGCTGAATTACCATAGGGTCAAGGAAGAAAGAAATTAAAGACTTCCTAGAATTCAATAAAAACCAATGCACAACATGCCCATACTTATGGGACATAATAAAAGCAGTGTTAAGAGAAAAATTCATAGCACCAAGTGCCTACATAAAGAATTTAAAGAAATTTCATACTAGCAATTTAAAATCACACCTGAAAGCTCTAAAACAAAAAGAAGCAAGCTCACCCAAGAGAAGTAGACAACAGGAAATAAACTGAGGGCTGAAATCAATAAAATAGAAATAAGAGAACAATACAAAGAAGCAATGAAATAAAGAGTTGGTTCTTTGAGAAAATCAACAAGATAGACAAACCCTTATCCAAACTAAATAAAAGGCAGAGACAGGATATCCAAATTAACAAAATAGAAATGAAAGGGGGACATACAACAGACACTGAGGAATCCAGACAGTCATTAGGTCATGCTTCAAAAAACCCATACTCCAAAAAATTGGAAAATCTAAAAGAGATAAACAAATTTCTTGATAAATCTACATACCAAATTAAACCAAGATCAGATAAACAATTTAAATAGACCTATAACCTCTAAGAAAATAGAAGCAGTCATTAAAAGTCTCCCAACCAAGAAAATCCCAGGGCCAGATGGTTTCAGGACAGAATCGCAGTGGGACAATTGTCTTGTACCCTGTAAAGATTTGTCACTTGTTTTGGTTTAATAAAACACTGAGTGGTCAGTAGCCAGACAGGAAGTATAGACATGGTGACCAGAATAAGGGAATTCTGGGAAGAGGAAAAGCTCAGTCTGTAGTCATCACCTAGATGCAGAGGAAGTAAGATGAGGCTGCCTCACTGATAAAAGGTACCAAGCAATGTGGCTGACACAGACAAGAATTATGGGTTAATGTAAGATGTAAGAGTTAGTTAATAAGAAATCCTAAGCTAATAGACCAACTAGTTTATAATTAATATAAGCCTCTGCATGTTTATTTGGAACTGAACAGCTACAGGACCAGGTGGAATAGAAATCTTTGTCTATACAGAATTCTACCAGATTTTCAAAGAAGAGCTAATACTAGTACTCCTCAAATTATTCCACAGTATAGAAACATAAAGAACATTGCCAAAATATATGAGGCCATAGTTGCCCTAATACCCAACCACATAAAGACTCAACAAAGAAAGAAAATTACACACCAATTTCCCTTCTGAACACAGATGCAGAAATACTCAACAAAATACTGGCAAACTGCGTCCAAGAGAACATCAAAAATATCATCCACCATCACCAAGTGGGCGTCACTCCAAAGATGCAGGGATGGTTGAACATATGAAAATCTGGCAATGTAATCCACTTATAAACAAACTAAAAGAAAAAAAGCACATGATCATCTCATGAGATGCTGAAAAAGCCTTTGATATAACCCAACACCTCTTCATGATAAAAATTTTAGAGAGATCAGGGATACAAAAAAACCATACCTAAATATATTAAAAGCAATATACAGCAACCCAACAACTAACATCAAACTAAATGGAGAGAAACTCAAAGTGATCCCACTAAAATCAAGAATGACAAGACTGTCCACTCTCTCCATATTTATTCAATATAGTACTTGAATTTCTAGCTAGAGCGATAAGACAACAAAAGGAGATCAAAGGGTTACAAATTATAAAAGAAGTCAAAGTATCACTATTTGCATATGATATGATAGTATACATAAGTGATCCAAAAAAGGGAACTGCTACAGCTGATAAATACCTTTAGTGAAGTGACTGGATACAAGATTAGCTCAAAAAAAAAAAATCAGCAACCCTCTCATGCACAAATGATAAAAGGCTGAGAAAGAAATGAGGAAAAAAGTAAACCCCCACAAACAATATAAAATATCTTGGTATAACTCTAACCAAGTAAGTGAAGGACTTGTATGACAAGAACTTAAAGTCTTTGAAGAAAGAAAGTAGAGAAGAAAACAGAAGGTAGATAAGAAGAAGATCTCTTACGCTCATATTGATTGGATTAACATAGTAAAACTGGCCATTTTGCCAAAAGCAATTTACAGACTCACTGCAGTCCCCATCATAATCTCAACACAATTCTTTACAGACAGCAAAAGAAAAATACTCAACTTCATATGGAAAAAAAAACCCAGGATAACTAAAACAATCTTGTACAATAAAGGAGCTGTTGGAGGTGCCACTGTTCCTGATCTCAAGAGCCACCACAGAGCTGTAGCCATAAAAATAGCATGGTGTTGGCATAAAACAAACACACTGATCAACGGAATTCAATCAAAGACGTAGATATAAATCCACACACCTCTGACCACTTGATTTTTTTTTTTTTTTTTGGTTGAGAGACTTCTTTTTTTATGGTTTATTTTTTTTAATATTTAAAAATTTCCATCTCCTTCCCTCCTCCTCCCCCCTCCCTCCCCTCCTCCTCCCCCTTCCCTCCCCTCCTTCTCCCCCTTCCCTCCCCTCCCCTCTACCCATACCTCCCCTCCCTCCCTCTCAAGGCCAAGGAGCCATCAGGGTTCCCCACTCTATGCTAAGACCAAGGTCCTCCCAACTCCCCCCAGGTCCAGGAAGGTGATCGACCAAGCTGAGAAGGCTCCCACAGAGCCCGTCCATGCAGAAGAATCAGAGCCCAGCGCCATTGTCCTTTGCTTCTCAGTCAGCCCCCGCTGTTGGCCACACTCAGAGAGACGGGTTTGGTCGCATGATCCATCAGTCCCATTCCAACTGGAGTTGGTGATCTCCCATTAGTTCTGTCCCACCGTTTCCATGAGTGAACGCACCCCTCTCGTTCCTGACTTTCTCCCTCATGTTCTCGCTCCTTCTGCTCCTCATCGGGACCTTGGGAGCTCAGTCCAGTGCTCCAATGTGGGGCTCAGTCACCTTCCCCATCTGTCGCCAGCTGGAGGTTCCCTCACGGTCCTGACTTTCTTTCTCATGTTCTCCCTCCTTCTGCTCCTCATCAGGACCTTGGGAGCTCAGTCCGGTGCTCCAATGTGGGGCTCTGTCATTTTCTTCATCTATCGTCAGGTGGAGGTTCTATGGTGATATGCAAGAAATTCATCAGTATGGCTATAGGAACTGAAGGAAGTCAAAACTATACAATGGAGAAAAGAAAGTATGTTTATCAAATGGTGCTGGTATTACTGGGTATCAGCATGTTGAAGAATGCAAATAGATCCATATCTATCATCTCAAGTCCAAGTGAATCAAGACCTCAATATAAAGCCAGATGCACTGCACCTGACAGAAGAGAAACTGGGGAACAGCCTTGAACACATTGGCACAGAAGGCAGCTTCCTAAATAGAACACCAGTAGCACAGGCATTAAGACTAACAATTAATAAATGGGATCTCATGAAACGGAAAAGCTTCTGTAAGGCAAAGAACACTATCAATAGGACAAAACAACAGCCTACAGAATGGGAAAATCTCTTCACCAACCCCAAATCTGACATAGGGCTGATCTCCAAAATATTTAGAGAACTCAAGATACTAGGCATCAAAAAACCCAAATAATCCAATATAAAAATGTGATATTGACCTAAACAGAGAATTCTCAACAGAAGAATCTCAGATGCCAGAGAAATACTTAAAGAAATGTTCATCAACCTTAGCCATAAATGAAATGCAAATCCAAACGACTGAGATTCCATCTTCTATTGGAGACCAACCTCAACAAATGCAACTCTTGCCAGGGTAGGCTCATGGGGATCAGAAATGCAAGTAAAGAACACGAAGATATGTTTAAAACTAATGAAACAGAAACCATAGAATAGTACTGGGAGGGAGTTCCAGTGAATACTGAAATCACCACATTTAATTTGCCATACACTTTTATACCCCAATACCAAAGGGAGAAGGCAATAAAAGACTTCTTTAACATGATCCAAAGGACAACTAGACATTTAATTGCTTCAACACTTTGAGACATCAAGTCATTAGCATTCTGTTGTTTAGGCATGAAGCCACCCTAGACTAAGTATCCTGAAGGAAGTCATTTCCCAGGTAACCTCATATTATAAAAGAAGGAACAGAAGTATGCTTTCATATCCTGACCATCTATCAGGATAGAATGGGTCTATGTGCATGAGCCATCGTAATGTTAAAAGAACCGAGTAATCACATCCTGAGTCAGGATACGTAGCTACACTTGCTGTCAACAATTTTGAGCAACCTCCAAAGTCTCTGACTGTAAAAGGAGCGGCGGGCTGTGTTCCTGCCTGGCTCCCGGCAGCCTGGCTAGCTTTACACCCGAAATAATTACACGGAAACTGTATTCATTTAAGCATTGCCTGGCCCATTAGTTTCAGCCTCTTATTGGCTAATTTTCATATCTTGCTTTAACCCATATTTAGTAATCTGTGTAGCACCACGAGGTGGTGGCTTACCAGGAAGGATCTTAGCCTGCGTCCATCTCAGAGAGGAGAGCTATGGCATATGCCTGAGGTGTCTGCCTGACTCTGCTTTCTTTCTCCCATAATTCTGTTCTGTCTACTCTGCCTACCTAATTTTCTGTCCTATTAAAGGGCCAAGGCAGTTTCTTTATTAACCAATGAAAGTAACACATAGGCAGATGACCATTCCCCATCATCTGACCATCAGGCAAGGTGGAATAGGCTCATACTTTTGGACCTCCACAGTCTTACACCTATCAGAATGGCTAAGATCAAAAACAAATAACAGCTTATGCTGGAGAGGATGTGGAGCAAGAAGAACACTTCTGTTTCTTGTGGAAATGCAAACTTAATCACTTTGGAAATCAATATGTAGTTTCTCAGAAAATTGAGAATCATCTACTTAGAGACCCAGTAATACCACTCTTGGACATAGACCCAAATGATGCTCAATCATACCACAAGGATACTTGCTCAGCTATGTTCATAGAAGCTTTATTTATAGCAGCCAGAACCTGGAAACAACCTAGATGCCCCTCAACCAAAGAATGGATGAATAAAATGTTGTACATTTACACAACAGAGTATTACTTAGCTGTTAAAAATAATGACATCAGGAAATTCGAAGGCAAATGGATGGAACCAGGAAATAATCACCCTGAGTGAGGTAACCCAGACTCAGAAAGACAAACATGGTATATACTCCTAAGTGGATATTAACTGTAAAGTAAAGGATAACCAAGCTATAATCTACAAACCCGGAGACACAAGGTAACAAGGAGGGCCCAAGAGGGAGACATAGGAATCTCTCAGAGAAGGGGAAATAGATCTCCTGTGTGGACTGGGGGCAGGTGGGCATGGGAACACGAGGGATCAGGTTGGGGTAGGTGGAGGGGGGACAATGCTGAGAGAGGTGAATGGAAAGGGGGCTTTACAGAGTCCCTGATGCAAGGGAAACTTCCATGAGTCAACAAAGATGGACCCAGCTATGATTCCTGGCACCAATGGGTGCATGGCCTGAATGGGCCATCCCCTGTGATCGGATTGGTGACAACCCTGGTTGTCATCAGAGAGCCTTCATCCAGCAACTGATGGAGGCGCATGCAGAGACCCATGGCTAAACATTGGGCTAGGCTTGGGGAATCCTGTCAAGGAGAGTGAGGAGGGGTTTTAGGAGCCTGGGAGTCAAAGACAACAGAGGAAAACCCACAGAAATGGCTAGCCTGGCTCATGAGAACACACAGAATCTGAACCTACAACCAGGGAGTCTGCATGGGACCGATAGGCCCTCTGCATTTATGTGACAGTTGTGCCAGGGTCCACTTGTGGGACTCCTGGCAATGGGAACAGTCTGTCCCTGGTTCTTTGGCTGGCTCTGGGGAACCTATTCCTCATGCTGGTTTGTCTTGTCCAGACTGAATACAGAGGGAGGTGCTTGCTATTACGGAAGCTTGATTTGCTGTGCTTTGCTGATGCCCATGGAGAACCTGCCCTTTTCTGAGTGAATACTGAGGATGAGTGAGAGAATGGGGGGTGGTGTGAGGTGGGGGAGGAAATGGGAGGAGAGGAGGGAGGGGGCTTCAGTAGGGATGTGAAATTAATTAATTTTTAGAAAAGTAATGGTTGGGATGCGAAATGTCAGGACACCTGCCCCCAGTAGGGGGCGCTGTATGAGGGGGGTTGAACTTTGGGGAGACTGGTCTTCTCTGGAGGAACTGTAGGTGGCTTCTTCCTTTTGTGCCTTCTATGTCTTGGTCTTCCACAGTATAAAGGGTTCTGACAAATCCTCCCATCACCATGGAGCCACTTCATCATTGCTTGCCCACCACAAGGGGCTGAAATCCCATGCGACCACGAGCCAGCATCAGTGATACTTACTAGTATTAATACTGTCTTCCCACTGTTGCTTCAGAAACCGCCATGGTCCTCCAGAGAGTCTCTTCCTCCCTTCAGTCATTGCATTATTTTGTACTTGTCCTGGTGGTTTATGTCAGCTTGACACAAGCTAGAGGCAGTCATCTCGAAAGAGGGGACTTGAGTAGCGAAGGTGGCTATGGATCAGCCTATCGTGCAGGAGAGCCCAGCTCCCTGTGGGTGAGCTGACACTGGGCAGGTAAGCCTTGCCTAACTAGGAAAGCAGACTGAGCAGGAGCCACGGGGAGCAAGCCAGTAAGTAGAGTTCCTCTGTGGCCTCCACTTCAGTTCCCCTTGGGTTATATTCCATCAGAAAAAAAAGCCCATTTGTGATACAGCAATGGCATTGCTCATTTAGAAAATGCGCCCTTGATGGGAAGGCAAGGGGATTAAAAACAAACAGCTCTAAAAAAATTAAAAAATAAAATAAAAAATTTTAAAAAGATCACCCCATTCTTACCTCAGTTGAAACTCGTCCTCACTCTGCAATCACAAGAAAGGTTTTCCTGGGAAATCTATTCCTGTCTACCTGCTGACTGAAGCAGACAGGCCTGAGGTTCCAGCAGACACTGAGTGACGGCAAGCTGTGTCCATGAATCCTGTATGACTCCAACATGACCAGTGGACAGCGTCTCGCCCTGTTTTGAAAGTCCTTAGACTCATAGCACATTGCTGATGACAGTATATAATCTCATATTTGCAGGGATCAAACAGAATGCTGCCTACAAAACTGCAGGCTTTCTGGCACTTTTTGGTACTTTCCCAGGCCCTTGTTTTGCATTTAAGATCCAGATAGGGAACAGATCTCTTCTTTACAATGGGAGTTCAGAGAAGGGCTCTTTAAAGAAATCACAGCAGGGATTTCTTTGCACTTGACTGGGAAGTAGCTCTGCTGGTATGTACCCAAAGAACATGCAGAGCATAAATAATCTGGAGAACTAATTTGTAACACATAGAATATAAGCACTAAAATGACATTGTATCTGGGAATTTCTAAAGTAAATTTCATTAGCTCTTGTCACAGATATGTTTAATATATATGTATGTATGTATGTATATATTCTGTAATTAATGTTGAAAACTTAAAAACACAATAAAATTTATTTTTAGAAATATATTCTAATGTGTAAAGTTCTCATCTTTAATCCCAGCACTCTGGAGGCTGAAGCAGGAGGATTGCCATGACTTCTAGAATACCCTGGGCAACTCAGCAAATGCCAGATCAACTGAGGCAGCAGAGTGAGAGCCTACCTCTGACAGAAACCTGGAACCAAAGCTGAATAACAGTGCAGCAGGCCTCTGGCAGTAGACACATTTCATACTGAGAGCCCTCTTCCTTTCTATTAGGCCATCGCCTGGTACACTCCAATCCACTGGAAGCAAGCATGGGAGAAGTTAGAGACCGACATTGAATTTGAGAGATGCTCAGTAGTGATTCCAACAATGAAAAGCCATCTGTTTGGGTGGACAAGGACATCTGCATCCTCCATAAATAAGGAAAAACAAGAGTCAGAAAAGAAAGAGTCCTCCCAGTGCCAGATAGCGCACACCTGCCCTGCTCTTAAGAGGTAAAGGATACTCATTTCCTATTTATTGAGCCCTCCCCCATCAGTACCCGAGACTGTGGGACGCACTGGGAGCCCATGTACGATCATCAGTCAATGGGCCATGGCTCCAGTACAGTGTAGGCACTGTGAAGAGAGCAGATACCTGTGTACAGGCTCTGAAGGGTTAATCATAAGATCCCTGCGCCCCTTAAGAAGTTCTTGGCACTGCTCGCTATTGGAGGCAAGGTAACTGTAGAGAGGTGGGAAGGTGACAGCATCTCCCTGTGCTTAGCTGGTACCGTGGAAGCAGAAGCATGCAATGAATTTTATCCTCCAGCTAGCTGAGGACAGAGTTGCAGAATTCCATTCCTCTTTAGCCAAATGCTGTGACACAATAAATACCCTGCCTACAAGATCCAGAAGAGACATCCTCTCTCTAAACTCTATCATGTGTACGGGTGTTTTGCCTGCACATGTGTGTGTACAGCGTGTGGCCACAGAGACTAGCAGAGGGCGTCTGGGAGTTACAGGTCTCTAAAAGCCACCATGTGGGTGCTGGAAACTGAAGCAGGTTCTCTGGAAGAGTGGCCCGTATTGTAACTGATGAGCCTGCTCTCCTGCTCCCTCTGGGTTCTTTACATAGGCTTTCTCTCTCATCGCACCTCCAATACTAATACTACTACTACATAAAATGCCTTTGATTTCAAACCCGTCTTTCTCTTGTCACAGAGAAAAGGAAATCTCGCCGACCATTTCACCCAACCGGAGTCCTTGGTGCCGCAGTCCCTACGCCTCTCCGCATCCCTACTGTTCGCTCATTGAATCTCAGGGCTCAGACGTCTCCGAGAGCAGGTTGGGTGCACTGCTGAAGCCGCAGCCAGCCAAGCCTAAATCAGCCCCAGGTAAGCCAAACACATTCCAGGAGAGAGGAAGAGATGAAGATGCGGGGGAGAGGAGAGAGCCAGGAGACTGCTTGTGCTTATGTGCGAAGTATTAAAAACTGCTCAGCCCCACGTGCCAGACTGTTTTAGCTCTTTGTCTCAACAATTATCTGAGAGAAATAGTTCAAAGAAGATTCTCATTTTGGCTCGTGCAGAGCTAGGTAGAGGCCTGTGTGGTTTGCCTGCTTTTCACCATGACAGAAGGGGTGGGAGAGGGGGCAACTGTTCATCTCACAGCAACCACAAACCAAAAGGAGCTGTGTCTGGAAGCAGCCAGCATAAGATACAGCCACAGGGGAGCTCCGTCCTCCATCCAGCCCCCACCTGCCGCAGTTCCGTCTTTCAAGTTTATTCAGATTTTGAATCCTGCCGCCCCCCAAATCCTCTCCCTCAGATTCTCACCTCTAAACACCGTTTGTGTTGGGGACGAAGCCATACAAGAATCCTTTGGGGGAACCCTTCGTCAAAACTCTAACAAAGGCTCTTAGAGCAAGTATATAGGTTGTTCACTTGCAGTGGCTGTAGTAGAGTAGCTAACTTCCTGTTATTGAACCCATCAGTCATAAGAATCAAGTGGCCAGCATGTGGCTGGTCTGTTTAGGGGGTGTATTTATTTTGAGAAACAATCTCACTCTATATATCCCTGAAATTCACTCCTGGACTATCTGTAAACTTAGGACAGTTCTCCAGCCTCAGCTCCTGTTGTCTTTTTTTTTTTTTTTTTTTTTTTTTTTTTTTTTTTTTGGTTTTTCGAGACAGGGTTTCTCTGTGGCTTTGGAGCCTGTCCTGGAACTAGCTCTTGTAGACCAGGCTGGTCTCGAACTCACAGAGATCCGCCTGCCTCTGCCTCCCGAGTGCTGGGATTAAAGGTGTGCGCCACCATCGCCCAGCTCCTGTTGTAATTCTTGAAGGCCCATGAAAAGTGGTCCCGTGTGTTATGCTGTGACAGAAAACCAATAGCCACCACTTCCAAACAGAGCCCAACAGTGACCCCAAGTTATTGTTCTCATTCTCCCAGGGGCTCCGCCCTGAACAGGATCTTAGACTGGGTGGTTGTTGTTGTTTTACTTTTTGGATTTTTGAGATAGGGCCTCCTAGATGTCCCAAAATAGCCTTGAACTCTTGAGCCTCCTACCTCAGCCTCCTGAGGGCTGGGATTACTGGCATGCATGTCAGTGCCTGGCTGAGTTAACCCAGACTCTATGATTAGATTTTCATAAGTCCCTGAGCCTTCTATACTTGCTGCAGAATTGTGTTTGTGTGACTTCTTCTGGTTGAGAGTATTTGAGGCTCCCCACATACCCCTAAACTTTTGAGAAGAACTGAATTTGAAGAACCCTGTACCAAGAAGGAACCAGATTCCAGTATTGAGATACAGTTTCACACAATGGCTGTAATCTGGAGACACCATAGCTTATAGCCTTGTTTGGCAGACATGCATTTAAAAATAACTTTTAGGCAGAATCCCAACATACAATACACAGGCCTCTCTGTCCAAGTGAGGGGAAGATGGCCATGCTCGGTGCTCACAACCTTGATATTTGTCCTTATCTCTGACCCCTAAGAAACATGAACCTAGAAATTTCTATTAAACACTAAAAGCCACAGTGTTAGGGTTGTTGGCACCTCCTGGAGAAACAATGACCACCATACTAGCCCCCTTTAGAAATGGAACAATGGGTTCTAATAATTGATAATAACTAATAGATATTATCAGTGATAATCCATCTTCATAAAACTGCATGCTAGGTGTATGCTACTTGTATGCCCGTGCTTCCTCAGCTGTGAAATAAGATCCGAATCTGAATTGTCAAGGTTTTCCTTAAGCAAAAATCCTCTGTCAGAGAGACAAACATGGTTCTTAGGACTGTGTTGTACAAAGGCCGCTTATTTGTTCCCAGCTGCTCAGCCCTGAAAGAATCACACAGAAACCATACTATTTGCAATACTGTTTGGCCAATATCTTAAGTATATTTCTAGCTAACTAATGTATCTGTGTATCTCCATGCGGCTGTGGCTTACTGGGTAACGTTCCCACATCTGTCTCTGGCAGGGCTCCATGGCTTCTCACTGACTTCGCCTTCTTTCTCCCAGAATTCAGTTTAGTTTCGCCCACCTAGTTCTGTTCTGCCCTGCCGTAGGCTCAAAGCAGTTCATTAGTCAATAGTAATCACAGCATACAGAGGGGAATCCCACATTACTCCCCTTTTCTGTTTAAATAAAAGGAAGGTTTTAACTTGAACATAGTAAAATTACATATAACAAAACAGGTATCAAGCAAGAATTACAGTTACAATATTTATATCTACTTTATCTTTTATCATAACTAAGGAAAACTATAATCATAACTATCCATTCTTCAACTTTATCAAAGATTCCAGAAGGATATAATATTACCTAAGTTAACAGGAAGTACATTGTAAGCAACTTCTAAAACTCTTGAATTGACAGGGACATCTCACTGCCTGGACAGCCACCCAAAGTTCTGCTGTAATGTTGCAGGCTCCCATCTTCAGCCTACTGGCCCATAGTATCCTGCAGACTTTTCTGTGAAGCAGAAAATTTCAAAGACAGCTTTCCTTATATTGGCAGTTTGTCAGTCACAACAGACATTGCAGAATGTGTGGCAGATTCTTTCATGAAGCAGGAACCCCAAAGGACCATCTCATTTTTAGGCAAGTTCAGCAGCCATTTCTCTGCAGATCCTGCATCTCCAGTTCACACAGCATAATATCAAGCAGTCCAGGCAAGAGCAGTTCCTTGCCCATATGGCTAGCAAACTCCATATGGAGCCTCTTCAGTGCCCATCTTTCTCTTGAAGTTATTGCTGCTGCTAGGAGTAGATGTGTCTCACTATTATGAAAAGCCCTAACTTCTTAAAACATTTAAATGCCATATTTTGAAGGTCTCTGAAAGATTTGAAGAGTACCTGTCTAACTGAAATATGCCTCTGTATATCTAGAAAACCTAAATAACATGACTACAAGCTTGACTATTATAGATGATTATCTATTAACCTATATTTCTTAATTATACATTGCATATTTAAATGAGTTGCACAAACACAATACCTTAATAAAAGAGCAGAAATATACATGTAACAGAATTGACTTTAAATTTATATCAATAAAGCAAGATTTATACCAATGCAAAGTATTGATGTCTATATCATATCCCCCTTTAAATGTAAACAAACATTTATAAACACTCATTTAGGGAATTTGGGCATAGTTCTCTCCAACCTGCTTCCTGATTTTTGTTGTACAAAGTATTTTGGGGGTTTTTCACAGTGACATTTCAGGGGATCTTGGTCCATCAAACTACATTAGTCTGGAAGGATTCCACAGGTTCTCATCTTCTGTGGAAGCAAAAGTAGAACCTCTTTTCCGAAGCAACTTATTCTTAGACCCAAATTCTGAAGTCAGGATACCTTTATGCTGGTTTAGCTTAGCAGTCCATAAAATGAAATGTCTTTCTGTACTTAGCTCCTTCACAGTCAAAAAATTCAAAGAAAACACAATAATAGACATAATTCAGACTCTCTGTGTATATTCCATCTTTACGTAGCTTATTTTTCTTACTCTATTACTTTTTCTACAAGTTTAATATTTAATTATCTTTACTCCTTTAATCTGTGACTCTCTGTACTCTTATATTACATTTACTGTCTCTGTCCTCTTTTTCTTCTCTCTCCCAAGCCTACGTACATTTTTTCAACATACTGTGACTCGTTTAGAGGTCTTTTATGTCTGAATCTGTCCTATTGTGTATCTGTAATTCTTTTCTGTCCAGAAGCACTTCTTAAAATGCTAAGCACTTCTGTGGCTGCTTTGTATTTTGGCTCTGCCCAGTCCAACATGGTGGGGCAGAGGTCTGTTTAGCGCAAACCATATTCACAGCCCAATTTTCAGGTACACAGTGGGTCTGTGTTGCCATTAAGCAAGTTGTAACACTCTGCTCACAAACCCCATTTAAATGTTTGATCTCCTGAAAGAGCCAGAGTTTGTGCTGTCAGCATGGCCCAGGAAGCAGCTGGTTCAAAACTGTGTAGTTTTTTTTCGACTACTGCTGAATCAGGAAGTCCTCTCTTAAAGGAGCTGCAGCATGCTGCCAGCAAGCAGAGCCCATTTAGAAAAAAATGTAGCTAAACTTTGTTTTTCAGTGTCTAGAATTCCTTTCCAAGCCCTCTCAGATTTTATATGAATTTAGCTGGCACACATTGGAGCACCAATTTGTAGTAGGAGACCATTCGCTCATTCTCAGCTGCCCAGCCGGGAATAATCACACAGAAACCATATTATTTGCAATACTGTTTGGCCAATAGCTTAAGCATATTTATAGCTAACTCATATCTTAAATTAACTCTTCTCTATTAATCTGTGCATCCTGGGGCCAATTTGTTGTACAAAAGGCCACTTATTTGTTCCCAGCTGCTCAGCCCCAAAATAACTACACAGAAACCATATTATTTGCAATACTGTTTGGCCAATAGCTTAAGCATATTTCTGGCTAACTCATATCTTAAATTATCCCATCTCCATTAATCAGATTCCATGATTTTTACATGAGAGTTTCAAGAAACATGTCTAATATGGTTTTCTCCAATGAATTACCCTCAATAACTTGCTTTTTGAATAAATTTAGTTTCAACTTTTCCTGAAGCAGCTTTCTGTTGTGACTCATAAACTATTTCTCTGTGCTGTGAATATGCACAGATAAATATGCATCAGAATTGCCAGGATGTTCTTTTGGTTTCTATTGCAAAAGTCAGTCACCAACAGACATGTTCTTCTAAATGATAGATGAATAGCTGGGGAAAGAAATTCCCTCATGTCCTTGAAAAAGAAATGTATAATGAAGCCAGGCAGCAGTGGTACACACCTTTAATCCTAGCATTTGGGAGGTAGAGGCAGGCAGATCTCTGTGAGTTCAAGGCCAGCCTAGGCTACAAAAGCTAGTTCCAGGGCAGCTCCAAAGCTACAGAGACACCCTGTCTCGATTCCCCCTCCAGAAAAGAAGAAAAAAAATGTATAATTAATTTTTCAAGGGGAATTTACCTTGTACGTTCATACTCTGATAGGGTTTTTTTGGGTCTTTTCTACCATGGGGCATTTTGCTGTCATGCACACACAATAACCAGCAAAAAAAAAAAAAGCAGACCAGCTGACCAACCACACCTGCAGGCTTCTCACTCCTGCTCTTTACCTGCTGTAACAAACAGGCATTTGCTGGGTCGCAGAACAAAGACACTTCAGAAGAGTACAGTGGTTTTGCCTTTAGTTGTTTCTTAAATACAATGCAGGAGCTAGAGACTAAAGAATAAGATAATTTAGAGAACCGTCTACGTACCCCATGTCTAATTAATACCAACCATGTTTTTTAAAGATGTGAAACTATGCGATAGGATGTAAAAGTCGCCCTACACTAACCCCTCACAACGGATGGTGCTCACATTCTGTCGTGATGACTGCCACATCCACAGCCTGAAAGCCTTTGTTCTCATTCTAGTCTGGAGTGTATATTGGACCACACCACTCTGGCCCTTACCTCTGGACATTAACTGCACATATAAGGATCCGTAGACCAGCACAGGATGGAAACTTTGCTTTTAACTTCTGGAAGGGGCATTGCACTAGGGGTGTCTGCTCTTTGTGACATAATCATACAGCATAAAGGAACTAACTCTAGTGTTATGTGCAGAGCTGATTCCATTACCATATGACTCCATTTTAATATTATTTTCTGTTCTCATATTGTCTTGTTCTACAGCAATGTAAATGAGCATTCTGTATCTACCACAGCAGCCGTGTGTGTGTGTGTGTGTGTGTGTGCTTATACACAGGCGCTAAAGCTGCTTTAAGAGGGCTAGTCAAACGTTTTCAGTCCTCCACCCTCCCATTTGTGTGTACTCAACCATTGTAGTCCTCCACCATCCCATGTGTGCTCAGCCATTGTGGTCCTCCACCATCCTGTGTATGTGTGCTCAGCCGTTGTGGTCCTCCACCATCCTGTGTATGTGTGCTCAGCCGTTGTAGTCCTCCACCATCCCGTGTATGTGTGCTCAGCCGTTGTAGTCCTCCACCATCCTGTGTGTGCTCAGTCGTTGTAGTCCTCCACCATCCTGTGTGTGCTCAGTCGTTGTAGTCCTCCACCATCCTGTGTGTGCTCAGCTGTTGTAGTCCTCCACCATCCTGTGTGTGCTCAGTCGTTGTAGTCCTCCACCATCCCATGTGTGCGCTCAGCCGTTGTAGTCCTCCACCATCCTGTGTGTGCTCAGTCATTGTAGTCCTCCACCATCCCGTGTGTGCTCAGCTGTTGTAGTCCTCCACCATCCCGTGTGTGCTCAGCCGTTGTAGTCCTCCACCATCCCGTGTGTGTGTGTGTGTGTGTGTGTGTGTGTGTGTGTGTTCAGCCGTTGTAGTCCTCCACCATCCCGTGTGTGCTCAGCTGTTGTAGTCCTCCACCATCCCGTGTGTGCTCAGCTGTTGTAGTCCTCCACCATCCCGTGTGTGCTCAGCTGTTGTAGTCCTCCACCATCCCGTGTGTGCTCACTGTGCGGCATATACAGACTCAGTTTTCATTTTCTATGCTCCTCTAAAGAGAGTTTGACCGTCTCCCAGAAGTGCAGGAGGAGAGTCCCGTTTCCCTTGTCCCTGTAACTTTACATGAACAGAAGCTGACAGATGCTGATGAGCTCATCGCTATCTCAGGATGAAATTCCTCTGAAAAGTTCAGATGTATACGCGTCCTAAGTAAGAAAACACAGACGAGTTCCCCATTCCAGGATGAACTGTGTCTTGCACTACTCCGAGGACTCTTAACTCTTCGGTACAGGCCCAAGTTCCTTGTCTCTGCAGTAGGTTGAGGCAGATGTAGCTAACCTCAGATGTTAACAAGGATGCATGATACAGGTTAGCCCAGACTAAAGGACAATGTGTCACAGCTGTGACATTGTAAGGCACATACATCATGTATTTCCTAGCAAGGCGTTCTCTGGTGTGCAGGTTATCTGGAATAACTACCGCAGGCCAGTTGGGTTTATTTTTAAAATGGTTTAACCTTTAAAACGTAATCATGGGGCAGGAAAGACAGCTCTGCAGTTACGAGCACTCTCTGCTCTTGCAGAGGAACCGTGTTCAACTCTCAGGACCTACATGGCCGTTCACAACTGACTGCAACTCCAGTCCCAGGGGACTTGTTGCCCTCCTCTGTCCTCCAAGGACAGCAGGCATGCACGTGGTGCGCACACACCGGAAAATGTTCATGCCTGTAAAGTAGACTAGTAATAATAATATTAATATTAATTTAACCATGTGCCACAAAAATGTTGAGAAAATTATAGCTAGTGATCTCAATTGATATAAAATACACACCTTATAAATTTCAGTACCTATCCATACGAGTAAAAATATTACAAAATAGAACTAAAAAATTTCAATTTGACAAATGACATCCCAAAATCCTAAAGCAGGTTTCTCACAAGTCTAGAGAGAGGCGAGAATTCTCATTACCGTGACTCATGTCCAGTACTGCACTAGAAGCCCCAAATGTAGAAGTAAGAAAACGGAAAATTCTTACATGCTATTACCCCATAACTCCATAATTCTTTTCTTAGCGACTCTATATGCTTGCAAATACATTTGTTATGACACATACCATAATGGCAGCTGGGTCTTGATTGGTAGTGCCCTGACGCTGGAGACATCCAGTCCATCATCCATCAAATAGATGCGTCCATTTTGACATCAGTAATGGCGTGGAAGGAGCCACCGCAGTGACACCAGTGTGCACTGGCAGCATCCTTCCGAGCCAAAGGTCTCAGACAAAGAAGTCTGTTGGGTGAGACCTTGCTCATAAAACTCAAAACCTGAACCATGGTCTCAACAACTGGGAGAGTCACATGTGACAAAGAAGAAGTGTGGGGACCTGCCCAGAAACTATTTGTGGAACGAGGAGAGGTCCCGTTTCTTGGTCTGCATAGTGTTTATGATGTTAACTGTCCTCAGGCTGCGCAGTCATGGTTTGCAAACTTTCTACCCTTTTCGATTTGATGACAAGTCCTGGGCAGGTAGCTCAGTCAATAAAGTGCTTTTCTTGAAGGCACACGGTCCTGAGTCCCATACCCCGGAACCCACTTTCTAAGGCCTGGCATAGAATGACGGTGATTAGACTTACAGCTCCGGAGAAGTGGAGACGGGCGGAGCCGTGGAGCTCGTGGTGCGGCTGCTCAGTCATCCTGGCAAGCTCCAGGGCTATGAGGGAGCTGGCTTCAGAAAAACACAATGTCTGAAGGATGACACCCGAGGCTGACCTGTGGCCTACGCGTGCACCATGTAGTGTGTGTGTGAGCACACACGCATACACAGATACTCACTTGTAATTTTATGCCGCAGAAGGATAGGAAGGAAGTATGGGCGCGGTAATGAGAGATAATAACTGGGCTCTGCCAAGGATAGAGAAAGAATCCTGAGGTGCTCATCGGTAACCTCAGTGAATAATAATGATGAATATTAATGATGTGAAACTTACTTAACAGGAGGAAGTGGCCTCCCAAGTAAGTCAGAGCCGCCATTCCACTAGGATGTGCTGGGGACTAATATTAATGGAGTTTGTAGCTCAGTGGTCTCCAGGCTACCCTCATGGCACAGATGGCTAATCGGCAAAATGTTGTTCCTTTAAGGTGCGAGACTCAGAGGTCCAGAGACACCCAGACATGAGGCTTCCAAGAGTAACTAATTCCACCCCTGCTACCACTACCAGAACCATGTTGCAGCCCACATTCCCAACAGTGGGCTATAAACAAATTCTGGACACAGCATCTCCCTGAGATCTTTGGGTTATGAGTTTGCCTGCATCTCCCCTGTGGCACGATAGAGCGGGCAAAGCTGCCCTAGATGCAGCTGTGTCTAGGTGAAGGAGCCTGCTTCTATCAGCACGTTTTCAGGGCTGTTAACTGAGACTGATGATCTTGTTCACGCCATCGTTAGGTTGGATTGTTGCTTCTGAGACAGATGACCTCCACAGAACTGTGGCCACTCTAGATTTAACTTCAGATAGTGGGCTCCTGGTAAGAAGAGAAAAGGGGTTCACAGCTAACAGATGTTTTAAGGACAGTTAAATACATAACAGAGAGACAGCTCAGTTCCCAGCACCTGTATGGAAGGATCACAGCCACCTGTAATGCTAGTTCCAGGTGACCCAACACCCTCTGATGTGGGCAATAGAAGTCACAAGCACACATACACTCACATGCACACACACACACACACACACACACACACACACACGTGCACAGACATACACACAAGCATGCATACACACACATATACATTCAAATGCATGCAGGCACAAACATACACACAAGCATGCACGCACACATACACATTCACATGCATGCAGGCACAAACATATGCACAACCATGCACACACATGCACACATCCATGAATGAAATCTTTTAAGAGAGAGAGAGATTTGAATTAGAACATGAATTTGGGGTGTTGAATGTTCTGTTCCTGAGTGTTGGTTGCCTGTACTTACCTGGCCTGTTCTTGGGAAAACCATGCTGGAATCTTATATGCTAACCAGTGGTTCAGTAATGGAGCAGCAGAAATGACACAAAGTGGGAAAAGGTGGACTCTGGGAGGTGAGTGATGGCTGTGGATGGCATGTGCATGACTTTCCTGATTGGGGTGACCAAAAGTGACTTCAGAGAGGGTTTCTCTGGCAGTGACTGGGGGCAGGAGCAGCTTGGCAGGAGTGGCGGGGGCCATAGGCTGTCTCCTCACGTGTGGGAGTCAGAGCAGAGAGAGAAGAGTGCTGATGCCCACTGGGTTCCCTCTTTCTCTTACCTTTCCTTTGCTTTCTTTTTTCTCTGTCTGGGACCCCACCAGTAGGATGGTGATGCCCACGTGTAGGACAAGTCTTGTTCCCCAACTTGTCCTCTCAGGAATTCCCCGAATAGACAGCCAAAGTATATGCCTCACTAATGGCTGGGCTTTTACAAATTCCCTCAGTTTGGTCATGAAGATTTTCATCACAGGTAGAATATTTACTGATACTTTCTTGTTGCCCAAGGTTTCTGTCCTGCCCGGTTCCTGCAGTTGCCAGGCCCCAAAGAAAATCACACAGAGGTCTACACATTAGTTATTCACTGATTGGCCCATTAGCGCAGGCTTCCCATCAACTCCCACCATTTTCTATGTGCTTGGATATTTTTAAGAATTTTTAATTCTCTTATTTGTGTGTGTGTGTGTGTGTGTGTGTCTGTGTAAGTGTAGCAGCTATTTTTTATTTGTGTGTATTTGTGTGTCTGCCATGTATATGCATGTGTGTAGTACCTGTGGAGGTCGGGAGAGGGTCCCATCCCCTGGAACTGGAGTCACGGGCATTTGTGAGCCTCCAGATAGGATTGCTGAGAAACAAATTCAGGCCCTCTGCAAAAGCAACAAGTGCACTTAGCACTGACCCCCCCTCTCCTAAAACTAGTTTGCAATGGAAGAAGGAAGCAGAAGGAAGCAGCTGAGGCGTTCTTAGCAGAACCCCTGACGTTTTCTGAGCACAGAATCACTGAATGAAGGCGGAGGCCACTCCCAAGAAGATGTGCCTGCACCATCCCATCCGTGGTCCTTAGCGTAGCACAGCACAGCACAGCACAGCACAGCACAGCAGTTCTCAGCCTGTGGGTCACCAACCTTTGGGGCCCCGTGTCAGATCTCCTGCGTAGCAGATATTTACATTGCAATGCATAGCAGTAGCAAAATTGCAGTTATGAAGTAGCAACAAAATAATTTTATGGTTGGGGTCTCCAAAGCATGAGGAACTGTATAAAGGGCTGCAGCATTAGGAAGGTTGAGAACCACTGCTGGAAGCCTTGTCCTCTTGCCAGTGTTGCCTTAAGTCTGTGTGTGGTGATATTGTGTTCATGATCTAACATGTAAAGCTTGCCTGAAAATCAGAGGGTGTAGCTAGCCACTAGTTAGCCATAGAGGCCTGGCAGTGGTGGTGCATACCTTTAGTCTGAGCACTCTGGAGACAGGTAGACAGATCTCTGTGAGTTCAAGGCCACCCTGGGCTACAATAGATTGATCCTATCTCAAAGAGAAACAGAGCCAGGAGGTGATGGCTCACACCTTTAATTGGGAGTCACAGGCCTTTAATCCCAGCACTAGGGAGGTGGAGACAGAAAGGCCTATGGCTGGGAGGAGAGAGGAATATAAAATGGGAAGAAACAGGGGCTCAAGGCCTGAGGATTCAGTCTGAGGATTCGTAGACAGGATACCCCATTCAGTCTGAGGATTACAAAGAGGTAAGAACGAGTGGGTGGCTGCTCTGCTTCTCTTATCTATCTTTCAGCTTTTGCCCCCTAACATCTGACTCCAAGGTTTTATTATTAAGACCAATCAGAAATCGTGGTACATCTGTGGGTTGCTTTCTCAGTGTCCTTGTGCAGCTAGGCTTAACAGTGAGAACCAGGCCTGAGGATGGTGACAGAGCAAATATGCTCCTTTTGTGGTTCGAACTGAACTAAACCCCCATAGGCTCCTGTATGTGAACACTTGGGTCCCAACTGGAGACTGTCTTGGAAGCTTAGGTAGGTGGAGCCTCCCTGGAGGAAGTGGGATCCTTGTGGTGGACCAAGACAGCCTCTCTTTCTGTCTGCTCCCTGCTCCCTGCCTGATGAGGAATGTGACCATGACAACCTCGTGCTGATTTCACAGCTAATCCCTTCTTCCCTCAAGTTGCTTCTTGTCAGGTATTGGGTGCATTAGGAAGACAATAACTTTCACAGTTTGTTGTTGACTGAGGTTTCTGTCCCACCTGGTCCTGTAGCCATTCAGTACCAAAGAAATACACCAAGGTCTACATTAATTATAAACTGATTGGCCTAGTAGCTCAGGCTTCTTATTAATTAATTCTTACATCTTACATTAATCCATTATTCTTGTCTGTGTTAGCCACGTGGCTTGGTACCTTCCTCAGCAAGGCAGTCACATCTTGCGTCCTCTGTGTCTGGGTGACAACTTCAGACTGAAACTTCCCTCTTCCCAGAATTCTCGTTGCCCCACCTTTACTTCCTGCCTGGTCACCCCGCCTATACTTCCTGCCTGGCTACTGGCCAATCAGTGTTTATTTAAAATACAAGTGACAGGGTACAGACCACTGTCCCACAGCAGTTTGTTACTGAGCAGGCTTTATGCTGCATGCTGCTTAAGGCACCTGACCCATCAGCCATGATGCATGTTGCATTCTGCAGTGAGAATTCATTTTAATTGTGCACAGTACAGCTGCTGCCGTCATCAGCATCAATGTTATTGTGGTAATAACAGTTCATCTTCCTTTCTGAAGGTTGCAGAGCCACACAATGAAAGCCAACTGCTAGAAAATAAATGAAGCTACAGCCTAATGCAGCAATAAGGTGTTTAAAGTCTCATCAGTGTAAGGTCTACATCCCAAGATCATGCCTAGGGGACTTTACGTCAGCTGGACCCTGGGCTATTACTCATTACAGGTCATTAGATCTGGCATCTGTCTTGGGATCGAGGTGTTTTCCACAAGGATCTGCACATTTGATATGAATTTCCCTTATGTGTTCAGGCTAGCATCTGTTCATTGGTGCTTGCTTGTTTTATGGGGTCTAAATTTATTGTGTTAAGAATTTAGAATGTCTGAATTCACATTTCTATGGCTGGCAGCGCATCAGGCATGTGTTTCTGGGGAGATAGCTTAATGAGTGACATGCCTGCCGTGCAAACACGAGGACCCGTGTGAAGCCAAGCACGGTGCCACACAACTATCACCCTAGTTCCCACGTGGGTAGAAACAGACACAATTTGACAAAAATGTATGAATCTTTACACAGGAAGTTTTAAACAACAGAAGAGCCAGCATTTCCTGCAGAACGGAAAGGCTGGTTCCTGTCAGAGGGAACAGTGCATGACTTGAGAGAATACTGCAGGGTGTCCAGGTATCTGTTCATGTCCCCTTATCAAACTAAGAACACTTAAAAAAAGAAGAGCGTGTTACCCTGTGTCTGAGGATAATAACATTTCTACTGATTTCCGGAATGTGGACTGTGATTTTATAACTTTTTTTTAAATAATGGAAGCAGGGGTGTGAGGGCAGCATGGTGCGCCTCTCCTTACACGTTAATAGTCAAATAGCATTCTGCTGTCATAGTCCTGACAGAATAATCAGGCCATCGTGCCTGGATCTTTTACCTCAAAACATTCAACCCAGCACACATGCTATAGTCTGCTCTTTAGTGAGGAGCAGACGCAACGCCACTTACGGAGGATTATGTCATCAACTACACAGTTCAGAGCATTCCAGTTAAATTAAGAAGGGGCTAAACATCTCAGCTTCAATTACCCAAAAACTGCTGTCACCCTCCAAGACGGAAATGGAACGACGGAACCTCCTCTGAGTGTCTGCGGAGCTGCGGCCCTTTGTTTACTGAGATACGGACTTCCAGGGTCCAAAGCCCTCGTCCTCAGGCCAGACTGCAAAGACGTACAAGAAATCCATACAAGGTCCACTTCATGCCCACAGAGTGTTCTGGAAAACGGGCAGTGATGTGATGTCTTCCTTCCTTCTAGATCTATGCTACTGCCTGTGGCAAGTTTCTTAGGACCCTGGTTGTAGCCCAACCCTGGGAATGTTCAGGAAGGTTACACCAGCCCATGCCAAATAGAATCCTGATTCACTGGGCGCAGGAAACTGTCCATGGCTGAGAAGTCCCTGCTGGTGATGCACCTGCGCCATGGTGGACTTCCCTGCCACCCGTTACCCTCACAGCCCGGACCTGACCAAACACTGGCAAAACCTTGTAATTCTGGATTTTTGGGTATGCCGGGGAGGACTTTCTGTTGTCCTAGGATGTTCCGTCTATCTGGTTGGTGTAACCCAGGCAGGCCTGGAATTACTGTATGACTGGAAACTCTGGTCTCTGGGGGTCTCATCTCTGTTCCCATGCTGAGACTGAAGCACGCATCACCACAGCAGCCTACACCTAGGACATTTGCTTTATTATTTGTTATTTTCTGGTATAAATGTGATCTCATCTCTGACATGAAAGGAATCTGTACTTCCTGTTATTCAGTTCACCACTCTTTGGTTTGATACACGGGTTCATACATAACCATTGTGTTTATACAATATGACCTTCAGTTCCAACAAGTACAGGCATCTCTCCTAGGCCCGCGGTCCCTCCACAGACTTAACCAACTTCAAATTTGACAATCACAGAATAAAATATCCAGAAATAAAATACTAACCATATACATGATAGTTGGTGGAGATTTCTGTCCCACCTGGTTCTGCAATAAACATACAGAAACTATATTATTTGCAATACTATTTGGCCAATAGCTTACACATATTACTAACTATCTCTTATTTTCTAAACTAACCCACCACCATTAATCTATGCATCACCACAAGGTTGTGACCTACTGGCAAAGATTCAACAGGCTCCAGCGGAGGTGGCTGTCCCCAGTAGCAGCTACATGGCTTCTCCTTGACTTTGCCCTCTCTCTCTCTCTCTCTCTCTCTCTCTCTCTAGATATATATATGTGTGTGTGTGTATATGTATGTATATATATGTATGTATTATATATACATGTATGTATATATATATATGTATGTATATATATACATATATACATACACACACACACACATATATATATATATATATATATATCTTCCAGCCTGACTATATTATGCCATTGGCCAAAAGCAGCTTCTTTTATAACCAGTAAATGCAACATGTATACAGAAAGACTTCCCACACCATTTCGCCGTTTCTTTTTAAATAAAAAGGAAGGTTTTAACTTGAACATAGTAAAATTAATATAACAAAACAGGTACCAAACAAGAATTACAGTTATAATGCTTATTTCAACTTAATCTCTTATCATAACTAAGAAAAACTATATCTATTCTTCAACTCCACTAAAGACTCCAGAAAGATATAGTATTATCTAAGTAAATAGGAAGTGCATTGTAAGCAGCTTCCAAAACTCTAGAATTGACAGAGACATATTGCTGCCTAGACAGTCAGCCAAAGTTCTTCTGTAATGTTGTGGTCACCCATCTTCAGCCTACTGGCCCATAATATCCAGCAGTGATGTGGGAGTCTCCTCTGTGTGCTGCGATTACCATTAATGAATAAAGAAACTGCCTTGGTCCTGCTGGTAGGGCAGAACTTTGGTAGGCATGGAAGACAGAACTGAATCCTGGGAGGAAGAAGGCAGAGTCAGAGAAACACCATGGAGCTGCCAGAGTAAGACATGCCGAATCATTACTGGTAAGCCACTGCCACATGGTGATATAGAGATTAATAGAAATGGGTAAAATTAATATAAGAGTTAGCCAATAAGAAGCTAAGCTAATGGGCCAAGCATTGTTTTAATTAATGTGGTTTCTGTGTGGTTATTTTGGTTCAGGGTGGCTGGGACAAACAAGTAGCCTCCTTCCTTGCAACAGAATGGCACACACGTAGACAACTGCATCCACATAAAGTCTGAGAGATCTTGGAGAGTAAGTCTAGATAGAAAAGAATAGAGTTGAGCATGGCTTATTGGTAACAGCATTTTCTCAGGTGGGCTCTGTTTGCTAGAGGCAAATGTATCTTATTTAAGAGAAGCTTCCTGACTCAGCTTTAGCTGCAATAACCTTGCAGCCCTTTTAAGAGGCTCTGCCACAAAACACTTAAATGGTGTTTATGAATAGCCTACAACATGCTTCTTGGTGGCAGCACAGACCTTGAGACGCCATAGAGTTGTGGCAATAAACATGGCTCCAGCCATTACTTCTGCCATGAGGCTGGAATTTCAGAAAGCTAAGGAATGGGCTGGATCTAGCCATCAAAGCCACGGCTTTTATCCTAGCCATGTCTCTTAGCAAATTAAAGACTCGTGTGCTCAGAAAAAGAGAGAGATATAGTAAAGACAGATTCAAGTGAAGAAAACCTCTAAATGGTTTAGAATGTGTTTAAAAATATATGTAGGCTTGGGAGGAGGCAGACATATCTCTGTGAGTGCAGTGTGTGGTGGCACACATCTTTAATCCCAGCATTTATCTGGGAGACAGAGGCAGACAGATCTCTGTGAGTTCAAGGACAGCCTGGTCTACAGAAGGAGTTCGAGGACAGACAAAGTTACACAAAAAGCCTAAAAATGAAAATAAAAGAAATAGAAGTTAAAATAAAGCCACTTAAAGATGAAAAATACACAGAGAGTCTGGATACCGTATATTATTATGTTGTCTTTAAATTGCTTGACAGCTGAGGAAGGAGCAACAGCTGCTAAAAGACATTTTAATATAAATACTTCTGGATTAATAAAACATAAATATTTTGAAAATACCTTGACTTCAAAATTTAAGTCAAAAGGTATGTTACTTTGGAGAAGATGTTTTGCTTTTGTTTCCATAGGAAATGAGAGGCTGTGGATTTATTCCACGTTATGAAAAATCAGGTTTGATCAAGGAAGACCCCTTGAGAAATCTCTGATAGGAGTGGATGGCCCAGATGTCTGAGTTCTACATCCAGAACTGCTTCAAAAGAGCTGACTGAAATGATCAAGCCTCAGAGGATACTCCAGTCAGGACTTGATCATAATTCTAGATTTTCTTTAGGTCCCCATAAGATTATCAGCACCCCAATTCAGTAGGAAGTAGCCTGGAAAACTACACCCACATCCCCAAAAATGGACTATGGATTTTTTCCTTTGTTTAGAATGTTGGCTACAAGTTGTTATGGATAATAGTCAGGAAAAAAGCTAAACAAGGGAGATTAGATTCAAAGTTTTTGTTCTTTAAATCAAAGGGGGAGAGGGGAATTGCTGTGGGACAATGGCTTTACCCTGTAAACATTTGTTGCTTGTAGTTGTTTAATAAAATGCTGATTGGCCAGTAGCCAGGCAGGAAGTAGAGGCGGAACAATGAGAATAGGAGAATTCTGGAAAGAGGAGGATGCAGTCTGCAGTCATGACCCAGCTACAGAAGAAGCAAGATGTGACTGCCTCGCCGAATAAGGTACCAGGAAGTAATAATAGTTAATAAGAAGTCTGAGCTCATGGGCCAATCAGTTTATAACTAATGCAGACCTCTCTGTGATTTCTTTGGGACTTAGCAACTGCAGTAACTGGACAGGACAGAACCTCAGACAACACAGCAAACTTTTCCATGAAGCAGGAAATTTCAAAGACAGTTCTGCTTATATTGGCTGTTTGTCAGTCACCTCCTCTGCGTCCTACAGAATGTCTGGCAGACTCTTTCATGAAGCAGGAATGCCAAAGGATTGTCTCACCTTTAGGCAAGTTCAGCAGTCATTTTTCTGTGGGTCCTGAAAGTCTAGTCAAACAGTTCAGGCAAGAGCAGTTTCTGGCCCAAATGGCTAACCAACTCCATAAGGAGCCTCTTTGATTGATGCCCATCATCCTCCGGAATCAGAGTGGCACTGCCAGGGGCAGATGTGTCTCACTGTCTTGATTCAGCAGTAGCATACAAAAATGCTGCATGGTTTTGAAACAGTGGTTTTCTGGGCCATGCCACCAGTACAGACTCTGGCTCGTTCAGGAGGCCAAGCATTTAAATGGAGTTTGTGGGCACGTGCTGCAAGTTACTTGGTGGCAGCATGGGCCAACTGGTTATCAGAGTTGAGGTGGTGAGAATGGCTCCCACCCATCAGTCTCAGAGGCAGTGAAGAGACCTCTGCCATGTTGGACTGGGTGGAACCAAAAGACAAAGCAGTCTTTGTTCTAGTCAGGCCACAGTTTAGCATTTTAAGAAGTGCTTCTGGTCAGAAAATAATTACAGATACACTATAAAGACAGATTCAGAAAAAACGACCTCTAAATAGGTTACAGTGTGGGATAAATGTATGTAGGCTTGGGAGAGAGATGAAAAAGTAAATAATTTTTAAAAACTGAAACAAAGTCTCTAAAGAGACAGAGTACAGGCAGTCATAGATTAAAGAAATAAAGAAAAATAAGCCAGGTAACGATGGAAAATACAGTCTGGATTATGTATATTAATTGTGTTTTCTTTGAATTTTTTTCACTATAAAGGAACTAAGTACAGAGAGATTTCATTGTAAGGGCTGCTAATTTAAACCAGCATATATGTTTTCAAGGTATTTTCTGACTTCAAAATTTATGTCTAAGAATAAGTTGCTTTGAAAAAGAGGTTCTTCTTTTGTTTCCACAGAAGATGAGAATCGATGGATTTCTTTCAGACTAATGTGGTTTGATGGACCAAGAGTCCCTGAAAGGTTGCCTTGAATACCCCTCAAAAATTACTTCACCCAATAAACAGCAGGAAGAAGTTTGGAGAGAACTACACCCATATTCCCAAATATTGTTTGTAAATGCTTGTTTACATTTAAAGGGGGATATGCTATAGAGATTTGCATTGGTATGGATCTTGGCTTATTGATACAAATTTAAGGTCAATTTTGATATACTGTACATATATATGTATATATTTCTGATCTTGATTACGGTATTGTATTTATGCAACTCATTTAAAATGTAATGTATAATTAAGAAATATAGGTTAATAGATAGTCTATAATAGCCAAGCTTGTAGTCATGTTATTTAGATTTTCTAGATGTACAGAGATGTATTTCAGATAGATAGGCATTCTTCAAACCTTTCAAAGACTGCAGAATATGGCACTTAAAATATTTAAAAATCTTAGGACTTTTCATAACAGTGAGACACATCTGCTCCTGGCAGCACTAATAATTTCAAGAGGAAGATGGGCACTAAAGAGGCTCTTATGGACTTTACTAACCATTTGAGCAAGAAACTGCTCCTGCCTGGACTGCTTGTTGTTATAATGTATGAACTAGACATGCAGGACCCACAGAGAAAATGACTGCTGAAGTTGCCTAAAGAAGGTGATACAGTCCTTTGGACTTCCTGCTTCAGGAAAGAGTCTGCTAGACATTCTGCAGGACACAGAAGAAAGAAACTGATGGACTTTGCCATTACAAGGCAGAACATATCTTCATATTTCCTGCTTCATGGAAAAGTGTTCTGGATACTGTGGGCTTGTAGGCTGAAGATTGGATGCCCCAAGGGTACAGAGGAACTTTGGGTGACTGTCCAGGCAGCAAGATGTCTTTGTAAATTCTAGAGTTTTCGAAGTTGCTTACAATACACTTCCTGTTAACTTAGGTAATATTATGACCTTCTGGAGTCTTTGATGGATCTGAAGAATATAGTTATAGTTTTCCTTAATTATGATAAAAGATAAGTGGATACAAATATTGTAACTGTAATCTTGCTTAATTCCTGTCTTGTTATATGTAATTTTACTATGTTACAGTTAAAACTGTGGTGGGACAATGGTCTTTTATCCTGTCACTTGTAATATTTTTAATAAAATGCTGATTGGCCAGTAGCCAGGCAGGAAGTATAGGCGGGGCGACCAGTCAGGAACTAGAGGCAGGGCAATGAGAACAGGGGAATTCTGGGAAGAGGAAAGCTTAGTCTGCAGTCGTGACCCAGTCATAGAGGAAGCATGATGTGACTGCCTTGCCGAAAAAGGTACCAAGCCACATGGCTAACACAGACAAGAATTATGGGCTAATAATAATAATAATAATAATTTATAAGAGTTAATAAGAAGCTTGAAATACTAGACCAATCAGTTTATAATTAATTTAGACCTCTGTGTGATTTTGGGGGGGACTTAATGACTGTGGAAAACAGACAGGACAGAAACCTCAAAGTCAACAAATGGTGCCAACGTGGACAACTGCATCCGCATAAAGCCTGAGAGAGCTTGAGAAGTAATTCTAGACAGAAAAGAATAGAGGAAAGGACAGCTTATTGATAGCAGTATTTTCTCAGGTGGGCTCTGCTTGCTAGAGGCAAGTACTCTCATCTAAGATAGGCTTCCTGACTCACTTTTAGCTGCAAAACCTTGCAGCTCTTTTAAGAGGTCCTGCCACGAAACACTTAAATGGTGTTGATGAAAAGCTGTTTGCATGCTTTTTGGTGGTGGCAGGAACCTTGAAACACCATAGAATTGTGGCAATAAACATGGTTCTGCCTGGTACCTCCGCCATGAGGCTGGAATCTCAAAAAGTAAAGAATGAGTTGGATCCAGCTGTCAAAGCCATAGCTTTAATCCTAGCCATATTGCTTAGCAAATTAAAGACTCATGTGGTCAGAAAAAGAGAGAGAGATACAGTAAAGATATATTCAAAGACAAAGAAAACCTCTAAATGGCTTAGAATGTGTTTAAAAATATATGTAGGCTTGGGAGAAAAAAAGCAAAAAGACCTTAAAAGATAAAAAAGAGAGTAGTTGGCACACACCTTTAATCCCAACATTTGGAAGGCAGATGCAGACAGATCTCTGAGAGTTCAAGGTGTGGTGGCATACACCTTTCATCCCAGAACTTGGGAAGCAGAGGCTGGCAGACCTCTGTGAGTTCAAGGACAGCCTGGTCTACAGGAGTTCTAGGACAAAAATACACAGAGAACCCCTGTTTCAAAAAGCCAAAAATTAAAAATAAAAATAAAAAATAGAGTTTAAAATAAAGCCATGTAAAGATGAAAAATACACAGAGTCTGGATACTGTATGTTATTATGCTCTCTTTGAATTGTTTGAATGCTGAGGAAGGAGTAACAGCTGCTAAAAGATATTTGTTTATAAATGCTGCTAAATTAATCCAAGATAGGTATTTTGAAAATACCTTGCCTTCAAAATTTAAGTCAAAAGGTATGTTGCTTGGAGAAGAGGTTTTGTTTTTGTTTCCACAGGAGATGAGAGGCTGTGGTTTCATTCCAGGTTACAAAAAATCAGGTTTGATCAAGGAAGACCCCCTAAAAATCTCTGATATGAGTGGATGGCCCAGATGTCTGAGTTCTACATCTAGAATAGATTCAAGACTGCTGCCTGAGATGATCAAGCCTCACAGGATACTACAGTCAGGACTTTATCATAATTCTCAATTTTCTTTAGGTACTCATAAGATTATCAGCACCCTCACTCAGCAGGAAGTAGCCTGGAATACTACTCCCACATTCCCAAAAAATGGACTATGGATATTTTCCTTTATTTAAAATGTTGGTTACAAGTTGCTATGAATAATAGGCAAAAAGCTAAACAAAAGATAATAGATTCAGAATTCTTGTTTTAAAAAGGTAGGGAGTGTTGTGGGACAATGGTGTTTTATCTTGTCACTTGTATTATTTTTAATAAAATGTTGATTGGTCAGCAGCTAGGCTGGAAGTATAGATGGGGCAACCAGGTAGGAAGTAGGGGCAGGGCAATAAAAACAGGAGAATTCTGGGAAAAGGAAAGCTCAGTCTGTAGTTGTGACCTAGTCGTAGAGGAAGCAAGATAGCAAGATAGCAAGATGTGACTGCCTTGCCAAGCCACGTGGCTAACACAGACAAGAATTATGGATTAGCCGGGTGGTGGTGGCACACGCCTTTAATCCCAGCACTTGGGAGGCAGAGGCAGGTGGATCTCTGAGTTCGAGGCCAGCCTGGTCTACAAGAGCTAGTTCCAGGACAGGCTCTAGAAACTACAGGGAAACCCTGTCTCGAAAAAAACCAAAAAAAAAGAATGATGGATTAATATAAGTTATAAGAATTAATAAGAAGCCTGAAATACTAGGCCAATCAGTTTATAATTAATGTAGACCTCTGTGTGATTTCTTTGGGACTTAAAGACTGTGGGAACTGGGCAGGACAGGAACCTCAGTCAACAAAAAAACCTTCCTTTTTATTTAAACAGAAAAGGAGAGGTGATGTGGGATTCCCCTCTGTATGCTGTGAATATCATTGGTTAATAAAGAAACTACTTTGAAGCTGCATGGTGGTGCTGCATGGCTTTAATTCCAGCACTCCAAAGCTACAGAGAAACCCTGTCCTGGAAAACCAAAAAAAAAAAAAAAAGAATAAAAAAAGAAAAGAAACTGCTTTGAGACTATAGCAGAGCAGGGCAGAACAGAGTTAGTCAGGGAAAACTAAATTGAATGCTGGGAGAAAGAAGAAGGAATAGAGAGAAGCCATGTAGTCCCACTGGAGACAGACACCAGAACTTTACCATGAAGCCACAGCCTCATAGCAATAAACAGATTATTGGAGATGGGTTAATTTAAGATATAAGTTATCCAGAAATACACTTAAGCTATTGGCCAAACAGTATTACAAATAATATGGTTTCTGTGTGATTATTTCAGGAGTCTGGATGGCCATGAAATGAACAATTGGTTTCCTACAATGTATGACTGCCTATACTTTTTTCCTTTCTCAAGCCTACATATATTTATCCAACACTGTGACCCATTTAGAGGTCTTTTTTTTTTTTTATCTGAATCTGTCTTTATTGTGTATCTGTAATTATTTTCTGACCAGGAGCAGGTTTTTGTTTGTTTGTTTTTTTAATGCTAAATTGGCATAGCTAGGATCAACTCTGCCATCTTACCTGTTGGATCCACCAAGTCCAACATGAAGGAGGCGTCTTCATTGCCTCTGAGTCATGCACATTGCCCCAGCTCCAGGGTCACGGAGGGTCTTTGTCACCATTAAGCAATTTGTAACATGCCGCTCATAGACCCCATTTAAGCACTTGGCCTCCTGAAAGGGCCAGAGCTGTTTCTGCAACTAGCACAAACCAGGAAGAGCATCCTTTTGAAACTGTGCAGGGATTTTGTTTGTTTATTTGTTTGTTTTTGCTGCTACTGCTGAATAAGGAAGACCTCTCAGCAAATAGAACAAGAAGCTGCATTAAATTCTGTGTGTGTGTGTGTGTGTGTGTGTGTGTGTGTGTGTAGAATTTCTTTTCAAGCTCTCTCAGGGTTTTTATGTGGATGTAGTCAGCCCAAGTTGGCACACCAATTTGTAAATGGACACTGTTCATTTCCAGCTGCCCAGACCACAACATAATCACTCAAAAACTATATTATTTGCAATACTGTTTGGCCAATAGCTTAAGCATATTGCTAGCTAGCTCTTATATCCTAAACTAACCCATCTCCATTAATCTGTGCCTCACTGTGAGGTCATGGTCTACTGGCAGATTTTTGGCAGACTCCAGCGGAGGTAACACATATACAGGACTTCCCACACCACATGATCATCATTCCTTAAAGAATGATGAAGAAGCAGTACAACACTTGCCACACAGGACATTCTCTTTGTATATGGTGTTTTACAAGTACTGCAGATGTGGTTGAAAGAAAAGTGTGGGTTATATGCAAAGTGTGATGCTTTATTCAAGAGCATTGAGCATCAGTGAGAGCAGAAACCAAGCCCCACAGGCGCCTGACAGTGAAGAGACACATGTCACCTCACTTTGACTAAGGTGACAGATAGATGACACGGTGTCATTTCCCTACCCCCTCCCCTGGTCACAGTGTCATTGTGGCATGTGTGAGTGTCAAAACCACTGGGGAAATACTGTAAACAGTGTGCTACTCTATAATTCTCTGCTTAAAAATTATTTCTCAAGAGGCTGGTCAGGGAAGGTATGAGTTCAAAGCCTGCCTGGGCTATGCAGCTAGTTGGAGGCAACTTGTTCCAATCTCCAAAAACTTAGAAAATTAGATAGAGGACTGGGGCTACTGCTCGGTTCAGAGCACTTAAGCACATTCAGTCTGTCTGCAGTACTGAAAATAAATTGCTTGTGTGTGCGCACACACACACACACACACATGCACACTTTCTAGAGTTATATTCTTCTCTTGGTTTTTATTATATTTTGAGTATAAATTTTAAGTTGCTCACTGATAATTTGGACTTCACAATAACTGGAAACCACTTTTCTCAAGTTGCTAAGCTACTTGCTTCAAGTCTCCACTAAACACAGCCTTCAAAACACAGATTTATCCACATTAAATAAAACCCTGGTGCTGTTAGCTCACACTAGAACTGGCTTTTCTGTGAAAAGTCAACACTCAGAACATGAACCTAAACTCCTGCCCTTTTTATTTCTAGGGACCAAGAAAAAGAAATCAAAGTCAGAGAAAAAATAGAAAACAGCTCAATCTGTGAAAGTAAGTAACTCCTGTAAACTTGCTTTTCCTGTAGGAAACAGTACCACGAGTAACTGTAATATATGTTTGAGGGTTTCGTTTTATGGCCAAAGCTGGCCTCAAACGTGTGTTAATCCTCCTGCCTCAGTCTCCTGATGTAATAAGGTCTTTGGAATACCTCAGAAAATGGATTGTTCTTTTTTTTTTGTTTTACTATCTTTGTGTTTTAAAAAGACAGGATCTGTGGCACAGCTGTGACTGGCCTGTACTTTGCTATGTAGAATATGCTGGCCTCCAACTCACAAAGATCCACCTGCCTCTGCTCCCTGAGTGGCGAGATTAAAGATGTGCGCCCCAAAGCCTGGCATATCTGTCATCTCTAATATTCTGCTGCTTTCAAACCCATCAGGTTTTGTTGTCTTGTTAAATGATGTACTTTTAAGAATGAGAAATAACTTGCCCCAGATCTTCTTTTTATCCTTTTTGATAAGTGATATGCCACTGAAATCTAGAGTCTACATGTGAACCAACACGATTCATTCTGTGTGAGCCATGTGTATTGGTGGCATACCAGAAACTTCTCTGGCTTGAGAGCCTGCAGGGCTCCACGCTGGGACATTGTTAATGATACTGAAGAGTGGGCGTGCTGTCTTCTGTGATCCGGTTCCTAATGCCTCGGCGTCATTTCAGAGGTCACTTTTGCTGTTGCTTCATCTTTGTTTGATCAGATCAACACCCAAGTTTTTGAGTTCAGGAAAGACATCATGGAGGTGTCAAGGAGAATGGCCCCCATAGGTCCTGATGTTTGGATCTTGGTCTATAGTTAGTGGAATTTTAGGGAAGGATTAGGAGCTGTGACCCTGTTGGTGTGTCATTAGCTTTGAGGTTCCTAACGCCCACACCAGACCTGGGTAGCTCTTGTGCCTCACGGTTCTGTCTGAGGATGTGGGTTCTCAACTACTGCTCACATGCCGTGCCTGCCTGCTGCCCTGCTCCCTACTGTGGTGGTCAGGGCGCTAACGCTCTGGAACTGGAAGGTATAGACGCCTCTTTTATAAGTTGTCTTAGTCATGGTTTTTTATCACAGCAGCAGAAACCTACCTAAGAGTTCCGTGCTAGACAGAGCTCAGTGAGGTGGGTCATGTGTCCTGGTTTTAAAAGGAGGTGTTGAGAATCATCTTAGGGCACCTGGATGGCCTGGCTTGACAAAGGTGTTTAGGGGTTGATTGTCTTCCTCGGGTGCTGTTGCTCGACTGTGATGGCTTCAGACTTATTCCTGACCCAGTAGCTTTGGTTTGGTTTGGTTGCAGTCTGCTCTGAGAAGTTCAGGGCTCTTACCTCCCTCTGTTTTCTCGGGATCTCTGCCCGCCTGCTGGTGTCTCGGGACTGACTAGCAATCCACCTTCAGGATATTTCTGAGGCTTTCCCAGGAGCACAGTTGTATTTCATTTTATTTTATCTTCATTTGATCTGTCGGTGACTGGCAGCTCCTGGGTCTGCTGTTCATTCAGAGGCAAAGCCACAGCTCCTCTGGTTCTTGATGCCGTCTCCGAGCAGTCCTGGGTGAGCTGAGCCGTGTGCTAATGCCTAAGGTCAAGTGTATGGCTAAGGAAGCCTTAGCTCCCAGAGCGTAAGTAACTACGTCATTAAGGTAGTAAGTGACAAGTTAGGGTTGAGTCTCAGCCTACGGCCAGTGCCCCCACCCGGGCTCTAAGGTTGTCCCTGTATCACTGCCCTACCCTATGGCTTGTCCAGGATAAAAACACCACATTGCAAAGAGAGACTGGAAGAGACATTTTTAAGTTTTATGTCATCTTTAATTATAGACAGGGGTAGGATAGACGGGGTAGCTAATGTGCCTATGAGAGCAGGTATGTCCCCTGAAGCCAGAAGAGAGGTCGGGTCCTCTGAACCTGGAGTTCTAGACATGAGAAGACTGACCTGGGGGCTGGGAACCAAACTTGGAACTGAACTCAGATCCTCTTCAAAAGCAATATGCACTTCACCCCGCGAGCCATATCCTCAGCCCCTAAAGAAACATCCTCATCCCCAAAGGAGTCGGCTACTCTGAGAGACTTAGTGTTGCAGAAACCACAAAGATCCAGGCCTCATTTCCCCTGTTACTAATTCAATAGGCTGCTGACTATTGAGACAAATGCAATCAAATCTACCCTCTGCCCCAGGGTCTTGGCAAATAGCATGTCTGCATGACAGTGTGCACAGTCTTGCTGGTGAACCTGTCTTTACTCAGCCCTTGGCTCAACCGTGTGAGGCTGTGACTGATCTGGTGGGGATCCAGATCTTCTGAAGAGACAAATGTCTCTCCAACTGACTATCAGACTGTTGAAACAATGGACCTCTGAGAATTGAGGGTTTCCCAGGAATCTCACACAGAAGAAGGGAAAGGCATCAGCCTGGGGATCTTATCTCTGGGAGAGAGATTTCTCACAGTCCTGACAACTCGTGAGACCCATTTACAATGAGACTGAAGCCCAGACAAGGCTGGGTCTGTGGTGGGCGGGACCACATCTTGAGCAGGACTGCTTAGCTCTACATATCCCTAGCCCTCTGTTTAAACTTTGATCCCACTTCACAACCCTGAGGACTCTGGGGGATGTCGCTGTATCTCTTCTTCTTCCTTCTTCCCAGTGTGGCCACATTGAATAAATCTCCTTCCTCTGCTCCCCACTGCTAATTTGGCTCTCTTTTTTTTTATTGGTTATTGAGTGTGGGTTGCCAGACCTGACTTGGGGCACAGGTTGTGAACCCCCAAGTTGATAAGAGGCCTCAAGGCCCTATATGTGAGTATGTCACAGAATGCTGCAGAAACAGAACTTCCCACACACTAGAGAACACGGGGACGGCCAGGGGACTTTCCCTGGTGGACTAGCCGCCTGCCATGAACTTGAAGACCCTCTGGGACACACTTGGAGCCTAGAACAGCACACAGAACAGAGCCCAGCAGACAGTGTCTAGCTACACATCACCCACCCTGCCTCAGGCATGATCACTGCTCTAGATCTGTAGATTGGACAAACACCACTAAGGCAGAGGGTTGACTCACAACCGGCAGCAGAGTGTTAACTCACAACCGGCAGCAGCCCCAGACGCCATAGGCACTCTAGTGCATGGATCAGGTACTCGTGATAAGTCCTTCTGGGAACCAAGCTGTGGGCATCAATCCTTGTTCATCCAACAGCCCACACAGCATGTAGGGTGTCTTCACAGCCTGCAGACATGCTCCTTCAGACCCTGACAACAGCAACAGCTTTTTCCTGGGCTCAGTTTTTCTAAGAGGGATGTCAGGATACAACAGCTCAGAAAGAAAATGTCCACTGTTCCTTTCTATGACAGCTTGTTAATGGCCTTGGAAATGTAGTGGTTGCCCTTCCTGGCAGCAGTGTTCCTGTCTGTTTTCTGTGATGCACCCCTCCTTATCTCTGTAATAATCTTATCATTTCCTTTCAGTCCCCAGTGATGCATCAGTTCCCAAAGTCTGTCACCATCTCACCACCGTCTGTGTGCCACAGTGGTTACCGCTGGCTGCCTGTGCCAATGCTGTCTGCCTGCTTCCTCCTAGTGCATCGCGGTGAGCCACAGTGGTTACCGCTGACTGCCTGTGCCGATCCTGTCTGCCCCGCTTCCTCCTAGTGCATCGCGGTGTGCTGTGTGGGAAGCGTGGAGGGGCTGGCAGGCTGTGCCCTCGTCATGCTGGTTAAAGACATTACATGGTTTAAAGGCAGCAGATTGCCAGGGAGTATCTACAGGTTTTTCCCCACAGGCGAGACCAGAGCTCAGGCAGTCCCAGGCTGAGGCCTCCTGCCTAGACTTTATAGAGGCCTCAGCCTGTTCAGGAGGGAAAACAAAGCTGTGTCCTGTTCGTTCCATTTTAAATGCGTTACCTGGTTGCTGTAGGTCTGGGGTATTAGACATTCCAAGGAAAAGGTAGTTTGGTGCCAATATAAAGGGAATGAGAGGTGGAAACGTTTGGTAAACCTGTAACCTACCTTAGACTTCTGATCTTTCTGTTCAAAGAACGGGATAAGCCATTCTTGTAACACAGCTAGAGTCTTAGGAGTAGGGAATTTCTGCCGAGCAATAAAGCTGTCGCCTAAGCGTGCATGTTACAGAGTTGAATTAGTAAGGGGAAACATGGATAGCAAAACCTTGGCCAAACCAGAAACAGCACAAAATGATTTCTCCTCCATGATCACCCTACGTGAGTGTGACAGAAACAATTCCTCCATGATCACCCTACACATGAGTGTAACACATGATTTCTCCTCCATGATCACCCTACACATGAGTGTAACACATGATATCTCCTCCATGATTACCCTACACATTGCCTCTGGTCTCTTTGACCAAAATGTCTAACAGATATAACTTAAAGGAAGAAGAATGTGGTGCAGCCATGGTCCCCATGCTCTTGAACAAACCATAGTACATGTCACAGAGATGTCGCCCCCTTAGAAGACAGGGAGTAGAAGGAAGAAACGGAAAATGGCCAGGATGACACAGCCCCAAGAACCCACTTCCTACATTTCCCTGCCTCCCAGTGGGACTTTGATTATGAATCCATCCAGAAAGTGATTCATCCATCAGGCCAGTCCAACCGTCTTGGGAAGCACCTTCACAGATACACCCAGTGGTGTGCTTCCCTAACCCCTGTTTTAGTACAGTTGAGTAGACAATCACAACTTGTAGATGGGTGTCTTTTCTGCCAGCAGCCTCAAATAACCCCATGGAGACTTCTTATTAATTTTGAAAGCTTGGCCTTCAACATATGCTTCTCTCAACTAGCTCTTATAGTATAAATTAACACATTTATATTAACCTACATTCTATCACGTGGCATTGCCTCTCTTTCATCTTACCCCTCCTGTTTCCTCTCCTTCTGGCTAGTGATCTGCCCCTCTTTTTCTAGAGTCCTCTCTGTCCCCAGAAGTCCCCCCCTAACCTCTTCCTAGCTGTTGACCATCCGGCTTTTATTACACCAGGAACAGCAGTGCATTCACACAATGTGGGATTCCCACAACTGAACAGCACAGCGAGTGAGCCAAGATCTGCCAATTCCCGTCTGTATCTAGCAGTGACACTAGGAAGTCCCTGACTAGATCAACTCTACATTTCTGTGACAACTGAAGCACATTTCCAGTCTTCATATTTAGGTACCTTTGTTGTTCAAGACAGTATACATCCACAGATAAATGAATTTGTAAAATATGTGCTTCTATACAGTGTCATCTTACTGAGCTGTAAAAAGATGAGACTCAGACACATCAGCATGAACTGGCATGAGCTAGACACAAAAGGGCAAGTAGTTTGGGGGCGGTGCTTTATCCCATGGAGAAATGCAGAGAGCTAGAGAGCACGGCTGAAGGAGGAGAGAGCTGCTTGTTCGTCCGGGCCGCCCAGAACCGAAATAATCACACAGAAACGTATTAATTAAATCACTGCTTGGCCTATTAGCTCCAACTTCTTACTGGCTAGCTTTTATATCTGAATGTACCCCATCTCCATTAATCTGTGCCTACCACAAGGTCGTGGCCTACCAGCACAGTTTTAGCACGTCTGTCTCTGTGGTGGCTCCATGGCTTCTCTCTGACTCCACCTCCTTTCTCCCAGCATTCCATTTAGTTTTCCCTGCCTAGCTCTGTTCCCCTGTAGCTTGCTATAGGCCCAAAGCACTTCCTTTATTAACCAATGACATTCACGGCATACAGAGGAAAATCCCACATCACACAGCCCAGCTTTCTAGGAGTTTGTGGTGGAGAAAGAGGGTGCGGAAGCTACTTTATGAGTACAAAGCGTGGGGGTAGCGAGAAGGTTCTAGAAATGGAGAGTGGGGATAGCAGCTGTCCAGCATTGTTGATGGACTTAATGCTGCTGCACTGGACATTTTTAAATGATCAGAATGTTTGGTACCAACATCTGATATCTCTTTAGCATCTCCAAGATGAGAAGAAGCCACTGTGTAGTCTAAAGTATCTGAGAAGAGAGCCCTCACTTGACAAGGTGATTCCTCATGTGCTGTGCTGGGTCTATAGGTTCTCAGAGGCACCACCTGTGTGTGGTGTGGAGTAAGGACAGCCTAGCTGAGACACACAGATCATGCCTTCTCTGAATTCCCCACACTTGTACATTTTCAGAAACTTGTCCCGCTTTATGCCAGGGTGGCCAGAAGGCATCACCTCTGAATCCTGAGCCAGATAAATTGTGTGGGCTGTTGTGTTTCTGTGGTTGCTATGGCGACAGTCACCACAATGCTCTGGAGAAACTAGAAGGAGCCCTAAGAGTGCACAGTGAGTGTTGACTTGTCTTCCAATCTCTTCAGCTCTCTGTGTGATGGCTCCTTTGCTCACAATAGAAATAAGCACATGGCCAGAAAGGCCTGGGACTTTGACTGATAAGCAGTCTCCTAATGGCCTTCCATGTACCCTTTCCCTCCAAGATTTGTGGTAAAAACACAGAAAACAAGGGTCCACATAAGCCTCGGGTATCTTTAGCTTCCTCTCCTGCCAGCAGAGGCTTTCTAGATCCAAAATATCCCAACTCAGGTCTTCCTCGTGTTTGCGGACTGTATTGTAGGGACATTTCTTCTGTGTCTCTGGCTCCTTGGTGCTTTATCAAGAAGCTGTCTCCTTTCAATACTTCTGCACATCATCTTCTCCAGTGGTCAAAATACATTCTGTGTGTCTGCTGCTCACTCTTGTGAGTGTGTTCTGAAGAGTACAGCCCTTCTCCAGTGGTCAAAATACAGTCTGTGTGTCTGCTGCTCTCTCCCGTGAGTGTATTTTGAAGAGTACAACCCTTCGTCCTTGCCGGAGCCAAGTAAACCCTCAACTCTGGGGTCCTCACTAGGTTCCTTTCCGGTTGATCAGTCAGCATCAGCTTCCAGGCAATGCCTCACTGTCTCCCGACACTGGGAGTGTCCCCTAGGTTGGGGGCTCTGGATGAGGTTAGCACGTGTCCACATCCACACAGGAACATTTAGGGGTCATTACCTTGGAGTCCCCTGTTTTCCTAAGCTTCTCTGAATGAAAGTTCAAGAATTGGCTTGAGTTCAGTTTCAACAGGTTTGGAGAGCTGCAGACTCCATCTCCACGGTCAGAAATGGGTCTCTTCTGTGCTGTCCAGCAAGGCCACAAACATGAGGGCTGTCCTTAGACTTCACTGGCTTCTTGTTTGTATAAAGTACTAACTCCCAGAAGGCCCCTGGGAGTGCAGTTTACAAGGGTTAAGTTACCTTTGAAGCCAGCCTGGATGTACAAATCCCCACATTTTACCCCCAGCACTGCGTAAATGGATATGGTGGCAAATGCCTATGATCTCAGCCCTTGAGATGGGCAAGAGGCTCAGGAGTTCAAAGTCATCCTTGGTGATGTAGTCAGTTTAAGGCCAGCCTGGACTAGCTTTTTTAAGAAATTGAGTTTCCCTCCTTTTAAAAAGGGCGAATAGGAGAAAAACCACAACTACTTGCATGAAAACAAATTACGCAGTGCACTTATCTAAAGCTTCCAAATGTTGGGCGACTTGGTAACGGGACAGAGAGCCCAAAGGATGAACCAGGTTTTTTTACTGAAACAGAAATAAATTCTGGTTTCTTTGGGGTTTTATCAGTAATCTTTGCATGATCTCTCAGTGTTAAAAAGTCTGAACTGTTGACTCAAACCAACAAATTTATAAGCATATTAAAGATTTGGAAGAAACATGCTGAATTCAGTGCATCCACCCCTTATATCACGATTTCATCTTCTTTTGCTTTTAGTGACATTGTGTTTTTTTGTAATTTTATACCAAGTGTGTACAGACTTCATAAACAGTTCAAACACCATTGCACCAGAGCCCTAATCATTTGTTTCCATTCATTTATGGGATCACTAATGGGTTGTTTCTTCTTGTAAAGAATGCTTCAAGAAACATTGATGTGTAGATGAATTTTTCTTTGGGCCACCAGCTTACCAAAAAAACAACATAGAGATTTATTATTAATTATGAAAGCTATAGCTTTCAACCTATAGCTTCGGCTTCTCCCACTGGCTCTTATAACTTAAATCACCCCATTTCTATTCATTTCTAGTAATCTTCGTTTTGCCTTGTGGCTTTTTATCTCTCTTCCATCTTGCACCTCCTGTTTCCCCTGTGTCCTCTGGTCTCTCCCATGCCTAGATTCTTCTTCTCCTCTCTCTACCCAGAAGTTCTGCCTAACATCTTCCTGTCTAGCCATTGACCATTCAGATCTTTATTAAACCAATCAGAAGGCACCTTGGCAAAGACACATCTTTACAGTGTACAAAAAGTTGATTCTACAACATTGGTGTTCATGTTGGATCCTCTTATCTGTTCTAGCTTTATTTCTGTTGCTGTAAATAATAAAAATAAAAAATAATTTTAAAACTGGACAAAAAGCAACTTGAGAAGAACAAATTTACTTGTTTATAATTCTAGGTTATAGCTCATCGTTGAGAGGAAGTCAGTGTGGGGACCAGCCACATGACATCCAGTCTAGAACAGAGAGAAACAGATTCACGCATTCTGCTTGCTCCATTGTGCTCAACTCGATTTCTCCATTTTGATGCAGCTCAGGACCCCTTGCTTAGGGGATGACACTGTCCACAGTAGGCTGGGTCTTCGTACATCAGCTAAGACCATCCCATACAGACCTATCCATAGACAATGTAGATGGTTCCTCCCTGAGACTCTGTCCAGGTTATACTGGATTTTTGCCAAATTGACAAAACCAACCACCAAATATATAAATATCTAAAATGCTAATGATCATTTTTCTTTTTAAAAGTACTTATAAGAGGGCTCTGCAGAGACGGCTCTGGTTAAGAGCACCAAGTGTTCTTATAGAAGTCCCAGGTTCAGCACCCACGTGGCTGCTCACAACTCCATCCCAGGGGATCCAAAGCACTGTGCTGGCATCTTCAGGCACTGGGCTTGCATTTGGTGCAGGCATTTACACATATACATAGAAATCTTAGAAAAAAAATCACTTTATCATATAAAACAGATAAATAAATCTTAGAAGTACCTAGAGAATGTTCCTTTAGCTGAAAACTCAGTGGTTAAGGTACACATATTTTCTATATTTCCACTTCCCATCCTCAACTCCTAATTTCTTTCAAATTTCCAAAAGATAGGTCCAAGCTCCAAAAGCTGCTGCCTTTTTCTCAGACTCTTGCTCTCTCCCTCTCCTCTTCCCCATCTGCTCCCTTCCCCTCCTTTCTTCTTCTCTCCCTGGGACCACATGTCTGGCTAGTTTGAGGAAAGCTCCGTTGGTTCCCTCATTCTGATCTGTGCAAACAGACCCGACCTTGAAGGCTGCTTAGGGGCTCACACTGTCCTGTGGTCTGTAAAGTATCCACAGCCTTCAGAGTAGGCGTGTCAGGAAAGAGGTGTTTTAGCCAAGGAGGTAAATATCTACAGTTATTATGCATAACTTTCCTGCCCCCTAACCCGACATCACAGCCATTATTCCTCCTTCAAGACACCCTGATAGGCCTGATGGCCATTTTATTCTCTGTTGGTTTTCCTTCATTTTTAAAGACATGCCAAAACCTGGGAGGAAGGGCCATAATTCTTCAAGAAATGGTGTGATGGCGTAAATCACAAACAATCCCACACCAGTTTGGAATTATGATTAATAGAATGGTTATTTATTTAAAGGGGAAAAACTTACAGATCACCGTCCCAGACAACAGCCCTCTGCGCAATCAGGAAGGGAACCTAGTCGTCAGAAGCAGAGCCGGAAGCCAGAGAGCGAGCGGAGGGAAGTGGCCGCATTTTTAAAAAGAGAGACCACGCCCCAATGGGCTGGTATCTCAGCGGCTATTGGCTGAAGGAGCAGAAGGAGCTCCCGCAACACCTCCCCCTTTTGTTTAAGTAAGAGAGTTCTAAACCTACTATGAAATTATATACAATAAGAACAAATATCCTATTCCAACTAGCTTAAGTCTTGTATAATAAATAACTTGGCCAAGTCATGAGAGGAAAGTAACATTTATATAGTCTTCAACCCCATCGAAGATCTGAGAAGGAAAATAAAGTTACCTGAGTAATTAGGAAGTGCATTCAAACAACTTCTAAAACATGCAACAAATCACAGAGACAACTAGCTACCTGGACAATCACCCAAAGTCACGTTTGCAGCGTTGAAGCAACCAACTTTGGCTAAGGCCTAACGTAACTGACATACCATTTTCAAAGGCAAGAAACTTTTCAGAACTATCTTACCCTGTCTTGGCAGGATATGACAGTCATGTTTTATCCATTTATGGATGCTCTGTATCTGTCAGTGGTTGAGGTATGGGCATTTCTTTGCCCAAAGGCCAGTTCTGCCAAGAAGAAAGGCTCCACGTGGAGTGTCTTTGGTGCTCAACATTCTCTCGGGAATAGATTGAATAATTTACATTGGTATGGATTTTAAGGTCAATTTGTTATATGTATATGTATTTCTGATCTTGATTAAGGTATTGTAATTGTAGTTCATTTTAAAATGTAATGTATAATTAGGAAATATAGGTTGTTAATGGATAATCATTGATAATAGTTAAGCTTGTAGTCATGTTATTAGATTTTCTAGATATGTAGAGATATATTTCAGTTAGATATTCTTCATATCTTTCAAAGACTGCAGAATATGGCATTTAATGTTTTAATAACTTAGATTTTTCATGACAATGAGACACGTCTGCTCCTGGCAGCACCAATCTACTTCAAGAGGAAGATGGGCATCGAAGAGGCTACTTATGGAGTTTGTTAGCCATTTGGGCAAGAAACTGCTCTTGCCTGGACTGTTGCATAAACTGGACACAAGGAACCCACAGAAAGAGGACTGCTGAACTTGCCTAAAGGTGAGATGGCCTTTTGGGGTTCCTGATTCATTAAAGAGTCTGCGAGATTTCTGCAGAACACAGCAGAAAGTGACTAAACTGTCTTTAGAATTTCCTGCTTCATGGAAATGTCTGCTGGATACTTATGGGCCTGTAGGCTGAAGATGGATGCCCCAACGGTACAGAGGAACTTTGGGTGACTGTCCAGGCAGCGAGTTGTCTCTGTCATTTCTAGAGTTTGAAAGTTGCATATGACTTGTTTACTTAGGTAACATTATATCCTTCTGGAGTCTTTGATGGAGTTGAAGAATAGATAGTTATAGCTTTCCTTAGTTATGATAAAAGATAAAATAGATTTAAATGTTGTAACTGTAATTCTTGCTTGATAACTGTTTTGTTATATGTAATTTTACCATGTTAAAGTTAAAGCCTTTCTTTTTTGTTTAAACAGAAAAAGGGGAAATGATGGAGGAGTGTCTATGTGTTACTTTCATTATTAATAAAGATACTGCCTTGGCCCTTTAAGAGAACAGAAAATTAGGTAGCCGGAGTAGACAGAACAGAATGCTGGGTAGCAGGAGTGGGCAGACGCTTCAGGCAGTCGCCATAAGCAGTCGCCATGATTCTCCTCTCTGAGATGGACGCAGGTTAAGATCTCTCCTGGTAAGCCACACCTCGTGGTGCTACATGGATTACTAAATATGGGTTAAATGAAGATGTGAGAATTAACCAATAAGAGACTACAGATAATGGGCCAGGCAGTGTTTAAAAGAATACAGTTTCCTTGTAATTATTTTGGGTAAAGCTAGCCGGGTGGCGGGACACAGCCCCGCCGCTTCCTTCTACAATGGTGATCAGACTGAACTGTGTGGACGTAACAGAAAAGGGTCAGTGAACGGTGCGGTGGTGAATTTACAGTCTTTGACTGAAACACTGGCGTGGTACTGTGCCAGGGGAGGCGGGCGGCAGAGAACGAGCACGCTGCAACCCACAGCACCTGGGAGCAGCCTCGGAGCCTCTGTTGACAAAGGATAATTAATTTAATTGCCGACAGCTGTTCCTGGATCTGTGCCTGTAAATCAGGAGGAAGACACAATCTCCCAGCTCTGCACCTGGGGCCTGAGGAGCTCTGAGGAGATTCCAGACTGGCTCTGGAGACAGGAGGGCCCTCTTTGGGAAAGTAGAAAATGTGATTAAAGCCACTTCTCGTCTCTGACTCTCTTGTTGCTGGAATCACTTGGGGCTTCAGCACCTGACATTTAAGCTGTTCTGTCAAAAACAAATGAGAGACAACCCAAATCACGAGACACATAGTGGGTCCACACAGGTATACTGGTTGGCTGGTAGTGTTGGTTTAACTCTTACAATTAATTCTTTGTTTCCTCGTCAAAGTAAGCTGACAGTCTTAGAACTTTAGGGATAATTATCTAGACAATAAAATATAATTACTGGGAAATGTAAACTGAAGCCTGCTGGAGACAGTGGAGCTGCTGACTTAGGGATCCTCATACAGTCCCATCTGGTCACAGCACGCTCTCCTCTGGGGTCCTAGTTGAGCTGAGCCCATTAATCACCTCACTTCACAATGCCAAACACATCCATGCTGAAGACACTGACTTTACAGCCTGAAACTCAGAGCAAGGGATGAGAGTTGAGTCCCTGTTGCATCTCCATTTTATCCGGATCTTCATTCTGAGCGGCCTTCTACACAGACTCACGGTCAGCAGCCAACCACTGTCCGTCACCATGGGGAAAACACTCATGAAAACAACTTCAAACGTGTGTGTCGTGGCCCAGCAGCAGCAGGGCCTGAACTGATGTCTGTGGCTCCTGTCACCACCAGGGTCTGTGTGGATGCCCAAGGTCTGGACAGTCTGGACCATGTTGGTGCCCCAGGCAGTATGTTGCTGACACCAGGGTGACCTGTGCTGCCACGCGGACCATGATGATGCCCAGGCTGAAGCTGGTGCTGAGGGCCATGTCTGGGTCTATGGTCCTGCTGCAGCTGGGGTCTGTGAGGATGCCCATGGCCCCTTGCTGCAATTGGGGGGGGGGGCATAGGAACCCTGCATGTTGAAATCTGAAGGAGGGCCATACTGAGCCAGCTCTGCCCCTCATTGGATTGCTGGACCTGCCCCTTACTGGACACTGCTGCTGTAAGAGAATTGGCCACACCCCCCATGGGAGAGCTGGCCCCACCCATCTACATGGGCGTGGGAGAGATGACTGCCCCTTGCCTGAGGGAGGTGGTTCCAGTGGCCTGGACCATCCAGCTCAGCTACGACTGAGACCTACATCCTGGACCTTGGCTTGGCCCACCCTACCCCATCTAGGACCTGTTGGGGTGTGTGGAGAGCCTGGTCCTGTGGAACAATAGCTGCAGGATTTCCCTGACTCAGGAGAGCTGCAGGATATTCGAGGGCAGTTTTGGGGAGTCTCCAGTGAAGATGGTGTGCCAGGAGCCATGAACCAGACCAGTGACTCATTGTAATGAACATTTTGTGAGCCGGGCTGACTGGACAAAAGTTGTGTGATTCACCGCAACACCCAGTACCACCAAGATGAATGAAGAGGTGTTGGAAAGATGAAGGATAGAGGTGGTCTTTTGTTTTGTTTTTAATTGATTTGGGGGAGTTCTTGTAGGGGGAGGCTGCAGAGGGGAGGGGAGGGTATAGAGGAACTGGGAGGTGTATGGGACTGGGGTACATAATGTGAAATTCCAAAAGAATCAATAAAGACTTGTTATAAAAAAATGTGTGTGTGTGTGTGGAGGGGGGGGGCATGTGAGTACATGTGTATGCATGTCAGGTGTGTTCACTCACATGTGAAGCTGGAAATGTAGCATCTTCCTCAATAACTTCCCGTTTTTTGAGATGAGTTCTCTCACTAGACCTAGAGCTAGGTTGACTAGCCAGAGAGCCCCAAGGATCTGCCCTCCTAGCAATGGTGTTACATGTCATTGCATGTGCCTGACTTTTGACTGAGTGATGTGGAGGGATCTGATTTCATGTCACCATGTTTGCATGGCAAACACTTAGCTTCCCACTAAAGGCCAGTTAGCTAGAAACCTTCAGGAATGTGTTTTTTCTTTCATATATATTCTTTCATACATATATGTGATATGTCATTGATAAAATACATATTAGCATATTTCACATAGATGTAGTGCACGTGAAGAGAGAGAAAGGGGAAGAAACGGCAATGTGTCTGTGGTTTGAGGATGTGCCCTCTGACTAATTCCACTAAGTACGGATTTGGTTGGAAGGATGTCTTGAAAACACTGATCAAGATGCCCTGGCCCATCTCAGCTGTCTCGCGCTATTCCCCCTCTAGGAACCGAAAGGACATGTACAGGGATCTAACCCATTATCTGTGTATACTTATAGAGATCTAGATGATACAGTGACTCTGAAACTCTGCCTTATTGTTTTCAAATCATCAAATAATTTCCCAAAGAATCTTAGCATTTGTGCCCAGACACTGCCCAAAGACAGTACAGACATTTGGAAGTGACTTTAAAATGCCACACCCATGAATCAAATTTTGGTTCAGCAAATCCCTTTACCCATTGGAAATCTAAGAGTAATGTACGAAACTCCTTGGAAGCAATAGATCCAGTATAGGAAGACTTATCTAGTGTACAGCTATATCACAGGGACTAGACTTCTAGGTCTTCCCCCAAGGCCAAAGGCTGGAATAAAACAAAATCTGAGAGGGGCTGGAGGGATCTTGCAAGACTCGAGTTCAACTCCCAGCAACCATGTTGGATGGCTCAAAACCACCTGTCACTCCAACTCTGTAGACAGAGTTTCTGTCCTGCCTGGTACTGCAACTGTTCAGTCCCAAAGAAATACACAAAGGCCTACATTAATTGTAAACTGTCTCAACTATTCAGGCTTATTATTAACTAGCTCTTATAACTTAACTCATAATTCTTGTCTATATTATGCCACCTTTTATCAGCAAGGCATTCTCATCGTGCTTCCTCTGCGTCTGGCTGATGACTAACAACTGAGCCTCTCCTCTTCCCTAGTCTGGTCACCCTGCCTATACTTCCTGCCTGGTTACTGGCCAATCAGTGTTTTTTTTAAACCAATATGAGAGACAAATCTTTACAGTGTACAAGAGCATTATCCCTCAGCACATCTCCAAGAGATCTAATGCCCCCTCTGGACTCTGAGGACAATGCACTCAAGTGCACATACCGACACATAGGCACACTCAAAATGAATCTTTTTAAATCTAAAAGAGTAAGAAGGCACAAAATAAGTATAACTACTTTGTGAGCTTGAAATGCACTACTGTAATTTTATAATTCCATTTTATAATATGTCATTGATAAAATACATATTAGCATATTTCACATAGATGTAGTGCACGTGAAGAGAGAGAAAGGGGAAGAAACGGCAATGTGTCTGTGGTTTGATACCTATCCTCACAACTGTGCTTTGTACCATGAATATACAGTGGGAGTTTGATTTCAAAATAGGACCCATGCTTAGTACAAAGAAGGGGTACATTTCCCTGGCTGGTTTGGTTTTGTTCTTTGCTTTTGCATCCCATGATTTTTGAAATTGTGGTTGGCTTGTATATCCACTTTACTTGTCAGTTGTTGAACTGCCATGATTTATCATTTGTCATTTTGCTACAAGTAAACTTTTGAGGAAATAACAGTACAAAAAGCAAGTTGCTTTAGAGAAACTTCATAAAATATTTTCTGGATACACAGTGATAGAAATACTTCAGTACATTTAAATGTCTTAAATTTTAAAAAAATGATTTGAAAATCCAATAATATTACAATGCTAGTTCTGCTGGGATAGCCACTTGGTAAATATTATTTCTTGAAATCCAGTAAGAGCCATTTAAACTTAGATTTAATTTTATTACTAAGTCTGAAAGTCCATATAAATTGCAATCTAGGCCATTCTCCAACCTTCAGAAAGGGCTACATTTAACATCAGTTTATCCAGATACAGCTTTTCCTAATGAGTCTCTAGAGGAAAAACTATCATTTTTCTTTGCCTTTCTGACAAAAACATGCCAAGATAAATCAAACCATTTCTTTATGCTCTTGATAAAAATGAAGGACCTGCCTCCTCTCTATTCATCATTTATGTTTTGAGAATGCACAATGGTGGTTGATACTGTGTGACGTGGAGCACCGCTCTGTGTTCCTGCTCCAGCAGTGTGCCTAGGCATGCGTGTCTCTGCTATAGTCCTCTCCATTGCTCTCTGCTCTGTGCAGATCTCTAACCAGATTCCCCCCCCCCCAGCACTCATCCCCCAAGTTCCATGAGCCATCCTGACGATTGTGTACACAGCAGTAAGAGATTGTCACAAGAGGAGGTGTCCATGGAGTGCCTGCAGGTTATCCATGGCAGTGGCCTTTCTGAACAGACTCTTGCTGCGGTGGGCTCTGCAGTCAGGCAGTTGCCTTTAGTTACCAGGCTCCTTTAAGTAGCCCCAGAAAATCCACTGCTTATACATTTCTTAGTCCTGTTGTTCCTGCTCTATTTGAGAGATGAGGTGTTTGCTTATATTTGTCCAGGAAAAATCACACAACAGTGTGGTTTTGGGGAAACCTTCCCAATCATGAGTAGCATGCCCTCTTTGTCACACCTTTCTGTTTCTGTCTTGTGACACGAACACACTATCAGTTTCAGACTCTGTCAACCATATCAAACCCTGTGCAGAAAGCCTGACTCATAGACACTGACGATGCTGGTGGCCTCCCCAGCTTTCCTGATGTCACACAAGCCATTTTGTGATGTAAAGCAGAACGTGAACCCAACCCTCCCATAAAATACCCACCACACATTTGAAAGCTCTGGGGAGAAATCCACAGGCTGACAACCACCCATCAACGGCATCTTGTAAAGACACAGCAGGAGTGGATCATGGTGAACAACGAAGGTTTGGGTTAAACCTTTGAATGCAGTTATCAGAGATTATGAATTGGTCTCAGGATTTTGTTTTCTCTATTGAGATAGAGGTCATACTATTTAATTCAGGCCAGTCTGAAACTCAATATGTCAACCAGGCTAACTTTAAATTTGTGACATCTCAGCCCTGCAATGGCAGAAATGTCATTCAAATTATTGACTATAGTTAAATGAAGAATTCTACATTATAAATTTCTTTTCTCAACCAAAAGAGCCCTATCTATAAGTGTAATTTTTTAAATACTTTTTCAAACTTCTCTGATCATGTTGGAGTTTCTCCCACTGTTCAAACAGTAAACAAAGGGCTAAAGAGGACCATAGAGGATGTGCATGCCAGAGCGAGGTTAGCAGCACAGAAAACTGGTGTAGGAGCTCCTTCTTTCTTTGGGTTGCTTTCATTGGTTAATAAAAAAAAACTGCTTTGGGCCCTTGATAGGGCAGAACTTAGGTAGGCAGAGAAGACAGAGCTGAATTTTGGAAGGAAGAAAGCAGAGTCAGGGAGAGACGCCATAGATCTGCTGCCTGAGACAGACACCAGTTAGAATCTTTGCCAGTAAGCCACTGCCACGTGGTGATATACAGATTAATAGAAATGGGTTAAATTAATATGTAAGAGTTAGCCAATAAGAAGCTAGAGCTAATGGGCCAAGCAGTGATCTAAATAATACAGTTTCTAAGTGGTTATTTTGGGTATAAGCTAGTTGGGCGGCCAGGACAAACCAGCAAGCCCTCTCCTTGCAACAGAAAACAGTCACACTGAAGGGCTTCAGTATGAAGAAAAGACTTTGCTCTTTTTGAATAAAAATAATTGAATTGTTTTAAAGACAATATAGAGAACAATATTATTTCAAAACAAACATTTTTGTAATAGAAAAAAATAGGAACAAACCCAAAGGTCTGGCGTTTTATAAACTGTGACGTGTCCCGTGATGGAAACTTCACAATAAACACAGATACAAACAGGTGTGAAGATAGATTCTTCCATCCGTATGTCTGTGACATGGAGGAATGCGTGTGTACGTGTGCATGTGGACCCAAGGTAAGGAACCCTCCTCAGCTGTCCTCTGCCTTATTGTCTTGGCAGCAGGGCCTTGCAGTCAAGTTCAGAGCTCGCTGGTTGAACGAGTGTGCCTTACCAGCCTGCTCAGGAAAACCCTGTCCACTGTCACCTAACCCTTGGTCTTACTGATGTTCAAGACCTGGAGTCTTGACAACAAAATAATAGATGGCCTTTTTTTTCTAGGTAGTTTCACGATTTACTTGAAATCCATTGGCCTCTGCCAGCTCCTTCTGCCCTCTCTAATGTCTTCATGACACATTTGGAAGACTGTTCTTTGTGGGTCTGGGAGGGTCTAATCCCAGGCCTCTTATGTCCCATTTCTCCTCTTTTCATTTATTTTGTTTTGTTTGCTTTTTTGTTTTGTGTTTATGTTTGTGTTTGTTTGTTGTTGTTGTTTTGTTTGTTTTTGGCAGACATTGTCCTGAACCTCAGCTGTGCTGTGATCCCAGCCCACAGCTACCCTGAACAAGTTCCACACAAGCTCAGTGGTGGCAGTAGCTGGCTTCAGTAGGTCCACATTCTAAACGGGACACGTGAATGGCTAATCCATCATCCTAATGGGCTATCACACGGGGAGTTCATTTTTTAGCTTAGCTCATCTACAAGGGGTTACAAAGAAGTAGTGTGTTACAGCTGTAGCTTTTAAAGGCCTCCCTCCCCTGTATTGTAAATTTCTCTGCACACTTGCTGTGCTTTTAATAATTGAGAACTGAGCTCTGAAAGCCTCCGTATTCAGGCCCAGGGGACCTGTAATCAAAAGAGTATAATCAGGTCCATGACAGCATCTCTCGGGAGCCTCTGGAGACCCATAAACTCTGCTCTAGGAAGAGGAGAGCAGCTGCACCGATCCATTCCCTTCCGCAGGGCATGGGGAGAGAGCCGCTAAGCCTCAGGCACCTTATTCCCATAACAGTGTCCCTGCTGATAAAGGACAGCACAAAGGAGGTGGGTAATGACAGCTGATGTGACAGAATGGTTTTGCAAGCCTTTTGATCTGAAGATCCTATATTCAAGTGGAGCTGGGTAGAAAGGGCTAGTGTCGTTGGATAAAGGACGAAGAAGAGCTTCGGGAACTGTGTTGTCCATCTTCATTGTCAGCTTCACCAACGAGGCTGTCACCCCAACCCACACCATTCTTCTGTTGTCGTTGGTTGGTTGGTTGGTTGGTTGGTTGGTTGGTTGGTTGGTTGGTTGGTTTTTCAAGGCAGGGTTTCTCTGTGCTGTCCTGACTGTCCTGGAACTCACTCTGTAGACCAGGCTGGCCTCGAACTCATAGAGATCCACCTGCCTCTGTCTCCTGAGTGCTGGGATCTGTAATCAGGCATTACCAACTGCCTGGTACCAAATAACAGACTCAGAGACTGCATATGAAGTATAAATGCTCCGCTGATAGCTCAGGCTTGTTGGTAACTAACTCTTACACTTAAATTAATCCATAAATCATATCTATGTTTAGCCACATGACTTGGTACTTTTTCTCAGTAAGGTATTCTCATTTTGCTTCTCTGCATTTGCTGGCAACTCTCTGACTCCGCCCTTCCTCCTCCTAGAATTCTCCTAGTCTGGCTCTTACACTCAATCTTTTCCTGCCCAGCTATTGGACAATCAGCTTCTTATTAGCAAATGAGAATAATAAATACTCATAGTGTACAAAAAAAATTGTTCCATAGTAGGGATCAAAGTCATGTGCCACCATGCCCAGCCAAGCAATGCCAGATTCTTAAGGCAAATACTTTCATTGTTCAGGAAAAAGCAGAGGAGAGAGACAACTGGTCTTTGTTGTGTACTGGGCACATGAGTGTATTAGGTTTTTTAAGGTAATTGGGGAGATCTGGAGGAATTACTCAGTGGTTAGAGCACTTCTTGCTCTTGCAGAGGACCTGGGTACAGTTCCCAGCACCCACATGGCAGCTCACAAATACCTGTACCTCCAGTTCCAAGGCATCAAACACCTTCTTCTGCTTCTACAGGCACTACATGTACATGGTACACACACACACACGCATGCAGGCAAAACACCCACACACATAAAATATAAATTGTTTAAAAAAGTACATGAGGTACATTTGTTACGTGTACTTTGCTGTCTACTAAACTTTGCCATGATGGTGGCTACCAGCTATGGCTACCTCAAAGGAGTATTGTGGCCTTAGATCAATAGGTTCGTCAATAAAGGGGCAAAGATGATAATGCAGCAGGATTACTGAATCAGTGTTATCTGCGGAAGCCACCCCTCCGCCATGACTGCAGGTGCATTGATTTTCTTCACGGCGTTGCCTGCATCGTTCAGAATTTTTATGAGCATTTTAAGAGCAAAAGACCTTACAGAACTTCTCTTACAGTTCCTACTCACTGAGGACAGCGAATGACAGTAAATTTGTATACCAATCATAGTCCCTGCTGGTGTTCATCAGGGGCCTGGTCAAGCAGAATTCTCAGCATTTGCCTTCATCCAGACTCTGCATGTGGGCTCATTTGCGGAGGGAAGCGTCCATCTCTGCACATGGCTGTATACACGTGTCAGAGCCACAAGAAAACATGGAGAACCTGCAAAGTGTGGGTTCCGCAGAGGCCCTGGCAAACTCAGACCTCTGTGTTTGTATAAGAAGCCACTCAACCGTCTCTGCCTCTCCAATGACTGCTTAAATTGCAGCAGGGCAATTGCTACTTGAAAAATAGTATTTCTAAAGAGGACAGAGGCAGCGGTCCTGCTATCAGCTCCCCAGGGTCAGCGTTATACACACGCTGAAGAACCACACGGGGGTCAGTGTTATACACACACACTGACAACCACATGGGGTCGGCATTATACACACACGCTGAAGAACCACACGGGGTCAGCGTTACACACACACTCTGAAGAACCACATGGGGTCAGCGTGATACACACACACTGAAGAACCACATGGGGTCAGTGTCACACACACACACATTGAAGAACAACACGAGGTCAGCGTGATACACACACACTGAAGAACCACATGGGTCAGCGTGATACACACACACTGAAGAATCACATAATAGCAGTGCCCATTGCACAAGTCACAGCATCAACAGTCACCTTGACCCAGACCTGCAGTCACCCAGGACAGGGAGCCTCAGCTGAGGAATTACCTCCGTCTGACTGGCTTGTGGCTATGCTATGTGAGATCCTCTTAATTACTAATTGATGTAGGAGGACACAGCCCATTATGGCTATGATGCCCTCGGGCAGGTGGGCCTGGGATATATAAGGAAAATAGCTGGGCCAGCTACAGGAGGAAGTCGGTAAGCAATGGTTCCCCATGGTCTCTGCTTCAGCTTCTGTCTCCAGGTTCCTGCTTGAGCTCCTGCCCCTACTTCACTTGGTGATAGGCTATGACCTTGGGCAGGCGAGACCAGCATCACTTTATGATATTACCCACAGCTTGAGGGAAGGATGCATTGCCCTTCTACAGGGCCCACAAGGGTATGAGACTCAGGAACAACTGGCGACTGAGAGACAGAGAGAGGGAGCCGATCCTGATTTCTGCCATGGGTGTGATTGTCCTGCTTTAGTGACTCCCAAGAGATAGGCAGGTGTTAGCTCTGCCCCCCCCCCCACCAACAAGGTGGTGGCTGGAGCTGGGGCTGAACTTGTGAGCAGGGGAAGGGAGGGAATGAGCAGCTGGACCATCCAAGGCTCCTCCAGGCTTACCAGCTGTCAAGGCAGAGTGGGGCATTGCAAAGCAGAGCTAGCAGATGGCTTCTGGCACTCACAGCTAGATGTCGAGATGAGGTAAGGAACCTGAGGCACAGCCTGTCACACAAGCCTCTGTGCTCTTTTCCTAAAGCCAGAAATAGATTGTGGCATCAAGAGCCCTCCGTGCCAGCAAAGCTGTTCTCAGGTTTCCAGACGTACAAGCATTAGCCCATGGCACACAACCATTAGCCCGTGGAGCACAACTGTTATCCCGTGGCGCACAACCATTAGCTCATGGCACACAACTGTTAGCCCATGGCACACAACCGTTAGCCCATGGTGCCATGCTGTTCCTTCCACAAGATTCTGCAGACTTTAGTTCATCTTCTGCTAAGCCAACACGGTAATTTGGAGGAAAATATAGCTTTAGGATTTTATAAGCTGCATCTGTGAGAGGCACATGAGCGATGAGCCCACGTCAGTCTCGGCCGTGACCAGCTTGCCGCAGTGAACACAAGCATTCCCGTTTCACAGAGGATTTACATGGGGTTAGTTCATCCATACCAACCTTAATTTATCTCACCAACTTAGCTAAGAGACACATGTTATTCTCTGGGCATTTAAATGTCACCAATAAATGACAAATTTAAATTCTTAAAGATCTTAGTAGCCGACCTCACCAAACTTCCCAAGGAGAGATGAATAGGAGAGGCTACAGACCAGACCGTCATGGATCTGAGAGAGGGAGGGAGGGGATGCTTGTCTCCTGCATATTCAGCACACCATGTGACTATCTTAATTCTGCACAATAACTTGAGGCTTATTTTTCTCATTCTGTAGATGGAAGAAGTTGGGCCAGGATTATCTGTTAGCCACTGCATGAGAACAGCCAGTTAGCCAGAACCAAACCGCAAGGGGTTGCTCGCCTGCCCACCTACCTGCCCCCTGCCCACCCACTGCCTGCCTGCCCGCCTCCCCACCATCACTTCCTGCTGATTAGCGTGCATCTGTTCCCTCCTCCTGGCACCAGACTCATTCCTTCAGTGTTCCTACATAGATCTAAGAGGAGAATGTCCAGAAATCTTCTGCTGCTTTGGCACCAGTATGGCTGAAGCCTCCAGCTTCATGAACTGATTGACCAGCTTCTGGGTCCTTAGGCTCTTCCGTGTGCAGACAGCCATTGCTGGACTGCCTGGCCCCTGTCAGGTAAGCCAGCCAAGCAAATTCTCATAGACGTGTGTGTGTGTGTGTGTGTGTGTTTACATATTCACAGTGCATGTATGCATTCCGGCGACCCTCTTCCTCTCGACCTCAGTCTGTCATAACACAGAGAGAGCTCAGAGATCACAAAGCTCTTGTTCCCAGTCTGAAGGACCAGCCATGACATCAGGTGTCCGCATGTCCAGCACCTGGCTGTCCTTCCATGTCTGTCCATGTCAAGTCCACCTGTATCCACGCTATTACCAGGACAAAAAGACGGGGGCAAATGTGGGGACAGTGAAGGGGAGAGAGCTAGGACATAACAAGCCAGGCTTAGTGGCCACACCTGTCATCCCAGCACTGGGGAGGCTGACAGGAAGCTCTCTAGGCAAGGACAGCCTGGGTTATAGACTGAGACCCTTCCATCAAAACAAACAACACACGTGCACACACACACACACACACACATACACACACACACGCCAAAATAAAACATGCCAAGGTGATACAGAATAGGGTGGCTGCATCTTCTGAGAGCCTGGTCACTTGCATGGTCCTCACAGCTGTCTCTGAAGGCCGTGTGGAACCAGAGCTTCAGTGCAGAAAGGATGGGAAGGCTGTGATCCTGTCCTTCTCTTTCTGTCTGAGCACACAATGCAGAGCACTGACCATCCTGCACTCCTGCTTCTGTTCCTGAGCCACAATTTGTACTCAGGTACCTACTGTGTACCCTTGCTCACTTACCGTGTTGTGCAGGTTAGGCAAATGAACATCTTCACGTTGTGGTAGCCTTGTTGAGATGATCCCATCAAAAGTTGAGGACCATCTTTTACTTTCTGGGTGATGGCTAGAGCATTAAATGAGACAAGAAATTAAACCACTTGTTCCAGTAGCTAGCAAGTATAAATCACTGAGTACAAATTGTCCTAAACACGAGCATCTCATAGAGCCTGCTTAAACAAAAGCACACCCATTAAACAAAGAACGGAAAGGGAATTGAGCCTACGGAGAGCACCAGCTAACACTTCAGAAGTGTGCACATCCATCCCAGAGGGTGAGGAGAGCATGAAGGGAGAGAGACTGCAATACCAAGGACAAACACTAGCAGCTGTGGTGCTCAGCCGTGGCCTGAGAAACACGAGAAGGAGCTTCTGGCTCTGGTAGAAGGAGTCTACCGAGGAATAGCAGAGTCTGACCGGTGACCTGGGTGTGGGCGTCTGAAGCTTAGTGAGCAGTGAGCGCAGCAATGAAAATATCCCTCCAGGCAGCCGGCAAACACCTTCTATGGGGGAGAGAGTGAGACAGCGTGGTTTTCTTTCCATTTTCTGAAATGTCATCTCTCAGTAGCTCATGCCAGAGTATCTAATCAGCAGCCAAGAGCTTTGAAAATGTTTTGGTCCTGGTGACTCATCACTGCCATTATCTAATCAAATGCTGGTCCCATTGCTGCTGGAGTTGCAATACAGACAAATTTGTGTGTGTGTGTGTGTGTGTGTGTGTGCGCGCGTGTGTGCGCGTGCACACATGCAGATGTGCCTCTCCGCACCTGAGACTAGCCGCCTGCAGAGCAGAGAACACTTGTTTAGAGCATGGATGATGGCTGGTGGGCCATTCTGCCAGGACGTCAGCGACAGCGGAATGACACTGGTACTGAGCTAAGTGACGAGATCGAAAGGAGGCTGAGAATCAAACACTGAGTTGCAGTTTAGTGATCGAACACAGGGCCTTGCGCATGCAAGCAAAACGCTGTTCCTCGGCTGCTAAGACATCTCCCTATATTACACTGCCATTTTGCAGTGTGGACCCACGAAAGTGTTGTAAAAACGTATTTCAATGACATCACTTAAAACTTTACAAAGACCTGGAAGTGTTTACGAGCACCCGTGATTCCTCCTGGATGTCTTAGGGCTGAAAGGGATGGAGAGCCCGAGAGAAGCCACACTGAAATGGTCTCTTTGGTTTGATTGTTTACACTTAGGCTTCCTGCATTCCCGGTCACTGGTAAACACTTAAGAAAAAAGTAGGAGATATAAAGACCTGTCAAAACCTTATCTTAGCCTTCCCCAGATCTAAAGCCCCAAGACAAGCTCACTGTATTTTAAATAAATGTAGAAAAACAAATATGAAATGTTGAATAAATATGGAAAGCGGCTTCACCTGCCACCAGGGGGGTAAGACTCAGGTTGTTCTACAGCATGAATGGGGAGGCAGTCATAGCTGAAGCGTCTGAACCAGACTTACACGTTGTCATGGTTAAACAGATATTTCAGTGAGGAGTGTATACATGTAATGCTACTTCTGGGTACATAAAATATGAATACATATTGTTGATTTGTAAAATATGAATTAGAAAATATAAATCAGCTCAATACAGCATTCACTCTGAGGAAGAGGAAGAGAAAAATGAGGAACAAGATGGGGTGATAAGCAGACTCCACTTTAAGATAAAAAAACAACAGAGTAGACTGTGGACCCTTTGGGCTGGAGGGATGGCCCAGCAGTTGAGAGCCTGTACTCCTTTGTAGAGGACCAGAGTTTGCATCTCAGAAGCCACACCCATGTCACATGACTTATACCTGTGACATTTCAATCCCAGCTCCAAGGGAGTAGCCCTCTTCTGGCCTCTTCTGGCAACTGCACTCGGTGGACACCACCTCTCTCTCTCTCTCTTTCTCTCTCTCTCCCATATATGTGTTTAACTATACGTGTGTGTGTGTGTGTGTGCGTCTGTGTGTGTGTGTGTAAATCTTGTAAAAGAATGCTTACATTATGATTTAGCTGTACCATTGTAATTTTTAGATAAAAAAAATGAATTTTTATCTGACTTTGTAAGTTCAGTGTAAATAAAACTATAGTTCCGTGCCAAAGGGAATGAAAGATTGTATATTCTGAGCCAAAGGGAACTTTCATAGCCGTGCAACAAAAGATAGTAAAAAAATCAGTACATTACTCAAAATTGTGGGGAAATCAGGGAGGGGGGGTTCCGGCAAAGCAGGGAAACTACCACAGATTCCGGGTGCTGTCTGATGTGGTCGGCTACATTAATGTATTTAACATGACAGAAGGCTCAGCAGATAAAGGCACTTGCCACATAGCCAGATAACTGGAGTTCAGTCCTGGAGAGAGAGAGAGACCCAGCTCTCACAAAATTATCCACTAACACACACACACACACACACACACACACACACACACACACACACCTGTAATTTAAGATTAAGAAAAGAAAATAAGGTTTAACGTGACAGTCAGAAGGATGCAGGTATGGCAGTTTGGATGGTGATGGGTCCCACAGGGCTCATGCAATTGAATACCTGGTCCTAGTTGGTGGAGCTGTTGGAAAGGATGAGGAGGCGTGGTCTTGTTGGAGGAGGTGTGTCGCTGGGGATGGGCTTCGAGGCTTCAAAAGACTCATGCTATTCCTATTCCCGTACCTCCTGCCTGTGGTCAAGGTGGGAGCTATCAGTTGTTTGTGTCACCCAGCTTTCGCTCCACCATCATGGGCCCTTAGCCCTCTGTGACCATAATCCCCAAATTCAACCCTTTCCTTTTTTTTTTCAAGGTTTTCTTTTTTATTGATTTTACTGGGCTCTACATATTTCTCTGCTCCCCTCTCTTCCCCTCCCCTCCCCTTCAACCCTCTCCCATGGTCTCCATGTTCCCAATTTACTCAGGAGATCTTGTCTTTTTTCTACTTCCCATGTAGATTAGATCCATGTAAGTCTCTCTTTGTGTCCTCATTGTTGTCTAGGTTCTCTGGGATTGTGAATTGTAGGCTGGCTTTCTTTGCTTTATGTCTGAAAGCTTCTTATGAGTGAGTACATGTGATAACTGTCTTTCTGGGTATGGGTTACCTCACTCAATATGATCTTTTCTAGATCCATCCATTTTCCTGCATATTTCAAGATGTCATTTTTTTCTGCTGTGTAATACTCCATTGTGTAAATGTATCACATTTTCCTTATCCATTCTTCAGTCAAGGGGCATTTAGGTTGTTTTCAGGTTCTGGCTATGACATACAATTCTGCTATGAACATAGTTGAGCATATGTCCTTGTGGTACAATTGAACATCCTTTGGGAATATTCCCAAAAGTGATATTGCTGGGTCTTGAGGAAGGTTGTTTCCTAATTTTCTGAGAAATCATCACACTGATATCCAAAGTGGCTATACGAGCTTGCACTCCCACCAGTGATGCAGGAGTGTTCCCTTTTCCCCATAACCTCTCCAACATAAGTTGTCGTCTGTGTTTTTGATCTTGGCCATTCTTACAGGTGTAAGATGGAATCTCAGAGTTGTTTTGGTTTGTATTTCTCTGATGGCTAAGGATGGTGAACATTTCCTTAAGTGTCTTTCAGCCATTATAGATTCCTCTGTTGAGAGTTCTCTTAAACCCTTTCCTTTATAAGTTGCCTTAGTCATGGTGGCTTAAGATTACAGCACAGGAAAGTGACCCACACTGGGTCAGCACAGAATTTGGTGGTAAATGTTTTAGGAGGTTAGAGGTAACTCGAGATGATTCTGGCTGTTGACCTGCGACATTAAACTCTTCGCAATCAGAAGGTTCTGAGCATAGGTGGCTCTTGCAGGGAACTTTGGTTTGTAGCACTTTTCAACTAGCAGAGGAATAAATTGATTCTACCACTTTGTAGACATACTATTGGCTTTTCCTGGTGAGGGGGTCAAGAAATGCCTATCTGCTCTGTAACCTCAGTTCTAGCATAAGAGTCATAACCTTGGTGGCTCCCATGACTAAGACTGGCCACAAGACAGACAGAGAGGAGCTGTGAAAAGCTGAAAGGATCCCGAGATGAAACCCCATCTTTGGGGCAGAGGCCCGCACACTTAAGCAGTGCTGGTCAAGGTGTGGTCTGCTAGTCCACCTCAGTTCTGATTCTGTAAGATTAGGAAGTTCTTATTGCTTGAAGAGACAAGCTGGCTTCAGGATATGGTTATATCTGTCCAGACTACAGCATTGGCCACCTAGGGGTGGTCCATTTCTGGGACGTCTAGAAGCCAAGACAACTGTAGGTGTAAGATAGTGGGTTTTCTTGTTGCTTCAACTCTGAAGAGGAAAGAGAAAGCTTGGAGGTGTTCCTCTGTTTTACCAGGCCACTTGTTCATTTCCCAACCACAAAGACTCCCTAAATAACCACATAGAAACTGTATTAAATCACTGCTTGGCCCATTAGCTCTCACTTCTTAGTGGTTAACTCTTACATCTTAATTTAACCCATTTCTATTAATCTGTGTAATGCCACGTGACTGTGGTTTACCAGCAAGGTTCCATCCAGCATCTGTCTCTGAGGTGGTTACATGGCATCTCCTGCTCTGCCTTCTTCTCCCAGCATTCAGTTTAGTTTTCCCCACCTAGCTCTGCTCTGTCTTATCACAGGCCAATGCAGATTCTTTAGTCATTAACCAATGAAAGCAACACATATACATAATGATTTCCTACAACATCTCCCCTTTTCTGTTTAAATAAAAAATAAGGTTTTAACATTAACATTGTAAAATTACATATAACAAGACAGGTATTAAGCAAGAATTACAGTTACATTCATATCTATTTTATCTTTTATCATAACTAAGGAAAATTATAACTATAACTATATATTCTTCAATTCCATCAAAGACTCCAGAAGGATCTATTACCTAAGTAAACAGAAAGTGCATTGTAAGCAACTTCCAAAACTCTCGAATTGACAGAGACATCTTGCTACATGGACAGTCACCCAAAGTTCTTCTGTACCATTTGGGCATCCATCTTTAGCCTACAGGCCCATAGTATTCAGCAGACTTTTCCATGAAGCAGGAAATTTTAAAGGCAGTTCTGTCTATATTGGCAGTTTGTCAGTCACTTTCTTCTGTGTCCTGCAGAATGTGTCTGGCAGACTCATGAACCTAAAATAATTAGCTGGGCGTGATGGCACACTCCCTTAATTCCAACAGTTGGCAGGCAGAGGCAGGAGGATCTCTGAGTTCAAGGCCAGACTAGTCTACAGGGTGAGTTCCAGGACGTAGCCAGACCCTGGTTGTGGGTGAAGGGACGGGAGAAGAAAGGAAAAAAACACCCTAATAACCAGGTGTCCGTCTCTCAGCACAGTCGCAGTGGCTGAGTTGCCTTAGCAGGAGGCAGGCAACGCGATAAAAAGTGAAATCCACTCCTAAGTGGCTTGAGTTTTTCACCGTAAAAGGCCCAGCAAATGCCTGTGTCCTGTGAGGGACTCAGGACCAGCGCTCAGTGAGGAAGGCAACACCTGCCTTCGACGTTCAATAGTGGCTCTGCTTCAGTGCTAGGAACCGGGGGCTTCCCCTTCCTGCCCACACAGTCCTAGCTGGCACCACGGCGGGCCTTGCTGGGTGTCCCATCCACAGGCCTGGGAGCCCATGACACAGACAGGCACCCCCAGGACTGCAGACCGGGGACTGCCTCGCATCCACTGTAGGCAGCCTGGCTTCTGGAATTCGGGGAGACCCGCGCGAGGTCACAGGGGCCTCTTGTCACTTTTATTGGTGGTACATCCACAGGGACCGAAGAAGCCGAGATAATGAGTGACGTCATCACAGGGAGCGCCGCAGACGTCTGAGTCCTCACGGAACTTAGTCCACCCAGGAGATGGTTCCCTACAGAACATATTCTGCACCGCCACCACTACCACCCTAACCTTTTCTCTCTCTTTTTTTTTTTCATGAGCAAACATAATTTAGTTTCTGTTATTTACAACTTATTTTATTTTATACAACAAACAGGATAGGGGAAGCAAGCATATTTTACTTCGATGTGAACTTCCCTATTAACAAATCGTTCTCCCAAATGAAGAGATTCTTGGTGATTTTCAGATTTGGGGAGCCTGTTATCAAGCATGTAAAACGGATTCCAGCTGGTATAAATAGTTGGACTAGAAAACCCTAAACGTCCCTTGTCACTCTGGGATGTGGTAGCAAATGTCAGGAAGGGGTGACTTGGAAAATAAAATTGTTTCATTGTTTCGAAAATAAAATACTACCGAGTCTCCAAGTGCTGGAAACGGTCCAAACAGAACGTGCGAGAGTGTGTGGCATTACAGGGACAGGAAGCATTTGGGAGAAACTGGAAACAGTTTACGAATTCTTTCATTCATGGAAAGCAGCACAAAAGATCCAGAAGTACCTGAGGAGAGTGGAAATGTAAGTCCACATAAGCTACAGGTAGAGTAGCTCTTAAAGTTTTGTTCTTATTTACTGACAGAAAGAAAATAATGTGAAGTTATAAAATTGGCAAAATAGTCACTTCCTTCCCGCTGATCTGACTGCCAACAGCGCCCCCTAGTGGTGAACTGAGAAGACAGTGGAGAATTCTCGTGATGAGAATTTTCTGAAAACGTGAACTTTTACAATTCCACTTGGTAACTGAATGTTATATTTGGCGAGAAAAATGAAATATTTACGGAGGTTCACAGCAGATAGCTTAAGACATGGGCGTTTGCAAGTCGGCTTTCCCGGGTGGTTGGCCTTAGCGCATGCCTGTCTGTGTACGGGAAGGACGGCATATGAGGTATATCTGGGTCACAGTGTCTACTGAGAGCCTTAAAAAGAAAACAGAACCTGCCTTCATGGGGTTGCAGTCATTCTCCCCGAACTTCTGCTCTAACCCCAATTACAAGACTCAGCTTTTAACAACACAACGTGGTTCCCTGCCCTCAGCCCCCCCAGACCTCTTCCCATGATGGCTCCCTCCAGGCGCTGGATGTCCGTGCGACTTTGAGGGGTCTTAGACCCTCTTTCAACAACTGTCTGAATGTGAACAACCTCTAGCTGACTTTGTGGAGGTGGTGACCCAGCTCTGCCTGCCAGGAAGCCTTCCACTTAAGCACGAACCAGCATCCTCTGAGAGCTTCCCCCCGGGGGCGGACAAGGGCCGCTGCCTTAGTATTAATTCCTTTAGGACTGGTCTGCCACTGTGACAATCACTCCCTGGTTTGCACAGGTGAAAGGGAATCCATGCGCTAACTTTTTTCAAAGACCTCTCACCCTCATCAACCTTCAACAAAGCTCTCTGCTTCTGAACTCCAACTTTGTTTACCTTGCCGGTGTGCCAGGAATACCTTGGTGATTGCCAAGTCAGGCCCCATCACTGCTGCTAATTCTTAGTAAGTCCTCTACACAAGAAAAGGTCTTTGGGGACTCACAGAGCCATGTGTCACGCATGGTAACTAGAAACAAAAAAAAATATATAGATTCCAAGATGGCAGCATATTATACGGTGTTTCTCAGACCGAGGCCTTGGCTTATTTAACCCTTTGTTTGGCCCCTTTTTGTACTGAGCATTTGAAAACCTCCAAAGCAAAATACTAACTTTAGATGTTGGATACAGGATGCTTTATGAGAGTTTTCAAATTCCAATCGTACCCCACTTTGGGTGTATACCAGCCTCATTGCAAGGGCTCCAAACCTGTGGCACTGGCTGCCATGCTGGACAGAACTGAACACTCTGTCGCTACAGGGAGTTCACGTGGACAGCCCGAGCCTGAGATCTTCCTCATCCCTGCAATCATCTTCAACCCCTAGCCCTAAGGAAACCGCTGAAAATTGGACTTCATAGTAGCAAAAGTTCCTGAGCAATCAAAGGGGCGCCCTCAGTCCTTGACACACAGAGTCCATACACCTTCTGGGACGACACACATAGAAGAACATGTGTGTGGTGTTTTTGCCAAAAACACATAACCTGAATCCAATCATGAGGAAATTTCTGACACATATTGAAGGATCATCTACAAAATAATTACTTTCTTTCCAAGATACCAGGGTCATAAAAGAGAAAGAAAGGTTAGGGATTTGGACCATATGAGGAGAGACTCAAAAGTTACGGTGACTAATGCAACACAAGATCCTCAGATCTTAACCAGAAGTAGACATTAACTACAACCAGGAGCCCTGGGGCATTGGGCTGGACGATAGCATTACCAAAGTGTCAAGTTTCTTGTTTGGTCTTATAGGAAAAAGTCTAGGGCAGGAAAGAAGGCCGAGCCACTAAGGCTGCTTGCTGCTCTTCCAGAGGACCTGAGTTTGGGTCCCAACAGCCAACACTGGGTGACTTCCAACTGCTTGTAACTCCAGCACCAGGTGATCCCAAGCCCTCCTCTGGCCTCCAACGGGACTCATTGTCTCCCTTTCTGTGTGTGTGTGTGTGTGTCTGTCTGTCTGTCTCTGTCTCTCTCTCTGTCTCTCTTTCTGTCTCTGTCTCTCTCTGTCTCTCTATGTCTCTGTCCTCTCACACACACACACACACACACACACAGTTTTAGTTTCTGAGCCGTCTTTGAATCATATATTCCAGCTTCGAGGTGAGCCAGGAAACCTGAGCAGATCCAGAGCCTGAAGTTGATTGGCCTAGGTCTCCCGTAAGGGAATCTGATTTTCCAAACAGAATGAACTGTTTTCCCATCTGTGTCTAATCTGAAGATGTAGTGATGCTCCATTGGCCTCTGGGTTTTATTACTCGTGCTACATGGTAATGCTGTGGTGAGGGATTTACACAGAGCTGGCTTCCACTTCTCAGTAATGACGTTTGTACAGGAGAGGTCAGCGACACAGACCCGCCCTGCCCCGCCAGAGTGCTTTCCAGTCCTCACAACTTGGACACTCTTCTCTGCAAACAGCCATGCGTATTTGTTGATATTAAACAGAATCTCTTCTTCAACAAAATGAATTATGAATATTACATGTTCCCAAAATAATAGCCGCAATGAAAGACAGACTTGGGAATAAGAGCAGAGACCTTCAGCTCTGAGGATATGGGGAGAAAAATGGCTGTGTTGTTTCTTTAATGCCAAGGATAATCTCTCAACAAAGGGTAAGAATCAAAAACTAGAATCCATTTCCAAATATGTTTAGAAAAATAAGCCCTCCCTGAGCTGCCAAGAAAACTGCAGGCCACACCTTTTACTTTTGCTGTCTTGCATGATGGCCTTTTGGGGATGTGTGTCCAGAAAACATTAAAGACAGGTAGACCCCGTCACACACAGTGGTGGGTCTGGGTCCTGAGCCAAGCACAGTCTTGCACATGCTCATGTGGTTGTATGTTTACAAATCCGGGTCTTTCTCCCCATTACACTTACTGAGAGAAGGAGGGAGCATCATGTGTGTGCTGTGCACACATGTAGAAGTCAAAGAACAATCCGTGTCTTTCTCTCTGTCCACCATGGGGTCTCAGGTCTTGAACACAGTTGTCAGGTTTGGTACCGTCATCCACAGAGCCGTCTCACTGCTTGGGGCTTCCTTTCCTGAGTCAGCAAGTCCTCACTGAGAAACGTGGTGGGATTTGTGTGGCAATGCAGATGCTGTGTTTCCAGGGGCTGGAGAGATGACTCGGTACTTCAGAGCTGGCTGCTCTTCCGGAGGACTCAGGTTCGATTCCCAGCACCACAGGGCTCTCAGCACTGTGTGTCACTCCAGTTCCAGGTGTCTCAGTGCAGCTTCTGGCCGCTGCAGGCTCCTGACCACATCTGATGCACAAGCATACACTCAGGCACACACGCACACTCGGAAAATTTAAAAATTTAATAAACACTTTTGAAAAGGAAAATGCAACAAAATATTATCATTTATTGTTACTATCTTTATTGTGTAGGACTCATATAACTTTTAATCATTTGCCCAAGATGCAAGAAAATAGTAATGCAGACCCAGCTCACACATCAGGACCACAAAGCCGTCTCAGGCTCCTGATCAAGGCTGAGCACGCTCTCTGACCCATGGTTGGCACTCAACACCTATCCCATGAGTGGGTGAGTGGAGGGGGGTGGCTAAGCACACGGTGGGAGGCTCAGTTCACCAGGAGTCAAGAGGAGATGCGTGAAATTCTGCACTCTAAAATTTTTCAGAATATGCATGCTACTTAAAATTAAAATAAAAAATACACTGGAGGATACTTATTCCCCTCATTATTTTAAGCCTTCCTATTTTAAAGTGCATTGGTTGTGAGAGACAAAACATAGCCAGTAGAGTATGACAAGCAAAGATAAATACTGCTTTACCAAGGAGGTAGAATTGAACCTTTCCCTAGGAGGGAGGGTGAGGCGGCTTTCTCTGCCACTCGGATCACAGGATGTGAGGCGTTTGGCCAAACATCATTCCGGGTGTTTCTGAGCAGGCGTTTTGGACGGGATTTGCTCAGATGAGAAGGCTGGGCAGCAGATGATGCTCTCCCTGGCGTGGGGGCAGATGCTCTCCCTGGCGTGGGGGCAGATGCTCTCCCTGGCGTGGGGGCAGATGCTCTCCCTGGCGTGGGGGCAGATGCTCTCCCTGGCGTGGGGAGGGTCTGGAAGAGCCGATGTCAGTGTGAAGCGAAGCGAAGGAAGAGCTCCTCCTCTGTCTCCATTGGCAGCCTCCGTAAGGTATCGGTCCACAGGAAAAGGAGTGAGTCCTGCTGCATCTGCAGAATCCTCCCGATTAATTAGAATAACTTGGGTCATTTTCTCCAAATCCAAAGCAAACACTAAGGCCAGAAGTATAGGGAAACCTTAAATTTTAATTAGAACTGAGTTATGGGTAGTGTAACCACAGCAGGGGGAGATGCATTAAGCACTTGTGTAACTGTGCTGGGGCCCCAGGTGGGGGAGGTTTAGCTAAATGTCCATCCCTATGTCCCTGTGACGGGTGACAAGGGAGAGTCAAGTCTACTCAAATCACGTGGATGGCCCTCAGCTGGGCAGAAGGTTCTGGTACCAGTGTTCGGGATGGATGTGGGAGTGCCCTCGCTCCACCCACCAGAGCCTTCTTCCATCCTCCCTGTAGGACTCACAATCATTTTTCCTTTATTTGTTTTTTTAATGTATATTTTGACTGGTCATGGTGGCACATGCCTTTAATCCCAGCACATGGAAGGTAGGCAGATCTTTGTGAGTCCGAAGGTAGTCTAATTTACTTAGAGTTCGAGCCAGCCAGACCTACACAGTGAGGCCACGTCTGAAAAATAAAATAATCAAGATTTAGTTTGTTTTTAATTGTGTATCTGATGTGAGTGCGGGTGCAGTGCACATGGAGGCCAGGAGAGGGCGCCATATCCTCTGGAGCTGGAGGTGGTAAAGTGCCTGGTGTGGGTGCTGGGAACTGAACTCACATCCACTATATGAGCAACAGGTGCTCTTACCCACTGCGCCATCCCTGCAGCCCGTATTTCTTCCAGTTTAAGTTAAATTGAACGTTGTCATTCTCCAGCTTCAAATATTTCAGCTGCTAAAGAATAAAATCATAATCTCCTAGATGGCCCAGAAGCCTTCATGCAAAAAGTCCCATCCTCCCCCACGCTCCCCGATGCCCCCCACGCTCCCCGACGCCCCCCACACTCCCCCACGCCCTCCACGCCCCCCATGCTCTCCCATGCTCCCCCACGCTCCCACGCTCCCCCACGCTCCCCCACGCTCCCCACGCTCCTCCACCATTTGCCTTCCCCCTTTGCACGCTCTACTGGCGCCACCCGGCTTCTCGTCAGTGTCTTTGACGTGCCCTGTTTTTTCTCACTCAGCCCTTTATTCAGCTTCTTCTTGAACATGTGCCATGGCTCCTTATCAACAGTGTGATTCTAAAATGAATGACGTGTGTAAATAAGGCTAAGTCACCTTTAGTCAGGTTTCTGTGACTCTGACGCTCCTAATTAGGTCAGCTTTCTCTGGATAACACACCCCTGCAGCTGTGTATTTCCTTTATATCATTTACCTTTATTATAATTATACAAATATAGAGGTGATTGCTGTTTAGTACCTGTCTGAATGTCAGCTTTATCGAGTCTGAAACCGAATCTCCTTGGACACTGTAGGCTCAGCACCCTCCCACGGCCCTGCACAGAGAAAGCACCCAGATTCCCCCCAAGTAAATGAATAACTCCGGTGAGGATTGACACATTTGTCTTCCATAGGTCAAAACTGCAATGACACATGGAACTTGGACATGCTTCCCAGATGGAAACAGAGAGAAGCTGTGAGAGACAGAACCTCATGATCTGGGTGTAGAATGTATCAAAAAAGGGGGGAGTCAAGATAAAAAAAAAAACGCATTCAGGAGGTTGGCAAGGTGGCTCAGCGGTCGACAGCATTTTTTGTCTTGCAGAGGGTAAACCGTCCCCTTCTGGCCTCCAGGGCACCTGCACTCATGTGCCCATACATGCACAGACACATAATAGAAACTAAAATGTTTAAGTGTGTTTCCTTAGGTGAAGTGGATTTCCACAGTGTGAGCTGGGGACTCTGAGAGCATGGGATCTAGGCCCACCGTGGAAATCTGCTGCAAACCAGGCTGCTGTTTTTCTGACAAGCTCTACCCAAACTGGAGCAGCACTGCAGACAGAAACCTGAGGTAATTTTAGTTTTATTTACTCAGGTTGTTCACCTTAGACACTGAAGTCAGTTTTAGACACTCAAACAGCCCTGTAATGAGGACATTCTCTACCATCCTTTCCCTTGGTAAACAGTTCTCAGAGACACTACAACACAGACCTTCTTTCTGAGAGGAGCCTGTGTTCTGTGTCCTCGGCCTCTCATCCCCACGCCCTCCTTCTGCCATCAAGTCTGCCTCGCTCGGGTCATCGGAACCTAAGCAGTGCGGAGACCAAGGCTGAATCCAATCAGCGTTTCTGTTCCTTTTGCTGGGGTGTTCGCAGTACAGGGAAAACCTAGCATGGTTGCTCTCCAGGCCACAGAGACACCTCCTTCTGTTTGCTCGACAAAACCCCTGGGAGTGAGGAGAAGAGACCTGTGAAGAAGCCAGCCTCTGGTGGACAGTTGGCCCAAACCGTCTCAGAAGGCCTGTGAGCCCTCCAAGCATCGTTTCTGCCGTTGGATCCAAACGAGGGGTTCAATTAGAATATTCTAAAATGTCAGCATTAACTGGCAAATAATAATTCAGTTGCATAGAACTGGGATTAAGTGTGCGTGCAGCCCCATGACCGCTCTGTGGGGAAGGGGGAGGCTTCCTTTGAAACGGACAAACCCAGTCCCAGTCCCTGTAAAAAGTAACCGCTCTGTGGCCTTGCACATTAAAACACACGTGCACAGTAAAATGCCAGTGAGAATGACTTAGAAGTGTATTGTGTGTTGCACACAGGAACACATGTCACATACATGCACCCCTGTTCATAGCCTGCATGTGTCCTGTAGAAACAAGCGCAGCAGTTGGGTGAAGAAACGCCCCCAGAGCTAAGAGCCCACACTGCTCTCCCAGGGCAGGCGCACAGGGCAGATGGCAGCACCCTGTACCTCCAGCCCCCAGGGGAGGGGAGTCTTCTGCCCTCTGCTGGCCTCTGTGAGCACTGCACTCACGTTCATAGACCATACACAGACTCACACTAGTGTATACAATTAAAACAGCAATAATAATTTTTTTCTTTGTAAGCACCGAATTTGAGTGCAAGAATTAACATCACAGCCAATTCTAATTTATAACAACAGTTCGTGACAGTGACTGATGCATCTCCTAAAGCTGTAACAAACCACCACACAGGGAGACTCAGGACACAGAATTGCCTGGGAATCAAATGTGCGTGCCCGCCCCCATGAAATAAATAAATAAATGTTTAGAAAATTAAATAATCTTAAGAGACTAAGTTTTTTAAAATTAAAAAGTGCCAGCACATACACACAAATAATGTCACTAATTACATCCTTATTTTTATAGTTTTTTAGTCTTCATTGCTATTGCATGGTGGTAGGGTGGCTTGCAGGTCAGAGACGACTTTTGGGAGTCATTCTCTCTGGGGGTCAAACCCAGGTCTTCAGTCTTGCGAACGAGCGTATTTGCTCTCTGCCCTTTATTTATTTATTTTCTTTTTTTAGTTTTAATTGTCGTTTTTTCCCTGTGAAATCACAACTGCGTCCTGTGTTGGTGAGATGGCTCAGTGGGTAAAGGCACTTGCCACCAAGTGCGATGACCTGAATCTGAAGCCTGGAGCCCACTTGGCAGACGGGGAAAACTGTGGTCTGACCTCACGTGTATGCTGTGGGGGCACTCTGTCCACAGACAAAACTGATTATATGTAAAAAACATTGTTTCCCGTAAAACATCTACAAAGACGTATATAAACAGATTCTTAACTGCTTGATGAAAGCAAGAGATGGAATTCTAATCTACAAAAGGATGACCCATGGGCCCGGGTACCATTGCCGTCCTTCAGACTCAGAGTAAGTAACCTGCTGTCTCCGCTGTTTCCCTGGATGTCCCTCACAATTAGACATAACCTTGATCTTCCTGAGCAAAGAGACTTATCTGAGTCTCCTTACTATAAAGAGACTCTAAATCCCACTTCCATACCTGCTCCCTATAGGTAGTAAACTGTTTTTCCCAACCGGTCTTGGGTGTGCAGTGCCTGCCCAAGTCCTTGACCTCTGGCTCCTGGCTTCAGTGGGTGCTGGTTTCCATGCTCTGGCGTATCTGCCTGTTGTGAATGCCGCTGGACCCCCCCCCCCCGCCCCACTGACCACAGCTGTTGTTGGAGGCCCTGGCCTTCCCCTACCCCGATGGTGTGGTCTCTCTTACCCTGAGAACTAGGGAGCAATGGATCCCCGCTGTTCATAACCCAGTGTAGGGTCCCCAAGTCTACCCCATAGCCCTCTGAACAACCCTTTTGATTACCATGTCTTTTGAAAAATCTCCGCTGAATATACTGTTCCTTTCCTATCAGGACAACCATTGGCTTTGTCCTGCCTCCCTTCCTCCCTCCCTCCCTCCATCACCATGAGGACAGAGTTCTCTTTGCAAAGTCTTCATCCTGTTGGTCAAAGAATTAAAAATCAGACTCAGAGGGAAACTTTAAGACAAGTTATTGGAGCCGAGTAGAAAAAGAAACTGGACAAGCAAGCTTCGGAGCTCCCGGCAGCTGCCTCGAGGAAGGAGATGGAAGGCAGAGAGAGTGGAAGCGGAAACTGGACCCTGAACCCTGGCACAGGCCTACGAGAAACAAGAATGAATCTGGGGTCCTGAGACTTTGTTCCTTGTAGCTTTTGTTGAAGGGACAGAAAATTGCTGGGGTGACATGGGCTGAGAAAACTGCACTCCACCCTTGGGCCAAGCAAAGAGGAAATATATTTACCCTTGGCGCTGTAGTCTGCTAAGACTTGCTCTGGGTGGTCTAGAATTCAGAATGCGGGCTTTTTCACGGGGACCATCAGTTTCCCAATAATGACGTGGAAACTTATGATTAACTATGAAAGCTTGGCCAATGGCTTAGGCTTGTTCCCAACTAGCTCTTACATTTTAAATCAGCCCACATCTTTTAATTTACACATTTATGTGGCTCGGTCACCTTTACTCTGGACTGACCATGCTGCTTCCTCTGCATCTCCTGGCATCTCAACCCATCTTCTTCCCAGCGTCCTCTATGCCTGGAAATCCTGCTTAGCTATTGGCCATTCCGTTTTTTATTAAACCAATCACAGTGACACAGAGAGTAAAGGAATACTCCACACAATGCGCTGAGCCAGGAATGAAGAACACCAAGCTGCCTTTTCTGGTGCCAGTTACCTTCAGGTTTGTTTTTTGGTTTGGTTTTGGTTTTGCTTTCGTTTTCTTGAGACAGGGTTTTTCTGTGTATCTTTAGCTGTTCTGGAACTCACTCTGTAGAGCAGGCTGGCCTCAAACACAGAGATCCGCCTGCCTCTGCCTCCTGAGTGTTGGGACTAAAGGTGTGTGTCCCCCTGTCCGGCTTTTACCTTCAGGTGTTTAACTTGCACCTGCTCTAAGCTCCATCATTGATCATTCCCAAGTCTTCCAGCACACCTGGGGAATCTACTAACAAGAAAACCTTCTATCTTTCCAAACACATCTTCTAGGTGTATGAACAAGAACCAGAAGCATTAAAAGCTCCTAAAAACAGTTAAGCACTCTTCCGATCTCTTCAGTACAGATAAGCAACATTTTTTAAAAATGCCAGGAAGTGGTGGTAGCAACCCCTGGCATGGGATAGTGTCCCAGGATACTAAGAGCCTCTTCCTGCGCCATCTCTAAATTCAAGGATCGCTCAGATAGTCCCTCCGCGGAAGAAAGAAACTACCCCCATTCGTTAATGTTTGCTGTTTCTTGAAAGATATTGACATAACCACATAATTAGAGTCACCACACACAAGTGGCTCCTCTAACGCCATAGAGTTCTTCAGCTAAATGAGCAAACAACTTCATTTAATCTACAATTTCTACAACATCTTTGATCACAGGTCCTTTGTTTTTTCCTCATGCTACTCACTTGTAGTGTGTGGAATGGATGTTTTCTGAATATAATTTCTGAAGTGTTGCCCTGTCATACCCTATAGAGCAGTTAGTGTCCAGCCTATGGCTATCATTTCTGATTTGATATATTGGTAATATTCTCTGTTGTCTGAAGAGTTAGCCTGGAAGTCAGAAGGATTTGGATTTGAAACCTAGTTCTGCCTCTAACTTTGACCGAGTCGTGCGGCTTCTCCCAGGACCTCCTCTGTAAGCAGCAAGCCACAGCAGCGCTTCTCTGACAGTGAGGCATAAGGTTTGGAGGAGGCCTCAGTACAGCCTGGATGTCACTAGCATCTCATTACATAGCGATTCTACTGGCTGCATCCTGTGGACTACTGACCAGTAAAGCAAATTTACCTTAAGGAAGTTGTGTCTGAAAGAGAAGGCCTAACTTTGAGGGAATAATTGGTTTTTTAACACTTGAATATTTTTGTAAATATATTTTTTGCAAGACCTAAAGTGGTTTGAAATTATAACCCAGACTTCAGAGCACACCTCACTAGGTAAGGTACAAAACTCAGGTCATGTATCAGCACAGAAAGAGCTCTGGAGGTTAGCGTGTATGGCTGACAGGGGGAGGCGTTTGTAAGTCTTGGGACTCAAGACCTAACCCTGCAATTGGTTACAAATTAGCAGGCTGAACTGTGGCGCAGTTGGTAGAGCACTTGCCCAGCATGCACGATGCCCGGGGATCAATCCCCATTATTTGGCAAACTGGGGAAGTTGGCACATACCTGCAGTCCCAGTGCTCAGAAGGTAGAGGCAGGAAGATGAGAAGTTCGGGATCACCCTCTGCAACACATGAAGTTACATTTAATTGATAACCTAATTATTAGCTCCCTAACCCCTCCCGGACCCACAGGCCTAACTGCAGTGCAGCTGGGCCAGCGGCAAAACCTTATGCTACAAACGCAAACTACCTCTAAGCCTTAGGATGCACGTATCAGACGCGTGGACTGCAGCAGGACAACGTGGAGCTAACGTTTAATAACAGGGAAAAAGACAACCACCAGGCGTATTCAAACGGGACCTTTTGATCTCACTTGCGGTGTGGAGCCTCAGAACCATACATATGAACAAGACATGGTTTCTGAACCATGAACTCAGGAAAAGAGACTTTGCCACAGAGATCCTAGGAAGAGATTAAAGTACCAGAGATGCGGGAACCTAAACGACAGCAGTGCAGCCGCAGCTCTGGAGGCCAGAAGTCTAAAGTTAGGCACCGTCACTCCCGAGACCTCGCTTAGGCTTCCAGATGGCTGCTTCTCACGGAGTGCTCTCATGTCCCATGCTGCACGCTCCGCTTCCCGTAAAGACACACACCACACAGCGTGGGAGCCCAGACTGAGAATGCCATTTAACTTGGTCTCAGTGAAAGCCAATCCAAATACAATCGCCCTCCAAGGTACCCGGGATGATTTCAACAACAGAAATGTGCCGAGGGGACCGCAGTTCATCCCAGAACCAGGCTTGCTTCAGGGGCAGCAAAGAACTTTGCGTTCCCTGCGGGTCCTGGGCTGAGTACCGAGGCTGACACAGAGTTTCTTCCTCGGCCCTGGATGGTACTCAAGCTTCCCCTAAACACTTTCATATAATCATTTATTATCCTTCCAAGTCTGCCTCGGGGCTGAGAGAATGGAGACGGCAGGCAATTCGTGATCTTTATCTGCAGCTTGCCTTCCTCTGTGGGAAATGCAACGCCTGTCTCAGCTGTCACCATGGAGACACGCAGGTCCTTCATCTCTTCACTGGTTTCGTTTAGCCTCTGGCCTCCTAACAAGTAAAAGCAGTCTCGGCAATGACCCCTGAACACAGATCTCTCCTCGCTGGAACAAGCAGGTCGCAAAAGTGACAAGTAGGGGGTGTGGCAGCTGAGATGTGCAGTTTCCCATTGACATTGTCACTTGCATGATTTATTATTATTACAATTATTTCTAAAAGTATAACTACATCATCCTCAGCCTTCCTTTCACTCCTTCCAATCCCTTCCACGCACCCCCTGGATCTCTCTCAATTCTTTAATTACTGTTACTATATGCATACACATAAATCATATTGGTCTGAGTTCTCTAGAGAAACAGACATGACAGAAGAAATATATACACATATATGAAGCAGATCTATTGGAGTGGCTTACAGGCTACGGTCCAGCTAGTCCAACAATGATGGTCTCCTGGTGCAAAGTCCAAGAATCCCAAAGTTACTCAGTCCATGAGGCTGGATGTCTCAGCTGGTCTTCGGTAGATGTCAGAATCCTTAAAAAGCTAGTCTCTGATGCCAGTGAATCCAAGCAGGCACAGGGCAAGGTGGCCTTCTTCTTTGTTCTTGGCTGCCATAGAAGACGTGGCCCAGGTTTAGGGTGGGTCTTTCTGCCTCAACTGATCCAATTAACTGTGCTTCTTGTCACGTAGGTCTGCATATGAGTGACCATTAATAGCCACGTGACAGTCACTGCTAGGCTATTGGCCAACGACATTGACCCAACACGCTTCAGTTTAGCCTGTGGCCCACTGCTAATAGTCATATTGCTCCCTTCTGAAACCTCTTAGCCAGGCATCCATAATCCAAATCACCGTCATTACTACTGTTTTCCGTGCTCTTGTTAGCATGGTCTATTAAGGCCTGCTGAGAGTGGCCAAGCACTTTCCTAACCCAGTGTCCTCCAAACAACAGTATGGTCAGGCCTGTCACAGCAACACCCTGCTCTCTGTACCAGCTTCTGTCTTAGTCACTGTTATATTGCTGTGCAGAGCTGCCATGACCATGGAAACTCTGTATTAAAAAAAGCATTTAATTGGGGGCTTACTTATAGTTTCAGAGGGTTGGTCCATTATCGTCATGGCAAGAAGCAGACAAGGATGTGTTAGGGTTAGAGTAGGAGAGAGAGAGAGAGAGAGAGAGAGAGAGAGAGAGAGAGAGAGAGAGAGAGAGATTGGGATGACCTGAGCTTTTGAAACCTCAAAGCCCATCCCCAGCAACACATCTCCTCCAAGACCACACCTCCTCTAACAAGGCCACACCTCCTCTAACAAGGCCACACCTCCTCTAACAAAACCACACTTCTTCTAACAAGGCCACTCCTCCTCTAACAAGGCCACACCTCCTCTAACAAGACCACACCTTCTCTAACAAGGCCACACCTCCTCTAACAAGACCACACCTCCTCTAACAAGGCCACACCTCCTCTAACAAGACCACACCTCTTCTAACAAGGCCACACCTCCTCTAACAAGACCACACCTCCTCTGACAAGGCCACACCTCCTCTGACAAGGCCACACCTCCTCTAACAAGACCACACCTCCTCTAACAAGACCACACCTCCTCTAACAAGGCCACACCTCCTCTAACAAGGCCACACTTCCTAATCCTTCTCAAACAGTTCACCAACTGGGGAGTAAGTATGCAAATATATGAGCCTATAGGGGTCCAGTCTCATTCAAACTAACACACACACACACACACACACACACACACGCCACCCCCACCCCCACACATACACCGTGCGGGAGAATCGTCTGTATTCTGTCAATCATGTTTTAAATAAACACCGATTGGCCAGACAGGAAGTATAGGTGGGACAAGCAGACAGGAAGTAAAGATGGGGCAATGAAAACAGGAGAATATTTGGAAGGAGGAGGCCCATTCCTCCCCAGTCCTGCCCAAACCATAGAAGAAGCAAGATGTGACTGCCCCGCTGAAAAAGGTACTGAGCCATGTGGCTAACATAGATAAGAATAATGGGTTAACATAAGCTACGAGAATTAATAAGAAGCCTGAGCTAATGGGCCAATCAGTTTATAACCTAATGTAGACTCTCTGTGATTTTCTTTGGAGGCTTACCAGCTGTGGGAATTGGGCAGGACATAAACCCCAACAAGCACACATTTATAGTCCACACACACACACACACATTTATAGTCCCAAATACATAAATACAACCAGCTTGCCTGCTTGGTCTGGATGCACCTGTGTGTGAACCTGAGGGCTTCCCACTTGGCACTGGATAACCAATTGATGTGCCAGAGATGTGTTGCAGTTGGACCATCTGGCGCTGAGCGTCAGGGAACAGGAGCTGCATTGCAGTTGACTCAATTGGGACTGAGCGTCAGGATGCTAGAACTATGTTGAAGTTGAATCAGGGTGCAGGACCTGGGTTGCAGTTGGACCCACTGGGACTGAGCTCCATAGATTCTCTTGTTCTCTACATTTTCATCAGGTTTTTGTTGTTGTTTTGGGTGATGCTCTTCCTCTGTTGCAGAGAGAAGTTTCCTAGATAAGCTACTCTTGTCTGTGTGTATAAGGACCCATACCTACAATACACTTAGGAGATGTTATGGTTTAGTAAAGGGGCAGTTGTAGGTCCATCTCCAAGATCCATGACTTCACCAGCTCTGGGTAATTGGCTTGGTTTCCAGGAGCAGACATGGCTCCACTCTTGTTAAAGCAAGCCTACTGGTCTTCTTAAAAGCAGTTTTATTTACCAGGCATACAAAACAGAACAGCCAAGCCTGGCATTTCTCTAGTCAGTAAAGTGTCTGCTCTAGACCGTCACAGACAGAGTGCATTCAGATTGGTCAGTTACAGAAAGATGGCTTAGTAGTTGTGCGCTTGCTTGCTATTCCAGAGGACCCTAGTTCAGTTCCCAGGACCCTCTCTAGGGGAGACTGACGAGACCCTCTTCTGACCTCAGTAGGCACCAGCACACAGGTGCACATGCAAGCAGACACACATAACTAAAAATAAAACCATCTTTTAAAAGCACTGCACAATACTAAAATTGTTGGAAAAGTATTCGATACAAATATTTTTATATGTACACAGTTAATTCAGAAAATAATGTTTGCATAACACATCTGCCTTTTGCTTTAATCCAAGTTAGTTGTAAGGTAAAAACCGGTTTTTGTCGACATGTGAAGGCTTAAAAATCTGTGAAACAACACTCACAACTGTAGTAACAAAACCCTGACCTCTGTGCTTCAGCTAACAACATCCTGAAGCTCACCCTCCCACCTCGCTCTGAGGAGGTCACACACCAGCCCACCCAGTCTTTCTCTTTGGGGCATCAGTGACGACGAGAAGCATTGGCCAGCAGGGGGAGCGCTTTTGTTAAAATCCAAAGCGCTTTTTTTTTTTTTTCCCTAAACAACTGCGTTTCCCTAGCAGCCCCCCTGAAAGAGCTGGAGGCATTGTCTTCACTCTTAAGTGGAGTCGCTAAGGGGGCGATGTCACGGCTGAACATCGATGAGTTATAATTTAGGAAGATGCTTGCGGCTCGCGCTTTTTGTCTGAGTGCAGCGGCACAGGCTAGCGGACCTCCCTGCGGCTCGTGTCGCGCCCGCTCCAAGGACCAGGCGTTTTAACACAGGCTGGAGAAAGCCCCTGTGGTTTCATGCCTCTTAAATTTGGTTTGGGTGTCTGTTTGCAGATAAGGTCTCTCTATGTGGCCAATCCTCCTGCCTCAGCTTCATCTTCACAAGCGACTGGGATTAGAGGCACAAACCACCACACCCGACTTTGATGCCCTTTAAACAAACTCCGGTTTAACCCAGGAGGCATCGACCTCCCGCGTCTCCGAGCCCTGCTGGCTTTCTTCTCCAGCTCACCGTATCTTACAGCGACCACACAGTTTTGTTGTGGTGTTCCTAGCATCCGAGTGGCCAGTCATCTCACAGAGCCGTGGCCGGTCCAGATCTCACGTGATTTAAATTTAGCCGCTAGGAGCCACCCGCAGCTTCTGCTCCCAGGTCTTAGAAAACTTTCTTACTTTTCGTAGAAAGCGAAAGGATCCAGTGTCAACCGGCGGGGCAGACCTGATGTTCTGGGAAGGCGCAGGGCGTCCTAGAGAACCACCATTTATTTATTTTTATTTATTTTATTATTTATGTGTATGTATATCCACACACACGCATACATGCACACGCGTACATGCACACGCGCACGCACACACACACACACACACACACACACACACACCATACATAGGTAGTCTTATTCTCGACATTAGTATGTAGCCCAAACTGGAACTCGCAGCAGTCCTCCTGCCTCAGCCTCTCCGATGCCGGGATGTCAGGCACGGGCCACCACGCATGACCCCACTCGGGACTCGCGTCCCAGGGTCCAGCGACTCCGCCCACGGTCCGTCCGGCCCGGGAGAGGCGGGCGCGCTCCCGCCCAGGTCGCCACGGGGTTGGGCAAGCCTGGTATGCAAATGAGGGACTACGGCGGCCAATCGGAAGCCGGCGGGGCGGTGACGCGCGCGCGCCGAGCCCGGTGGTATTTATAGCTCGTATTTAAAGAGCCCTGGGGAGTCTCCCGCTCGCTGGGCGGCGGCGCGGAGCTGCGCGGTGGCTGGTGTCCGCGGGCGGGGGGGGGGGGGGGGGGGGGAGAAGGGGGGACGGGCTGGGTCTGGGGACAGAGTGCACCGTGCAGGAGGCTGGCCCTATAGCCAGCCCAGCGTCTGCGTTCCTGGAGAGAGAGCGAGCTCTGCCCCTTGAACAATTAAGACAGAATGTCACTCTAACCTAGACCAAACTGATTATCACTCTGTAACTCGGGCTGCTGGCCTGTCCTGGAAACTCTCACCGAAATCCTGCCTCAAGGCTGAATTTACAAGCTGATACACCATCACCCCTCGCTTGACTATGCATACATATTTATACATACATGTTATAATTTTTTTTAATCATTTAAGAAAGATAAGGATTTGGACTCTCAAACAAGAGCAGAAGATCCACTCCGACCCCACCCCAAGCCTCAGACCGAGTCACCAGCAGCGGGGGTTTCCTGGTGCAGGCTGCTTGGAAGCCGCCTTCCTGGGGGGAGGGGAGGACAATACGAGCTGGAAAGCCAAGAGTCGTGGGATTAGGGGGCGGGGCTGTTGGCTAGTGTGTTCACGGAAAATAAGATGCAAGATAGCGGCGGTGAACGTCTCGTTTCAGGCGACTGACCTCCAGACTCTGCAGCCAGCAAGCTGCACTCTGCAATGCGAAAGCAGGAAGCGCATTACATCAGAGGACAGAGGAGCCCTGGATGGAACCTGCTGTCTGTCAAGTTGGCTGGCTTCCTCTCCCTTCCACTACACACACTGTCTTCCCGCAGAGTTTAGCCTCAGAGGTGGGCTCAGGCACTGGGTGCTGCCCCAGGGAGGCATTGTGTTTGGCAAACCTGGGTGCCCGTTCACCTGATTGTACAGAGATGCAACCTCAGACTGATCTTAAAGATGGCCAGGTAGTTAGATGGGTTTGTAGAAACCCCATGAAGGGAACTAACCTTAGTGTGAATACCACCCTAACTTCAGTCATGTGGGTGGCAGATGGAGGGAACCTCTAGTATGCAGGACACAAAGGCTTCTCGGCTTCCTTGGCAAATGCCTTTTCCAGTAAGCCAGGATCCAGTTGTAACTCACCAAGGACTGGGTCCTGTCTGGTCTCCTCTCGTTTTTTTCCCTTGGAAAGGTGTTTGATATAGATCTCTCCCTGTGAACCGGACTGGCTTGGAGCTGTGTTGTCTAGACTGGTCTTATACTCACAGCCTCCCCGGTGCTGGGATTATAGGTGTGTGCCGCAGGATCCAAAGTCACTGTCCACTGAGCCAGGGACAAAGTGAAGCCAGATAATGAGTCTTCAAGTGCATCTGACATCTCGGAAGATCAGTCCAGATGCCTCACCTGCTCTCTGGACTACTGCACTCACCCCTAGTCATGATTTAACATGGTTGGTGTCAGGTGTACCTAACACGAGGTGGAAAATGGTTGGGAGAACAAGATGGATTAAGCTAATTTTTCAACTGGCTTGAATTTGTAAAGGTGTCTTGTAAAATTGCTTCATGATTAAACTCAGGGAGTGCTTTGCTCCAGGGGTCATTTGGTGATGGCGGAATCTTTCCTCCCTATCAATCATACAGAGATCCTAAAATACTGAGCTATGCTCAGAATTAGCTAAAAACCTTCTTCAAGGTCAGATGAGTGTGTGCGCTCTCCCCTCGTGAAGTGCCTGTTGCTGTATCTGCTGATCCACCAGAGCAGACTGGATTAGCCTCCCTTGCAAGGGGGGCTGTCGCTAGGATCCGGATATTTCATTGAGAAACTGTTGAGGCAGCTGAGGCAAAGTGTCTGTGTGACCACAAATGTGAGTAATGGAAACCGAAGATCTGGAAGCTGGCCATCTGACTGGGAAAATGCTGGCCCCTTTCCAGCTAGATGGCCCTAGGCAAGCCCATGGAGCCAGAGGCCAGTTTCCTCATCTGAAGATTGGAAATTACCTGTTTCTCCTGCCAATGGCCTCACTCCTGACCTCTCTGCCTCCTCTTCCTCCCCAGTCCTTTACACACGGGAGTCTCTGGAGTCCCTTGGAGCCTTCTTAACCCTGGTATCTGAACAGACTTTCTTGGGCCACGTGTGCCCACTTGCTACCCTGTGATGGCTTCCTCTACATCCCCACCACCCTGCTGTGGTCTGGATATGAACGTTCCTACAGGCTCATATGTGGGTCCCCAGCTAGTGGGGTGACTTGGTGTGTGTGTGTGTTTGTGTGTGTGTGGCCTTTAGGAGGTAGAGCCTTGCCAGAGGAAGTGGGTCCCTGGGTGCGGGTCTTGAGGTTGGACAGCCCAGCCCTCCAACCCCTCTGCTTGTATCCTAATTGCTGACAAGTGTGCCCAGCTGCCGCCTGTTCCTGCTGTGTGGCCCTCCACGCCATGATAGACAGTATCCCTTCTCTTTTTAGAGCTAATAGCATTTATCGTTTGGAAGTTTCAGACATTTATACTATGTAAACTGGTCACATCCATCCACTGCCACCTTCAACTCCTCCAGGGCCCCACCCCTTTTCCTACCCAACCTCATGTGCCCTTGTTGTTATTGCTAACCCCCTGAGTCCAATTAGACCTGCCCTGTGCGCACAGGTGTGGCGCATGCACTGGGGCACACACAGCCTTCCTGAAGCATCAAAACAAATCCTTCTTTCCCTGGGTTTCTGCTAAAGCCGGGTAATTAATGCAGACCCTGCAAACCTCACATCCTCTAGGAAGGGGTCCATGCCCTGCTGTCCTTGCCTGCACTCCGCCCTTCCACTGCCCCCCACTTTGTTGTTTCCTCTGAGCTCTAGCATAGAGTAGGGTGCTGTCCCACCTGGCCTACGGCCTGGGACGAAGCCGCTCCTACTGCTCTTCCAGTTCTTACTGAATGTCACTCCCTTCTGAAACTGTCCTGGGCCTCCGCCTAACTTCATTGCCACATGGGTACCCCTCCACTTTGCCCGGGTAATAAATCACCATCACAGCACTAGACACTAGAAATGTAAGTATTGATCGTACATTCTGAATCAGGGTTCCGGTCTGTTTGGAAGAGCTTTGGTCACGCTGAACCATCATCATGGATAAAGCCATCTACAACCAGATGGAAAGGGGTTGAACCCCACTGCCATAGGTGGGGAGTCTAAGAGGAAAGAGACTGGCCTGCCTTACCAGTGTTTCCCAGGTGCCCTACTCGCCACACAGACCAGGAGGAGAGACTAGGGTTAGATATGTTTAAGTCCCCTGGGTGCAGAGGTATCGAATAAAGCCCGTGGGCACAGTTGTCATCTGCTCCTCGGAGCCTGCCCTCCTTGTCACCTTCCAGCCCCTAACTGAGGGAAAATGGAAGACATTTAGAGCAGGTTCTTAGCCTCACTGCCGCAGCCGCACTGGCTGGGGGGTTTGCTTTGGTTTTAAAGACACCTTAAGGAGGTTGGCCTGATGCCTGATGGGATGATGTCAGCCAGCTAGTTTGCCAGCTGTCTCATATCTGCCGTTTCTCTGATGGTCTGTTTCTTCATTGGTGCTTGGCTGGCTTGTGCAGGGTGTTTTTGCGCCTGTGTGAGTGTAAACGAGTGTGTGAGGAGGTGCACGTGTGTATGTGTGTGGGCGTACATGCCCCTGGAGGCCAGAGGTGAGCACCGAGTGTGTTCTCCCATCTCTCTCCACCAGAGTCTCTGCCAGAATGCCCTGGAAATCCTCCTGCTGCCAGCCACACAGGAACCGCAGCTGCACCCACCCCTCACACTCGGCTCGTCACGTGAGTACTAGTGTCAGACTCGGGTCCTACTGGGTGTCTTCCCAGACCTGTTCCTTGTCCTTTCTGGCGAAACACGCTTGCCGAAGGAAGGAACTCATTTCGTGTTTGTCTTTGTTTTTGTTTATTAAGACCCAGTCTCCTGTAGCCCAGACTGGCCTTGAACTCCAGATCCTTCTGCCTCCACCACTGGAGTCTGGGATCACCCACCTGGTGCTACCACGTGCTACCATGTGCTACCATGTGCTACCATGTGCTACCATGATGAGCTGCAGAATGTTCTTTCTTATGTCTTTGGAGAGATGGGACAGGAATTCAGGAGCGGGGAGGCTGGGATAGAAAGGTATGGCTCTGGAGCCGATGGGAGCCAAGCAGGGTTCAGCTAAGTAAAGGGTGTCTGCAGGCCTGGACAACCTGGCGTAGTCCTGCCCCAAAGAAAACCAGACGTGGATGGCCCTAGAGTCAGGTTAGGATTTGAGCTGAATTCTGTGGCCTTACCCAGCACGGCAGCCACTCCTTGAAAAGCAAATGTTCTGTTAGTCTGCAGTGAACTCCACTTGCCAGAATACAAATATTTTGCAAAATCTAAAGTACTCAGGCTGGAGAGATGACTCAGCAGTTAAGGGTTCAAGCTGCTCCTACAGAGAACCTGAATTCAGGTCGTAGCACCCACCCTGGGATGCTTGCAGCTGTCTGTAGCTCCCTATCTCCAAGGGTCCAACCCCCGTCTTCTTCCAAACTCCAAGAGTATTGTACTCACATGTACAGATCCACACACAGACAAGCACTTATATACATAATTAAAAATAAAGTTTTTTAAAAGATGTGAAATACAGTGCACGTGCAGATGTTATTAAATAGAATGTAATCATAAATGTGGGCAGGGAATTAAGAGCGAGGAGTCGGCACATCTGCTGTGCGGTTAGATGCTAAGAGGAAAAGCTGATGGAAGCATCTGCATCGATCAGACGTCAGCTCTAAGTGCTTTAGAGCCATAGTTCCGGGACTCTGCCCTCCAGGGGCTCGTGTCCGTCCAGGTGACAGAGGCACAAATTCATGGAAAGAAACGAGTAAATGCCAAAACTGTCAAGTGGACACAGAGCAGGGAACTGATCATGTGCGGTAAGGAAGTGTCAGAGACAGAAGGACATCGCACCTGAGTGTCCGTGTAGGAAGGACAGACACATGGGGGGGGGGGGGTGAGGAAAGGCAATGAGAAGGGTCCGGAAAGGAGAGAGAGAGAGCATGTGGTGTGTTGGAAAGAGATGGCAGTGTGTGGAGATGAGGGGCAACAGATCAACTGGGCGTGGCCTTGGAGGACTTTACACTCCCTGCAGGCAGTGACCACCAACTCATCAGCGGTTGTTCCCGATCCACTGGTGGACGTTCCCAGGGTGCATCACGACCCTCTGGTGGACGTGCTGGCTGTGCGTCACAACTCTCTGGTGGACATTGTGACTCTGCACTATGATCACTGGAGGGACCTGAGATGGTCACAGTCACAACCTGTGTTTAGAAATAGGAGAGCTAACAGAAGAGGAAATCTCAAAGTACCCCATGTCACAAGGTGAAGAAGCTCAGGAATCTGCCGTTTGGTTGATGGGCTTATGTGTTACACACAAAATGTTGAGGACATTTGAATTTTTAATAAACTCACTTCTAAATGGATGTAAATTATCTTCTAAATGAGCAACATTGAGTTGCTTCAGACATAGCAAGTACAATGACAGGAATATTGTCTGTCGACACAGACAGCATCGTTTTGGATATAAAACATGACAGGGCAGGGCCAGGGAAACTCTCCGTGGGTCAGCTGTTTGCTGTGCAAGCCCGAAAACTCGAGTTGAGTTTCCAAAATCCACGTAAAGGTGGAAGGAGAACACTAACTCCCCAGGGCTGGCCTCTGACCTCCACACGGATGCCATGGCACATGCGTGTCCATTTGAGTGAGCATGTATGCCTGTAATGATGATGATGAATCATAAAACTTTTAAACATGACACAGTTGAAGCCTTTATGTATAATGTAAGGATTATTGACTGGAAAAAATGATAGAGAAACAGAGAATTTACTTAATTATTCATGTAGGTCTGTGCAAACCCACTTACACGTGCAGCATACATATATATATACATATATATATGTGTGTATGTATGTGTATATGTGTGTGTGTGTGTGTGTGTGTGCTGTGAATAAATTTGAACAGTGGGATGCATTTCCTCCACCATCATACAAGATGTATGTTTTTGGATAGTGAGCTTGCCTGGTGTTCCCAAAGCCCTGATTTGATGTCCAGCGACAGGCAAGTCAGTGTGGAGAATCACACCTGGGTTCGTAGCCTGGCCTGGTGGAACAGGAGATCAGAAAGCCATTCTGGGCTGAATAGTGAGTTTGAGACCAGCCTAGGGTGCCAGAGGCTCTGTCTATAAGTAGACACGGGCTGAGAAGACTGTAGCTGTCTATAGGTGTCTATGGTAGAGGAGATAGATGGAACTATCAGAGTAGTTTCTGAGGGAAAATAGGTAAGGCTTCTGGCCAATCGGGTAAGGGAATAAACAGGGAATCAACAATGATTCGCTCACTTCCAGAGTGCCTGAGGATGGTCATTCTCATCAGCAGCTCCTTTACTTAAAGAAACAAAACCTGGATTTGGACCCTACTACGCATACTGGCTTTGGGGGGTCCTGGCCTGTTTGGATGCTCTCACCTTCCAGGACCTGGATGGAGGGGGGAGGAGCTTGAACTTCCCACAGGGCAGGGAACCCTTACTGCTCTCTGGATAGGAGAGGGAGGGAGAGTGGAGGGGGGGAGGGGGTAAATGGGAGGCTGGGAGGAGGTGGAAATTTTTAATAAAATAAAAAAAAAGAAACAAAACCTTTTTTGTTACCCATACGTGTTTCTTTAGGATGGGGGCATGTGACAGAAGACAACTCGTGAGAATCCGTTCTTTCTGTTTACTGCATGGGTGCCAGGATGAAACTCGGTAGGTTGCCAGGCCTGCTGAATCATCCTGCTGGTCCGAATGCCACCAGCATCTCCTGGCAGGAAATACAGAAGCACTTAACTGTAGAAAGCACAGTTGGGACCATACGTCATAATGGGGGACAGAAGAGACTCTTTCAAGACTTGAGAAGGGGAGTTGTCGCCCGCCACAGTCCTAGACAGGCACAGGCCCACAGGAAGTTTATCCTGTTTTTTTTGTTTTTTGTTTGTTTGTTTGCTTGTTTGTTTGTTTGTTTGGTTTGTTGTGGATTTTCGAGACAGGGTTTCTCTGTGTAGCTTTGAAGCCTGTCCTGGAACTCACTCTGTAGACCAGGCTGGCCTTGAACTCACAGAGATCCACCTTCCTCTGCCTCCTGAGTGCTGGGATTAAAGGCGTGTGCCACCACCGCCTGGTTATCCTGATTTTGCAGAGAACTTTCCTAAAGGGAACAACCTTGAGCTGAGTCTTGAAGGTGAGCTAAAGAGAGTGGGAAGCAGATAGGATAAAAAGAAAAGAATGCCACAGCGGTTAGAGGGAAGGGTTGGCGGATGCCCACGTGACTATGGCCAAGTGAGTGTACCTTGTGAGTGCACACAGCATGGTAATTCCATGTCAGCACAATGCTAGGAAGCCACAGCTGCAGCTGGGGCGGGCATAATGAGGTAAACTCTGCCCATCATTTGAGGGAGGCCACTCCTGTAAGACGGTGAGTGGCCAGGTCACCAGCATCTCCAGCGGGAGGGGGAGGCCGGTTTGGAAGAGCCCCTCTGCCTCTAAACCTGCTGCTCTGGGCTAGGACTCTGCAGTAGAGAATCCTTTCCCTCAATGAAAGGTTTCAGCATTAACACAGAGTCCACGGCCCTCCAGGGGACCTGCTCCTCAGCCAGAGTCTGGCACACCTCCAGTAGTGACGCTGTGGAGAGTCTCTCAGCTGATCTGCTGTTTTTGAAATCAAAAGGTAGAAGTGGTTGTCTGTGGAGCCGTGGTCATGGACTTTCTGTCCCTATTCCCTGCCATCGCTGCCTGTTTCATTAGGACTTCTGGTGTAATCTGCTGGATTTCCTTTTTTAGCTGAGAACACTTAACCACGGTTAGAACATGATTCTTGGAACCAAATAAAATAGCTCCATTAGTTCCATTGCAGCCTTTTTACAGAGAGAGAGAGAGAGAGAGAGAGAGAGAGAGAGAGAGAGAGAGAGAGAGAGGTCTGAAATTAAAACTCAGACATCCTTCTGCCTGTGCCTCTGAGTGCTGGGCCTAGGGGAGTAAGCCCCACAGCTGCCCGCCTACCCCTTACCGTTCTAGGGCCACTCCTAGCTCTCCACCCCTTCCAGTTCTCAGCTTTCTTTTTAAAGCATGGATGCTCAGGCTAGATGCATTTATGACATAGATTTGATCAATCCTGAAGGTATTAAACTGGTTCCTTTACAGTTTGGGCAGATTGGCAACCTTTTTTTCTAAGAGTTCAAAATTCTTGCTGTCAGGTCCAAAGGAAACTTCAATTCCCCAAATTTCAAAAGACAGAGGGACAAAGGGCTACCTGTGGTGCCCAGGGGCAAACCACAGTGCTGGTCTAGAGGTTCCCTCAGTATCACAAGTGACTGTGACCCCCTTCAGGATCCATGCTAAATCCTAGCTGATCTCACCTTTCCCCTACCCCACATCCAGCCTCCCCTCCCTCAGCTACTCCTTCTCCTTATAATCCTGCTATCTCTGCTTTTTCTGCCCCTCTCCCCAAGCCAATTCTTCCTCCCTCCCTTACCTTCCTCTCTTTCTCCCTCCCTCCCTCCCTCCCTCCCTCCCTCCCTCCCTCCCTCCCTGTCCTCTCCTCTCTCTCTCTTTTGCTCATCCTATGTTCTGCTTTTGTTTCTCCCCTGGTGAGGCCCAATCTGCCTGCCACATTCAGTCACTTTCTCTCTCCACTGTGGACTCTGCTGCCTCTGCTGCTCTCCCTCCCTATCTAGAATCCCAACCTTCCCCTTATTCATACCATGGAATGGCCATGCCATCAGCTGATACACCTACCAACGAGTTATTGAGGACCGATTAGTTACATGGAAATACAGTGAATACTGACAGTCGGATCTGGTGTGGAATTTTAGGGTTCAGAGCAGAGTTTGCCTGACTGAGGGGAGGGGATCCCCCCGTTTGGTGTTTCTAGCTCTCTCCCACTGATTCTTTGGAAACTGTCTTGTTGCTTTCTGAGCTGCACACTAGGTTATGGGGACATGTGTCTAAGTCGAGGCTCTAGGCCGTTAGCATGTCTGCACAGGTGCAGGAAGCCCTGACTCCAGTTCCCACCCCGCAGGAGGAACAGAAGTTCGATGCTAACCTTGACTAGGGGGTTTGATGCTAGGGGGTTTGATGGCAGCATGGAATCTCATATCAATTAAAAAAGCAAAACTGTTCATGGTGGGATAAAATCAGTAAGACCACCGAGGCACAGACCACATTGGGCCAGCAGGAGAGAAAGGGTGCATTTAGCACCTCAAAGACCTACAGATGCCACCATTGGTTTGCCTGCTGTGGAGATTAGAGAATGAAGCATCCCAACAGGTTCCTGTGTTTGAAGACTAGTGGGGTTGTCTTGGAAGGTGTGTACTCTCCAGGAGGTGGAGCCTTTCTGGAGGAAGTGGGACACTGGGAACGAACCTTGAGGTATGACAGCCCAGTCGTACATCCTGACCCTGTTTTGCTTCCTGCCTGGGGACAAATGTGACCAGCCCCATACCCTGCCTGTCCCCCAACTCGACAGGCTGTGTTGCTTCCTACCTGCACTTCCTTTGGATGCTTTTCTCCGGGTTTGGTCACCTGCTTTGGAAGCAGGAGGAATGCCTGGGAGTCTCTCTGGATAAGCCGTCTATAACCTACCAGTTCTACTCTGGCACTGTCTGCTGCGTGTATTTAGTCTTTATGTGAGTCAGGGAGGGGAGCGAGCGGCTCAGCAGGGAAAGAGGCTTCCACTTAATGACTTGAGTTTGAGCCCCAAAACATGCATGAATCCTAGAGGAGAGTTAACGCCTGCCGGTTGTCCTCTGGCCCCAACACACTGCCACAGTATATGTGGGTACACACATAGGACGTGTGGGCACACACATAGGACGTGTGGGTCCGCACATAGGACATATGGGTTCGTGCATATGGACATTTAGGTTTACACATCGGACATGTGGGCCCGCACATAGGACATGTGGGTCTATTCATATGAACACATGGGTCCACACATAGGGCACACATAGGACATGTAGGCCCACACATAGGACATGTGGATACAGACATAGGACATGTGGGTCCGCACATAGGACACGTGGGTCCGTCCATAAGACACGTGTATCTGCACATAGGACATGTGTGTCTGCACATATGGACATGTAGATCTGCACATGCAAAATAAAAATAAATAAATGTAGAGAATTTGAGTTTGTTTCTCTGGTGTAGATGACATTTCTATTTTTAGAGAGGCACCAGGCCACCCTCATGGTATGATTTTTCCTTAAGTAAAAGGCAGATGACATCCACATGCCAGCCACTTCCACATACACTGATAACTCTGTTTAATTTCCTCTTTTAAGAATCTAATGAAGTTAATTATGTTTTCAAATTTTCACTTATTTTTTATTTTATTTATACGAGTGTTTGGCTTCTCTGTATGTATGTGTGCACCACATGTGTGTCTGGTGCCCACAAATCAGAGGAAGGCGTCAGATCCTGTGGAACTGGAATTGCAGACAGTCGTGAGCCACCATGTAGGTGCTGGGAATCAAACCCAGAGCCTCTGCAGGAGCAGCCAGTGCTCTTAGCCACTGAGCCACCTTTCCAGCCCCTCACAGGGGACACAGCAGTGTGTAGTTACCTTCACAGCGATCTGTTTGATGTGACTAGTTAAATCTAATATTTAGGAGACGTTTGCACATTTAATTAGATTTATCATTTCCCAGGCATAACTTATGTTGACATTCTTCCCGGGTTGGGTGTTGCCTTTTTAGCCATGTGTATTTGGCCACGTGTATTTGGGCCACGTGTACTTATTGCCTTTTGTTCCTTTTATATCTTCTTTTGGATGAAGGATTTTTATTTTAAGTTTTTTTTTTTTTGAAGGGCGTGCTGGGGATGTTAATAGGATGTTCCATGCCTGAGGGTGTCCTCACAGTCACCACCTTTAATATTTGATCCTCGTGGCTCCACCTCTGGAACGCTGGGCTACAGGCATGTCACTTGCTTTGTGTGTGCTGGGGACACATGGGAACGCATGCTTCCCACATGCCTCACCCATGCCACACAGCTTTTTCCTAACTGAGATACATCTGCAGCAGAACTGGCCCCCTTTTCAATGTGTAGGCCAATGTATTTGGACACATTCACAGTTATGTAACGACAACCCCAATCAAGATTCAGACTGTCAGGAGCGGGGCTAGGCAGGGCACTGGCCTAGCCTGCACAGGGCCCTAGGTTTAATCCCCAGCACTGCAACAGAGGAAAATGAAGAGGTATAAAGTGTCTGTATCTTCGTCATCTAGAAAGTTCCCCAGGGCCTTCCATAGTGTCTGGCATTGGCCAGTTTTCTTCTTAGTCTTTTATCTGAGATTTCTGTCATTAGAAATGCTTTGGGGGGGGGGGTGAGATGGGGGGAGTGGGCAAGATGGCTCAGTGGGTAAAGCGCTTGACCCGAAAGTATGAGGACCATACCGTACACATATAAAAAAGCCAGCCCGGGTGGTGTGAGCCTGGGTCTCAGCAGTGAGAAGGCAGAGGCAGGTAGGTCCATGGGGCTCAGCCACTGGCCTAGGATAGCAGTGAGCTCCAGGTTCAGCGAGAGGCCCTGACTCAAAGCATGAGGTAGGGAGCAGCCATTGGGTGACCCCACCCTGCTGCAGGGTGCAGGGCACTAATGCTAACAGCTAATAAAGCCTTGCTTCCAAAGACATCAAGAGTAGTGAGGTAGAAAATGATTATAGAAGACACCAGCGTTGGCTTCTGGCTACACACATGTACACAGACATGTACCAGCACACACATGTACACAAACAGATACTGTCTTGGGCCAGGCTTGTGGTGCAGGTCTGTGATGCAGACGCTAAGAAGGCTGAGACAGAAGGATGACAAGTTCAAGACTGGCCTGGGCTACAGAGAGAGAGGCGATTTGATGACCTTCCGTGGTAGAGTGAATCTGGGCTTTTAATAACAACGGTTTGGTTTATTGAGTCATTGGCATACGTGATTATCTTTGGTCTCTTGAAACATGATTATTAAAGACTCAGGAGGGAAATTGGGGTTCAACCTGAAGATCCGAAAAGCAAAACAGCCAGTCACTTTACGCTGACCTCAGTCTGAAATGGTGATCCTGCCTTTAGGAATCTCAGAATGAGGCTGAGCCTGAGAGCTGTCTCCTCCTGTTTTATATTCCTCTGTAGGGCTGGGATTAAAGGCACGCAACCACTGGAATTAAAGGCGTGCACTGCCGGTTTCTAATGCAAACTAGTGTGGCTACTGGGATTAAAGGTGTGCGTCACGACTGTCTGGTCTGTAAGGCTGATTGGTGTGGCTGCTTTACTCTCTGAACTTCAGGCAAGCTTTATTTATGAAAATGTAAATGAAATATCACTAGTCTCTTACCTTCCTTTTCTCCCTTCAAAACATCTACATTAATAGGCAGTCAACAAAGTCTAGCTAGAAGATGTTTTTGTTACATTTCCAAAAGCAAAAACAAAACAAAAAAAAACCAAACAAACCTGAATTAACCAAAAACCCTAACTAAACAACATCTCATTATGTTTGAGAGGGTTTCCTGGGGCATCGAGAGACACTTGCTTGTCCATGTTTGATGTAGGTGTGTCTTCTATCTATCTGATGATTTCATTGGTTAATTAATAAAGAAACTGCCTTGGCCAGCCCATAGGTGGGTGGAGTAGACAGAACAGGAAGAAGGAAGTGAGGTAGATGGCTCAGACAATTGCCCCGCCTCTCCTCTCAGAGACAATCATCATGCCTCTGCTCTCTGAGACAGTTGCCATGAAGCCAGCCACCAGGACAGACATGCTGAATCTTTCCTGGTAAGACACCACTCGTGGTGTTACACAGATTATTAGATATGGGTTAAAGCAAGAGATGTGAGAATTAGCTAGTAGAAGGCTGAAACTAATGGCCAGGCAGTGTTTAAAAGAATACAGTTTCCGTGTAATTATTTCGGGTGTAAAGCTAGCCGGCAGCTGGATGGTGGGACGCAGCCCCATTACTATACATGTTCACCACTGCTCTAGTTCCAGTAGCTGGAAAGTGGAACCAGACTAGATGCCTGTCAACAGATGGATGGATAAAGAAAATGTGGGACATGCACATAATATTTTATACAGAGGCAAAGAAATGTCCACTTGTGACAGTCACAGGAAAATGGGCACAACTGGAAGTCATTCTTTTAAGTGAAGTAAACCATGCTCAGAAAGAAAGACAAATTCCATGTTTTTACGTCTATGTGAAAAGTAGGTTCAACTATACGTGTGAGCATGTTTGCGTGTGTGGTGTGGTGCGTATGTATGGTATATGTGTGAGTTGTGTGTATGTGGTGTGTGTATATGTGTGTGTGCGCGCGCGCACACATGCGCACACATGTGTAGGTCATAAAACCAGAAAGGGGGTCGGGAGGGGGAGGAAGAGATCAGGAAGGGAGTTGGGATAGCCCAGTGCAGCACAAATGATAGACAGGAAACGGGACTACCGGGCAGGAGAAAGGAGCAGCTAGAAGTGAGAGGAAGATAGGGCAATGAGTGGGTGGGGCAAACGAAGACAGTGCCGCGTGGCTCTGAAGATCATGACGAAGCACGTCACTGACAGGACGGGGATGCCCGTGGGGAGAGCAAACTGCAACCTCCTGATTGGATGAGCGTGCAGAGCAGCCCACCTGGTTGCAGTCCCTGCGCCTGTGGAAACTCTCCCCACCTGTACCTCCGCTCCTTGCCTGGGGTTTGTCTTGGCTCACTTGATCCTCCGTAGCTGCCTTGTTTCCAGTCTAATGGCTAGTTCAAGGTCTACCATGTCTGTGACCTGAGCAAGGGTCACAAGCGTCTTCCTGCCTGAGTCCCCTTTGGTTGTACTTCTTTTGAGGCTTCAGGACTGTACTGTCAAGATGTCTACACGTTTGCTCTCAGCCCGTGCTTCCCCCAGCACAGGAAGGGAGGTGACAGCGAACCAGAGAACAAGGGCAGGCAGGCACCTTCTGGAAGGATGACTTCGTGTTCGATCATTGTTTTCCAAAGCAGGGTATTTTTTTTAGCCCTGTAGTTAAAAGGAAACTATACTCGGATTCACTTGTGTTTAATGCTGCTGTTTAGACACCAACCTGGGACAGCTCATTGTCCCGCTTCCTAGACTGCCCAGGCCGACTTAACTTTCTCTAAAAACAGTTGTATATGTCAGTGAGTATGTGTATGTATGTGTACATGTGTGTGAGTGTATGTGAGTGTATATATGCCTGTGAGAGTGTGTATGTGTGTACATGTGTGTGAGTGTATATATATATATATATGTCTGTAAACATGTATTGTGTACATGTGTGTGAGTGTGTATATATATATCTGTAAACGTGTATTGTGTACATGTGTGTGAGTGATATGTATATATATATATATATTCTGAGAGTGTATGTACATGTATGTGTATATGTATGTATGTGTGTGTGTGTATGTTTGTGAGAGAGCATGTGTATGTGTGTGTACAAGCACAGGTGTCCTGTGTATCCTCGGCCAGGATGGCTTGAGGAAGCCAGGTCTCTCCCACCGTCCCTGCCCAGGTCATCGGGCTTAGGGGCGGACTCCTTTACACACTGATCCATCCCACAGCCCTCATGTGTTGACTTAGGGTAAGGAAAAGCGTGTATCTGGCTTCTGCTGCAACCACTTTCCCATCTGTCTGATTACCAGACACGAAAGGGCCGTGAGAACATGTGGTTCTCAGAATTAATGGGGTGGAAGTCAACACCCTACCATTGACTTAGAACTGCAGAAGAGTAAATTGCTGTGTTCTTAAGAACTCTTTTTACTGGTTTATGCATGTATACGAATGATGTGGTGGGCGGCACATGCCAGAACACACGTGGAGGTCAGGGCACAACTCTGGAGTTGGCCTTCTTCCTCCACCCCTAACTCAGGCAGCCAGGCTCTCGCTGCGAGGGTCTTTACATGCTGAGCCCTCTCACCGGCCCAAACTGCCTTTGTTATTAAACTTATGTGCCTGTTCAGCTGCGTGTTAGCTTCTGTAGCTGTGTGACAGATGATGCTGAAGCTTGGAGCTTTACCACGACATTTATGATGTGACCACGAGTAGAGTCGCGCATGCTAACCCAGGCAGCTCAGCTTCTTCTCAAGAGGCCACTGAAGGGACTAGCACCCCATTCACACGCTTGGCAAGTTGCTGTTGGCTGTTGGCAGGCCTCAGTTTCCCTCCTCATTTGTTGTCTCCCCAGAGGGGCTGGAATAAGGGCCATCCAGCGTATTGAGCTTTCCTAGGAGCAAGAAGCCTGGCAACTATGTCAAAGTTTCCTTCCTTCAGGAACCATGTGTCTTGAGGGCTGAGGAAACAGTTCTGTGGTGGCATGTTTGTGTAAGGTGTTCAAGGACCTGGGTCTAAAACACATACATATGTGGGTCTGACATACATACATATGTACATGCAAATATATCACACACATGTACACGTGTACATACATAGATGTCCATACATACACACATGTATACACACATGCACATGCATGTGCACATGCACATGTGCACACGTATGTATATGTGCACACAATACACACATGTATGTGTGCATATATGCATGCACGTGTGTATGTACATCTGTGCATACACACATGTACATGCACAGTGTGCACATGAATACACATATACACATGTATGCGTGTACAGATATATATGCATATGCACATGTGTATGCACATGTGTACACACACAAGTACAAGCATACACACATGTACATGCACACATGTACACACACACACACACACACAAATCTGTCTTACTATCCTGGTTCCTCATAGTAACCCTGGTTCCATGTGAGGACAGACCACACAGGGACATGAGCCCTGGATGCCATGGACATGAAGGTCATTGACTCCCACAGTCTATACCATAAAGACTTATCAATACTTTTTAATGGCGACCAAAATACAAAAGCAGTGTTGTCTTTTCAAATATAGAAATCATTTATACATATATTTATGTTTTCTATAGTATAGACATTTCTATAGTATAAATACATTAAACACCTGATGACATGCATATCCATCTTAGCTCCCGGACCACGACTCGGGCATTCCCTGAGAATGTGCCCAGGACTGCTGCTGGAGCACATTATCCCAGGCATGTGACAGTCATGCCAGCTTTATCTGAAGGATATCTTTGTCAGAATGACGTCCTCTAAGAAAGGTTAGGCATGGAATTCAGCCCCAGTCCTAGGCTATGACTGTGCCTCCAGCTTTCTGTGGGAAGTTCTCGTATTCTCTTGGTCCTGAGTGAGCCCGAGCTGCTTGCTAGGACAGAAGAACGGAAATTCTACACTTTTTTTTTCATTTCTCCTTTTCTTTTTCTCCTTCAACACTTTTACCTTCCTCCCCTCCCTTCTCCCTTCCTCCCTCCTTTCCTTCCTCTTTCCTCTTTCCTCCCCTCCCTCCCTTCCTCCCTTCCTTCATCCTTTCTCTTTCCTCTGCTCCCTCCTTCCCTTCCTCCTCTCCTTTTTCCCTTGGATGGAGCCCAGACCCTTCTGCATTCTGACCCACCCTCTCTCCTGAGCTGCCCTGTCGTGTCCTCCCGCCCCCATGGCTATTCCTTGTTCCAGGTACTGATACCACAAAGCCTGCTGCATACACAGATCTACTGGGATTTTCCTGTATTTATACGTTTGCTCACAATGAAGAAAATCTGTCTGGAAAGCTGTGTGGTGGGCTGTCAGTGTAGGAAAGCAGAGACTTTATTTGTCTGTGTTCTGTGTCAGACCTTTTTCTTGAACCAGTGCCCCCTCCATTGGATATCTATTCTTCATCAGTGGCTCTGTCTCCCTTCCTATGTGGCTGCTCTGGCTGCAGGAGCCACTGGCTACAGTACTTGATTCAGAGAGGACCTTTTGACCAAGCCTGACAAACCAGAGGACTTACTCTGACTAATTCTGGTTGATCAGAGATTCGCTGACTTCTTTTAAGAGGCAGAGGAAGTTGTCTGCAGTTTGAAGCCGTGTTGATCATTCTCAGCCTGCTTCCAGTTATTTCACACCTACTGGAGCAGAGCCAGCCTGAGAGATGGAGTGAAGGTCAAAGAAAAGTCGCAAGGAGATGGAGGGAGCAATGAGCCACTGGTCTGCAAAGATCCCAATGCCAGGTTGCCACCGTTGCCACCACTTGCCACGACCGTTGCCATCATTGCCGCCACCGTTGCCACCCTTAGCCCTGGTTGGATGAGCAAATGGGTCTCCCATTTGTTTAAGCTGGATTTGATTGGACTCGTGTTAATTACATGCTTATACTCTAACTAGGACCTCTTCAGAAGGAGTAAGGGAAATCGTGCTTCACAATATTGATTATTATTATTTTGAGACAAGATCTCACGGATCTCCAAGCTGGCCTGGAACTCACTATGCAACCAAAGTGGCCTTTGAACTTCTGATCATCCTGCCTCTACCTCCCAAGTATTTGCATTACAGGTGTGTACTTCCACACCCAATTTATATGATGCTGGCAATCAAACCCAGGGCTTCTTGTAAGCCAGGCAAGCACTCTGTGGACTAAGCCACACCTCCAACCCGTTCACTGTTGTCACGTCTTTTATTTCAACTCACACGGTAATGGTATTTGTCAGATTTTTTTTTTTAACTGTGAGTGGCAGAAACTGTGCACTAACACAGCGAGGTGGGGTGGGCACTAGATCACATACCTAATGTAACAAGGGCGGGGGGAGCAGGCCTGAGAACCTGGAGTCAAGGAACTGAAAGCCAGCAAAGCTCTTTCAGCCGCGGCCCCGCCGTGCCTACCACTGGGGACATGGCTGCAGTTGCAGGTGCTAGTCTCAGACAATTCCAGGGTCTGAGAAGAAACTCTTCCCTCTCAGCTGAAGTCAGCAAACACGAAGTCATTCATCAGTTCTTGGTGATTATTGTCACCAAAACACAGGTGCTGTTGCTGCCCGAGCCGATTCTTAGCCCCTGTTCTGTGGCCTTGACTCACGAGAGAGCAGATAGTTCCTATCTGGAGGTGTTGTCTGGAGCCAAGGAAGGGACTGCTTCAGAAATGAGAGGCCAGGCAGAGTGTTGCACACCTGTGGCCTCAGTACACGGGAGGTAGATTCCAGAGGACCAGGAGTTCAAGGCCAGCCTTGGCTACATAGGAAGCCCAAAGCCAGCCCAGGATCCGTGGGACCCTTTCTCACTTTCTAACCCCCTAAAAGTGACTCTGGTATTGTCACCCACGACATCATTAAAAGGATGGCATCTATTTGAATTTGTTCATATATTTTATAACAAATAGATACTAATGTTAAGGAGATTAAAATCAAGTAGATCACTGTACATTATGTCACATATTATGTAATATTATTGTTATAGAATAAAATGTTTAGCTATGTTTTTTGCTTTATATTAAGTGATTTCCCCCAAAGTAAAACCAAGTTTCAGTATCAAACCCCAGAAAGTGTGCAGTTTGATTACTGCTATTGCAAAACACGGTCTCACATTGTCTTGGATCAGGGTTTCAGGTCTCCATAGATACCGTGAAGGGATACACATACAGTCCTCAGGGAGATGAAGCATCAGCCTATGACGGCGCAAGGTAGCCCTCCTGTTCCCTCGGAAGCCACTGCCTCTCCAGTTGCCTCCTGCTCAAGACAGTGACACCGCTCATCTTAAAATGACCTGGGTGGGGCTTGTGTGCCCTGGGAGTTTACAAACCCCACTATAGTGAGAGCTTAAATCATTTTCCTTGCCCTGTGGTCAAAGCGGAATCCTTCCCATGGAGGTACGAGCTCAGCCTGCCATGCTGAATGATAATGCACGTATTACGTAGCACCCTGAATTCTTATTTGTCCCAGAACTTCCACAGGGTCCAGAGAGTAGTTGTGTTCCTCTGGGGACAGCTCTGCCCTCTGGGACACTGTGCGGTATAGTCCTTGAAGAGCTTCCCCAGAAACATAGGTGAAAACGCAGAGCCATGGTGTTTAAAGCGTGCGGGCTGGCTCCGTCTGTCTTGAGAGGGGTGTGATGAAATATAAAACACTGCAGAGACGAACTCTTCAGGTAGATTTCTTTGTTCACTTGACTTGTCAGACAGCACAGCAGTGAGGAAGAAGAAGAAGCCGGTCCCTGGGGGTCGGTAGTTAAGAACAGCTGCTTCACTCCTACATTTGAGAGTGATTTTTGCCCTTAGGGGCGTAGACAAGGTCTCAGGTAAGACAGTCACTAATTGGCTGGAGGTTTGCCCTAGCGCGTTCTAGGAGGTGTTGGGGGAAAACAGGCAGGGGCACACTTTGACCCTGGTTCTACCTGCAGGCTGGGTGCCCTTTGACCTGTACTATGTAACGTTTTAAACCTCTGTTTCCTCACGTGATTTAAATATGTGCATTACTAAGCACATGCATAGACACACATATGCATATTTCATCATGCTGAGCCATCTGCTTGCTGATGTGGGTTGCATAAGAGAAGTGGGTGAGGCCGTGTGTCTAGTGTGCTGTGGGCCCTTGTTTAATTATATTCCATAAATTCTGTCATAAGAGAACCTTTCTCAAATGATCATATGGTTTAAAGAGAAAACTGAGCGATCAAAGATAAATATTAGGGAAACTAATAATTAGTAGGATATTCTGGAAGACATTCTGGTATAGTTGTAATAGCTATTTCTGCCCCCCTTCCCTGAAGGAAAGGTCAGAGTTCAGACTCCTTAAAGCCTGTATGCAGGACCTCTTGATTGCTGACAGCCATGAATACCACCTGAAGTGGGAAGTCCTTCTATATGCTGTAAATATGTTTTATTACCAGTGGTTAATAAAGAAGACGATTTGGCCAATAGCCAGGCAGAATAGAGCCAAGCAGGAACTCCAAGCAAAGATACAAGGAAAAAGAAGGTGGAGTCAGGGAGTTGCCAGCAGCTGCTGGGGAAGTAAGATGTGAGGTAAGAAGACATGAGCCTCCTGGTAAAATATAGAATAATAAAAGTGGGTTAATTTAAATTGTAAGAGTTAGTCAATAATAAGCCCGAGCTAATAGGCCAAATAGTTTGTAATTAATCTTAAGTCTCAAGAGTGGTTATTTGGGAACTGGTGCGCAGGAGAGAGACCCCCCCAGTTACAACCACCACTTCACCCCCCTGGAGCCTGTCCTCAGTCATGGGTCACCCCAGCCTTTCCTGTTTATCGGCTTAGCCCTGCCCTTTAGCTTTGAGGAGGCAGGAGAAAGAGGTGCCCAGAGCCACTCCCTAGCAAGTGACTGACAGACGCTGTAGTCACTACAGGTTCAAATTTTAAAATAGCACCCAAACTCATAGGTTATGACAGTGGGACTGTGTGAGCATCATCACGTGGTTGCTGCTTTCTGGAAACTGATCTCCACATTAAAAAGAGTCAGTCTTGGGGGCCGGTGAGGCACCTAAGCCTGAGGTCCTGAGTTCAATCTCTAGGACCCACAAGAAGGAGGAGAGAGAACAGGTTCCCCAGAATTGTTCTTGGACCTCTGTATGCATCCCATGGTACACATGTCCCCCCCACTTCTCTCTCTCTCTCTCTCTCTCTCTCTCTCTGTGTGTGTGTGTGTGTGTGTGTGTGTGTGAGAGAGAGAGAGAGAGAGAGAGAGAGAGAGAGAGAGAGAGAGAGAGAGAGAGAGAGAGAGAGAGAATAAATATACAGGAATCAGGATGTGGAGGCAGGTAGACCAGGAGATGATTACATATCATCCTTGACGACAAAGTGAAGTTGAAGCCAGCCTGAGATACATAAAATTGTTAGACCCCAAGTTAACCTGGAAGCCCCACCTGCCCAAGGTAACTGTCTGGGATTCTGGGAGTTAGAGTTCTTGGGAACTCACAGCAAAACCTCATGGGAAAGCACGGTGGTCTGTGGGTTGTGCCCATGTAAGCTCCGCCAACAGTGCCAATTACCTGGAAAGTTTCCAGGTGCTGGTCCTGACCGTATTCCATCTTGGTCCGTATTTAATATTTTTAATAAAAGCTTACTTAAATTCACTCAAAATGGTGGAATGTTTGTTTTTTTTCTGGCAAAAAAAGAAAATTGTCTCGAGGGATAGTTGTCCAGCCCCTAGTAGGCGAGGCTGACCAGCAGCAGTCCTTCCCTGTCTCTCACAGACAGCACCAAGGGGCCACATAATTTTCTCTCTTTGGTCTCTTCAATCCTCTGCCTGCTTTCGTTAAAAACAGCACACACTCCCCAACCGACCAGAGTCTCCATCTTTAGCTGGAGCCGTTCTTTGCATTTTTGCTTCAAGGAGGACAGGACACGACAAACTTGGAAAGCACTGTTTGAGAGGTGAGAAACAGAGTTCTAAGAAGGAGATGAGATTCCATTCCTATGGCTGAATTAGGATGGGAAGCCAAGTGCCGAAGCCAGGCATGGCTGTGCACACCTTTGATCCCAGCGGAGGCAGGCGAATCTGTGAGTTTGAGGCCAGCCTGGTCTACAGAGCAAGTTCCAGCACAGCCAGGGCTACACAGAGAAACCCTGTCTTGAAAAGAAGAGGAGGCGGAAGGAGGAACAGCAGCCAACAACAACAGAAACCTATGTGGTAATTTGCCCTACATCCTGGACCACAGAGACACTGAACCTTCTTTGCGTACGTGTAGATGGCGGTGTATGTGGAGGTCAGAAGTCGACGTCAGGTGTCTACTGTCACTCTCCACATTAGATTTGAGACGGGGAGGCAGGATCTCTCTGAATGGCCACACTGGCTGGCTAGCGAGCTCCAGGGTGTGGATGACATAGGGCGAGACCCTTCAGCTCTTTAAGGCGGCCGTGGGAGCTGTCTGCTGAAGCTCAGTGTTGCTAAGGGGCTGGTCAAAGGGAACACCTCCGGTTCCAGTCAGAACACCAAGGGCTTTCGCGTGGCATTAGGAGAGTCCTCTAAGGAGCCCCTGGAAAATGTCCCTCTCCCTGTGGTATGGAGTTTCTTATCGTGAGAGGACTGAGGACCGTAAATACTTGGAGGGTGAGGTATTCCGAGACTGCCTCACTAGGCCAGCACTGGATTCCTCAACCTCGAAGACCCTGAGCCTGGATGCTGAATGTGCTCAAAGAGAGGTGGAGGGCGAAGGCCCTCCTGGTGGGCCCAGCTGCAGCAGCGAGCTCTCCCCCACCCCCACAGTCCAGCTGCCGGCTTAAGAGTTCCACGCATATTAATTAGATGAAAGGGCTTTGCCGCAAGTCCTGTCTTTATACCTGCCAAAGGCATGTCAATCAGAACCACAAATCTACTAAGAAGATGTTTTTGGGATTCCTGGGCAGCAGCTCGAATCCTTTATTTTTGTTAAAAATAGATATTTGGTTCTGAGGATAAAAATTTGACATTCTCAAAACTGGAAATTTGAGAAATAAGTAAAACTATCAGTATATACACACATATACACACACATGCTTAAACCTACACACATATATACACACATACACACACCTATATATACACACACATAATTGCACACACATATGCACACATGCATACATATATACACACATATATGCACACATACACACACTCATATTATGCACACACATATATACGCACATACACACACATATATACAAACTCATATAGACACACACATATATATACACACTCATATATATACACACACATACATATATATTCACGCACACTCATGTTATTTCTCAGGGTCCAGAAGATTTCTCAAAACTTGAAGGTGGGACCCAGAACCCACACTTAGTAAACACCACCGGTGACTTAGGTGAAGCTCCGTGGCCGGACCCTCACCACTAGTTTGACAGTAATGTGTCCTTGGAAACCACTCATTTATTTCTTGTTCATTCAGAAGTCACTGAAGACCTCAAGTCCTGGGAGCTAAACAGCTGTGCCTGCAGGCAAGGCAGAGGCAGGCTCTCCCTTGGGCTTGTTGACTGTCAACACTCCCTCCTAGAAGTAGGGGGAGGGGAGGTCATTGGATGCACACCTGAGAAAGCAGCTGCCACCCCCACCCCACCCCCACCGCCGCCTGTGTGCAATCGGCCCTAATCACACTTGGTCCTTGGGAGTGCTAAAGCCTGTAGGCTAGGGTGGGTAATTGAAGAGGGCCTCTGAGGCTAAGGGTGACAAGACCGGCCTGGGTCACCCAGCGTGAACTGTGGTGGAATCTTTGGTTGTCATTGTTTAAGCCTGCCCAGGGAAGGGAAGCTCGCCCAGATAGAGAGCAGCCATGGTTCTGAAATACCTGTTTTATAAATGATTTGCAGGTTCCTAAAAAGAAATACCGAGTTCCTACTGAATTAGTGTCGTACTCCGATCAGATGAGACTACAAAATGCAAATCAGGTCAGCTGGAGAAGGCAATGCCCAAGTTCTTGGGGTCACAAGAGACGCCTGCTCTCTTTGATCTGGGGAAACAGCTTTCTTAGAGTCTGCACAGGCCTGCACTAGAGTGGCACACCTTTGCCCTTCACCCTTTCGTTTGATTTCAGTTTCCCGGCACCAGCTATAGGGCTAGTGAGCGGGTGCCTGTCTCAGGTTCCTGGATCAGGATTAGCAGGTGGGGCTGTAGCCATCAGCAAAGTCAAGTATATATTTCATAACCTTAGTCTCTGTGTAGATTTCCAGTACTGTAGCTTTGAAACAAAGACAACCAGGCTCTAGACAGCTCCCGACAAAAGCAACCGAAGTTGGGAGAGTTTAGTTTGGCCTGTGGTTTGCAGGGACACAGTTCATCAGGGTGGCAGGGTCACGAGACAGCTGGTCACTTTCCGCTTGAAGTCAGGAAGCATTTGCTCTCTCTTATTTTGTCTGGAGCCTCTGGCCCATGGGATGGAACCACACTGTTCATGGTGGGCCTTCCTCAGTAAAACGTCTCTAGAAACACCCTTCTAGACACACCCAGAAGTGTGTCTCTCAGGTGATTCCAAATTCAGTCAAGCTGGCAGATGAAGGAGGAGTCACCTGTGGGTTCCTGGTGCCTTCTTCCACAATGGTCACCCTAACAGTGGGAGATAGATGGAGGGAGATGGTAGCTCATGGGAAGGGGGGAATCTATGCAATTGTTACTCTCTACAACATGTTCTTGCAAGTTTTTATATAAAGATGTGTTCCCTGGTGTGGGTTCAAATGTAATCTATAATCAGGAGGCCGAGGGATCTTCAGTTTTAAGCCAGACTGAGAAGCACAAAGATAATAGTGATAGCTCACCGAGAGAGAGAGAGAGAGAGAGAGAGAGAGAGAGAGAGAGAGAGAGAGAGAGAGAGAGAGAGAGAGAGAGAGAGAGATGAGGTAAGGGAGGATGAGAAGAAAGGAGGAAGACAAAGATTGCCCTCTGGCCTTCCCCTCCAAATCCTCCCAGTGGTCAGTGCTCTAGGAAGCTGTGATGTTCCACCCAAAGACTTTCAATGCCCTCCTTGGGAAAGACTCAGCAGTTGGGAGGGTGGGCAAGGGCAGCTGTCTAAACATCCCAGAATGCCGCAGTTCCTCCTGAGGGTCTCTCACTCCCAGTGTCCAGCTCCCTCCTCAGCATCTGTCTTCCCCAAGGCCTTCCGTTAATGCAGACATAGAGCCATGGGGTTCCATGGCTGCTCAGGCTTTAAAGCCATGTGGGATGAGTGCTGGTCTCTTGTTCTGTGTCCGAGTCTTTCTTAGGATGCCCTCTCCTGATTGAAGGGAAAGCACAGTTCTATGGGTCTCATGTAGTCCAGGTTGGCCTCAGATTCGCTAGATAGCCAAGGATAACTTCTAACCCTAGATCCTTCTGCCTCCACCTGTTGAGGGCCAGGATTAGAGACATGCAGGGGCTTGAACCCACGGCCCTGTGCACGCTGGGCAAGAGAGTTACCAACTGAGCCACAACCCTTGGGGCCCCAATCCATAATCTAATAGCCTCTCAAGGACTTCACACTTTCGTGCTAAATTTAAAGATTACATGTGTGCACTCATGCACACACACATGTCACAAGGCTCATGTGGGGGTCAGGGGACAACAGCTGGAGCTGGCTCTCTCCACCACAGGGGTTTCAGGGATTAAATTTAGGTCATCGGGATTTGTGGTAAGTGTGGAGCTGGTGCCCTGGCTCAGATAATAGTTTCTTTAAGTTACACATTGACCAGGTATTTGGAAATTGAAGTAAGACATATTTGACCAAAATTAGTTGATTTTTTCTTTTTCCTTTTTTTCTTTTCTTTTTTTTTCTTGTAAGAGAAGGTTAAACTTAGACCCATTGTGACTATTTCCCCAGAAGGTTTCTTCTTCAAGAAGATAAGTGAAGAAGTGAGAAAGAACACACACCTAGTTGTTAAGAACAAAGAGATGATTCCAAGGCAGGAACCCAGCGTCCTGAGAATCTCACTATACATAGACAATACCCACTGAAATGGTCACATGCAGCAAATTGGCTTATTTAATTGTAGACACTAGAAAACACATCAAGAAAAAAAGAGCCATAAAAACTTTTGCTCCCACACGATTATTAGTCAGCTCATTGGATATGCTGGGGTTACAGGGTCTGGCTAACTTCCGCCCACAGTGCCTTAGTAACCATGAGTGTAGTGCTAGGGATTACCAATATCTATTGATTTTATTACTTTATTTTGCTTATTTGTAGCCTGGATATTGAGCCTGGGCATTGCAGTACACTAAGCATGTGCTGTAGCATCTACCTACCCCCAGCCCTTTCTATTTTATCTGAAACTATCATCCTACCAATTTCCCACGCCTTTGCCTTCCATGAATGACCTGGACAATGAGCCTGGATTATTAAGCCAAGTGGCCAAGTCATGTTGATTTCTTTCCTGTTTTTCTTTTTCTTTCTTTCTTTGGGGTCTTTTATTTGTTCGTCGTTTGCTTGTTTGTTTTTGTTTGTTTTTGAGACAAGGTCTCTCTATGTAGCCCTGGCTATCCTGGAATTCACTATGTAGACAGGCTGGCCTCAAATTCTCAGAGATCTGCCTCCCTCTGCCTCCTGCCCCGTCATGTTGATGTCTTAAAGGAATATAGGACCAGAATTACAAATTCATTTTAAACTTTATTCTTTCTATAAAACATATTTTGTTTTGTTTTGTGTGCATGCACCTGTATGGGGGTTGCACATGTTACATGCATGCTACGTCATGTTGGGGGTGTCACAGGACAGTTGCTAGGCATTCTCTTGCACTATGCAGGTCTCAGGAATTGAACACAGGCAGTGAGGCTTGGTCCAGAGTATTGTTTTCAAATTATCTTTTGTACCTGTTGTTAAATAGTCATGAGCACAGATCACAGAGACGTTGTCGTGGCTGAAGGACTGAAGGGAAGTCACAATGTCTGAAAGGGATGAGCCTGTGGAATCAAGGTTGACAAGCGCCCATCCCTGAGAGCCCTCACACACAAGAATTGAGGGACACTGGCGACTCACCGTGATGTGGCATGAGCTGAGCTGTACCTGGCTGGGCATTTTCCTTTCTCCCAGGCTTCGCCTGTGCTGAGCGGACTCACTGATGCTGGAAGAGGTGAGGGAGCTCACTGCTGCTAGGGGAGGGGTTACAGGGGGTTCCTTGCTGCTGAACTGCATGCCCAAGCCCTGCAGGGGACTTGCTCCCAGGAGCTGCTGAGTGTGAAAACTCCAGACAAGAAAATAAATACACCAATCAAAATGTTTCTTGAGATTTGATTCCCTGGGGGAAAACAGGGCTGTCCTTCCTTAGACGGAACTAAAGATGGGCAGGGGGTTGATTGATTCATAGAAACTGGTTCTGGCCTGCCCTTCAGAATGGTAACACGCACTCTCTGTGACTGCCAGCACAGCCTAGGACCACACTCTTACCCATGGAATCCGTCGTGAAAGTGAAGTGAAGATTTTCATGTTGTCAGTGATGTGTTCCATTTCGGAGCTGTGTCTGAAACCACCTGCTCATCATATGGACTTGAAACGCCAGCAGGGAGCTCTCCCATGGACCATTCCCAACTTCAGTAAGTTATGGTAAATCTTCAGGAAAATACGGTTCTTGTTTTCCCATAATGCCTCAGATTTCCTCCTCCCGACGTATGTACCTGGCTCTGCTTCTCATGTTCATGCTGTACTGATCGATTTCTTACGTGTGTCTGTGTATGTGCAGGGGAACACGACTGCACAGGTGTGTGTGTGTGTGACTTTGTACATGTGCGTGGTTGCCAGAGGACATCCTTAGGTGTCATTGCTCAGACACAATTCAATTTGTTTTGGTTTGTTCTGTTTTGGTGAGTCTGGGTCTTTCTCACTGGCCTGGAACTCACCAAATCCTGGCCAGTGAGCCCCAGCGACCCAGCCATCTTCTCTCCCAGTGCTGGGCATAGAAACCCCAGCCACCACAGCCAGCTTCTTTAAAATGTAGGGGTCTGGAAGCACTTGACCAACTAAGCCATCTTCCCAGCAACGTGTTAAACGTTTTTGGTTTTGTTTTGTTTTTTAAACACTTATATATTATTTTTGGTGAGTATGTATATGAATGTGTATAGATACACACATGTGGACTCTGGTGGCTACTGGATGAACAGCACCCCTACCATGTGTATGACGGAGCCATGTTAGAAATGCTTTCTGGCCCTGCGAAGCCTCGCCTTTTATTGCTACTTTTCCATGTTAGCATAAACAGTTGCATTACTAATTCAGCTTACATTTAACCCCATGTCAGTGCTGTGTCCCTATTTAGCATGAGTTCTAATTGGTCTTAATAATAAAATCCCGGAGTCAGATATTAGGGGTGAAAGATAAGAGAAGCAGAGCAGCCAGCCACTAGTTCTCACCTCTACTGAATCCTCAGACCAAATGGGTATCCGGTCTCTATAATCCTCAGACTGAATCCTGAGCTCCTGTCCCCTCCTGCCTTATAGTCCTCTCTCCATCCAGCCATGTCCCTTCCCATCTCCATCTCCCTAGTGCTGGGATTAAAGGTGTCAGCCACCACCACTTGGCTCTGTTTCTATTTTAGACTGATTCAATCTTGTGTAGCCCAGGTTAGCATTGAACTCACAGAGCTCTGTCTGCCTCTGTCTCCCAAGAGCTGGGATTAAAGGTGTGTGCCACCACCGCCTGACCTCTATGGCTAACCACAAACAAAATGTCACCACATCCCTAGTTTCTTATGTGTCAGTACAGGGAAGACATTTTGCATTTAACTTTTTATGTTATACCAAGAAATATCCCCGCATATCTTTTTATAACTGCAATGTTACTGACTGATTTCCTGAAACTCTAACTAAGAAAACTCTGTCTTCACACCAGGTACTATGACTCACACCTGACTCACACCTGTAGTTTCAGCAACCTAAGACTGGGGCAGGAGGACCGCCATCAATTTAAGGCTGTTCTAAGCCGCCTAGTGAGTTTGAGGCTGGTCTGTGTTAATATCAAGACACTGTCTCAAAAAAATAGTCTTCAAGACTTATCTGGAAAAAAATATGTCTGTGGAGTTTTAAGCCAAGTGCCAGGGACTGTACATAATAATGTATTTGATTTGCGTTCATAATCACAGTAATATTGAGATGCTCTCACTTTGGGAATACTGGGATTGTTAGCATTATTGCTGCCTCACGGGGACTGGGAAATACCTGGACAGGAAGACCTCTAGAGTAAAGCCTCGCTCCTGGAAGACACTGGGGAAAGATGATAGATAAAAACACTGTCCCCAAAGAACAGCCATGTGTCAGAGCCTCCGTTGTGAAGGGCAGTGGCAGAGGCTTCCCGCGGGGCCCTCTCAGCACTGGCCCCAGTCTAGGAGAATGTTAGCCTGAGGGTCTAGTTATCAGAGGAGAGAGAGTAAGTTACCCTCAAGGCAGGGCTGGCCTGTGTGGGTCACAGTGCAAAACGCTGGACTTCTCCCAGGGCTTGGTCTTCAGGACTCTTTACACATACCTCAAAATTTACATGCAGTCTGGATGCAGGAACCCACATTTGACATTTGAAGCAGTAACCTCACATAAAGTGGCTCGTTGGTCTCTTGATATTTCTTCCCCAGATGTCTTCCCGCCGTTAGAAAGTCGGCTGAGTCCCCTTTGATCTGCCACTGCGGCGGTAGCTTGCAGGCCTATATCCCAAACTCCCTCTTTGCTGTTCATCTGCAGTCTTAGCCCTTCCTTGCCATTCTTCTATCAAACTCAAGACAATCCTCCTGCTTCAGCCCCCCCAAGCCCTGGGTCTACTATTGGCCAATATGCCCAGCTTCCTTGCTGCTTTTCAAGCCCATCTGGCAGTCTCCTGCCTCAGGACGTTCGCACTGGCGATTCTATCCCGAGGATGCTCTTCCAGGTTATCTCCGTGACTTCTCCAGCCGCTCTCTGGTCTGTGTGCATTGTCCTCACCTTTCCCAGGCAGTTCTTCCATCTAAAATAGCAGCTCCTTCCACACCCCTTAGGGCACCAGCACCCCTCCCCTTGCTAGTATGTCTCACTTATCTAACTGTGCATTCATTTTGTTAAATTAGCAGCATTCCATTCCATCTGAGAGGCCTGTGATTACAAGGGGCAAGATCGTTTTTTGTATTAGAAACACTTGCAGCTGACCACAGCATGAACTGATACCGTGCCCCTTGACCCGGTGGAGCACAGTATTTCCCTCTCTTGCTAAAAATGTGGATTCCCTTGAGATGTGGATGTTCGCATGCATGGCTCACGGGTGTTATTCAGCACATAGTAAGTGCTTGATAGATATTTATTGATTGAATGTTTAGGGGGTAATGAAGAGGTGGTAAGAAGCCTCCTCTGAAGACCATACGTCTGTTCTGATTTGCAGAAACCTTTCCGGGGAGCCCACAGGTGGGTGAGCAGGTGTGTGGTTTGAATTTTCCTCAACCTTCAGGTTGTTGTTCTTTGCTAAAGTCCCGGGTTTCGGCACCAAATGTTGTTCTTTTTCTAAATGCTATGAAGTCCCAGGCAGCAGCTGTAGGCAGGCGGCAGACTCTGCGAGCAGCCAGTCCCAAGGCAGAGATGGCTGGCCCGAGCAGTGATGGCGGGCCAAGCAGCCGGGAGAGTGGGTTCCCAGGCAGGGAGACACATGGCGGGCGGGCAGAAAGCAGAGATATGGATAGACACAACTTGCAGAGTGAGGTTGAATATTTATTCAGGGGGTTATGAAGGAGAAGGGAGAAGGGGGAGAAAGGGGGAAGAAAGGAGAAAGAGACAGAAGGGGGGAAGCGGAGACGTGGGGAGAAAGGCAGAAAAGAAGCTGCTTCTCTGAGAGGAAGATGGAAAAGAGAGCGAGCTCAGGCCAGAAGCTGAAGATCAGCCAGCCTCAGCGGATGGGGAGGGAATGGGCGTGGCTTGTCTCTTAAAGGGACCAGGGCCCAAAACCATAACACAGGTGAGAAAGCAATACTTACCTCAGAAGAATTTCTGGGATCCTAGCTTGGATGCATGTAACAGCTATGTAACCTCCCATGAAGACTCACCACCATGAAGTGGTCTGTCTTGAGACCTTCCTGGAAACCTCCTGCTGACCATGTCCTCCACCCTGGCACTCATTCCCAACAGAGTGCAGCCTCGCAAAAGAGGCCATCACTACTACCCAACCTCAGCCACGCTGTGTGGTACTGACCACCCAATAAAATGGGTGAATAGCCCTCCAACCTGCTGAAATGCACTTCTATCTAAAGGATCATTGGAGCCTACAGCAGTGTCTGGGACCTATGAAGTACCTCATAACTATTCATCAAATCAATGAGTACTCATGGAGTCTTTGGGTCCCTTTAAAACTCCTCCCCACACTGACCCGAAGCTCTTCTATGGGGAATAGTACTAAGTCATTTCTTTGAGTCAGGCTACACATACTCAGAAAACTACACATACCCCGCAAAGCAAATGTAACATTTTGGCAAAGTTAGCATCAGGCAAGGACCTCAAGTACTTCTTCATCTGATGATCAGGATTTATTAATCTGATGAAGAACGCTGCCCCCAGGGGCAGAGAGGTTGCTGGATGGAGTGAGGCCAGTGGTTGGGAGGGAGGCCGTGAGAGAAAGGCCTCAGGACATAGCCCTTGGGACCTGGTGCAAGGACAATGGGGAGGATTGGCCGTGCGTGACTCCTGCTAACCTTTGACCAAGAGCAGAACTATGGCCAGGCTTGCTTGTTCTCTGCTGTCTTCCACGGTCCCCACTGGGTTACGCTCCATCCAACTGATGTCTCTACTAACCAGTGCCCTGTTGTGCTCTTGTTCCGTGATAAACACCAATACATCACTAAGAGGACTCAGGGGAGGCCCTGGAGGCAGGAGCTGAAGCAGAGGCTGTGGAGGAAGGCTCCTTATTGACTTGCTCCCATGACTTTCTCAGCCTGCTTTCTTCTAAAACCCAGGACCAGCTGTCTAGGAATGAACCTCACAGTTGGCTGGGCCCTCCCACATCAATCATTAATCAAGAAGATGCCTCCCCACCCCCATGCCCAGACACTCACCAGAGTCTCAAGTAGCCCAGTCTGGCCTCAAACTCCCCATGTAGCCTAGGATGGCCCCATGTAGCCTAGGATGGCCCTGAAACCCTGCTCTTCCTTGACTCCGCCTCCTGAGTGCCAAGATTACACTCCAGCTCAATTATTTTCCCTATGAACATGAAAATACCCAATGAACAGATTTCTTTGAATATCCAAGAATCTGAAGCATGTATTATTTTTCAATATCAATATATTTTATTAGTCTTGGATAATTCCATAGAGTGTATTTTGATTATATTCATTTTCCAGTCTCTCCTCTGACTCCTCCCGGATCCACCTCAACCCTGCGCTCTTCCCACATCCACGCTTGCTTTCTTTTTCTTGGTTTTGGTTTTGGTGTTTCAGCTAACCCACCAAGTCCTGTTTATACTACCCATACTCTCAAGGGTGCCAGTCACCCACTGGTGCCCAGTCGACCTACTAGGGAACACAACCGCAAGCAAGTTTCTCTCCTACCTTGACACTTTCCGTAGCTCCTGAGCTAGGGGCGGGGCTCTGAGCGCCCCCTCCTGTGAAGCAACCCCTTCCACGAAGCCTCCCTGTAGCTCAAATTCAAATTGGTCTTAATAATAAAAACCTAGAGTCAGATATCGGAATAAATACTGAAAGATCAGAGAAGCAGAGCAGCCAAACCCTAGTTCTTACCTCTTTGAAATCCTCAGACCAAATGGGCATCCAGTCTCTAACATCCTCAGACTGAACGCTACCTCTATGAAACCTCAGGCTGAATCCTGAGCTCCTGTCTCCTCCCAGCTTATATTCCTGTCTGTCTCTACCTCTCTAGTGCTGTGATTATAGGTGTGAGCCACCACTGCTTGACTCTGTTTCTGTTTTAGACAGATTCAATCTGGGGCGGGAAAGGGTGGCCTTGAACTCACAGAGATCTGTCTGCCTCTGTCTCCCTGAGTGCTTGGATTAAAGGTGTATGCCATCACTGCCTGACCTTTATGTCTAACTAGCATGGCTAGCCCTGCATAGTGATCTTTAGGCAAGCTTTATTTGTTAGATCACAAACAAAATATCACCACACATCCCCCTCCCATGAAGCACCCCCTTCCCTGAACTCACATCTGTGTACTCACTGAAGAGGATTTGACAGCCTCACACGTTCTTCTCCATACCTTCCAGTGACTGGAGTGACTGGTTGTCTTTCTTATTTTTATATTTTTTTATTGATTTTTTATTGAGCTCTGCCCTCCCCTCCCCTTCAACCCTCTCCCAAGGTCCCCACGCTCCCAATTTACTCAGGAGATCTTGTCTTTTTCTACTTCCCGACTTATGTCTTTCACCCATAACTTTATTAAGCCAATAGACTCATAACTGTTGTCAGTTTCTACTTTAGGCCCAGATTTTAAAATTCAATACCAGAGATAATTTCAAATATAAGAATACCTCTGTTTAGTTATTTGAAGTCTCTTAGGTAGAGATTGTGCTTGTCTTTAATCCCATCACTTGGAAGGCAGAAGCACATGGATCTCTGTGAGTTCAAGGCCAGTCTTTCCATACTCTGTGAATATGTGTTATTCTCATTGGTTGATAAATAAAGCTTCTTTGGCCTATGGCAAGGCAGGATAGAGCCAGGCAGGGAATCCAAGCAGAGATCAAGGTGAAGAAGGGTGAAGTCTAGGAGTTGCAAGTCAGATACAGAGGAAGCAAGATGGGAATGCCATACTGAGTAAAGATACCAAGTCACGTGGCTAAAAATAGATAAGAATTATGGGTTACTTTAAGTGTAAGAGCTAGTTGGTAGTAAGCCTAAGCTACTGACTGAGCATTTATAATTAATATAGGCCCCTGTGTGGTAATTTGGGAAGCAGCTGTTAGTTATTTGGGAGTTGCTTGCAAGCCAGTAACTTCTGCCTACACAGACTGATCTACAAATCAAGTTTCAGGACATTTAGGGCTACACAGAGAAACGGTGTCTCTAAAAACAAGCAAGCAAACAAATAAATCTTCAAGTAACATAATGCAATATCTATCAAAACATAAGAAGTCAAGTGTGGTGGTACTCATACTTCTGAGGGGTTTGTGGCCCAGCCTGGACTACATCATGAGGTTCCATCACAGAAAGTGTTAAAATGCAACAGTGTACAAAGGAACCAAACATTACATGATATATCATAAATATGCAAGGCTATTATTAATAAAAATAAGTGAAAATTAAAAAACAACTAGTAAAGCCCTAGAAATATGATTTCAGTAAAATCATGTTAAAAAATAAAATTTTCTGGGATTTCTGAAGGAGAATCATGATGTGTCTGATTCAGCCAAACATGGTAGGTTTTACACTTGGAAGAATAAGGCAGGAGGATAGACAGGAATTCCTGACCAGCCTGGAATGCATGGTGTTTATAAGGTAAGACCCTGACACAAACAAACAAACAAGATATAAAAGTGGATCATTCCAATTTGAATTAATTCTAATTTAAGTTTTAAGCATTAGCTCTGTAAAGGGCCACATTACATTCCATTTGCAATTTTAAATTTGCTGGTCTCTTTTTCAACACCATAATTGATTTTGCAAAACTTCCTGGTATTAAGTAAATCATAAACAATAAATTTTGCATGTCCAGTGAACTTGGAAATATGCTATAATACACACGCCAATTCAGTAAGATTTCAACTTAAACTCCAAGCCTACATCCATTAGCCACTGTGTGCTTCAGTGAAAGACTAGCTTGTTAGATATGATCATCCAAACTATAAACACCACATACAGACCATAAGCTGGAGAGACCGTGTGTGAGAGAAATATGCTTTGTTTTTCTGAGTCTGGGTCACTTGCGCGCTGTGACGCTGTCCAACCCCACCCATTTTCCCCCCGGAAGTCTCATTGCTCCGCGTTTCCTTGCAGTGGAATGAAATCCCACTGAGTATGTAAATCACACTTACAATCTGTTGAAGGACACTGAAGCTGGTTCTGCGTCTTTGCGATTGTGACGAGGCCAGCAATAAGCAGGTGTCTCCACAGCGGAGCAGAGTCCTTGGGATCTGCTTCAAGGTGAGATACAGCAGGGCCGTTGGGGGGGGGGGGGTGTCTAAGGTTGACTGCCTGGGAGGAGATGGAATCTCAGAGTAATTTTATTGTTCATTTCCCTGATGGCTAAGGATGTCAGGTGCTTTTGTGGACATATTCCAGTCATACACTTTTTTCATGTATTTCACATTTCATTAGCCCATTGGTTGACTTGTTGTGGAATAACCTTTTATTCACTGTGAAGATGTGTCTTTGTCAAGGTGCCTTCTGCTTGGTTTCATAAGGAGCTGAGTGGGCAATAGCTAGCTAGCCAGGAGGAGAATAGGCGGGACTTCGGGCAGAGAGAGAAGAGAGGGTGAATCTAGGTGTGGGAGAGATGCAGGAGGACACAGAGAGGAGCAGCAGGTGCAAGACAGAAGAGAGGTGGAAACCATGAGGCAAAACATAAATGACTATAAATGGGTTAATTTAAGTTATGAGAGCTAGTGGTACAAGCCTAAGCTATAGTCTGAGCTTTCATAATTAATAGTAAGTCTCCATATATTTTTTTGTGAGCTGAGCTGGCAGCCCAAAGAAAAATCCGTCTACATTGACTCTTCTCTCTCTTCTCTCTCTCTCTTTAAATTTTGCAACTCATTTAAATGTTCTTATATGAACATCCTGTCTGAAGTGTGGAAGACACCTGACTAGCAGCTTGAGGAGGAGGAAAAGTTTGTCTAGACCCAGGACTAAAGAAGAGAGTCCATCATGACAGGGTGGGCATGGTGGCAGGAGAACGAGCCAGCCGGTCACACTACCCAAAGACAGGGAGCAGAAGATGAGCCTGGTGCTGGTGTCTGCTCATGGTCTGGTCTTTTACGCAGTCCAGAACCCCAGCCTTTGGGATGGGACCACCCACATTCAGGCTGGTTCTTCTCTCCCCACACAGACCTCTCTGGAAACACCACACAAACATACTCCAAGTCTCCCAAATCTCAAAGTTGACTCGAGGTTACCTCTCACAATTACCATATCCTACTTGAACTTTTTATAAAGACTCTATGTAGGAGTTATAGTTACGTTTGTAATCCTTCCATGTGGCTTGCAGATGTGGGGTTGGGATTTTCAAGTTTCCTACAGTTGTTCCTCCCTGGCCTACCCTCTCACCCACGGTCTACACTTCTGCCAGCTCAGGCTTCACTCCGCAAGGACAACACCTTTCTCAGAACTCACAACAAACTGTCGGATTTTGCTAATTGCACTTAAGAGCCTCGGTCTCCAGTTGAGATTGCCATGAAGAGGCATCCATTCTGTAGTCCCTGTCATGAGCACTCTGAGTCGATCTAATTCCCACGGCAGCCCTACAAGGAGCTATAATTATCCCTACTTTGCAAATAAAAACATTTTGACTAAATGAGGTTATCAAACCCAAAACACTCCAGATTCACAGAGTGAGGTTTCTATTTACACCAACCTACTTGAAACATTTTGAAACCTGCTTGAAAACTCTTCATTTTGGCATTTTTTAATTCATGGATTAATTTTCATCCCCTTCCACGAGCTATTTAACAGCGATACATGTGAACAAAATACTAACATTTTAACACCGTCTGCTTGTGGTTGGTCCATGCCTAAGTTACAATCACAAGGATAGTGGCTTCCAACGGCACATACTTTTTGGTTTTTTGTTTGTTTGGTTGGTTTTTGTTTTTCAAGACAGAGTTTCTCTAACAGCACTAACAGACTGTCAGAACTCACTCTGTACACCAGGCTGGCCTCAAACTCACAGAGATCCACCTGCCTCTGCCTCCCTGAGTGCTGGGATTAAAAGCATGCACCACCACCACTACCTGACCTTTTTTTATGATTTATTTATTTGCATTGGAGTTTGCCTACATGTATGTGGCTGTAAAAGGGTGTTGAATCCCCTGGAACTGGAATTACAGACAGTTGTGAGCTGCCAAGCAGGGGCTGGGAATTGAACCACAGTCCTCTAGAGGAGCAGCCAGTGCTCTTAACCACTGAGCCACTTCTCCAGCCCTGCTTTTGTTTTATACTTTCAAGACAAAAAGCCTGGAGGTGATGGCACACACCTTTAATCCCAGCACTCGGGAGGTAGAGGCAGGCGGATCTCTGTGAGTTCGAGACCAGCCTGATCTACAAGAGTGAGTTCCAGGGCAGGCTCCAAAGCCACAGAGAAACCCTGTCTTGAAGAAAAAACAAAAAAGAAGGTTGCTACACACTCTGTATGTACGCTGTCATCTCATTGTGTCGCTGTGACAACAGCCATGACTGAAGGTAACTTACGGGAGGAATGGACTGATTCCCTTAATGACGCCTTCTACTTGCAGGTTACAGGGCATCATTAAGGGAAGTTGGGCCAGGAGCTTGAAGAAGCTGTAGAGGTATGTTGCTTGCTCCTTCATTCTCAGATGCACGCTTACTTTCTCATACAGCCCATGACTGCCTGCCCAGGTAGTGGTAAGTCCCACAGTGGCCCTACATCAATTAACAGGGAAGCCAATCCCCCACAGACATGCCACAAGCCAGTCTGACGTGGACAATTCCTAAACAGAGATTCCCTTCTCTGGTGACTCCAGGCTGTGTCGAGATGGAAGTTGAAGCTGACCAGGACAGCGCCTCTATTAAGTTAACAGAATGGGAGAGTCTGAAATGAGGAGCCTCAAATCCTTGTTATCCATCAAAATCTAGTGTTGACTTAAGTCAGCATGGCAGAGGAAATGGATACACCTTATACCCAAAGAGTCCCCACCCTCAAATCCTTGCCTCACTCCTTGTCACCAGGCTTCCAAATGAAGGACCTGAGTTATTTGCTTTTCCTATGAGGTGAGTCAGCAAAGGGACTCACCCAAGTCCTTGCTTTGCAAATGTTTTCTGACAAAATAAATTTTAAAGTTGATATTTAGTTATGGCCAAACACATTCAAAAGGTGGCAATAACAACCAAGGTTTCTTGTCACCCGGATTGTTAAAAATAACTTCTCTACACATTACTCTTTTAAACATTCACGTATTACTAAATATATTCACTTACTAAGATGTCATGTGCCAAGATTCAACCCACGGACATATTTTTATAGGCAAGTTACATATTCTCAAAAAATCACAGAAGTACACAATGACTGTCCACCTCCTCAGAGCAGGGCTCCACTCTGGTCTCCCAGAGAAGGTGCTGTGTGAGGCAGCAGCTTTCTCCAACAGAGAATACTCATAAAATCTCAAAGGACATGAAAACACCTTTTAAAAACATGCATCAAACCATCTAGTCCCAGAGGAAGAGAAAACACGAACCCAGAATTACATCCCATGTTTACATAATTCAGTCCGGTTTACTGTGTTATAGATAAAAAATAAACACCCTGGCACATATTTTATTCATGCAAATGCTTTAAGCGTTCATGTTTATTCAGTGGCAACTGCTGGAAGCTTCTGATGGGATCATGAACTTCCATCCCTGTGGATCTGGTGATTACCAACAAAATCAGACCTGTGAATTGTAAGTGTGCCCCTGGTCAGATGCTTGGAGAGTGTTGTAATGTGCAGTGCGCTCGGCCCTGTGGCCATACTCAAACCAAAATGCGCAATTCCTCTTTTTTTTTGGCAAAAAAAAATGGCAAAAAAGAAAAGAAAAAAAGAAATACTGAAATGTCCAACCTGAAACCAAGGTCTCAGGTGACTTACCTGTGGTGACTTTGTCTTTGAGACCGGGTAGTTTCCACTACATATTGTGACTGACTCTGCTCCTCCTTCACGTACCTTTGTTGAGACTGGCTTTTTACCAAAATGCATTTTGAAAGCATTTCAAAGTTAATTGGCATGGCAAAGCTTTTAATGTGGTGTGATGGGTAGCTTTATGTCAACTTGGCACAAGCTAGAGTTTGAGAGTAGGAACCTCAATTAAGAAAATATCTTATTGCTGGATGGTGGTGGCGCACGCCTTTAATCCCAGCACTCGGGAGGCAGAGGCAGGTAGATCTCTTTGAGCTCAAGGTCAGCCTGGTCTACAGAGCGAGTTCCAGGACAGCTCCAAAGCTACATAGAGAAACCCTGTCTCAAAAAGAAAAAAAGAAAAAGAAAAAAAAAGAAAGGAAGGAAGGAAAGAAAAGAAAAAACGAAAACGCCTCATAAGATCGGGGTGTGTGCAAGCTTGTTGGACACTTTCTTAGCTGGTGATTGATGGAGAGGGCCCGGACCATTACGGGCGGTGCCCTTGATCTACTAGGAAGAAGGCTGAGCAAGCCATGAGGAGCAAGCAGTAGGCAGCACCCCTCCATGGCCTCTGCATCAGCTCCTGTCTCCAGGTTCCTGCCCTGTGTGATTCCTGTCCTGACTTGCTTTGCTGATGAGCTGTGATGTGGAAGTGTGAGCTGAATCAAGCCTTTCTTCTCCAACTTGGTTTGGTCATGGTGTCTCGTCACAGTAATAGAAACCCTAAGACATGGAGTAAAATTGTCCCCACGTGGTATTCCATGTAGAAGGGTTTGTGGAGGGTTTCGTTGGGTTTTGCTTCCACCCCCCAGCATTTCTGCTAATATGCAAGAGACCCTATGTCTGTCTTCTCACAAATCTAGATGATGAAACAGAATTAAATGTTTTTATTGGTGTATATAAATGTATATTAATTGTGCACAATGCTGGCTTTCATAAAGATGATTTCTTTCAAATTTGTCATGAATTTTGATGATTTTTGACATCCAGACTCCCCATTCTCCCCCATCCCCCCCCCTTTAGTTTCTGCCTTCTCATACTCCTGCATGCAGGTCATGCACATGGAAGTGGTTTGTTGCAACCATATAAAATCCACTGTCTACTGTTGTGGAATAGCCCTTATACTGTGTGAAGATGTGCCGTTGTCTCTAGCCTGACGAAGAGGGAACAAGACACGCAGGAAGAGAGGTAAAAACCACGAGCTATGTGGAAGCAGATAGATGAACAGACATGGGCCAAGTTATAAGAGCTAGTCAGAAACAAATAAGCTAAGACCGAGCTTTCATAGCTGACGTAAGTCTCTGTGACGTTTTGTTGTGAGCTGTGGTCCGAAGCCAAGCCGGACTACCATCTACAAAAGAGAGAAAGCGCTCAGCGTTTGTTCCTCTGAGTCTGGCTTATTTCGCTTATCCCAGCCTATGGTTGTATCCATTTGTCTCAACAAATGGCATTATTTCCTGGTCTTGCGGGGTTATCTACAGTTGTGTTGTGTACGTGTGTCGCATCCTCTTTATCCACTCAGATGATGGACAGCTAGGCTGGTTCTCTTCCATGACTTTTGCGAACGCTGCAGCAATAACCATGGATGGACTCTCGCTGCTGTGGTGTGTTGGCTTGGGGACCCTTTGGTACGTACTCAAGCGGTGTCGCTGGGTCCTGTGACAGTCCTGGTTTTAGTTTTGTGAGGAACCTCCACGCTGAGTCCCAGAGTGGTTGTACCAGTTTCCATTCCCACCAGCAGTGACGACGGTTCCTCTTTCCCTGCATCCTGGTCAGCACTGTTGCCACCCAGCGTGACTGTCACAAAGCCGACCAGGAAGGAAGGCTCAGCTGGTGAACGCGGAAAGCATGAGGACCCATAGAAAAAGCTGCTGTGACACTGGTGTGCACAGACCCTTGGAGCTCCCTGGCTCGGCAGCCTAGCATAGCCTAGTAAGCTCCAAGCCAGGGAGGACAGACACATCTGAGGTTGACCTCTGACCTCCATCCACATGCGTGCACACACACTGCACATACTGCACACACTCACAAACAAAGAAGGAATGTTCACCATCTATTTCCACCTGATGATAAAAATAGGCACGCTATAAACTCCGGGCTCAGCAGCTGACAGCTGAGCGGCGTCATGCGTTCTCGATGCCCCTGTTTGCATTTCTGCTTACGACGACGACACCAGACTCGATTACACAAGTGCCATTTCCCAGAGATTTGAATAGAGGAAAGCGGTGGGGAAATTGAAACACAGGCTTCGGCTTGGTGTATGGGCTTCTAGGGCTCAAGAGCAAACAGACTGGGTGACAGCCTTCCTGGATCAGAAGCCGGTACTGTGGGAGTCCCTCTGCAGCCTTTCCTACTGTCTTTAACGTCGACCGTTTTAAAGCTTTAAGAAGTTATTCTCCTGATAACATTTTGTTTAACACATTAAACTTATTGGTTGAACAAAATAATTAACAATAGTCAGACATCAGAAAAGAATAATCTGTAGCCAGGTTTGGTGGCTCAGACCTGCAATCCCAGCACCAGGGAAACTGAGGCAAAGGTGAAGGAAGGACAGGTGGGGGTAGTGATCTGGTAGAGAGGCAGAGGATCTTCTGACACACCTTCCTTCCTGCTGCCCGAGCACAGACAACGTAGGTTCAGTCAAATCGCATCAACTCTCAAATGCATGAGGGATTTGCATTGATTTAACTCAGCTTTAAGTTTTCCTTGATTTTATTGTCATAGACAAGCCACAATATTTAGGATTGCTTTCTTTTCTGTTTGTGTTTGTTGTTTCATTTGGCTGCATAGGGGAGGCAGGCATGGACGAAGGGCAGAGGACAGCTCTTGGGAGTCTGTTACCCCCTTCCCTTCAAACCCAGGCTGCCCACATCAAGGGCTCTCGAGAGCCCTTCTTCCTTTACCCGCTTTTCAGAAAGCATCGATATAATGAAAAAGACTTTGAGCTGTAATAAAAAAAAAAAAGGCACACGTTTTCGAACCGACAATTAGACTCGAGCCACAAGAGCCTCGTGGAGAACTCAGTGTTCTTCTCCTGTCCTCCCCGTGTGGCTCTGGGAGGAGGACAAGGTGTGGCTCCCAGCAGGCCCCTGCATGAGCCGGGTATGTATGTCAATGGCTGTATGACCTCTCATCCAGGGCCTGCTCAACAACATCACTCTTGTGTGTGTGAAGTATAAAATAAGTTTTCCGTTAGATATTTTCAGGAAAAATTTACGTAGGGCCACTAGTTTGAGTAGATCTAAAGCATGTTCAATCTTACATGTTTGTCAATAATAATAAAAAAATTAATGATCATTTTAGCTATTTGTAAATGGAGACCATGTGTTCGTTTCCCAGATGCCTAGACCAGAATAATCACACAGAAACTATATTAATTACAACACTGTTTGACCAATGGCTCAGGTGTATTCCTAGTTAGCTCTTATATCTTATATTAACCCATTTCTATTAATCTATATATCGCCACAAGTCTGTGGCCTACCCATAACGTCCCATCTGTCTCCTTCAGCAGGTACACAGTGTCTCTCTGACTCCGCCTACTCTCTCTCCATATCTCTGTCCAGATTTCCCACCTGGCTTTATTTTCCCCTGCCATAGGCCAAAGCATCTTCCAAATGTACACAAATCTAGATTCTACATATGAGAGAACAGATGCATAATTTGTCTACAAAAGTGTTGTAGGTATCCAAAGTGTTTTGTTTTCATGTTTGTGTACTTAGTGGAAGGTTTTTTTAAGTTTAAAAAATTACATTTATTTTTATATGTTAATAATTTTTTATATTCATTATATTATGTTTGTATAGTTATAATTCTCTCTGTGTGTGTGTGTATGTGTGTGTGTGTGCATGCCACAGTGCACATGTGAAGATCAGCCGACAACTTTTAGGAGTTGGTTCTCTCCTTCTACCACGTAGGTTCCAGGGATTTGAACTCATGTCCTCAGGCTTGGCAGCAGGTGCCTTTACCTATGGAACCATCTCTCTAGCCCAGGAGATTATCTTTCCTAATATCTTCCACTAAAGTTATTTTCTTTCTATGATATGACTCTTCTTAATCATGAGTGTTGTTGTATATAGCCTTGATGTTTTTATCTTGCATATGGAAGGACACAATGAATTATTTTAATTCATCCTCATAAGGTATGCTAACTCCAGGAACTTTCCTGGGGAAATGCCTAGTGAGGTTAATGAGATGTAGATCACGTGCCTAGCAAGCCCGAGTTCATCCTGGAATCCACACAGAGGTGGAAGCAGAGAACCGACTCACACAGGTGTCCCCTGACTTCCACACTCCTGCCCACACAATTGATGGAGGAGAGTTATCTGTCTATGTTACTTTCATTGGTTAATTAATAAAGAAAACTGCCTTGGCCCTTTAAGAGACAGAAAATTAGGTAGGCGGAGTAGATAGAACAGAATTGTGGGAAAAAGGAAGCAGAATTGGGGAGATGCTTCAGGCAGTCGCCATAGTGAGTATCCATGCTTCTCCTCTCCGAGATGGATGCAGGTTAAGATCTCTCCTGGTAAGCCACACCTCGTGGTGCTACACAGATTACTAAATATGGGTTAAAGGAAGATGTGAGAATTAGCCAATAAGAGGCTAAAACTATGGGCCAGGCAGTGTTTTAAAAGAATACAGTTTCCATGTAATTATTTCGGGTGTAAAGCTAGCTGGCGGCCGGGTGGCGGGACACAGCCCCGCCGCTTCTTTCTACACACAATGTCACACACACATATAATAATTCAGGAACTAATTTTAAAATCTCCTAGCTGGAACTAAATACCATTCTTAAAGGTTATTTTTGCTTGATGTTGAAAATCCCAGTATATAAAGCAACTCCATTCAGATTAGTGCTGAGGTATAATCTTTACTTCTGTTTCTTGGTGGGGCTGGTTTATAACACAGGGCAATACAAACTACCTTTCTGGCTCAGGAATATTGGACAAGGTAGTGTACGTGTAACATTGAGCCCTCACTAAACAGGGCCTCTTGCCTGGAAGACAAAATTTGCAAGAGGTGATACGTCAGCAATGCAAGCAATGCAAGCCACACTCTTGCTGTGCTTGCTGAGAGAGAGCAACCGAGAGTTCCACTCGCCCCTTCTGTAATCTCGAGCCTGTCGGCACAGGGGAGTTATCAGCAGGTTAAGAACGTCTGCACTCCTGAGATGAAAGAATCGCAAAGTGCTGTTCTCACCAGTTCTTCCAGACACATCAGAACCCACACGGGGAGCCTCCACTGCCCATCCCCCCGTCTGCTGTCTCCTAGATTGCCAGAGCAAAGGCCAGGCTGCCCTCAGCATCCCTCGCTGAGCCTGAGGAATGGCCAGAGCTGACCCAGGGCATAGCAAGGATGTTCTGAGCATTCTCCGCTGCGCACACCCCTTGAATTCTAGAAAACTCACTTGGTAGGGGGTGGGCCAGAATTCTCGGGGGCTAGTAAATTGAAGTCTCTTCTCTCTACAGTTCAGTCCTGGTGTGCAGTTGGAGGGACCCAGGTGTGCCTACAGTTATCATCAACAGTGATCTTACTGCTAAGAGATGTTTCTTCATGAACTGAAGCATGGCAGATGACGTGGAAGAAATATTGCTCACAAGTGCTGGGCTGTAGTGGCACAGGTCTTTAATTCCAGCACTCTAGAAGCAGAGGCACGTGGATCTCTGTGAGTTCAAGGCCAGCCTGGTCTATAGAGCGAGTTCCAGGACAGCCAGAGCCATACAGAGAACCCTGTCTCAAAGAAATATTACTCAAAAGTTTTTGTTTTGAAATGTAGGTCTATGCCTCTCATTGTTCTAGAATAATGCTTAGAAACAAAACTGGCATCCAAGAATTAGCTTAATTAAGTGGTTTAACTGTAATTTTTAGGTCTCTGCCCAAAATATGACAGATAATGTTTCTTTTTTTCTGTATTACTGTATCTTCTGCTAGGCATTCCTGTTCTTCACAAAGTGCTGAATATCTTTTTTTGTAGCACAGGAGAGCGGGGAACTGGAGGTGCGTGTCTCACAGGAGTGGATAGGGAGCTCGCCTGGCAGGCCGCTCAGCAGCCTGGTGCAGAGTCAGGCAGAGGCTGGCAATGAAGGCATTCGCCTCCTGAGCCCCCTCATGCTGCTCCTGCTCTGTGGGTTTTCCGTACAACGACTGCCAACCACTGCCGACTCCCCTGGACCTTCCTGGGGCTTAGGGCTTACTTCCTCTCTGGGTGACATTCTTCACTTAGCCCTGATTTCATCCTTCCCAGACTTGTCTGTGGCCTTTGTCCGTTAGTCTGTCCTCCCGTCACCCTCCCAACCTGATCACTCTTCCTTGACTCTTCACGTCCCGTCGTCCCCTGCCCCGATGTCACTGTGATGGAGTGTTGGCCGTGAGCTTGACAGGATCTGGAGTTGTCTGCTGAGGTGAGCCTCTGAACATGCCAGTGGGGGTATCTTAATTACATAAATAGATGTGCAAAGAGTCATCCCAATTGTGGGCAGGACCTTTCCCTGGGCAGGGTATCCTGGGCTACATGAAAGGAGAAAGGAGGCTGGGCACTAGTCCGTATTCCTTCCCCTTTGTTTATTGTGGAAGTGATGTGGGCGGTTTCTTTCCTGCCTTCTGCTACACCTCCCCACCAGGATGGACTCTGTCCCTCTGGAACTGTGGGCCAGGACAAGCCCTTTCTCCTTTAAGCCGCGTTTATGAGGGTGTTTTATCGCAGCAGGGAGAGGGTGAAGAAGACAGCTCTCAGACCTTCCTTTGGGTGTTTTGTTTTGATCTTTTGAGCGAGACAAGGTCTTGTTATGTAGATGAGGCTAGACTTGAACTTGTTAGTTTGCCAAAACTGACTTTGATCTCCTGTTTGCCCCACCACCACCTCACTAGTGCAGAGACGACAGACATTGATGACCATGCCAGGCTGGAGAGCCTTCTCCGACATCTTTTTAGATCAGCTCTCTTTTGAAGAACTTACTCATTCCCTTATGCCAATTTTCTGGAATTATATATCCTGGCATCCTGTCACAACTTAAAATGTTAAAGCACAAAGAAAAATGAAGCTTTTTATCTTGGAATTTTGTCCTCTAGACAGATGGGCTTCCGGCACCAGCGAGCTCTGATCTTCCTTTCTCCACAGATATTTAATCAATGAAGAAAGCACAGACCTGGAAACCAGACTGGCTTAGGGTTGATGCCTATTATGCATATTCTAGAATCGCGCCTGTAGGCTACACACTCAACGATGACTAAATCCACTGCTAAAATGGATTAAGAAATGCCTAAGGATTAGAGAGACACACCTTTGGGTGTGTTCACATAGGCTTTTTAGAGAGGGCCAACTGATGTGGGGAAGGGATGCTGTGAGTGTGGAAAGGACCGTGGGGTCCCAGACGGAACAAAAGAAGGAACACTCTCTCCCATTTGCTTCCTAATCTGCTGAGCTGTGAGCAAGCAGCCTCACCCCTGCCACCACCACTGTGATGTCTACCACATGGACTGTACACCCTTCAAACATGAGCCACCCCCTTCCTCCCTTAAATTGCATTTGCCAGGTGTTTGATGATGACAGCGAAGAAAGCAGCTCATCACCAGCCTTGTGGTCACGCCAGTCAAAGGAGAGCATGCTTACGAAGACCCGTCCCTGTTGTGTGGTATTTTGACTGTATTCTGACAAATAAAGCTATCTTGGAGTCAGAGGCTGGAGCTAGCAACTAGCTGACCATTGAGGTTTGGAGGACTATAGACAGAGGGGAGACAGGAAGCAGGAAGTTAGGGCTGAGGGAGGATCTTGACCCTTTTGGATGGAGGAACAGTAGCGGTAGGAAGCGATTGTGGCTGTCCCCCTGCTTCTTTGATCTTTCAGGGTTTTACCCTGATATCTGACTCCCGGTTTTTTTTACTGATAAGGTTTGTTAGATTAATGCTTCAGGTCCCCGTGTCTGACATGTCACTGATGTGTGACGCTCCTTTGCCCCCTTAGCCATTGCTCCCACTAGACTTCTCTTAGCGCCTTCTGTTGGGTTAGTAACATTGTTCTGCCAGATGGCTTTCACATCTTCTTGTGGCTTGTGTTGGAGGCCGCTTGTTGGTTCCCGGCCGCCCCACTGGCTCAGTGGGTAGAGCATGAGACTTGTAATCTCAGGCTTGCCGAGGTGACTGTAACTTTTCTAGAAGTGCTGTCTTGCTTGTACCCGGCCCCCTGACCTCACTGCCACCATTCTATGACCCATGTGATACAGAGTCGGTGACAATCTTCTCATTGCCGGCTCTCAGGCCCCCTTAGTTCCTGGCCCCTTGCAACCTACAAATCACTAGTGCAATCCAGTGTGTTGGCACACCCCTGCAATCATAGTTCTTGGAAGGCTGAAGCAGGAGAATTGCTGTAATTTGATGTCATCTTGAGCCACAAGGTGAAATCATGTTTCAAAAAATAAAACCAAAACCTACAGGGCCCTCTGGAGCCCCATGCATTGGCTAGTCTGGCCTCTTTCGTCTGTTTGTTTTTGCTGTCATTGTTACCTTGGTTTGGTTTTCAAAACTGCATTGATTGATTTGTTAACTGGTTGTGTGTGTGCTTGTGCCACGGTTTTCAAGTGGAGATCAAAGGGCAATTTGTGAGAGTTAATGTCTCTCCTTTAACTCTGTGGGCTGGGGGATTAGGGGATTAACTCAGGTCACCCAGCTTGGCAGCAGGCACCTTTATGTACCCATTACCCAGGAAGCATCTCAACCCCCTTTATTTTTGTCATTGATTTTATTATTTTTTTCTTTTGTTCAGTTGTTTTGAAACAAAGTTTCCCTATGAAGCCTTGGTTGTCTTGGAACCGGCTTTGTAGACCAGCCTGACTTTAGGATCCTGCATAGTACGATTACAGCTGTGCACGCCACACTTGTCAGGTCCCTGTGTGTGCTCAACAGAACAGAGCTTGTGGCAGAGCCACTGAGCTCCTTTATCTGACACGTTCTTAGTGTTGCATCTGCACCAGATGTCTGGTTGCCAGGAGTGTTCTCCAGGGTCTTCACAGAGACTGGGTGAGTCATCTTCAGACCTAGAGCTGCCTGGGAAATGAATTAGGGCTAAGACTCAAAAGACCCGACTCTTGGGGGTTTTAATTAGCACCGCAGATGGCTTTGCCAAGTGGCACATCAACACTAACACTTATGCCAACAGAACTGTTGTGCTTGGCTCAATTGCCAGGGGGTATCTTACCCGTGTCTGCATTCCCACTGGTGTCTTGTGCAACATCTGACTACAGCATGCTTGCTGCACAGGCAAGGCGGGTGCATGCGCAACAATCCGCTTCTACTGAAAATTCCTGTCGGAGCACTTTCTCTTGCCACTTGATGGTCACAGCGGTTTTCCTTTGGGGGGATTGTAGCTGTTAATACTAAGATTATAAAGTGACGCCGGGTTATTGGTCATATGCCTTTACCTTACAAAGAAAATGTGAAGCGGGGTACAGCAGTGCAAACCCAGAGACTCGGCAGTTGGGGAGCTGAAGCAGAAAGATTGCTGTGATGGTTGGGTCAGCCTGGACTACGGAGGAAGTCTGCAAACAGAGTGAGGTTTGTGTCATAGTTTCTCCTAAGTCATATAGTCTCAGGAATTTTGAAATTTCTAGACGTACTCTCTGAACTTCAGTCAGAACTGTGTTTACAAAGTCCCTCAAGAGGTGACAGTCTGTGTTGGGTTTTGATATTGTTAGAGAATGCACAAGTACCTCCAGTAATCTAGGGCTGGCTTTAATAGCTCCAGGCTACTACCAGAATAATCTCCACCCAGACATTCCTCCCTTCTCCCCTCCCTCCCTCTTCTCCTCCCCCCCCTTACTGATTTGTCTGCTTGTTTGGTGTGTGTCGCTATGAATGTGGATGTGTGCATGCCATCACACACATGTAGAAGTCAGAGGGCAACTTGCTAGAATTTCTTCTCTCTTTCTACCATGTGGGTCCCCAGGACCCAATTCAGGTCCTTGGTGGCAGGTGCCTTCCCTACTGAGCCATCTAGCAAGCCCTGACATTTCTTTCTTTCTCTCCCCCTCTTTGGTGAAGCTTTTGAACAGCCGTGCTACTTTGCATAATTACAAAGTTCTTTTTTATTCAAGGAAATATATTGAAAGTTTTAGGAAATCATGTCATTAGCTTGTATGTCCCTTTCTGGCAGGGCATTCCTTGCATCAAAGCTGCTTACACTGACTTGCTGGTAATTTTCTTGGATATTGTCTAATCTTGAAGCACAAATATCCGAGCTCCAGCGACAGTTCCCCTTCTTCCTGTTTGGTTTCACAGGAATGTAACTGCGCTCACAACTTTCCTTGGCTTCCAGAAACACCTGAGGAAAGTGGAATAAAGGAGAAAAGATGGTTTTTGTCTCCTGGAACCAGAGGCTTGGAGCCCATGGTAAGCTGCCCCCATTGCTCTCAACCTGAGACAAGGCTGAACAGTGTGGGAACAGGTGAGATGGAGTGGAGGTGTTAACCTCCTGGCGACCAGGAAACAGAATGAGGCAGAGGAGAGGTCAAGCTACCCATTCATTTCCTCCAACCAAGTCACACCCTCCCTAGTATCCGCTGCCTCCCAATAATACATTTAATTAGGAATTCATTAGTAGGTTAGTCCATTGATCAGGACAGTACCCTCCTAATCCAATCACCTCGCCCAAAAGCCACAGCCTGGTTCCTCATTTAGTACCTGCACCTTTTGGAGGGGGGGGAGGGTTACTTTGTAGCTGAACCGGAATAGAACTATCTTCAGATTCTATTGATTTATCCTGGAAAATGAAGCATTTATCTAATTATTCCTTATCAATAATACCCGAGGAGTCAGATACTAGGGTAAGAACTTGAAAGATCAGAGAAGTGGCAGCAAGGTGAACAGCGACCTCCTCTTTCCAAAAAAGACAGAGAATCTTTCTAAGCTTCTCCCTACTACTTCCTGTGTCTCTCAATATGTCCTTGGTCCTTCAAAACGTCTATGGCTAATCTTGGCCAACTAGTAGCCAGCTCCATTCTCTGATTCAAAGTAAAGTTTATTAACAGTGTTGGGAGTATCAGAGTGCAGTCAAAATATCCCACAGCAGGGAAGAATTATTTTGTGCACTGTGAAATAATATGATATAGGCAGTGAAATTGTTGGATTCTCAAATATGACTCATTTCTACTGTCGTTTTCTATAAGTCCTTGCCCTGCATAAAGGTTTGTAGGACTGGGAGCTTAGTCGGGATCCGCCACTCCTCCGCCCTCACAGAAGCACATGACCTGAGACCATCCACAAACCTTCTCCAGGACAAGGATTCTGGCTTAGTTCTGCACCATGCATGGCACTGAGGTGAAAATTGAGCAAATATACAGGGACTCCAAAAACGGTTTAACGGAACTGATTATAATTCCTGTTGTCTGAGGTTTCTGTCCCGCCCAGTCCTGTAGTCATTCAGTCCCAAAGAATCACACAGAGGTCTACATTAATTACAAGCTGTTTGGCCTAGTTTCTTGATGGAGGAGTGTTTATGTGTTACTTTCATTATTAATAAAGAAAACTGCCTTGGCCCTTTAAGAGAAAATTAGGTAGGTGGAGTAGACAGAACAGAATTGTGGGAACAAGGAAGTAGAGTGGGGGAGACGCTTCAGGCAGTCGCCATAGGAGTCTCCATGCTGCTCCTCTCCGAGATGGATGCAGGTTAAGATCTCTCCTGGTAAGCCACACCTCGTGGTGCTACCCAGATTAATAAATATGGGTTAAAGGAAGATGTGAGAATTAGCCAATAAGAGGCTGAAACTATGGGCCAGGCAGTGTTTTAAAAGAATACAGTTTCCGTGTAATTATTTTGGATAAAGCTAGCCGGTGGCTGTGACCTGGGTGGCGGGACGCAGCCCCCGCCGCTTCTCACTACAGTTTCTCAGGCTTCTTATTAACTCTTATAACTTATATAAGCCCATAATTCTTGTCTGTGTTAGCCACGTGGCTTGATACCTTTTGTGGCAAGGCAGTCTCATCTTGTGCCCTCTGTGTCTGTGTCACGACTGCAGACTGAAACTTCCCTCTTCCCAGAATTCTCGTTGCCTGGCCTCTACTTCCTTCCTGGTCACCCAGCCTATACTTCCTGCCAGGCTACTGGCCAATCAGCATTTATTAAACAGTAGAAGAAACAAATCTTTACAGAGTAAAACCATTGTCCCACAACACTTCCCCCCTTTTTTTCAAAACAAAAACTCTGAATCTAATCTCCTTTGTTTAGCTTTTTGACCATACCATTATCCATAACATCTTGTAACCAACACTCTAAACAAATATAAATATCCAAAATCCATTTTGGGGGGGGGGTGGGCATAGTTTCCCAGGCTACTTCCTATTGATTGGAGGCACTGATAACTTTATGAGGTCCTAAAGAAAATTTAGAATTTTGGTCAAGTTGTGACTGGACCTTGTGAGTCTTGATCATCTCAGGCAGCAGTCTTAAACCTGTTCTGGAGGTAGAACTCAGACATCTGGGCCATCTGTTCCTATTGGGGGTTTTCCAGGGGGCGGGGGTCTTCCTTGATCAAATCTGATTTTTCTTAACCAAGAATGAATCCACAGCCTCTCATTTCCTGCTTCCATGCTTTAAGGGATGCTCAGCTTGGTATTTATGCCCCCAAAGACAGAGCAGAAAGACTAATTCAGAGACGAGTTAAACCTGTAAGCTAAGACCAGACCAGACGGAAGGACATGAAGAACATAGCAATGGCAAGAATCTCACTCCAGTGACCAAGCTGAAGCATTTGAAAATCTTGGGGTCAATTATGTGAACTCTGGGGGCTGAGGGGGGGATGGCTTCAACCACGTGGGTGACAGAAAGAATATCTCTTTCTTTCCATCAGCTTCCAGAACTAGTTCTCATGAATGCCTGAAATATTTGGTGTGGTGTTCTTTAAAGTCCTGTCAGGGGGTTGTGCCCTCCCCCACCTCCCCCACCCTCTCTGCTTTATAAACAACTATTGTCCTCTTTTCAATGTGCTCTTTAGTGTTTGTTTTTGAACGCTTGTAGCTGGTCCTGTAGCTTCAGGTTTGCCGTGTGATTCAAGAGTTTTCCTCTTTGCAAATGTGCCTTGCGAACTCTGAGAAGAGAAAATGTTAAGTTGGACATGGCCGCTGGCTGGAGTCCTGGGAAAGAAGGGACCTCATTTGAGAAAGTGCCCCCTAAAGTCCAGCTGTTAGGCATTTTCTTAATTAGTGACCAATGGGGGAGGGGCCAGCCTGAACTGCTGGTCCTGGGTTCTATAAGAAAGCAGGCTGAGCAAGCCAGGGGAAGCAAGTCAGTAATCAGCTCCCTCCATGGCCTCTGCAGCAGCTCCTGCCTCCAGGTTGTTGCTCTATTTGAGTTCCTGTCCTGATTTCCTTCAGTGATGAGCAACAATGCTGGAATGTGAGCCAAACAAACCCTTTCCTCCCCTACTTGTTTTGTTGGTTATGGTGTTTCGTCACGGCCATAGAAACCCTAACTAAGACACCTACCTAAGAAGAGAAAATGCTCATGCAGGTAAAGTAGGTGACGCACAGAGTTAAACAGCAGATGAGAGATAGGCTTCTGGAGGTTCTGTCCACAACCATCAGGTGGACCCCATGAACAGGGACCACCCTTCTCAAACCTTCAATCCTGGCTGAAACCCTAGGAGCCAATGTCAGCACAGAGGGAAGTCAGAGGTAAACTAGGGGACAGAAAGTGGATTGGACCCTGTACTTTTGAAAGGCGACCCCACATCAGATAAGCCTGTTGGAGTTATGTTGTTTGTAATTTGGCTACATTCTGCTTTGTTGTGTCTTTTTTTCCCTCTTACTTCTGGCCCCTCACAATGAATTGAATTAACCTGAAATCTTGTAAATAAATCGATGAAGTAATTGAACATGGTAGTAGTTTTAAGAAAACTATTTCCACTTTCTGCACCACTTACATGCCTCTTGGGCAATAGTGCTTGTTCAGAAAAACTTATCAGGGCTAGCGAGATGGCTCAGGAGTAAAGGTATTTGCCGTGCAAGCCTGGCAACCTAAGTTTCATCCCCAGAACTCATGTGAAGATGGAATGAGAGAACCAGTTCCACGAAGTTGTCTTCTGACCTCCACACATCACACACGCGGTAATAACAAAATAAAGTATTAAAATTATGAAATGGTTATCTACTTTTGGGTGGGGTCATGGACAGGCAGTCTCTTTCCTGGTTTATTCATAAAGAGCAACAATCTTCCTTAGTCCTTGAGGACGATAAGCTACGAAGGTTACTGTGGTGTTTTTAAAAGTTATGGCTCCCCATAGACTCATGTGTTTGAATCTTTGGTCTGTAGGATGTGTGGCCTTGTTGGAGGAAGTATGTCCCTGTGAAGTGTGGGCAGAGTTTTCCCGTCCCAGCAGCCACTTTGAAATTACCAAACTGAGGCTTATATTACTTATAAATGTTCAGTCAATAGCTCAGGCTTATTACTAATTAGCTCTTACATTTGAATTAACCCATTTCTATTCATCTATATATTGCCACATGGCTTGTTACTTGACCTGTCCTTTAGCATGTCTTGCCTTCCGGGCAGCTGGCTTGTGTCTCTCACTCTGTCCTCCTTTTCCCATCATTCTCAGTTTGACTTTCCTGCCTAACTTCCCGAGCCCGGCTACTGGCCTATCAGCATTTTATTTACCAATGAGAGTAGTCCATATTCTCAGTATACAGAAGGATTATTCCACAGCAGTGGAGGCAGGCTTTGAGGTCTCATATGCTCAAGCTACGCCCAGTGTGGCACACAGTCTCCGAGGGCTGCCCGTAGATCAAGATGTAGAACTCTCAGCTCACTCTCTAGCACCATGTCTGTCTGCACGTCACCATGTTTCTCCCATGACAGTAATGGACTAAGACTCAGAACTGTAAGCCAGCCCCAATTAAATGTTTCCTTTAAAGAGTTGCTGTGGTCATGGTGTCTCTTCACAGCAATAGAAACCCAAACAAAGTTACTGTAGAGGGAAGAAAGAGTCTGAATTCACTCTAGAAAGACTACTAGGAATCTGGGGATCTGCTGGCCCTGTTAGCTGGGTTAGCTTCAACACGCTCCAGAGGGGAGCAAGGAGGTGACTGGGCGCGCCCCTCCGAGTAGGGCACAGGGCCTGAAGTGCCTCTCGGTGGGCAGCTTCAGCTTGCCAGTCCTATTAAAGATGGGCAGAGAGCCAGGGATGGCATGATAGGTGTTAGTCCTGGAGTCATTTCCACCTCAGGGATGGCTGATGCTGTGACTGTCACCTCAGGCCAGGACCAGAGCCAGACCCTGCGCTCGGATGGCTCTAAGCCCTCAGCTGTGGAATAATTCATTAGATAATAATAGTTAATGAAAGCCTCTGAGCAGCGAGCTGAGAAGTCAGGGTGGAAACGAGAGACCCAGGTCTCCATGCTGACATCGCCAGCATCGTAATGACAGAGCCACTCTGCAGTCCCATGCCCTCTTTCCGTGTCTTCATTGCTTCACCCCAAGAGGACAGAGCTTCATGTCTTTGGAGGAAACAGGGTTTTGTGCAACAAACAATGATAACAAAGGGAAGGACTAGGAAACTGGACTAAACTAAGATGAAGAAGTTATTGAAAGCAGACATCCTGAGGAAAGCAGAGGCTGGGGCACAGGCTAGGAAGAGTAGCAGCAACACGGCTCAATAGTGAATGCCTCATACAAACGCACAGCAAGAGCTGTGGGGATGCTCAGCGGGCTAAGGTCCCTGCTGCCGAGCCTGGGTTTGATGCCCTGAACCTGTGTTGTGATGTCAGGAGAGAGCCGGCTCCTGCAAGTCGTCCTCTGACCTCGGGCATTGTAGCACATGCCCCACCTTAACGAATAAATGAGATGCTTTAAATTTTCTGTATTAAGAAGTCTTACAAATTACTGAAGAACAAGACATCTCGGGATAATGAGCAAGACATCTCAATAGGACACTACACAGATCCAAGTGTCCAGGGAATACATGGAAAGGGGAGGAACCTAGAAATAACAATAGAATTTACTCTAAGTTCAACAGAGGTAGAACCCAAGCCCAGTAGGAGGAAGAAGGCAAGGTCCGGGCCTGATGGTTCAGTGGGTAAGAGCACTTATTGGTCTTCCAGGTAACGTGGGATCAGTTTCCAGTACCCACACCGGGCAACATACAATTGCCTGTAACCCTAGCTCCAGGGACTTCTGCTTCTGGCCACCCTGGTGCACACACATACACACACACACACACACACACACACACACACACACAGTGGTTAGGAAGGGGGTAATTAAAGAGTAAAAGTCCAACAACAGCCCCGTATCAGCAAGAGAGCATGATCTCACTCCTGCCACAGATGTGGTGTGTACAGATATGAACAAATTAAAGCCAGGGAATATTCCCTAATAAGTATTTCTCTGTAATCCATTAGCAGACATGTAAACCCTCACTTGCATCCATGTATACAATAAAGTTCATAAAAGTGTTATTTCTATTAACCAAAGTAGGACACGACCCAAGCGTCAACCAACAGCAAATAGTGAGTGGCGGTGCATTCGGTACATTTGTTCAGTGAAGCCAGCCCACACTGAAGAAAGGAATTAATTTCAGATGGAAACAGCCTTAATGCGGCTCAGAAGCCCGCCACAGAGCCTGGAGATATCTCTCAGCAAGCCAGTGCTCGCCTAGTACCAATTAGAGCCCTAGTGCGTGAGTTCTCCCCTTTACTGTGACAATCTCTGACAAGAAACAAGCTAAGGAGGACTCGCAGTTCGAGGGGTACGGTCCACCACCACGGTGGGACCAGTTCCTGTCTGTGGCAGCAGGGGCTGCTTGTTCACACCTCAGTGGACTGTGACACCCAGGAAGAGGAATGCTAGTGCTCAGACGGTGTCTTAGTTAGGGTTTCTATTGCTGTGAAAAGGACGGTGGCTTACAGTTTCAGAGGTTCAGTCCGTTATCATCATGGAGGGGAGCGTGCAGGCAGACATGGTGCTGGGGAAGGAGCTGTGAGTCCTACATCTTTGGTCCTCAGGCAGCAGGAAGTGAACTGAGACACTGGGTGTGGCTTCAAGCCACACCCACTCCAAAAATCCACACCTCCTAATAGTGTCACTCTCTATGGGAGCCATTTTCTTTCAAACCACCATAGATCTCTCTGTCTCTCTCTCTCTCTCTGTGTATGTCTTTCTCTCTGTCTCTCTCTGTCTCTCTCCCTGTGTCTCTGTCTCTCTCTCCTTTTCATTCAGTCTAAGACCCACCCACATTCAGGGCAGCTCTCCACTGTGGTCTTTCAAATTCAGTCAAAGTGGTCATGAAAGTCTAGCCATCACCTCCCACAGGAGAAAACAAAAGATGGAATCAGAACAGCTTGAGATGTTTCTCAGGAGTGGAGCACTTGCCTGGTGTGGGATCTTGGGTTCAGTTCCTAATTCCAGGTGGGGATGTTGGGGTATGGAGAAGCCAATGGAAAGCAAACTTTCTTAGTCTTAAGAAGACCTGTGCAAGCAAATTAGTACTCTCAGGCGAGCCTTAAATCCGCTGGAACCAACCCAAATTACAGGGCTTGATGACTCAGAAACACATACCATGACTGTAAAGAAGCAAGGAAGTGAAAGCCGTTTGTGTTAGGCTGCGCATGTCACGTGAGCGGCAGAGGCTGCGGTGACGGCTGGAAAGGGCACCAGGCACCAGGAGTGTGGGATATATGGCAATGGTCCTCAACTTGATGTGGTCACACACTTAAGATCTTGAGTTGTGTGTGTGTGTGTCGTATACTTTATTGCCTATGTGTTATGTACCTGTGGTGCTTTGAAAGAAAACAGCCCACAGACAGAGCAGCATGATTAGGAGGTGTGGCCTTGTTGGAGGAAGTGCGCTACTGTGGGGGCGGGCTTTAAGGTCTCTTTTGCTCAAGCTTCCCTCTGTGTGACTGCATTTGAATCTAAATCCCAGCCTTCATACTTGTGCAACATTTGCTTTGTCTATGAAGCTCTCCTTGGTTCCCCTTTCTTTGGATTTTTAAAGACAGGATCTCATGCAGCCCAGGCTGGTGTCCAAGCCACTATATAACTGATGCTGCCCTTGAACTCCGAACCTCCTGCTCCAAGTGTTACCATCTAGACATGCGCCAACATGCTCAGCTTCAGTTTTACTTTAAAGAGTAATTTCTATAGCTCTATGAATGTCAAATGTTTATTACGAAACAGCTAGAAAAAAACATACAGCAATTTCAAAACTGTAATGTACTGTGTGTTCATAAGTTGCCGTTTCTGTGAATAGCAATAGACAAACACCTACAAGAGCCAAAAGGCTGCTCTTTGCAGAGATGATGCCCGAGCAGCACATCCCAGCAATGATGATACCCGAGCAGCACATCCCAGCAGTGACAAAATATCATGCTCCAGGGGCAGGTGGCTACTGGCCAAAAGCTCTGTGCGAAGAAACCCGTCCTGTCTGGACCAGCTCCGCATGGAAAGTGGAACCAGATGACTTAGCTATTTCCTTTTTTAAAGAAAAAAAAATGGCTAGCAGTGCTCACTGATAGAGCTTTGCATCAAAATATGCAAAGATGAAGTCAGAAAACTCAAGGTAAGGTTGAAGCCCAAGGAGGCACCCTGCAAGTGAAGATTCAGAGCAGCTAGAACGGCCATGCCTGGGGCTGGCAGGCAGCTCACACATCGCCAACAATTGCTGTTTCATATTGGTGGCTCCCGTGACCTATCAGTAGCAATATAATACACAGTGAGCTTCAGAGAATGTGTTATTTAAAATCCTGTCTTTCGTGGCTCCATGGAGGAATCTTATATTCCATGTATCCTACATCTAAATGCTGTTGTCTAGTATTATGTATAACCTAATGAAGTCAGTCCTAATGCTGTCCCCTTTGGTGGTTTAGTGGCATGCGTAGAGATGAATGCCTCTCTGGAAGGTATTTCTGTGTTTCTCTGGATTGACTTAGACTTTGGGCCTGAGAGTGATCTACAGTGCTCTCCTCCCTGCTGCCAACCAAACCTCCTGGGTCCCCACTGACATCTTCACCTTTAAGTGTCTTCAGCTTTGGACTGGGTAGAGCTCATAGGTAGAGCCCCTGCCTGCATCCATGCCAACTCTGGGTTTGATCTTCAGGACCAAGAAAAACTAGAGTTTTCAGACTCTGTGTGTCTTAGTGACTTTTCTTTCACTGTGGTAAAATACCATGACCAAGGCAACGTAAAAAACAAAGTGTTTAATTTGGGGCTCACTGTTCTAGACAGTTAGATCACATGACCATCTTAGCCAGGGACATGGCAGCAAGCAGGTGGGCATAAACAATGTTCACATCTTGTGTTTGTGTACATGCACAGGTTCATGTATGTGCAGTCACCTATGTGTTCACGTCATGTGTGTATGGGCCAGTTGTCAACCTGGCTGCAGGCACTGACCACCTTGTGTTTGAGACAGAGTCTCTCACTGGCCTAAGGTCGTGCTACTAAGCGAGCTTTAGGGATCTACTGATCTCTGCCACATCAGCACTAAGGTTATAAGTACCCACATCTGGCTTTTTTTTTTTTAAAAAAAAAAACGGGGTTTCCCTCAGTAGCTCTGGTTGTCCTGGAGCTTGCTCTGTAGTCCAGGCTGGCTTCACAGAGGCCTCAAAATCATAGTGATCTGCCTGCCTCTGCTTTCTGAGTACTAGGATTAAAGGCGCACACCACCACTGCCCGGTGTATTTTTCTGATTTTTATGGGGAGAACAGGAATTGACTGGTGTGATGGCGCCAGTGTTGGCCTTCGACTTGACAGATCTAGAATCACGTGGGAGGTGGGACTTACCTTAATTTTGTTTTCTAATGTGTGAATGTAGGCAGGGGCCTTCCTTAGGCAAAGATCCTAAGTGCAAACGGGAGAGAGTGATCTGAGAGCTGGCCTGCAGGCATCTGGTCCCTGCTTCTTGCCTGTGGGTTCAGAGAGACCCCATCCATGATGGACAGTAGCCTTGAACTATGAGCCTATTACATCCTTCTAGGTATTTTATCACAGCCACGAGAGAAGAAACTGAGACGCCTGCTTCTAAAGGAAACAGGGACCCTTTCACTTCATGTTCTGGGTGTATTCCACCGAATACAGTTGCCACTTCCTCTACAGCAGCCCATTTTCCCATGATGCCTTGTACCTGCTGGAATCAGAGCCTCACAATTGGCTGAAAGGAAAAACCTTCCGAGTTGTCTGCGCTCACAGGGCACGCCTAGAATTTCCCACACAGAAACGATCAGCTCGTTTCCCCTCAGCCTTTAAAACAGCCCCTTTTATCATAAATGCTAATAAAACAGCTTCCCCGTCATTTGACCCGAGGTGTTCAAAGCAGTGCCTGAAGAATCTAATTTAATCAAAGGAACCTTTGGTTGTGGGTTGTGTGGCGGGGAACTGACCTCTGTCACATGTCTGCTTACCCGGAGAGTGGCAGCTGCATGAACCACCAGTTTCATTGGCAAGCCCGCCATGTGTTGGCGATGCTGCCTCCCTCCCTAAGATACTGCCTGAAATCTCTTAAGTTTGTAAGCCTTGGAGAAAATAAATAACCAGGGCTGTCAAACAGCTTCGTTGTCAGCAATCTGGCCTTGGGATGCAAAGCGAGACGTGCTGTAGGTCTGCGGATGCAGCTCTTGGTCCAGTAGGTTGAGCTGTCTAGCACGAGGGAAGCCCGTTTCCATCCCTAGCATCGTATAAATTACACATGGTGGGGCCTATAAATCCAGCACTTTGGGGTAGAGACGGAAGACTACAGTCTCAAGGTCATCTTTCACTGCAAAGCGATTCAAGGCGAGCCTGTGAGATGCAAGACCCTATCTCAAAAACAAAAAAAAACAAAAAAGCATGAAATGGCAAATATGACAGTGAGCTTTCCTTTGGTTTAAGAAAACAAATTTCCTTTCTTTTCATAAAATAAAATATTATATATTAAATACTTTTAGCATCTATTAATAAAATCACCTTAGAAAAAATTTTATGTTAATTATTTAACATGTACATTGAATTATCTCCTTCCAGGCCATATTAAAAATGGAAGCCATGAACTGGCAAGATGGCTCAATGGGTAAGGTGCTTGCTACCAAGCCTGACAACCTAAGTTTGGTCATAAGGAACACAGGAAAAGGGGCACTAATGCCCCCAAGTTATCCTCTGACTTCCACGTGCACACAGGGCACTCATATGCTCTCATAAATATACATAAAATATATATGTTACACACACACACACACACACATATAAATGTTTTTGAAGGTATTTTTTTAAGTGAAATCCCAATATTGTGGTGAATTTTCTTTCTATACTGCCATTCCTAGGTGACAAAATTGTAAGGTTTGGGGCTGGAGGGCTCCGGGAGCCCTGTCTCTGAGCCCCAGCAGCTAGCCTTAGAAAACTTCTGTCACATTTGGCTTATGAGAAGGGAAAGCAAGCTACAGACACAGCCAGGGCCACATCTCTGTCTTCTCTGTCGTCTGCTGGCTCTGTCTTCAGCCTTGAAACAAGGAGACGAAGGCCATCCCAGGTGCCAACTGCAGATACAGCACAAGAGGTTCCAGAAGGTGACATCACTGTCCCTCTTTGTGCGTTACCCAGGGTGGCTTTCTCCCAAGCCTCCAGGTGGACGTCCATCTTAGGAGAATTACGTTCTGATGGTCTAAATCAGTCTGTGGCTGGGGAACCACGTGATCACTCAGAACACCGAGACCCAGAACTGAACTGCGGAGGCAAATACTCCTGGCAGCCCCAGCCCTGGGAATAAGAACCAAGATAGAAGTAGCATTCTGTTAGGATGAAAAGGCAGAGAAATTGGCTATTGATTAGGCAAACACCACTGCCATTTTGTGAAGTGGAAGTGGGCATTGGGGGAACTGTACAAAATGTCATAAGCTACCAGGAGTCCTTTGCCAGGTGTGGTAACACATACATGATACCAGCACACAGGAGGCTGAGGAGAAAATTGCCACGAGTTTAAGGCCAGCCTTGGTGTCCTGGTTTCTGTTCTACTGCTGCGGTGAACACCATGACCAAAAGCAGCTTGGGAAGGAAAGGGTTTATTCGACCTACGAGGCTCATGAAGTCAAGGCAGGAACCTGGATGCAGGAACTGAAGCACAGTCATGGAGGAGCCAGGCTCACTGACTTTCTCAGCCTGCTTTCTTACACAAGTCAGGACCACCTACCCAAGGCAGCACCAACGACAAGGGGCTGGGCCTTCCCGCAGCAATCATTGATCTAGGAAGCATTTCACAGATGGGCCTACAAGTCAGTTTGATGGAGGCATCTGCTCAGTGAACGGTCTCTCAACCTAGACAACCCTAGCTGGTGTGGTCTCTCAACCTAAACGACCCTAGCTGGTGTGGTCTCTTAACCTAAACGACCCTAGCTGGTGTGGTCTCTCAACCTAAACGACCCTAGCTGGTGTGGCCTCTCAACCTAGATGACCCTAGCTGGTGTGGCCTCTCAACCTAGATGACCCTAGCTGGTGTGGCCTCTCAACCTAGATGGAAGACCCTAGCTGGTGTGGCCTCTCAACCTAGACGAAAGACCCTGGCTTTTGTGGTCTCTCAATCTAGACGGAAGACCCTAGCTGTGTCAAGTTGCTAAAACCAAACCTGCACACTGATCTACAAAGTGAGCTGGAACTACAAAGTAGTCCCTGGGCTACACAGCATCCTGCCTCAAAAGACCAAAATGAATTTAAAAAAAATCTGTAGATGAAATACAATTTATCAAAAAAGAATTAATTTAATATATGCATGGATATTTAATGTTTTCTCATTTGGTGCTAGGAGTAGATTATATGTTTTAAATTTAATACCTAGAAGCAAGAGCCTCGGTTTCACTGTGTGCAGTTCTGGTATGGTGGCTGTCCATCTAATTCTTTTATAGATACAGATGATATTTATTTTCCTTAGTCTTCACACAAGACAGGAGACCAGCTTTTGTTTTTGTAGGGAGCTCCTGAGAAATAGAAGGGCTGCTTGGTCTCCGCTCCTTTGCCGCCCTACATGGTAAACACAGAGTTCCCAAGCCTGTGACATCATCACCTATTACACCTTCGCAAATACTTCTCGCATTATCAAATGGAAGCAGAAAACAATGAAGGGAGGAAAAACAAAACCGCAGAACATCGAATAGATTCACCTTTCTAGCAAGCCAGCTGAGACTTTCAAAGAATTACATTTGCTTTTCAATTTAAAATGGGAACATTTTGACTTGGAGTTTGTTTTTATAATAGGTCGTCTACGGAGGTCCCTGGTGTTTATGAGAGATGGCATTCGCTTAGATGTTTTATACAGAGAAGCATAAAGTGAACTATTTCCTACTGTCCATTGGTACCCCCCCCCTTGCTTATTTGGAGAAAAATTCAAAGGAAATGCCCCAAGGGCTAGAAATAAAAGTCTTTGAAACCTCTCTCCTCTAGAGATGCGCTGCCCAAACAGCAATTTTTACTTACATGACATCAAAGCAAGAAGGACTATGCAAACCCACGGGAAACGGAAGCGTGTTCTTCACGCTGATTCAGTCCTGTTTAATTTGATTAGATAAATGCATGGCAAAAGGCAGGAAGGTTGATGAGGTCACGACTGAAGACAGCAGTTATGAGACTGGGGGAGAGCAGAGAAGTGTTTCTACCTACGATGGAAAGAGATCACTTCCACACAACGTGTCTTCCATCACAGACAGGCTTCCGGTCGCCCTCATCTTCCCACCCCCTTCCACACAAGATGGCTTCCGTCACAGCCAGGCATCTGGTCCCCTTCATCTTTCCCACCATGTTTTTGTCACTAAATCCCATGTGAAATTTTCTGTGTCCCTTACATCACCATGCTGTCTGTCCCAACATTTTGTTCTCTGTGGCCAAATGTTTTTTAAAAGTCTATAGTAAGCAAACATATATCTTTAGCCTGGCACTTATTTTTATTGTATATTTAATTTATCATACCCATTTATCTCTGGTGGTGGTTAATCTTCATGGTTAACTTGATGGTTTCTAAATCACCATGGAAATGCACCTCTGACTGGGTCTGAGGATGTCCCTAAAGAGGTTTGACTGAGGAACCCCAGCATTCATCTCTCTCTGATTCCTGACTGCAGACAAAATGTGACCTGCCATGGTAAACTCCTACACCATGATCAACTCAACCCTCACACTGAGAGCCATAACAAACCCCTCACTTGTTTCTGTCCAGTGTTTGGTCATAGTGATGGGAAAAGCCATGACCATACTTACATTTGATGTGTCAAGGTAAACTATCATCTCAGATAGTCTCCCCCACCACTTCAACATGAACGTTCGTGACTTAGAGATCAGCACGTTTGAGTCTTTAGTTTCCTTTTAGATAGAAATATATGTGTGGAGAGATGGCTCCATGGTTAAGATACACAGGCTTGGTTCCTAGCACCTGTATGAATGCCCTATAAGTCCAGTTTCAGGGGACCTAACACTCTCCTGGATGCCTCACATACCTGTCTTCATACGTGCACACATCTACACCCAGACACACACACACATATCCAGGGAGGATTCTACAGTCTTTGAGAATAGCCAAGTGCATTGGTCCTTTGCCGTTTATTGTTGAATTGTGTGCTTTACATAAATATGATCATTTGTTTATCCATTCTCCTGTTGAGGGGCACCCAAGCTGTTTCCAGTGCATGGTCATTGCTAATAAAGATGTGAATATTCCTGTGTTTGTCTTCTTTGAAGTATGTTTTCATTCTTGGATAAATAGTAGAACTGCAAGGTCCTAGGGTAGGTGTGTATTTAACTTTGAAAAATATATGTAAATCTCCTTATGAATAGCCACCGAGGTTGTTCTTATATTTTGCATTTCTCGTGTGCGAGGGTTCTGATTGCTCCTTGTGACATGGCAGAAGTTCTCAGGTTAGCCTTTCTGAGGAGAGGAGTGTGCAAAGCTCTCTGCTGTGGTGGAATTTGGGTTCTCCCAGGTGACAAACGCCATTGTGTGTTATGTGGTCACTGTGTGCTTGTGTCCTTCCTTTCGGGATGTCTGTCCAAATCTTTACCTTTGTATTCACAGAGTTATAGGAATTCATTATAATCTTGTTTCATAATCCTTTGCCAAAAAACCATTAGCTTAAGTATTTTTCTCCTGTTTTTGGTGTGTCTACTGATTGTCTTTTGTTAATTTTATGAGATGTTAGCTTTTGCAAAGTCTAAATTACACAAATTTTCTTCCCTGCTTATTGTTTTCCGCATCTTACTTACTAAGAGAAACTTGCCTGTTCCCAGGTCTGTTTTCCCCTGAAAGTTTCTTGAGTTTGGCTTCTGTCCTAGCTTCCTTTCTGTTGCTGGCCCAAAACAATTTAGGTGAAGTAAGACTTTTTAGTACATGCAGATTACTGTTTTTGAGGGATGTCAGGCAGGAGCTCAATAGGAACTTGAGCCAGCAGCCATGAGGAATGCTCCTGTTAGCTTGCTCCTGCTTTGCTTGCTTTCTTATACAGCCCGAGAACGTTCTCCCAGGGAATGGTGCCGCCCACAGTGGACCTGACCCTTCTACCTTAGTTGAGAATCAAGACGGTGCCCCTGCCAACATGCCCACGGGTCAGTCTGATCCTGGCTTAGCCTCCCTTCTGCCTCACAGTGACAGACAGAGTTCACAAGAGCAGGTTTAATGTTTAGAACTACAATCCCACTTGACTTGTTTTCTGAGTACAATGGGAGGTAGAAAGATTCATTTTCTCCCGTATTGATAGATGTTTTTTCAAAGCTATTTATTGGCAATAACTGCCTTTCCCAGAGGATCAGTCTGGTGCTTTGTGAAATCAAACCAGCCTGTCAATGAGGATCTTTTGGCACTTCCAGTGTTTAATTTTTATATTTATGCCAGTAACACAATTGCAGTTTATAGCAAGTCCAGAAATTCTGAATTATATATGTTTCACTTTTTGCAACTCTGCACTCTAAGTCCTTTGTATGTCTTATACATTTTATCATCAGGTATTAATTTCTTTTTAAAAATTACTGGATTATTATTTTAATGTTTTGATTGATATGGAAGTTTTGTGTCTGCTTGAGGGTTTGTTGTTGCTGTTGTTGCTTTGTTTTAATCTGTATGTGTATTTTCGGGACTTTCTTGTAGGCTGGGGAGACAGCTTCATTGGTAAACTGTTTGTCATGCAAGGATGAGAACCTGAGTTCAATCACCCATGACTCATTTAAGACAAATCTGTGGTGGTATGAATGAGAATGGCTCCCATTGACGCCTATATTCTAATGCTTGGTGGTACTGTTTGTGAAGGAGTGACCTTGTTGGAGGAGGTGTGGTCTTGTGGTGGAGTAGTGGCCTTGTTGGAGGAGGTGTGGTCTTGTGGAGAAGGAGTGACTTTGTGGAGGAGGTGTGGCCTTGTGGTAGAGGAGTGGCCTTGTGGAGGAGGTGTGGCCTTGTAAAGGAGGAGTGGCCTTGTTGAAGGAGGTGTGGCCTTATGGAGAAGGAGTGGCCTTGTGGAGAAGGAGTTACCTTGTGGAGGAGGTGTGGCCTTGTGGAAGAGCTGTGACCTTGTAAAGGAGGAGTGGCCTTGTTGGAGGAGGTGTGAACTTGTGGAGGAGGTGTGCCACTGGGGGCTCTGACTTTTCAGAAGACTAATTTTCTGGTCAGGGATGAGAGTCTTACTTAATATCATCCATTAGAATAACTGATACACACTAAACTACCTTTAAATTTGTATTCATTAAAATCTTTATTTCAAGTTTACTGTATACCAGAAGATATATCATTTCTGGGGAACTTAGAAACATACCCATACAGCTAAATGAATAAAACAATTACAGATAGGGCCTGAAGAGATGGATTAACATTTCAGAACACCTGCTGCTCTTACAGGTGTTCCATTCCCAGCACCCATTTGGCTGCTCATAACCATCCGTAACTACAGTTCTAGGGCATCGGATGCCCTCTTCTGACCTTTATGGGCAGTAGGCACATGGATGTGCACATATGTAAATGCAGACAAACATTCATACACATAAATTTTTAAAAATCTAAGATAATTGTCATAAAAAGGCATGATAGGGACCCTGGTGGGTCCCATGGCGGTTGAGGGCTGTGGGCAGGAGACAAATACGTCATGCAGACAGAGTTTGAGTGTGGAGTTTATTGAGAGGAGAGGAGCACAGTGGGGAGGGAGAGACCAGGAGTGGGCAGAGCTTGTCTCTTAAAGGGACCTATGCATGTGTGTACAGACTAGGACCCTGGGCTGGCCAGGGTACATCCTGGGTATATCCTGCCAGATGACAGGGCAGGCCAGCATAATGCCTGAACCCTAACAATCATAATAATCACAGATGATGTCAAATGACGGGGAGATAAAACTTCCAGGAGAGATCACCAGAGAAAAGGGCATCTGCTTCAGCTCAGGGAGACAGCCAAGCTGAGAGAAAAGATAAAGATAGAACACCCCAAAGAAAGTGTGGGGAACAGGGTCGTATATGCCAAAGGCACAGGAAACACCTAGAGCCCTGAGGTGAAGTCAAGCCCAGAACATGGAAGGAAGTTATTGAGCAATTAAGTGTGTCTGGCAAAGAAAGCATTTGGGAAAGCTTCGCTGAGCCCACACTTGACAAAATGAGTAGGTGTCATTCTGTCAGCGAAGCCAGAGGGGAAAATATTCTAGACAGGGCAAGCTATAGAAGGCAAAAGGATTAGCTGCAGAGGGGAGCGAGCGGTTGCAGAGGCAGGAGCCTCTGTGCAAATCTTGGGGGAGGTTGTTGCAATAAAAGCGTGTTAGGTTGCACATTTATTGTGACTGAAAAGAGATGCATTAAGGCCCACAAATGATATTAGTGTATGCTTTGTGTGGATGAGAGGAAGCTGGGAGATCAGTGGGGGTGACTTAGACAGCCTCAGGGAAGGGATGACTGGAAATGGCGCAAGCTGGCTGTGTATAGCCACAGAGTGCGGGATGGAGCTACCATGTTTTCTGACTTGGATGGATGATGGTGCCTTTCACTGAGAGGAGGTGTACTTGTGGTCACTAAGAGCCAGGAGGAAGGGGGAAAAATGAGACTTGCGAGGTTAAAATGTTGAGTTTGAGACTCTTGTGAAGGATGCAAGAAGAAGTGTAGGAGACCGATTGGATGCACAGCCCTGCAGCTCAGAGGAAGGGCCAGAAGTGGATGCACGATTGGATGCACAGCCCTGCAGCTCAGAGGAAGGGCCAGAAGTGGATGCATGAGGAGCCATGGTGTATGGCAGACATCCAAACCCATGGGGCTGGAGGACCACAGAGGGACAGGAAGGGCCTGGGAAGGAGGAGCTTCAGTGTCCAGGGATTCTAGGAAGATAGATCACGTAAATCAATGACAGGAGGAACTGTGAGGATTTGGAATGAGTTTACCTGGTGACCTCAATAAAAAGCTATTATTTTACTTTCTTTTATAAAAATTGTTTTTATTGAGCTATTTATTTTTCTCCGCTCCCCTCCCTTCTTCTCCCTTCCCTTCTACCCTCTCCCAAGGTCCCCATGCTCCCAATTTACTCGGGAGATCTTGTCCTTTTCTACTTCCCATGTATGGAAGCCTCTCTTAGGGTCCTTTTAGTTGTCTAGGTTCTCTGGGATTGTGATTTATAGCTGGTTTTCTTTGCTTTATGTCTAAAATCCACTTATGAGTGAATGCATATTATATTTGTCTTTCTGGGTCTGGGTTACCTCACTCAATATGATGTTTTCTAGATCCATTTATCTGCCAGCAAATTTCAAGGTTTCATCATTTTTTCCACTATGTAATACTCCATTGTGTAAATGTACCACATTTTCCTTATCCATTCTTTGGTCAAAGGGCATTTAGGTTGTTTCCAGGATCTGCCTATTACAAATAATGCTGCTATGAACATAGTTGAGCACATGTCCTTGTGGTATGATTGAGCATCCTTTGGGTATATACCCAAAAGTGGTATTTCTAGGTCTTGAGGTAGGTTGTTTCCTAATTTTCTGAGAAATCGTCATGCTGAAATCCAAAGCGGCTGTACCAGTTTGTACTTCCATCAGCAATGGATGGGTGTTCCCTTCACCCCACATCCTCTCCAGCAAAAGCTGTCATCGGTGTTTTTGATCTTGGCCATTCTTATAGGTGTAATATGGCATTTCTCTGATGATTAAGGATGTTGAACATTTCCTTAAGAGTCTTTCAGCCATTTTAGAATTATCTGTTGAGAGTTCTCTATTTAGATATGCACCCCATTTTGTATTGGATTATTTGTTCTTTGGATGACCAGTGTTTTGAGTCCTTTGTTTTGGAGATCTGTCTGATGAGGGGTTGGTCAAGATTTTTTTCCCATTCTGTAGGCTATCGTTTTGTCTTGTTGACCATGTCTTTTCCTTTACAGAAGCATCTCAGTTTCAGGAGATCCCATTTATTAATTGTTTCTCTTAGTGTCTGTGCTACTGGGGTTGTAGTTAGGAAGGTTATATTGTCTCCTGTGGCAATGCATTCAAGTGTGCATCCCACTTCCTCTTCTATGATGTTCAGTGTGATTGGTTTTATGTTGAGGTCTTTGATCCATTTGGACTTGAGTTTGGTGCATGGTAATAGATACGGATCTATTTGCATTCTTCTACATGTTATGCCAGCACCATTTGTTGAATATGCTTTCTTTTTTCCATTTAAAAAGCTGTTTTAACTGCATTGAATTCAGACGTTTGATCGTCACAGAGAGAGAAGAGATGACAAGATGAGTGACAGCAGGGGACACCAGCAACTTGGAAATGCTGTCCTGAGGGTGCACAGCCATCTGCCGTCCCCAGAGAGGGATCAAAGGCAAAGAGCACATTCTGTTAGCTGATTCCTCACCACGGATGGTGTTTGCATGCAGATAGGACCGGGCTTCATGCTTCGACTTGCACAGGTATAGGTGTGCAAAATTGTTTTGTTTGCTGCTTGTTTTCTCCTGGCCCCTAATCATTACACATATTTGTGACCACCTTTTCTCTAAGTCTATTATGCACTCTTCTGGTTGCTCCAAGGTGCTATAATTGAGATACAGCAGGGACTTAATGATAAAGTTATGTTGATTCTGGTAGCAACGTGCCCAGATCTTACCTTCACCATATGTGAACTGGATGACCTCAGAAAGTTAACCTTATCAGGCCCATTTTCTCTTCAGTAGTGTAGGAAATGCTACATAGCACTAGACATAAGCACTAGACAAAGGTGTGAGGTCAGAAATACGAAATCTAAAGGAGTTGTGCTGATCGTACGAACATCAATTTCTTCATTTTGATATCGTGCTACAATTATGTGGTGTTGTCTGTATGTATACATGTTTATGTGTTTGTGTGCATGTGTATGTGTGCCGGCGCATGTGCCCACGGGTACAGAGGCTGGAGGTCAACATCAAGTGCCTTCTTCTATTGTCTTTAGGGCAGGTTCTCTCTCTGCATCTTGAGCTCGGGGATTGGCAGCCCTGGCTGGCCAGCCAGCCCCAGAGATGCTCTGTCTCCCTCTGCAGTGCTCCCTCCCTAACACCAGCTTTTACCTGAGAACTGCACATTGAGTTCAGCTCCACATGCTTGGGCAGCAGGGGATCTAATGACTGAGATATCTCCTCAGCCCACTGTGTGCGGCGTTCACGTGGGGGGAACATGCATGACCTTAGTCCATGTCTTTGCAACTTACCACAGATCTTCAGCTACTTTAGAAAATTGGAAAATTATGGATATACCAACATCTCCTGATGTGGGAAAGTCTTCTGTTTGAGTTGATTTCATTGGTTAATACAGAAACTGCCTGGCCCATTTGATTGGCCAGCCCTTAGGTGGGTGGAGTAGACAGAACAGAATGCTGGGAAGGGAAGTTAATAAATTGCCACGCCTCTGCTCTCTGAGCCAGACCGCTGTGCCTCTCCTCAGGGAGCCAGATGCGATGAAGCCAGCCACCAAGTCAGACGTGCTGAATCTTTCCTGGTAAGACACCATTCACGGTGTTACACAGATTATTAGATATAGGTTAGTCAAGATGTGAGTAAGAGGCTGAAACTAATGGGCCAGGCAGTGTTTGAAAGAATACAGTTTCCATGTAATTATTTCAGGGCATAAGCTAGCCAGAAGCCAGGTGGCGGGAAGCCGGCCCACAGCTCATCACTACAATCTCCACCATGAGATTTTGGGAAAAGTAAGTGATCTTTACATGTGTGTGTAAAGTTTTTAGAGCACAGACACTAGGCACTATATTAAATGTACCTGCTACTCAAAGGCAACTTCCATTGTATCTGATTTGTTTTTATTTTTATGCATTCATTCCCCAAGGACAACCAAATACCTCTTGTTTATTTATTTAAAGAAATCCTTCATCATGTGTGTTTGAGTGTTAGCCTGTGGTATGGGAGATCCTTCTGTCTATGCATTGCTTTTATTGGTTAATGAATAAAGAAGTGCTCTGAGCCTACGGCAAGGGCAGAACAGAACTAGGTGGGAAAGCTAGGCTGTATGCTGGGAGAAAGAGGGCGGAGTCAGAGAGAAGCCATAGAGCTGCTGGAGACAGATGCTGGGAACTTTAGCTGGTAAGCCACAGCCACGGACTCTACTGACTCTGGCCATACATAGATTAATAGAAATGGGTTAAATTAATATGTAAGAGTTAGCCAATAAGAAGCTAGAGCTAATGGGCCAAGCAGTGATTTAATTAATACAATTTTGTGTGATTATTTCAGGGCTGAGCAGCCAGGAACCAACAAGCAGCTCTCTTTTCCTACAAGCCTGAGTGTATGTCTGTGTACTGTGTGTGTGCTTGGAAACCAGGAGAAGGAGTCAGATCCCCTGAAATGTTGTAGATGGTTGTGATCCACTATGTGGGTGCTGGGACTGAACCCAGGTCCTCTGCAAGAGTCACAAGCATCCTGACTGCTGAGCATCTTCTCCAGTTCCGTATTTAACAGCTAAGCATAGTATGAATGGTTCAGATGCCACTATATCTAGGGATCCATATGCTATGCATTTATTGTTTAGAATGGCGTACAGTCTGAATACTCTTTCTTCGATGTTCACGGAACAGTCTCCCTGCTAACACTTTGTGTAACCATGGTGCATTTGTCTAAACTGTCAACTGAACTCTGGGTCCCCTGATTTCCCACTGGTTTACTTCTTCCAGTTCAGGAGGCCTTCCGGGCCCATGTGACCCTTACTCATCATGGTTTCTGGCCTTCTGAGTCTTTTGTGACTTTTATGACCTTGTTGGTTATGGAGAGAATAGATACGATTCTTTAGCGCATCCCTCATGAGGTCTGGCTGGTGTTTGCCCATTGTTCTTAGGTGTGGATTTGGGAAATGATCCCACAGACATAAAGGACCATCACTGTCAGGTGTTACCAGAGTGAACACACAGAGATGTGACCATCACTGCTGAGTCATGGTGGCTCCAGCCCAGTTTCTTCACTATAAATCATTAGTTTTTCCTTTCCAAATGGATTCTTCTCTTCAAGCTGTGAAAGAAAAGTCACACTTTTGAGCCCATACAGAGAAGAATTAGGCCCCAACTCTGATGCAGGAATATGTGTGTGTGTGTGTGTGTGTGTGTGTGTGTGTGTAATTTTCATATATATATATATATATTATCATATATATGTGTGTGTTTGCATGCGTGCATGCATGCGGGCACACATGTTATTGTCATTTCTTTAGGCAGGGCCTCTTATAGCCCAGCTTGGCTTTGAGCTTGCCACACAGCCAAAGATGACCGGGAACATGGGACACTCTTGTTTCCACCTCCTGAGTGCTGGCGTTGCTGGTGTGGCCAGCAGTTCAGGGTCTATAACACTGCAAATCGAATTTCAGACTTCGTGCATGGTAGGCAGGTGCTCTACCAAGCGAGCCACACTCCCAGCTCCTGTGGTGGTTTACTGTTGTTTGTTGTCAAGGGTTCACGTGTTGAAAGATGGGTGGCAGTGTTGGGAGAGGTGTGGGCCCTTGAGAGGTAGGCCCTAGAGGGGTTGCTTAGGACTCTGGGGATACAACCACAAAAAGATCTGAGATAGCTGCTTTGTCACCTCTGAGTCTGTTTCCCTGGCATAGATAGTTGAGTTTTCATCTGATGATGCCAGGTACCCCGAGAGCCAGCTCATGCCAGGAACCCCGAGAGCCAGCTCATGCCAGGAACCCCGAGAGAGAGCCAGCTGATGCCACTGCAGTGTGTTAGGCCTCAAACCTGGCCCAATGGTAAAATGCTTATTAACATATCAAATCAGACACTGGCCACCAGTATCTCAGGACCACCAGTACCTGCCATACCCCTCGTCCTTCCCCTGGACTCTCCAGCCCAGGTACAGCTGGGCTTCCCACCCTGTAGCTCCTCTGGGCCCATGTAACCTAGCCATTCTGGCATGCCAGTATCTCGGTTTCCTGCTCTCTTGGTCTTCTGGCCTCTTGACCGTACCATTCACCCCCCTCCTCTCATGGCTAGTTGGTTCAGTCAGCCAGCAAGGTCCAGTCTGGACTCTCCCAGACACCTTCCCATCTTGTGTAACAACCTTCTCCATGCTTCAGGAATCATCATGTCCTCCTCCCTTCTGTTTCTTGTCCTCATTCACTGTGGCCTTCTTCCAGACTGTGACCCTAATAAGGTCATTCTTTACAAATGTCCCAGTCTGGCAACAGACTTCACTGACACCTGCAAGAGGACTTACAATTCTCAGGGCTTTGATTGTGCTGGCTGTCTCTCCTCACACTCTGAGGCACATGGTCTCTGCTACCCTGGGCAGAGGAGACGACTCACACTGCATTTGTGGTACAAGACACTTCTGAGTTAAACTTAGGGATACCTGAGGGCAGCAAAACTCAAGCTGAAGAACTGTGGGCTTTCCTGAGGGGACGGAAATTTTCCTGCAGCTGAAATGTAGCATGTCATGCACGGCACCAAACTAGTTAAAGTCATCAACTCTTTTTCTGTTTCCTCCATTGTTGTGGAATATTTAACTATGCAAAGATGTGTTGCATTTGTTTCACCTTACCTGCCTAAGGCACCTGATTGGTCTAATAAAATGCGGAATGGCCAATAGCAGTAGAGGGATAGGTAGATGATAGATAAACAGCCAATTTTGCTGTTTATCCTGATAAATGTTCTCAAGTCTCAGCCCCTTCCGGATTCTGTGCACTGTCTGTCCGTGCTCCCTGTGGTGCTGATTTAACTTCGTGTAGCCATTTAGCACCTGCACTGGTGATCTGAGCCACTGGCCACTTGCACAGCTATCAGCTGAAAATGATGCACAGCTCAGAACTTTCCAACTTTGCAGACAGATGTAAGAGCTTTCTCTCGCATGGCAGATGCTGTCCTTGACAGAGTAAAGACACATTTAGTGAGAGAAAACACTAGCGTGAGGAAAGTACTGCCTTTCCCAGCTGTGAGGAACTTAGGTGTCTGATCTTCTAGGGCGTGAACATTTGCTCCACAGTTCTTCCCTTTCCTGGGAATAACACTAGGTACTTTGGGAAAATCTCCTTGCTTTGAACTTTAAATGTTTCTGGTTAGGATAACAAAACCAGGGGGCAATGGGATGACCACACACTGTATGCCTGACCAACAAGCTCTTCCCTCCAGTCATTTCCTGCCAGAATTAAGGTGAGATGACGCTCTCCTCAGAAGGGACTGGTCAGAGGCAGTAGCTGCCCAGAAACCAAGGTTTGGAAGCATACAACTGCCACGCACAGATTAACTGATGACGTGTGACTTCTGTCACTGGGTGCCAAAATGTACTGAGACACTAAGATTTCTTTCCCAGACTCTTGATTGGTCACTAAAGAAGTAATTGGCTACCATCTTGTAAAGACACTCAAGTAGTCCCATGCTGTGGGACAATGATCTGTACCCTGTCACTTGTATTATTTTAAATAAAACCCTGATTGTCCAGTAGCCAGGCAGGAAGTAAGAGCGGGGCAACCAGGTAGGAAGTAGAGGCGGGACAATGAGAACAGAAGAATTCTGGGAAGAGGAAAGGTCAGTCGGCAGTCTTCACCCAGCTGCAGAGGAAGCAAGATGAGAATCCCTCGCTGGCAAAGGTACCAAGCCATGTAGCTAACACAGTCAAGAAAAATGGGTTATTATATGATGTAAGAATTAATTAATAAGAAGCCTGAGCTACTAGGCCAACCAGTTTATTATTAATGTAGACCTCTATTTGGGACTAAATGGCTGTGGGACCTGGTAGAACAGAAACATCAGTCAACAGTCCAATGAAGAAGCTTCTATGGAAGGTGATGTCACCATGTGAGTGGTCCACCATAGAACCAAATAATTCAGCCCACATGAACCCTTTGGATGTCCCCACACTTGTGAGAGATCTGTTCCATAACCAACTGTCTGCCATTTCCTAAGTTCACAGTCTTTAATTCCCTGGAACTGGAGTTACAGACAGTTTTGAGCTGCCATGTTGGTGCCGGGAACCAAATCTAGGTCCTCTGGAAGAGCAACAAGTGCTCTTACCTTTTTTTTTTTTTTTGAAGTCCAGTCCAACTTCCCATTCAATGAGTCACCAAGTGGTGTGCGAGGCTGGTCACTGTTGGGCATGGCTGGCCCACTAGTGCCGATAGCTGGTCACTGATGGGAGTGTTTGGTTCACTACTGTAGGTGACTGGTCACTGGTGTGCTTGGCCTGTCCACTAGTGCAGGTGGCTGGTCACTGGTGGACATAGCTTGTCCACCGTGCAGGTGGCTGGTCACTGGTGGAAATGGCTGATCCACTGATCCTTGGTATCAGGCAGAGTGATGGGGTGAACAGATCCGTGTTTTCATGGCCCCAGCCTTAGCTCTGCTGTGATCCTATATACCTTCTCTGCGTTTGATTTCCTCATCTACCAAATAAGAACCTTAAACAAGCACAATGCTGAAATTACGGAATTTTGAGCAAGTCATTGGATTTTGAATCTTCAAGAAGTGGTTGCTGTGGTTTGAATAAGAAATTAAATCACCCATGGGCTCATCTTTTTGAATACTTGGTCCCCAGCTGGAAACCTTGCCAGTTAGGAGGAAGCGGTCACTGGAGACAGTCCTCAACACTCTGACTAGGCTCCACTGTCTGAGAGCAGGTGCAGTGTGGTCCCGTAGCCTTTCCTCGTGGAAGTTCACTGCCATGGCTTCCTCACTGTGATAGACCAAATCCTTCTAGAACTGGAAGCCTGCATAAATCCTGCGGTACTTTGTTCTTGTCAGTGTTTGACCACAGCAGTGAGAAAGTAATTAAGGCATCAGGCTTACGAACTGGCAAGCCAATCTGGATCGCCAACACACGTGTGTGAATGGCACGAGACGTTTAGTCATGTCTGGGGTTTGATATCAAGGTGGGATTTATAGGATGATTTCATTTTTGGAGAGAATCTGAAAAGAAAACCTTATCAATCAGATGAGAGTAATGTTTTCAAATGCTCTTGAGAAAGCGTAGAGAAGCCTGGAGTAATTCGTAGTTATAAAAATGTCAATGCTTCACATCTGAAAAACAAAGAATGCTTTTCAGGGACTCATAATTATAATCACAATTCAATAACATATTAGATAATGTGTGTGAATAGCTCATGAGGTAACGTCTCCTCCTCATCTTCTCTATAATCCCTTGATTGTGCAATTAAAGAAAAAGTCCAAAACACTGGATGTTTACAACAAAATCAAGTTTCATATCTGTAATGCATATGAATATCTGTATGACAAATCACCTGTAAATGTTTCTCCACCAAGCACTGTGTGCAAATGCAAAACCCTCAGCTGGCAGTTTTACTGATGCCTATGATGAAAGTCCCCTCTCTCAGTCGGCAATGAAGGATTAATTCATGATCAGCCATGCTCAGCCAGCGTTCGACAGGAATTAGCATATGCCTTCATCCTGATACGTGGCCTGCTGTATTTCTTTATATCCATACATCAAACCCATGAAAGAGCTCCCATCCCCCAAATAGTTTAAACAAGGACAGACTGAGAAAGAAAATAATAAAGAGAAGATGACAGAGTGAGAGCTGGGATTTGAGATTCTCTCTCTAATGCAACTTTAAAACTCCTTGTTACTCTATGGGATCTTTCTCTAGCAAAAAAAAAAAAAAAATACCTATGTGTAGTGATGAGTGGCAGGCCTGCTTTCCCGCCCAGCTCCCAGCCGCCTGCTAGCTTATGCCCCGAAATAATAATACACAAACTGTATTTATTTAAACACTGCCTGGCCCATTAGTTTCAGCCTCTTACTCACATCTTGATTAACCCACATCTAATAATCTGTGTAGCACCATGAAGTGGTGCCTTACCAGGAAGATTCTAGCGTACTTCCATCTTGGGCCGAAGCTTCATTGCGTCTGACCCAGAGAGCAGAGGCATGGTGATTTATTAACTTCCCTTCCCAGCATTCTGTTCTGCCTACTCCACCCACCTAAGGGCTGGCCTATCAATTGAGCCAGGCAGTTTCTTTATTAACCAATGAAATCAACTCAAACAGAAGACCCTCCCACATCACCTATGAACATACAAAATCTAACACCAGAAAACCTTGACCCTCTGGATGCATAGCTGATTTTGCTGCTTTGGTCCTGGTGCTGTTTCTGCCTTCCCAAACCTCCCTGTAGCATCCTGGGTTGGGAAACTAACGAGGTATTTCATGATCCTTTCTTAACTCTACATTTTAAACGTCAGCAATCTTCCTTTGGTACATATACCCAACCACCCTCTCCTAGCAAGACGATTTGGCCTGAGCGGTTCACTTTTGGAAGGTTTTCCCTGCCAAGCTGTAGACTCATGTCAGGTGGATTCCATGGCAATGATGACCACAAGCGTCTGGGGCGCCTACCTGCTGACAGACGACCTTGATAACAAGCACAGTCAACATACGTTAACACTGGGTTTGTTTAGTTTCACAGCTGAACAATGAAACCCGTGGAGCCTCCAGGCTGAGTTTCCTGGGCTCCAGCAGTTTGCAGCTCTCCCAGGAAAAGCATCATGGTGTCTTGGTGAGACATTCCCTCTAGGTGTCTTGCTGGTTGTTTGGGCTGCTCATTAGAGGGGGGTGAAGACTCAGCCTGTAATGAAGCACTTTCTTCTGTCTTGCAGAGTTTGCAGAGGAAGCATCCTGGGGTGGGGGGGGGGGGTGTCAACCCTGGGCAAATGCAGAAGTGGAGGGAGGGAAGACAGGAAGCAGAAGCCATGAGTAAGCAAAGCCACAAAACAGAGAGAAAGTGAGCGGAGTCAGTAGTAGTAATTGGAAAATAAGCAGGTAGGGAGAAACAGACGCAGGAGCTGAGTCACGGGTGTGGCAGGGAGCCAAGGTCTCCAGTGAGGTCATGGGAGGGGAGCTGACACCTCTCACTTGAGCTGCTCCTCAGGGTTCCCCCTATGGCTAAGCTGGGCCAGCTAGTTCTCCAGCAGCCGGACAATGAGCCCTTCATCAGTTTACCTACTTCTCCATATCATGTCTTTTAAAGCAAACCTGGAAGAGTTGATCAGGTGATGGTTGTTTTCATTCTTTGCACCCTCAAAGGACCAAATTAACACTATACTGAAAGAAGCCTTCACGAGACCTGGGACAGAAAAGGTGCTCAAGATGCTGTGGCCTTGGGGTTCGCAAAGAACTTCTTTAAGCAAAACCAAAACCTACTAATTCACAGTTGTTTGGGAGTTTCAATTTGGTGACTTCTTTATCTAGCCTTAGAGTGCGAGGAGTTGGGGGAGCAGAGGTGGGGGCACTTCCTTTGCTTGCTTGCTTGCTTTTGCTGGGAAGCCTGCCTTTTCCCCCTAACCATATAAATTCAGATATGGAAATAAGATACGTGTTCTAACAAATTGGAGGGTGGATAACCTCTTGGGATCTGGAATTTCAGAAAATATTTTAAATTATTTTTCCAATATTATGGGCTGGGTAAAAGAATGAACTGCTTTAATAATAATAGAAAATACTTCTTAGAGTTCAAATGATCTCAGGGGAATGTGGTATTCTTATTTCTGATTCATTTCACCTAACTGTGTTGTTTAATAAGAACTGTTTGTTGCTGGGCATTAGAGGCGCACACCTTTAATCCCAACACTCAGGAGGCAGAGACAGGCAGATCTCTGTGAGTTTGAGGCCAGCCTGGTCTACAAGAGCTAGTTCCAGGACAGGCTCCAAAGCCACAGAGAAACTCTGTCTCGAAAAACCAAAAGAAAGAAAGAAAGAAAGAAAGAAAGAAAGAAAGAAAGAAAGAAAGAAAGAAAGAGCTAGTTCCAGGACAGGCTCCAAAGCTACAGAGAAACTCTCTCTCAAAAAATCAAAAATAAATGAATAAATATAATAAAAAAGAACTGATTGTTGTATAAAGGCTAAGTGATTGAACTAAGAAATGTCTCTGGTTGGTGAAAATGTCTTTTAATTTTATAATTTCCCCCAACTCCAGTAAAAAACAAAAAGATGGCAATCGGAATTCCAATAAAGAAAAACTACAGCCGGGTGGTGGTGGCGCACGCCTTTAATCCCAGCACTCGGGAGGCAGAGGCAGGCGGATCTCTGTGAGTTCAAGGCCAGCCTGGTCTACAAGAGCTAGCTCCAGGACAGGCTCTAAAAGCTGCAGAGAAACCCTGTCTTGAAAAAAAAACAAAAAAAAAAAAAGAAAAACTACATTCTTAATTTAGGTATAAAAAGGGAAAAATTGAAGGAGAGAGGGAGGGAGAAGGTGGGGAAGGAAAGAGCAGGAGAGAACTGCAGTGTTAAAAGGTTATAGGTTTGTGAACTAAACGCCGTACATCGTCAACAACCCACTTTTCTCTTGGCTCACACTGGCTCATCAGACTGGTACCGTCAGGCTACGCTTTGGCTTGGCTGCTTTGCCGCTCTACTCTCTGTCCATCATGAGTCTCCTCCAACTTCCTTATGGCAGCTCCTGGTTGTTTCACCTCTGCTTTGCTCTGAGAGCGTGGTGGTCCATGTCTGCCTTGCCTCTGTTATCTACGTGGTCAGGCTGATACCCGGCTGGTATTCCTAACTGTAGTCAGCCCCAGAGAATGTATTCAGACTCCATTAACAGTCATTGCTGGGCCTAAAGACGTAGATTCTGGAACCAGGCCCAGGCACGTAACCTTCTGCATAGAGAACGTGATGCACCTGATGTGAAAATACACACACAGCCTTTGGTGTGGTTCTTGGTACACTGCTAAGATCCCAAAAATCTTATCTCAAAAAGTAATCATGAGTAGTCCCCCATAACATAACATCGAGTCTAAGCAATTTTCAAAACAAGGAAGGTTCTTTATAAATAAAAGTAGATTTTGTTTTTGGCACACAGTGATGCCTCTGTTCGTTTCTTCAGCACAGCCTGAAGTATCTCAGGTGATGGGCTCTTGAAAATCTTTTTTATGCCCGGTTGACTGGCTGAGTCTTCTCCCTTCAGTGAGTCATCTGATCTTACTCATCTCTAGGTGAATTCAGCTGGCCAGGGAGCAAGCCTGCCGGAGGATATGAAGCATTTGGTTCTCACTCCTCCCAGTGTCCTGAGTGTGTCAGCTCTCTTTGAAATGACCGCGATTGCACGGTGACATAGTCAGTAATTCCTAGAGTCAGAACTTTCCTTTTCTAACTCTGGCACAACTCTGAAGTACTCTGGTCCTTGTAGGGGTGTGGCCACTGCCCGAAAGACTCTCGGGCAGATGACACAAAGACCATGGGTTCATAAATGACTGCACTGTCTGTCCAGGAATGACAGGGCAGCCTTTAACTGAGTCCCAGCTGGGGACAAGAGCGAGGGTTTAATGAAGTCATTACAACCAACCACTGAAACAGCTCAGTGTAGCAAGTCTCATTTCACAGATAAGGACACTGAGAGATAAGCAGGCTAAGTCACGCGTTCAAAGATTAACAAATGGAATCATTCCTACAGTTGTTTCCTTTGCAGTGTGTGGGACTTGAACCCGGGGCCATGCTCAAGAAACAAGCACTCTAACACTGAGCTAAATCCTTGGCCCAATTTCTACACCTTTTTTGTAAATTTAGAACTGTTCTAAAATATAACTGTTGTGTGATAGTTTGTGTTCTGACAAATAAAGCTTGCCTGGAGATCAGAGGGCAGAGCTAGCCACTAGTTAACCTTAGAAGCTGGGCGTTGGTGGCTCACACCTTTAATCCCTCAGGAGGCAGGCATAGAGAGGATCTCAGGCCTTTTAGACTGAGGAAGGAGACAGGTAGAAAGCAACTGGCGGCTGCTCCCAGTTCTTTGATCTTCCAGGTTTTTACTCCAATATCTGACTCCTGGTTTTTAATTGACTAAGATTAATTAGATTAATGTTTCATGTAGCCCCTTTTAATAAAATAAAATTTAAATCAGAGATAGGGAAGAGACTCAGTGAGGACCAGAGAAATGGCTCAGAGCGTAAGAGTTTGAATTCCCAGCCCCCAGATAACAAACCAGACATAGCTGTGCGTGTCTCTAACTCCAGCACTGGGGCAGAGACAGGTGAATCCTGGGAGCTTGCTGCTTAGCTAGCCAAGCCAAAGTGAGGAGCGTCAGGTTAATGAAGTCTATGTTGTGAGGTGATAGAGTAGAAAACAGTAGAGGGAGACACCTAATGCTCCTGTTCTGCCTTCTGCATGGATGTGTGGGCACTAACAATCCCACACTCCAGTACCTAGACAAGACAGACACACAGAATCTGGAAAACAAGGTTACTGTGTCTCAAGCTGAGGGCAAGGTACCTGTGCTTTGTGGCTCTAGTATTGTGTGGCTGGGAACTGGGAAGACTGAACCCATTGTGGAAATGTGGTCTTCTAAGCTTCTGGTAGAGCTTGCCTGCTTGCTGTTGTCCCCTCAGTCCAACCTAAGATAAAAGTGTGCACAATTAGTGTGTTTAATGAACAACCAGAAGCCCCCACCTTTTCCTGTAGACCTATGGGAAATACAATGGGTAGATATCAATTAATTAATGATATCTAATAATTTGCTGCTTTTTCTCATCCGTGTGACCCGATACCTGATGAGAAGCAATTTTAGGAGGAAGGGCTTCCTTTGGCTCACAGTTTGAGGGGCACAGTTCATCAGAGTCAGGTAGACGTGGTGGTGGGCGTGGGAGGCTGCTTGCTCACATCTGGGTGGATCAGAAAACAGGAGACGTGGGTGCTGGTGCGTAACTGGCTCTCTTTGTGTTGTCTTAGCCTGGGGCTCTGCTCTAGGCTGCTGCTGCCCACGTTCAGGCAAGTCTTCTCAGTTAACCTTCTCTGGAAACAGAAATCCCAAAGGTGTTCCTCGTGGACCACCTGGGTGATTGTTAATCCAATCGGGTTCATAATTGAAATTAACCTTCACAGATAGCCGTGTGTCGCCTGCAGGCAAGTCACTGTCAGCAATTGGCCCGGGGCTCTCTGTTGTAGGGCTGGTGCCGTGATTGGAGAGCAAGCTGAGGAATGCTGGGAGCGGGTCATCACCTGCCCACACACTGGCCTTTGACCTTCTCTGTTTACTAGCCCTGTAGCCCTAATGCACCGCTTAAAAAAACACTCCTTCAATTACATAAATATTTATTTATAGAAGGCAACTGAGAAAGCCCCCGCTTAGATTCCGGGTGAGAACATTAATATAGAGATGGTGAGGGTTTAAAGGACAACCTATAGGAGACTGGTGGGAAGGATAGGTGGAGATCCTCTGTCACTGGGCACTTTCCTTGTGACTTCGTAAAAGTGTAAACAGAAGTCAGGCCCCTTGATGGCCAGCGGCTAAGACGGCAGTTCCCTGTGATTCCCAGCAGAGACCACATCTGTCCCATTCACAGGCACACCTTGAACAGGATCTGCTCCCAGTAGGTGCTTAGTAAAAAGCCATCACTGGAAAGAGCAAGCCAGGTATTTTTCAATAATTTTATGTCTAATCACTCTGGGAAGAAGAAAAGAATGGGAGGAGGGAAGGAGGCTCCCTGGACTTTCTCCCTCTCAGCTCCCTGCGCTCTTTGTCTCTATTTTCAGAAGCCATACGCTGTTTTATTATTATAAAAGTCAAAAGAAATTGCTTAAGTTTAAGCACAATCAGAAGGTTTTCTGTCTTGACTTTGCGTACGCACATGTGTGTGTGTGCGTGACTGTGCAGTGTGCCTGCAGGCAAACACCGGAGCAGTATTTCAGGTGTCTTCTCCTAGCCTCCTCTGCCTGGCTGGCTTGAGACGGGATCTCTCACTGAATGGGAAGCTTGCCATTTGAGCCTGGCTGTCTGTCTGTCCAGTGAGGCCCCTGTCTCTGGACAGAACAGGTGCAGCCATGCCCAGCTTTTGATGTGGGTGCTGGGGATTTGAACACTGGTCCTGATGCTTGCTGGTCCCCACACTCTCAGGCACTGAATCATCTCCCTAGCCCCAGCAGCTTCCTGTTTCACCACCCACAGTTTATTATGTGGAGTTCAAGAACTAGCCTTCCAAACATCCCCTGTTACGTAGGCAAAGATCTATTTATTATAAAAACAGGACCGCAGAGTCGGAAAATACACTTTTATTTAACAGTATATTAGAAAAACCATTTCTTTTTCTAATCCTAGGTGGCTGTATGACAGCTGTAAATATTGAGACTCTGTCATACACTAAAAAGGTCTAGGATCTGGTTTGTGCAGCAACGAATAATGCTGAAACTGTGTCTCAAATAAAAACAGTTAAGTCTATACTGAAGGCTTATGGTTTTTAGTAAAATCTTAACTTACTTCTTTGAGAATTTTATACACACATAAAATGTATTATGTATTCACCTCCCCCCACTCTTTCCCCTGACTCCATCAGGACTCATGCCTCTTCCCCTCCCTCCCAACTTCATTTTTTAACTCACTGAGTCCAGTTTGTGCTACAAACACACATGGGTGTAGAGCCATCCGCTGGAGAATGATTGGTGCACCAGCGGCCAAACTTTAACAGAAATTGACCCCCTTCTCCTATCAGCCGTTCGCTGTCAATGTCCTCAGCCAGGGGTATGGGCGGGTCATGAGCCCCTCCCTCATCCGTGCTGGAATGTTGACTAGCTTGATTTGGGCCAGCAGCCACAGCTGCCCTGAACTCATGAGCGTGGCAAGCCTGCCGTGTCCAGAAGACACCATCTTCCCACGGATCTCCTGACCTGTAGGTATAACAGTCTTCCTGCTCGTTCTTCCAAGATGGTCCCAAGCCTTGGTGGGGCCGTGATGTCATTGTCTCATTTGGGGTGAGCACTCTACACAGAGAGAGTCCCTGCCCTTGAGCTAGTGAACCCCTCTGTTAAATCCCATCTGCTATACAGAGAAGCTTTTCCAATGGATGAGGCCACAAAACCGCACCAATCGACGGGTCGAGAGATGTATTGAGAAGGCAGTTTGGTTTTACGCCCATTTAGCAAAATGATAGCAGTAGGTTCATCCCCGCAGCCTGTGAGTTCCCCAGCCATGGGTTCTTGGCTGGCTGAGCAGTACAGACTGTATGCCTGCCTGACGTTTTCTCCCTCCGCTGCCTGTGTAGCAATGGAGGCAGCTTTGGCAGGAAAAGAAAATGATAGTGAAAGTTTAAATGATTCCTGGAGCTGGCAATTTTGAAGCTATGAGCTCTAGGCCCTTCACAGGGGTGTGGTGGTTCACTTCCGTAATCCCCGTATTCAGAAGGCTCAATTCGAGGCCAGCGTTGTTTACAGTGTGAGCCTGGGAAGCGTCGTCACGTCTCGGCCAGGAGGCCCACACGGAGCCCCTTTACCTCCACACACCTTGCTTATCATTAATAGACTGTTATGCTTCTTGTTTTAGGAAACCTCATTCTCCACTTGGTCCTTCCTTTAAGGCCCTCTCTAGCCAGAAAACGTAGTTCTGACAGGTAGATTCCCATCACTTGAAGAATGTTCACGAATCTCCGTGCAAGTCACCTAGTTACCATCAGCACATTAGCTTTGGCCCAGTTTCCGTAGGCTTGCACACTTTTTTGTCAAAAAAGGGCTTTCGGGTTGCACTTGGATGACTCCCTTAGGCCCGTGGAAGGCTCTGTCTCTGCTCAGCCAGCACGTTGAGCACACCTTAGACATGTTCTTGACGGGCTTAGCTCCATGCTACACTCCTTCTGCTCGCCACGGGTCATCCACCGTCAGTCTTTCTCCTCTTTGCCTCCCATTACCCTTGAATGGGTCTACAGGAGTATGACTCTAGCCTCTTACCTGCCACCATAACAGAACATTGGAGGTGGGCAAACACATATACAAAGGGGTTCTCTCAGCTCACAGATTGGAGACTGATAGACATAGAACAATTGGCCTTGTCTGTCTGACCTCTGGTCAGTGCGGGAGACTGACTGTGTTGAGTGGAGTTTGCTGCAGAGGTGTGCGCATGCATGTGCGTGTGTGTGTGTGTGTGTGTGTGTGTGTGTGTGTGTGTGTGGCTTCAGCATGTCTTCAGGGCTGGTCCTTAAAATGATCATTTCCCTATCAGAATCTACCATTGAACTCCAGAGATAAATTATCATAAATAATTTAGCCACTAATCTCCTTTTCTTTTAAACCATGGGTATGGACGTTGTCCATGTGGGGCAATGGTTACGGAGAGGTAGCCCAGGAAAGAAGAGGAAAAGTAACAGCATAGAATCTTGGGACCACCAAACCTGAAGGAGGGTGCATGCAGCTCATCCTCACATTAAGCGCATCAGGCTTCGGAAAGTGTTCCTACTTGAAGGGGAATTCCCCTATGAGAGAACCAAGTGGAAACTAACAGTGAGGGCATCCGAGCTCGTGAATCTTCCTACGCTGCCGACATGAGTGAGGAGCTGTGCCTTCTCCTTCATGCTTTGTGGAGTAATTGGTGCTGTGCCATGAAACTCCATTGGTTCAGTACCACAAAAGGTACCCAATTTTAAGAGAGAAACTCGTCTCCTGAAATAAAAGCAAACTGTGCCATTCAGCGTGGTGCTATGTGTCCTTGTTCCCAAGCTAAACATAGAAGAGAGATGTTTGTTTTTTAGAGTAATTTGCACTGACAAGGGTGGCTTTGGTTCTAAGCTGCTTGCTCCAGTTCCCATGGGTTCCGGCAGGAGCAAGGCGCAGAGGGTGTGTAAGATCAAGATTCTTGGATTGTCCTCTGATTGCAGAGGGCAGATGCACACAGTGACTGGGTTGAATCTGCAAATAATAGGTGAGCATTTTGTGGTTAAACAGAATGCCATTAAGGCTGTTTACAGCTTCATGATGGAAAATGCTGACCCGTATGTAAAGTTTGGGGTAAAGATGTTTGTCCTGTTAATGGTACAGAAGTTTCGCCGCAGATAGCTGCTTAGCACATTCTCATGGCACCACGGATTTATGTTCCCATGGAAATGAAATGTGCCGTATGGAAACTGAAGTCAATGCAAAAGGTGAAAGTTGGTGGGTTATGGGTTGGACAGACGGTTAAGAGAGTCAGTGGCTAAGAGCGCTAATTGCTGGTAGATGACCCAAGTTCAGTTTCCAGCACACATGTCTGGTGTAGGACAATCCTATGTTCTGTCAATTATGTTTTAAACAAACACTGATTGGCCAGCAGCCAGGCAGGAAATATAGGCAGGACAACCAGACAGGAAGTAGAGGCTGGTCAATGAGAACAAGAGTATTCTGGGAAGAAGGCAGCTCTTTCCCCAGTCCAGACTTCAAAGAAGCAAGATGTGACCTGCCCCACTGAAAAAGTTACTGAGCTGTTTGTTGTATGAGGCGAGCGGGCCGCATCTGGCTGCCCGGCTAGCTTAACTCCGAAATAATCACACAGCAACTGTATTAATTAAATTACCTCCTGGCCCATTATCTCTAGCCCTTTTTTGGCTAACTCGCACATCTTGATTAACCCATCTCCATTAATGTGTATCACCACTTGTCTGCGGCTTACCAGCGTGAGTCTAACCAGCATCCATCTTAGGCAGGAGAGCCATGGCGTCTGCCTGTCTGTCCTTCTTCCCAGCATTCCATTCAGTCTACTCTGCCTACCTAATTGCTGCCCTATCAAAAGGCAAAGACAGTTTTTTTAATAACCAATGAAAGCAACACAAATACAGAAGGGCCTCCTACACCACTGAGCCATGTGGCTAACATATACTAGAATAATGGGCTAATATAAGTTATAAGAATTAATAAGAAGCCTGAGCTAATGGGCCAGTCAGTTTATAACTTATGTAGACCTCTGTGTGATTTTTCTTTGGGACTTAACAGCTGTGGGAACTGGGCAGAACAGAAACCCCAACAAGCCGGCCCACAAGTTACATGTGTCAGGCAGCTCACAACCACCTTTATTCCCAGCTCCAGGGGACCTGATGGCCTCTTCTGGATGCCAAGGATACCTGCACTCATGTGCACATTCACACACACACACACACACACACACACACACACACACACTTTAGTTCTTAAAACATTTTTTTCTAAAAAAAAAAAAAGACAACTGGTGGCTTTTATGCAGAAACAGCCACTTTGAAGAGAATTTTACCTCAGTAGAGAAGTACGATATTCATTTCTTTAATTTTAGAATGCTTAAGAATGCTTCAAGTCTAAACATGGGCTAGTGCTGCTTGTATGGCCATGAACACTTTCTCGCTGTGCTCAGACCTCTCATTCTTCTAGTTCAAGCAGCCTTGACTCTAATGGAAAACAACCCCAGTGTCTGATGGAATGAGGTTTTTATTTCCCCCTCTTCCCACACATTGAGGTAATCAGGAATGAAAAGCTATGACGTCATTTCTTTTAGAGTCAAATCATTCATGTATGATAAGTGGTTTGAAAGCATAATAAGGGTTTTACATAAGTGTTTTATGCTTTTATGAACTTATCTCTGTGGTGTTTGTTCAGGATAGCCATTACTAAAGGAGCTATGTTCATACTGAGCCTATGTTAGGCAAAGTTCACTTGTGGATAATTTGTGTTAGAGAAAGATACTTTACAGAACAGGCACTTGTAACTCGGTGAGTGAGGCCAAGGGAGAGCCTTCTTGAATGAGGAAATGTTCCTCATAAAAATTGTGTTCTAGACACTAAGAGCAAAAATGTCTCCTGGTGTAAGTCTAGGACCATCTCCTCACACACCAGCTAGAAGACCTGAGGAGCGGAAATAGCACATTACTCAGAGAAAGACAGAGAAAAGAAAACAGAGGGTGTGTTGTTAGTGAGGTTCATTTTCTAAAAATGTCATCTATACTTTACTAGAAACTCAGTCACGAGGTCCTTGTCTAAACGTGTCTCCTGTCCTCACGCCACCCCTTGAGTCTGTGTACTGGGCTTAAAGCATCACCTGGTAATTACATCAGCATTTCTGAGAGGCAGCAAGTGCTGCTGAAATATTATTTGAAATGGTGTATAACAGATTCTTCGGTGGAGGAAAATAGAACATGACAAACGCCCCCATCTTTGCTCCCGCCCGACTTTGGCATTGACTATGCCTGGCTACTGCAGCTGAAGATTGGAACTATCCGAACACGCTGCTGAGAACGTTGGTAGTCGTCCTCGGGAAGGAACCAACACCAGATAATAATTGGCGGCATTTTGTCAGGTAGGACAGACTTATAGGAGGGTATACTCTAGGCACACAGTAGTGTATTTTTATAGAGCATCTGCCCTGTAACAGTGGTAATCGAATCCCCATGGAGGGCACAAAATGACTGGAGTAAAGGCCAATCCTTCAAGCTTAAAGTCAAGTAGGAAACTGAAAACAGTGCTGATGGAGGATTCCCATTGGCTAATAAAGAAACTGCCTGGCCCATTTGATTGGCCAAACTTTAGGTGGGCGGAGTAGACAGAACAGGAGAAAGGAAGTGAGGTAGATGGCTCAAAGAGTTGCCCCGCCTCTCCTCTCTGGGGCAGACCACCATGCCTATTATTATTATTATACAGATTATTAGATATGGGTTAGTCAAGATGTGAGTAAGAGGCTAGAATTAATGGGCCAAGCAGTATTTAAAAGAATACAGTTTGTGTGTTGTTATTTCGGGGCATAAGCTAACCATGTGGGATCCGGGCAGGACGAAAAGCAGGCCCACAGCTCATCACTACACAGTGCATAAATAAAATAATGTTGGGTCTAATGAGGGGTTCTGATTACCTTATGTACTTATGCCCTATTCATAAAAAGAAACTATCTTCAACTTTTTTTAAAAAAAAATGAATATATTATATGTTCCACTTCGGGTGGTCCGAGCCATGACCTCTGCTCAACACAGAAGTCTAATTGATGAGCTACTCAGTGGCCCGTTCGTTCAAGTTTGCCTTCTCGACTTCAAAGGGGATGCTTCTGGAGACCTTGTTGATGACGTGGGTGGCACTGAGAAACAGAGATAGAAGACTATTCGGTCACCAGGATGGCAGAAAGCCGGAACAAGGAGCGACCAGTGACACGTCATGTGAGGAGCATCTGAGTGTGGTGGGTCCCCAGCCCACCGTGTCCAGGGAGACCGCTCTGTTACCAGTTGACTCTGAGTCCCACCTGCTCTCTCCACTCCCCTGCAGAGCACAGCAGAGAGATTCCTTTTTATTAGGGAGAGACCTGAGTGTGCCTGCTCCTAGCACTCTAAAGAGTCCCTTCCAAACACAGGGAACACTCAGAAGGGTGATGTCATCAGTGGCAGGATTCTTTTCGCAAGGTGGTCTCAGCCCCTGACAGGAAGGAGGCCACGCAGATGCTGGGACAAACAAGAAAGAAGAGTGGGAATTATTGTAACCTGAGAATCAGACAGAGGCTCTATGCTGACAGTAACATTGGAGGGGACCTTCAAGTAAGAGGGTGCCTCGTTGGAGGGAAGGAAAAAGTGCTTCCCCAAATCAACCTCTGAGACTGGGACTTGAAAGATGTTTTTGAGCTATGGTGTTGTCCTGTTTCAAAAGCCATGTTAAAAATGCCAGAGAGAGCATTGTGACATAGTTGTCAAAGGGTTGTGGCAACTTCCCCCACAGACCCAGGAAACAGGTGCAACACTCAGGCCCATGCTCGCTGATGGTTCATCTTCACCATCAGCTTATCTGGACTGTGAATCCCTGAAACCAGTCTCTGGGTATGAGAGTCCCCAAGATGTTTAATGGTCGCAGGAACACTGCGCACTGTGTCCCCGTCTGTGCTTTATGTGCTACAATACAGTTCGCGAGCTTCGTGCAAGGGGCTGGAGGTTGAAATACACAAACACACACAGAGACAGACAGACACACGGACATCTAATCACTGGTAAGAAGCCCTTTCTTCAATAGCACCATGGAGGCTTAAATACCCAGCAGTCAAGTGGGCCAACAGGTGAAAACCCCATCCTCTGATCCTCTAGGCAAGGCACAGCTTTAGTAATTCCAATCAGAAGGCTCAAGCAGGAAGAATAGCTGAAGGCCAGGACTCCAAATGGTCCCAACACAGGAAGACTCACCCTTAATGTGGATGGGACCATTTCATTCCCTAGGCTAGGGTCCTCGACTGATTCAAATGAAAAAAAACATGAAATAAATGTAACACTAAGCCCAGCAAGCACCCCTCTCTGCCATGTGACCAGCAGACTCCCACTCCTGCAGCCAAGCCCTCCCCCACCATAGAGGACTGTACCCTCAAACTGCAGTCAGAGAAATCCTCCCCGCCGTGACTCTGTCAGGTCTTTCGTCAGAGCAACAGGACAGTAAACACAGAAGCTCCATGCTAAGATCCGCTTTACCAGTGCTGAGGGGCAGGGAAGTAGCAGTGGCAGGCGGGGTGCTGATGTGGACACTTACTGCAACATCAGGATCAGAGGCTCGAGGACCAAGAGATCAAGGCCAGGTCTCAGTTATGAGATTGTTTATCTCCAAGGAAGACGTCTGAAAGGGGCATTGGCAGCCAATGAGATTAGGTGGGAAAAGTAGGCGCTGCCTTCTGGAGTGTTGTGATGCAGATACCTGCAATGGAGGCTTTTGTGAATTCTAAACAAGGAAGGAACATCAGAGTGGTTCTCAACAGAATCTGAACACAGGAAGAAGAATCACACTGGATCAAATTTATCAGATTTATAACTCTCTCTTTTCGCCGTCGGCCGTGCTCAGTCCCGTGGCTGAAACCAGGCTTGGGATGGGTGACTTCCCAATGTTTCATTCCAGAGAGTTCTGAAAAGGTGGCCCCACAGTTTACCGGGACTAGGACCCATGCCTTCTTTGTCTTTATTTTATAGAAAAAGAATCAGACAGTGTTCGACATCTCTCTTGGAGGCACCAAGTTTCAAGACCGTCATGTTCATAAATACACTCCCCTCTCAGAAGGAGCAGTTCCCTTCCAAGAGTGCTACGATGTACACACCAGCCACGAACGTGTGTGCTAGTCACAGCCTCGGACATGAAACTTCAAAGCCAAGCCAAACATGAAGCGCTTTAACATTAGAATAAAGGATTTATGAAAATTCATCCACACAGCCTGGGCTGGAGAGGTGGCTCAGTGGCTCGGAGCACTGACTTCTCTTGCAGAGGACCCAGGTTTGGTTCCAGTCACGTGGCAGTTCACACCTTACTGTAATTTCAGTTCCGGGGCCACTGAGTACATGTGGTGCACAGACATACATGCAGAGAAAACACATAAACATTAAAAAAGCTTTACAACCAAACATAGTCTCAACAGCTTGTTGAGCCGAGGGCACTGGACTCTATGATGTGGTCACCAACCAACACGTTCAGAGTGTGCAAGGAGCACATGTCACACACTCCCCAGTACACACACTCATGTGCACATACCCAGCATATGACATGGACTCGTTTTTTCATTCCAATCTCTATATTTTAGTTTTTTTTCTTTCTTCAAACTCTTTCGAAACTAAGAGATGATGCTGCCCGCACTCTTGGGCCTTTAGAAGCACCGACGCGATGCATCTTCATTTATGAAATTCTATCGAGGGCTGAGGCTATGAGCCAGGTAGTAGGATGCTTACCTAGCTTGCACAAAAGCCCGAGTTTGATTCTCAGCATCAATTGTGTCTGCAATACCAGGACTGCAGATAGAAGTAGAGGCAAGGGGGGTCATCAAGTTCATGGTCATCCTCAGCTATGTGGTGATTCAAGGCCAGCCCAGGCTACGTGAGGGGAAATATAAAATTAGATTGGTTATGGAAAGTTTACTCATTTTGTTTGCTTTGCTAAAAGTGATTTTAAGCTAACAGCTTAGAGGAGAAAGAAACCATGTTCAGAAAATGTTCAGAATAGGCCTTAAGCCGCGAAAGCATTTTGACATTAGCAGAGGCAGTCAAATGGAGTATTTTTCCGGTCCTTCATTGTTGGTGGAATAGTTTGTTTCAGGATGACTTTCTGGAAACACATATTTATTCTTATTAAGCGTGTTTTCTTGGTTGGCCACGTTCTTACTCATTCTGACACAAGTCAAACTGTTTCAGGCCTTAATTTTTTCCATTTAACATTTTCTAGTGTCTGTTGTGTGTTCTGGTGATGGAAAGTCCACAGTGAGTAAAACAGGCCAAAAAAAATCCCAGCTTAATTTCTCGTTCAAATAAGGCAGGCCGTAAACAGATAAATAAACGAAACATATTGGCTGGCAGATGGTGGCACGTTCTTTTGAAAAAGAAATGTGGACAGAGGGAAGATGGGGTTCGGGAAAAGAAACTGAAGTTCTTTAAAATAGAAAGAACTAGTCAAGGAGGCTAGAGAAGACCTTGTAGGAAGCAGCGCTTCAGCAAAGAGCTAAAGATAACGGAGAGCACAGGATACAGCTTTGGGGTTTCCTAGCACTTCCAAAAACACAAGGGAAAAGTTAAGGAAGGAGACAGGAAGGAATAAAGGGAAGAATAAACGAAGGAAGGAAGGGAAAAAGGAAGGAAGAGGAGGAAGAGTTGGGGAGGGAAAAATAAGAAGTGGAAGGAAGGAAGTTAAGCGTGATGAAGACGGTAGCCATGGTTACCCATCACAGCACTGCGGCCCTTCATGGACCTGGTCAACTGACAGAGCCTGGAGACCACAGAGCATCTTGGAGTCACCCCACATCCTTGCTTTCGCTCACAGCCCTCCTTCAAGCCAGGGGGAGCTCCACCAGCCTTCTTGTCAGCTAAACGCTCTTCAAAGTGCACAGCAATTTCATTTGGAAAAAATTTATCAACAACCTGGGACTCTGAGCCAATATTTGTAAAGCACTTCAAGATCCTCACTCTCCCAAGACTGATCAAAAACAAGGGGTTTCCTGAGAGAATGTAAGTGTATCATTTGTGTGTCTGTTCTCTCTTGCACTTTATCTCAGTGGTGTGTTTTCCTGACCACCACTATCCATAGATGCCGGCCCATGAGGCTCCAGGCCCTTTGAAGCTTGGGAAAGCTCACTATTACATGGCTCTTTTGCAGGCCTGGCCCTGTTGTATAGTAAACAGGCTAGCACAACTGCCTTTTGCACAGCAGTGTTCCAAGTGTGACAGAGGCACTCTAGAAATTCTAGAACCTTTGAGAGACGTTGGCAAAGTCAAGTCTACATAGGCCTCATCGGGATGTGGAAGTATTGTGTTCCTGTTCCACTTTCCTAACTCATGAGTAGATAGCCTTCTTTTCCAGAGGCTGACGGTGATATCTGAACAGATAGAACGTAGGGGCAGATGTGGGTATCTAGACTAAGCAAGAGTTCACAGTGTTAAGGCAATGACAGTCTTCAGATCCCAAAGAGCTGATTCACAAAAGGGGACCTCGGAATGGCCTGCGAGTATGTGAAAGAAGAGTCAGCGTCATTCATCATCAAGGAATAGAAATCAAAACCATGAGGTGTCTGCTCACAGCCGTTAGCCTCGCTGTCTGAGAGGAGAGACAAAGAAGGACAAGCTCTGGTGAGCATGTGGAGAAATAGGCCTCCTTGCCATGGGTGACAGGGAGTTCAGGAAGTGCCGCCATTGTAGAAAAGATGATTACAAAGGTGCCTCCGCTATCAAAAATAGAACCACCATGTAATCCAGCAGTCCCATTGTTTTTGAGTATGTTGCCAAATTAGATGAAATCAAAGAGATAATTGTTTCATGGTTTTCCCAGTGCCATGCAAAAAAAAAAAAAAAAAAAAAAAAAAAAAAGGGTCCAATGGAGTGTGCACCAGTGGGTGGATGGGCACAGGAAATGTGGTTTGTGTACAAGATGGTGTGCCGTGTAGTCGTAGAAAGAAATGAAGTCTTACCATTTGTTGTTTGTGTTCTGACAAATAAAACTTGTCTGGAGATCAGAGGGCTGAGCCAGTAACTAGTTAACCGTAGAGGCCAGGCAGTGGTGGCACACACTTTTAATCCCAGCACTCAGGAGGAGGAAGCAGGAAGATCAGGAGTGCAAGGCCACCCTGGGCTATAAGAGATTGAACCAACCTAAAAAGGGAATGGAGCCCAGTGGTGGTGGCTCACACCTTTGATCCCAGAATTTGGCAGTATAGGTCTTTAATACAAGCGCTAGGGAGGTGGAAACAGGAATATAAGGCAGGTAGAGCTAGGATGTCGCCCGCCATTCAGGCTGAGGATTTGTAGAGATTTAGCAGAGGAAAAAGATTTCTGATGACTGGCTGCTCTGCCTCTCTGATCTTTCACCTTTCACCCTAATACCTGACTTTGGGTTTTTATTGATTAAGACTAATTAGATTTATGCTTCAGTCATTTACGATGCTGGAGAACTTAACCAGGCATAGAAAGGCATGTTCCACCATCTGAAATGTGTAGTCTGACACCTGAGGTTGGACGGCTAGGGTGTAGGGAGATGCTGGTCAGAAGGCTCGGAATTGCAGTTAGAGGGGGCGTGTCTTTTCTGAAATCCGGGAGAAGCAAATGTGTAGACAAAAAGGAAAGAACTGATCGCCTGGGGATGGTGGTGCAAGGAATGAGACCAGAGGAGCGAAGTAAGCTAGCTAGCTTTCGGATGAAATGTTCTAGATGCACGGTGGTGATGGCTGTACAGCCGTGAGAGCAAGCGTACTGCAAACCACCAGAATGTATCACTTACCTGGATGAAGCGTTTTTAAGAGGGCTGGCAAGACTCAGCCAGGAAAGGTGTTTGCTGCCAAACCTGATGACCTGAGTTCAATTCCTGGATCCCATATGGTGGAAGAAGAGAAATGACTTCTGAAGGTGTCTTCTGACCTCCAAACGCATGCTATGGTCTGTGTTAGTGCACACACACACACACACACACAAACCTTCACACCTATACACTCACAAACACACATTTTAAATAAATAAATGTAATAAAACTTTAAATAAACTTTTAAAGCTAATAGCTTTCATTATTTTTTAAATGTTGTTACCTTGTAACAATTCATGTACAATAACACACAAGTTTAAGCATGTACAAAGACCCAGACATCAAAAGGTCTGCAGACCCCGTCTCTGTACAAGGTGAGCACCAAGAAAGTAGAGGTTTGTTTGGCTTATGTGTCAGGACATCCAGGATACCCCAAAGTGCCCCACTGCACTGAAAAAACAAAATGCTGCTCACAGGTTACATTAGTTCTCGTAAGTGCAAAATCTAGTGTATTGTGTTTTAAAAATGAAGTTTTGAATTTTTAAAATAGGGCCTTCTCTTACATGATTGTTCTTTTTTTAAGGTTAGCATCCAAAGGATTCTTTGGACATGATTATTCTACATAAACATTTAAATTACTTATGGAAAGAATTCAAAATAAAAAGAAATTGTTATTTGTCTCCATTTAAACCTCTCCAGGTTAACATACCCCAGACAGAAGAAACTATTTGGCAGTCACAATGACTTTCCAGAGAGTCTAGAAGAATTTAACGAAAAAGAGACTTGCTCCATTCAACTGAGAACACATGGATTCTAAGCTAGTTCACACGCAGGCCTAGGTAGAGCTTACTATACGTTCCTCTGCTCTGTAGTTCATGCCATCACGTATGCAGTTCACTGTTAGTCAAGCATCCTATGTGCACGAGGCTGTGTCTGTACCATGAATGGCACAGAAACTCCTCATCCTTTATCTGATAACTACAAATGGGGAGAAAACACAGAAAATCAGGCATGTGGTCAGTAGGTTCAGTCAATATATCCTTGGGGAAGTTAGAAGGAAATGATATTTTATTTTATTTTATTTTGGTTTTTGAAGACAGAATTTGTCAGTGTAGCCCTGGCTGTCCTGGAACTCATCCTGTCGACCAGGCTGGTCTCAAACTCAGAGATCCGCCTGCCCTGCATCCCGAGTGGTGGATTAAAGGTGTGTGCCACAACCACCAGGCTTAGGAAATAATTTTTAAAATGTTTCTGATGGTTTCTATTCTTAAAGATAATTTGAATGTTGAATGCCATACTGTTGCATTAGGTAGGTTGGACAAAAAGCAAGATACCCAAACTAACTTGCACAGCCCCCTCTGAGAGTAGGCTATTAGTACTCTTTCCCTAACAGCACTTCTCAGCAACTTTTTATTATTTAGAGGATATTTGATTAATTTTTGTAATCAATCCCACATAGATAAACCTTACATACTTAATACAGTTCATGGGCCCTGTACAAATGGAAGAAAATTAAGTTTAAATGTTTCTAGACCAATACATCTGTTAATTTTCTGTACAATGACAACCAGACATGGTAAACAATGGCAGCTTGTTCAGCAGCAGCAGCAGCAGCAGCAACAACAGCAGCAACAGCAACAATAGCAACAGCAGCAACAACAGCAACAACAGCAGCAACAGCAACAATAGCAACAGCAGCAACAACAGCAGCAACAGCAACAACAGCAGCAACAGCAACAATAGCAACAGCAGCAACAACAGCAGCAACAGCAACAATAGCAACAGCAGCAACAACAGCAGCAACAGCAACAACAGCAGCAACAGCAACAATAGCAACAGCAGCAACAACAGCAGCAACAGCAACAATAGCAACAGCAGCAACAGCAGCAACAACAGCAGCAACAGCAACAACAGCAGCAACAGCAGCTGCAGCAAGAGTAGTAGCAGCAGCCACAGCAGCAGCAGCAACAGCAGCTGCAGCAAGAGTAGTAGCAGCAGCCGCAGCAGCAACAGCAGCAGCAACAGCAACAATAGCAGCAACAGCAGCAGCAACAGCAGCAGCAACAGCAACAATAGCAGCAACAGCAACAATAGCAGCAGCAGCAACAGCAGCTGCAGCAACAACAGCAGCAGCAACAACCGCTGCAGCAGCAACAGCAGCAGCAGTAGCAATAACAGCAGTAGCAACAACAGTAGCAGCCACAGCAGCAGCAGCAACAGTAGTAGCAGCAGCCGCAGCAGCAGCAACAACAGCAGCCGCAGCAGCAGCAGCAGCAACAGCAGCAGCAACAGCAGCAGCTTTTCCAGGTTCTGCAGTCACTGGGACGAAACTGGGAAGACATCCAGCATGCTTCATTAAAATAAAAATCAAAACCAAAACCCCAGAAAACAGCACACTTTTGTCACTGTTGGGATCCCTGTACCATTTTTTTTTTTTATTAGCCTTTCAATCATTACCTGTGAAGAAAACTCCCCAGGCAACCTCAGTTAAAAGACCCCTGACTAAGACCCCGGCCACCACAACAAATCCCTAAGCAGGTACAAGGACAACACATTTTTATCAAATGACTCCTGTTCACCAGCTCCTCTCAGGGCCTCGAGGATTCAGTGGTCACTGACTCATGAAATTTATATTTCACAGGGAGAAGCAGACAAGCCAACAAGCGATCGGAGTCATTTCAGATATGAACACCATGAATTAGACGGACAAAGCAGGGCAGAGTGTTAAAAGGAGAATTGTTGCAGGGTATGCGTTAGGGACCGGGGTGAGCAGGGTGTTGGGGTCACTCTGTGACGTGATGACAGTGAGCTGAGACAAGGCCGAGGGAAATGAGCTCTCTGGAGGAGCGGCACCCCACCCCCACCCCCTCCACTCCCACCCCCCAGAAAAAAACTACAAACTGCACAGACAGATTTGTGCCAGCTGGCAGGTCTAAGTGGGGTGTGCTTGGTGAGCACCAGGAAGAGAAGGGGCTGGCTGTCAGCACTGGAGCCTAGGGAGGCCAAAGGTTATGCCCGGTGGGGTCAGAAGGCAGCAGAAACTAAGACAGGGAAGGCCTTGGATTTGGGGTTTCATTTCTAGTCCCTTGAGGAATCACTGGAGTGCTGGCTTTGGACACATAAACCATGTTGCATTTGTAGGAATCAGCGCAGCTTCTCCTTGTGGAGTGAAGTGTGTGGCTGTAGCCAGAAGCAAAGAGACCTGTCAGCTACTGACTGTCTGTCTCTCTAGGGAGGGGTGGACTGCAGTGGCGGAGGTGAAGGAGATGACAGGAGATAAGAGATTGGTTATTTAAAGTTGTGCAGGAGGTATTTTATAGATGGGGTACTATCTCTTTCTAGGCGTACAGCTTTCAGACACCCATGGATTTGTCTGGACTCAGGGTGGGTCAATGGAGCAGTTCACCATTCCCACTACCACCAGGCATGTTGTTACCCAGTTCAAAATGCTTCCCCTTAGGTCCTTCCCCCTTCAATCTCCCTCAAACACAGCTTTCATGGTGTTTGCCTTGCTGATAAGCTCATACGTGTATTCATGGAGCTATTGAGCAATGGCAGTGAGCTAGTCTGGTTTGGTGGGTGTGGTTCACACACCTGAGATACAGCCCTTACTTCCTCCAGGAGTTTTATGAGAATTTACCTGGATAGATGCTATTAAAACATATGGAATGATTAAATGGAAAAACAGATAGTAGGGTTTACTCTACCTCTTGAATAAAAGAAATTTTAGCGGTGAGGGCAAGGGGGCCATGTTAAAAAAAAGAAAGACACAGGATGAGAGAGAGGTGGGGGGAAAAGAATGAGAGAGGGAGAGGGAGGAAAATGAATGGGAGAGATCATGTTAAGAGAGAACATTTGCTTTGAGAGTCTGGGAATCAAAGTCACAGAGAGAAGAGGTGCGGGACTTTAGATTGCCCTCAAAGCTGGGTACCAAGGCTTTAGAGTTGATTCTGCTGGATATAAGAAGTTGTTAAAAATTTGCCAGCAAGATAAAGGCTTAGCCGACACTAGTAATTATTTCACTCTGTAATTTTACCATCTTTAGATAGTTGTTACAAACCTGGCATGTAATTCATTGGACTTAAAAAAATATGCCTTGTGTGTGCGGCCTCTACGGAGTAGGCACACAGTAATGTCTGCTGGTGGAGATGCTTCACGTGCTCAAGGAAGACAACATGGTGACGGCCCCTGGTCTGGATGGAAAAGAATACATCTGGTAAGTGAGGAGGTAGCAAGGAAGACGTTCCAGAAATGCACGAAGGGAGAAATACGGAAGTGAAAAAATGCTTTGAAAATAGGTCCAGAGAGATGCCTCAGTGGTTAAGATCATATGACCTTGTAAAAGACCTGAGTTTGGTTCCCAGCACCATGCTGGATGGCTCACAACTACCTGTAATTCCAGCTCAAGGAGATCTGATGTACTCTTCTAGCTTCCAAGGATACAGCACACGCACACACACACACACACACACACACACACACACACACACACATACAGAGAGAGAATATGGAAAAATAAATTCTTTTGAAGCATAATTAAAAAACTCTAACCAATTTGAATGCAGAAATAGGTTTTTACAAAACCTAAGTTTTCATGTCTAATGTTTTGGAAAGTCTTGATGCCAGTCAGGCAAGATGGAAGAAGCCAGTGAGGGAAATTAGTTCAAAGAGTGAGATGAATTTGGTTCTGGATGGAGTACAGATTGCATTTCTCATCAGAAATGGCTTGAGGGAGGAGAGGGTTATCTTGGACCATACTTTAAGAAGACAAAATTCATCGTGGAGGACAGACATGGCTGCTGGGCCCCTGTTCACGGTGTCTGAAGCTTGTGCACATTTTGTTACATTTCGGCAGATGAGGAGACAGAGGTCTGGGGTGGGAACCCAGGCCTCAGGGCAGGGGCCGCAGTGACACACCAGGTAAGCTTTACCCATTGAAGGTTTCAGAAACTCCCCAGACAGTTCCATCATCAGCTGGGGACCAGGCATCCAAACATCAGGACCACGTGAGTGCTGCCAGACAGGACTTGGCCTTAGTGGCAGGATATTCATTTAGAGATGGCCTCGTAGACTGCCCCAATGGAAACAAAGTGGCTCTGAGGAACTCTGAAGTTCTGCCACAATTCATTCACTTCAGCAAATGTACACAGAACTGTCTGCTCTGAGGTGGAATCCAAAGTTCAAAGATGGGGCCTTGATGGTTGTGTAGCCCGGTGAGGAAAGCAGAGAAGGCAAAAAGGAATTCAGTCTCACAAAAGTGTGTAGAGGGGACAATGTGTTGACCAGGAGAATTAGGCAGGCCCCACTCACCTGCGCAAGTTTCCTACCTGAGCAAAACGGGCTATCCCAGAGAAGAGCCCAGGGAAGCAACGCAGAGGGCACCTCGTGTTGAAGTACCTGCCCTGCGTCTTGTTACTCTGGCCTCGATTGTCTACACCCAGATTTGTGGTCTTGTAGTTGATAGAAAGATGGCCAGATACTCATCCGGGAAACTACCCCCACTGTTTTTCTCTTTATTTCCCAGTGTGTGACAGACACAATACAGATTGTTGTGAATGTCACGGAGTGGACACACATCAGGAAAAGAGACTATGTGTGAAGACGCTCAGATGTGCTGGCTCATGAACAGAATTACCAGAGTTACAGGAAATAGAGGCCTCTCAGGAAGGCTGGGGAAGGCTTTCAACCCCACCATTGAACCACAAGAAGCACAGCTGCTCCTGAACAGAACAATAATTTTCTGGCTGACAACATGATTTTTTGTTTTTATTTTATCTTTTTTGATATAAGGTCTATGTGGCCCAGGCTGGGCTAAAGCTCACAATCTCACATTTCAGTCACTGGGATGTCCTTATTTCGAATAAATTCCTAACATTTGTGGTGTAGTGGCTTAGAATTTCATGCCTTCTAAAGTCCCAAGAAACATAAGAAGATACTCCTGTTGTTTGGCTTTGATTCTGTCTGCAGAAGAGGTTGCTCCGTGGAGAAGGGTCAGGTGATGGTCAGAAGACAGATCAAAAGGCTGTGTGTGTGCACATGTCCAGAAGAGTCTAACAGTAGAGGGCAGAAACCAGTTACAGCTCGCAGCAAGCCCACTGTAACGAGTCTCTCCCTGTCCTGATGGTCAGCTCCCAAATAGTGATACAGAGACTTATTAATGATGAAAGCTCGGCCTTTAGCTTAAGCTTGTTTTCAACTAACTCTTATAACTTAAATTAACCTTTATTCTTTATTAATCTACATTCTACCATGTGGCTTTTACCTCTATCCCATTCTGTATGTCTGACTTGTTCTGCATCTGGCTGGCTTCCCAACCTTTCTTCCCAGAGTCCTCTCTGTCCCCAGAAGTCCTGCAAAACATCCTTCTGCCTAGCTATTGGCCATTCTGCTCTTTATTAAACCAATCAGAAGGTACCTGGGCAAAGACACATTTTTACAGTGTAAACGAGTATTCTGCAACAGCCCACAGTAGCAGTCATGCTTGCTGCTAGTCTCTCTTCCTTTCTGTTGTGATCCCGAGGCCTGCCTGTGTGTATGATCTCAGGAAGAGCATGGGAACAGGTGCACGGGTAGACTCGCTAGTGCAGCCACTAGGCTTGAAGGGAAGCCACCCCAGAAGATAGTCGTAGAAAGGATGGCTTCCAAGAACTAGCTGCCAGGTTGGGATCCCTTGATTTGTTAACAATGAAGGTTTCTAATCTACTTCACATCAACTGTGTGACACACACAGGGAATGGGCTGGGAATTTTAATTTCTGCAAGTACGGTAGATGATTCTGGAAGCACCCCAAACCCCACTCCATCCCCTACCCCTATCCCGGGCCCTGGTACTGTCAACTCTGTGGTATTGAGGAAGGAAAGAGAAGGATCACCTGGAAGGTGGCTGCTAAGAAAACATCTGAGCGAGCGTGGACGATGGAGAGGCCTGACACGCTTCTGTAAGAATGGCTGAGGGAGTGAAGGGAGAGGACCTCTGTGAGGTGAAGCTAGAGAGAGGGGTGCGCAGAACCAACAGCAGGGACTGTCCTGCTCTGCTTTTGTTGCCAACGGGTGTCATTTGTTCATTTCCCCAGCTACCCAGCCCCAAAATAATCACAAAGAAATTGTATTAATTAAATCAATGCTTGGTCCATTAGCTCTAGTTTCTTATTGGCTCTTACATCTTAATTTAACTCATTTCTATTAATCTGTGTATTGCCACGTGGCTGTGGCTTACCGGGTAAAGTTCTGGCGTCTGTCTCTGGTGGGTGGGGCTACATGGCTTCTCCCTGACTCCACCTTCTTCCTCCCAGCATTCAGTTTAGTTTTCCCTGCCTAGCTAAGTTCTGCCCTGCTATAAGTCCAAGCAGTTTCTTTATCCATTAATGGTAATCACACACACAGAGGGGACTCCCACATCAAATGGGGAACAGCCCAGAGTGGTCTGGGGGGGGGCAAGCCTACCCTGAGGAATTACCCAGATCAGACTAGAAGTGAATATGTCTGAGGCTGATTGTTAATTGATGTAGGAGGGTCCAGCCCACTGCCCACTGTGGGCAACATCATTCCTAGGCAGGCAGTCCTTAGCTGTAGAAGGGAGCTAAGTATGAGCCTGGGGGTAAGCCAGGCAAGCAGTGTTCCTCCGTGGCTTCTGCTTCAAGCTCCGGCTTGAGTTCCAGCTCTGACAATCCCTCAGTGATGAACTGTGACCTGAACGTGTGAGCCAAACGAACCTTCTTCCTTTTAAGTTGCTTTTGGTCAGAGTGCTTTATCTCAGTAACAGAAGCAAACCAGCAGCAGGAATTGCAGACTCGTTTTGGGAACCGTGAGCCAAGATGGTAACTGAGACCCTGTGGATGGGTTAGATTTCTGCTGCTGCTAGAATTTTTGTAATCAGCATTGAAATGCTACACGGAGCACTGCGGTCCTCTTATGATGCAGGGCACCAGTTGCTGAGAAAGACACCGCTCACCATGGACTTGAAGCAGCGCAGAATCCAGCTGTGGTAGGACACAAAACAACATTCAAATGCGCACAAATTAATCTAACAAATTCACAGTGCTCCTCATGCAGCAGATGGTTTTCTAGTCACCCTAGGATGTGGTTCATCAGAAGGTGACCTCAGTGCCTGTAAAAGCCGATTTCGTAAGGTGATAAAGGCAGACAGTGACAGGCTTAGAGAACGCTAAGCAAGGATTTAGTCCCAGAGAGGGCGCCTAGAGTGTTCATCCAGCAATGTATGACTTTACTGAATGTCTTATTTGTGTCCGTCCTGTTACACGCACCAGAACTTTAGCAGTCAACAAAACAAGCCAGAATCCTTGCTCTCATGGTTTATGCTTTGAAAAGAAAAGAGTTGAGAAACAAAAAAAGAGCTGGGCATAGTGCCACGTGCCTTTAATCCCAACACTCGCAGGCAGAGAGAGGCAGCTCTGTGAGTTTGAGGCCAGCCTGGTCTACACAGAGATCCTGTCTCAAACAAACAAACAGACAAGAAGAAAATGGAATACTAAGGCAGATCAAATGGTGATGAGCTTTTTGGAGGAAAATAAGTAGTATTTGGGGATTATGGGTAACTGTAGTATCGAAGATGTTCTTTAAGGAATATCTTATTTAAGAGGAAAAAAAAGACATTTAAACAAGACTAAAATGCCAAGATAGAAGAGGACGCAGTGGGCATTGGTAGCATGGGAGATTTAGAGGAAAAAGCCAACCTCCCCTCTTCAAAGAGCAGCCAGAGGTCATCGTGAATACATGAGAAAAAGGAGGTGCAATGCTTGAGACAAGGAAGAAGGTAGGGGTAGCCAATAACCCAAGGCAGCACAAAGTCTTAGGAGAATTTTGCTTTTACATTAAGTGCAATGGGAGCCAAAGTGGAACTCGAGGCAGACTGAGCTACTCTGACAGTTAGGGTACTTCAGCTTAGCAGTCTGAAAGTAGACTCCATGTCTTTCGTCATCTGTAAAATAGTGGCGATGACTCTAACGTGAGGGTGTTGTGACAATTCAATAACATTATAAGCAAAAACACTTAGCAGTTACTTGGTGCCTCCTGGGCCTCCCACCTCGTGCTGGGAGGAAGAGGTCAGGGTACAAAGAGTGACAGCTTGGCCAGCTGACATCACTTCAGGGATCTACTGGGAGTTTCCTGGGCGGCTGATGATGTGGCTGCCGCAGAGACTAGGCTGGGTGGGTGGGCAGTCACTGCGGCACGGGCTCCGGCTCTGCAGGCCTCCATCGATGGCACTCCCTCGGTGGTGTATCAGTGCAGTCTTTGGGAAGGCATGATTATCAGCCTCCCGGTTTAGCTCTGGGTGTGAACCGAGGAACGTTCGAACGCCTTGCACCTCGTGTCCGGAGGGGTCTCCCCGGATCTGCCCCGTGCAGCCAGAGCAATCTCACAAACCAGCTCTGCCTGTGGTTTCCGGGCCGGGAAGCCAGCCTGGGTCTCCCTAGAGAGACCCCGCCCGGGTTAGAAGGCTGCAGGCTCGGGACCCTCCAGCCAAACGACCACGCGGAGGGCAGCGTCCGGGGTCCGCCCCCGGCAGGACTGCGCGCGCCCGCCAGCCCGCCCCCGGGGAGCAGCGGGCGACCCGAAGCGCAAGCCCGGGGGCCGGGGATCGGCGTGGGGCCACCGCCTTCTCGCAGCACGTTCGCGTGCCGCCGCCCTAGGCCCGTCCTGGCCGCCGCTTCCCGCCCCGGCTCCCGCTGGGCTCGGCTCGCAGAGCCGCGGCCGCTCCCTCCCTCCCTCCCTCCCTCCCTCCCTCCCTCCCTCCTTCCGTACTCCCGCCCCCGCCCGCCCCCCGCGCGCGCGGCCGAGGCGGAGCGCCGAGCGCATCGATTGGCCTGCCTCCCTGCGCCCGCCCGCCCTCCGGGCCCATCGCGCGCTCCGGGCTCGACTCGGCAGGCGGCGGCCGCGGCGGCTGAGGCGACGAGCGCTGTGGCGGCGACTGGGGCGGCAGAGGAAGGCGGCGGCGGCGGCGGCGGCGGCGGCGGCTCGGTCCGGAGTCCCGCTCCGCTCCCCGCGCCATTTCGGTCCCGGAGCGAGCGCGGCACGGGCCTGAAGGCGGCGGCGGCGGCGGGAGCCTGAGGCGCGGAGGCTCCGCGGCGCGGAGAGAGAGGTAGGGCGCGGACGGCGGGAGCCTGGGCCGCTTGCCCGGGTGCCGAGCTCGTCGCGGCTGGCCGGGCGGGGCCGTGGCGCTGAATGAAGCCGGCTCTGGGAGGCGGGCGCGGGGCACCGAAGTCGGGCGGCCGCCGCTTCCTGGACGGGGGAAGCCTTCCTTCCTCCTCCGCGCCGCCCCGGCCTCCCCGCTCGCTCGCCCGCCCGCCCGGCCTCGGCTGCAGCAGCCGGCATCCTCGCCCGGCGCTCGGCTCAACTTGTCGGGCGAGCTTCCCCCCCCCCCCACACACACACCCCAGGTCGGGTGCGAGCCCCTGGGGAGGTGGCGGCGGGAAGTGCTCGCACCCCGCGGCCGGAGGTCCTGGTGGATCTCGGGGGGAGGAAGGGGGATATGCATCTGCCGCCGGGTTCGCGACCGCTCCCCTCCCCCACGCGTGTCTGGGCTGTGACATTGCCGCGGCCACAAAGGAGGAGGTGGAGGTGGCGGCGACGGTGGTGGCAGAACAGGTGGCCCACGCCCTGCGCGGAAAGCCCGCGACCCGCAGGGGAAAGCAGAAAAGTTAATGCGGCAAGTCTGGGTGGCTTTGTGTGTGCGCGGAGCCGGAGAAACGGCGAGAGCCGAGGCAGGGGGCTGGCCCCGAGTGGAGGGAGCGCCGGCAGCTCGGCTCTCAGAGCCTCAAGTTTGAATCGCCTGCTGCCCTGACCCCTCCAGCCTGGCGGGTTTGTCCCTTGCCCTTTCCAATCCGACTCCAGAGTTCATTGTAGCCTTCGGGCGGACCACTGTGAAATCCTCTCAGCCCCAGCCCCGAGCCAGCCTTGTGAAAGCTCGATTTTCATCAAGGCAAGGAGTTTTAAAAAACAGAATGACATGTTATGTCTGTCGTGGAAGAATCATCCCAGAAGACATGTTGAAAGGCCTGTTCTGATAATCACTTGGGAATTAGCCTTCTGTCTGGTGTCACTCCTGGACGGAGGGTCGGATTGCCGACCCGACATGTGACACACAATAGATATCAAGTGTGCTTGGTTGGTGTCAGTACATTTACTTTGGAACTGTAACCATCCTCAGGCATCCTGGGCTTTAAGAGATGGCAGTAATTTCATTTTACACCTTTTAAAAAAATTATTATCAAAATTGTTGGAATCTAGTCCCGGTCACACCCCTTTTCTACCTTTTGTAACTGGGAGGAGAGGGGGGGTCTTTCTGGCGTGAGATCTTCCTTGAGTAAGACATCTTTTTTTCTAGTGGATTTAATATTACTAGGTTTTAAAAACCCGACTTGAGAATTTTTATTTTCAGCAAAAACTAGTGTGTAAGTAAGTACCAGGAGACATGCCTCTAGTCACGCGTGTGATCTAGTTATCTGTCCCCAGTAGACTCTAAGATGGCCTGGAGGACTTCTTTACACCCCTAAACAATTATTGAGGACCTTAAAAATCCTTTGTGGGGACATACCAGTATTTACCACATTAGAAAGAACAATCTTTTATTTTTCAGTTAATTTAGAGCTAGAATTAACATGCCTGTTGGTCACATGAATGCATTTTTAATGAAAAATAACTTTTTTCAAGCAAAATGAAATAGAGTAGCATTGTTTTACATGTTAGCAACCTGTTTAGTTGTCTTCATAGGAGACAATTGTATTCCCTCATACCTGATCTTATGTCACCTGTGATTACATGTAAGCAACCTGTTTAGTTGTATGTCTTCATAGGAGGTAATTGTATTCTCTCATACCTGATCTTATATCACCTGTGATTAGAGCCCAGAAAGGTGGCTGCACTCGGAGAACTGTAGTAAGAAGGCTGAAGTACAGTTGCGATAAAAATAGTCTCACCTCTCACTCCACACACACAGTCTTAGCCCCACTGGGGTCCCTCCACTGCCCTGTCAGCTAGCACACTGCGGGAGGTCAGAGGTCCCATTTCCAGGTGATTCCTTTCCTTTCCCACCTGCTATGCCTGCATCTGTTATCAAACTCAAGGCAAACAGGTAAGTTATGTTAGTACTGGCTCCCAGGATGGCTCTAGGCAGACCAGGAGAGGCTAGGTGGGGCAGAGGAGGCCGGGAGGGGGATGAAGGTCTGGTAACAGTGGTTTCCTGACCTTGTGGTACTGTTACTGAGTGGCTCAGGCACAAGGTGAGGACAGTGTGTTGGAAAAACAAAGTGCATTTGTTTCCTCTTGGTGGCTGCCTGAATCATTCTTGGTCATCAATGAGTAGACTGTAGTTTGTGTTTATTTACACTATATACACATACATTAATGTGGAACTATTCTGCAATTGTGGCTTACTGCCATTCTTTTACATCCATGCCCCCTTTTATTTGTAATAATATGTATTCTATGAGGAAAAGGAGATAAAATGAATATATTCATTTTGTTTAAAAAGTATTTTTTTTTTCTGTTTGGGGAGTTAACTGTATAAATTGCCAGTTGTCACTGCACCTGTTGGAAGACAGTGTCTTGTAAGCAGAGTAAAAGTTGCAGACCCCTGCTGAGGAACTCTTTATATCCATCACATTTTTCTCTTGCCAGAAGTAGTGTTTATCTCTGAATTTTACTCAATTTTATTTTTCTTCTACGCAGGTCCTGTTTTTAGTACTCATGTAGGATTATATATTATAATTGATGTGATCACTTATACGGAATAGTTGATCCCACACCCTTAAAACACTCCTACTCTTTACCTTTGTTTTCCCCACAGGGACTTTAAAGGTTAAGATGTCATCAGGTCGTATCTCTCTGAAAATGCCACATATTTGTTCATTGCCTAGGTTCTTCTTTGCCCACAGTTCAGTTTGGACTCTAGACTCCTATTCTGTTGCCTGTCAGGGAGATTTCTGCAACTGTTGGCTCCAACAAAGACACTCTTGGCTACCTGCTTCTAACTGAATATCCAGACCGCAAGGAAGCACTGTAGGGTGGGTGTGGGAATAGCTGTCAGCAGCTTCTGTGGGTGTGTCCCAGGGTACGGAGTGCTCAGCAGGGTACATGTGCTCAGTGAGGTCATGACTGTTCCTCTGAGAGCCATAGCCGTTTGATCAGACAAGCTGAATGAATACAGGACAAAGAAATTGGTTTCCCTGTATTTTTATTAAGTGTTGATGAGGGTTTGTAGGCACAGCTCACTCCTGTGTGCATCTGCAGTCACTGAGTTCCCAATGCTTAGAGTTTTACATAGAAAGGTGAGTGTTAAAATATTGATAAGAGTATTTGGTAATCTTGTGTGCTACATGTTCTAATTTAGTTACATTTTTATTATTTTTATTATAAGGCCTGCTGAAAATGACTGAGTATAAACTCGTGGTAGTTGGAGCTGGTGGCGTAGGCAAGAGTGCCTTGACGATACAGCTAATTCAGAATCACTTTGTGGACGAGTATGACCCTACCATAGAGGTAAATCTCACTTTATATCCTGCCTATGATTTGTGTAGGCAGTCATCCTTTGCATAAAAAGATACCTGTGATTTCTTTTGTTTTTATGAGAAAATTACACTCAATGTTCTTTCAATTCTGTGTTGTGTCCTTTAGTTTCAAGACTTTAAACTGAGTGGTAGGTAACCATAGATGCCAAAAACCGACTTCTCCCAAGAGAACGTCACAGAGTAAGGTCCAGGGTGCCCACTGTGTGCTTGTATTTGCATTTTGATAAGCATATGTTATGATTTTGTGAGCTGAGAATATAGATTTGCATTTGACCTCAAGGTTTTTTGTTTTTGTTGCTTGGTATTTTGGAGTCAGGGTCTCACTATGTAGCTCTGACTATCCTAGAACTCACTATGTAGACCAGACTAGCTTTGAATTCACATAGATCCTGCCTTGCCTGCTCTGCCTCCCAATTGCAGGACCAAAGAGGTGTATCACCATGCCCAGCACCAGTCATTCTTTTGAATGCATTTTATTTTTCTGAGTTTCTTAGAATTTTGATGTGATGGAGAAAATTTAATTATACTAGAAAAATAAAAATCATTTGATGGTTGAGTTATTTAAATAATACAGTTTGATGAGTAAGATCTTCAGGATTATTTTCAGACATTTTTTATTTCTTAAAATCTTAATCAGTTAAAGGCCAACTGCTAAGTAATAAAATTAAAACCTGGATGAGATCGTGAAAAATCAGGTAGTGTGTCCTATTGCTGGCAATAGGTTCAAGTTTTCCAGAGCAAAGAAGGGTTTATTCAACCTCCAAGACCAGGGGGAGGAGCTGTTCTTTAACTGTGCTTGTTAACTCATTTCTCACATTTATGTGTGGTCTAAATATATTAAATTTAACATCAGTGAAGCCTTTGAAATATCTTTTATTGTTAGATTATTTCTTAGATATCTTTACCGCAGTGTGAAGATATCCCGGTCCCTAGCTTTTATTCTTTGCTCTGATGTCCCATTTTTTGATTTTCGAGGTAGGTGCTACTGTACCCCAGGTGGACCTTCAGATACCTGAGACCTGGCTTAAAGTCTTGGTCCTCCAGCTTCTACCTCTTGAGTGACCCCTGTGCCTCCGTGCTCCTGTGGAGCAGGCTGTGCTGGGGAGTCAAACCCGGGGCTTCTGGTGTGCTAACCAGCCCTCTGCCCTCTACATTCCTGTTTCATGAGCCAGTTTAAAAAGAAAAAATATCAGTTCTGAAGAATTTTGTAAAGCTTTGGAATCTCTAGCTATGATACCTCAAATAGGTCAGTGCCCTGTTATGTCTCTCTCTGTGTCTTGAAGAAACACTGAGCTGAGATGGGTTTTGAGGGCATTGGTAAACTTGGAAAAATGTTTATATAACTTAGAACATTGAAGGTTGATTAAATAACAGTTAGGAAGTGTCAAATAGTTTTAGTAGTGCACCACCGTCCAAAAATAGAGCAGAATGCTTATTTGAGAAGATTTGACTTAAACATAAAATTAACTTTAATTTGGTTTCCAAATTTAAATTTAAATTGGTGATGTAGAGCTCCTATGTACTGTTCTTTATACATTTATTTTGACAAGTCAGTTCAGTGCTATAGGTAGTTCTGCTTCCTTCTTTGAGGAAGATCAAAGAGTTGACCCATTTTGAATGATGTTCTGAATCCATGGTTACTCGGTGTGTTCTACCATTTAATCCCAATGTAAAAGGAAGTTTAATAGAAGACGTGAAGTGCAGAAGTTTTCCTGCGATTTGGAAGATTCAGCAGAAGTAATCATCTTCCTTGGAAATCCGAGCATTCCATTGTACTTTCTCCTTTTCAGTCATAAAGCTTCATGGGTGTATACAGCATGAGGCCAGATGTGCAGGATAAAACAGTTTAGGAATTCTTGAGCTCAGAGTTGCTAAAGTGTAATATACACCTAGCAATCCATTATGTGTAAGGAAGGTAGAAAAGGTTTACAAATTTGAATCTCTTGCTCTGATTATGATTTCTGCCATGCCAGAAGACTTGACTCTGGGGAGCACTGATAACCTGTGAACTTTGAAACTGACATTCCCCCAGGTAGTTTAGCCTTCTGGAGAAAAGCATCAGATTGACCCTTACCTTACAAGCTGTAGTGAGTCTCCAAAGAATGGACATGGAAGTTTCTTGGGGTAGTCCATTTCTAAAAGGACTTTAAAGAGACCTGATTAGATGAAAATGCCAGCTTCATACTTTACAAAAAGTTTTCATTGATGAAAAATGTGGTCAGAGAGAAAATTCATGGAAGCTGGGTCTGGTGGCATATCCTACTCTGAGGCAGGAGGATTTCCAGTACAAGACCTGCCTGTGGAACAGATGAGGTGCAAGGACAGCCTGGGCAACTTAATCAGACCCTATCTTAAAGTGAAAAATAAAAGATGGCAGGTGTAGCCATTGGTGAAGTGTGTGTACTTTGGTTCCATTAGTTTCTCTACTTTAAAAAAAAGGCAAGAAGTTTTTTAAAAATTTAAATGATAGTATCACCAAATTTTATTTTAGTGACTTAGAATTTGTGAAAATTTTGATTCTAATCTATAAACTTGTGAGGTGTTCTAATGGGCCTAAGGATATTTAGCTACTTAGTAGTAAGACTGAACTTAAATTTTCTGAATACAAATGATACTTCCACTATTGTATTTTTGTTGTTGTTGCTTTTTGGGTTTTGTTTGTTTGTTTGAGACAAAAACAAAACAATAAAAACTTGTTATTTGTATTTTTAACCTATAGGTACAACCTGTGATTATATCAGTTTATAAATTTATACACACAGGGTTTCTCTGTCTAGCTCTGGCTGTCCAGAATTAACTCTGTGGACCAGGCTGGCCTCAAACTCAGAGATCTACCTGCCTCTGCCTCTGGAGTGCTGGGATTAAGGGTGTGTGCAATTTCCGCTTGATCACTATGGTATTTTTTAAAAGTGAGAAAGCAGCTGTCTTTCAATCTAAGAAAATATTTAATAATCTTCTAGACTATTCATCAGTATACTATGACTTGAATTTAATTTTCTAATGATAACCTTATGGAACATACATAACAGAAGAACACAGGTGTGCCCCTAAAACACATTAACATTGGACACAGTGTAGATGAGAATCACCTTTTCTGTTCTGAAATATTTTTGCCTTTTATGAAGTCCACTAAAGTTTTTCAAAGAAATAATTAACTTGTTAGAGATACATGGTTATTACGACCTCATAGGAAGTCCTCAAACAATACTCAACTAGGAATAGCAAAGAATTAACTAGCCCAGACTATCAGTGGTTCTGAGGTTAAATAAAGTCTTATGTGTTGCATGTAGCTTTAAACATTGCTCAGATTACCAAGTTCATGCGTCAGTAGGAACTTTTACTTGGTTTTCAAGTGTGACATAGGTTCACCTTTTGTAAAGTTAGGTCACTGTGCATTGTGTTGTCTTTCTCTAACGCTGTATTAAAACATTGTAACTTGAAAATAGTCTTATTTTAAAAGCAGTTTTGTTTGAAGAACACTTAGGGAGTTTTCTTTGAAGCTGTGACCAGCTCTTCTCTCTTTGGTGAGTGCCCTCTGCTGGTAACTTACTTGCTTTTATAATAGAGAACAATGAAAACTCAAGTTTGTTATTTTTTGTATTTTAAGCTATAGATGCAACCTGTGATTCTATCAGTTTATAAATCTATCAACTTTACTTGGATGTCTTGTGTAACTAGTAGCTTTACATTTTTCAATGGGTTTTACTCTGCTGATTACTGATACAGAGATTACTTTGTATATGATCTAGTCCTAGCTACAGACGAAGGGAGACAGAGTGGAGCAGACTGCATTTCCTTGTGAGTGCGGGGGGCTTAGCTTGTTGGGTGAAAGGACTAACAGCTGCAGTGTGTTCTGAATTTGCTTGTGCTATGGGGCCACTGCATGGACTTTGAAGCATTGTGTGTCAACAAAGGATTCTAGGAAGGGCTTGTTCAAAATGACAAACTGTGAAGGTTCCCGTTTTGTATACCAGTTGTCAGAAAAACTACAAAATTCAGGCAGTGTATTTACATCAGTATTGTTTACTTAGTATTTATTTAGACCTGAATTTTAAAACCTTGTTGGCTGTGTATCTGAGATTTTTATGAATAGGTTTTAACAAAACCTGGAATCCCTTAGTTCATAAAATGTTATTCAAAGCTCACTTTGTCCCATGAAGTTTTCCTGAGGTTTGGAGAAACACGAGGAGCCAAAAGGCTAGATGACTTCCCGTCATGACACCTACTCATTTTAGATGTATTTTTAGGAGCAGAATTTAGTTTTGATCCAAGGCTATATAATCTGAGAACATTAATTTCTTACCTCTGTTCTGGGAATGAAGCTCCTTGGTAGAGTTCTTACCAGGCATGGGTGCCAGGACCTGAACTCAGGTCTTCTGCCTGAACAATATGTACTGCTAACTGCTGAGCAACCCAGGCTCTATTATTGTGATCCTAATTTAATAAAATTGGTAGGAATGAATAATGATAAATATTGAGAGAGTTAGGGATGGATATAGCAACTGCCTTAGATAATGTTACCAGTTTTTAGTAAAGTCCATCATGAAGGGAAGTCAGGGCAGGAACTCGAGGCAGGGACTGAAGCAGAGGTCATTGAGGAGTGCTGCTCACTGACTTGCTCTCCATGACTGGCTAAGCTTACCTGCTTATTCAGTCCAGGACTCCCTGCTTATGGTGACTCCACTCATAGTGCTGGCTGGACCCTTCCCACATTAACCATTAACCAAGAAAATATCTCACAGTCTGATGGAGGCATTTTCTCAATTGAGGTTTCTTTCCCAGATATGGCCCTTCCTGTGCAAAGTTGGTTAAAAAAAAAACAAATAAACAGAAAAACTGCCAAGCAGTACAGAACTCAGACACATACTTTAATATTAGATAGTATTGCTAGGAAGAATACGGGGACATTTACACAGTGCATGCTCTGGTACACATAACTTCATCAGACTCACTGATGGTCAGTTTGGCAACATGTATTAAAATAAAAACTGCATGTCCTTTGACCAGGTAATTCAACTGCTCAGAAATTATCCTGTGGATTTAATTGCTAAATGTTTAAAAGATGGCTCAACAGTTAAGAGCACTGATTGTTCTTCCAGAGGTCCTGAGTTCAATTCCCAGCAACCACATGGTGGCTCACAACCATCTGTAATAAAATCTGGTGCCAACTTCTGGCCTGCAGGGACACATGTAGACAGAACATTGTATACATAATAAATAAATCTTTAAAAAAATATATGTTTTAAACAAGAATGCTTATTGTGCCCGTGAAGATTATTAATCTAACCCAGGTTTAGTTCCTAGCACCCATATTGGTCAGCTTACAGTTGATTGCAATTCCACCTCTCCAGCGTCTGATGCCTTCTTCTGGTACCTGTATATATATGATTTACTTACATACTCTCAGGCGTGTACATGCGCCTCCCCCCACATACATCAATATAAAAACTAAAACATGAAAATAACTACATGTCTTCCATTGGAAAATTAATACATAATATTATGATCTGTCCATACAAGTTATGTTTTCAAATTGTTGTAAAAGATTAAGTAAGTGTATATGTACTAACATTGAAAAATGTCCATTATATAGGCTGGGCCACACCACATTGTGCTGAGCACTATTTATCTAGACTTTATTATTCCTTCATCCTCTGTGATCATTTAATTTTTAAAAGTGAATATACATACTTATTCCCCAAAAGTAATTAGATTCTATTGGAGCTGAGGAGACAAAAACAGAATTTGGAGATAGAACGCTGAAGTTTTAGATTTTTAGATTGATACAATTAGAATATCCTCTTTTTACAATTACAATGAGTTTCACCATATGGACGACTCTTGGTTTAAGGGATTTGACAACAAGGCCAGGTAAAGAGACGGTTCTCTAAGAAAATGGCATTGGCATCTGTAATTGTTAAGACTGGCTCCATGGTCCTTTAAGCCCCGTAGTCTTACCTTGACACAAGCAGTAGTTGGACTTCAGGTCATAGATAGGTGCATTTTGATAGTCTTGTTTTCAAAACTGGTTTCCTTGAGGCTACTGAGATTTTTGAACTAATGGTAGTTTTCTCTCTTAGGAGTAGCACACATTTTATTTTCTCTAAAGTATTATTCTTAGAAATTGGGAGATAAGTTTTTGTTTTCTTTATCCCTACTTTTAAAGAATTTTGTAATCTCACACTTTGTCATGGACACAAGGTTTTTAATATCCTTGCTCACTAATCAAAAATAGAAATTCTGAACTGTTGTTTTTAGCTCTCCTTCCTTGACCTTGTCCAGACCTATTTGTTTCGAAATGGAAGTAGAATTGCAAAGATCATTCTACGTGCAGATGTCTCATGATACTATAAGGACAAGAGGTACTTCTGGACAGTTGCTAGTGCCAGGCCAGTAGTCGCATGCTTGATATACTATATAAAAAATTGCAATTAACTTTTTATAGCACTTTTCATTTTATGAAGGGATTTTTGTTTTTAATTCTTACCTGTATATTTGGTTTTTATTGTTGTTTAAATTTTTTTATTATGTATACACTGTTTTGCCTGAATCTTTGCCTGCAGAAGAGGGCGCCAGATCTCAGTACAGATGGTTGTGAGCCACCGTGTGGTTGCTGGGAATTGAACTCCAGACCTCTAAAAGAGCAGCTGGTGCTCTTAACCTCCAAGCCTGTATATTTGTACTGTGTATGATTATATCTATTTTTACCACGGAAAGAACAATGGCTTGGAGTAGATGGGGAGCTGAAGTAGCTTGCCAGTACCACAAGTAGTTTTCTGTACCACAAGGAAGGAAAGTTCTGTAGCTGCCTGTAGCTAAAGACTCCGTGCCCATCTTTATCTTAGATTTCTGTTCTGGTCACTGAGACCTGCCTTTTAGGATGTCTTTATGTCAGACCTGTACAGCAACCTATGAACATCAGGAATTAAAATTACACCCATCTTCTCTATACTTCATCTCTGTTTCTGTCTTTAAAACACTGAGCTGAAAATCACATAGAATAAAATAACCTTTTAAAGTATGCAGTCAGTAATGGCTAGTCCTTCCTTAGTTACAGCCGTCGCTGCTATCTAGTTCCAGGATTCCTCAACTCTTCTCCTTCCACTCTCTGTCCGCATGTGCATATTCTTGATACGGAAGTGTAATCATACAGTGTGGCTCTTTGTGTCTGATTTTTACATGTTTGCAGGGTTTACCCTTGTCACAATATTGGCACTTCATTCCTTTTTATGGTAGGGTAGTACTCTATGACAGACATACCATATTTTGTTAATCCCTTCATCAATTAATGGACATTTGAGTTCTCCTTTAGGGCTGTGTTGAATAATAGTCTGTTGTATATTTATGCACAGATTTTTGTGTGACCATCCCTTTCAGTTCTCTTGAGATTGGCCCTGTGTTTAACTTTGTAAGGACCTGTCCAGTGACTGTTGACAGCTACTGTACCAGCCACCTGTGAGGGCAGCTGCGCCAGGTGTGCCAGCTAAGTGTTCTCACAGCTCGACAGACAGCCTTCTTATCCCTGCCGCTCTTTTGTCTCTAGTAACCATTTCCTTATTCCCCTACTTTCTTCTTTCTCCCTTTTCTTTTTAACAGCTATTAGAGTCAGAAGTGCAGTAATATTTCCACATTGAGAACTTCATATGGAGGATTAGTTAGGTTCTAGAAGACTCAAGAGCAGAAAGACAGCACTGGAGTAGTATGCAACACCCAAAAGTGGCTGCCATCCCTGATCATCAGAACTGCTGCAAAGATTTGGGGGCTACTGTAATTAAAAAGTCAAGATGTGCCCAGTGGTGCGGGGCTCCACCTGCAACCATTCCTGGTTCCTCTGAGTGTGTGCTGAGCTGAAGCAGCAACTAGAAGAAAAATACAAAACAAACACTCTTTACAGTTTGTTACAATGCTTTCAGTTGGGATGGAGAATCTAAGTGCCCCTTACCTAGAAGCATTTCAGTGATAACTAGACAGAATAAAGTACAGTCTGTGTTCAGGACTCTGCAAACCCGCTTTGCTTGCTTGCCCTGCTTTACTCCCTGCTATTCTCCCACTAAGCTAAGATGTAACAGCTCTTATAATTTGTGGTACTCAGCATAGTGTGTTTGTGTTTCTAGATTTTCTCTGTTTCTGTCTACAGTGACCTCCTCCCCCTATCTTTCTTGAGTCATATAGGTCATGTAGACAAACTTCATTCCTTGTATGGTGCCGCTGCACTTTGTCCTGTTTAATGGTAACATTTTCATTTCCTTAATTGCTTACATTGATTTCTTTTCCTCAGATCCACTTCCTCCATTTACAGGCTGAGCTGGTTGTGCTGGAACACACCTGTAGTTCTGTTACTTGGGGACTGAGGCAGGCAGGTTTTTATTTTGAGCTCATTCCGGACTATATACCCAACCAGGCAGGCATGGTAGTACATGGCTTTAATCCCAACACTTGGGGGCAGAGGTAGACCACCTGTCTGGAGTTCTAGAACAGTGTGTTCTATATAGCAGCTTCCAGCACTACCTGTTTCATGAAAGAAAAAAAAAAGACAAAGGAAGAAGAGAAAGAAGATAAAACAGAACGTGTGTGTGTGTGTGTGTGTGTGTGTGTGTATGTGTGTGTTCAAACTGCATATAAATTGAATATCTTACATGAAATGCTTGGAACCAAAAGTGTTTCATGACATTGAATTTTCTTTGGGTCACTGGCTCACAGAAAGCGATATGGAAAGTAAATTATGATGCCCAGCCATAGCTTGGGCTTGTCCCATTAGCTCTTATAACTTAAATGAACCATTTCTGTTAATCTGTTTTGCCTTGTGACTTCTTACTTCTCTTTCATCTTGCACCCGTTTCCTCTCCGTGTCCTCTGGCGTCTCTCCCGTGCTTAGATTCATCTCTTCTTCTTTCTGCCTAGCAGTCCCGCCTCACCTCTTCCTGTCTAGCTATTGGCCAGTCAGCTCTTTATTAGACCAAAGACACATCTTTACAGGGTGCAAAAGGATTATTTCACAACAACTTCAGATTTCAGTTTCTAGGGTTTTTAGAATGTTTGTGCATATTTTACTGTTTGAGCATCCAATATTTTAGATGTTAGAGCATTTCTGGTTTTAGATTAAGGAGCTGTAATGCCTGGCAGAAAATGTGACCTTTAGGATCACAGTGACTGTTCAAAGGAGTATAGCAGAGTAGGTAGGAATGAATTTATAAACCTATTTACATACTCCACATCTCACACATCCCCCCTGCCTACACTTCTTTTTTATTTATTTATTTTTCTTTTTAAGAATCTCATGTAGCCTAGGTTGGCTGGCCTTGAACTGAACCCAATAGACTCTGACCTCCAGCTCCTGATCCTCATGCCTCAGCCTCCCAATGAGTTCTGGAACTACAGACATGTGCCACTCAACTCCAGCCTTGCCTAGTTCTGTTCTGTCATACCACGTTGCTCTGCCGATCTCTAGCTGTGTTTGAGAACTGACCATGCAACCCTGGTAAACAGTGGTGTGGAACACACTGTTCTTTAATGGATTCAAGTCTTGAGAAGGTAATAATGTAAAGTGCATGACTGTTAGCAGAGAAAGTAAATTTCATAGTTTTTCCTGATAGATGTTGCTAAGCCGTGAAAAGTACCTGTAATACATGTTAAGAAAACAGAAGACCACTCCACAAGTAACTCCCCAAGCCCACACGATCTGGTCGTTCTGCAGGTCTACTCATAAAGGAAGAAAGGCACAGATAGTACCTGCAATGTCTCAGTACATAGTGGCTGCTGTCATTACTGTTAGGAGTCAAAGGAACCCTTTCAGTGAAAGTTTCATGAGCTTAAGCTTTCTGTTTACCTTTGCCTGTTTTCCCAATTTGATCATTCTGAAAAATGAACGTGCTGAATATAATTGTGTTAACTAGAAAACCACAAATTGTTTTGGTCATTGAGGTTTCATTGTCTTGAGTGATTTATCATTTCAAACATTAAAGGCAGACGGGTAGTGGTACATACCTTTAATCCCAGCACTCGGGAGGCAGAAGCAGAGGCAGACAGATATCTGTGAGTTGGAGGCCAACCTGGTCTACAGAGTTCCAGGACAGCCAAGGCTACCCAGAGAAACTCTGTCTCAACAAAACAAAACAAAACAAAACAAAACAAAACAAAACAAAAAACATACAAGTCAACATAAAAAAGATGCAAAGGAACCAAGGCATGGCAGAAGTAGGAAGATACAAAAATTAACATTATTCCTCAAAGAAATGCATGATAAAACCACACAAAATTTTTAGCTTATCAAAATGTATTTTTTTAATAACAATACAAAAATTTTGTTAGTGGTGATGAATGGGTGCATTCCTGTTTGGGAAAGTGATCTAACGCATATCCTTTGTACACCAACTTTTTTTGGGGGAGGTGGGGGGTCCTGAGTTTTCCCAAGTAGCCCAGGCTAGCATTAAACTCGCTGTGTAATAACTCAGGTTGGCCTCCTCCCTCCCTGGGATTACAGATGTGTACCTCAAAGCCTGGCTGTTTTGTCGTATCATAACATTTGTACCTCATTCAGTTTAGCTCTTCATCGTCCAGAATTTAAGGCAGTTGAAAAACTCAGCTATCCTTAGTCTTTTCCATATCATAAATGTTCTAAAATAGAGCATATTATTATTGTGTTTTTACATAGCCATCTACAGTATATATGATTAAATGAAAATACCATGTACTAAATTTATTAGTATTTTGTAATTAAAATGACTCTTATTTTATTAAAATTTATAACTTAAAAATTTATCTTAAACTTATACTTGGTTTTAGAAGACATTTTAAAAACTGACAAAGATTTAAAACAACTGTTGATTTGAAAATCTTTTCATGCAAATTAATTTGTTGGAAGGAGTAGTTTTGTGAAAATAGGCAGTGTCTTTAGCACAGAATATTTGAGAGGGGCTGGGTACAATTTAAAAAAATTTTGTTTTGTATTTATGTTACCATAATTGTAATTAAAATTACATTTATCTTTTTTGTATCTATATTAAGTAGATGCATCCATTCAGCGGATATTTATTGATTCCTACAACGTTTAAGACTTAGCACTGATGTGTCATGCTGAGCGAAATAGATGTAGTCCTGCTAATTTCTAGTTCAAAACCTGGTGGGGGTGGGGCATGAACTTAAATAAGTACACCATTAGATACATGGCACAAAGGAGACATTGGAAATGTTGGAGGAGATCTTGTCAGGTTTTGTTTCTAGGATAGAAAGGGACAGTATGGGGAGTCTGAGCAAATGACATGATCTACATAGGAACAGTTCTCTGCTTCCTTGAAGAAAACAGATCTAAGATACAGGAATCACTGCTAGGAACCAGTGACTGCCACAGACAAGACAGCTGCCCTGGACTAAGGGAGTCAGAATCTGTATCTGCACATGTACTAGGGGCAACTGATGGGGTGGTGGTGGGTGCCTGGATGTGTGGCTCACTTTGAGAATAGGTAAATGCTGTGATACTGTGAGTTATTATTGACTGTCTATGTACATTTTCAGTAAGACCTTTCAGGATGCCTTGTTAGTGGATAACTGTCATTTTAAATAAACTGTTATTTCCTTAAAATCATCATACATGGCATTGTTTCAAAGGCTATGAACATCAACGTGCAGATGGCAAAGTACATATATATGCCTGCTAATGTATGTATAGTCAGTAGACAGATAGGTGGTAGGTAGGTAGATAGATGATAGATAGGTAGGTAGGTAGATGATGGATGGATGGATGGATGGATGGATGGATGATAGAGAATTGCTTTCCAAAAGGAACGTGCCTCATTTCTACCTGCAGCTCCTTCTTGCCAGCAGAGTGCATTTTATTTTGAAGTTTTATGTTACCTCACAGATGGAAAATATGACTCTTTAGCTAGGGTTAAAGGGACCACGTGGAATAACTTTTCCTTATTCTGAAACTGTGCTGAGTGAGTTTAAGTGACTTTATTTTGTCCTGACTTACTGAGGATATTAGTGAATATCTGGTGAACCTTCTTCGAAGGCAGGAAATAATATGGGTGCTTTTCTTTGCTCCATCATTAACTAATTTCCATGTAGAATCTATTTTAAATTGGCTGGACTTTGTTATTGTATACTTTGATAATATGCTCATTTATTTTTAAGTAACAATTTGTTTTTAGGATACTTCAAGTTTGTGAAGTTATTTTACTGGCTTACAGGGTAAAATTGGCAGATTTTTCTGAAAAGGCTATGTGGGTCTTTGTCACATCATCTTTGGGGACTCGAGTTAATTTTAGTTTCTTTGGGTGTGTGGGGGGTATTGAGACAGGGTATCATTATGTAGACTTCGCTTGCCTGGAACTTACTGTGTAGACCATGCTGGCCTTGGACTCACAGATATCTGCTTGCCAGTAGCCTTCTTAATAAGTGCTAAATGGCATCTCATGGTTTTGTTGATGATGTCAAGGGCTTATTGGTCACTGGTCTGCTTTGGAGATTATCTGAAGTGCTTTGCCCATTTTGAATGGAGAAATCTGTTGCTGAGTTGGGTATGTCCACTTTTTAAAAGATGCACTGTAATAACCCAGACTGTGTTTCTGCCTTCTCAGGATTCCTACAGGAAACAAGTAGTAATTGATGGAGAAACCTGTCTCTTGGATATTCTCGACACAGCAGGTCAAGAGGAGTACAGTGCAATGAGGGACCAGTACATGAGGACTGGGGAGGGCTTTCTTTGTGTATTTGCCATAAATAATACTAAATCATTTGAAGATATTCACCATTATAGGTGGGTTTAAGTTGAATATAGAAGTTGACTTTGAGAAGTAATGCTAGCTTCATTTATTGATTCTTTGCTAATTGTTATACCTGTATAATCTTTAAATTTGAAAACATTTGTGTCAAGTATGCAAATTCCAATTTTATAAATGGAGCTTTTTAATTTTTATTTTATTTATTTTTTTAGGTTTTTGGAGATAGGGTTTCTCTGTAGTTTTTTTTTAAAAATATTTATGTATTTATTTATTTATTTATTTATTTATTTATTTATTTATTTATTTATTGTATATATAGTATTCTGTCTGCGTGTATGCCTGCAAGCCAGAAGAGGGCAGCAGACCCCATTCCAGATGGCTGTGAGCCACCATGTGGTTGCCGGGAATTGAACCCAAGACCTTTGGAAGAGCAGGCAATGCTCTTAACCGCTGAGCCATCTCTCCAGCCCCTTCTCTGGAGTTTTTTAGAGCCCTGTCCTGGAACTTGCTCTGAAGGCCACACTGGCCTCAAAGTTACAGAGACCCGCCTGTTTCTGCCTCCCGAATACTGAACTAAAGACATGCACCACCACCGCCCGACACAAATGCAGCTCTTTGGGTTTGCAGCCGTTACATAATTTGTCCCAGTTTGTGCAAATAGTGGTAGTGCTGCCTGAGAACAAGTTTCTGATACCAGGTCTTTTATACCTTGTTTCCCACGCTAGAGAACTAGAACTGTTAATGTTTTAGAGACGTCAAATACCAACCAGAAACAGAAGCATGGTCTGTTTGAGATGGTATCACTCAGATGATCTTTAAAAAATCATATTTTATTATAGAATTTCATAGAGTGACTAAGCAGTGGCCTTATGTGTTTTTTTAAAAAAAAATACATTTAGATAGCATAATAGGTTGAAGAATTAAAGCTATTAGTGGTTTATATGAGTCTGACAAATGAATGTAAGATTACTTAATCATTACATGAAAAGTACTTTACATTCTTTCCCTGGGGGTTACAGTAGTCATTACATTGCTTATTAAGCTGTGCCACATAACCATGTGCTAGCTGAGTAAGAAGGTAGCATCTTAGTTAAGAGTAGTTTCCTGGTGATAAGGAAGGAATGATGAGGAAGAACTTCTCTATAGTGGTGCAGAGGTGAACCTCGTTGACAGAACACCTGGGGATAAGAACCCACCCCACTGCTGCCAAGCAGCATTTTAGACATTCATGGAAAATTGTGAAGGAAAATTTACAATTTTATTCTAAATTTAGGATTTATTTACATGTTATATTGACAGCAACACATGAAAAAGACTCTTAACAGAATACACATTGTAGTTTCTTTAGTGTTGCTCTGTGTAAAAAAGTCAGTCTTCAGGACTGGAGAGCTGGCTCAGCAGTTATGGACATATGTTGCCTTTCTTGAATATCCATGCCAGTCATCTCATAACCACTGCAGCTGCAGGGAATCCAGTACTTTTGGCCTCCATTGACCCCTGAACTTACATGCACATACCTATATACAGACACACACACACATATGACTAAAATTAAAATCAGTCTTTCCAGTGATTATCTCTCTCTGTAGTACAGTAGTCTCCTTTACCCATAGTTTAATTCTTTGACATTTTGCTCATGCTCACCTAAGTCTGAAAAATACTAAATGGAAATTTCTAGAAATAATGTAGCTTCTGTTACATGTTGTTACAATTTTTATTTTATATTAGTCTCTTACTATACCTAAATTGTCAATTAAACTATATTATTGATATGTATATATGGGAGAAACAGTATATGAAGGGTTTGGTACTGTCCCCAGTTTGAAGCATTAGTTCAGGGGTCTCAGAATATTTGCCCACAGATGTTGGAGAAAGGTCTTGTGAAATGTCAAAGTTATGTTAAAGCTGGTAATTTATGTTTGGGTGAAAACAAGGAGGAACTTATTCACAATACAACATCGGCTGGCCTTGAACTTACTTTATAGATCAGACTGGCCTGGAATCGGCAGAGTTCATCCTGCCGATTAAAGACATGTGCCAACATACTGGTAGATGAAAACATTTTCAGTTGTACAGTACCCATTTATGTATCATGTTTCTAAGACAATTTTAAACATGGTTCTTTCGATTTGGAACTTTCCAGTATGTTTCTTACTATTGTATATACTCATGCAAATGAATCCTTTCTGCTGTAGTTGAGGCTGTATCAGTATTTGAGTTTTGAATAGATATGTAAGATTTTTGTCTTAGAGGAAAAAATAAGTAAGAAAAGACAGGAAAATATGGTATGCTATAAACTAGGATTTATATGAAGAAACCATTCAGTCAAGTTCTGTAGGATAGAAGTTGAGGGCAAGGTTTGAAATATTTTGTATTGCTCATGCTTCTGTATCAAATTTGTTTTTTCTCCAGAGAACAAATTAAAAGAGTAAAAGACTCTGAAGATGTGCCTATGGTCCTAGTAGGGAATAAATGTGATTTGCCTTCTAGAACAGTAGACACAAAACAGGCTCATGACTTAGCAAGAAGTTATGGGATCCCATTCATCGAAACCTCAGCAAAGACAAGACAGGTAAGTAAAGCTGGAGTGAGTGTGAGTGCCCGGGGTGTGAGTGCCAGCGTGACTGTTACTGTGTGCCCGTCATTCAGTGTGACTCGCCAGAGTATATGCAACGTTTAATTGGCTTCTCTTGAGTGGACAGTACTTTTTATTCAGGGACTGTGATATTACTTTGGATTCGTTCTCTGTCTGTTTCTCTCTCTCTCTGTCTCTTTTACTTTTTTTTCCTTTTGTGATGGTGGGGATTGAAACAGATCTGTGTTCTACATCCTCCAGCCTGTCCTTGAACTCTCGTGCTGGGACTATGGGTGTGTTTCACTGCCTGGTGTTTTCTTTTCTTTTCATATTGAAATTTCCACGTCCGTTTTACATTTAGGATTCAAGAAATGTGAAAAAAAATTCCTGCTTAAATGATACAGACAGAAAACGGTGGAATAAATTTTGAGTTCCCTATTTTAGAAGCAGGTTTAAGAATTCACGTTTCAGCTGGGCATGGTGGCACACACCTTTAATCCCAACACTCAGGATGCAGAGGCAGGTGGATCTCGGTGAGTTTAAGGCCAGCCTAGTGTACAGAATGAGCTATCCAGGACAGCCAGAGCTATACAGAGAAACTCTGTCTTGAAAAACCAAAAAACCAAAACAGAAAACAAAACAAAAAAAGAGTTTATATTTCTAGATTAAATTTTTTTGTATCTGAAGAATTATATTTAGGCAGAAAGTTTTGAGGGTCTAATTCTTTAGGGAGAAAGTTGTGATTAAAATAAGGGAATATTTAGAAATATTAAATCTTAAATTATCAACTACATTGTTCCGACAAAAGTATATGTCAGATAGAACCTGAATTTTGTTTCAAAATCATCTTCATTTTAAAACTAACTTTAAATTTCAGTTGATAATTACATCATTTGTGTTTGCAGTGATAGTTTAGCATAAAGGAAAACACATCCTAGGAGTGAGTTCATAAAGACAAGGGGAAACCGTTGTGTGCACTGAATGATGAGTCGATTTGCAGTGCATGAATTTGCATAAAATGGTTTTGTAAAGTTTAACTTCTGTGATGAAATTTTTAAAAATTGAGGAGCACCTCATTTCATCACGCTTAAGTGTATAAGGGTCATCACAGAAATGTTTTCTGGATTTTGTGAGGGATGTAAAAATTTAAGCAAATTTCAAACATGCAGATGGATGGATAAATACAAAGAAAATTTCCCTAGGAGGTCATATGTGCCTATTCTTAGCTGTACAAGTAGGGTGCATGTTGAAAGAAAACAATGAATTCAGTTTGATGTCTTTATTTGGATTAAGAAGTGAATTTTTGTAATTTGAATGTCACATGGATATCTCCTGGGTACCAGCTGTGCACAGTTGGCTAAGTTTACAGAGACTTGAGCCTCACTGGCTCCATGCTGGAGGAGCCATCCACTTGTGTCCGTCCCACGCTCGATTCTGTGCTCTTTCTGTTCCTGGTTTCTGACCAGTCTCGTGGGTTTTCCTCAGAAGCAGTCCAGAAAACATAATTAGAATATCTGTGACTTTCTTCTATGTTAGAAACACTTCTTTTGAAAGAACGCAAATATGAAATGTAAGAATTTATTGAAAACTACTATATAGACTTTACCATTAACATTTGACTACTTGCATTGCGTAAATGTATGCAGAAAGATACCTTGTAGTTTACATTTCACAGGAAAAAGAAAAGCCCTAGACTGGGCTGCAGCCCAGAAGAGCCTCTCATACTTGGATATGCACACAACCCAGTGGGTTAGCGTCGAAGCCTGGGATTCTGCACTCCTTTGCCCTTTGTGGTAGTGCTTGTGTGGGATGTGGGCCACAGAGCACAGTGAAAGGAGAAAGGAGTCTCCTGCTTCTCTCAGTGCTGACTGTCCACTCCTCACTCAGAAGGAGCTTCCAATAACTGCATTTAATTTATTGTTTGTGTTTGCAGAAATGCTTTTTTGTACTATGGTTCATAATTGATTAGAACATTGCCTGACTTCCTTTTAAAGTAGCCTTTTAGTTTTAACGATGTTCTCTCTCTCGCTCTTTCTCTCTCTCTCTCTCTCTCTCTCTCTCTCTCTCTCTCTCTCTCTCTCTCTCTCTCTCACACACACACACACACACACACACTTTGTTCATTTTTGTCTGGTTTTTAGTGTTTTGACAGTTGTACAGCCCAGGCAAATCTCAGACTCATTATGTAGTAGAGGCTGCCTCTACCTCCCATGTGCCGGGACTTCAGGTGTGTGCCACCATGCCCAGCTTACTTGTCAGTGTAAAGTATGGTACAGAAGTGGATTCACTTAAATTTGCTTTTTAGATAGTGTGAGTTGTCTAACATGTATAGAGGTAAGATATACTAGAACTTCTTAAGCAGTGCTTAGCATTTGTATTTGTCTTTTTTATTGATTTTTTTTTCTATTTATGTCTTTTATGTAATGTGTTTCTAAACTATAACTCACTTTTCAGTGAACTTGTTGATTTGTTTAGAAATGTATTTGCTTTGAAAAGTCATTAATATTGCTTGAAATTTAATATTTATAAAGTTATGGAAGATCTAAAGATTTTACTAATTTTAAAATTACTAATCTAAAATTTTAGTAATTTATAACATACAATGTACATTTTAATAAATTTTCTATCTCCAGTTTTTGTGAAAATTTTATGCTCCTTTTTAGGGAGTTTTGTTACAATCTTTTATTTGCTTATTTTAATTAAGTATACATGTTCTTATTGTATTTTGTTAGCAACTTGTTCTTGTTCATGAATTTAACAAAAGCACCAAAAAATCTATTTATGGTCATAGGAACTGAACATTCATTCAGAAATTCTCGCAGACTTAAGTGGAGGTGTGGCAAACATTTTTGCAGAGGTGCAGATAGTAATGTGGTATCTTACACATTACTTTCCCTAAGAATCCTTGATAATGTAAAACTCCTTGTCACCTTATACCAGAACAATTGACCCTGCCTGCACTTGGCCTGTGTGCTGTAATATGCAAATCTCAGCCTCTCTAGGTGTCAGTTGATGAAATTGTTCTAGTAGTTCAGCCTAAAATCATATTTTACCATTTTAAAGCAAAATTTGTGTATTTAGTGAAAAATTGTATCTTATTACTTTTTCCCTCATTTTCTTAAGTCAGCAGAAGCACCTATATGGCACTAGTGGAGCGGCTGACTGGCTGTTTACACACATTTCAAACCATGTATAGGTTTATATGTGTATGCATATGAAATTTGAAATTTATGCCCTGGCAGTGCTGAAGCATGCATGGGTAGCTCCTATATGATGGTTCTGTTGAACTTGTCCATATTGGGTTTCATGGTCTAAGTTGATAAGGACGACTGACCAAGTCTCTTCCTCAAGAGGGCACCAGATCTCATTACAGGAAGTTGTGAGTCACCATGTGGTTGCTGGGAATTGAACTCAGGACCTTTGGAAGAGCAGGTGGTACTCTTCACCACTGAGCCGTCTTTCCAGCCCCATTTTATTGCTTTGAAGATAAGGGTTGCAGAATATATTTTTACCAGTACATAATTTTTTAACTATAAAATACACATTAACTTACCAGTAGTATGTAAGGATAAGTAGGAGTAGGAGATAGACAGATGATAGATAGATAGATAGATAGATAGATAGATAGATAGATAGATAGATAGATAGTGTGTAGATAGATTTTGTGTGTGTGTGTGTGTGTGTGTGTGTGTGTGTGTGTGTATTGACAGGGTTTTGCTGTGTTGCCCAGACTGTTCTGGAACTCACAGACTAAAGTGATTCCCCTGGCTCCCCATCCCCAGTCCCTGGAACTACAGATGTGTGGCATGGAGCTCAGCTGTTTCCATGTCTTTATCTGCAAGGGTAAAGGGCTCAGTTAAATTAGCTGGTGTGCTGTTATGCCGATATTCTTAGTCTACAGAGTGCTGCTTCACACTTATCAGGACACTCAGGATTGACGGCTTTTCTGAGTTCTGGACAGCTGTCAGAAAAGGCTGTTGAGACTGAACACCTTGAGGATTAGCTGTGAGTCTGTGAAATTGATAAAGCCAGAAGTCAGAGTGGGTGGGTGTCGGGTAGATGACAAGCAGGGGTGTCAGAATAGCCCATCTAGAGTTCCTACGTTTGGTGGTCTCGCTTTGAGTAGTGTAAAAAATAGTTTCCAAACTTTAAAATCACCCAATACTCAATAATTTCTTAGTTTGTTGTTAACTTCTAAATATATAAAATTAGTTGATAGAAAGCCTTTCTGAAAGAAAGCTTATAAAGCTGTTTAAGAAAACAAAACAAATTTAAAACCTCAGGTGCCTTATCTAATAATTGCCCCCCCCCCATGAGATAAGTGTTTTGAACTTTGAGATAGAAGTGGACAGTATTAAACCCTTGCTGTACTTCAGGAATCCTTAGATGGGTTGTAGTTTGACAAGGTTTTTTTAAGAAATAATCAGGGATGTGAGGTTGGTACTGAGAAATGGGTCTGGTCTCCATTCCCTCCCCCAGAAGGCCAGGGTTGCTGCTTCTGTGCAGTCACAGTTGATTGTACAGGTGTGTCACTCCCTTGACAGAATGATTAAACAGGGAAGAAAACACGTGATACAAATATAATCTCTTACTGAGAGCAAATGAAAAATGTTATGTTAGCAGGTCTCCGGGGGGTGCTCTGTTTTCATAGTCTCATCTGCTTTAACCTCAAACATTGTCAGATCTCTCTGTTTACACAGGAATTACATGCTTAAACTTGGATACTCTTGTTTATACATAGATATTTTCATTTGCCCTTGGGTTCACTAAGTGACATTTTAAAGTGTCAATAAATTATACCCTCAAGGACAAATCACTTGTGCATCTTGAGTTTAGCAAGTCATTGTAACTACCTTATTTTTAAATATTACTTCAAAGTTCAGCTTATTAAAATCAGTATTCTGCATTATAGTCATGTACCTTATGTAGTAGTATTTAGACCTAAGAGGCTGATGGTGGTAGGCCAGGATACATAGCACTTTTGTTAAGTTCTCTTGATGTTAGCATAACTGTGACACATATTTTCAAGGCATAACTAAGTATGTAAAATGTGGGAAATTACTTTTTAAAATAAATTTAAATATTATATTCATAAAACTAAGAAACGGGAGGTTTTTCTGTAGTAACTATTTCTTGGTGTTAATTATCTTGACCCCTGATCCCCTAATACTGAATCCCTGGTGATGGGTAGTTGTCTCTTTAATTATTGGCTTCCAATTCTCTCTCTGCATTGCTGGAAACAGAAATCATCTATTCTTGTGTTGGTGATGGGGATGCTCAAACTGAAAAGCAGACAGGATCAGATTTTGCTTCTGTTGGAGGGCACACCCTCTTTCTCCTCTCTCCATAGCACATTGACCTCTACATTGACAGTGTGATTTTGATTTTAAAGAAGTAATACAGATTTACTTTCTTTAAGATTTTAAGAAAATATGAGCTTTTGCCTGGTTTGTCTCTTAAATAAATGTATAAATATATGGAGATTTTTTTCATTGGCTTTCAAGTTAAAAGAAAGTAATTATTAAAATATAAATTGACCAGTCATGCTTTACATTTTAAATACTTTGTAAGTCACTTACCTTAAATAACTTATTTTTATATAATATGAACATTTCTGATATATTTTGACGAATAAATAAGTAAAACTTTCACCTTGAATTAATGAGAAAACTACTAAAAACATGGAGATACAAGTGGGGATTTTATTTTAAATGCCACATTTAGTGATTTTTAAAAGTTGAAAATGTTTGTTTTTTTTCCCCTGTAGGAAAGTAGTTGATTAAATTGATTCCATTAAAATAAGATTGGGTTGGGATGCCAGAGAGATGGCTCAGGAGTAAAGAATGCTCGCTACAGTGGGCCATGGTGACACATACTTTTAATCCCAGCACTCAGGAGGTAGAGGCAGCCCTGGTCTGCAAAGTGAGTTCCAGGACAGCCAGGCAGGGCTAAAAAGAGTGCTTGCTGCTGCTCTTGCAGAGGGCATGGCTTTAGTTCCTACCCTCTCACTTGGTGGCTAGCAGCCACCCAGTGACTCAAGCTCTGGGACCTCCGTCTAGCCTCCAAAGGCACCTGTACACATACACACACACAAAAATAATATATTGTTTCTATTTTTATTATTAGATTGAGTATTTTTCACTGGGTGGCAGAAGTATTAGGCAGAAGTTTATATTTTAATATGGAATCATTATTTAAATCCTGCTTCTTTATTGAAATCAATTTTACGAATTTTAAAGGTAAATTACTGGATTTTACTGAAGTGGTTCTTAATACATTCTTGAGATTTATAAAACTTAATGTGCCCTAAATTATTGAAGTATTTTTTTCCTAACTGTTGAATGCAGCAAATGACTTACACATGCAAAAATAAAGCCTTAGTTGTTGGCTTATTACCCTCAATACTGACTGCCTGATCTCTGTTCCTGGTTGAATTTAAAATAAATTGTTTTTTGGCATATTAGCTTCTTAGGTGCTAGGTACATTTATCACATTTGGTTCAATGGAAACACTTATTTTTACCAATTGTAAAAAAATAAAGAATATACTAATTCTCTATATAAGCAATTCATTATTAAAATGAAATAAAATTCATTTAAAAGTAAATAATAAAATATGCCAAATTTCATAAGTATTTACCTTTTTTTAGAAGAATGAACATAAATATTATACCTGAGGTTGAATTTGTACTACATGTATGTAAAGTTTCTGAACATTAGATAAGCTTCTCCTTTGGTGATGCATTTTTCTGAAGAAATTAGCATTATAATTATAAGTACTTTGTGCCTTTTAGGCTCTTGCCTAATTTTCTGTTTTGAGAAAGTTGAAAACCTTTCTCTCCATAAAGGCTGTTTATGATTCTCCTTGTTGTAGATTTATACCCCCATGTTAAACCAGAAACCCCATTAGAAGGGCAGAGAGATCACTCAGCAGTTAGGAGCACTTACTGTTCCTGCAGCGGTTCTGGGTTCAGGTCCCAGGACCACAGAGTGACTCAGCCGTTGTCATCCAGGTCTAGGTGATCTGAGTCATTCTGACCTTGAAGGACCAGGTGTGCCAAGGAGCACAGACATACATGTGGTTGAAACACTCATGCACACAAAATAAATTCTAAAGTAGTTTAAAAGAACCCCTCTTTAGAGTATGCAATTAAAATTCAAGGCACACAGCAGCATCTGCAGGCTGTTGGAGATTTATGTAAGGATATAAATGTATTGCTTCTATCTTACATATTTCAAATGGTTTGTGGAGTTTTCTTGTTTTGGTAAATGGCTCCTACTTAACTTATTTAAATACTGTAATTGTCCATCCACTGTGGTACCAGTCTCAGATGGGCTTAGGGATTTAGAAATTAACTAGAATTATCTATTGGAGATAGAACTGGAGGTTCCAGTGTTTCAAATCACTTTGGTTGGGACGTGGATTTGAGGTTTGGTTTTAGCAAAGCTTCATGTCTCTAGTCAGCCTCTCTTCTGCTCCCCTGCTGGGTGGAAGGTGACGTCAGTGGTGTATGGAGGTCACTTGTCTTCCTTTGTCCAAGGAAAGTTCAGACCTAACTTCAGCTCCTCAAATTTCAGTTATTATATCGATTAACAGACACAGAGCTAGGCTTTCAGTCTCCTCTGATTCCTAACTAAAAATCTTTAACTGTTAATTCCAATAAAAAATTAAATACTTTTGAGCACAAACCAGGTTCTAGCTCATGTTTTAAAGCTGCATCCTCAGTTTTATTCAATCTGATGTCTGCTTTAAAAAATTCTCAACTGTGAAAAATTCAAACTTCTTACACATGGCTCTCCCAGTAAATTACTCTTCCAAATGAAACAGACTTTAAAGGAGTTGTGTTTTACAATGCAGAGAGTGGAGGATGCTTTTTATACATTGGTGAGAGAGATCCGACAGTACAGATTGAAAAAAATCAGCAAAGAAGAAAAGACTCCTGGCTGTGTGAAAATTAAAAAATGCATTATAATGTAACCTGGTAAGTTCAGCATCCTCATCCTGGTACAAAGCAGATAGAACTACTGAGATGTGGTGTCCTGCTTTGAAGTGTTAAAAGATAAGAACTTGTCATTTGTTTCTGTAATGAGTGCATTGATTTTACAAGAGGTTGTTAATTCTGACTGATACCTTTTGGTGAACTACAGTGGACTAGTCTGCGTTTGTCATAAGCTCTAATAACTGCATTAGTTTTAAATAAGCTAAGCATTTGAGAACTGATGATTTATTTAAAGGAAATCAGATTTAAAATTTAAGATAACCAGCAGCTTTTGAGTAAAAAAGTGTAATGATGATATGGCCCGAGGTGGGAAAAGGCCAAGTTAACAGTCCCCCCTGTGGTTTGTAGCCGGGTGCCTGCCCAGGGAGATGTGGGCACCTCTGTGTGCGCCTGTACCCAGTCAGAAGCAGCTGTGGATTCCTAGGATGCTGCTCCGTCACGTTGTTACTTCAGGTCTTGTGCTGTACAGGCTGCTCCAAAGGAATGCCAGTCTCCTACTTGTGAATCTAGTCACTGGTCCACAGTGAACACAGCTCCAGCATCTCTGCACACACCTTATGTGGTCCTCAACCTCCCCATCTCCCACCTTTTGGAACTTTATATCTGAAAAGTACCATCTTGCCAGAGTTTTGTCCCTACATAGACACCATGTTACCCCTGCCTCCCTTCCCTTCAATCTTGCCTCTTGTTGGATCACAGTATTCTTATCCCTAGTTGGATTAACCAGCTAACATGTGATTTCCCAGTCTCTAAGAATCTCTTCAACCCCCTAAAGTGGGCATTGTGGCTTTGTGTATTTCTTATATACTATTTTTAACTATATGGTTTTTATGTTGCATTGAAATAGCTTATGTTTTATTCTTTTATTAGACAATAGACTTCCAGAGCTGGACCATATATTTTAATCTTTTGTGCCCATTGTGTGCTGAAATTCTTGGCACATAGGTACTTTTTAGTAAATATTGAATGGACCCTTTGACTTCCCTGTCTAACTAACCCAGATTATATTTTGTGTAGCTCACCAAATTCTTCACTCAGTGAGTTGACATTTGTAGAGGCTGTTTTCATATATGTGTTCCTTGAGAACATGAAACAAAATTAGTGTTTAAGACTACTAAGTGATGTAAACTCAAACAAAGCAATACTTGCATGGATTTCTAAGGGGATTATAAACTCTTAGAATTTGTATCATTGTGTAGAGCCATACTTCAGTTTTAGAAATTGTGGTACAATTCAACATTAAAAATGCAATTTGAAAAGTTAACCTTTGAAATACAACAGTCATGACAGATTTAAGTGGTGAGTTTAACCTTATTACTTTTTTCCAGCCTCACTCTTAGGTGAACAAGGACAAGAACAAGGAGTCCACTGCCCTGTGTTCATTAGCTATGACATTTCTCTAACCTTGAAGTCATCTAGTTAGAATAAGTGCAGAACCTGAGAAGAGGGTACATGCTGTTAAGTTCTGTTTTCCTTGTCTCTTAAATGCTTGTATTTTATTTCTCCTTAAAAAGCTTCATACAACTATCCCTCTCAGGATTTCTATTTTTCTGCACCCTTGTTTTAGTATCATTGGTTTTTCTTCATTATAAAAACAGCTCGAGGGCTAATGAGATGGCCATCAAGCATGAGGACCTGAGTTTGATCTTTAGATCCACTTGGTAGGAGGCGAGAACTTGCAGGTTGTCCTCTGACCTCCATATGTGTGCCATGGTATGTACACAAACACAAAAATAAATGAATGTAATTTTTAAAAAAGAAGTTGAAACAGAGTAGCCAATATAATGTGTGATCAGAGGAAACTCATGAAGGTTAAAAGGGAGTTAGATAAGATTTCATCTCAGGGCTGGGAGATGGCTCACTGAATATGTATGCTTGTTGTGCTAGTGTGAGCACCTGAGTTCAAATCCCTGGAACTCAACAAAAAGCTGGCCAAGTACCAACTGTAATTCCAGCGTTGGGACAGGGGCCAGAAGTAATCTTTGGAGTTTACAGGTCACTGGCCTAGCTCCAGTCTCATTGAGACACTTTGCCTCAAGGGAAGATGATGGAGAGCAGTGGAGCAAGACTCCTGGTGTCCTCTGGCCTCCACTTGAACACACAGGTACCCCCTTCCCCCACACACATGCAGACAAAAAGATTTCATCCAATTCCAAGGGTCTATGACCCTAAGTGGTAAAGTGCCAGTGAATTATAGGTACTTTTACTATGTCCTTGAAAGGGTTTCTCACTGCATTAAGGGCAGCATGGAAGGAAGAGTCTGTCTTCCGTATCTGTCTGAGTGGATCTCATCCTCTAATTCAGTCTTGACTGTATTGTTTGTATTGTATCAGGAATGGTTTTCGGGAGGTGAAAAGCACCAGCGAGTGCAGATTGGGGGTGTGGGGCAATATATATTTATTCTCTTGTATTCAAATAGATGGTACTGGCATTATCCTGTTTCTCTTTGTTAAATGTGAGCAAGCTTCATTCTACTCTACCTTTCTAACTGTACCCAATTAGGGATTAGTTGTCAAAATGAAAAGTTCAAAGTGTACAAAAGTGGCTTAACTTTGTTGGGTGCCATTCTCCAGATTCCCTCTGTTGTCTAGGTTTGGAAGCATGATTAGGTTAAAATTCCTTTCTGTAGTTCCTACTAGGATGAACAGATAAAATAAAGCATGGCCACGTATTTCTTCAGCATCACTTCTGCTTTTAACAAAGATAAGGCAAGGGCTTACTCCAGTGTGAATTTGCATATTTAAGGTTTAAAGTCGGTTTTCTTACTTCTAGAATGTACTCTTCATGCCAGGGTCTAGGAGGTTGGAAATTACTCTGACTTAATCGATTTTAGTCACAACTGAAACAATAGCAAATAGTTGTAGGCTTTAATTACTAATGTTGGATGTTCTTTGAAGATGGCTTTGTATATGGCAAGTTTTGAATGGCTGAACAGTAACTAAAGCAGAGAATCTCCTGCAGTGTGGTCAAGTCCATCACCTCAGACAACTCTGCTCATCGTCAGAGGTCGGGAGCATTACAGCAGCTTTCAGGGCAGCAGTGTCCTAAAGTCACGTGGCTGACGGTCCAAAGTCCAGAAACTCGGGGGTAGTTAGGTTGTATATACAAAGGCACACCTACCATGCAGGGTGGCAAGCATCGAGAATTGTGACTAAGTTTGCTAGTAGGGAAAAATTAGTAGAAAATTAAGTCCTTTTGTGGGGAAAAAAAAGTCATCTGTTAAGCTTATGTAAGATTCTGTGCCACTTACTATCTCTGCTTGCTGTGAAAGTCAAGTTTCTATTTCTGTAGAATACCAGGGCTGGAGAGACAGCTCAGTGGTTAAGAGCACTGGCTGCTCTTCCAGAGGACTCAGCCATGCAGCACCCACAGGCAGCTCACAACTGTTCCTGGGGATCTGATGCTCTTCTCTGGCCTCTGTTGAGCACGGTACTCACATGATGCAGTCAGACGTGCAGACGAAACACTCATACACATTAAGCTGTTTTAAATATCATAAAATTTTTAGGTAACAATTTAAATTTTTAAAAATGTCAGAGTATCCATGATGAGATACTTAATGCTAACATTCTGGCCCATTCAGTTACCACATCAGCATAAACTGGACTGGCCTTTGTCGGTAAAGTTTCCGTTGGCAGTGAAGTCTATCATGGGGACCGCAGGTCATCAAATGCGTTAACATTTTGATTGTTTTTTGATATATTTCAGGGTGTTGATGATGCCTTCTACACATTAGTCCGAGAAATTCGAAGACATAAAGAAAAGATGAGCAAAGATGGTAAAAAGAAGAAAAAGAAGTCAAAGACAAAGTGTATAATTATGTAAATACAATTTGTACTGTTTTCTTAAGGCATACTTAAGTAAAGGTGGTAATTTTTGTACATTACACTAAATTATTAGCATTTGTTTTAGCATTACCTAATTCTTTTTTTCCCCTGTTCGTGCAAACTGTCAGCTTTTATCTTAAATGCTTATTTTAAAATGACGGTGGAAACCTCTTTATTCCAAGTGCCAGTATTCCCTGGGTTTTGAACTTAAACTAGCAATGCCTGTGGAAGAGATAAAGACCTGAGACTCTGTCTTGGGTTCTGGTGCGTGCCCTTGATTCCTTGCTGCTTTTACCAGCTGTGAGCATTGGCGTGAACCAGAGTAATGAAGCTTTTGAGCCATCCCTGCTCTGTGTTTCATCTAGTCACAGAATGAATTCCTTAGTAATTACAGCTTCATCTGAGACCATATGATTGGTTCTGCTAAGACTGAGGGATCACAGATTTATGGGCTTCCCTTTGATTCACTTCTAGCATGTCCAGAGTCTATCATGCTTCGTAAGTGTAGTTAGTTAGACTGTTCACAAAGGCTTTCTCTTGCTTTCTACTGCTATTAGTCATGGTCATGCCCCAAAATAGTATATTTTTTCTAGAAAAGGGGGAAAATGGGAAAAAAAAGGCAATGGAAAATAGTGAATAAAAATCCATTCCATATTAGTTAAATTACTGTAAGATTCCTAATAGCTTTTCCTGGTAAGGCAGACCCAGTAAGAAATAGTAACCATTTGGGCTATATTTACAAGCTATTAAATTTTTATAATAATACCAACAATTTTAACATTATATAAGTTCTCATAAGAATTAGTATAATCCCCATGTCAGTGTTAGCCTAACTTTTAAGTGTTTTGAACTTATGTCTTGATAATAGTTTTAATTCTGGTAGAGAAACTGAAGATGATTTGAGACAGTTACAGCTTAACAGGTGTTGAGATCAAATTAAATAAATTTGATAGCTTCAGGGTTGAGATGCTGGGGTGGGAGGCTACAAGGAGAGTAAACCTTTAGGACAGTGAAGTGTGAAGGCTGGAGAACGCGCGTTTCACTGGTCTCTCACCTCTGAGCAAACATTCCTAACACTTCCCAAGCTGATGCGTACTTAGAAATCTCTGTGCTCTGAGGATAGATAACAGCAAAAACAATCCCTTCGATGCACTTAAAGCATTCCTTCAAATTTCTGAAGTGACATTAAAATCCACTGGACTATGAGGACTGGATGTCTGTCTTCTAGAAGTCTGACTTTAGCACGTCACTGTCTTACTTATGTTCAGTCATCTCAAAACTCTTCACGGCTGTGTGACTGACAGTTGTCTACACACTGGTACACCGACTTGTCACGCTCAGCACAATCTGTAACTTTTTTACATGGATTATCATCTTCACTGCCAGTTTTGAGCAAAATTGTGCAATAGGTAAAATTTATATTTCAGTATCCATTCTCTAATTGCAGGATTCCCCTCTTTGATGCCCCTGACTTAGTGCAGTTTCCTTTTAATACTTTAATTTCCCCCACTTCAAATTTTATTTTTGCAATGAACAACTACATGAAAGTTGCCCACTAAGGAAGGTTCATCAAAGCTGCCTATGACTTTCTTCCCCAGGGTTTAAAATAATCCAACAGAAACCAGACTGGGATTTGAACTGATAGCTGGTTTTCAGGAGGCCACTACAGATATTTAATGTTGATCCTTTTTGACTTCATGCCTGCAGCCAAGCCCAGTGGTGGCTAAGTAGGTGGCTAAGTAGGAATTTTCAAATTTAGTGTGGACAAAGAGCACTGTGGAAGGAGAGCTTAATCTCCATCTGGGTATCATCCTGGTTGATAAGAGTCCATTTTTTTAATAAATGCAGCCTAACAGTGAAAACACTTTAAAGTTTCAATCATAAAGCTCATTTTTAAAGTCAGAATTTATTTCCTCAGCATTTATCCAGTACTTGTCTTAATGCTGGGCACCACACAAGCACTGGGGATGTGATGTGGTGTCCCCAAAGAAGGGACACAATCCTTGGTCCGAGGTTTGTAGCGCTTGTAATACTCTAGTAAGACGTGTGGCCAAGGGCCTAGAAATTATAGACTGCATGGTTTCAGTTTTGCGGAGAGGTGTTTGCAGTTTCCTCTTGATTCAGCAGGAATTGCTGGTTGTGATTCCAGTGCAACTTTATTTCTTCTAAAAGAATAGAAATTCCCTAATCTAGTTTTCTCCTTAAGTACATAAATTTTTTTAAAAAAATATGAGAATTAAATATTGACTTCTAAAATAGTTTTATTTGGGTACAAATAAGCAGGCACCTGAATTTATTTGCAAGAAAAGAAAATTAGTAGGATTCTGAAATGTTCTAAGCTCTACATGTTCATAGAACATTCTTTCGATGGATATTTTAAGTTTTTTTAAATATATGTCTGGGGGGGTTTTTTGGTGGGTTTTTTTTTTTTTCGTTTTGTTTTTGCTGGGGGAGGAGGGTCCAAGATAGGGCTTCTCTGTGTAGCCCTGGCTGGCCTGGAACTCACTCTATAGACCAGGCTGGCCTCGAACTCACAGAGATCTGCCTGCTTGTGCCTCCTGAGTGCTGGGATTAAAAGCCTGAGCCACCGCTGCCCAGATATTAAGTTTTAACACAATTAGTGATGTTTCTTGTTTCTATACAGAGGAGCAGGTGTACTTCAGGACCTGTGTGGTGCATAATCAGATATTTACTGGAGACTCTGGGCAGTGTGTTAAGGAGTGGTAATTACCATTGTATAAATTTTGAATATTTAGTCTTTTCTTAACAAGAAGGTTTTGTAGAGATTTTTTAAAGGGAAAAAGTCCGAGGAACAAACATAAATGCTATCTAGTTACTACAGCCTGTTGAAATTGAAAACCAGTGCTAAATCATAGTCATAGGCATTAGCATGTTTGTGGGAATATAGCAGATGAATACAATTTGAGTAAATATTTTCAATCAGGAGTTCTAGGCTCTACTGACTGAGTCACACTGCATAGGGATTTAGATCCTAATTTTTATAGATTATTATGATTTTCACTGTTGCACAATTTTGTTTAACATACATAAAAGTTACGTGAGGCATGTCAGAAGTTACAGTTTGCAGATTCATCTCATTTTGTATTCCACTGATTCTTCCATTTTTCCCCCCAAAACAATAATATATATTTAGGAGGGATTTTTGTAGGCAATAAAAATTTAAACTCCATTTGTTAAAAGTAGTAATTTCTTGATAATCATGTAGTCCTTTTTTTAATACCCAAAAGTTACTTTAAAGGTGAATTTATACTTAATGACTTCTGTGTAATACTGGGTAGCATGAATTCTGCGCTGAAAAATTGAACAGATATACCCAGTAGGTGTAAAATTATGTCAAAACATGAAAATTATTTCTAAAGAAGTATATTAGTTTTCAAAGAATAGTTATTAATTAGATTCAGATTTGTGGTATGTCTGTTTGGGATGGCGGTAGGCATTTTAGATGAATTTGGGAAAATTCAGTTCTCTGCAGAAATGCCAGTTTCAGACCCACCCACCCCCGCCGGCTAAGTGGGCTGTGTCCTGATTTATCTCCAGGTCCCCAATTCCACTGTCTTATTCTTCATGTTGAAAACATTTCTGCATTTTTATTTGAGTGCCAATTTCTTACTAGTGCTATTTCTTAATGTAACATGTTTACCTGGAATGTATTTTAACTATTTTTGTATAGTGTAAACTGAAACATGCACATTTTGTACATTGTGCTTTTCTTTCCTCTCTTTTTTCCTTTTTTCTTTTTTTGGTGTGTGTGGGACATATGCAGTGTGATCCAGTTGTTTTCCATCCTTTGGTTGTGCTGATCTAGGGAATGTTGGTCATATCAAACATTAAATTTAAAAATGACCATTCTTTTAATTAAAATTAACTTTTAAATGTTTATAGGAGTATGTGCTGTGAAGTGATCTGAAATTTGTAATATTTTTGTCATGAACTGTACTGCTCCTAATCATTGTAATGTAATAAAAATAGTTATGGTGACTATAAAGTGTGTAATCACTTATTTTTTATTGTGGCTGAGGTTCAAGTCCAGAGTCTGAACATTTGTTAGGCAAGCACTCCACACCGAGCTACAGCTCAGCCCTGACAGTGGGTATTTCTTGATGGGAATTTGGAACATCTGCCAGGTAGCTGTTATGAACTCCGTTAAGCAGACACTTTTTGCCACTTTAATTTGGAAAGTTCTTTATTTATAAAGTTGCTAAGATTATTATTATATAAACGTTAAAGTGTTTGCTTAAACATGCGTCCTGTTCAGGTAGGTCACTCCACACTAGCAAGGTTACAGGTAGACAAAAAGTGTATTTGCTCTGATGGCGGAAACAGGAACCTTACCACTCCTCATGAAAGCTAGTCCAAGCTGGACAGGGGATTTGGGGCTTAAGGGGAGCTAGCAGCACAAATATTGGAAATAATGGCTACATAATGCCAGTTACCTGCTTGCTGAGCATCCTCAAGCTCAGTCACCTTGATATGTCTTAATTTGATAACTGCATTCAAATCATTTTGAGGAGGTATTTGTAGACAGCCTTGAATATGTACTTCTCTATACTAGATGGGGGGAAATCACAAATGCTCACAAGCTAAAGGGTAATATGCTTGCTAGACACCATTTGCTGATGATAGTCTCATTAGTAAATCGACTAAGAATAATTCGCTATAACAATAGAAAATTAGGTATATTTTCTTGAAAAATTGTATTCTCATGAAAGGTGCTAAACGTACAAAGGTGCTGCTGTGTTAATAAAATTTGAGCATGAAGGATTATGAGTAGAGCTCGGTATCGATGAGGCTGACACATTTTAATGCATTAGGGCACCTCTGGGTTTTTAAACGTACTGTGACAGTGTGAATGGAATCATTTTATAATAGTTGGTACAAACAGCTGGCGCTGACTGTCAGCCAGGGTTTGGTAGCAACGGCTGGTTAGTTGTTGGTATCTGAATAGTAACGTTGCTTCATAGCTCTGTATTTCCTAAGGAAGTATAAGGCCTCTAGCTCTTTCATTACAAATTCTCCTCGTGCAATAAGCTCTTTGATCTTCTCTGGGTCCTTCACATCCTTGTTTTTAAGGAAAACATTCTTCAAACGCCTTTTAAAATAGTCTGCTCCTTTTGGATAGTCCCGTCCAAGATACAGCAGCTTTAAAGAGAAAGATGTGTTTCTAAGCATTCCATGTCATATGATAGCATTTGTAAAGTTGGCAGGATAATTACTTACATTTTTGTAAAGAGCCAGTACTTCTCCTCGCAAAGAATTAGCCATTTTCATTTAACATGGAATTAATCCACTCTTACACATACCTAAAGAAAAGGAAGATTTTTCTTTTCAAACAACTGCTATGTAATCTTCATTACAAACATTACATATTGGGGAAATGGTAAGCTTGGCTTTCATCTTTGAGTGCAGGTGTGCACTTGCCACAGTATGCATGTTGAGGCCATGACCTCAGGTGTCAGTCCTTTCCATAAACCGTATTCAGTGAGCTGGCCCCTGTGTTCAGGGACTCCTGCCTCTCCCTGCGATCTTGCTTGTGTGTTTTATTCACTAAGATCTACTCCCCCGAATGGTCGTTTGTGCTGAGAGCTTTTATATTCTAGGCTCTCTTAGCTTTTCTAAGCCTGTTTGCATACCAAAAGGAAAACTGTCTACCCCACTCTCAAGGTTAAGCTTCATTACTTGGGAGACACTAAGAGTCCAAATCTCAAAAGGTGTTCTCGGAGGAAAGTTAAAGACTAAAAGAAACTGGGTTGGGAGATCAAAGAGGTTGGCACAGAACAAGAATGCACAATAATGGAATGAGGGCAAATGAAGCATTTGGCAAGGATTCCACAGGGAACAGACAGCATCTGCGTGTTGACCATGCTTCTGATGTTAGGTGGCTCAAGCTGCCAAGGAGAGGAGTTTGGGAAAGGCCTCACTGCACCAAGCCTAAATATATTCCCATTTCTAACCTCTTACATTGCATCTCTATCAGCTAGGCACAATTCCACCGTGTTGTTACGGCTGATTAAAGTGCTTGCCAGGATTCTCCATTGTAAAATTACTTGTTCCCAGGAATCTACTTCATGTAGAAGCAAATGAATTTATAAACCACCATATGGATGGAATATTTTAGGAGGCAATATGGACTAGAACACTAGTTCTCAAACCTTCCAAATGCTGTGACCCTTTAATAGTTCCTCAGGTTGTAGTGACCCCCAACCATAAAATTACTTTTGTTGCTACTTCATAATTAATTTTGTTACGGTTATGAATTTGTAATGTAAGTATCTGCTATGCAGATGCTTTTAGATGACCCCTCTGAAAGGGTCGATTTTGACTCCAAAGGTTGTGACCCACAGGTTGAGACATGCTGTACTGGAAGCTCACTACAATAGGGACTGTCTGGGCCTCTTAAATACTGAGTAAAGGTGTGCACTTGTAGATTTAAGTGCTATATGTATGTGTGTGGTTCTTATATTGATCTTTATACAATCTGGTGACACTACAAAACAACAGTAGTAGCTTTGTTGAGTAATTAAAAACAAAAGCTAACTTTCCAACAACAGCTTATAGTAGGCTAAATTTGAATTTGTATGCAGTGGATGGTGAGTTTTTATCTCGTTACCAAGGCTCAGAGGGCAGCAAGATCATAACTATTTACGCAACCAATAACTTTAACCCACAAAAACTAGCTGCCGGTAATACTTACGAATAGAACATTTAGTCAGTGAGCATGTAAGAACGTGATAGAACATTAAATTGGAATTTAGATACGGGACATAATTTTACTTCGTCTTGAGTTTAATAGGTTGGACAGGTCTTAAACTGGGGTTCGGACAAATAACTGGCTCGGTTCCTGCTACTTTCCGGTTGGTGTAAAGTGCCATTCCTTTATACGGAGAGGTGCTCCGATTCTGAAGACGGCTACAACAGCGCAACTGAGTCGGTGACCTTGGGACAATACGGACTCGCTGGATCTTAGCCACGTCTACTGGAATAGTTTGCCCAGGAATTAATTCAAGACACTTTCACACCTTGTGTGGGCAGCTCTAGGGGAAAGGGGTGAATGTTTTGCACTGAAACTAAAACCATCGCGGTCAGTGAAGAATCTCCACTACTTTAATCTCTAGGTAAGGACCCTCTAGGAGCCCATCTGCCTCTCCTACGCGGTGGCTTCACCTAGTCGCCGGATGGCGCCATTCTTAGATCCCCGGGAAGTGGCTTGCCCCGAAGCACAGAAGCGAGGGAGAAACCCCTTTATAGAGCCGGGCGTGGTGGCCCACGGCTGTAACCCCAGTTCTCAGGATGAGGAGGCAGAAGGATGCCCGCGAGTTCCAGGTCAGCCCGGGATGCAGCGTGAGGACACACAGCTCCCCTCCCACCGCAGAGCCCGCTCCTAAAGCATACTTCACCACCTGCAGCCCCGGAATCCGGAAAACAAGTTGCTCGGCCGCCGCGCTCCAGCGCTTTGCGGCAGCACGGCCGTAAACGCTCTGACAACGGCAGTCCTCCCTCGGAGGGGCGGGGCACCTGCCGGAAGTGGGCGGGGCACCAGGCCGGAGTGGGCCGCCTTAGGTAACTAGCCGTGGGGGGCGGGGCTTGTGTAGGAAGTGGGCTGGGGCTCGGGACACCAGTCTACGGCAAGGACAGGACTCCCGCCGGAAGACCGCAGGGCGGCTGCGCAGGCGGATCCCCGCAGAGCGCTGGGATTGGTGCGTGGGCGTGGCCTGTCGCCCTGACAACCGTGAGCGTGCTGACGCTGTAGTGTTCAGACTTTTCCCTCCGAGAGGGTCCTTCTTCTATCATGGTGAGCCGCGGAAAGGAGGGAGATGAGGGGGGAGCGCGGACTGACGGGAGGGGAGCCGGCGGACGGGCGCAGTCCCAGCCAGCTCGTGCAAACCGAAGGTGGCGGGATCCGCACGTCTCCCGTAGCTAAACTCGAAACTTGGTCCTTACCGAGTAACTTCCGATGATGCGCGTCCCTATTACTCTGCAACCTGTCAGAAACGTTTTCAGACCAGCGGCGGATGGCTTAGTCGGCTTTGAAGTTACTTCGTGTGTCTTTCCTAGGAACCTAAATTGTTTTGCTTCTAGGTAGTCAGCCTACACTCATTCAATATAATAAAGCTTGCCATTTTGTTTTTCTTGTATTTCAACTTTCACGTCTTTTCTAAGGAGACAGACCAACATGGAACTAACGACGTGCATTGTTTCCCATTCTCCATCAAGAGATCGTGTGTTTTCACATTCAGCTTCACAACTGACACGGAGAATGCAATTACTGATTTTGTAATGGAAATTCAGAGTACATTTTTTTTTTTTTTTTTTTTTTTTTTTTTTTTTTTTTTTTTTTTTTTTTTTTTTATCGAGACAGGGTTTCCCTGTAGTTTCTAGAGCCTGTCCTGGAACTAGCTCTTGTAGACCAGGCTGGCCTCGAACTCAGAGATCCGCCTGCCTCTGCCTTCTGAGTGCTGGGATTAAAGGCGTGCGCCACCACCGCCCGGCTCTTTTATTTGTTTGTTTTTGGAGACAAGGTTTTTCTGTAGCTTTGGAACCTGTCTTGGAACTAGCTCTTGTAGATCAGGCTGGCCTGGAACTCGCAGAGATTTGCCTGCCACTGCTTCCCGGGTGCCGGGATTAAAGGCACGTCCCACCACCGCTAGGCCAGAGTACATTTTTTTTGCATGTAACAAAATTATATTTCCATGTACAACGTTGAAATGAATAGATAATATTTAAATTTTTATCATTATCTCTTTGAATTATGCAAATGTATTTCATTGTTTTTCTTTTTTATCATTTTTTTGGTTTTTTTTATATTTAAAAATTTCCATCTCCTCCTTTCTTCCTCCCCCTTCCCTTCCCTCCCCTCCACTCATACCCCTCCTCCCTCCCTCTTCAGGCCAAGGAGCCATCTGGGTTCCCTACTCTGTTAAGACCAAGGTCCTCCCAACTCCCCCCAGGTCCAGGAAGGTGATCAACCAAGCTGAGAAGGCTCCCACAGAGCCTGTCCTTGATTCCTGCAGGAAGTCAGAACAGAGTATGCCAGCCCCCCTGCAGCAGGCAAATTGAGCAGAGTTAACTGCCACAGATTTACCATGGTAACACCCGTGTATCTGAAGCAGTAAATAAGTTATCAAGGGCAGGGAAAGGAAAGAGTGGTACTTTTAAACCTCTTTTAAAATATAAATGTGAATTTTCTGTAAGTGGTAGGAAAAAATGGGTAGTGGAGAACTCCCCTGGCAAAACCCCAGCGGGGCTTAAGCCAAGTCAAAACTTCTGGCAGTTTATAAGAACAATCACTTGTTTGCTCCAGCAAAACATGAGTTTGAATTTCTTTTTTCTAGATCTGCCTAGCACAGTCTCTCAAAGACTGACCCTGCAGCTTTTATTTCCCAGCCAGTCGAAGGATTTGCTTAAAATATAGAATCCAGGAAGTCGTGACTTCAAATCTCTTGTCTCATAGGGTTTCCAGGGAAGAAGTGCTGTAAACACAGTGGCTTAAACAGAAACTGCCTGCCTCACTGTTCTGGAGAACAAACATCTGAGGCCAGAGTGGCAGCCTTGGGGGGATTGTCTCTACTTCTAATAGTACCTTGGGGTGTAGGAGTGTAACCTCACTTTTTTTCACGAAATGTTTATTTTCTTTGTGAGAGTCTATATTCAAGATTTCTCTTTCTACATGGGTACCAGTCATATTAATCCAGAGGTCCACCCAATTTCAATAGGAGGTCATCTTAATTTGGTGAAATCATCGCTGACCCTTTATCTAAGCAGGTCAAATGTGACATACAAGAAGTTAAGTTTTTAGTGTGTGAATCTGAAAAGACATAATTCCACCCCTCCATCTAAGGAATTATAATACAGGAAGGGACGTGACTGTGTACGCTGGTAAGTCCAGGCATATGGATTTCTCAGAAAGCAGTGACATCCTTCACTGCTGATGTTTGGAGAGCAGTTTTACTCCGTGATGGCTCTTGTATTGACAGGAAGGACAAGGGTGGGACCTTTCCCGTGCCTGCTTCATGTTAGAAATACAAGTGAGAGATAAAAATGTGTGCGTTGTCTTTAAGTGACTGCTTGAGAGAGGGCAGGGTGTTCATATAATCTGCCATTCGGTGTTTGTTTCAAGATGGAAGCATGTTGACCATGGTTGTAGGGATAAAAACCCATCCATAGAAATCACACAAGGGGAAAGCTGCCGTGGTTCTCCCTGTAGCTCTAGCTGGACTTCAGTATCCTGCATGTAGATCACCAGCAGCGATCTAAGGAGTGAATCTCGGAAGTGTGTGCACCTTTCAGGAAGATGTCCTTTACTGTATGCTGACTTTAGCTCTGGCGTAGAATAATGATGCTCTTATGGCTTGAACCAGTATTTTCTATAGCTCTTCGGAGCTGTAAACTTATACTCACACAGTTCCTTTACAAATCTTCACCAGAAAGCTGATGGACACACAGGACTTCTCGGGAATTTATGAATAGTATTACTGAGCAATACTTATAATTGTAAATCAGTATTGAAGTACTGTGCTCTCCAAAACGGAAAGATCGACTTTAAAACATGTGGCCAGATAGGCTTCATTTTATCATTGGTTGGCAAACTTTAAAAAAACTGATGGCCTCCCCATAAAACCCCCCAATCTTATGTAATAGAAAGGTTCCTTTATGAGACAGACCCACATTTGCAAATGTGACATAGTACGACTAGCCAGCAGTTTGTGGGGATCTGGAGCATCCTTTCAGGTGTAGACTCTTCACCCAGCGTGAGTAGTGTTGACTACCTCGGAAAGATGCTTCGGGGAAAATCTTGTGCGTTTTCCTGCATGCGTTTTTAGTTTGTACTGGCTTATTTTTACAGCATCTTTTCAGTTTAACATACCTAAAGAATCACCCAAAAGTTCCAAAGAAGGTACAAAGAATATTCCCTTGGGCCCTTCTAATGCTCTATGCTGTGCTTTGTTGAATTCTCTTTAAAATGTCAACGCTTTTTTTTTCCAACTTTTTAGGGTCCCAAACCAAAAAAGGTATGTAGAAATTATGTTTTCAAAATAGACAGTTTTATGACTATATTGTACAAATGAGCTTCTTATGAAATTTTGAAATTTTCTAGTTATATAGAATTTAGTAAGCTCATCCTCTAGATAATAATGTTATTTAAATAACTAGGTAGTTCTTCACAATTACAGATGTATCTTACACTTGATGATACTTCTAGTTTGGGAAAGACATACTTTATAAATTGCCTTTAGTTCCTACCTGTGCCTGGATTTGAGGCTTCAGATTTTACTTCCATTGTAGAATATATTGGGTTAGGCTGTCCTTCTACTTATTCCAGATAAACCTAAAATGTAGTTCCAGACCTGCTGTGATTGGCACAGGCTTGTGGTTTTCTGTGTTCCTTTGCACAGGGTAGAGACTGAGGTTGGCTAAAGGACACGCTATCCCATATATTTGGAATATTAAGGTTGACTAAAGGACACACTACCCCGTATGTCTGGAATATTGAGGTTGGTAAAGGACACGCTACCGCTATGTCTGGATGTCTTTTTCGTCCTTACTTTGTAGATCAATACTTTAAAGCCAAAAGTCCCAATCCTTAGTTACAGGCCAGATTTGGCCTATCAGTCGATTCAGGTTTACCTGAAAAATTCCTTCTTTCTTTCCTTCCTCCCTCCCTCCTTCCCTCCCTCCCTCCCTCCCTCCCTCTCTTTCTCCCTCCCTTCTTCCTTTACTCCCTCCCTTCTTCCTTTATTCCCTTCCTTCCTTTCTTTTCTTTTTCTTCTTTTAACAAAACCACTTCTCAAGTGTGGCCTGGCATCTCACACCTGCAGTCCCAGCTCCAGTGGAGTTTGAAATAGGAAGTTCATGAGTTTGAGGGCAGCTTGGGCCTAAACCAAACCAAAACAACCCCTCCCCCCATAAAAACAAAGACATGGACAACAAACAAAAACTATGTCTTATCAGACATTGTTCCCCAAATTAGTCTAATAAAGCAGTTATAAGGAAGCTGCATTGTTCTAGTTGTGAAATACTCAGACTGATCACGCTGGGCCTGAGGGCCTAAAAGGCAGCAGTTTGTGGGGCTCAGCAGTGCCTACCTCTCTCAAGAATGCAAAAAGCATCTCGATCTCGTCATAACCCTGTCTATGGTCAGAACCCTGACCTGTTTACCTCCCTGACCACTACAGGAGCATAGGCTTAATGTACCTGCTTTAAAGCATATCCTACCATTCTCTCTTGAAAACTCAGTCACATCCGACCCTCCTCGTCCATTGGTCCTGCACTCATGGATTAAACCAAACAAATTAAGACTCTTCTTCAGAAGTGTGACCAGAAGGCTGGGTGTGGTGATGCTCTCTTTGATCCCAGTGCCCAGAGAACCACAGGTTCTAATCCAGCCTCAGATACGCAATGAGACCTTGTCTCAAAAAAATAGGAGGGGAACCAAACTCAGGTCCTCTGCAAGAGTAGCAAGTGCTTGTCCCTCTAACCTCCAGCATCCACATGGTGGCTCTCTGTTCTGTAACTCCAGTTCTAGGGATCTGACACCCTCTTCTGACCTCTGTGAGCACCAGGCACTAACAGGATGCTCATACACATATAATTTTTAAAAAATTAAATGTGCTAATAGGAACAGTACTGTGTATCTTAGCTAGAAGAAATAATTTGGACTGTTTTGGTGATAAAGAAATAAATATTTGGGAAATCCTTCTACAGAGAACACATGCAGACTTTTACATAGAGTTGTTCCTGAACAACAAATGTAGCAGCTGCCTAGATTGGATGTGGTAGCATGTAGGAGAAGATACACATAGGTTGCATGCACACAATGTGACCTGCGTGTGTGAACTTCGGCTTTCATAGAGTGCTGTAACTAACATGAAGAGGGACTGTCTACTCTCTGGGTTCTCAACACATGTATTAGGATGTACCTCACATGCTTGAGTGCATGTAGAAATGCCAAGACATGTGGCAGTCAGAGGACAACATACAGGAATCTGCTCTCTCCTCCTACCATGTGGGTCCCCGAGACTGAACTGAGGTCAGTCATCAGCCTTGGCAGCAAGTGCCTTTACCTTCTGAGCCATCTTGCTGGCCCATTCTTTTCCTTCAGCTCGTGAGCTCTTTATAGCCAGGGCCATCTCTTCTGAGGCCCTTTGTACACTAGGAAATGCTCTACCACTGAGCTGTATTCTCCAGCCCTTGGCACATTTTTATATCTGTAACATTTAGTGCTGTGCCTGGTCAATATGGAAACTGAGTCAACGTTTGTTGAACGAACACCTGGAAGCCTGTTGACTCTACAAACACGTGGGCTCTTGATGACCCGGGATGAATGTTTATGTGACTATGTACTGAATAGTTATACAATTAAACATCTCTTCAGGGAATTACTGCATGCTTTCTGTGTAGCAGTTACAAGGATGCACTACCATGCTCCTCTGCACCTCAGCAGCAGCTCCAGCCTCTGTGCGTTCGGCTCTTCCTGACCTCTCTGTGGAGTCTGCATGGCCCTTCTTATGTCACCTTCCCCTGGATATAAAGACTCTTTGAACACAAGCTGAAATACTTGTAGACTTGCTGTGTAGCCCTGTGTGACTGAAAGTCATCTCTGCTCGCTGCAGACTTGCACAGTCACTCACAGCCTGGTAGTCGTAGAAACAGCTGCAGTGTTTACAGGTGTGCAGTGTTTACAGGTGTGCAGTGTTTACAGGTGTGCAGTGTTTACAGGTGTGCAGTGTTTACAGGTGTGCAGTGTTTACAGGTGTGCAGTGTTTACAGGTGTGCAGTGTTTACAGGTGTGCAGTGTTTACAGGTGTGCAGTGTTTACAGGTGTGCAGTGTTTACAGGTGTGCAGTGTTTACAGGTGTGCAGTGTTTACAGGTGTGCAGTGTTTACAGGTGTGCAGTGTTTACAGGTGTGCAGTGTTTACAGGTGTGCAGTGTTTATAGGTGTGCAGTTTCATACTCCCATCACGGGGGTTTTCCTTGCCTCTATACATTGCAAGCTCATTGGTTACTTCAATCATACATTCTTGCCAGTGTTGTCCCTGTTGTGAAATGCTTTATATTATTATTTTTCTTATTTATTTTCAGACTAATCTCTGCAGTGACAGAGTCTATGCTGGGTGCAAATTTGCTGTCTTACCTATTGAGCTGATGTACATGAAAAATTGGTTTCATAAAAATCAATAATTATTTTTATAATTGTTAAGATTTGTTTTTTAAATGTATGTGTGTGGGCCTGTGTGGTTTTATATGCACCACAGGTGCCTGAAAAGGCCAGAAGAGGGCATTAAATCCCCTGGAGCTGGAGGCACAGGTGCCTGTGGAGGGCCTGACCTGGGTGTGCGAAGAGCAGGAAGTGCTATTGCCATTGATGGGCACCCCAGTAGCTGGTACTTAACTGTTCTTAAGTGACTTGTGCTCTCAGTCTCTAATGTTGTGGTCTTCATTAAGCCTGCCGGTAAGAAAAAGATCACCAAAGCCGAGCGACTGCGGCTGCTGCAGGAGGAAGAAGAGAAACGCCTGAAGGAGGAAGGTACGCATTCCATGGCAAATGCCATGCCGGGTTACGTAGCCCGGAACCTTAGCCAGAGGTTGATGGCGACACAACCACTCAGCATTTTCAACAGGCTTTAATTTTAGAATGGAGTTCTATGTAGCCTGTACTCAGAAACATCTATCAGTGCACACTCAGATTGCACACAGTCAGATCCGAGCGTGCACAGAAGCCAGGCTGCCAGAGTTCAGGACTCGGGAAAGTCCAGGCTCTGACAACCCACTCATCTTTCGATGTTTTGCCCCACACAATATTTGGCTATTTAAATTAACAAAAAAAAATCATTGCTTCTCAGAGATTCATACCCAGCTGACCAGTCCATACCTTTGTTTGGTGATTTTGTCAAGGCTGTCATAAAGTGTTTATAATTCACTAATGAAAACAGGGACATTGGTGCTGATTGTGTGGTAAGACTTCTGAACCTAATATTATTAAAGATGAGAAAGTACACACAACAGCCTTGTAAACAGAGGTTTCTCTGTCTGGCTCTGTCCTGCAGCCACTTCTAAACAACCACTCAGAGGCTTAATATTAATGACAAACTGTTTGGCCTATAGCTCAGGCTTATTACTAACTAGCTCTTCTATTTAAATTAACCCATTTCTTTTCATCTGTTTATTGCCATGTGGCCATGGCTTTTACCTGTCTGCTGGCATCTTGTTTCCTGGGCACCTTGCTTGCGTCTCTCTCCTCTCCTCTTCCTTCTCTCTGTGTTCAGTTTGACTTTCCTGTCTAGATATATTCTGCCTTGCTATAGACCAAAGCCTCTTTTATTATCAACCAATGAGAGCAACATATATTCACAGCATATGAAGGGTTATCCCACAGCACAGCCTAGCTTTTTAAAATCCTGTTCTTTTTAAGATTTATGTCATTTATTTTTTATTCTTTGTATGTGTATGTTTGATGCACAAGGGAGTTCAGGTGCCCACAGGGGCAGAGGTGTCAGATTCCTCTGGAACTGGTACAGCGGTTACCAGTGAGCCGTATGATGTGGATGCTAAGAACCAAGCTTGGGTCTATGCCAGGACAGTACGGGCTCTTAACTCCTGAGCCCAACTTCTCGGTATTTAACAACATCCATTTGCCAGTCAAACTAGCAATCCCATCCATTAAAATGAAACACTGATAAAAGATATTGGCTGATTAAATACTCTAGAGTGGTTTTTAAAGTCTGAGAGTGCTCCTGATGGTCAGGGATATTAAAATTCAGCATCTGCAGGTTTCTATTCAGGTGTTTAAGCTACTCTGTTGACTTTTGTAGATAACAAAGCACGTTCTTTGTCTTCTAACTGATGCTTACAGAGTTGTCTGTTGAGGGCACTGGTACTTGTCCATGCATGTGGAAAGCAGAGGACAACGGTGGGAGTTCTTCCTCCCACATGGGCATCTGGGTATCAGACTCGGGTCCGTAGGTCGTCTGGGAGCAAGTGCCTTTGCCATCTGAGCCATCTTGCCAACCTTTATCCATCCTTTTTAAATGACTGAAAAATATAATATCAGGATCTAAATCTTGGGCTTATCTCATATCCTTAAATGTGTATTTCAAATTTTGGGTTAGATATACTTATGTGTGTGAGCATTTGCCTGCATGTATGTCTGTGTACCACATGCATGCAGTGGCTGAGAAGGTCAGAAGAAGGCGTTGGATCCCCTGGAGCTGGACTTAGAGATGGTTGTGAGCTGCAGTGTGTGTTGGGAACTGAAGCCAGGTCCTCTGCAAGAGCAGCCAGTGCCCTAACCACTGAGCTGCCTTTGCTAGCATTGATAATTCATATTATATTATAAGTAGTGAGAGCATGAGCTCAAGGTAATAGCTTTCTGACAGTGTTGACATCAGTTACAATGATGGAGCTGCTACATGGCTTAAAATCATTGAATTGCTCTAGTTTTATCTGTGTGTGTGTGTGTGTGTGTGTGTGTGTGTGTGTGGCGCGCACAGGTGCATGCGTGCTAGCCAGTGCTTTTGGAGGTCCGAGGACAGCTTGCAGTACTCGTTCTCTCCTTCCACAGTGTGGATTCAGGTATTGAACTCGGGAACCTCTACCCAGTGAGCAATCTCACCACTATCAACTTAAAATTTTGTCTTTTAGATTTACTGTTATTTTACATGTTTGAGTGTTTTGTTTGCACATATATCTGTGCACCATGTGTGTGACGTGCCCCTGGAGGCAAGAAGAGGGCATCAGATCTGCTGGAACTGGGGTTACCATTGTGAACCTCCTTGTTTGGGAAACTGAGTCACGTTTCCTTTTCTATGGATCTTCATTTCTAATGTATAGTCATTGCCTGCAGCCAGGGCATTTTCATGCAAAGATAAACGTATCTGACTCAGGAATTTCTTGACAGCTGGAAAGTGAACCATTTTCTCATTCCACCACAGAGTAGAGGCTGTGACAACATAAAAGGTTACACTCTGTGTTGGAAATACTCGGAGGAGCCTCAAGAATCCAAAACATGCCAAGTGGTGGTGACCTTTAATCCCAGCACTCTGGAGGCAGAGGCAGGAGGATCTCTGTGAGTTCAAGGCCAGCCTGGTCTACCTAGTGAGTTTTAGGGCAGAGCTGCAAAGTTACAGAGAAACCCTGTCTCGAAAAACAACAACAAAGAATCTCAGACTCTGTGGCTGAATATCTGCAATTAATTCTTGATTTCTTTTTGGCTCTTCAGAGGAGGCTAGACTGAAATTTGAAAAAGAAGAACAGGAAAGGCAGGAAATACAGCGGATTGAGAAGGAGAAGTGGCACCGACTGGAAGAGAAAGTAAGTAGGAGTGACCTGGGCAGTCTGTAGCAGTGTCCAGGGTAGCAATGTAGCGGTCTGCAGCAACGCCCAGCCCGGCCGTAGGGGTGGGCCTCGCCTCACACACGTTTTCAGTTGGGGGCACAAAGGTCACTGATTTAACAAAACAAAACAAAACCCTAGGGTCTCTCTATGCCACTCTGGTGTCTGGAACTCTCTATGTAGACCAGGCTGGTCTCACACTCAGCGAGATCTGTCCGCCTCTGCCTCTCAGGTGCTGGGCTTAGAGGCGTGTGTCGCCATGCCTGGCTGCAACATTTGCGGCTTAAAAAAATCTCTTAGGGGGGCTGGAGAGATGGCTCAGAGGTTAAGAGCATTGCCTGCTCTTCCAAAGGTCCTGAGTTCAATTCCCAGCAACCATATGGTGGCTCACAACCATCTGTAATGGGGTCTGGTGCCCTCTTCTGGCCTGCAGACATACATAGAAGAAATGCTGTATACATAATAAATAAATATTTTTTTTAAAAAAAAAATCTCTTAGCATCAAGCTCAGTGTAAGACACCTGGGTTCTCAGAGTTCTGTTAGATGTTTCAGCAGAAGCCTGTGAAGAAAAGCTCACCTGCCCAGATAGATTACAGAATTGGGGGAAAGGATGCAACAGGGCCAGAGATGTGTCGGGTGGGAAGGCTCCTGCCTTGGAACCATGAAATCTAAGCTCACATGAACATCCAGTTGTCCTGGCTGTCTGGAACTCCAGCACAGAGGGCAGAGACAGGTGGATCCTGGCAGCTCACGGCCAGCTAGCCAAGACAAACTGATGAGCTGCAGTTTCTGTGAGGGAGCCCGCCTCACAGCATAAGATGGGGAGTGGTCAGGGAAGAGCACGCACGCACGCATGTATGCACGCACACATGCATGCACTCTCACGTGTGCTCGCATCCGCAGAATGGGAAAGCATCTTCCCAGGTTTTCAGCTACTGTGGCGTTCTTGGACACTGCACCTCACGTGGTGGCTGCTGCCCTTGTCTCTCTGTGGCAGAGCTTGTGCTGTGTTGTGAAGCTGGAATCAAACTTTAGTCTCAAGTGATTCTTCTGCTCCAGCTTCCTGAGCAGCTGGGACCCCAGCACATGCCACCTTCCCAGCTCTGCTACCGAGCTTCTTGATGTGGAACCTGAAGCCACATTTGGACACACACCCCTGTTAGTGGGCACACACCCATGTTAGTGGACACACACCCCTGTTAGTGGACACACTCCCCTGTTAGTGGGCACACACCCCTGTTAGTGGGCACACTCCTCTGTTAGTGGGCACACACCCCTGTTAGTGGGCACACACCCCTGTTAGTGGGCACACTCCCCTGTTAGTGGGCACACTCCTCTGTTAGTGGGCACACACCCCTGTTAGTGGGCACACACCCATGTTAGTGGGCACACTCCTCTGTTAGTGGGCACACACCCCTGTTAGTGGGCACACACCCATGTTAGTGGACACACACCCCTGTTAGTGGGCACACACCCATGTTAGTGGACACACACCCCTGTTAGTGGGCACACTCCCCTGTTAGTGGGCACACTCCCCTGTTAGTGGGCACACTCCCCTGTTAGTGGGCACACTCCCCCGTTGTGGGCACACTCCCCCGTTGTGGGCACACTCCCCTGTTAGTGGGCACACACACACCACTGTTAGTGGGCACATACACACCACCGTTAGTGGGCACACACACACCACCATTAGTGGGCACACACACACCACCGTTAGTGGGCACACACCCTTATTAGTGGGCACACACACACCCCTGCTAGTGGGCACACACCCTCATTAGTGGGCACACACCCCTGGCAACCAAGCCTTACTCTTGCCCTCTAACGGGGCTGATTTCCAAGCACTGCGGTGTAACACCGTGGCTGTTTCTTAGAACATATTGGTTGCTTACTTCCAAATGTTGATGTGTCTTATTCTCCATTATCAAAATATTGCATATGTGTTAGGTGTGGCACATGCCCTGAATCCCCACACTAAGGTGGCAGAGGTAGCCTATTTTTTATTGTGTGTTCTGGACATCCAAGGCTACAGAGTGAGACCCGGTCTCAAGGAATAAGTTGCAGGGTTTGTGTTGCTGCCAATCAATCAGAAGTTTTGAAAAATTTGCTGTTCTCCAGATGTAGCTTTTTTTTTTGTCAATTCTTTGTTTAAATGCTGAAATTTGTCATTCCAAACAAATATTTGATTTATATCCTTGACCTGTTGTGTAGTGAGGGGCAGATGGACCGCGTTCCCGCTGCCCAGCTCCCAGCCACCGGCTAGCTTATGCCCCAAAATAACAACACACAAATTGTATTCTTTTAAACACTGCCTGGCCCATTATTTTCAGCCTCTTACTCACATCTTGACTAACCCATATCTAATAATCTGTGTAGCACCACAAAGTGGTGCCTTACCAGGTAGATTCTAGCGTACATCCATCTTGGGCTGGAGCTTCATCGCATCTGGCTTCTCTCTCTGAGGAGAGGCACGGCAGTCTGCCTAACTTAGGAGAGGCGTGGCATCTTACTGATCCTTCTACCTCACTTCCTCTTCCTGTTCTGTCTACTCCACCCACCTAAGGGGCGGTCTATCAAATGGGCCAGGCAGTTTCTTTATTAGCCAATGAAATCAACTCAAACAGAAGACTCTCCCCCATCACTGTTGTGTTTAGTTCATACATTTCTGAGAGCATATCTCCCAAAACCCTCAGTTATAGAGACTTTCTCAGGACATGATTGCCTTTGGTGTGCAGAGCAGTTCTCAACGCCTTCTTCCCATTCTGTCACACAAAGAGTAAACTATCTGCTTCTTAGGGGAGGTTTAGGAGAATCAGTTCTGCCCTCTGTCAGGATGGCCCTGTGTGCAGTGGCCTCTCCCTCTCAGCCCCAGCCCCAAGCTAGTGCAGCTGGAGACCATTGCCTTGATTCATGCTGAGGCACCTGAGACTGTACCGTGCACTGTAGGGAAAAGGACTCGCTCAGAGACTGGTTCTCTGATCCCAGAGGCCCTTCAAACATCTAAGATCCCACTTTGAAGCTATGACTTCAGGCTGTCTCTGTATGAACAGCTTTAGTCCATTTGGGAGCCACATATTCATCCACGCGGGTTTTAAATGCTCCTTGTGAATGTAAACTAACGGGAAAGCAATGACTGTAGCCCTCCTTCTGCGGCAGGACCTTGAAAGGAGAAACGAAGAATTTGAAGAGCTTACTTTGCTAGAGGAATGTTTTCCTGAGGCAGAGAAGCTGAAGCGGGAAACCAGAGCGCTGTCCCAGGTGAGGCTGTTTCCTCTTTGGGCTCATACTCCTGGGACCTGCAGTCTGGTACTCACTGAGATTCACCTGCCTCTGCCTTCCAAGTTGCTGGGATTAAAGGTGTGTGCCACCATGCCCGGCCTGGTACTAATTCTCATCCTGGGGAGCTTCATTAAGAAGAAAATGTGGGGTGGTGAAATGGCTTCGTGGTAAACACCTGCACTGTTGTTGGGGAGAAGGAGTTTGGTTCGCAGAGCCCATCATTTAGGCTGACAGCCACCCTCACTCCAGCTCCCGGGGAGCTGATGCCCTCTTCCGGGCTCTGCCGGCACTGCACACACAGAAACTGACACATATACTGCTGAGCTCATCTAAGGGGCACTAGGAATGCATGGCTCCTCTTCCGGGCTCTGCAGGCACTGCACACACAGAAACATTTGACACACACACTGCTGAGCTCATCTGGGGCACTAGGAACCCATGGCTCCTCTCACTGTCCGCTTGTTGGGAGCCCATGTGTGCTCATTGTATTGTGCGTCAGTGCAGCCTACTTCTCGGCTCTTTGTTAGCTGAAAGGTGTGGAAACTGATCAGGCAGCTCTTTCAACATGGCTCCCAAGGATGTGCACGTGTCATGTCTGAATACATTGTCGCAGTTCCCAAAGTGTCTCCAGCTGTGGCATCTTTGTGTCCGTCCTTCAGCCCCTGGATGTTACTACTGCCGCTGTTCAGGAGGGCCATCACCTGAGTCCCTGCCAGGTGGGAAGCTTGAGTGATCTGGGTTTGTGCTCTCTGTCCCTGTCCTCTCACAAAAGCACTGAGATCGCCCTGATGAGTGGTCCACACGCCCTCTGAGCAGCCCAGGACAGCACAGCCCTACTTCCTGTCACGGATGCAATGATTGAGCCTAGAGAGGAGGCCAAAGCCGGACTAGGATGAACACTGGGCCCTTCACCATGCTGAGACTGCAGAAGGCAGTCTAGAGAGATGTCACTGCCGCCCCAGTGACACCACGCTCGACAAGGAGGTTATGCCTTATTGCTGACACCGAGAAAAGACCAGGCCAGCCCACCACCCCTCCACCAAGGCCAGGCTCTTCAATTTTATGAAGACCAGATGGGAAGAATCCACAGGAGAAAAGTGAGGGAAGCTGAGGCTGCATCCATGCACTGAGCAAAACAGCGTGGAGGTTAACCCCGTAGTGTGGAGGTTAACCCCGTAGCGTGGAGGTTAACCCCGTAGCATGGAGGTTAACCCCGTAGCATGGAGGTTAACCCCGGGAGCAGCTCTGGCTAGACCCTGAGGCCAGCAGCCAGCTAGGTGGAGAAGGCTGGGACCCTATGGCTGGTGGATTTAAAGTTGTTCCCTGGGCCCCGTGATCATGGTAAATGGTATCTAGTGACGTCACTGGCTGCTGTTCTCTCCACTTGGTTGTTCTGAGATTGCAGTTAGGTGAATGGGGTTTTGATGTGTTTTCTGCACAGATAAGCTGTGTGTGGCCTTACTAACCTTGCCATGGTTCTGCTTGGGACCAGAATCCGAGCTCCAGGCGCTCTCCGAGGCTTCAGATCTTCAGGCAGAGGCTACCCCCACGTCCATGTTATTTCCTGTTTTCTGGCCACGTCTGGCGATTGTGGGAAAATGTTCTAGATTAGGAGTCTTAGCTGAGTTTGACCAGATTTTTGGTCCAGGAATACAGCAGGAAAGTCTCTTGCATCTGAGTGTGTCAAGGCAGAAACAGAACTGGCTTTAGTGCACCAAGAATGTTCATGTAAAGACATCTCCAGCATCTGAGTAAGTGAGACGGGGAAAGGAAGTCTAGGTGAGAATTCTAGACAGCAGGCAGTCATGGCTCCATCTGCAGTCTAGAAGTCCGTCTCTCGGAGGCTCTTCTAGGGTGGTTTATGTTGATGGGGCATAACCTTGGGGCCTCATCCAGGCTCGTTCTGTAATGCTGCAGTCTGTGCCGCCTGTCTGAGTTGGTAAGAGCCTGGGATGTGTATTGGGTCTACACTACATTTGAAGCTCTAGCCAGTTGCATCTGTTATATTTTCAATAACATGCATTCATGACTAAGGAAATGCGAGTCTTAAATGGGAAAGATAAACTGAGATTATAGCAGCCACCATGAGGAAGTGACTTTGGGTGAAATTGATTGCTTGCTGGAGATAGTGCAAAAAGTATTTAAAAATACCATGGAAATGCTGGGATGAGCTGTAACTTAGCATGCTGGCTCTGAAAGCGGAGTTACTGGAGCACTTGAGTCCTTGGATCAGTGGTGGTGTTGTCTGCCATGTGCCTTGGTTGAACTCAAACAGCAGTGTGTAGCTGTCAGCGTGCACTGCTTCTGCTGGTGGTGGTCCTGCCCTGACGTCAGCACCTCAGTATAAAGAACAGCTATGTTGGAAAACTGCTTTGTTATTTTGGAACCTAACTAGAGAAGGGAATTTACATCTGTGGAGAAAGTCTCCCTTTATGTGAGTGCTTTTCTTTCTGCACCAGTGAGGAAGAAGTCAGCCACTGGAGGCTTACACAGGGGAGACAGCAAAGCCCGGGTCTGCATGTGTAACCAGCCTCAACCTTGACCCCTTGGTTGGTTTGCACCAAGATTTGTGCCAGGTTCTCTCCCTGGCAGATGATTGTAACCAGACGTGAAATCGGATACACAGACATGGAACTAACACTTAGGGCAGTGATCGGGGAGGTCAGTCAGGAAGGGCAAGGTGGGTGGATGAACGGACAGATGAATGGACAGGTGGGTGAGTGGATGGGCAGATGGAAAGACGGACAGACAGATGGATGGGTGAGGGGATACAGAGGAGATAGTTTGGAGGGCGGTGTTTGAACAGAAGATGGTTTGCAGCAAGGTAGATATGCGAAATTCATATTCTCTGTGTCTGTCTGTCTCTCTGTCTCTGCTCAATTTGTGATGTCCCTGCCTCAGCAAGTACTGCTATTCCACCAACTTCGCTCCTATCTTAGTTCATTTGCAGAGGTTGCTTGCAGCTGAGTCTCTCTGTCTTCAGAGAGATAAAGAATTCAGAAGCCTCGCCTTGTGCTGACAATTGCAGTGTTTGGTGTCTTTTCTGAGCTCCCTCCGTGACAGGCTGTGTTAAAAGACAATTCTAGCCAATGTTAATAAACTAAGTGACCATCAAACTGAGATGGAACTTCCTGTTGTATCTTTAGTAGACTGTTCAGGGGTGAGCTGTGCAGTGGGTGGGTGCTGGAGACTGTCCAGGGTGAGCTGTGCAGTGGGTGCTGGAGACTGTCCAGGGTGAGCTGTGCAGTGGGTGCTGGATATTTACAAACATCTTGCTCCTCTCGCTAATCTTGTATATCTGAGAAGCCTGGTCTGACAGGGTAAGAGGGGCCTGAGCAGTAGGAAGCATGCATTCTCTTTACTGACAGAAGGTAGGGGAAGCTGTTCTGAAGAGGAGTGTTGACCTCTGTTTGCCTGGCCAAGTGAGTCTTTTCCCCTGGTTACAGTCACTGATAAGCAGTGACCAGCGACTAGGCTGATAACAGGTAGGTAGTGTACCATCTCTGTGTAGAAGGCTCTAATAGATTCAGGGGCATAGAACAATACCTGAGTGCCATGAAGGAGCAGATGTGGCACACGGTGGCATAGGTGGAGAAACGACAGAGCAGAGGCGCTGCCGGACGCTGTGAAGGAAAGGCTCTTCCCCTCTTGTTCTCTCAGGTAACTGACAGGCCCATGGGGCGCCTCACGGTGAGCACTGGAGCCAGGCTCATGGCTTGCTGGATACCAGTAAACCGCTGGTGAGCACCTTGGCTCTGTGTCTGCTGGACTGCTGGACACGGGTGAGAAGATGTGTTTCTAGAGATCCTGGGGCTGCTGATGCTCACAGTGATGGAAGAAAGTGAGCAAGTCACTGTTTCGTGCATTTTATGAGAAATCAAGATTGCACCAAAAGGCAGAGAGAGAATATCTAAATTAACAAAATCAGAAATGAAAAGGGGGACGTAACAACAGACACGGAGCAAATACAGAGGATCATCCGGTCATATTTTGAAAACCTATACTCCACAAAATTGGAAAACTTAAAGGAAATGGACAACTTTCTGGATAAACATCACTTACCAAAATTAAATCAAGACCAGATAAGCAAATTAAACAGACCTATAGCTGCTGAAGAAATAGAAACAGTCATCAAAAGTCTCCTAACAACAACAACAACAACAACAACAAAAAAATCCAGAACCAGATGGTTTCAGCTCAAAATTCTGCAAGATTTTTAAAGAAGAAATAATACCAATACTCCTCAGATTGTTCCACACAATAGAAACAGAAGGAACATTGCCAAACTCTTTTTATGAAGCTACAATTACCCTGATACCCAAACCACATAAAGACATTTCTAAGAAAGAGAATTACAGACCAATCTCACTTATGAATATTGATGCAAAAATACTACATAAAACACTGGCAAAACGAATCCAGGAGCACATTAGAAACATCATCCACCATGATCAAGTCAGCTTCATTCCAGAGATGCGGGGATGGTCCAACATATGAAATCTGTCAACATAATCCATCATACAAACAAACTAAGAAACAAAAACCATATGATCATCTTATTAGATGATGAAAAAGCTTTTGTCAAGATACAACATCCCTTCATGATAAAGGTCTTGGATAGAGCAGGGATACAAGGAACATACCTAAACATAATTAAGGCAATATACAGCAAGCCAACATCAAACTAAATGGAGAGAAACTCCTAGCGATCCCACTGAAATCAGGAACAAGACAAAGTTGCCCACTTTCTCCATATCTATTCAATATAGTTCTTTGATGGAGGAGTGTCTATGTGTTACTTTCATTGGTTAATAAAGAAACTGCCTTGGCCCCTTTAATGGGACATAAAATTAGGTAGGCGGAGTAGACAGAACAGAATTCTGGGAGAGAGAAGGCAGACACTTCAGGCAGTCGCCATAGGCAGTCGCCATGCCTCTCCTCTCCGAGATGGACGCAGGCTAAGATCTCTCCTGGTAAACAACCATCTTGTGGTGCTACACGGATTACTAAATATGGGTTAATTAGCCAATAAGAGGCTGAAACTAATGGGCCAGGCAGTGTTTAAAAGAATACAGTTTCCGTGTAATTATTTTGAGTGTAAAGCTAGCTGGGTGGTGGGACACAGCCCCGCTGCTCCATCTACAGATATAGTTCTTGAGGTCCTAGCTAGAGCAATCAGACAACAAAAGGAGATCAAGGGGATACAAATCAGAAAAGAAGTCAGACTCTTGCTATTTGCTGATGATATGATAGTTTACATAAGTGACCCCAAAAATTCTACCAAGGAACTTCTACAACTCATAAACACTTTCAGTAATGTAGCAGGATACAGATTAACTCAAAAAAAAAAAAAAAAAAACAAAACTCAGTAGCCCTCCTGTACACAGATGATAAATGGGCTGAGAAAGAAATCAGAGAAACATCACCCTTCACAGTAGCCACAAATAGCATAAAATATGTTGGAGTAACTCTAACCAAGCAAGTGGAAGACCTGTATGACAAGAACTTTAAATCTTTGAAGAAAGAAATTGAAGAAGACACCAGAAAATGGAAAGATCTCCCATGCTTTTGGGTAGGTAGAATTAACATAGTAAAAGTGGCAATCTTACCAAAAGCAATCTACAGATTCAATGCAATGCCCATCAAAATCTCAGCAAAATTCTTCACAGACGTCAAAAGAACATTACTCAACTTCATATGGAAAAGCAAAAAACCCAGGATAGCAAAAACAATCCTGTAAAATAAAAGAACTTCTGGAGGCATCACAATCCCTGACTTCAAACTCTACTACAGAGCTACAGTACTGAAATCAGCCTGGTATTGGCATAAGAATGGACAGGAAGACCAATGGAACCTAATAGAAGACCCAGATATTAATCCACACACTTTCAAACACATGATTTTTGACAAGAAGCAAAAAATATAAAATGGAGACAAGAAAGCATATTTAACAAATGGTTCTGGCATAACTGGATATCAATGTGTAGAAGAATGAAAATAGACCCATATCTACCACCATGCATAAAACTCAAATCCAAATGAATCAAAGACCTCAACATAAAGCCACACTGAACCTCATAGAAGAGAAAGTGGGAAGTACACTTGAATGCATTGGCACAGGAGACCACTTTCTAAATATAACACCAGCAGCACAGACACTGAGAGAAACAATTAATAAATGGGACCTCCTGAAACTGAAAAGCTTCTGTAAAGCAAAGGACACGGTCAACAAGACAAAACGACAGCCTACAGAATGGGAAAAGATCTTCACTAACCCCACATCAGACAGAGGTCTGATCTCCAAAATACACAAGGAACTCAAGAAATTGTTCAGCAAAAGAACACCTAATCCAATAAAAAAAAAAAAATGGAGTACAGACCTAAACAGAGAACTCTCAACAGAGGAATCTAAAATGGCTGAAAGACACTAAAGGAAATGCTCACCATCCTTAGTCATCAGAGAAATGCAAAGGAAGCTGATGGACTGTTGTGTTACACTCTTTAATTGCAGCTTCAGGGGGAACTGCGTGAGGTCGAGGCCAGTCTGGTCTACATGGGGAGTCCATGCCATCCAGGGCTACAGAGTGAGACTCCATCTCAAAACAGGAAGTGCGTTTGTGTGGAGCGAAGGGAGGATCTGGCTATTTTAGGTGGTTTCTTTGGTTGGTTGTATATTTTATATCAAGTTACTGGCTAACATCATCTACAGTTTTTGTATAAACTGTGGTTAATAGATTGTGGCTTTGGACTTCCAAAAAGGCAGCTAGGGGTTGGTGGGATGTTCAGGGGATAAACATGCACGCCACCAAGCCTGACGACCTGGGCTCATTCCCTAGGGCCCACATGGAGGTGGAGCTAACTGCTGCCTGCACGTTGTCCTCTGCCCTCTGCATGCACACAGTGTTGTAGACATGTTCCCTTCCCCCAATAAAAACCATAATTTTGTTTGTCTTGGTTTTTTGAGACAAGGTCTTTCTATGTAGGTCTTTCTACCCAGGAACTAGCTCTGTAGACCTGGCTGGCCTTGAACTCATAGAGATCTGCCTGCTTCTTAATGCTAGGATTAAAGGTGTATGCTACCACCACCCAGCTAAAACCACAGCTTTTAAAAGTTGATTTCCTCTTTGGTTGTATCTTCATGAGTGTGATCTTCAAACGCTTTTATCCCCAGTGGAAGCACTACCTCAAGTGTGATGGGAGCCCTGACCCTTCGATTGCTCAGGAGATGAACACTTTCATTAGCTTGTGGGAAGAGGAGACAAACGAGACCTTCGAGCAAGTGATTGAGAAAAGCAAACTGGTGCTGTCTGTAAGTACCCCAGGCTGCCCAGATCTAGACAGTATGCCTGAGTGCAGTGGAGACTTTAAATTCCTACCCAGCATCTGTTGCTGTGGTTTGGGTAAAAAGTGCTCCGCAAAGCCCTGTGGTGTTCTCTGCTGAGTTGCCAGGATTTTTTAGAGCGGGTTCTAGTGGAAGTGTGTTCTTGAAGGGATAGTGGGATCCTCCCAGGCTTGGCACTCCTCTGCCCCACCCCCACCATTACCTTTTTAATGCTGGGCTAATGGCTTTCCCTTGTGATAGTTTATCCTTGTCATTGTGCCTTGCTGAAATTTACCTTCTTAGCGAAGATAAAAGTGATTAACAGTGTCCTAACTTCTGTGACCACAGATAAGATGCATAGACTCATCTAAAGAAAACACTGGGAGAGAGTTAATGACTATTTTGTTTCATTAAAAGAAAAAAAACCAGGTGAGATCCTTTAGGCCATAGGAAAACTCTAGAAGCCATTGGAATCCCAGATGGACACTGTCTATCCGAATCCCTAGTGGCTCACCTTCCCCTGGAGGCCATCACAGCCTAAAGCCATAGTGGGGACAGATGGACTAGTGTGGCTGGGAGTCTCAGACTGTGAATGACAAGAGAATGCACCCTGCAGAAGGTCAGAAAATATGTTTGGATCCCTTTTAGCTTATACATACACATTGAGACTCCTTAATTACAGACAAATGGGGACTTACGCCAAAAGACTATACGGGCATACAGAGTGTGAAGAATGGAAAGACAAAGAGCAGCCGACCAGTGATGGCAGGGCAGGCTGGAACCTGGGCAGGGATGTCTGAAGTCCGTCCAGAGTAGGAAGAAGATGGCATTTAAAGAAGCAATGTTGACAGTCCAGAACTGGAAGATAGAAACCCTCTAATTCATGGAGCCCAGCAAACTCTAAGAAAAGATGTAGACTTAGAACATTTCTGACACCCTACACACCTAACGTGTATGAATCCCCCCCCCACACACACCAAATATATATGGAACACACACACACCAATTTTTTACCTTTTGACACCCAACTGGGTATCTGCAATTTGATGCTGGCACTAATTACCCAGAGTTAGCATAGTCCCTGTGTATAAGGGTTTAATTCACTAGCCTGTGCATGCCTTCCAGCCATCCCCAAGGCTACCTCTACTTCTGAACAACCAGCTCTAAGTAGGGCTCCCCTAACTCCCTTGGATGAGACACTCTATTATAATGGTTCACCAACACAGGGAGCTGATGCTTAGATCCAGCACAGACAGGCAGATGAAGAAATGCACAGGATACAATATGCGGGGAAGGTTGAAATGACTTCCTGAGCTCTCTGGATGTCTGCATGCTTAGCAGCCTGATGTGTTTACCAACTAGAAGGTTCTCTGTACCCTACCTTTAAGGGGGGTTAAGGAAGCATCGTGGTGTTGACAGGATGAAGTCATCCCTCAAGGCTGAGGAGCAGAGTTAACGCCTCCACCCCAAGTACCCTCCTGTGCCCCAAGAGTCACCGCACTGGCCCACACTCAAATGCAGCTGAAGTTGGATCATTATTAAAAACAAAAGCAGTTTCTTCTACCCCAGCCCTGAGGAAAATCCAGTCTTGTTCAGTAACAACAGAAGACAGATTGAGATGCCAGCATTTGGTCTTGGGTGTGAGGAACAGCATTTCTCAGAGCTGGGTACTGAGAGTGTTGTGCCCACAGGGTTGGAAATGTACACTAGAATTCTCTGGAAGAAATGCTTTCTTTCTCTGTGATCGATCCTAAATTAAAATACAAAAAAACGGGAAAGAATTTCTCTTCTTGATCTGAAAGTGATGGGCCATTTTCCAGGTGAATGATAAAATATTCTTTACATTGCAGTTGATCAAGAAGCTGAAGTTAATTTTACTGGAGACTCCATCCTGTGATCTAGGAGACAGGATGGTCGCGCAGCATCAAGGGTCGATTCTGCGGCTGCAGGAGCTCCTCAGTCAGAAGGTGGACGTGGCCACAGAGCTGCTTCTCCGAGTACGGGTAGTATTTCTCTTACAGCACTAACATTAGCAGGCTGTAGTATCCTACTGTGCACCATGGTCTGTTAATGTTCCTGAAAATCTTAAAATACACTCCACGACAATCAACGAAACGAAAGACCCATGCTTATGTGATTTACTGATGGTTAGTAATTTGTTTCCCAAGGAGACAAGACATTACCAGCCAAAAGCTCATTTTCCTTATATTTGCCAAAGCTGACTGAATTCATTAAGAAAAATCTTCACAAAGTAGTAAACGGTATCTACTATAGATAAACCAGTTGATATAGACTACAGCAAGTAATGCCCTAATTTCATAAGTAATATAGAAACATATAATTAAAAGAACAGTACCATGAGTCCCCTTATATACTCTATGTGAACTATGAATTTTCAGCTTTATTTAGCTAATTTATGGATTAAAAATATAAATGTTTGGTAACATCTTCTTTGTCTCCCTTTCCCCTTGCACCATTCAGAAGTGTGTGTGTTATACATTTCTTCCCCAAATATCTTAGTAGCAATAATAAGTAATTGTAAGCTAGTATACTTCATGAAACTCATCATTTCATAATTCTGATATCTGGCCCTTAGTCTAAAGTTCCATTGAATATTTTATAAGTTTTATTCTATTGCATTTTTTGAAAAATCATCAGAACACAGTCTGCAGACACACACTGCACAATCATCAGGACACAGTCTGCGGGCACACACTGCACAATCATCAGAACACAGTCTGCGGGCACACACTGCACAATCATCAGGACACAGTCTGCGGGCACACACTGCACAATCATCAGGACACAGTCTGCGGGCACACACTGCACAATCATCAGGACACAGTCTGCGGGCACACACTGCACAATCATCAGGACACAGTCTGCGGGCATACATTGCTTTCAGCCATTTTGTCTTCTGGTTCTTTTGGTTTAGAAGTCAGCCAGAGGGCCATCCTTGTTGGGATGTGGTCTGAGTTTAAACAGTCCTTCAGAGAGACTGTGCAGAGGTATACTATGTGTATTTTAATAAATAAATCAACCTGAAAGCCAGAAAAGCAAAGCAGCCAAGCCGCTAGAGAAGTCTGCCCTCTGCCGAGGCTGGGCGACTGCAGACTGAGCAGACAGCCCCTCTCCCCTCATTTCACTGTAGACTGAGCAGACAGCCCCTCTCCCCTCATTTCACTGCAGACTGAGCAGACAGCCCTTCTCCCCTCATTTCACTGCAGACTGAGCAGACAGCCCCTCTCTCCTCTCATTTCATATTCCCACCAGTGCTGGGACTAAAGGTGCGGGCCACCACCGTCTGGACTTATTTCTCCATTGATCTTGTGTAGCCCAGGGAGGCCTTGAACTCACAGAGATCGATCTGACTCTGTCTCCTGAGTGCTGGGACTAAAGGTGTGTGCCACCAGTGCCTGACCTCTCGTGGCTTTACCTTCATCTCTGGTCTTCAGGCAAGCTTTATTTACTAAAATACAGATGAAATGCCACTACAGAGCTGAGCTTACCTGGTAGTGTGCACGTCACATTCTTGATCTAGTGTGTGTTGTAGGACAGATGGCGCGAGGGATGGTGTAGGGTTGTTGGTGCCTGTGATGTTTACTCTGTAAGGGAAAGCAGACACGGCACCTTTTCATCTTATTTTATACACTGTACCGTCACATCTGCAGAGGAGATGCTGGTCAGACGTTAGTGCACCGGAGGGAACCAGGGAAACTGGTGGTGCAGGGCAGTGGTAGGGCATCACTGGCACGCTCAGCACCACACAGACGTGAGAAGAAATACCAGGACACGAAGGAGAAGGGAGAATGCCTGACTCCAGTCTAGCTGGGTATTGTGCATTTGCACACACATGTGCCTGTTCATACAGAGCCCCAAGGTTGACAGCAGGATCATGTTTGCCTGCTCCCCACCTTGTATGCCGAGGCAGGAACTCTCAACTGAACCCAGACCTCGCAACAGAGCTAGTCTAGTTAGCCAACTTCCTCTAGGAATTCCTATCTCTGTCTTTCCTGGATGACGTTATAGGAAGCCGCCAGGCATCAGCAGTAGTCCTGGGGACCCCAACTTTAGTCCTCATACACAGCAGTCACTTTAACCACTGAGCCATCCCTTTGACCTCTCAATTTTTTTTTCAGAAAAATTCTTTGCTGTTTTGATTTAAACTTACTTTTATCCAGCTTCTTCTCATAGTAATACAAGGAACCCAATGTACCAGTGACCGAGTGACTTTCCCGCACTGTGTGACTGTGAGAGGCCCGTATGTTTCTCTCTTACAGGAAGCTAGTACCTTAGCAGATCTGGACAGTGGGAACATGGAAAAAATCATCCACGACGAGAATGTCACCCTGTACGTGTGGGCAAACCTAAAGAAGAATCCCAGGTACCCCCACCCACCCATCGCCCCACAGGCACGGCGTTTAGTGGGGTGGCTTGAAGTTTAAACATTGATTGCTATAGGAGTCATCCCCGTGTCTTGTACAGATATGTCACAGTGAATGCCATGTCTCCACATGCTGGCCACACAAGTGGTGCACATGCATACATGTATAAAAAAACTTTCGTGTGCATAAAAATAAATAAACTCTTTTAAGAAGTGAGGAACCCCCTTTCCACCTTCACCCCCTGCCAAAGCTGGCCTGGAACTGGTGGTCCTCCTGCCTCAGCTTCCCCGGGGCTGGGTTGCAGGTGTGTGACATCAGGCGGTGCTGGGTTGCAGGTGTGTGACATCAGGCAGTGCTGGGTTGCAGGTGTGTGACATCAGGCAGTGCTGGGTTGCAGGTGTGTGACATCAGGCGGGGCTGGGTTGCAGGTGTGTGACATCAGGCGGTGCTGGGTTGCAGGTGTGTGACATCAGGCGGTGCTGGTTGCAGGTGTGTGACATCAAGCGGTGCTGGGTTGCAGGTGTGTGACGTCAGGCGGTGCTGGGTTGCAGGTGTGTGACGTCAGGCGGTGCTGGGTTGCAGGTGTGTGACGTCAGGCGGTGCTGGGTTGCAGGTGTGTGACGTCAGGCGGTGCTGGGTTGCAGGTGTGTGACATCAGGCCTGGCTCTGAGTTTCAGTTTTGATGTTTCATAAAAGGAGTGAACAAAATATTTCCCAAGTTGTATTTTCTACAAAATGTTGTGGTTTCTGTCAACGTCAAGGCAACATGTCAGTGTAGAATGCCACACAGAGACTCATGAAGGACACCCATCTGTAGAAGAGACGAAGGCGGCAGGCTTTCCTGCGTAGGAGAGAAATAGCGGGGACAGTAAGGTTTGGCTTTACTCTTGTGATGGCAGGAGAGGACTGCAAGGATTAGTTCAGTGCCAGATGACTGATGCCCAGTAGCAAGAGTGTGGCAGGCGCCGAGAGAAGTCTGGAGTGGGGGTGGATTTTAGAGTCGTTGGTGAAAACCAGTGTTTTCAGTGCCATAGATTCTTCTGAGCATAAAATGTGTTTGCACATATGGAAGGGTCACGTGGAGCCTCTTAGAGTTCATTCAGGGAGGCCTCTTCCTCCTCCTCACCAGGAAAATCAGAGCACAAATTGATACCCTGGGAGGACAAGCGCAAGTGAAACCATAGATTGTCAGAGCTGGGGTGGAGCACGGAGAGGCTCCTCGGGACAGACCGAGTGCTGCTGGCACAAGGGAGTGCTCTGAGGAACATTGGGTCCCGGTGCTCCAGGTAAATCAAGTATGCCTGGGACACAAAAGGAGGGGCATTGACACACAGCTGTATGGTGCACTGTGAGACCCTGGCCTTCTGCTCATCCTCTTCATCTCCTTCCTTCAATTAATTACTGCAGGTATCGAAGTGTGAAATTCTCTGAAACACAAATTGGATTTGAAATCCCAAAGATAGTAGCTACAAGTGATATTGCCCTTCGACTCCTACACACACGCTATGATCATGTCACCCCCTTGTTCCCCACTACCGTCCCTGAGGAAGAACGCGCCCCCATCGTAGAGGAGGAGTTCAAAAAAGAAAAGAGCACAGAGAAGGCCATCAGCACAGAGAAGGCCATCAGCACAGAGAAGGCCATCAGCACAGAGAAGGCCAGCAGCGCAGAGAAGGCCAGCAGCGCAGAGAAGGCCCTCAGCTCAGAGAAGGAAGCCACCAGCCAAGATGAGGAGGCAGAGTTGAAACAAGACAGAGAGTCCAGCTTAGTCCCAGAGGAGGAGACCATCGCTGAGGCACTAGAGGACAATGAAGTACAAAGGGTAGGATATTGTCTGTCTGTCTGTCTGTCTGTCTGAGGTGGTATCTAATAACACATTCCAGGCTAGGTAGCCCAAGCTGGCCTCCAACTTAACAGCTGTCCCCCTGCCTCTGCCTCTCAAGTGCTGTGATTGCAGGCATGAGACACTTAACTTGTGCTCTCAACAGGTTCTGTGTGTCATTTGCTCTGTGCAATGAGCATGTGCAGTCCCTGGTGGCATTCTCAAGATTTTCCCTGAGCAAACAGAGCTATTGAGAAGCCCCTTTCTTGCCCGCCCTGGTTTCCAGTGTGCCTTTCCACCCTCCGCTCACAGTTAGTGCTTGGAGGAGCAGCTGCTTTGGCCTCCCCGTTCTGTATTGTCGTGTCCCAACAGCTGCTGCAAAGCCGAGAGACCCGGTGCAGGGTGCTTGGACATGTCCCACCTTACAACAAATGCTTGCACACCCTGGAGGAGTTCCCGTTTTCTGCCATTTCCCCAGCATTTGGCTTTCTAAGACTTGTTTTTGAAACATGGTCTCACTATGTGTCCCTGGTCATCTTGGAGCTCACCATGTAGACTGGCCTGGCCTAACACTCAGAGATCTGCCTGTCTCTGCGGCTTGAATGCTGGAGTGAAGGCGCGGCCACCAGCCAGGCGACCCAAGACCTCTAGAGGGCCTGTCCTCTCGGCTGTGTTATTTGAGCAATTGAATGGCTACAGGCCTGGGACTGGGGAAAAGGCTCAGCAGGTAGAGTGATATTTTATTTGTATTTTAATAAAAAAACTCTTGCCTGAAGTGCAGAGCTGAGCCACTAGAGGCCAAGGAGTAGGACTCAATCCCAGGACTCAAGGCCACTCTGGGCTATAGAGATTGACTCTATCTAAAAAGAGAACTAGAACTCACACACCGGTGCTCCCAGCACTCGGGAGTCACAGCCTTTGATCCCAGCGCTGGGGAGTCAGGTGTGATACGGCTGGACAGAGACGGGGAGATAAGGCAGGAGATGAGCGCAGTAGTCTGAGGTTCAGCGGAGAGCAGTGCAGTCTGCAGTCACTCTGAGGACAGGATCGCCCCTTTGAGGTCTGAGCCTTGGGAGAGGAAGCTTGACTGCTTTGCTTTTCTGATCTTCAGCTTGAACCCCAATATCTGTCTCTGGGTTTTTATTATTCATGCCACAAGCAGAGAAGGTGTTTGCTATGTAAGCATGGTGACCTGACTTCAAATCTCAGCACCCGTGAAAACCTCAGAGTGTGGGCCTCATGTACACGTGTGACCCCAGCACTGTGGAAGAACAGAGACAGGGTCCACAAGGGCTTGCCGGCCACCATCCAAGGCCAGTGAGAGAGAGACTGTCTCTAGAGGATAAGGCAGAGATCGATAGATCAGGACAGCCAGTGTCCCCGCTTCTGTCTGTCCTGAGTACCTGTGCACACACATACACACACATGCACACACAGCCAGTGTCCCCCTCTGCCCTGAGTACCTGTGCACACACTTACACACACATGCACACACAGCCAGTGTCACCCTCTGCTCTGAGTACCTGTACATAAACACGTGTAGACACACATGCACATACTATTAAAAATAACCATGCTCCTGCTGTTGACTTGTGGTAATTTTCCAATTGTCGAGATTTTTACATTTTCTGTTAGAACAGACTTGAACAGTTTTTTTTTCTTTGCTCAAACCCTCTTTTTTGCTACAGCACACGAGAATTTTCGGGGACCCCCAAATCTCAGCGTGAGTACACGAGACAAGCAGTGTACTGATTTGAAAGGTTTATTTTCTTTAAGCATGGGAAGTGTTAAGGAATAGACTATGTGTGCATTTGAAATACAAGTGTGAATTGACCCTGCAGGGTAAAGGCACCTGAAGACCTAAGTTTATCCCTAGGTTGTTCATGGGGGAAGGAGAGCACAGAATCCTGAAAGTTGACCTCTGACCTCCACACGTGTGCCATGGCATGACACATATGCACACACACAAACACACATCTGTACTATTTGTACACAAATAAATATAGAATTTTAAAATGTTGAATTCTTTGATGTTCTAAGAGCATGTTGGAAAATCCTGTTTGAAATACAACAGTTGTTTCAAGAAGTTTGAAGACTCTAGAGTCTAAAGCAGTAGAGAAAGTGGGCGTGAGTTGACTCTCAGCGCAGATAATTGTGTTTTGTGTGTGAGTGTGACAGGAGCATTTGAAAGGCCTGAAGGGAAGAGAACCAGAAAACGGGGCTGGGCCGCTGCAGAAGTGAGAAATACTGATGTCCCCCATCTTTACAAATCTGTTGGTTGTCAAGAGTGGGGGTGGACGGTTGCGAGGTCACAATCAGTGAGTCTATACAGCATGACTCTGTCTAAAAAACAAACTGATAGAAAATTTTCTTTAAGAAATAACTTTTGTTTGGTTTTGTTTTAGCTCTATGGGTGGTTGCTTTCTTGGGGTTCAGATCTTCTGGTCATTTCTCCTTCCCAGGGCGAGTGAAGATTGTGTCCCACTTCCCTGCAGCTCAGGCATGGCGGCCTGATTTGCTTTAGCTGTAGGACAGGAAGCAGTCAGTATGTGTGTGTAGGAGGGCATGGGAAATTGTCTCTGGACCCAACATCATTTCAATGTAAATGAAAAGTTAAAATAAAAGGATATGAGGTTGACTTCCAGAGTGGCAGGAGCTGCAGCCGTGACGTCATGGAAACAGAGCACACAAGAGGTCTTTATGAGTGTCTTTAGGCAGTGGGTCTCGCCCTTCCTAACGCTGCGACCCTCAATACAGTTCCTCATGCTGTGCTGACCCCACCCAGAAAATTCCTCTTGTTGCTGCTTCATACCTGTAATTCTGTTGCTGTTATGAATCATACTGTACATATCTGATATGCAGGATAGCTGATATTCAACCCTTGTGAAAGGGTCATTTGATCCCCAAGGGGGTCATGACCTATGGGTTGAGATTCACTACTCAAGAAGGTTCCTAGACTGTCAGCATGTTAGGTAATTTCCCACTCTATACCCAGAGGCTTCACTGCAGTTTATATTTGATGTGAGTCTACGAGTATCTTACACAAGAGTTACATCAACTTAAAACTGAAGAACAATAATTAGAGACTACATAATTTGAACCCCAACTTGAATTTGCGCAGCTAAAGCATTCTGTCTTCTAACCATGACTCAGTTACAGTGGCCTCATGGGGTCATGGTTTGCCCTTCTGTAAATTTGGGAAATAGTTTTTGTAGAAGGTTGTAGTTCCAGTTGTGTGTGTACCTTTGGGTTTGTGCACATGAGTGCACTGCCAGGGGAGGCCAGAGGAGGGCGTCACAATCCCTGGAGCTGAAGTTCAGTGGCTGTGAGCTGCCCCATTCTGGTTCTGAGAAACAATCCAGGGCTCTTACCCGCTCCACACCACCCCCAGCCCCTGGATGATTTTCTGTTAAAAGCCTAAACCTACAAATTCACAATAATGCTGGCAGGGCCTGTGTGTGCACTGGTGTTTGATTTGCTCTCTGAACTCAGGAAGATGGAGCTTAGCTTCCTTAGGCCACATGGCCATTGAGGATGTGGCTAGCGAGGCCTGCCTGCTTTTGTGCAGCTTCTGTTTGGCGAGATGACTGAAGACACATGAAGACACCAGTGGCATCCTGTGAGATGCTCCTGAGCACAGCTGAAGAGCCCGCTTAGCTTCTTCAGAGCTGTGAGGCAAGCTGGGAACCGAGTCAGGGAGAAGTCCCCACACTGACTGACGCTTGCTAAGTTCTGATCTCCCTGAGATGAGGGTGACGTGGGCGGGGCGTTCCCAGGACGCGGTCTGCTGAGGTGCCTCCAGTGAGGTGCCCAGGTGGGATGGGAGCTGGAGCCTTTGATGGGTGGGATCCTGCTCCCTGGTGCCTTTCCCCTTACCCCAGGGAAGGGGACCAGGTTTCTGTTAATGGCTCTAAGAGCTTTAGCAACAAGATCTGGTCCATGCCCTCCTCACCTGCACCTTTAGACTTCCCCTAACTGGCCATTTTTCAAAGCCTTCAGCTCCCTCACTTTGAATCTAGAAACTGAGCAGTGACCACAACAGCCTGGATGTTTCTGTCTGGAAATGTCATCCGTCAGACAACCTAGTTCAGTACTTTGGGGCCAGCCTCATTTAGATTTTTAGGGACTGGGCAGAGTGAAGCCAGATTCTCTACCCGGATGTAACATAATCGGCTTCTAGCCCAGTTCCCAGTGGATTTCCCTCCCCTATGAAGCCCCATGTTACGCATACACTATCTGAAAAACTATACCGGCTCCTCTGTTTCCTCAGTGATCCAGTCTTCCAAACTCCCACAGAGCAGTCCACTGACTCTGTGGACAGATCTCTAGGGCTTCCATGGCCTACAGTTCCAGGCAGCCCCATGCCCTTCCCAAGCACCTTCCAAAGCTATGAAAACATGGCCAGGTTGCTCCCAGCGACAGTACTGCTCCTTGGTGCTGTCTTTTCTGTTCCTTTTCTCACTGATCTTTCAAAATACACTTCAGAAGGGGCTGGCGAGATGGCTCAGTGGTTAAGAGCTCTACCTGCTCTTCCAGAGGTCCTGAGTTCAATTCCCAGCAACCACATGGTGGCTCCCAACCATCTGTAGTCTCACTACACTGTATACAAAATAAATAAATAAATCTCTGAAAAGAATACACTTCAGAAGACACTGAAGGAAGGGAGGGTTTGTTCGGGCTCATAGTCGTCAGGGACACAGTGCATCACGGGAAGCATGGCAGCAGGAGCCCTGGGCAGCTGGACAGGGACCTCTGCAGTCAGCCCGCAGAGAGATGGATACTGGTACTCAGCTCCTTTTTATTCTCTTTCTCATCGGGTTGAGAGTCCAGCACCCGGAATGGTGACCCTGTTCAGGGTGGGATCTAGTCAAGCTGACTGTGAAGATTAAATGACAGCGTAGTTTTCTTTTCTGTGAGCTTATTAAGAAGTTGGCCAAAAAAAAAAAAAAAAGAAGAAGTTGGCCACTAGAGGGCTCTTAATACCGTCTCAATTGATTTTAGTGGCTTTTATACATATTTCAGGTGTATTCTAAATTTGCGTGTAGCATGAAATATTTGGAAGGGCCTAATTTGACTATGGCATAATTATGAAAATTTTTAAAATAATTATTATTTCAGAACTATTTTATTACCTTGAGAAATAAGCAGATGGATATGGGTCTTTGAATTAAAAGTTTAAGTTGCAAAGTATCTCTTTAAGGGACCCTGAACTTTGAGGCCCTGGGTTCAACCCCAAGGCCTTCAAAAAGAAAAACTAAACAAGCATGTATGAGGTTAAAGTTGTGTGTGTGTGTGTGTGTGTGTGTGTGATACTGGCAACCAAACCTAAGACTATGTATGTTAGCTTAGTGTTTTCCACTGAATAATCTTAGGAGCTTTGCTTGTTTTCTTGTTTGTTTTGTTGTTGTTTGTTTTATTCAGTGGTTTTGAGACAGGATGTCATGTAGCCCAGGCTGGCCTTAAGTGGCTATATAGCTGAGGATAACCTTGGACTTCTGAATCTCCTGCCTTCACCCCTGTTTTACACAGTGCTGGGGGTCAAACCCCAGTCCTCCTGCATGCTGGGCAGGCACTTAGCTGAGCTACCTCCCCAGCCCCATTCTTGTTTTTAGTGAGCTGATTGTGTAGGAGCGACAGCTGACATTCTGGATATATGCTGGTGTGTGTACTGAAGAGATTGTATGTGAGGACCAAGAGACGAGGCATATATCAAATCAAAACAACATGTAGTTTTCCCTGAAATGACAATATTTAGGCTATGTGCTAGAAAGTGCCGATGATAAATGGTTTTGCTATTCTTTGGTGTTGGTTTTTGAGAAATGGTCTTACTCTGGTCTAGCCCTAGCTGGCCTGGAACTGACTCTGTAGACCAGGCTGGCATGGAACTCCTAGAGTTCCCCCTGTCTGTGCCTTCTGAGTGCTGGGATTAAATGTGTGCTCCACCGTGGGTTAACTTTGTGGATTTCGAGTTTACCGGATACAGTGCTGATGTGGGAGAGTCTTCTGTTTGTGTTGATTTCATTCGTTAATAAAGAAACTGCCTCGGCCCATTTAATGGGCCAGCCCTTAGGTGGGTGGAGTAGACAGAACAGGAAGAAGGAAGTGAGGTAGAGGGCTCAGTCAGATGCCACGCCTCTCCTCTCTGAGCCAGACGCAATGAAGCTCCAGCCCTAGATGAACGTACACTAGAATCTTCCTGGTAAGGCACCACTTTGTGGTGCTAAACAGATTATTAGATATGGGTTAATCAAGATGTGAGTAAGAGGCTGAAACTAATGGGCCAGGAAGTGTTTAAATGAATACAGTTTGTGTGTTGTTAGTTCGGGGCATAAGCTAGCCAGGCGGCTGAGAGCCGGGCGGCAGAACACAGCCCATAGCTCCTCACTACACAGTGCCACAGCATGCCCACATCGCAGGTTGTTTTGTGGACCGACGTCTTCCTTTCCACTCGCTGGATAATTTCCGTGGATGCTGACACTCACAGCTGCCTGTCCTTTGGTTGCAGACTTCCGACCAGGAGGATGAAAATGGTGAAGCTACCAAATATGAACTGGAGATGCAGTTGCTGAGTGAAGCTGTCTCAGCAGGTATTCCCATCACCCTCGGTGTGTAACGGAGGTGGCGTTCTTAGAAGACTAACACAAGGCCATCATAGAAAGGAATCTTTAAAGCAGAAATCCTTCACCATCCCTCTCCCAAGACAAATGCTGTTCAATCTTCTGTCTGTTGTCTCTCACTATGCACCTTTTTGGTTTTAATGAAACTGTGGGACCATATCAGATAAAACACTGATGATCACTTTCTTCTACTCAATATTAAGTTATGTCCTTCAGAAAAATATTTGTCCCGGACAAGTGCTATTCAGCACCAATCGCAGGATACATTGGTAGCTGCATAGCACAAGCTGCACAAAGGAGCATCGCCTAATTCCCTGCTGCCAGTGAGATGATAACGGATTTCTTCTCTGGACTGCCGTGCACACTCACACGCACATGCACGGACACACGCCTGAGTCCTGCACAGTCCCGGCCCAGCAGGTGGCCTACACTGAACACACCTTGGGAAGGGGACGCTGACCACGTGCCTGCCTTTTGTCTGACGATGCCTGTCCTCTTAGCTCTCACTGCTCTCCTCTCAGTGACGTCTGAGCACATTTGTCCTAACCCTCCGTCTCCTCCTTGCGCTCCTAACACTTCACTCTTTTTACTCTTTTATTCAATGGTTTACATCTTCTGAGGCAGTGTCTCCTATAGCCCAGGCTGGTCTCAAACCCTTTGTAGCTGAGGATGGCCTTAAACTTCTCATCTACCTGGCTCCACCTCCCAAATGCTGGGCTCACAAGCAAGTTTTATGTGGGGCCAAGGATCGAACCCAAGGCCTTGTGCATACTGCCCAGCAAGCTATGTGGCTCCCCCATCTTTGGACAATGTCTGTAGCTTTTACCAGGTAAGGTTTTTCTTCTCCCTAGACCAACAGTGCTCAAGTAGGCTGTGGGGCTCCTGACATCAGCACCACAGTTCCCTCCATGGTGACACCCAGTCAGAGATGTCATCACCATCTGGATTTGAGCACAGTGGTATTTCTGGCTTCTTTTTAGGCCAATAAATTGTAAGTTAAATACATTTAAAAGTTAGCTGGGCGGTGGTGGCACACACCTTTAATCCTAGCATTTGGGAGGCAGAGGCAGGCAGATCTCTGAGTTCGAGGCCAGCCTGGTCTACAGAGTGAGTGCTGGTACAGCCTGGGCTACACAGTAAAACTCTGTCTCAAAAAAATAAATAAATAAAGAGTGAAGTTTGTTAAACTTTCTCAAAGGAGACATGTGGGACCCCTGCCGCGTCTCTTTCATGGGAGCAATGTCACTACATCCCTGTGTCTTACTGCCTGCCCGTTGCTAGCTCTACAAGTTCCCACTCTTTCTCCTGCCAAACTCTGTGACACGGTACTAACACTGTGGATTTTATGGTTGAAGGAACTTGGACTGGACATATTAGTTAGCTCTTGGGGGAGGGGCAGGGTCATAGTACCTAGCCCTGGCTAGCCCAGTCCTCGCCATGTGGACCCTTCTGCCTGTCCTTCCTGGGAACTGGGACTAGAGGCGCGCACCAACACACCTGTACCAGTCTGCAGAATCAAGTTCGGCCACTGCTAAGGGTGGTGTTTGGAGGTGGCTGTCTGGTTGAGAGGTGAGAATGGCCCTGTCCCAGTGACCACTGGTGTCACTTTGGAGTCCCTGGGCTTGTTAGATCACAGGATCCCACTTCCCTGGGTTTGCTGTGTGCTGGGCCTATTTTTGTTGAAATAACCATTTTTCATTTAATACACGGGCCAAATTCTGCTTTTCCACCATGACCCTTCCCATCCTCCTCCTTTGGAGTTTCAGTCAGGTAATGTCTCATTTTAAGGACTTAGTTTGGTAATTATCAATTTTTGATCAAGCTGTTTCTGTCTTTTATGAAACAGAAAATTTTTTACCAGTAATACATGCTATTATATGTGTAGAAGGAGCTTCAGGCTGCTTCCTGCTGCCCGGCTCCCTGCTACCAGCTAGCTTTACCCCAAATAATTACATGGAAACTGTATTCATTTAAACACTGCCTGGCCCATTAGTTCCAGCCTCTTATTGGCTAACTCTCACATCTTGATTAACCCATTTCTAATAATCTGTGTAGCACCACGAGGTGGTGGCTTACTGGGCATGGTGTCTGCCTGACAATGCTTCTTTCTCCCAGCATTCTGTTCTGTCTACTCCACCTATCTAAATCCTGCCCTATCAAAAAGCCAAGGCAGTTTCTTTATTAACCAATGAAAGTAACACATAGACAGATGACCCTCCTACATCATATATGTAACCTTCTACAATGCTAGTGTGCACTGCAAACAGAGCCGTTCTTATCCCACCGGGCGTGCGTGCACACACACCCACGCATACCTGCTCCCCTCACGGCTGGCTAGTGAGACAGTCCGAGAACCTTGTGTAAAGTGAAGTACCCAAAGACAAACCTCCCTTACCAGTCCTGGGATTTTGTTTTCTTTTCCTGTTCTGGTCTGTTCTGAAGTTGCATTATTATGGTTTGTTTAGCACAGCTGTACCTGGTAGAGAACGTTGTGGAGCTGCCGGATATCCATGAAAAGGAGGTGGACTTGTTCCATTTCTCAACCCTGGGCGGAGTGTATCACCTGGACATCCTAGAGCTGCCCCCTCAGTGCAAGCCAGTGAAGGGCTGGGTGCTGGTGGAGGTACGGAGACGCTGCCCTAGAGATCACAGTGAAGGGCTGGGTGCAGGTGGAGGTACGGAGATGCTGCCCTAGAGATCACAGAGAAGGGCTGGGTGCTGGTGGAGGTACGGAGACGCTGCCCTAGAAATCGCAGAAATAGTTGAAATCGTTTTACTTCATTTTTCCATCCTCTCAGCATCTAATACATGTTGATCCTATTTTTGGAGAAATTCTTACTAACTTAGTTGAAAACCCACAGTCCAAATGCCCAAGAGTGCTAGCTGATCCTTAATACTGCTAGTCTACATCAGGGCTCGGCAAAGATTTTTTTCCTGTTAAATGGCCAAGTGGTAACCATTTTTGCCTTGGTTGGCTACCCTGACTCTAAGAACCCCACAGCCCTCCTCTTGGGTGCTGAGGCCACTGTAGGAAAGTGTGGGCATGCCTGTGTTCTAGTTCAAATATGCCTATGAAGGGCAGTGGTAGAGGGACATCCCAGGGATCGGAGCTGACTGGCTCTGCTCAAGACTCAGGCTTGCTTCAACCACCTCTGTGACCACTCGGGAATTTCCCAAGTGACACCCACCAACTCAGGCTAGGGGTTCAGCTCTGTGGTAGAGCATGCTCCTGGCATGGAGAACACTGGGAACCCTGCCTAGAGAACATGCCTGAACAGGCAGTTATGACATAGCGGCACCTGGGGGCATCCACAAATGGCACCGCGGTTGGTGGCCTCAGATCCACTGAGTCAGCAAGACCCTCACTTGCATCTGACAATCGGGTCCTTTCCAGGCTATCATGGAGGCTCAGCCACCTTGGGCGGGCTCCACAGGCTTGGGCTTCTCTACCACAGCTGCTCCATCTTGCTCAGCCCCTCCTGGAAGGACCTAGTGGATTCCATCTGTTTCCTGCGAACTCCAGGATGTCCTGCAGCCTATGCCACAGACCAGGGTTTGTGGTGATCCCCCTGCCTCAGCCTCCCAAGTGCTGAGCTCACAAGTGTGTGCTGCCCTAGTTCATTGATTTTAATTTTCAGTGGGTTGGTTTTATTTTTGTTGTGCATGTGCCAACTGATCCCACCTATGGCACCTGCACCATAAACCACTCCACATGAAAAATATTTTATTTCTAAGAAAGCAAAACTTAAAAAAAAAGAGTGGGATTTTTGTTTGTTTGTTTGTTTAATTCCATATTCCCATTCCCAATACCTGGGAAGGAAGATGAGTCCCTACCCATACTAGACGAACTGACCATTTGGACAGCCCTTCTCAGAATGTTTCAAAAAAAATGCCAAAATCTTAATTCAAAGGCTTGGGTTTGATCAAGGCCCTGCTTTCAAACCCCAGCCTCACAAAAGAAGCTACCCTTCCTCTTGTCCAGCGCCACTTTGCGGACTTGGCTTGGTAGGCCTTGTGCCATAAGTGTTCAAAGTGTCCAGAGATAACTTCTGTCTTGCAGATACTTTTTTTTTCCTGATCACTCCTAGCAATATCTCAACATTTCAGGGATGCCACGCACCGTCTTATGTGCTGTCGGTGTACCTGGGTTTTATCCATGAGGCTCTTGCCAGGCTGATTTTGATCAAGCCTTTCCTTTCTCTTTCTCCCCCTGAAATCAGAACAGGTCTATGGGAGATAGTGCGGTCTGCACACACTCCACTGAATCCATACGAGAGAGGGCACTGGGTGGGCAAACAACGGAAACAGTCCCTTTGGGGCTGGCGGTGCGGCGCCATGGTGGAGTGCTTGCCTAGAAGACACACGCCCTTCAGTGAAGGCAGCCTTCAAAGCGCTAGCCACAGGAAGGCTCAAACCCTGAGATGGGTTTTTGAATTTTGTCAGTGCCCTGCTTCACCTCTTCATATCTAGCATTGCAGTTCACAGAATTCTCCCCACCCTGGCTGTGGCTCCTGAGAGGACTCTGTGTGCTTGCTTTATTGCGAGGCTCTTTTTGTTTCCCACCTAGTTTCATCTTCCCCTGGTGCCTTCTCCCCCTGCCGATCCAAAGGTTTACAGACCCACCCTGCCGCAGGAATCTGCTGTCAGCTTGAGCCCTACACCCCCTCCTTCCTGTGCTGCTCCAGGGGCACCCATACTTCCGTTCTCGGTGTTTGAGTGTTGGTGTGAACTTAAAGTCTTCTTGTAGTCCTTGCGGGTCTCCTGATTTCTCTTGTGCCCTGGTGATTGGCTCTGTGGAATACAGGCTCGTCACAGGGCCCGAGATGTAGATGATGAACACTTCTGGAGCCCGGCCTCAGGAAGCTCCGTGGTTGTGGTTAAGTTTGGCAATGTTTTTCCCTCAAACATTTATCTCTGAGTGGGTGACAGCGAGTAGAGCTCATTATCGGAGGTGGGTCTGGCCATCGCGACCACCTGCTAATTTTCATCATTCTGGTCAATTTTTAAAAGATACGCCAAGAAGGATTACAGAGGTTTACATATCCTCCAGAAAACACAGACGAACCTGATCCAGAAAATGCCTTTCCACCCATAGAGGTCACACTGGAGGTCCACGAGAACGTAATCTTCTTTGAGGACCCCCAGGTCATAAGGTGGGATGCTGAAGGTACAGCCATGCCTCAGCCAGCAAGGCGGGTAATGCAAGTGATGGCAGCAGGCGGCCCTCCCTCCTCCTCCCTCTCCCTCCCTCCTTCCCTCCCTCCTCCCTCCCTCTCCCATAGTTTTGAGACAGGGTCTCCTAAGGGCTAACTGGTCTCCAACTCAAGGTATAGTCAAGGATGGCCCCCAAACTTCCTACCTTCCTGCTCCTACCCCTTAAAGGCTGGGCTGGAGCCCAAGGCCTCAACTGCTGGATTGTGCTGTGCCCTCTGAAGCTCCAGCTCAGGGCTTCTGTAGCTTACACTCATTATTGGCCTGTTCTGGTGGAGGGGGTGTGCATGCCGCAACACTCATGGAGGTCAGATCACAACGTACAGGGGTTGATCCTCCTACCCCTCGGAGTCCAGCGACCCAAACACACATGGTCAGATTTGGCAGCAAGTACTTTTACCCACCAAGCTACATCGTGCCTGCCCAGAAGGGTCACTTTAAGAGTGGGGCTCCTAATTGTTTATCTCATCTAAGAGTGCCCACACTAGACTAGAGAGCAGGCTTAGTGGGCATGGCACCGGCCCAGTGATATGAGGACCCGAGTTTGAATCTCCAGAGCCCATGAAAAAGCCAGGCACTGTAGCAAGCATATCTAGCCACTGTGTTCCTACAGTAAGTTGGGAGACGGAGACCAGAGAACCCCAAAATCTTACTGGCTGACCAGCGTGGCCTGCACAGCGGACAATGTTGGACTCTGCCTCAAGTAAGGTGACAGCTGAGGACCAACACCTGAAGTTGTCCTCTGATTTAAAAATGTCTCTTTGTTATCAGGGACATGGCTGCACAGTTGTATCCGGTTCCTAAAGCGAGATGGTACGCTTGGAAACCGGAGAGTTGTACAGCTGTTTTAACACGGAAGTGAGAAGGCTGGAGGTAGCTCAGTGGTTAAGAGCACTGGCTGCTCTTGCAGAGGACCTGCCTTCTGTTCTGAGACGCTCACAACCATCTGTAACTCAAGTTCCATGGGCGCTGGTGCCCTCTGCTGGCTTCTGTGGGCAGTGCATGCAGTTGGCACACATACATACATGTAGGAGAAACACATGAAAATAAGTAACAAACTTGGAAATGATCCCTGAAAGTTTAATCTTTAAACAAAAACAAACCTTTAAAAAGCAAAGCAGGTTAAAAAAAAAAAAAGAAAGAGCCTCTGTGCAGGGGTAGGGAAGGATGGGCGCATGCTCACGGGCAAAGGCGGGAGAGGGGGCTGAAAACAGGTGTGAGAGAAGGCAAGAAAGACAGGCTGAGCGGATTATCCCCTCCCTGTCATGGACCCTGGAGGCAGGGATCTCCCAGCAGGGGCGCTCTTTCTTGAGAGTCTTAATACAGAAGACAATTAGGACACAGTACATGTATTTAGATGTTTTTACTCGCTTTTGTAGGAAAACCGTGAAACTAATGTCATCTTCTGTTGCAAAGGTAAGTTCTGGAGAAAAGATGGCATCAGCTGTGTTTTTTACAATCAAGAAGAGAGGCTCATCACCTTCAACTTGGATACTTTGAGCCCCGTCACCTTGATTCAAAACGCCCATATTCACATGCCTTACCAGTCCTGGGAACTGCGACCCCTCGGTGTGAACAGGGTCCTCATCACTGTGACCACGCTTTTCACTGAGATCCAGATACACATCAAGGTGGGTGACGTCACAGCCCGCCTACACATTCATGTAGAACGCCCTGGGGCTGTGATTTCCAAGCGAAGTCCGTGGAGTAAATAAGCAGCTGTAAGAGGGGGCTCCAGCTTGTTCCCCAGTTCCTAGGGCTGGGGCAGTCATCCCGGCAAGCCTCACTCCTTGTCTCTTCTCTGTGGCTTGTCTTAGTGAACAAGACTGCTTACTGCCCCTCAGGAATAGCCTCGGAAGCCCCAGAGCAGTGGATTCATGCCACGGGCTGAGGGGAGGGACTTGCTGCACCGTGGTCTAAGGGACTTTCTTAGGCAGCATGGAGGTGTTTTAAAATGTACGTGGTGAGGGTGTAACCCTCCAGTTTCCCAGTGTCACTGGTGAGTTTGTGATGTGCAAATTAAGCTGTTTTAAGAAGAGCTGATACAGTAGAAAAGCTACCAGACCATCAGGCTCCAAGCCCACGTGGGACAAGCATGGTGAAAAACACATTTAATCCCAGTATTCAGGGGCACAGGTTCTGGCCAGCCAGAGGCACACTGTGAGATCCTGTCTCAAACAAACAAAACAAATAAAGCTTCTGAGGGGGTAATTGGGTGACTTCCTAAGCCCTTAAAACACCGGCAGTCTGCCTGCTGTCTATTAGGACAGCTGTCCTGAGAGTGTACAGGGTATTGCCCTGCTGGCCTTGCTGCCCGGCCTCCCTGTCCGGCCCTGCCAGCCTCCCTGCCTGGTCCCTGTCTCGCCCTTCCCAGCATCCCTGCCTGGCCTCCCTGCCTGGCTCTCACCACCCAGTCCAAGCACAGGGAAGATGCCATGCATGACTCTAGTCTACTGGGCAGAGGCTGACGTCTGTGTCTATTAATGAACATGCAGGTCATAGATGAAGGGACTCTGGCCAGCTGGAGTGTGGTGACATTTTGTTTGTGCTCTAACAAATATCGCTTGCCTGAAGATCAGAGTTCAGAGCTAAGCCGCTTGTCAGCCATACTTTTCAGGGAGTGGTGGTGCACACCTTTAATCCCAGCACTCAGGAGACAGGCAGATGGAACTCTGTGAGTTCAAGGCCACCCTGGGCTACGTGAGATTGAATCTGTCTAAAAGAGAAACAGAGCTCACACAAAGGTGATCCCAGCACTAGGGAGGTGGAGACAGGAGTTAATGATATGGCTGGGCAGAGAGAGGAGTATAAGGCAGGAGGAGACAGGAGCTCAGCTTCAGTCTGAGGTTTCATAGGGACAGGATTGTCCCTTTGGTCTGAGGATGTCATAGACGTAAGAACTTGTGGCTGGCTGCTCTGCTTCTCTGATCTTCAGCATTAACCCCTATATCTGACTCTGGGTTCTTCTTATTAAGACCAATTAGAATCCATGCTACACTCGGGCATGGCAAGCATGACCCTGGCAGGCCTCGCCCATCTCCCCCGCTCCCTCTGCCTTGCTGGACACTGTTAGAGTCCTAAAGCCAGATGCCAAGGTCCGTCCTCCTCCTGACTGCGAGGCCTAGCGTCCAACACAGAAGCTCCCTTTGGTTCACCAGTAACTGAAACACACCACATGATGCCCATCCTGATACAGACTGCACCTTTTCCTCCCCCTGCACGGTCATTGCTGCTGTTTTTCTGCCTGAGTCTGAAAGCAGCCATTCTAACTTTTCTTCACCGCTTAATAAAGGATCTCTCTGTGAAAGCAGATGTTTGGGTGTGGTTTGTGCCTAATCTGGGGTCTAGGAGGGAGCCCCGCTATGCAGGGGGCAGGGTGGTCTCTTTCAGAACAGTGTGCACGCATCTTCAGGTTGGGTTTTACAGGTTGCCCCTGTACAGGTGGCAATCAAGCTCTTGAATAAGATGCAGCCGAACCAACTGATGCACACCGCAACTGAGAAATGCATGGTGGATTTTGAGCATTTGTTAGGAAAAAACCAACTGGCTTCATTTTTACACTGCACAGATGCTGAGATCATTTAGATCTAGTAGGTTAAATAGGCAGTACTAGATGCATTCTTATTTTGTATTCCTTCAAAACTGGACAGTTTATAGCATGTTATGTCTCACATATGTTAAAAATTAAGAATAAGTCCTAAAGTACAATCATGATTGTTTAATGGCTACTTTAATTCAGAATGATCATAGAGTATTCTCACATTTTATAAAATGGATCTGAGGCACCATTCCTAATCCCTCAAGTACCCAGAGGAGCCTAGGAAGTTAGCGAGCTGCCTGAGGCGATGAGGGGACCCTGAGGTGATGGGACCCCGAGGCAGGGCTTCCAAATCAGGCCCAAGACATACCAACTGCTTTGTTTAACTGTAGAGTGGCCTATGATTTCAGAACTACCACAGTGAGAAGGCTAGACCTGGCATAATACTGATTAAACCAATTTCTTTTCTCTCCTTGAAATTTAGGAAAACCTCTGCATGTTAGCGTCAGTCAAACTGAGAAGCCAGGAGCATTTGTCTCATTTAGAAGGGAAGTGGATGAGGCCTGTACCCTTCATCCTGGCTTTGAAGGAGGCGGGGCTGAACATCTTCCCGACTGTGTACTCTCACTTCTACGTCGTCATCAGCAACAAGGTGAGCCAGGCTCTCTGCATTCAGTGGAGTGGGAACCTAGGTGCCGCTGCGGCTAAACTTTGGGGGCGGGAGAAAGACCAGGCCTGCCATCTACAAGGTCACTGTTAGCAAAAGCAGCCCCAGCCGCCGCTCCTTTTGTCCAGTGCTGGGTCTAAAGCTGGGCTGAGACTGTCTCCGCCGCGTCACACGCGGGCCCCAGCCTGCAGAGCCATGTCCTTTGTGGTCTCGGCAGTGTTCCCGTGTCTGTGCTCTTCCGTGCTCCTTCTGAATCTGGGCCCCTGGAGAGCAGGGGCTTCGGATGTTCTAGCAGCCAGCCCGGCACTAGAGTGCCAGGCGTGGGGACTGCCCGGAGTCACGGAAGCGTTCTGTACGTCTGCCACCTTCTGGTGTCTTTCCACTTGTCAGTGATTGGGTGACCCCAGCCAATCATGTCCCGAAGGGTGTGGACATAAACGCACAGATAGAACAGGTCAGTTTTAGTGACCCAGTGACCCAGTTAACTGTGCGCACCACCCTGCTCCTGTCTGTAGAACAGGGCCTGCCCTGGGAGCTGACATTCTAGCTGAGAACTGAAGGTGCCTTGGGCGTTAGAAAGGCGGAAAGTGCTGTGGGAAAACAGAGCAGAGCAGAGGAGGAGGGAGGCCGGACTGCACGGTCCATGGCGATCTCAGCTGGAGAGTGAGGTGTGCACCCCAGGGGTGTCTGGGTGGGGTGGGGTGGGGTGGGGGCTCTTTCTAGGTAGAAAGCCCAGCTGCCACCAGGCCCCCAAAGGGAGCAGCCAACTGGCAGGTCTGCCGAGGAGCCTGGAACTGTCAGACTAGGAAGGGTACAGTGTTGGGGACAGCTCACGGAGGACTCTGTGGACACTGTTCACTTTAGGGCATGTGCAGAAAGGGAAAGCTGTTGCCTGATTGAGAGTGGAGTCACAAATCTGACGTAAAATTGGAAATAAGGACAGATGACGGGTGGGGGAGCTTGCTGGAACACTTGAAGACCGACTATGCGACTATGTCCCCCTCTGGACAGGTCCCCATGGTGGAGGTGAAGGCCTATCGACAAATGGCCCTACTGAGCTCTGCCTTCGCGTTCGGATGGAGCAAGTGGAACAGTGCCTGCAATTCCACCAGAGTCGTGTTTAGGGTACAGTATGCAAACCAGGAAACTGCCGTCTTCCAAAGAGAAGACACCCTCTTAAAGGGGAAATGGACATTCAGAATGTTGTGACGTTCTGAGTTCTGGCGTGTCAGACCACTGAAGGACTGGCCATCTTTACCCACTCTGATACCACATGTATCTGATACCACATATGACCTTATGTCTGTGTTGACTCCAGAGCGAAGGGGACCCATGTGTACGAGTAGCTATGGCTCATGGGCCCCTGTGGAAGTCAGGCCTGCAGAGTAACTTCCTGACACATTACTGCTGACGCATAGAACAGACACCTTTCCAACTCAAGGCTGAGTGATTTTCCTCTGAGCTAGGCTGGAAGCCAGAACCTCATACGTAGTGTATGTCTCATCACCGAGCTGTCAACTCCCTACCCTCCCACCACCAGGCTTGGCCGCGAGTACGTCAGCACAGAGGGCCACCATGCTTCTTTCTCTTGTCCCTACTGTGAGAGCTGGGTGTGCATGGTGCAGTAGTGTCTGTGGTGGGTACCCACGGTTGGCTGGGCTTCTAGAGCAGTGCCTGGGTGACGTCTGTCTCATGGAGACGTGGGCAGCTGCTCCACAAATGCCCAAATGCACATAGCTTCACGGTTTAAAACAACTCAGAAATGGGGCGTGCAGCGTGGTTTCAGCTGTGCTGAGCCAGCCTGGTCTACAGAGTGACAGTCTTTCAGCTGGGTGATCTGGGTACTCAGCAGCTCCTTTCCTTGTGCATGTTCTGGCGTTCCCAGAATTGGAATTCTCTCTCCAGGTGAAGGAAGACCTGGCAGAGGAAGCAGAGGACCATCTCTGGGCCCTGCTCATGTTCAGCGGTGACAGGGCACAGTTGCTGAAGATCAAGGAAGACAGCGAGGTGTTCTCCGAGGCCCTCAAGGAGGAAACCGAATTCCACTCTACTTTGTACCACATGGCAAAGGACTTTGCCTCTCCAGAGGCGATGGAGAAGGTTAGGCTTTCAGATTGCCAGTTCATCGACTCGGTGTGCCACATGTTGCTGTCCATCCGGGTTCTTAGCTTTGCCTAGTCTTCATGGCCTGTGTAACAGCTGGTGGGACCCTCAGACCCCAGGAGGAATCAGGTATTTATCCAACTGGTTGCTATCACAAACTACTAAAATGACCTAAGAGCACTCTATATTCAAGTTTCACTGCATGAAGATTGTAATAGTTCTTTATTTTGATACATTCCAATAAAAGCACTATGTCTCTCTGTCTCAGAAAGCTCACTAAAATACCCTAAGTGGCATCCCCTCCCTGCGCTAAATAGTTGGGGAATTAAAATATCTCAGCTGCTCTGAGAACCCTGTAGACAGAGGTTTCTGTCCTGCCTGATTCTGCAGCCATTCAGCCCCAAAGAAACACACAGAGGTCTACATTAATTATAAACTGGTTGGCCTGTTACGTCAAGCTTCTTACTAACCCTTACATCTTAAATTAGCCCATAATTCTTGTCTTTGTCAGCCACGTGACTTGGTACTTTTATTGGTGAGGTCTTCTCATCTTGCTTCCTCCGTGTCTGGCTTCCTCTGTGAGGAGTGCAGACTGAGCCTTTCCTCTTCCCAGAATTCTCCTGTTCTGCTCACCCCATCTATGTTTCCTGCCTGGCTACTGGCCAATCAGCATTTTATTAAACCAGACAAGTGACAAATCTTTACAGAGTACAAGACCACTGACCCACAGCAAACCCTGGTTTCACGCTATAATTACTTGAATGTTACTACTTTATGAACCTCAGAGGGCAATGTTAAAAACAGAGCGGGACATTTGGCTGTGCTGCAGTCAGACCGGTGGGTGCCCATTGTGCCTGAGTCCGGTAAGCGGCCATAAGATGTGTTCCAGAGACATCCAGGCGCTGCCTTCCTGTGCGGGCGCAGCCTCCACTGCCGTCTGGAAGAACTGGCCCGTGAGAAAGCTCATGAGTGCTGCAAACAGTACGATGAGGACCACAGAGAGCCAGAGTACCCTGTTGGCCCTTCTGAAGGACGCCTGCAGGTGAGTGACCCAGGAAGTGACGGAGCTGCAGCTGTGGGGAGAGCACAGGGGAAGCACGCGGTCACAGCGTGTGGAGCCTGAAGACTCTCTGCTGGTGGCAGGAGTTACAGAGCACCCAGACAAGGCTGCCGTAAACTGCATGTTAGGACGGAGCTTTGGTCTAGGGTACAGTCTTCGCCCCTTTCGTGACTATTAGAATGAAAGGAATAGCCGGCTGCAATGTGGGGTCTGTGGCATGGGCGCTAACACATTTATCCTTTCGAATGCACGTCCCGCTGAGCCAGCGCCTTCCATGCTCCAGTAAGCTGGAGAAAACCAACCTTCACACTACCTCGCTGGCCTCGGCACCGGTCCCCAGGCTGTTTGCCCGGGACCGAGCCTGGGACTGAGCCTGGGACTGAGTGGGGGCGGGGAGGGGGGACGACTGAGCCTGGGACCGAGCCTGGGACCAAGCCACAGCTGCCTGGCTCCAGAGACAGGTTCCTGCACTGCATAGAGCAGGGTCAGGGGAGCTGCTACAACGGACCACCACCACCACCGCGCTGTGGTCCGTCTTAGTCATAACAATCCACACGCCTGTCTAGAAAGCAGTTTGAGCGCCATGACTAGCCCTGTGTTCTCCACTCCCGCCCTCCACAGTGAGTGAGCATCTTACACTGCCCCGCTGTCCCAGGTGGAGGGGCTGCTTCTCTTTTCAGAAAGGCTGGCCTTCCTGGTCATCTCCACTGCCTCTTCTGCCGGTGGTTCAGGGGCATCTCGGGTTCTGCAAATAGGTTTTGAAACTAATGATAACGTGCTACGTTTATAAACCATCACTGAGGTCTATTTATATAACTCCAAGTGCTCAAATTCTAAATGTTAGATCACCAAACTTAGAGGAATTTCAGATAACTTGTGTGTAGTATGCTGGCAGTGACACCCCCAGAGGAAATTCAGGATTCTAAGTGATCCTTAGCCACTTCTGCTCAGTAGTGCGGCTCTGTGTGCCCATCCTGAGCCATACTTCAGTGGCATGTTGGTGGCCCATTTCCTGAAATGATAACTCCTTAGAAGAGCCGACTCTCCTGTTTTGGTGTCTCCTGGGAGCAGTCTATTGCCCTTGTTTCCTGATAGAGCCTTGGCTGGCCTCACCCTTGGAGTGGTCCTCCTGTCTCTGCCTCCTCAGAGCAGGGGACCCTAGGCAAACTCTTCTGGCTTCTTTTTGATAGTGTTTGGATCGGTGCTGACTTGGAATACGCTCCAAGTGCCGCTCCTCTAAACATGTTAATTTAAAAAGCATATGAAAATAGTCTGAATGTGAAGCTAGCTAAAACGGGTACTTAGAGACCTAGGAAGTGTCTGGACTGCGTATATTTTAAATCATAACCTAGAGAGGGCGCCCTCCACCTAAGCAAACTGACTTAACTAATGGCTCCTCCTTCAATTTGAATTTTGAAATTCTTAGCTCATGATGCCCATGATTGCCAGAGGAGAGTGTCTAAGGAGGAGGGGACATGAGGTTACCGGTCCCATGAACATCTTAATCTCTGTCTTCTGTTTGCAAGGACTGAGTGAAGCTGTAGGCAAACAGTCTTTGAAGGAAGCCCTTGTCATTTTCCCTACATAGCTCAGGCCATCACTATAAATGGGGAGCATGTGCCTGTGTTGTCAGAGCAGACCATCACCATAGCTAGATGGGAACATGGGCTACTAGATCCCGGGATGTGAGAGATGCCTGTGATGTCAGAGCAGACCGTCACCATAGCTAGATGGGGACACGGGCTATGGGGTCCCGGGATGTGAGAGATGCCTATGATGTCAGAGCAGACCATCACCATAGCTAGATGGGAACACGGGCTGCTGAATCCCAGGATGTGTGAGATGCCTGTGATGTCTCTTCCTGATCTTAGGGCTGAGCAAGTGTGCTGGAGGTGCTCAGGGATATGTTTAAAATCCATTAAATGAGAGACCTGAGGGAGAAGTTATAATAGGTGACCAAACGGACCAAGTCAGGTGGCATGAGAGGCAGTGGCATCGAGTTACCTCACCCTTTGCCCTCTGGTTTTCGCTGTGGAAGCATACAGCATATTTTAACTCATTAAACTTGCTAAACATATTCTGTGATTCCCAACATTCAGAAGTCTGAGATAGGAGGATTGCTTTTTAGTTTGAGGCCAGCTAGGGCTACATAGCAACCCCTGTGTGTCAAAAAGACAAACTCTGCTGAGCAGAGAATGAAATGTCTCTCCTTTACACAAGACAGACATCACAGAGGGCATATGTTACATGTGCAAATATATTCTCTACCCATTTCTGGTTTAGTACTCTACGGTGATGGAGATTTTAGTTTTGTGACCCTGGCGATGGGCACGCCTAGGTCTGGGAAATTCCAGGGAGTTATTTAACTTAAAGTACTGCCACACTGAGGGCTGGAGGGGCCACTGTGTTCCCAAATGACATTTATAAAGTGGTTCAGAGTCTTCCCGTCCTTCTGCAGGAAGGACAGACATCATGACAGATCCCTCTGCAGGCCTCAGCTCACACCAGGCTGACGGACATCATGACAGATCACTGCAGGCCTCAGCCCACACCAGCTGACAGACAGACATATTATGACAGATCACTGCAGGCCTCAGCGCACACCAGGTTCACGACACACCACAAGTTACCTACTTCACGTCACATTTCTCGTCATCGGCGTCTGCCCAGGAATAGGTGCTAATAAATCGGTGTAGCGAGGGGCGGTGCTCACTCTGCTTTGTCCCCAAAATTCTCCTACACAAAGATAATGGCCATGTGATAAGCAAAGCTGTACCTGCTACCAGTGTGTCCCCTGACTCTTAAGACAGTGCAGAAATCACACTGGCTTGTTTTTTGTTTCCCCTTTGCACATCCAGGTAACCCTTATTCCCCAGTGCAGCTGTCATAACAGAATGCCACTTTGTGTGTGTGTGTGTGTGTGTGTGTGTGTGTGTGTGTGTGTGTGTGTGTGTGTGGTTTTTCAAGACAGGGTTTCTCTCTGTAACTTTGGAGCCTGTCCTGGAACTAGCTCTTGGTAGACCAGGCTGGCCTCGAACTCACAGAGATCCTCCTGCCTCTGCCTCCCGAGTGCTGGGATTAAAGGCGTGTGCCACCACCGCCTGACCTGAATGCCAGTTTTAATGTCTGCACTGCTCACACTCCGAGCAAATCTAAGGTTACTGTAAGCGCCCACCTGCTTGAGCCCCACTCTCAGCTTGCATGGGTTCCCAGAGTGGGGCACGGGTCACACTTACCAGCTGCTGGACCGCCGACTGAACCTGTCATTGTTTTCCACCCCAGACACCTTCAGAAGGCCGAGAAATCGTAAGATAGAGTTCAGTGAAGGAATCACGTTTGGGTCATAGGGCCAGACGAGTTTACTTCCAAGGCAGAGGCCTCCAAGTGCACTTACCATCCCTATATTTCCAAGATTCCTGGGTAAAGAGGCAATCGTCACTCTTCGAAGAGACGATGGCTACAGAGGAGAGAAGAAGTACAATTAGAAAATCGGGGCGTGGGAGGGGGTCACGTCCTCCGCACGCTGCTTGCCACCACGCTCAGCTTTCAGGAAGCAGGGGAGCATTCAAAGGCACTGCATGGAGAATCACCTTCCGGAACTTCTGTCTCCCCCAGCCTTGGCTTTATGACTTCCCCTAGCCAAGAGTGAGGTCTCTTATCTGGGCTTTCACGGATCTGTCTTCAGCTTACACAGAACACCTTTGCTGTTGGGTCACACTGTGCGTGTTTGCACCGAGAAACACGCTTATGTTTATGACTTTTTCCTGTATTTTTCTAAAAAGACTAGCTGTATTGTAATTTAGCCAAATGTGTTTTTTCTTCTCTTTTGTTACCTTCCCTTTTCTGCTTAGAAGATTTAAATCTGTGACTTCAGTAAAAGGTACATCATTTCAAATACCATATTAACATCCTATGAGCATTTTGTCTGTATTTTTTAATTATGAAATTAGTAATTACCTTGGAATTGAGAGAAGATGAACGCTTTTTAATCTGACAGTCATCTAAAAGGAAAACATTACTGCGTTAAAATTTTCTGAGAATTATGTGTATGTTCTCCCTGCGTGTATGTCTATGTACCACATCTGACCCACACACATCTGACCCCCACATCAGACCCCCTACATTTGACCCCCTACATCAGGCCCCCCACATCAGGCCCCCAACCCCCTGGATCTGTGCACCACACAAGACTCCCCCACATCTGGCCCCCGACATCTGACTCCTCCCGCACCTGACCTCCCCGCACCTGTCCCCCCACATCTGACTCCCCATAAGACCCCCCACATCTGATTCCCTCATATCTGACCCCCCACATCTGACCTCCCCACACCTAACCCCCACACATCTGACCCCCCCACACCTAACCCCCACACATGACCCACCCACATCTGACTCCCCACATCAGACCCCCCACGTCTGATCCCCCACATCTGACCCCCCCACATCTGACTCCCCACATCAGACCCCCCAAATCTGATCCCCTACATCACACCCCCCACATCAGATCCCCCCACATCAGACCCCCCACATCAGATCCCCCCACATCAGACCCCCCACACCTGACCCCCCACACCTGACTCCCCACATCTGACCCCCCACACATGACCCCCCACACATGACCCCCCCACACCTGACCCCCCACACCTGACCCCCAATCCCCTGGAACTGAGTCACGGATAGCTGTGAGCCACTGTGTGAGTGTTGGGACACAGAAAGAGCAGCTTAACCACTGGGCCATCTCTCTGGTCACACGTTTTTACATTTTAAAACTCACAGGTGCATCTCTGTCAAGTAAAGGTCATAAACAGTTTATGATGGAGGTTACAGGAGAATTGCTGTGGCCAGCCTTGGTTACAGAGCCACACCGTCTCAAAAACCTAAAACCAAAAGACTCAAGGAACCACTCACAAAGATGTTTAATTTGTTCTATTTTGTGGCACTAGGCTTGAGCTCAGGGACTTCCTATGCGTCTGGCAAGTAAGTGCTCAACCCCTGAGCAATATCTCCAGCCCCGACAGCCCCCAAATAAACCACTAACATTTCTGCAGCTGTCTACAGTGCCTGCTAGCATGCAGAAGAACATTAAATAGAGGGAACATTACTAAAGTAAGAATTCTGTTCAGAAGAGCTCATACTGTTTACTCAAAACCATTGAGAGCTGGAGAGATGGCTCAGTGGATAAGAGCAGTGGCTGCTCTCACAAAGAACCCAAGTTCAATCCCCAGCATCTTTGTCCAGTTCCAGAAGGTCAGACACCCTCTGCTGGCCTCCATGGGCACTGCATGTACACACATACAAGCAGTCATGCCCATAAAATATAAAGAAGTAAATTTTTTTAAAAAAATTGTAAGATTTATAGAAACCATGTGTTCTCATCTGTCTCCCAATCTAGGATCAATAACTCCTTCAAGAATCCAAACTATGGGCTGGGAGTGGTTCATTTATTACACATTATCATGTGTGGAGAAAGAACCAGCTCTAATGCACCCTGGCTAGATACTAGAGTCTTCTTAAGGAGTGGGACTAAGGACCTTGTCTCTGTGATCCAAAGTAAATAAATGGATTTTGAGGATGACACCAAAGAATCCTCGGTGTCTTTCTGGTTTTTTTTCCCTGTAATTTTATATAAAACATAAGAACAAGATTTTTTTCCTAATATAAACTTAAGAATCCTGTTAAATGATGCAGCAAGACACTAAGGGATCATGAAAGAGAATCTTAGAAAATCATAACTATTATCTTTTAAAATTAAAACTATGTAGGCCAGGCATGATGGTGCACACCAGGCATGATGGGAGACAAAGGCAGGTGGATCTCTAAGTTTGAAGCCAGTCTGCATCCACATAGGGAGTTCCAGGAAAACCAGGGCTATATAGAGAGATCCTATTGATGAGGAAGGAGGAAGGAAGAAGAAAAAAGAAGGAAGAAACTAAAACTCTGTGTGTGTGTGTGTGTGTGTGTGTTCACTTGCATGTGGGTGCAGTTGCCCACTGAGGCCAGTAGAGGGCATCAGATCCCCTGGAGTTGCAGGCTGCTGTAAACTAAGGGGCGTGGTTTCTGGGACCCAAGATGAGCTGCAAACACTCTCAGCAGCGAAGGCAGCACATCACCGTTACCCTCATCTTCCAGAGGGGCGAAGGACCTCTCGTTCTGCAGCAGAACCTGCTTCAGCTCCTCCAGCTCAGTGTGCTCCTTGGCATACATCCTCTTCAAGTTCTCCACATGCTGAATCATGACTTCCACCGCCTTGCTCACCCGGCTTTCCTGCAGGAGTCAGCTTCCATCAGCAACACCATCCTCGGTGCTCAGGTAAAACACACTGAGGCCCTCAGGGTGGCTTGGCTAGTGAAAAGCCGGTATGCAAGCCAGAAGGCCTGAGTCCACCCCTACAGCCCACACTGCAGGACAAAGTCAGCTCTCCCAAGTTGCCCCCGACCTACACACGGGCACTGCAGCAAACATGTACTCACACCCACACACATGTGCATGCACCCACACAGGTACACACACACACACACACACACACACACACACACACACACACGCTGCTTGTTAAAGAATAAAGTGTTGGAAGGATTAGGATTTGACATAAGCAGGACCATTTTGGAAGCCGCTGTGTTAGTATAGCGGCGGGGGGTGGGGAGAGTGGTGACTTAGGTGCAGTTGGTAGATGTGCCAACAGCAATTGTGGCTGTATTCTCTTGCTGGTCTGAAGAGCAACTAGGCGCACTTTAACAACTGATGCAGGAGATAGGAGTGTTGAAAGTCTCCCCCATCTGGTGTGGGAGGTCCTTCTGTCTATGTGTTGATTTTATTGGTTAATGAACAAATAAACTGCTTTAAGCCTATGACAGGGAAGAACAAAACCAGGTGGGGAAAGCTAGGGTGTATGCTGGGAGAAAGAAGGGCAGAGTCAGAGAGATGCCATGGATCCACGGCCGGAGGTAGACCACGACCTTGTGGTGATGCACAAATTAATGGAGATGGGTTAAATTAAGATGTAAGAGTTAGCCAATAAGAAGCTAGAGCTAATGGTCCAAGCAGTGATTTAATTAATACAGTTTCTGTGTGGTTATTTCCATTCTAGGTGGCTGGGACAAACAAGCTGCTCTCCTTGCAACACCCATCAAATCTCCACTAGTCCCGGCCTGTGCCACTAGGACTGGGGGAGGGAGGCAGTGGGTAGAGAAAGGGCCCGAGGGTCTGTGGCTTTAAGCAGGCTAAGTGCAGCAGGTATCAGGCATCTGGGAAGAAACACCAGGTCCCATCAGGACCTTGAGACAGAAGATGACATGAAACTCAGTAATCTGAGGTCACCTTGGTTTTGTGAGCATGTGGGTGGATTTATACCACCTCTCTGCCCCCTCCATCTTACAAACAATGTGCACCTGTACCACTGAAATGGTTCCGTAGACTCGGAAGAACTGGTAGAGGGGGTTTCAGTTGGCAGGATTGAGGCTAAAGTTTCTGGGTAATCTGGGAAAGGATGGGATCTTGTGTACAGGTAATATGGCTGCCCTTAGACAGTGCAGGAGATGACTGTCTACAGCTGTGGAAGGTGAGCCGCATCTGGGTTCTGACGGCAGGTTCAGGTCAGAGGCAGGTCCCTCTCTCTGTGCCAGTTTTCTAGTAGCAAAGTCACTATTGGATGGTGAACACAGGAAAAGGCACGGTGGTGGTTTGAGGACAAGATGTGAAGCTGATTTAGAAGGGACGGTAAGCTCCCATGAAGCATTGGATGTAAGTGAAGAGCTCAGTCAGCTCGGGTGAGCCTGAGTCAGCACAGGGTGAGCCTGAGTCAGCACAGGTGAGTCTGAGTCAGCACAGGGTGAACCTGAGTCAGTATAGGATGAGCCTGAGTCAGCAAAGAGTAAGCCTGAGTCAGCACAGGTGAGCCTGAGTCAACATAGAGTGAGCCTGAGTCAGCATAGGATGAGCCTGAGTCAGCATAGGGTGAGTCTGAGTCAGCACAGGTGAGCCTGAGTCAGCATAGAGTAAGCCTGAGTCAGCATAGGGTGAGCCTGAGTCAGCACAGGTGAGCCTGAGTCAGCATAGAGTAAGCCTGAGTCAGCACAGGTGAGCCTGAGTCAGCATAGAGTGAACCTGAGTCAGCACAGGTGAGCCTGAGTCTGCACAGGTGAGCCTAAGTCAGCACAGGGTGAGCCTGAGTCATCATGGGATGAGCCTGAGTCGGCATAGAGTGAGCCTGAGTCGGCATAGGATGAGCCTAAGTCAGCATAGGGTGAGCCTGAGTCAGCACAGGGTGAGCCTGAGTCAGCACAGGGTGAGCCTGAGTCAGCACAGGGTGAGCCTGAGTCAGCACAGGGTGAGCCTGAGTCAGCACGGGTGAGCCTGAGTCAGCACGGGTGAGCCTGAGTCAGCACAGGTGAGTCTGAGTCAGCACGGGTGCACTGTTTTTCCTCTGACACGGGCTGGTAAAGAAGTGGTTTGAAACATGGAAGGTGGAAACGGTTCATGCAATAGGGAACTCTGGATCTGAACGTAGAGTTTAGCTTGGTCAAGAAAGAAGATGGGAGAGTATCGGATGGGAAGGGGGCAAGCAGAGGCTGACAAAAGCACATGTCCATCATCATAGCAAGAAAGCTATGGATCATTCTTAAAATGGAAACATGTCACTAAGGGGCCCGGTAAGCATGCGATAGGAAGCACAGATGCAGACACAAAGTTGGTGAGGGTAGGTAAGGCAGCTGACAGAGACACCTGGGTTTTTAAAGTCTTGTGCACACATAACTTTAATCCAAATAAATATCAACAGCATCCCCAACTGAAGGGTTGAAAACGCTAGGCTGCACAACACACTGTCAGACTGAAGCCTCCAACACGTTAAGTATCTTCCTAAGGAAAATCTTAGCCCACTAAACATCTGTTTAGTGTCGATTTTCAGAAGTCTCCTGGGAACTGCTCAGGATGAACACTTGAAATCCTGCTTTTCTATGACTCTGTATAACACTCAAACGAAAGCAGATAGGAGGGTAGGCGGGGGTGACTAAGGAAACCACAGTCAGCACTGAGCATCCAGAGGGAGCAAAGCCCCGCCGCTCAGGCATTCTGGAAGCTGCAGCTGTGCCAGTGATGCCGGCACCAGTGCCCTTTCCCAACCACCGCACACGTGCACTGATGCTGGTCCTCGGAGTTCCCTGGTTCATTATTCTGTCATTTGTGTTGTGGTTCCGACTCCCTCCATGGGAATAAAAACAAAGCAAACAAAAACAAAAACAAAACAACAACAACAAAAACCCTTCATGGGTTTTTCAAGGTGAGCATGGGAGAAACACCCTAAAAAGGAAGTGGGTCTATTGTGATCTGGGAGAGAAAGGGGCTTACATCTCACCCTGGAATACACTTCTGCAAACCCACAATGCAGACTACACAGGGCCGTGCCTCCCTCTTTGCGACAGCCAGCTCCCACCCCATCTCTGCCTCTTTTCCTCTCTTTCCCACCTTGCATCCCTGGCTGGCCCGGAACTCAGTGCAAACTAAACTGGGTTTGGACACACAAGGATGCACTTGGCTCTGCATCCCTGGTGCTGGGTTTAAAGGCTTAAACCAACACCTGGAAGCCCAGAAGTGTTCCGAAAATGTCTTCTTATTGTGTAGCCCACACTCTGCGAGAGCACAAAGACTCTCAGCTCCACTGTTACCTGATTGATGGCCCCCAGCATCTCCGCCCTGCTGGCCACACGCGTCGCACACTGGCTGAGAAATGTTATACTCTTCTCCAGCTTCTTAATGATCTCCTGAGCCTGGTTGTCGTCCTCACACAGAGGTGCTAATGACTGAGTGGGAAGCAAAGCATTAAAACGCGCTTGACAGAGTTTCTCACACTTACTAAACCCGCTTTCAGATCTAAGCATCCGATGGAGAGCAGAGAGCACTGCCAAACCCCAGCGGTGCAGGGCATGAAAACATTGTGCTGGGTCACAAGCACACAATGCCTAGCTCTCCCTTCCTGCTGTGTTACCCCCATGTGCGCTCACTTTCCTCTGTGGCTCACAAGACGGGATGAGACAGACAATGCCTGTAAGTGGAAAGTGTCACATGAGGACAAATTAACTTTTTCAGAGGAGAATCACAATAATTTGAACTGGATCAAGACTGATTTTAGAATCGCCTAGGAGACACCCCATTGGGTGTGTCTGTGGTAGTGCTTCCAGAGAGGAGGGAAGACCACTTCTGAATGTGGGGACCACCATCCCACACCACCAGGCACCACAAGTGGTAGACTGATTAATAATCCTGGAAATGCCAAGCTTTGGCCTTTCTGGTTTGATGTGGGATTCTCCTCTGTATTCTAATAAGGAAACTGCCTTGGCCTGTTGATAGGGCAGAACTTAGGTAGGCAGGGAAAACTAAGCTGAATGCAAGGAGAAAGGAAGTAGAATCAGAGAGCCGCCATGGAGCTGCCACCAGAGTCAGACATGCGGAAACTCTGCCAGTAAGCCACTGCCACATGGCAATACGCAGATTAGTGGAGATGGGTTAACTTAAGATGTAAGGGTTAGCCAATAAGAAGTTAGAGCTAATGGCCAAGAAGTGATTTAATTAATACAGTTTCTGTGTGGTTATTTCGGTTCTGAGCAGCTAGGATGAAAAAGCGGCTCCTTGCAACAGCGGAATAAAAAAGAGATACCAATATTCAAAAGCAACACAAGAATCAGTTGTGTTTCTGTGCACTGAAGCTTCTTAAAATAATAAATCAAGAAAACAATTTATTTAAAACAAATATTGCAAAGAATATAACACCCCGAAATAAACCAAAGCAAGGAAGTAGAAGACTTATCCTTGAAACCTACAACACGAAGACACAAATGGAAAGGTTGACAGACCTGATGACCAAGCAATCTATAGAGTCTGTGGAATTTCAACAGTGTCATCTGGGAGTGAGCAGAAGTAGAGAGATGTGGGGGCTTGGGGAGCATAGCTCGGGGTTAGACCATGTGCCCCACATTCGTGAGACTCTGATGCTGATCCCTACCACTAAAAAGTATGAAAAAGAAAATGTTGTGGAATATTTAACTATGTAAAGATGTGTTGCTGTTTTACCTTGCCTGCCTAAGGTACCTGATTGGTCTAATATAGAGCTAAACAGCCAGTAGCTAGGCAGGAGAGGGGTATGCAGGGCTGGTGGACAGAGGGAATAGATAGGAGGAGAGGAAGATGAAGAGAACAAGAAAGACCCCCTGGGGTAGCCAGACAAAGCAGCAGCAGGAACAGTAGGGCATACAGAAAGAAAAGTCAAAAGTCCTGAGGCAAAACACAGATGAAAAAAAAAAAACATGCTGGGGCTGGAGAGATGACTCAGAGGTTAAGAGCATTGCCTGCTCTTCCAAAGGTCCTGAGTTCAATTCCCAGCAACCACATGGTGGCTCACAACCATCTGTAATGGGGTCTGGTGCCCTCTTCTGGCGTGCAGGCATACACACAGGCAGAATATTGTATACATAATAAATAAATGAATAAATAAAAAAAAAACAAAAAAACATGCTAAGTTATAAGAACTAGCCAGAAATGAGCATAAGGCAAGGATGAGCATTCATAATTTGAAGTCTCCGTGTTATGATTTGGAAGCTGACTGGTGGCCCAAGAGAAAAAGGCTGGTACAAAAGCTACCCTAAAATTAGGGTCATCTATCGAGGAAGAGTGAAGAGCTGAAGAAATTTAATGAAAGGTCAGAATCAGAGGCGCCATGCTTTCTGATTCTAAACCATGCAACACAGTTGGCGAGGTGGCTCAGTAAGAGCGGGCACATGCTGTCAGCTCGCATGACTTGAGGTCAAACACCAGGACCCACATGGTGAAAGGAGAAAATTCCCTCAAGTGTCCTCCACCTCCACATGTGTGCCATGGCATGGCCCCCAATAAATATAACTATCTCCTGACCTTCATACGTGCTCCATGTTATGTGCCCCCCACATACAAAATAAGCAAGCATAATAAATTTTGAAGAGTATTGTAGACACCACCTCCAGTAATTCAAGTGGGATGGTACTGGGACAAACACATAGACTACAGAACATACCAGAAGGCCAGAAAACAACTCACATCTGTGGTCAAATGATTTGTGAGAAGGAAACCAAAAACACACAATAGAGAAGGGATGTGAGAAAAATGTGTATATTCATATGCCTAAATATGGAACTGGACTCCTGTACAATGTACAAAAAGAAAGTAACTGAATAGCTGGTCATGTGGCTCACAGCTGTGGTCCTAGCACCGGAGTGGCTGAGGCCGGACAGGGAGAGGGAGAGGGAGAAGAAGAGGGGTGGGGGGTAAACCTGTAAGTGTTCGCTTACCTCTAAGAGCTTTAAACAGTTGGTAATTTCTTTCTTCAAGTTTTCCTCCGCCAGGTCCCGGGACCTCTCTTCAAGCTTGACTCTCTTCTCCAGGGTAAACCAGTCACACTTAAGGCCCAAAGACAACCTGAGAAATTCTGCCTGTGGCCACAACAGTGAGGACAAGGAGAGCAGTTAGAGGAGACCCATGTCTCAGAGGGGTGAAGCCAAGCGGGGGCATCCTCCTCCCCTGGAATCCTAGGCTGGAACATGGAAGCTTTGCCTGCACTTAGTCTGGTAACTGGCTTGTGCAAAACCATGATGGGACCATCTGAAGTACAGAGAGAGGGGCAGAAAGAGGGAGGAGAGTGGGAGAAAGGGAGGGAGAGAGGAGAGAGAGAGAGAAGAGGGAGAGAGAAGAGGGAGGGGGAGAGGAAGGGGAGGGAAATAGGGGAAGGGGAGAGATTAGAGGAGGAAGGGGGAAGGTGAAGGGAAAGGAGGGGGAGGCGATGGAGGGGGGAGGAAGAGAGGGAGAAAGGAGAGAGAGAAAAGAGGGAGGGGGAGAGAAGGGGGAGGGAAATAGGGAAGAGAAAAGGTTAGAGAAGGGGAGGTGGAGGGGAGGGAGGGAGGCAAGGACAGAGGGGAGGGCGGAGGAGGAGAAAGGTAGTCCTTTGCTTTGAACTCACCTCCACCTCCTTCTCACTAGCTGAAGTGCTGCGGAGGAAACAGAGAACTTACTCACATATGTATGACCCAAGGGAAAAACAGACTCCAAACCCAGTGCGAAGGAGACTTACTTCTCACGCTGCTGAAAGCTGACTAACTTTGCAGGTGCTTTGGGAGGTGGGGAAACCTCAGTTTCTGCGGAAGATGAAGTATTGGATTAAAAACAGTTAACATCCGAAAGCCCATTTCCACCCAATGCTACTCTGTCCCAGCCTCACTAAAACATGTGTTTCATTTAAATGTCGGAGGTGACAGGCAGCTAAGGCACTTGCTCACACAGTAAGAGAATCAGCTAAGCCGCCGCTAGGAGCGCACTGCACCTCAGAGCATCAGTGCTGCCTGAAAACCAAAGACAGCCCAGAGTCAGAGCGCCCTGATGCCCTCTTGACATTTCAGCTCGCTACATGAGACCCACAGCCTGCACGCTCCTCTGCTGTCCTGGTCCAGCCTTTGAAAGCAGCAGTGGCTGCAGCACTTATAGTGACAACGCTGATAACAACGGTGTTTGGTGTCTAGAATCACCACAGAAACAGAACTCCAAGGCACGTCTGCGAGGGAGCTCCTAGACTGGGTCAGATGGTGCCACCTCTGCATGTGGGGGGCACCATCCCCTGGGCTGGAGTCCCAGACTAAGTGAACAGAAAGCGAGCCAAGCACCAGCGTTTGTCGACTTCCTGGCTGTGTGTGCAGGGGACCAGCTGCCCCACGCATGCACGCTCCTGTTGGGACGTTTTCCCCATCACAACGGAAGGATGGTATCCGTCAAGGTACAAACCTTCCCTCCTATAAGGTGCTTTTCTCAGGATTTTTTTGCTACACCTCGAAGAAAAGCAACTGATCCAAAGAACGTTGATAAACATGGCATCAATCTCACCGTTCCAGGACAATCTCTCTATCGTGACAGTTTTCTCTGTGGCAGTTTGGAAACATGAATGACATTGGCTTTAGAGTTGACAACTCTTGGCTAAAGACAAACTTTGGCTCTCAGACATAAGATGCAACCAAGTCATGACCTTGTCAAACCATCTACACAATAGGATGTGTGATTTTATGTAACTACTGAGTCACAGCAAACCCTCAGCGGCAAATAGTTGCACTAATTTCCTGAGGCTATGGAACCACTGTTTACCTGCCTTGTCTTGCATTTGAAGGGCTGAAATTAGGCAGCTAGCAAGCTGAATGCTCAGATTATGACGGTAGCATATCTCAATAAGGTTTGCTTGTTTGGTTTTTGTTTTGGGCGTTGTTTTGTATTTTGTTTTGTTTGGGGGTTATTTTGAAGGCAGGGTCATATGTAGCCCGGTGTGACTGTGAGCACACTGTTTACCTAAGGTTGACCTTCAGCTGTGAACCTTCCTGCCTCCACTTCTGGAGTGCCACCATCAGAGATCTGAGCCACCAGGCCTGCTCCATCGGATGCTGGGCAGTCAGACCCAAGGGTTCATTTGAAATGAGATGCGAGACTTGATCCTATTGGCTGATCTTATCCCAGGGTGCGGAATGTGTTATAGGTAAAGTGGCCGACACAGCTTTGCCTATGACGTATCACCCGGAACCACTAACAGGTCACTTGAGGTTGCGTGCGCATGCCTTACCTCCTGTGGTGCTGTCCTTCCCTCTGTCTTCTACTGTTCCCAGTCCCTCGCCTGCTTCCTAAAATTGGAAGAACTTTTGATTGGCATGTGTGGGAAGCAAAGCTCCCTGCCTCCTGTCCTCTCCTGGCCCGTGTCTATGAAATCACCCTGCAGCACTCTGGGAATGGGAATGAAGGCTGGCCCAGACAGGGCCAGTGGAAAGGATTGCATGGAGGCCAAAGTAACATAAATGTAGAATCTGTAAAAGGACACAGCTGTCGCGAAGGAAACCAGTGATATGCATGAGGAGGAGGAGCCATTGGGACTCCAACACAGAAGGGCTCCTCCTCCAAGGAACACAGCGCAGTGTGAGGGGATGTATGCAGCGCCATCCCAAGCTACAGCAAGGGGCGCCTTACATGGCATTATAGAAACATGCCTGTTAAGATCCATTCTGTTAGAACTTCATCCCACATAAACACACACGTGCACACATGCACACACACACACGCACACACACACGCACACACGCACACACGCGCACACACACACACACAGAATTTGGTTGCTTCATTGTCATTTGAGACAAGATCTCAATATGTAGACCATGAGCCCGTACTAGTCTGATACTAGTGATCCTCCTTCCTCACACAGTCAAGTGCTAGGATTACTTGAATCAAAATATAATTGAATGGATAGCTTCATTCAAATGTTTTTTAAAAATATTTATTTATTTATTATGTATACAATATTTTGTCTGTGTGTATGCCTGAAGGACAGAAGAGGGCACCAGACCTCATTACAGATGGGTGTGAGCCACCATGTGGTTGCTGGGAATTGAACTCAGGACCTTTGGAGGAGCAGACAATGCTCTTAACCACTGAGCCATCTCTACAGCCCTTCATTCAAATGTTTTAAGACACATTAACCAGCTGCTATAAAATAATTGTGTGTGTACCAGGGGTGTAGAGGGCAAAAAGCCTGTGCACATAGATAAGCGCTGGAGAAGCCAGGAGAGTTGAACACACTGCTGACCTCTACAAAGGAATGAGGTGTGTGCCTGCTCCTCCTGGAACTCTAGGGATGATGTCCTTTGAAAACCTGGTGATGCTTCGCTGCCTGATGAGAAGGCTCTGCCTTATCACTCAGAATTTGCTTTTACTTGTCTAAGACCTTTTCCCCTAAATCTTGACCATAAAACCCATTCTTTAAGATTTATTTATCTATTCTTTTTTCAAGATTTATTATCTATTTTATGGATAGATGAGTGCTCTATCTGCATGCCCACTTTTCCACCAGAAGAGGGCATCAGATCCCATTATAGACGGTTGTGAACCATTGTACATGGTTGCTGGGAGCTGAACTCAATACCTCTGGAAGAGCGGCCAGCGCTCTTACCACTGAGGTGTCTCTCCCATAAAACCCACTCTTATGAGTGATGTCCCTGTGCTTCACAACAGCCTAAGTGACTCTATATTATCTTAGGGCCAGGCCAACCCCGACACCCACAGGCATTGTGTTTACCTCAGTCAAACTCCTAGACCCTAAATCTGGGCACTATCTCTGAGTCAACAGTACCTATTCTTGTCAAAGAAACCAGATGGACTCTGTAAAGACTCTCAATGTAAATATGTCTTAAAGTGTTGTGCACTTGGGACTGAGTTGTTATCCAAATACCTTTTTCAAAACTGTGCTGTGCTCAAACATGGTTAAGATCTGGGTCAGACTCTTGAAGTCCTGGTCCAGCACTGGTTACAGTAAAATTGGACTGAGCCAAGGTTTGTTCTTGTCTCTTCAGGTTTCCCCTGCCCGCTCTAAACCTTCAGGGATCACCACACAGGCATAACTGTGTGAGCGGGTTGTGCTGACCCGCTCATCACTACAGAATACAAGAGATGGAAGAGAGAATCTCAGACATTGAAGACAGGATAGAATATCTCAGCCAAGAAAGTGTCAAATCTTAAAAAAAATTTAGGTACAAAACATGCAGGAAATCTTGGATACTCAGAAAAGATCATATGGGAATTGAAGGAGGGAGAAAAAAACCTAGATCAAAGGCACAAAATCCTAGAAGAAAAATCTCCATAATCTAAAGAAATAAATGCCTATCAAGGTGAAGAAGCATTCAGAACACAAACATACAGAACACAGAAAGAATATCAAAAGTTGCAAGCGGAAAAGATCAGTTAACATATAAAGGCAGCCCTATTAAAATAACACATAACTTTTGTTGCTGTTTGTTTGTTTGTTTTTCCAGATAGGGTTTCTCCGCATAGCCCTGGCTGTCCTAGAACTCATTCTGTAGACCAGGCTGGCCTCGAACTCACAGAGATCTGCCAACCTCTGCCTCCCAAGTGCTGGCATTATAGGCGTGCGCTACCATCACATGACTCAACACCTGACTTTTAATGGCGACTCTAAAAGCCAGAGGACCTAGTCCTACAAGCTCTAAGAGACCACAGGTGCCAGCCCAGACTACTACACCCAGCAAAACTTTCAACCACACTAAGAGAAAGATATTCCATGATAAAACCAAATTTAAGCAGTGTCTATCTACAAACCCAGCCCTACAGAAGGTGCTAGAAGGAAAACTTTAACCTGAAGAGGCTAACCACACCCCAAAAAAACACAAGGAATAAATAATCCCAGACCATCAAATCAAAAGAGTCAAGAGGAAACCACACCACAACAACAAAATAACAAAAATCAACTATGTTTATTGATAACAACATCAATGGTCCCAATTAATCAAAGAACACAGACTAACATGTTAAATACAAAAACAGGATCCATCCTTCTGCTGCATCCAAGAAATACACTGTAATATTAAAAAGAAACATCACCCCATCCAAGTTAGTGTCATTACCTGACAAAATAGACTTCAAACCAAAACTAATCAGAAAAGATAGTGAAGGACACTATTTGCTCATCAAAGGAAAAATCTACCAAGAAGACATTGTGATTCTTAACATCTGTGCCCCAAACACAAGGACGCCCAAGTTGGCAAAGTAAACATTACTACAGCTTAAATCACATATTGACCCTCACAGAGTGACAGGACCTGACTTCTTACCACTCCTACCAATAGACAAGCGCTCCAGACAAAACTAAACAGAGAAATGCTGAAGCTAACAGATGTTAGGACCTAACAGATACTTATAGAATGTTTCACCCAAACACAAAAGAATATGCTTCCTTCTCAGCACCTCATGGAACTTTCTCCAAAGATTACCACGTACTGGGACTCAAAAGTCTCAACAGATACATGGAAATTGAAATAACACCCTCCATCCTATCTAACCATCACAGATTAAAACTGGATATCACCATCAACAGCAAAAACCACAAAAAGCTTAGAAACTCATGGGTACTCAATAACTCACTACTGAATGAAAAATGGGTTAAGACAGAAATGAAGAAAAAAATGAAAGACTTTCTGGAATGAATGGAAAAGAATATACAACACACCCAAACTTACACAACATAATGCAGAAAGTTCTAAGATGCAAGTTCATAGCAGTAAGTGCCTATATAAAAAACCTGTAGAGATCTCATACTTTTAAAGGCATACCTGTAAGGTCTGCAACAAAAAGAAGCAAGCACACCCAAAAGAAGTAGGTGGTAAGAAATAAACCCAGGTCTGAAATCAATAATAGAAACAAAGAGAACAATACAAAAAATCAACAAAACAAAGAGTTGGTTCTTTGAGAAAAATCAACAAGTTTAACAAACTCTTACCCAAATTAACTAAGAGGTGAAGAGACAAGATCCAAATTAACAAAACTAGAGAAGAAAATGGAAACATAATAACAAACACCAAGGAAATCCAGAGAACCATGAGGATTTATACTTTTTAAAAGCCTGTACTCCACCAAATTGGAAAGTCTAAAAGAAATGGATAATTTTCTCAATATATTGACCTACCAAAGATGAACAAGATCAGATAAGCAATTTAAACAGACTTGTAACTCCTAGTGAGATGGAAATAGTAACTAAATGTCTCCCAACCAAATAACATCCCAGGGCCAGATGATTTTAGCACAGAATTCTACCAGACTTTCAAAGGATAATTAATGCCAATACACCTCAAATTATTCCACAAAATAGAAACAGAAGGAGCATTTCTGCAAAGTCAATGTAATCCTCACCAGAATTCTAACACAATTCTTCACAGATCTTGAAAGGAATAATCTCAGCTTCACATAGAAACACAAAGAACTCAGGATAGCTAAAACAACCCTGAATGATAAAATACAAAACAACAACAACAACAAAAGCCTCCAAAACCATCAGGACTGTATCACCATTCCTGATTTCAAATAGTACTACAGAACTATAGCAATAAAAACAGCACAATTTGGGCACAAAACAGAAACATTTATCAATGGAATAGAATTGAAGAAGGTATCAGAAGGTAGAAAGAGCTTCAATGTTCATGGATTGGTAGGATTAATATAGTAAAAATGGTCATTCTATCCTGCCTAAAGTAATCTACAATTTTAATAGAATCCCCATCAAGATTTTAACACAATTTATCACAGCTTCTGAAAAGACAATTTTCAGCTTCATATGAAAACATACACACACACACACACACACACACACACACACACACAAACCACCAGGATCGCCAAAACAATCCCAAATAATAAAAGAACTGCAGGAGGCATCACAATTCACAATTTTAGGTTGTACTACAAAGCTATAGTTAAAAAACAAAACAAAACACAGCATGGTATTGGTACAAGAAAAGACATGTTGCTCAATGGAATTAAATTGAAGACCCAGACAAAAATCCACCCATCTGTTTACTCTCAACTTTTGATAAAGAAGCCAGAAATACCCACTGGAAAATGTCAGCATCTTCAACAAATGGTGCTGATCAAACTGGATGGTTGCATGTAGAAGAATGCAAATAGATCCACATTTATCATGAGGCACAAAACTCAACTCCAAGCCGACCAAAGACTTCAGCATAAAACTGGATATCCTTATTGTGAGAACTCCTTCAGCCAGAACTTGATAGAAGAGAAAGTGGGAAATAGTCTTGAACTCATTGACACAGGAAAATACTCTGATAACTCAGGCACTAACACCAACAATTAATTAACAGGACCTCATGAAACTGAAAAGCTTCTGTACGGCAAAGGACACCGTCATCTGGACAAAGTGGCAGCCTACAAATTGGGAGAAGATTTTTAGCAACTCCACATCTGATAGAGGGCCCATTTATAAAATATAAAGAACTCAAGAAGACTAGATTGATGAAACAACCCAATTTAAAATGAGCACAGATCTAAACAGAGAATTCTCAAAGGAAGAAACTCAAATAGCTAAGAAACACTTAATGAAATGTTCAACATCCATAGCCATCAGGAAAATGCAAATCTTACATTTCATCTTACACCTGTCAGAATGGCTAAGACCAATAACACAAAGGACAGTTCGTGCTGGGAGGGTATGAGTAAGGCAATCACTCATCCATTGCTGGTGAGACTGCAAACTTGTGCAGCCATTAGGGAGATCAGTGTCTCGGTTCCTCAGGAATCTGGGAATCGATCTACCTTAAGATCCAGCTGTGCTATGCTTGGGCATCTCCCCAAAGGATGCCTCTTCCCACCACAGAGACACTCAACTATGTTCACTGCTGCTCTACCCACAGCAGCCAGAACCTGGGATACCACATTCTGTATCCTCGGGACGTTCAGCCACCTGCCAGTCCTTAAGAAACCTCACCCACACACTCGCTTTTCTGCCTGATGACACAGATGTGTGTCTCATTCTCGGGTGAGTTGTTAAACTGTAAGATCTTACATGCTACTGATGCCTTGCTCCAATCTGAAGCTTGACAGTGTTGCCTTGGTTTCGTCTCAAATTCTGCACTTCTTCCTTCTCTCTTCTCTCATCATTTGCTGTTTTAGGTTATGCTCTGGAGCTGGCCTACCTTTGCATCCTTCAGTCGTTCATGTGATTTACCTTGTGGATCTCATGCTCACCACCGCCTCCCTTCTCTGAATATGACAACAGCGTCCGAACTCATTCCCTTCCCTCCACCGCTTTTATAACCCATTGTTCTTAAGATTTCTTCATGACTACCTTGCTTCGAGATGAAAGGAATCTCCACCCACACCCAGGAGAGTCTCCCATGAAAAACTGAACATCCTGAGTTTATTTTCCTCTGCCCTTTTTAAGAAGGGGAAACAGCAGCATCTACAGCAGCCAACACTCCATCCTAGTTCTACTCCACATGGAAGGAGGATTCCAAATTACGTGCCCATCACTCACCCCATTCCCTTTAGACATTAGCATTGTTATCTACCTCACTGTGCCCAAACCCTCATCCTGTAGCTTTCCTGAGTTACCTGCATGGATTTTTGTGGTTCTTGATGCTGCGCTGAGCTGGCGAGAACAATACTTATATATCCAGTAGGCACCTTCTTCCTAGCCCTACATACACAACAGAGGAAGTAATGTCTAAGAAAAATCCTTGGAGAACCATGAAGCAGGTTACCCTACACACTGATGCATGTGGCAATGGACCGTCATACATACAACAAAAGTAGTAAAATATAAGCAAGAGCCCTGGAGAATCATGGCCCTAGACCAAAGTCTCCAGGCTATCCTTCAACCATTCTCACGAGTGGCAGTGGATCTTCCTTCATGAAAGGAGTTCTCATATGAGTGTTTAGCGTTAACCTTTAATACCATGTGGCTCTCACAGCGCCTCCCGTGACCCTCCCGAATTTCACCCCAACCAGTTCTTCTTTCAAACCAGTAATCTCATGACAATCATTGACTGTCTGCTTTGTCACATGATCAGCATCACACACACACATACACAAACACACACAACACACGCATATAACATATATGCAACATACACACACCATACACACACAAGCACGCACACATACAATGCACACAAAACACACATAACATACACATGCGCACACCACACATGCACGAATGCACATACCACATACACATGCACACAACACACATGTCATGCACACCACACACACACATACCACATACCATATAACACACAATGCACCATACACACAAAACACACATATGCACCACACATACACACACACACACAACGCACACACAACACACACACACATTATTGATTTGTGTAGCTGTATGCAACGATGCATTCATCACCTTGTCTCTGATCTAGGATGCATTAGCGAGTGAATGACATTCAACATGAAGCAAGGTCATTCTCACTTGGACGCATCGCCAAGCTTATCCAAGACGATAATACCCTAGCCATATAATTAAATTCTAGTAGCTCGAATTTGTTTCCTAATATCTTGAGAGAGTAAAATAAGATTTTCAAAGAGCATTATGTAAATCTGAAGGGACAGCTGGATCCTCAAAGCTTGTCACTGCCTTTGCTGTTAGCATGGACGGTACCCTCACCAGCTGCGATGCAGCCGTGTCTGCGTTCACGGAGTCCTGGCTTGCAGCTTTATCCGGAGCTGGGCTGGTTCCTGCGAGAAGAGGAAGCAGTGAAAGACTGGGGAAGCAGTGACAAGCAAAAGAGGAAGAGACAGCCGGGTGGTGATGTGGCCAGACCAGCAAAAGCAAAGGCTGACACGTGACAGCAGCCAGATGACTCCCAAGCACACGCACGTCTGCCAGTGCACAGCCAGGGATGTAGGAGCGGCCTTTTAAACAGGGCTAGCTGTTTCTTTAAGCTTTTCCCGGGCTAAAGCAGCCTTTTTCTACTATAGAGCTACGTGGAAGAAGTGGTTGGAACTTGGCTTTCCGGCAGCTTGACACGTAGTTTTGCAAATACCGCATGCAAGGTAGTGACTGTGATGTGGACAGTCCCAGATACCGGGCTGTCAAGCTGAGGAAAGGGACACTTTGGGGACACTGTCATGTGTAGTGACTTCTCTTCATTTTTGCACACCCTGCACAGAATGGAGCCTGCACTGCCTCAACCCTGTGCTTCCCTCTTCTGGAAGAGTCGAGGGTTATGAATGACTATAAGAAATAAGAGCAAAAAAGGTATCAATTTCTTTTGGAAAATATGATTTCCTTCTATGGAAGTTTTCTGTTTTTCCTTAAATTTTAGGGCTGGGACTGACATGATGAGACCTAACCAAGGTCTAAACCATTTCTGTCAGACGACAATATTTAAGGCCTGCTATAACATATCCTAACCTTTCTTCTGCCTATCAAATTGAGACAGCACCATCACCCTCGCACAGCAGAGCAGACTGCATCAAGGTGTTTGATAAGAATCACTTTCTGAAGAGGAACACCCCACGTTATCAAGCTCCCAGAGCCACTGACCTGACTAGCTCATAGGTGCCACTTAGGGGTTTGCGGGCTTAGAAGTGGCTCCTGAGCCCCGTGACAGTGTACCTGGCATGGCAGAGGCCGATCCTGCTTCCTCCTCCTCACAGAGGGATTTGCCGTCAAGGTCCCCAGGAGTCATGTGCAAAGTGTCTGATCCAGAGTCTGGGGACAGAAAGAGGCTGGCTGTGAGAGCCATGCAAACGAAGCATTTGCCTAGGCCCCTCTTATTTGCACGCCCCTTAGCAGGCTGCCAAACACCAGGGCTCAGTTTGTAACAAGAACCCCAGCCTTCTCTGTCCTGCCTCTACTCACCACTGGAAGTCACAGTGCTCTCTGAGGATGAAGTGTGATTGGCCGAGGGTTGTGTGAGAGACTCCCTGAGGAATGGAGACAAGAAATGCCTTCAACATGGAGGGCAAGTGATTTTGTTAAAAACCCACGGAATGTGCACCCAAGTTCAAAAGCAGGACAAACCTGAGCTGTTGCAAGCTCCCAGAATACAGGCGACCAACACCATTCTCCTGCAGAGGACAAGGAGATGCATGGTCAGTGGTTTGACAGCTTTAGGCCAGTATCCTCAACAGCTTTAAATCAATCCACTATTTCCTGGGCTCCGGGGAAGATCTGGGGAGTGGGACCTTTAGGGAATCTTCATCCGCACACTTTCTCAGAGCCGTTCTCACAAACAACACCCCACTTTAGAGAAAACCTGATACATCTTTGAGCAAAACAAATGCTAAGCCCCGAGGTCAGATGGAGTTTATTTCACACACGCAAGTCCTGTTTTTGTCAGAGGGCTGCACTATGTGTCACATTTTTATTTATGAGACAGCTACTCAGCATCCAACTTTAGACCTGAAACGGCTCTTGGGTTTCTTGAGAGAAAAATTATACACTTTAGACTTAACCCATATTGCTAGGATTTGATAGATTACAACCAGGCCAACACCCATGATTCCATTCAAAGGCAGTACTGAACTGCCAGGGCAAGTTGTGGAAGTTGTAAAAGTCTCATTCGAGCCTTGACATTTATAGTAAGGGTTCTCAAGTAGGGACGATCTGGTTGCAGCACTAGGATTTATGTATACACTTATGCTCTTTCAAAAAGCAAAGGTGGGTATTGGTCTGGCTGGGTGCTTCCTTTTAAAGCCCCGGGCTTTTCCTGGGAGCTTGCTCTGCTTGTCATGCCTTGCTTGTTATGCGTTTAGGAAGGGAAGCCGAATTCAGAAGTGCTATCATGCTGGCATGTCTGAAGCAGCCGCAGGCAGTGTGAAATGTAAACACGCATAACTGCACATAGGTGTGCATAGTATGATCAATCGAATGCAGAATCGTCCAAGGCTACAGCCAGTGTCAGGCCACAGAAAGCCCTGGTGAGGGCTTGTTTTTGTTATTTGTATTTCATTGTTAGTTTTAGCAGTAATGACGAACCAAGAGCCTTGGCCATGCCGGGCAGGAGCTCTGTCTACATCTATTTAGTTTGTTAAAATCTACAGACGTCAGGGGAGACGAGTGGACTCAGCAGGTGAAGGGGCTGATGCCAGTCTGATGACCTGAGTTCAATGCCTGGAAACCAGAAACATGGTGGGAAGAAGGAAATGACAACCACAAATAGCCTCTGTCCTCCACATGTACACTAAAACAACATACATGCATATGTAATCTCATTTCCCCAAAACTGTTCTACAGAGGGTTTTCAGGGGGAAATGCAAGGAATTAAGGCCGAGGAGGAAGAGTCTGCCAAGGGTCTGGGAAGCAGTCAGTCTTCTGAGCCACAATGAACTAAACACAAGTGTCTTCTCCAGCACAGACTAACTCTGGGTATGCACTGACATGGGGTATAGGAAAAGAGAGTGCCTAAACTGTTTAGACTTACAAAGAGTTAAATACAAACATGGGCTGGAGAGAGGGCTTGCCAGTTCAGAGAGCCAGTGGCTCTTTTTTGTTTGTTTGTTTGTTTTTGTTTTTGTTTTGTTTTGTTTTGTTTTTTGAGACAGGGTTTCCCTGTAGTTTCTAGAGCCTGTCCTGGAACTAGCTCTTGTAGACCAGGCTGGCCTCGAACTCAGAGATCCACCTGCCTCTGCCTCCCGAGTGCTGGGATTAAAGGCGTGCGCCACCACCGCCCGGCGAGCCAGTGGCTCTTGCAGAGGACCTGAGTTCAGTCCCCAGTACCCGATGGTGGCTCGCTCCAACCTGTAAGTTCATCTCCAGGGGTTCTGACACCCTTTTCCAGTCACTACAGACACCTGCACATATATGTGCATACATTCACATAGACACATGATAAATCTTTTAAAAATTAAATATTAATTGTAATGTGTTTCCATGTCATCCGCTCTGAGCGGTTGCAGTACTAACGCCGGCCCTGTCCGCTGGCGCCTTGGTGCTCAATGCTTGAATGTAGGCAGAAGTGTGTTCATGCCCTGCTAGACGGCTTCCGAAAGTGGGAGGGAGGAACACACTTCACCTTTTAGTAACAATACTTCTATTTTAAAAGCCTGGTTGTCCTGTTTAAAGCCAAAACACACCTATAGTAAACATGTAAGATTTGCTCCTAGAGGCCACAGACAAGTTTTGTCTGTAGGGTGCCCTACAGTGTTCTGTTCACTGTAACCTCAGACAGTGCAGTCGGAGGGCCCTTGCTTGCACAGTAGAAAACCTCCCATCTCTTGCGCTGAAACATTCTCAGAAGTGTTTCTGACAACTGTCAAGTGCTCACTGACTACACCAATGTCCTGTGCGAGCTGGGAGAAACCTCACAAACTGCGTGGCCATCCATCTCCCTATAGTCACTGCGGGAGCAGACAGATTCAACTCTCAAGTTGTTAATGTTTATAAATCTCAGCCCCCAGGTAATGACACACAGCAGAACTCAACCCTCACCTCTCGTAAGTGTATCTCAGGAACACGCTCATCCATTACATGAGAATAGACAGAGGAAAGGGGGTGGCTCTCTGTTCTTCAAAGCTCATTTCAAATTTGAGGTTGCAGTATAGGAGAATTGGAGGGAAGATCTTCTAGACGTCTATGTATGGTGGAGTGGGATAGGAGTAACTTAATCCCCGTTTAAACCATTATCCCACACTCCTATAAGACCTTAACCCACCAACAACCTTGTGGCCTGGATAGACTGAGGAAGAATCTGCTGAACATATTTTAAAAGCACAGAAAACCAAGAAATAGAGTAAATTTGGGTAGGAGTCTGACTTACTTGTGGCAGATTGGCTCACTCCATGAAGCAAACACTCAGGAGGAACAAGCTCTCCTCTCAGGCAATTCATTCAAATAGAGACCTGATCCCATTTGCATGAAAACCCAGGCCCCAGCCCTAGCTCTTGTGAGCAGGAGTTACCACAGGGCGGGGTTGGCAAGGCATGGATCAAAATGAGAGTCTCTTATAGGCTGCACACACACACACACACACACACACACACACAGAGAGAGAGAGAGAGAGAGAGAGAGAGAGAGAGAGAGAGAGAGAGAGAGAGAGAGAGAGAGAAACAGTATGTCAATGTGGATATAGTAAAGAAAGTAGAAAGAACAGTAGGGAAAGAAAATGGGATTTTAGGAATTCATTAGCCTAGATAATCTTCTAGGGCTGTTCTCAATAAAATGTTGCTTTAACTACTCTTTAGAAGTGGAAAGAGCTTCCCCCTGATGGACCGCTGCTGCCAATGAAATTTTACTCCTGGGCTGAGTGTAGCCAGCTACTGCTAATCAAATTAACAAGACAGAAAAGAATGCAGCCAGAGTTTCTGCAGACCTAAGACCGGACTCCGCATCCATTTAAATGCTCAGAAGAGAGGAAGAATGTGTGGCTGAACAGGCACAGAAACAAAATGAAATTTCCTTATTTCTTTCCCCCTTTCTTTCTAACCCCAAGCACACCACACCCTTAGACCCGTGGGGCACACCCAGCACTGAAAGGTTCACTTAGAAGCGGTTATCAGTCAACATCAGCACGGCCCAATCACGTAGCTGGCAATGTTATTTATTCTCCAAGGTTATTAATGCTGCACCTCCACACAGCCTGAGAAAACAGGACAGACAATAGCCAGAAAATCCCCCAAATAGTATCATATTGATCCCACCCTCTGCCTCGGTGACTGCTCTCCCGGTGACAACCTGTCTCATTCAGAAACAAGTCGCGACCTGAACAAGAATCGAAGGGAGGAAAAACAGTTAAAACAGTTAAGGTCTTTTTTTTTTTTTTTTTTTTTTTTTTTGGTTTTTCGAGACAGGGTTTCCCTGTAGTTTCTAGAGCCTGTCCTGGAACTAGCTCTTGTAGACCAGGCTGGCCTCGAACTCAGAGATCCGCCTGCCTCTGCCTCCCGAGTGCTGGGATTAAAGGCGTGCGCCACCACCGCCCGGCCAGTTAAGGTCTTTTAAACAGATTTTCATCTCCAGCTCGTTCGCTCTTTGAGACAGGAGGAAGCCTCTGAGCTTGCTGCCTCTGATCCTTCTAACTCTGGGCCAAAGACACAGAAACTGTTGGCAGGCATTTACTGCGGAGCCAGGTTGAAGAGATAGCTCAGCAGTGCGGGGCACCTGCTGCTTTACACAGCACCCGAGGTCAGTTCCCAGCACCTGTGTTCTAGAACCACACAGCTTCTAGAAACTCTAGCTCCAAAGGAGCTCCCTCTTCTGGCCTCTGTTAGTGCCCACATGCATGGTTGGTTTTACACACACACACACACACACACACACACACACACACACACACACGTGTGTAAATCTTGAGGTTGGAGAGACAGCTCAGTGATTAAGAGAACAGGATGCTCCTGCAAAGGACCTGGGTTCAATTCCCAGCACCCACATGGTGGCTCACAGCTGTCTGTATTCAAGTCCCAGGGGATCCAGTTCTCTCTTTTGGCACTGCATACATGTGGTACACATGCATGCAAGCAGGCAACACACCCAAACACATAAAAATTTTAAAAGTCTTTTATATGAACCAGCAAATTCACATACACTACCAAGTTTCTTTGTAGGCACACATCAGAGACCAGTGGAAGAAGGGAACATCTGATTTGTTTTGTTTTGAGGCAGGGTCTCACTCTGTAGCCCAGGCTAGCCTCAGACTCAGTCCACCCTCCTGTTTCAGTCCCCCAAGTGCTCCATCATGGAACTCCATAATTCTTGGACATTCAGGGCAGGAACAAGCGCCTAGCATGTACCCAGGTTTGCAAGGCACTAAGAGAACAGCTGCCTACTCTTTAGTCCAAGAGAGAAGTCAGTGCCTGAGGAGAGGCAGGCAGGCTGAGGAGGGGCCATTGCCTGGAGGGAATCACTGTGACTCAGAGGACCCTAAGGAGATGGGCGCAGCCTGTGGAGGGAGCGACAGGGCCGGGGTCTGTGCCCCTGACCACTGTGCCCAGCACTGCGGGACTGTCTGTACATCTCAGAAGCTCTGCTCACCCTGTGTCCTCTGAGAGCGCTGAAGCGTGAGGTATAGCGTTCAACTGCTGACCTAGAAAAGGGACTGGCCGAGGCTGAGGTAGTCAGGCTGTGGGCAGTGTGGCCAACAAGCAAGGATTTCAAAGACGTGTAGATGTGAGGAAAAGCAACCTCCTTACTCAACAAGCCCCAAACTTTATGTCTGCCTGGAGCCAACAGACCAAAAATCTGCATTCTGGTGATGGCCCTGGGATGCCAGTTGGAGGGTCGTCGAAAAGAAAGGCTTCCCTGCTGACTGGCAAGTAGAAGAGCGGGCCACGGATTACCACTGTTTTCCCGCTGCGTGGCATCTGCGTGGCTTGTTTCCATGAGTCAGTAGGCAGGAACTTAGCTGCATAGGCACATGTGTAGGTCCATATGTAATAGACACAGAGGAGTGTGTTTGTATATATGCATGTAGATACCCAAAGGCCTTGCAAAGTAGCATCCCCTTCCGCAGGGGAAACAAACTCAGGCAGGTGCAACCACATGTACAAGTTCCCACAGCTAATACATGGCCAGTCTTCATCCAGGTCTGCTCAGCCCCAAACTTTATTCATGCGGCTAAAAATTCATCAGCAGGAGCAGGCAGTAGGGTGAGCTTTGTGTACTCGTCCTGTGGTCTCAGCCGCTTCGCATCCCAGGCTCCTCTTGTCTGTTTTCTCACACACTGAATCTTCCTCCACATCGCTGTGGAGCCCCAGGAAACACATGCCGTCCACATGCTTCCGTGTAATCTCTCTTTGCTTCTCTCATGGGTCCCTAAGCGAGTTCTGTTCTCCTTAAGAACGCCCTGCACAGGACGCCTGAACACTGCAGGACACCCCTTGAGACTCTCCATGCCTGACCCCTTGACCCACTCAAAGACCCTCTGACCAACACTGGTGTTCGGTTTCATCTTGCATTGTGATAAAATTAGATAATGAAAGAGTGGAACTTTCTCTGTGGAAGTGGGAAATGTGGGAAATAAATCCTGGGACCTTAGGAGCACAGGTGAGAGACCCAACATGGCCACCTCGCTGAGCCCTCCCTGTCAGTCTTACAGCCTGCAGCAATGAGGACAAGACTTCACGCCTACTCAGGTTGCTGGGCACACACTGATTAGTGACTAAGGAAGGGTTCTCTCTCTAGAGCTAAGGACACAGAAGCCCCAGGTGAGCTGAGAACTCTCGACAGTGCTGAGTAAGCTTTCTGCAGAGATCGAGGACCCGGAGAGCTCCTGGGAAGGGGTCGGCATGCCAACAGCCCATGGGTATCTACCATGGAGACTTCACATTCTGATTAAAGGACAAACTGCTTCTGTGTCCCCATCTAATGCTCTCCACCAAGCCTATTGCCTGATACAGGATGAAAATAAGGAACCAAGGCCAGCAAGATGGCTCAACAAGTAGAGGTGCCCGCTACCAAGCCTGGTGACTGCATCACAGTCCCAGGGACCACACAGAGGATGGAGAGAAATGACTCCCAATCAACTGCGAGTTGTGCTCTCTTCCACATGCACACCATGACGTGAGTACCCCAGGCTACCCTCCCCAGACAGATAAATAAACAGTGAGTGACGACCACGCTGACAGGAAAGGATGAACACAGTTATCAGGGCCTTGAGTCTGGTGACGTGGTGCTTGCTCACTTAGAATCCCAGCACACACAAGGCCGAGGCAAGAGGACCAAAGACTTTGGATAGCCTAGGCTAGACAGTGAGTTCGAGGCAGTGTGAGCTATAGGAGTCTTCTAAAATTATCCAGTCAGGACTAGCAAGACGGTGCCGTAGGTAAGAAGCTCACTGCCTGAGGTTGATCCCGGATCTGCACAGTAGAAGAGAGAACCGACTCCTGCAAAAATTACCCTCCGACCTCCACTCGGGGACTGTGATACGCTCCCCTCCCTGCTTGGAAAATGTTTAAAAATAAATTTCAATTTTAAACCTAGTTACTGGGGCCGTGAAAAGCTGGTGCAAGAGTCCAGACAGGAAGGCCCTTTGGCCATGGGTTGGTTTTTCTGCAGCATTCCCTAGGTAACCCAGGGAAACCTGACCTTAAATCCCCCCACCCAACATTAGCAAACCCTCCCTCAAGAAGTGGAGATTCGTGAGCACTAAAAATCCGAGTTACCACAAAAAGCCTTGAGAAGCAGCTGGGTTTTGAAACTGGCCTTGGCAACGGAACAGAATTTTGCCCAATGGAGAAGCAACATTGTTGCAGGGGAACGCCCGGACAGGTCTGCACGGTTCACCATCATGGCGGCACAGCCTCCTGGTTTGGCTGAGGTACAAGATAACCACAAGGCAATGCCAGGGAAATGAAGGTAGGAACACAGGTGTGAGGCAAGAAGTTCATCGTAAGGTTGTAGAGAGGGACAGAGACCGTGGCTGACAGCCAGGGGTTAGGGAAAGGCCACCATCATTGTGTACTTGGACGAACATGGATTACAGGTTCTGCTCATGCTTACTTTGTACGTGTTCTAATCCCTGGACTCATGATTCATGAGGACACTAAGCTTACCATTAGATGCTCAGAGGCGGGGTGCCAGGTGAAGGGAGGCTTTCAGGGATGTGCTCAGAGGACAGAGTGGGGGCAGGCTGGAGGAGACAGCAATCTTAGGCTGTAAGCATTTACAGAGAGCAGAAGCCCAGAGTGACAGTGTAGAGAACCTGCAGTTTAGGCCACTGTACTGCGCACAGACTCAGACAGCTTCCTGGGGCTGTGAGAGGGTGGTGTGAGCCTCGGCAGAGGACCCAGACCGAGGACCCAGACTGTCTTCCAGCAGCATGCTGGAGATGTTTCTACTGTGATTCCAGGACTCCTGTTTCTAAATGAATGTCAAGATCACAGATGAAACAACTTGGCCAAGACCCCACAGAACAGATCACCAGATCCTGTCAGATGCGCCAAGCAGGAATCTCTTCAGTACAGCCACGAGTGACCTTAATGAAGGAAGCAGCGAAACTCAGTGTGCTAAGAGGGGATGCTGAAACCCAGGTCCTTTGAAGCTACAGGAAGCTGAACTTAGCCCCGAGTTTGCTACTTACTATCTGAGTCATCCTCAAGCAATTTAACTCCCCCAACTCCAGGTGGCTCCTCCGCCAGGGCAGAGCCGGCCCCAACTCTGGAGGCGGAGAGGGTTAATGCAGCCTGTGGAAATGCTTCCCTGCACCGTGCCTGATGCTAGCTCAGCTCCTGTTGTCTCTTCCCTCTTCGTTGTGAAGTTAGTGCCTGGTAAAAGGGAAATTACTAACAACCAAACATCCTGTACGTGGCTGAGGTCAACTTCCTGTATTAAAACTGCAGAAGAAGGCTAAGTGATAGCAAAGGAGGCTCGTGTCTTTTTCCTCTCTTGTCCTAGCTTCTCAGCAAGGTGGGCGCAGATGAAAATAAATCATGCATCAATTGTTCAGTATGAAAAGTACACACAACTACATATCAGAAATTATATAAAATTTATAGAAGTGGACGCAAGCACATAAAGTGGGAGGATGGAAACAGCTCTTCAAAGAAAGCAGAGAGAGAACCATTTTAAAAGTGGGGCCTCTGATCTCAGGAGACATATTTACATGGAAAATTGATAAGGGCCAACAGGCACATGCAAAGATGACAGACATCATTATTCGTTAGAGAAATGCAAATCAAACCCTTTGGGTTCTCGCTTTGCATTCTCTGAGCTGGCAACAGTCACATGGTGTTGGGATAATGTAGAGAAACTAGAATCCTCGAGTTCTGATTGGTGGCAGAGTACCAGCGTCTGTAGACCATCAAGACATTAAACACGGGGGGACCGCATGAGCACACGAGAGGCAGTAACTCCATTTGTGGGCCTACACACAGAAGCTTTTTAAAACAGTTTATACAGAGGCTTATGCACCAATGTTCACTGAAGTACTGTTCCCAACAGGCCAGGAGCTGCTCAGATGTGTGTGAGCCAGCGGGGAAGAAAGGGGCCCTCCGTACAACAGGGCTGAGGACCTGGTGTAGACTAGAAGTCTAATGCTCTTTAGAAGCAGTCAGGCCCCAGAGGTCAAACAGTGTTGATTCCCTTTATCAGAGACTTCATGAGAGGCGGCGCTCTAGGGAAAGAAGGTTGCTGATTGTCTAGGGATAGAACGCTGGGACAGAGAACTACATTTTTTTTTTTTTGCTTGGGTCAGGGGTGGGAAGAACAATCAAGTGTTCTAGTATTCTGGCATTTCTCAATTCTGTGACACCATCTACAAAATTAACTAACTGTTTGGGGTGAGAGTTTCACTCCAGTGAAGAATTATGGATGGGCGGATCCCCACTCCAAGGAAGGTACACCAAGTACAGCCATTGGCCTGGGGTGGCTGCACAATGGCCTTTCTGACGGCGGTCCAGGTCACTGTCATCTTCAGCAGAGTACCATCTGTGCCTGCCTTTGGCAAGGTGGACTCTTTGATAAGGAGCCAATGCCACAAAGATCATCTAGCCTTGATCTCAGTTCCTGGAAAGCCACTGTCTGGTGAGATTTATTGTGGCATTAGCAGATTTAAATAACAAAAAAAAAAAGATATAGCACCAAGTTCAGCGCTCCACCCAACTCTCCCTTTACTCATTCACCCTGGAACTTGTCTTTATTTTTATTTAGATTTGTTTATGTGTATGGGTGTTTACCTGCATGTGTGTATGTGCACCACATGGTGCAGTACCCAGAAAGGCCAGAAGAGGGTGTCATATTTCCTGGAACTAGAGTTAGGGATGGTTGTAAGTCATCATTGAAGTGCTGGGAATTGAACCTCTGTGAGAGCATTCAGGAGGACTCTTAACCAATGAACCATCTCTCCAGTCATTTATGCAATGCAACGTGAGTAACAGAAAGCACCCAAATGATTGAATTTTAACTTCCTGGCTTTGGAGCTGGATATTCCTTACATATGTGATTTCCAGGATGTCCCATAATATTTCTTGTAAAGAAGGGGAGGAAGGAGGAGCAGCCTCCAAAGAGGACTAGAGCCTGGCAGTGCCGGAAATGAAGCATCTCTGTCCATACTCACTTCTACACTGAGGTCCTCGTTCATCCTGGTGCAGTCTAGAACCTCTGGACCCAAGGTGGAGCCTCCTGTGGGGACAGGGCACCTGGCAGTGGAGAAGAGAGTAGCTTTCTGCAGGTGAAAAACTGCAGGTTAGCAGGAGCCAAACTGAGTCATCATTCCCAGCAGCCCCCTCCCACTCCAGTCAACTTCTAGTCAAGCAGGAAGCCTCTATCTCCTGCAGAGAGAAGTTACTAAGGACAGAAAAGCCAACCAAAAATGAAAATATGACATTTGCAATTCAAAGTCTTGTTTCCTCCACTTGGGAGCAGAGAGGACGCTCACTGGGGAGTTAACCCTGCCAGACCAACAGATGCTCAGGCGCTCAGGCGTGCTTCAGTGATTAGTCCTTTGACTTTAAAAGGCAGGGGAGAGCAACGGAGTCTGGAGACTCGAGTGCAGGTCAATAGACACAAACAATGTCCGTGGCTTACCTCAGCTAACTTAGCAGTGAGTCTGTAGTGTACCCTGCAAAGCCGTCTTATGAAATTCAAAAGCAACGTCTGGATTCCAGACGTACTGCTCAGAGAGCTAGGGGAAACTCCATCCAAAAGATAGCAAAGAAATAATAATATCAGATAAAATACAGGAGAAGGGGGGACAGCCGTGATCTGACATACTGGGGTCCTCTTGTCACGTGCGAAGCTCCATCTGCCTTCTGCTCCGGGGTTCTTTTACACAGAGCACGGATTGGTTTCTTGGCACATGAGACGGATGTCAATTCTAGCCGTGGGATTTCTGTAAGGCCGTCAGGATATAAGGCATCTATTGAGAAGGAAGGAATGAGGGTGGAGGTGAGCTTCCCATTCAAAGTGCCTTAAAGACTAAGCTCTTTCTCACCCAAGAGGTTGGTTGCACCGTGTCTGAAAAAGTGAAAACCAATCTGATTCTTTAACATTTTAACCTAGAACCCTTAGAGGCCTAGTTACATGCAGGCAGAAACAGCCAGTGTTTATTAAAAACAAACAAAAACAAAACAAACTGAGGGATGGGTGAAGGACAGAAAGCCTTTGCCCACTGAGCCACTAAGAAGACAGCATTCAACCAACGGCCTGTTTTCATAAGTGAAGTTTTATTAGAACTCAGCCATGGCCGTTCATTAGTGAACCGTCAGTGGCTTCTGGTGTGTTTCAGCAGTGCTGCTGAATAGTTGCCATGAAGACCACATGGCTTGAAAGAGATAAAATATTTACCATCTGGCCTCTCAGAGCAACTCTGCAGACTCCTTAGGGAAAAGCTGTGGGACCCTGTGATCAGAACCCACCAAAAGCGTTGTAGGAAGCAGACTGCAAAGACAAGCCACTCCTTCTGGGGAACGCGGTTGTTGTGTTTTGGGGGTACGAGATGGTTTTCTATCAGTCACAATCTTTTGGTTCAAATCCTGGCTTTGCTCCTGCAGGTTGTGGGATTGTAGGTAAATAGCTTCTCCACTCAGAGCCCTAACTCTCTTCTATGTAAAGGGACATGGGATCTCAGGCAAAACATGTTTGACGTTCCTGTTTCTTCCTCTTGGCAATGAGAGCTCTCCACGGGATACGTAGTGCTGAAGGGTGCGAGCTGCTCTCAGAGCCCCCAGGTTGGGCTCCCAGCAGCCAATGGCTCCGAACCTTCTGCAAGCTGAGTTCTGGGGATCTGATGCCTTCTGGTCTCTGTGGGCACCGGCACACATATGGTGCATTTAAATGCTTTCAGGCCAAACAATCGCACACGTAAAATAAAATAAAAACTTTTCAGTGAAAACTAAAAGGTGCCAGGAGCCAGGGAAGCGTGGTGGTGGAGCATCACCCGGCATATTCTGTCTCCAGTCCCACAGAAGTCTATACAATAAAATGGGAGCTACCCTAGCATGGCCCTATGGGACTGTGGAGGGAGCTAATGCAGTCGTCAGGCACCGCAGAGTGCAGGACGCAGCACGGTTCTACCCTGAGGGTGGCGTTTGGCTGAGGGTTTCAGGGAATGAAACAAACTGGTTTAGGTCACCAGTCTAGCCCGACACCTGTCCCAAGCAGCTGATCCTTGTCTGCTTTAAATGATTCGCAAACCACTTTACGTTCCTTCTTAGGCTTGTCTTTGTAACCTCTGCCACCCTCTGTCCTTTCGGGACACACTAGGCTCTGTCCGCCATCACACGCAGGCAGTGTTGGCGCTGGCGCTGTCTGGCTCTGAGCCCTTCTCAGGATGCAGTTCTGTTACCTTTGGCCTGACAGCCCCGGGTCCCACCCTCTTTCCCTTCCTTGCTCCTCTAAACCCGCATAAGCTCTGCTCCACAGGCAAAGACGAAGCTTGCATGGTCTTCTCTCGGAGCCCTGGTTTTGCTGTCCACAGAACACCTGTCAGATTCTTTCACCACATTCCCAAAGCCTTCTCCTTCCCCCACCCACCTGCTATTCCATCATCTACGGAACGTTTTCTGAACTCAGGTATTACTATTTTAGGGCTTGTTCTTAATTAGATGTAATGGTACCTGGTTATAGGGTGGATGTTCAGGTATATATTAATTGAATCCATAGACAAAGATCCAATATATCTCCCTGGACAGATATCATTGTTATTATTATCTCTTCTGAGGAGCCCCTCCCCACCTACATGGGCAGCACGGAGGGGCGTGTCCTTTCACCTAGCAGAGGCCTGCACTGACACAGGTCTTTCCAGGTCAAGGGTCCCTGCCAAGCGCCTGCTTTTTGCCTCCACTGTGGTTTGTGGCAGGATTGCTTCTAAACAGAAAAACCAGCATTATTCACTGTCTAAAGGAGAGTTCCACCCCACAGTTTTCAAGATAGTTCCTTTAAAAAAAAAAAAAAAAAAAAAAAAAACCCTCATCGGGGCAGGGACAGGTCGAGCAAACATGAAGTGAGATGGGCTGAGTGGTGGGGGTGGACCTCAGAGGAGTTTGGAGGGGAGAAATATGACCGAAATATATCATTTGAAATTCTCAATTAATAAAAAAAAAAACATTCAAAAAGTTACCAGAGAGGTGCTGGGGGTGGTTATGCAGAGCCCTGGCTATTCTTGTAGCGGACCCAGTTTCTGGTTCCTAGCATCAACATGTGGCCCACGACCATCTATAACTCCAGTGCCCACGGGTCCAACGCCCTCTTCTGGCTTCTGTAGGTACTGCACACATGCCGCGCACAGACACACATGCAGGCAAAGACCCATACACACATAAAATAAAAACAGATAAAATTTCAAAGATTAAAAAGTAGGCAGGATGTGACTGGCCCCAACATGAGGATGTTACAGAGCAAAGCTCTCAGACTTCTATCCAGGGCCACAGAGCAGGAGCAAATCCAGCTGTGTATTCAAGTCTGACCTGGAAGTGCAGGCTTAGAATGGCAACACCTGGGAGGCAGAGGCAGCAGCATCTCAAGTTCGAGATCTGCCTGGGCCACAAAATGGATGCAGGGCTAGCCTGGGCAACTCAGTGCAATCTTGTCTCAAAATAGAAAGTAAAAGGACTGGGGGTTTGGTTTGGTTTAGAGGTACAGCCTTTGCCTGTGCGTGAGGCCCCAGGGGTTCACTCACCCCTGCACTCACCCAAAGCACAGCCAGAGAGAACACCCAGCAGTGGAGGCGAATGGCTTGCTCAAATGCCACCCAGTCCCCACAGCTCCTGCTGAGACAGAAACTAGGCTTTGGGGAAGTGGGTGGGAATGAGGGGCAAGCCCAGCTACACAATGCCTCGTGGTTCTGTAATCAAGAGGCCGTATTGCTGCCTCTTAGACCACATGGTATAACTAAGAAGGAAAAAGAGGAAGGGATCCATTGCCTGTCTGGTAATCTTCTGTAGATAATCAGTATATATAGATTTCCTAGCTCGTTCATACACACTGAATGGTTTTTAAATTATTATTATTTCTGTATATGGGTATTTTGCCTAAAGTATCTGAGGAGAGCAAAATAGGGTGTTGGATCCCTTAGAACTGGAGTTACAGGTGGTTGTGAACTGCCAGGTGGGTACTGAGACTCAAACCCAGGCCCTCTGGAAAAACAGCCCATGCTCTTAACCCCTGAGCCATCTCTCCAGCCCCTATCTTTCTTCCTCTCTTTTCTGTGTAGGTTAGGGTGTTTTTGTTTTGAGACAGAGTATCACTGTATATCCCCAGCTGGCTAGAATGCACTACATAAACCAGGCTGTCCTTGGATTCACAGAGATTAGCCTGCTTCTACTTCCTGGATGCTGGGATTACAGAGGTGCAACCACCACCTGGTTTGAGCTACATTTTTATTTTGATTTAATGGATGAATTACAGTTGTTACCTAAGTAATTAAAAAAAAAAATCTCATGCTTACCAGTTTCCCTGGTAGAGGCTGATGTCTTTCTGTGCAGGACAGGGGACCATAGTGGGGAGACTCCTCATCTAAAAAGCCCTGTTGAGACACAATGGTGGAGTATACTGAAAGATAGAATATAATACAATCAGACGTACAAGACACGCCAGGCCTTAGAGCATGCCCACAGCCTAAAGTGGTTGAAAGTGGCCCATTTCAATCACTAGTCTTTAAGGGAACACATTTGTTGAAGGAGATGGCTTCTTTGTTTCCCAGTCACCCAGACTCCAGATATAATCACAAAGAAACTATATTATTTGCAATACTGTTTGGCCAATAGCTTAAGCATATTTCTGGCTAACTCTTACATCTTAATTTAACCCATCTCCATTATTTTATATTTTACCACGAGGCTCATGGTCTACAGCAAGATTCTGGTGTCTGTCTCCAGCCGGGCTACAGAGCTTCTCTCTGACTCCTCCTTCTTTCTCCCAGCATTCAGTTTAGTTTTCCCCGCCTAGCTCTGTTCTGCTCTGCTCTGCTCTGCTATAGGCTCAAAGCAGTCCTTCACTAACCAATGGTACTCACAGCATACAGAGGGGAATCCCACATCGTGTAACTATAAACCCTCATTGCATTCTCCTCATTATTTAATCTAGAAGTAAAATCCACACTTGAATGGGAACTGAATGTCTTGACACTGAAACCCTTAGGCAGAGAACAAAGACATCTGTAGAGATGCTCAGAGGCCACAATGGCACCTGTTAATCTTTAGGGAGCTGCTGAGATGGACGCAGGGCAAAGGCACTTGCTGTCAAGACTAGTGAGTTGGAGCCCTGGAACCCACAAGGTGGGAGGAGAGAACTGGCTCCCACAGGTTGTCCCCTCCATGTGCCTGCACACATATGCACACACATATAAATGTCAGTTTCTAAAAAGCTGAAACATATATAGTGAGAAAATTGTGGCCTTCATTCAAGAGGATGGCCCCTGCCAACCATCGCTAATGCTGAAAGTGCCATTGTTCTTGGGAGGGTTAAACCAGCCTTGGATTCCTGGCCCTCTAGAACACTGGGACCACATGCGTGCACACCACACCTGCCCACACTTCTCTGGGTATGGGGAACCTTCAAGCCTGACTTCCTGCCGGGACACTTTATGTGCTTGTCCTAATTTATGGGACTTTATTTGCCTGAAGGTGTCTATATCTTGTTTATATTTATATCGTGTGTCCTGAAAGAGCTATACACAAACATCACCCTTTCTCTCTTCTGCCCTTCTCGCGCTTCCCTTAGAGTCTTTGTTTATGAACAAAAGAGGAGATTCCCCAAGCTCCTAATGGAAAGAAACACATTCTACTTTAGGGTCATCTGAAGGGAGAGCTGAGCGAGGGATTAGCAGCTAAGGCCACTTGCTGTGCAAGCGGAAGGAGCGGAGTTCGGATCCCAGCGCCCACGTGAAAAGCTGGACATCCCATAAACCCCTTTAACGCCAGCTCTGAGGGATCCAAGTGTTCAGACACACAGGAATGAACTCACTGGTGAAATGTGCCCACTGCTCTTCCAGAGGACCTGGGTCAGTCTCCAGCACTCACTCAACTCAACTGTAACTCCAGCTCCACGGAACCCAGTGGCCTCCTCTAAAGGCCTCAGGTACCACGCACATGCGTGGAGCACATACACACCCGTGAGCAAAACACTCATACACATAGGATCGTTTTTTTTTTTTATTTAAAAATTAACTAACATTTTAAGAAACAAACAGTTTGGAAGTTCAACAAATAAAAGAAAAAGAGGAAAATAGCCCTGCAGTCTATTCAAGGCTGGAGAGGCGGCTCCGTCAGCAAAGTACTGGCCTCTCTGGCATGAGAACCCAAGCTCAGCATCCATGTGAAAATGTGGGTGATGGGTGTGGTGGCACACATGCAGTCCTAGTGCACGTGGGCGTGGTGGACTTGCTGGCGTGCTTGTCTGGCCCAACAGGGAGCTCCTGGTTCAACGTGAGACTTGTCTCAAACAACAAGGTGGAAAAGAAATTGAGGAAGGCATCTCTCTCACACACACATACAAACACATGCACACAAACATATACACGGTACCCACATGCACACTTGTGCACACATACACATGTGTGCATGCACATACACAAACACACACATGTACGCATTTGCACACAAACATAAATAAAACCTGTTGGAAAGTACTCAGAATTTCAGCTTGTGATCAGCGATTGGAGGACGCTGGTCCTATCAGAGAGGAGGGTCCTAACATGAAAAGCCGGCTCTCCCTTAACAGACACAGTTGGGCAAAACCACCAATGAGAATGCTTCCTCTGTCCAGAAACTGTTGGGAACTACTTGCTAGCATGAGCACTCTCTATGTGTTCTTCTAGTTAGCCTCAGAAGCTCTCCGAATTAGCCATCTTCGCCACCACAAATAAGCACCTATCAGTGTGGATTTTGGTGTTTGTCTTGGCTTGAGACGGCAAACGGAGCAGTCCTTCAGTGTAACGCAACAGCTCATACGAAGGAAGAGTTTGCAGCCAGCTCAGTCTGACCATGTTTACACCCTTCTTCCCGCTGGTTCTATCATTGCTTGGAAACCCTTTCATGGCTATACTTTGGGGTCCTCAAAGGTGGATGGTGGGAATGCAGACTTCTGAGAATGGATTCTAAGTTAAATACTCAGATCAGACGGGAGAGCTGGCTAGAACAACTAACCTCTGTCGCTTGCGGGCACTTAAATCTAATCATATCGGCACAAGCACACGGCCTATTAAATTATCAAGTCTCAAACAGAAAAACAGCCGACAAGATTGCTCAGTAGGTAAGAGCACTTACCATGGAGCCTAGTGGTCTGCATGCAATCCTCAGAACCTCATAAAGGGGAAAGCAGAGAACCAACTCCAGATAGCTGCCTTCTGATTTCCACACAAGTACTCTGGCCCTTGTGTGCACACAAATGTGTATGTTTACACACACACACACACACACAAAAATAATTTTTAAACATTTAAAAAGAAAATAGAAAATCAGAGACCTGTGGAGGGGGTAGCTCAGTGGTATAACACTTTTCTACCATTGACAAGTGTGATGCTTGTATTCCATCTCATGCATGGAAAATAGAAAACAAAACAAAGCTGCTGTTGGTGTCATTTAACCCAAACTCCTACTGCTGTGGAAATTTCCCGTTAAGGCTCTGAAGGAGCCCTAGAGTTGGGGGTTCTAGGTAAATCATAACTGGATTATGAGAACACGGATACCCACAGGATAGAGGCAATGACTCCTCAACTACAAAGTTCAGACTCTAGGACAGTGCTCACTTCAACATACTTCTCTCTGAAATTAAAATTGTCTTTCCATGGGGCTGGGGAGATGTTCAGTGGTTAAGAGCACTCGCTGCTCTTACAGAGGACCCAGGCATGGTCCCCGCACCCACGTGACAGCTCACAAACCATCTGTAACTCAGTTCCAGGGGATCCAATGCTCTTTTCTGCTTCTGAGGGCACCAGGCACAGGTGTGGTGCATAGACAAATATGTAGTCAAAATACCCTCACAAATATTCAAAAATGTCTAAGTTGCCACGGAGGTGCATACCTGTAATCCAAGCACTTGAGAAGCTGAGGCAGGAGGATGACAAATTCTAGGCCAGCCTGGGCTACATAGGGAGACCCCCCCTCCCCAACTCAAAAAGCTATATAAAAGTTAACAACTTTAGTCCCAGCCCTCAGGAGGCAGAGGCAGCAGATCTCTGAGTTCCAGGCCAGCCTGGTCTAGAGAGTGTGTTCCAGGACGGCCAGGACAGCACAGAGAAATCCTGTCTCAAAAAGCAAAACAAAACAACAACAACAAGGAAAAAACCCACAAAAGAAAACAATCAAATAAACTAAAATGATACAAAACAAAAACCATCTTTCTAATGTCTAAAATCTACACACCTGACAGCTAAAGTCTGTTTCCAGGGATCTTAAAGCTGTATCCCTCAAATGATGGAAGTTGGGAGAAATATCTATTCACCTCTTTACAGAGGAATATGTTAGTTGGTAGCCAGTACTCTTTGGGTCATAGCGGAGAATAGGGAAATAAGCCCCACTTACAGTAAGCACACATGTGTGCACGCAGAGACCAGAGAACAACACGTCTTTTCCTGATTCACTCCCTACCTGAGGCTTTGAGACAGGTCTCTCACTGAACCTGGCGTTCTCTCACCAGGGTGGCCATGTTCGCTGGTGTACAAACTGGTGAGATCCTCTGTCCCCTTCTCCAGCCCCTCCCCCCACACCCAGTGCCCTCCATCAGTCTCCCTCCCAGCCCCTGTCCCCACCTCTGCTTGGATTACAAACGGGCTTGACCGTGCCCAGATTTTATACCGGAAGTTCTGGAGCTTGAACTCCTGTCCTTATACTTGCAAAGCAAGCACTTTGCCAACTGAACCTTCTCTAGCCCAGAACTCTTATTTTTGTTTGGGGTGGGTGCAGGGTCTTGCCTGGCCTGAACACTGTATGGCCCAGCATGGCCTCACACTGAAGACACTCTGAAAGCGTCATCCCGCCCCCCACCCCCCCACCAAGTGCTAGGTTGACGGGTGTAAGCCTCCGTGTCCTGGAGACCTCTTAGCTTTGTGCAACTGTGCTCACTGTTGGGAGACACAGACATCTTCTCCCAGTTTACAAACAGTGGCCAGCCAATGCTTCCAGAAGTTCCCATAGGGTTTCTCGAGGCTGCATAGCTCCAGCATACAAACCCAGCATTCCCTCCGCACTACCGGCCCGGTACTTGCTGCATACCGGATGTGAGCAGAGTGGCATCATCTATACAGCCTGTCTACGGTGAAGCATTCAAGCTGCGAACTCACTTCCACAGATGGCGCGCACAACGGGTAGCAGTGATTTCCATATTTTCCATATGACAAAACAAAGCCAGACGATGGCCCCCCTGTTTGCATTCAACTTTGCATTCTTCTGCAGAGGGAGAGCTGCAAAGTCCAGGACATTTAAGCTTCGAGAAGAACCAAGGCAAACAAGGCCACTGTTCCTGCGGCTGCCAGCTGTGCTGTAAGATGTGACCAGATGTCTCAGGTTCCCTGCAGTGAGGGAAGCTGATCTAAGTAGCTTTCAAAAGGTAGGACAGTAACATTTGGGCTGAAGCTGTATATGTAATTGAGGACTGAAAATCAAAAGCCTACCTTATTCTCAGAACTGCAGTGTTCAATATCAACGATGCCACACACCTACAATGAACATCTTCACACACAGTACTGAAAAAAAAAACCAGCTTCATGTTCTGGGTATTAAAAAATAAGACTTGGGGGGCTGGTGAGATGTCTCAGGGAGCATAGGTACTTCTGTGCAAGTTTGGTGCTGAGAGAACTGACTCCCAAAAATTGTCTCCTGACCTCCACAGGCATGCTGTGTTCATGCATGTGAGCACACATGTAAACTAAAAACATTTGAATCAGGGTTGGGCTGGGCATGTGTCTGTGTACTGGAGGCTCCAGGCTTGGGGTCAGCAGGATGGGAGCAGCACAGAGGGAGTTTTTGCTCCATGGCCTTCACACCAGCACCCGTGAAACCAACAAGGGTTCAATTCCCAGTACCACAAATAAGTAATTAATTAAAATTTTAAATCAAAATCCATGAGCATAGAAGCTTGAAGTGATATTTTGTTTATGACAAGAAGCTAGAGCTAATGGGTCACGCAGTGATTTAATTAATATAGTTTCTGTGTGGTTAATTCAGGTCTGGGCAGCCAGGAACCAACACATGGGAGTCATACGCCCAGCACTAAGAAGGTGGAGACAGGAAGGGATATAGCAGGGCAGAGAGAGGAATATAAGGCAGGAGGAGACAGGAGCTCCGTGCAGCCTGGAGATGCAGTCTGAGGACAGGATCGCCCCTTTGGTCTGAGCATTGGTAGAGGTAAAAGGTCTCTCTAGTGACTGACTGTGCTGCTTCTCTGGTCTCTCAGCTTTCACCCCCTAATATCTGATTCTGGGTTTTTATTAAGAACAGTTAGAATTTGTGCTGCAGAAGTTATTCATCTAATGACTTGTGTATCTATTAATAAATAAATAAACTCTTCAAAAAAAGGAAAGAATGACCAGTCAGAACACGAGAAAAAGCACTCAACATTATGGTAATCTACAAAGACAAATTAAGACTAATAACATCAGTAGTGCCCAAACTACAAAGAATGGAGTTAGGGGGCTCAGACTCCCATTCTGAACTGGAGGCGTTTGAAATGCTGAACAGAGTGGAATGCATTTATCATGTTTATCCTACGCGTATGAGTCTTTTGCTTCCCTGTATGTATGTGCACCATATGAGTGCAGTACCTGACTAGTCCAGAAGAGGGTGCCAGGTCCACTGGAACTGGAGTTACAGATGATTGTGAACTACCCTGTGCGTGTGGAAACCAAACTTTGCTTCTCTGAAAGAGCAATAATTGCTCTTCACATCTGCACCACCGCTCCAGCCTCTTGGTAGACCTTTTAAAAATTAGAGTTCAGACTAAGTTATGACAGTAATTCTACTCTTGAGTATTTATGGTGAGCATGTCTCCACAAAGCCCTGTGCACAATCCTTCACAGTGTCTTCATCCACAACTAAAAATGGTAAATATTATAGATTTCTAATAAGAGACAGAATCAGTGTGTGGGATGTTCATAGAGACAAAGGCAGCCCAGCAACTGAAATAACGCTGTCTGCAAACACAACACAGACAAATCTCAAACCTGGGGAGAGACGGACGACAGACGGGAGGAGGACACCTCTGGCTTCCCTTGGTTCCAGCCCAGCACAGCTGTCTTGGTGGCTTCACAGCTGCTGACTGACTGTGGCGTGGCCAGAGGTAGGCACTCACTGGGAGGCAGCTAGAGGAACTTTCCGGCAGAAATTCCATGTTTTCAGGTGCATTTTCTAATTGGCTGATCCGTACATTTAAGGCCCAAATGACTTTTATGACTTTGCATGAAGGAGAATAAAAAATTCACACGAATGAGAGCTGGGCTTGATGGCACACACCTTTGATCCCAGCACTCAGAAGTAGAGGCCGGTGGTCTGTGAGTTCAAGGCCAAAGGGGTCTACGTGAGTTCTGTGACGGCCAGAAGGCGAGGTGAGGAGGAGGAGGAGGAGGAGGAGGAGGAGGAGGAGCAGGAGAAGGAGCAGGAGGAAGACCGAATCGCAAAGGGGAAAACAACTCCCATACATAGAGTACAGTGTGTTTGCTCTAAGACCTGAGCTTGGTTCTAAGCACCTGTATCAAGCTGTACAAAACCACCTTCAACTGTAGTGGTTCAAAGGGATCCAGTGCTGCCTTCTGGACTCTGAGAGTGACTGAATTCACACACACACACACACACACACACACACCACTCATACACACTCACACACTCACACACACATTCACACACACACACACACACACCACTCACACACACACTCACACACACATTCACACACACATTTACACACACACCACTCACACACACACTCACACTCAAACACACACTCACACACACATTCACACACACACCACTCTCACACACACCACTCACACACACACTCACACTCAAACACACACTCACACATACACTCACACACACGTAACAACAATGAATGAGAAAGAGGGAAGTGGCTGTTGGTACATGGGAGCGGTTAGGGCAGTGGTTCTCAGCTTTCCTAATGCTGCAAACCTTTAAATACAGTTCCTCATGGTGTGGGGATCCCAACCACGAAATTATTTTCGTTACTATTTCATAACTGTAATCTTGCTACTGTTATAAATTGTAATGTAAATTTCTTGTGTTTAGGCAAATCCTGTGAAAGGGGGTTGGGCCCCACAGGTTGAGAACTGCTGGTTTAGAGGTGGGAAAGGGAAGGAGGAAATAACGTAATTATGATTTCAGAAATAAAAGAAAAATATAATAATAACAATAATGACAATAATAATAACATTTCGATAACTGCAAGTGCTTCCTCCTCTTGCAGAAGGTCTGCACGGGGTTCCCAGCACACTCCCTGTAACTTCAGCTCCAGGAGGACCCTCCTCCATACATTCAAGGACATCTGCACTCATGTGACCATACATACACATACAAATAAATAAATAATAAAATACTAAGAAATCTAATAAACAATAGAAAGAAATAATGCAAGGCTTATGTGATCCACATGTTAGGAAGAAAGCAACACTGTCACGAGGATACCCCGAGAACTCTTCAGTGTTGGTAGCCTGGGAGAGAGAGCACATGGGCCACCAGGCGTTCCCTTCAGAAGGCCCAAGGATGCCAGAAAGGCACAAAAGCAACTGTAGAAATGCTGGAGCCACCGAAAGACAGCAGTACTGGTCAGGTGCGGGGGAAGGGTGGGGGGGAGCTGGAGCACTGGGCTGTGAAGGCAAACACAGATTCTGGCCCCACTCGGGAGCTCTGTGAGGCTGGGAGGACTACCCAGGTGCAGGGACGTTGAGGGAGTTGAAAAGGCTCCTGCCACCTGCTTCGCAGACACCGGATTTGGGGCTTTTCTGCTGAAGGTCACAGTCCAACCCTTCCAGCCCCGACCCTGTTTAAAGATGAACTGGGACGAGAGGAGCTTCCCATCTGAGAGCAGGCCATTCCTCACAGGCCAGTTTCAGAGGAGGGACGGGATATTCCGGAAGCCCGCTCCAGCAGAACGCACACACCAACTGTGGCCAAGCCTGGCTGCTGAGGCACATGTGTTCTGCTCCTTGCAGTTCTCAGAGGCCGCATTCCACGGGGGGTGCGGGCATGACACAACACTGGCTCCTAGCAATCGGGTGACTTGTCCAGCTTTGTCAGCTGTTCTTGCAAATGTCAGCCCGGGGCCCTTAAGCCACATCCCACACCATCTGCATTAGCTCATCTATATCTGTGCTATTCTTTACACTTATTCATTGTGTGTGTGTGTGCGTGCGTGCACACACATACATGGGCACATACTATTACATGCATATGGTGATCAGAGGACATCTTGTGGGAATTAGTTTTTTTTTCTCCTACTATCTTAGTTCTGGGATTCAGACTCAGATTGTAGGCTTGGTGGCAAGCGCTTCTATATCCTGAGCCATCCCACCTCTGTATCTTCATTTGGGAAAGCTTGGCCCTCTACCCCATCAGAACAGCTGAGCAAGCTCTCTTTGGCTTTGTTTCCTGTCTCACCATCATCCCAACCATTTGCCTCTTTTGTTTGTTTAGTTTTGAGACAGGGTTCTGCTATGTAGCCCAGGCTAGTCTTGACTCCACTTCATGCACTGGGAATACATGCATGGACCCCACACCTAATTCCCAGGGCCTTTTTGATGGAGGAGTGTCTATGTGTTACTTTCATTTTTAATAAAGATACTGCCTTGGCCCTTTAAGAGAACAGAAAGTTAGGTAGGCGGAGTAGACAGAACAGAATTCTGGGAAAGAGTTGGGGAGACGCTTCAGGCAGTCGCCATAGTGAGTCGCCATGATTCTCCTCTCTGAGATGGACGCAGGTTAAGATCTCTTCTGGTAAGCCACCCCTCGTGGTGCTATATAAATTACTAAATATGGGTTAAAGCAAGATACGAGAATCAACCAATAAGAAGCTACAGATAACGGGCCAGGGGCCAGGCAGTGTTTAAAAGAATACAGTTTCCGTGTAATTATTTTGGGCAAAGCTAGCCGGGTGGCGGAACACAGCCCGCCGTTCTTTCTACACCTTTTATCTGGATGTGTGTCTGTCACCCAGACTCCTCTTCCTTCAGCTGCTATCCCTTTAGTCTCAGGTCATGTGACCGTCATCGTCCTCAGGTACACCCCTCTCCAGTGCTGCCCTCTCTACATGAAAAAAACACCAGGAACAGTTTCCCACGAGACAGTGCGGAAAGCCTTCCCAACCTGTGGCATCCACACGCAGACACTGTTCATGAATGAGACGGCCCTTCTCAGGCTCTCCCCGCAACACAGGACTTTTCGGTTCCTACAGGCAATCCTCTTGTGGTCTGTCAAGAGGCAGCGTGAGAGCCCAGATTAGCTCTAGTCTGTGCTTCCTATAGATAAGAAGCCCTGCACACGCTGAATGTGTGTCCTCCATCTAAGAATGTCTTTACATGTCCTTTTCAAGTAAATACCTGTTGATAATCCAGTATAGCCACGGCGACATGAACCTGCAATCCTAGGGTCTACACCAAGGATGATTAGGGAGCAGGAATTCAAGGTCATTTTTGGCTGTACAGCCATTTCCAGGCCTGGACTACATTAGACCCCGTCTCCAAAAAGTACAGGAGGGGCTGAAAAGATGGCTCAACAGTTAAGAGCACTAGCTGCTCTTCCAGAGGACCAGGGTTTGATTCCCAGCACGCACATGACACACAACCATAAGTAAACATATGTAAATCGAGTTCCAGGGGATCCGGTACCCTCTTCTGGCCTCCTCAGGTGACAGACACACAAATGGAGCTCAGACACGCATGTGGGAAAATTCTAATACACACAAAATAAATAAGAAACAAATAACAACAAAGAAACAGATAACCAATATTGCCTATCAATACAAGATACTTATATATAATAAAAGAAGAAAGAAAACATGCAGATGGCCACAAAGATAAATATAATTTAAAAAGAAAATATATATGCCACCACCAAAGCCAGCTAACAGCTCTAAGGTTCCTCCCTCAGAGTCAAGTGTGCCCTTAATCACTTTATGTGCCAGGCAGCCTGATGCCACAGCAAATGTTATCAAGGACTTCCTAATTTTACTTCGTCCACATTCGTCATCGCTGGTCTGAGCGTTTGGAAAAACCAACCTCAGCTTCCCACAGCTGGCAGATGGGTTTGAGATGGGTCAGAAAATACTTGCTAATTTATTCAACTAGCTGGAGAGTTTCAGAACAGCTGAGGACATTTGAATAGTTTTCTTTCCGACTCAGAATTTAAGCGTCTGACTCACAACGCAAGCAGCATGGGTGGTGGTGGGGGATGTGTGTGGCTACTGACCTCTGTGGCAGTGGGGTGTGTGTGTGTGTGTGTGTGTGTGTATGTGTGTGTGTGTGTGTGTGGCTACTGACCTCTGTGACAGTGAGGGGTGTGTATGTGTATGTGTGTGTGTGGCTACTGTCCTCCCTTGTTGTTGTCCCAAGTCTACCTGCTGTGCAGAACATTTTGAAAACGTGAACTAACTTCCCTCTTGGCCAAAAGTTTGATTTTAACAGGTTTTGAGAAAGACCTTCATATGAGGAAATGGCCGTAAGTGAAACCCCCGCAGCTGTGCCTCTCTGGAGAGGAGAAGTACAAATACCTGCGGGTTTAACGAATCCTGGTCACTTAAGCACAGGTCAGGGGAGGAAGGAAGTGTCCCCATGTCATCCAGGCATGGGAAGAAATGCACTCAAACCAGGGGCACAGCTTAAATGATATCCGAACCAACGGTCCCCGCAGGCTGGGCTAGAGGATGATTACCAGTGGGAACCCCACCATGGCCACTTTGGGATGAGTTATAGCAGCCGACTCTCCTGAACAGACACTACAAGGAAGCCATTGCAGGAGAGGGCACGAAGTCTCACCCCCTCATAAAACTGTGGGTTGTAATATCGATTTCATCAAGACAGAAGTGTCCAGTGGGTTAGTGCTCTGAGCATGGGGTCTAAGAGAGACATGACTTACACCAAACTGGGCACAGCAGCCCTGATCACAAGAAGACTTTCTTCAAGGTCCCCAGCAATTACAGCATTAGCCTTCGCGACTTCTCAGATATGGTTTTTAGTGCTTTTGGAAACACTGAAACCCAGTGAGTTCGGAAAGCAAAGGACAGCAACAATAAGATACACAACAACATCGCTATTCTAAAACGAGGCAATTCCTCCAACTCCTCAGCCACTTCCTCAGACCTATGGAGGGAAAAGGCACAGGAATCCACAACAATCCCAGACAGAGCACTTTTACCCTAGGGTCAGCTTCTTCCCCCACAGGGATGCTCTATAAAAGATCCATAGTGCTAGAATAAGAAGTTTGCGAACAAAAGCAGCTATAAGAGGTGAGATAAAGAAGCGTCCATTTTCCCTTGCACGTGTCTAGAAAAAAGCAGGTTTATACATAGCCTGACCTTTGTAATTTGACAATTGTCTCCTTACATGACATTTAGTAAATTATCATATGCTCTTGGCTGACACCCAAACATTCTAAATACCCCAGTACCAAAAAGTAAAGTGGATCTGAGCATAGTGGACCATGGACGTTAACCCCAGTACTCTGGAGCCAGAGGCTAATGGATCTCTGTGAGTTCGAAACCAGCCAGGTCTACAAAGAGTTTTAGATCAGTCAGGGCTGCGCCGTGAGACCCTGTCTCAGAAACAAAACAAAACCAAGACTAAAGTGTGCATACAGATCCACACGTATACACAAATATGTTAGGTACACGTTACATTTTTAAAAGCAATTTTCACGTGCTTAATATTAATTCATGCTCTTGCAAACAAGGCCAATGTGTGGCCACTGAGCTAAACCCCACTTTGTTTCATTTTAAAAGGAAATACAACCATAGACGCATTCAGCAAAGCCAAGGGAGACTAACATTGCCATCGTGTTCCTAGCAGGAGGCAGAGATCGATGAGATCCCACCGCGCGGCTTCCTAAACTGTTCACTGGGTAACCCAGCAGCTGGGTTCCAGGAAAATGGCAGAGGTCCTGCCCCAGCCTGGGCGGCAGGAACTGGCGCGGAACGTGCTACTTACATGGCAGGTCCTGGTCTTCTGCTGAGTGTGGCGCTGGGTGATTTCAGTTTGCAGGTTCTGCAGAACTCCCTAGTTTATGGCACGGGGACTCAGCTCTTCCACAGGTCACAGCCTGGTCCTCCACCTGCGTCGCTTCTGCTCGGGGCAGTCTGGGTTTGGGCAGCGTGGAGGGCACCAGGCACTAAGCTCACGCACAGGAAGCTAACTGGAAATGTGCTTTTCTTCTCAGGGAAGTGATAAGCCTGGGCTCCACTTCTGCAATTCTGTTTGCATGGGCTCAGCCCGCCCAGCTCCTTCCACCCCAGAGAGTCCTGAGAAGCAAGTTATGGCTCTCTGTACTCCCCTCTTTCGCTGGGCTGTCTGACACCGCCTTCTTTATACCCCACACTTCCTCCACTCACGGCTTGCAGCCAGCCTCCTGGGACAACTGAACATTTCCTTTTTTTTTTTTTTTTTTTTTTTAATTTAACTTCACAATTTCCCCAGTGTTTAATGTTGCCGAGGTCTCCACACCCCTGACTCTGTGTTCCCCACCCCAGCCCACCCCCAGCCCTGAGCTGTCTTGGTGGAGCCTCCTCTTGGTGGACAGCATCTTGCAGCAGCTTAATGATCTCTAGTTGCTTCTGGCTGAAGTCTTTAAAAAGTAAAGGAGAGAGAAAGAGACCGAGACACCCCAAGACCGAATCATAACTTTCAGTGGCTTTTCAATCAAGCGTGGCTTTGAGAAACTGTGGTGAGCTCTAACTTCGTTAGAGATCACAGGGAACAGCGAAAGCATGTGAAAACACAGGCGTTTAAATAGAGTAACCCCGGGCCTCACTCGGGCTGTCTCAGACAAACACGTGGATTCCTATTTGACTCGGGCCTGACCAGCTTCCCACGCGCTCAACCGGTAACACCTGCAGCTCACTTGGAGGCTGTTCTGCATCAAGAGCTGGGTGACGTGTGCAGAGAGAGGGCGTGGAGGCAGACGAGTGTTTGTTTCAAGACCCTAATCATTCTCCTTTGGACTGCCAATCATAGGAAGCATGGGCAGCATTAGTACAGGAAGTCCCGCCCCCAACCCAGCTGGAAACTCACTGGCTATTCCCACCGCGAACGCTTTGATGTCAGGCTTCCTCCCTGTGCCCTTGGCACTCCTCATTCTGTGTCACCTTGCACTCGGCACCCATTCTCCCCTAGCCAGCGAGACTGCTGTGTGGCACACTGACAGTTCCGTGGCTACTAGAGACAGCCTGGCTCGAGTACAAACATTAACCTGCCAGGATAGTCTATGTGGGGACGAGATCAAAGCAGGAAGAGGCCAGCATCAGTTCAGGGCCCCTTGCTGGCATCTCCAAGGTTGGTGTGCAGTTAGAACCCCACCGTGTGCCTGCATTTTGAGCACCTCATTCTTTGGTCGAAGGGGCATTTAGGTTGTTTCTAGGTTCTGGCTATGACAAACAAAGCTGCTATGAACATAATTGAGCACATGTCCTTGTGGCACGATTGAGCATCCTTTGGGTATATACCCAAAAGTGGTATTGCTGGGTCTTGATGTAGGTTGTGTTCTAATTTTCTGAGAAATCGCCACACTGACATCCAAAGGGGCTGTACCAGCTTGCATTCCCACCAGTAATGCAGGAGTGTTCCCTTGTCCCCACAACCTCTCCAGCATAAGTTGTCATCAGTGTTTTTGATCTTGGGCGTCCTTACAGGTGTAAGATGGAATCTCAGAGTTGTTTTGATTTGCATTTCTCTGGTGGCTAAGGATGTTGAGCAATTCCTTAAGTGTTTTTCAGCCATTTTAGAATGGACAAAGAAGATGTGGTACATTTAACAACGGAGAACGACACAGCAGGAAAAAATGACATCTTGAAATTTGCAAGCAAATGGATGGATCTAGAAAACATCATATTGAGTGAGATAACCCAGATCCAGAAAGACAAATATCACATGTATTCACTCATAAGTGGCTTTTAGGCATAAAACAAACAAAAAAAAACCAGCCTACAAGTCACAATCCCAGAGAACCTAGACAACAATGAGGACCCCAAGAGAGACATACATGGATCTAATCTACATGGGAAGTAGAAAAAGAAAAGATCTCCCGAGTAAATTGAGAGCAGGGGGATCGTGGGAGAGGGAAGAAGGGGAAGGGGGGGAGTGGAGAAAAATACATAGCTCAATAATTTTTTTTTTTTCAAGAGCACCTCATCACATCAGAAGCAAGAAGGGCCACACGAGCTTTCGGCATCACACTCTAGGCGACAGGCGCGCTCCTCAGAGTTGCGGACAAGGCACCCACTGTCCCTTATGGCCAGGAGTCACAGCGCTGAAGCAAGAACAGTGAGTGGGTCATGTTGACATCTGCGCTCCTAAATATTGATCGTCAGTGCTCATTAAAACAGCTAATGTTCTTGTCAGACAGGATCTCATCTTAGCCCGGACTGGTCTCCAATTCCCTATGTGGCTGGGAACTTCTGGTCCTCCTGCCTCTACCTCCCTAGAGCTGGGATTACACGTCCACAGCACACGCCCAATTTATTTGGGACTGGGAAGTGAACTTGAAACCAGGGCCTTGTGCATGCATGCTAAGCTGCATGCTGCCAGCGAGCTGTGTCTCCAGCCCGAGATCTACGTTCTCTGTGTTTATGTGTATGGTATTGCTAGTTAGCGTGTACAGTACTGTAAGGCACAGCGTGGAGAGCACGGTTAAATACGGTGTACGTATTGTTGGCCGCAGGTACGACGCCATGCAGCAGTGACAGGAAGCTCCTTGTCACGTGTGATAGACACTTCACACCTGCTGAGAACTCTTCATTTCCTCTTCCCCTCAGCCTGCAGCCACTGCTTTTCTGCTCTCTGCTTCTGTAGGCTTTAACTATGTCAGATACTTCATGTCAGGAGGGTCTGGAAGTCACAGTCCTCCGTGAGCAATGGCTTACTTAGTCTAATGTCCTCTGGGACCATCTACACTGCCATACATGGTAGAACTCCCATTTATTCTTCCTATTAATTTCCAGACAGGGTCTCTCTATGTAGCTCTGGCTGGCTTGCAGCTCTCTATATAGATAAGGCTGGCCCCAAAAGCACAAGAGATCCATCCACCTAGCTCTGCTTCCCAAGTGCTGAGATTAAAGATGTGTATCACTATGCCAGGCTCCCTGCACCACCACACCAGGCTCCCTGCACCACCACACCAGGCTCCCTGCACCACCACACCAAGCTCTCTGCACCGCCACGCCAGGCTCCCTGCACTGCCACGCCAGGCTCCCTGTACCACCATGTCAGGCTCTTTCCCTCATTTCCCATAAGTGGCTTATCAGAGGGATGCTTCCTTGCTGACAGCTCTCCTCCACCCACTTCTGCCAGTGTCTGCTTAACCTCAGTTTTCTGATGTCAGGTGCACAGATATCTATGATTGTGAATTACCCTGGAGAACTAACACTTCTGTCATGTAGCATCCTTGTCTCCCTTGACAGTTTCGACAGTCTTCCTTGCCTGACACACCTTGTCAGCATCACCTGGGCAGCACCTCTCTGCTGATCCCTTCACTGCCACCTTACCGTGACCTCAAACCTAAGTGAGTAGATCTTGTTGCTCAAAGACCCGGTTATCAATCCACATACCTACAAACACCTGATTTTTGATAAAGAAGCAAAAAATACAAAATGGAAAAAAGAAAGCATATTCAACAAATGGTGCTGAATATTAACATGTAGAAGAATGAAAATAGATTCATATCTATTGCCACACATAAAACTTAACTTCAAATGAATCAAAGACCTCAACATAAAACAAACCACACTGAATCTCATAGAAGAGAAAGTGGGAAGGACACTTGAATACATTGGCATAGGAGACTACTTCCTAAACATAACTCCACTAGCACAGACTGAGAGAAACAATTAATAATGGGACCTCATGAAACTGAGAAGCTTCTGTAAAGCAAAGGACATGGTCAACAAGACAAAATGGCAGCCTACATAATGGGAAAAGATCTTCACCAACTCCACATTGGACAGAGAGCTGATCGCCAAAATATACAAAGAACTCAAGAAATTGGTCATCAAAAGAACAAATGAAAAATGAAAATGAAAAACAAAATGAAAAGATGGGGTACAGACCTAAACAGAGAACTCTCAACAGAGGAATCTAAAATGGCTGAAAGACACTTAAGTAATTGCTCTACATCCTTAGCCACCAGAGAAATGCAAATCAAAACAACTCTGAGATTCCATCTTACACCTGTAAGGACGCCCAAGATCAAAAACACTGATGACAACTTATGCTGGAAAGAATGTGGGGTATAAGGAACACTCCTACATTACTGGTGGGAGTAAAAACTGGTACAACCCCTTTGGATGTCATTGTGGTGATTTCTCAGAAAATTAGGAAACAACCTTCCTCCAGACCCAGCAATACCGCTGTTGGGTATATACCCAAAGGATGCTCAGTCATACCACAAGGACATGTGCTCAACTATGTTCCCAGCATTATTTGTCATAGCCAGAACCTAGAAACAACCTAGATGGCCCTTGACCAAAGAATGGATAAGGAAAACGAGGTACATTTACACAATGGAGTACTACACAGCAGGGAAAAAATAATGACATCTTGAAATTTGCAGGAAAATGGGTGGAGCTAGAAAACATCATTGAATGAGGCAACCCAGAACCAGAAAGACAAATATCATACGTACTCACTCATAAGTGGCTTTTAAACATAAAGCAAAGAAAAACCAGCCTACAGTTCACAACCCCAGAGAACCTAGACAACAAAGAGGACCCAAGAGAGACATACATGGATCTAATCTACAAGGGAAGTAAAAAAAGACAAGATCTCCTGAGTAAATTGGGAGCATGGGGACCATGAGAGAGGGTAGAAGGGGAAGGGAGAGTAAAAGAGGGGAGAGGAGAAAAATGTAGAGCTCAATAAAAGCAACAAATCAATCAATAAATATCCCAGCCCACTATATGCCTTTTGGTTGTAGAATTTAACCCACTTTTATTTAAAGAAATTATGGCTAGGGAAGTTGAGAGGCCACGGCAAGTCATTTGTTTTCTGTGCACTCGGCAGTCCTCCCCTTCCTTTCCTCTTACTGTCCTTCCTTCGAGTCTTGTGGATTTCTTCATGTCTGTGTGCTGTGTTCCTCCACCTCTTCTGCAAGTATCTATAGATCTATTCTTTGTAGTCACCATGTAGTCAAACGTATCGGCTCTAATAGCCCATCTCAAGCCGCATGACTTCAGTCAAGCTTCATCATGCGCCTCTACTTCCCCCCACACGCTTTGTGTTATTGACATTATACTTTGTATCATTTATTAACGTGATGTGTAGCTGTCTATAGTGTGTTTGGTTTTTGTCCTTTACACTAGAATGAAGTGATTTTCCTACCACCTTGTCCACTCTTACCCACTACTATTCTGGGGCCGTCTACGTGTTTATTACCGTCCTTGCCTTCCGCACTTCCTCGTGTTTCTGTGCTGCTGCTCAGCAGCATTTTTTTCTTTTTGGTCTTACAAGGAATGACAGGGACAGCCTCCTCGGCTGCTGCTTGTCTCCTTCATGTCTGATGCGTAGCTCTGACAGCACCGTGTCCTTGTGTTTTTACACTTTAAACACGTGCCATGCACGGTTCCTGCTGGGCAATTTCTAATAGTCTCATGGTGTCTTGTGTTTGTTATGTGTGCTTTTCTATTGCTGCTTCCAACTTTGTCTTCTTCTGACCATGGGACTACAATGTGGATTTCCTTGGATTTGGCTTATTTGGAGTTAGGTGAGCATCTTGAAACTGGACATTTCTTTCTGTTCATCTATGAAGCAATAGCTCAGTCTCTCTGTCTCTCTGTGTCTCTGTCTCTGTCTCTCTCTCTCCATTTCTTGCTCTGTCTCTGTCTCTCTTCTTCTCTCCTGGACTTCATAAACATAGATGCTACTCTACGTGTTAATATCCCATAATCTTGTAATTTCTGATAACCTGTATTCAATTTACTAGCTTTTTCTTCTTTTTGTTTCACCTGCGCTAAAGCCCTCCAATGAGATTTTCAGTGTAGCTAGTGTTTTCTTTCATGCCCGGGGCTTCTGCTTGGCATTTCTTAAAAGTCCACCTCTTTGTGGCAGTTCCCATTTTGTTCATCCGAGCTCTCCTGGCCGCATTAAGGGTCTGTATTAGATTCCCTGAGATGTAAATCACCCACGTCCATTTTGTTTGGATGAGTTTCTACACTTGTTCTTTGTTCAGCTCGTCTTTCCCTGTTGCTTCTTTGCCTTTGATGCCTTTTATTTTTATCTCCATAGTAGAAGGTTGGCTGCTCCAGTTACTTGGTTTCTATGCCTTGTAAACCCATCCCCCCACTGTCTTCCTTTGCATGATGCTGGCTTCTCTGTATCCATGTTGACTTCTTTCTCCTTCAGACAAGAGAAAACGCTGACTTCTGACAGATTCTGTGGTACCTCACATATTTCCATTACTCTTCTCTTTCTCTTCTTAGCAATTGCTACAGATCTAGGCCATTCTGAGTCCCTAATACTCTGAGAGGTGGATGAAACAGAAGCCAACCCCTTGTTTGCTACCTGGAAAGTTGGGATATTAGATGGTTGGTCACGCTGGATCTGAGGCTTCATCTCTGTCCTCTCCTGGGTTGGTGATAAGATGCTGCAGCTGCATGCAGGCTAGTGCTCAGTGAACCCCCACCCAGGCACCTGGAGCACCCCCGGCTCCTCCCAGCCCTTACCACCTCTCCTTGACAGCCAGCCACCTCAGCTTGGATGAACTGGGGTGATAAACACCTGAGATAACTCAGCAAGGCTCTAAGACCTGGCACTGCATGGGTGGTGGAAGTCGCTGCGAGGGTGTCGTAGCTCAGAGTACGGGAGAGTCTCAATCAGAGTCTGAATTTTTCAGAGAGGTCATTTGTCCACATATTATTTTTGGCAAAGTTTTCTTGGGGGAGGAGCCCCAGGACACTGCTGCTACTGCAGTCTTGCTCACACGCTTTGGTGTGTGGTTCGCTCGACTGTCTTTGATTTTAGTTTTTGAGGTAGGGGCCCCCTTGTAAGCTACAAGCTAGCCTTGAACTCATGAGCCTCCTGCCTCCCTTTTGTCTAAGAGATAATAGGCAAAATTGTTTTGTTTTCCCTAAGATATACATTTTAAAAATATCCTCAAAACCCTCATCATATTCTGAGAGAAAGTGAAAGGACTTTAAGAACCATCAGAAGCTCGTATTTTATAGCACCAAACATTCCTATTACTTATATGTCTTCATCTAGAAGACAATGTTGTTCACAGATTTTATGAATCATAAAAGCTTTGAAACAGCCTTCAAGAAGACTTACAAGGTACCATCCATCACAGATGTGAAACAGATGTTTATGGTACCATCCATTACAGATGTGAAACAGCTGTTCAATCTGTGAAGACTTTTCTCCAATAGGAATTCCACTAGCATGTTAATATATACATATGTCAGCTGTGGGTTTGTGTTTTTAAGCCCAGCCGCTCTTCCTGTCGCGATGCTAAACCGTGGTTTCGAGCCTGCACCCAGCCACACCTGCCTGAGTACTCTGTCCATCCAGCTGTCAGGGCAAGCTTTTCAGATGAGGATGCCTGCTCCTTCTCCTGTAACGGTGGCCTCACTCACAGGGTACCCCACCTTCTGCTAGACAATGGGGTGACTCTGTAGCAAACCCAATGCCATCTCTCCAACTCAATGCTATAAATGTTTTTGTTGGGTCCGTGATCTGGTAAATATTTTATATTTCAACACATACTCATATGTAACTGAGACAAAAACAATGTTCAGTATTACTTCAGTGGTTTGAAAGAAAATGGTCCCAGTAAGGAGTGGAACTAAATGAGAGGTGTGGCCTTGTTGGAGGAAGTGTGTCACTGTGGAGGGCCAGCTTTGAGGACTCCTATGCTCAAGCTACGCTCAGTGTGACATACAGATTACTTCTGCTATATGCTCATCAAGACGTAGGGCTCTCAGCTCCTTCTCCAGCACCATGTCAGCCTGCATACCGCCATACTTCCCGCCATGACAAATGATGGACCAGACCCTTGAAACTGTAAGCCAGCCCCAATAAAAATGCTTTCCTTTATAAGAGTTGCTGTGGCCATGGGTGTCACTTCTAAGACAATTATTTTCTCTTATTATGCTGTATACACTGAATCTCTCATTTTATTTACCTAAAAAATGCATCCTAATTAATTAAGTTGATAGACGAGGCTCTCTAAAAGGCGATGTGTTATTTAAAACTCCTTCTCATCTTGCTCCCTAGGGACAGCCCTTCACCTAGAGGATCTTCACGATGCAGTGGTATCACATCTAGTCATAAGCAACTTCCCATAACACTCAGAATAAACCCCAACCAAAACACAGGCTGCAAAGCTACATGTGACCTCACCCCCTCCTAGGTTCCTTCCAGGGTCCCATCTCCTCCCACTCTCCAGTGTTCCCCTAATTACCTGCCCCCCACAATGCCAGTGGCTTCTCAAACATGCTAAGTTCTTACAGACTTTTTGCAGCAGCCATATCCTCTGCTGAGAATGTGCCCTGATTGCCCTCAGCTCTCCCCAGCTCCCCTCAGTTCCCCTCTGCTCTCCCCAGCTCCCCTCAGTTCCCCTCTGCCCTCCCCAGCTCCCCTCAGTTCCCCTCTGCTCTCCCCAGCTCCCCTCAGATCCCCTCTGCTCTCCCCAGCTCCCCTCAACTCTCCCCAGCTCCCCTCAGTTCCCCTCTGCTCTCCCCAGCTCCCCTCAGTTCCCCTCTGCTCTCCCCAGCTCCCCTCAGCTCCCCTCTGCTCTCCCCAGCTCCCCTCAGCTGCCCACACAGTTCATACAGACAGGTCACCTGTGCCTGTTCTTTCTAGACTCAAGTCACCTGCCATGGCATTCTGCCATTAAGTTTAATTTTCTTTATATCACTTACCACTTCCTGTCACTATAAAGATACACGACTTTTCTGTCCCTTGATTGTGTTCCTCATGACCCCTTAGTTCTCAGGAGGCAGCGACCTCTTCCCGATTCCTTTGGTTCCCCAGCCATGAGAAAAGAGGCAGCTGGGCTGAGCACATGGATTCTCAGCTCTGGCCATTCTCACCAAGTCCTCTGAAGGACATGGCTCCATTGACTGTCCCTCCCTCCTGGAGGCACTCAAATCTCCTTTGCTCACTGGTGGTTGGTTATCTCACAGAACAGATGCCTTACCCTCCTCAGCTAACACTCCTGCGTCATCTAAACATAGATAACGCCCCCTTCCCCCTCTCCCTCTCACAAATCATATCCCCAAACATTTTATCCACAGATAAAACCGCAGTCAAATCCCTTGATGTGTGGCTTCCTGCAGCTTTGTCTGTCTTGAACTGTGTCCAGAATATGGGGGCTGCAACCACCTCAATATTGGTAAGAAATAGCCCTTCCACAGCTAGGGTCCTAGAATAGTTTTTAAATTATTTTAATATTTTATGTGTATTTTGTCTGCATGTCTCGGTGTGCCTGGCGCCTGCAGAACCCAAAAACGTGTGTGATACACTCCTGAAACTGGAGTCACACACAGTTATGCACTGAGAATCGAACCCCTGTCCTCTGGAAGAGCATCCAGTGCTCTTAACCTCCAAGCCACTCTCCAGCCTTTTTGATGGCTCTCCTATTAGAGTTAATTAGCAATGGGTGGGGAAACAATAGCAAAAAGAATGTGGCCTGTGCAGGTGCACAGAGGCCCAATCCCCCTCTGTCACCTCAGCACCAATGGTGAGCCAGACAAGCTGCCTGTATGGAGAGAAATACACACCTCGCAATGGCACCAACTGTTCTCTGACTGGGCCGCCGAGTCTAGCGGGCGGGGGGGGGGGGGGGGGGGGGACACAGAGCTGCTCAGGGAGGCCTGATGTGTCAGCCTCTCTCCAGTGAGTACTGCGGTGCTGGCTAAAGCACTGCTGCCTTCCGTGGTGGAGACATCTGTTGGGGAGGCTGCTCACCCACGCAGCCCATACCGTCACCACCACAGGGAAATCTATGCTCCCTGCTCTCGGGAGAAGCAAGTCATCGTCTCAAGACTTCTACTACCAGGCTCTGGAGTATTTGGCTTCTTTATGTTTCAGGAAATAAAATAGCCTATTTGACTATTTCCTTTAAGCTTAGTCTCCTCAGCATCATCTTTTCTTTGTCCAGCATGCACCTGCACTCCTTTTGCTCACTGAAAAGCATTTCTTGACTGGAGGTGAAGCTCGGGACTCATACATACGAGCAGTGGCCAACTAGAGATGCAGTCACAGGCCTTGTTTATTTTGAGATTTAGCTGGGGAGAGCCGAGGCTAAGTCACTCTGCACTATTCTCCTCTATCCTCTCTGGTTAACCATAGACTGAATCTGACTGGAGCCCATGGTGATGCCTTGCACACCTGGACACACACCCAAATTCTAACTTTTCACCCCGACTTGCACTCATCCATTCACTCCTTCAACCTCCCACGTCTCAGTCTCTGTCAGACGATGGCACCATTAAAGGTTCCCCAAGGCCCTTGCTTGCTGATGTCTACATTCCACGACTCCAGATTCTCTCCTTAGGAAAAATAGCTTAATATACTTGTTCCCAGTGACTTTTCAAGTTCACCATTTATTCTGAGCACATAAGCCAATCTCACACTACTTCCTAGTTCTGAATTATCAAATCCTGTGCTAGGTTGGAGTTCTTCCAAGCAAAGCTGCCGGGTGATCATGGCGTGTGCCTTTCATCTCAGCACCTGGGAGACAGAGGCAGGTGGATCTCTGTGAGTCTGAGAAACCAGCTTGGTCGACAGAGCGAGTTTCAGGACAGGCTCCAAAGCTGCACACAGAAACCCTGTGTTGAAAAACAAAACAAAAAAAAACCAATAAGTATAAATAATTAATAGAGAAACTATAATATGACCAGAGCATTCTCACCTCAGGGGCAGTCACTACTACACTGCGTGGTCTGCTGCAGTAGTATTCCATTTGCATTTTAATAAATGAAGCTTGCCTGAAGACCAGAGAATAAAACAGTCACACTGGCCAGCCTTACAGACCAGGACGTGGTGACACACACATTTAATCCCAGCAGTCACACTAGTTGCCATAGAAACCAGGTGGTAGTGGTGCACACCTTTAATCCCTGCTCTACAGAGGAATAGAAGACAGGAGGAGACAGCTCTCACACGCAGTCTCATCCTGAGATTCCTGGAGGCAGGGTCGCCACTTCAGACCGAGGTAGAGGCAAGAGCCAGTGGCTGACTGTTTGGCTTTTCTGATCTTTAGGTTGATCCCCAATTTCTGTCTCTAGGTTTTTATTAATTGTGCTACAGGTTCCAATCTGCAACTATCTAGAAATTATTATTATTCAATACCTCAACTAAATATTAAGTTGCATTAAGTGCCTGCTGGATGGTCAAAATCAAGTTTCCTTTTCTTCTCAATTAAGTTGGTTTCTTGCCATCTCATCAGTCACTCAGCTGCTTTAGAACAATGTGGGGCCAAGGAACACAATAAACCCACCACTGCTGATCATCACAGCCAAAAGCAGCTTCTTAGAAAGCAGACGGATCGTGGAAATGGCTCTGTAGTGTGAATCGGCGGGACTGCGTCCCGCCACCCGGCTAGCTTTGCCCAAAATAATTACACGGAAACTGTATTCTTTTAAAACACTGCCTGGCCCATAGTTTCAGCCTCTTATTGATTAATTCTCACATCTTCCTTTAACCCATATTTAGTGATCTGGGTAGCACCACGAGGTGTGGCTTACCAGGAGAGATCTTAACCTGCGTCCATCTCGGAGAGCAGCAGCATGGAGACTCACTATGGCGAATGCCTGAAGCGTCTCCCCAACTCTACTTCCTTGTTCCCACAATTCTGTTCTGTCTACTCCACCTACCTAATTTTCTCTTAAAGGGCCAAGGCAGTATCTTTATTAATAATGAAAGTAACACATAGACACTCCTCCATCATTTCCCCTTTTTCTGTTTAAACAAAAAAGAAAGGCTTCAACTTTAACATAGCAAAATTACATATAACAAAACAGTTATCAAGCAAGTATTACAGTTACAATATTTAGATCTATTTTATCTTTTATCATAACTAAGGAAAGCTATAACTATCTATTTATTCTTCAACTCCATCAAAGACTCCAGAAGGATATAATATTACCTAAGTAAACAAGTCATATGCAACTTTCAAACTCTAGAAATAACAGAGACAACTCGCTGCCTGGACAGTCACCCAAAGTTCCTCTGTACCGTTGGGGCATCCATCTTCAGCCTACAGGCCCATAGTGTCCAGCAGACTTTTTCATGAAGCAGGAAATTCCAAAGACAGTTCAGTCACTTTCTGCTGTGTCCTGCAGAACGTCTCGCCGACTCTTTCATGATTCAGGAACCCCGAAAGACCATCTCACCTTTAGGCAAGTTCAGCAGTCCTCTCTCTGCGGGTTCTTTATGTCCAGTTTATGCAACAGTCCAGGCAAGAGCATTTTCTTGCCCAAATGGCTAACAAACTCCATAAGTAGCCTCTTCGATGCCCATCTTCATCTCGAAGTAGATTGGTGCTGCCAGGAGCAGACGTGTCTCATTGTCATGAAAAACCCTAAGTTATTAAAACATTAAATGCCATATTCTGCAGTCTTTGAAAGATATGAAGAATGTCTATCTAACTGAAATATATCTCTACATATCTAGAAAATCTAATAATATGACTACAAGCTTAACTATTATCAATGATTATCCATTAACAACTTATATTTCCTAATTATACATTACAGTTTTTAAAATGAACTACAATCACAATAGCTTAATCAAGATCAGAAATACATATACATATAACAAAATTGACCTTAAAATCTATACCAATGCAAATTATTCATATCTATATCATCTCCCCCTTTAAATGTAAAAGAACATTTATAAGCAATATTTGGGAAAATGGGCGCAGTTTTTTCTCTCCAAACTGCTTCCTGCTGAATGGGGGCGCTGTTATTTAGGTCTTTCATGGTGTAACCTGTGTGCTAGGTTCCTCTCAGTTGGCAATTGAGTGAAGTAATTTTTTTGAAGATGTTCACAGCAACCTTTCAGGAGGGCGTGGTCTATCATACCATATTGGAATAGAAGCAATCCACAGAGTCTCGTCCTCTGTGAAAACAAAAGAAGAAACTCTTTTCCAAAGCATCATGTTCTTAGATCCAAATCCTGAAGTCATACCGTTAAGATGTCCATTCTGGTCTAGCCTGGCAGCCCATATAATGAAATGTCTCTCTGTACTTAGCTCCTTTACAGTCAAAAAAATCAAAGAAAACACAACAAAATACATAATCCAGACTCTCTGTGAATTTTCCATTTTTACGTGGCTTATTTTTACTCTATCACTTTACTTCTTTTAATCTATAACTCTCTGTACTCTGTCTCTTTAAAGACTTTAACCTTTTTTTTTAAGGCATTAACTTTATTCTCTATATTTTCTTTTTCTCTCTTTTAAGCCTACGTGAGCCATTTAAAGGCCTTCTATGTCTGAATCTTTTCTATTGTGAATCTGTAATTTTTTACTATCCAGGAGCATTTCTTAAAAGGTTAACCACTTCTTAAAATAATACGGTACTGCCTGTTTACAGCCAAGTCTAAACCTTAACTGCGCTGTTATTGTGGTAATTACGATAGATCCTGCCTGAGATCAGTACAGTTCAGCATGGCGGAGCAGAGCCAAAGCCGCTCCTGCCTCAGTCATTTGGTGCCCCTGAGCCGCACACAGTTCCAGGCACACAGCAGTCCACATTGGAGCCGCACTCAGCAGTTTAATTCTGAGACTGAGCGTGCAGCACAGAAACTCTTTTCATCCAAGTTACAGCCAAATCAGATGCGCAGAGCACTGCGCAGACTGGAAACATCTCTCTATGGCGGCAGAAATCCGCCATGTTCTCCTGCTTGCCTAAGCCTGATTCCGCCATCTGCCCAGGTTCAGGCAGGGAGCAGTGAGCCATCGGCATGGTCTCAGAGCACTTTCTTTCCGATCCCAAGTAGGCACACAAACATCCAGTCCATAAAAGCCACTGAAATGCTTTAAAGCCAGAGTTCGCACTTGGCAGCACAGCACCAGGAAGCTGCGTTTTAAAATGACTCAGCTTTTTCTCTGCCGCTATTGCCGAAACAGGAAAGCTCTCTACGGCACGTCCAGGCAAACAGCAAAAAGCTGTGTTAAACTCTCTCTCTCCTTTATTTAAAGCTTTTTCAGGTTTTTACGTGGATTTAGTCACCACGTTGGAGCGCCAATCTGTAGTGTGAAGCGGCGGGGCTGCGTTCCCGCCGCCCAGTTCCCAGCAACCGGCTAGCTTTATCCGAAATAATTACACGGAAACTGTATTCTTTTAAAACACTGCCTGGCCCATAGTTTCAGCCTCTTATTGATTAATTCTCACATCTTCCTTTAACCCATATTTAGTGATCTGGGTAGCACCACGAGGTGTGGCTTACCAGGAGAGATCTTAACCTGCGTCCATCTCGGAGAGCAGCAGCATGGAGACTCACTATGGCGAATGCCTGAAGCGTCTCCCCAACTCTACTTCCTTGTTCCCACAATTCTGTTCTGTCTACTCCACCTACCTAATTTTCTCTTAAAGGGCCAAGGCAGTATCTTTATTAATAATGAAAGTAACACATAGACACTCCTCCATCATGGCTCAGCAGTTAAGAGCACTTGCTGCTCTTCTGAAGGGCCAGAGTGAGATTTCCACCGCCTACACCGAGCTGGGCAACCGCCTGTTAATACGAGCTCCAGGGGATCTGACCTCTGCAGGTATGGGCACGCATGTGGCACACATACAAACACACAGATACACACAAACAATAAAAATAAATCCAAGAAGCTAGATTGGTAAAGGGATTGAAAATAACATCCTATAGCTTAATTTTTCTTGAGCTCCATCTAGAGGTGAACTGGTGGGTGTGGGGTTCTGGCAGCCAGAAGGGGTACAAGGTGATGGGCAGATGAAAGCAGAACCTCATTGTATGCTTTCTTCCAGACAAAGCCTGGAACTGCTCCCTGGTAAGTTCTCCTTTGCCGGTGTTCTGCTGCTTCCTGAGGTGACAAAGGTGTCATAGGTACATGCTGTCCTTCTACATAAGCTAAGTGAACGTAGTAGAAACATTTTCCAATTCAAAGCCTACTGATTCCAATCCCCTTTCAAATCTAAGAAAACGAGCATATTCAATTTTTAACTTTTAAATATTGTATTTATCTGTGTATGTGTTATACCTATATAGTATACATGTACTATATGCATGAACGCATGCAGAGGCCAGAGCAGAACATCACTGTCCTGTGCTCTCCGTCTGACTCTCTTGAGACAGTGTCTCACTGTATGCTGGTGGCCATCAAAGGCCCCTTGATGTTCCTGTCTCTGCCCTCTTAAGCCCTCATGTTTCTTCAGCAGGTACATTGCCCACTGAGTCATAATTTCTCTCATTCGTTGGCTTCTTATTCACCCAACTATATACAACTACCACAAGCTAGGGTCTTTTCAGAGAAACTAGAAATACAAACATGAAGACAATAGTCTGACTTCTCTAACCATCTAGAATGTTCAGCGTCTCTCTCTCTCTCTCTCTCTCTCTCTCTCTCTCTCTCTCTGTGTGTGTGTGTGTGTGTGTGTGTGCGAGAGAGAGAGACAGACAGACAACAGACAGAGACAGAGACAGAGACAGAGTGAGAGAGGCTGACCTTTACTGAGAATCAAGGGTGAGAGAAGGAAGCTATCCAGTCAATATCACTTCTGGAGTCCTGAGATACAAAGATTATCGACCCACAGACGGCAACTCCAGCCATCCTATCTAAGGGCCCGTCTGTGAGTCAAGCTTGACCCAGAACTAGGAGGTCAGTTTCTGGAAGGCTCTAGGAAAGCTCCTCTCCCTTTTCACAGTGGGCTTCATATGGGTCTCAACAGCACTCAGATGTGTTTGGATCCAACCAGCAAACCCTCGGGAGAGATTACAGATACTCTCAGCCAGAAGTTATGACACGTGTGTGGGGACCGACTCGATGCGTCACTGTGAATTCCATTACTTTCCCTTCATGTTCTCTTAACAAAAGCCACATTCCTTTGTTTGTCACGGTGTCCTGAGATGGCAAAGCTGTTCAACCTGTATTGTGGTTCTGGTCCATTGCTCTGAAACAATTACCATCCTAACAAAGGTCGCTGTTTTCATTTTTGAAAATCATAGTCAGGGATTGATGTCACTGTCCTCACCCAACAGTCCCGAGCAAGCTCACAAGGTCCCAGAAACACAGGATCTCCTTCTCTGAAGAGGCTTCATCAGAACATGACATTTCTCTTGTGGGTCAGTGGTTAAGAGCACTGGTTGTTCTCCCGGAAGACTGGGGTTCAATACCTGCCGCACACCGCGCCCCTGTGTCTGCGTTCAGTGCGCTGGCACCCAGTTCATGAGATTCGGGCAAGGGGCAGGAGATTAAAATACACAAACACACACAGACAGACAGACAGCGACATGGGTCATCCTTGAATTCCCCAAGAATGCCCCCCTTATTGTGTTCAGGGGCAGATTATATAGAGATAGCCATGCCCCAGCCAAACCCACCAGAAACCACTCTGCCATCAGGAACTCCTGAAGGTCTCGTGCTCAGAACAGCTGTAGGCACTCAGATCAGGGGATTACAAGAAATTCAGGATCTGGGGTTTCACTGCTCCCAACAAATACCCAACACCTACATGGCAGCTCATAACTGACTGTAACTCCAGTTCCAAGGGGTCTGGCACCCTCACACAGACATCCATACAGGCAAGACACTAAAATTAAAATTAAGGCACATGAAATTAAAGAAAAAAAGAAGGAAAGAACACTCACCTGTAAACAGTACCATTAGTACACAGACACTGGAAACATGACTTGTGATTCTGATTCATCAGAACAACAGGCATGTGGGGTGTGTGTGTGTGTGTGTGTGTGTGTGTGTGTGTGTGTGTGCTCAATCCACCTACTAAGAGTGGGTGGGTTTGCCTTCCATTCACAGCAGATACACTCAGTGTCCACTCCACATGTTCCCTGCCCTGCCCTTAGCACCCCGCTCTCTTCATCTGCGCAGATCATGAACGACAGGACACACTGCTGACTGTTGCAAAGACTCAAGGACATTTGTCTCCCTTCAGCCTCGCAGTTTGGCTCCGTTTCCAGACTGTGGTGGAAGGACGAGTGCTGGAAACCGAAGTCACAGACACGCAGCCCTCAGCGGGCCATCTAAATCCCCCCAGACGAGCTCGAAGGAGGCTGATGTCACTCTCACACACCCGAGAGGAGCACTGCCCCCAAGATGTCCCCTCTGCATCCAAGGCCAGACCACAGCTGCCTTCAGGAGACATTCTGACATTTTCTCAGCTACAGACATCAAGAAGCCATCGCAGAGATCCGCGAGCTAAACAAAAACACTCCCTAGTACACTGTACCCAGAGGCAGAAAACACAAGGAGTAAAAATGTAAGGTAGCAACGTCTTCGTCCCTAAGAAGTCTTTTGGTTTTTCCCTGTTGTAAAGACTATGCCAAAATACAAAGCAAAATCAAACCACAAACTTTACAAAAGTAATTCATTTAGCCATTTCAGATTGACTGTTCACACACTAAAAATTCTAGTTTCTGTTTAGGTTATAAAAACCAGTATGTCTAAAAGCATGTTGTCTCTAAGCGTCTTCCCTTCAGGTAAATACATTTATTTGAGAGCTGCGGGAAACCCTGGATAGCTCCAGCTGTTACTCATCTGATGGGAGGCTCGCCTCACATGCTCAGAGCCCTGGCTTGACCCCCACACTGCATAAAGTGGGTGAGCGTTGCACACCCATGACCTCAGCACTCTGCAGGCAGAGTCATAAGGGTCGGGAGTTCAAGGTCATCCTTGGACACACAAGTTTGAGGCTACCCTAAAATACATGAGACCCTGTCTCAAAACAAAACAAAAGCCCACAACAAACAACCAGAATAATGAAAACTAAACTAACGTTCAGCTCATGGACGAATATGTCTGCCTGAACAAAGTCACCAATCTCAGGATTTCCAAAGCCCCAGTTCACAGGAAACACTTCTAGACACAGGGGCTTCAACTCACTATAGCTTTGCATAAAATTTAGAAGCGATTCTTATCCTCAGGCTATGAGAATTTAAACTTGAATTAAAAAAATACTATCAAGAAATATCTTCCCAATGTCCTAGGTGGATTTCAGCCAAGTTCAGACCTTCTGTTGATGGAGGAGTGTCTATGTGTTACTTTCATTATTAATAAAGATACTGCCTTGGCCCTTTAAGAGAACAGAAAATTAGGTAGGCGGAGTAGACAGAACAGAATGCTGGGTAGCAGGAGGGGGGAGACGCTTCAGGCAGTCGCCATATGCAGTAGCCATGCTTCTCCTCTCCAAGATGGACACAGGTTAAGACCTCTCCTGGTAAGCCACCCCTCATGGTGCTATGCAGATCACTAATATGGGTTAAAGGAAGATGTGAGAATTAGCCAATAAGAGGCTGAAACTATGGGCCAGGCAGTGTTTTAAAAGAATACAGTTTCAGTGTAATTATTTTGGGTTAAGCTATCTGGGTGGCGGGACGCGAACCCCGCTGCTCCTTCTACATTCTGTGAGAGTAAGCTATGTCTACCCAGGAGTTATGTTGCAGGTCTTTGCCTCCTTCTCTACCAGGAAGCCACGTCTACACGGGCAGGGGCTAGAGGTGGGGTTTATGTAGGACTCCCCCAAGTTATTAACCTCACCTCTGCCATCTGGGCAAGAGTGAGCTCATGGCGTAGAGACTTCCCTTCAGAGACCGTATCCTTGCCATTCACCTGGACTCATTAGATGCGACTCCAACATGGCAGAGGTCACCAGAAAAGGTGTCATTTGTCACCAAACCCTCAGTGAATGTCCTCATAGCTCATGTGCTGAATGCTTTGTCCTCAGCTGCTGACGCTATTTGGGGGAATTATGAAACCTCTCAGCCAACCTTGAGAAGCAGCTCTCTGCAGACACGTTTGAAGCTAATACTTTGCTCTAGTCCCATTCTCTCTCATGTTCTTTACTCCCCGTCCTCCCTCCCTGATCCTCCTTCTCCTTTCTCTCTTCCACTCTTTCTTTTTCTTCTTTCTCACCTATCTGCTTCCAATCTACCATGAGGCAAGAGTAACTTCAGCCACAATGTCAACCCTACAATCCCATCACCATGACATTCTGCTACTGCCAGTTCAGAATCAACTGACAAAGGGCTAGGCTGAACTTCCAAATGATGAGACAAAATAAATTCTTCCCCCACCAACAAAGAAAGTCACATGTAGTATAGAGACAAGAATAGTCTCTATCCTGCATGAGCTACATATCAGTGACTCTAGGTAGCCACAGTCAAGCATGTCACACTTGGAAGGGAGAAAGGAAGAAGGAAAGGAATAAAGGAAGGAAGGATGGAAGGAAGAAGAAAGAAAGGAAGGAAGGATGGGTGGAAAGAAAGAAGAAAGGAAGGAAGGAGGGAAGGAAGAAAGGAAGGAAGGAAAGAAGGAACAAAGGAAGGAAGAATGGAAGGAAAGGAAGAAAGGAAAGAAGGAGGGAAGGAAGGAAGGAGGGAAGGAAGGAAGAAGGAAAGAAGGAAAGAAGGAAGGAATGAAGGATGGAAGGAAGGGAGGAAATTTGAAACAACGATTTAAAAAAAACAAGAAAGTTTAGTTTAAATGAAAATTCTACTGGAAATCTAGATTTCTGGTGTCCCCTAGATCAGGAGCTGTGGGCACACGTGTGCAGTATTGACATGGTGTGACAAGTTGGAGCCTGGCCGAGGAGCTGCCCCTAGCTGAGAAGTATGTTTTTCTCACTGATGGTGGAGCGCTACAGTGTGTGTGTGTGTGCGCGTGCGCGTGCGCATGTGTGTGTGTTCCATTGCTTCACTAGCTCCCAAGGGTCCTGAACTAGAAAAGTGCTTGTTCTCACAAAAAAGTGACTCTCCTGAGAGGAGAGTATTTCTCTCTCTTCCTCTGTCTTCCACTGCGAGTGTTCAGTTTGCTTACAAGGTGTTCTCCCTGGGTCTCTGGAAGCCACTTGTAGCCACCATTTCTAAAGCCAGCACCATTTCTTACCAAGGCGGCTGTGGTCACAGGTTGTGAGCATAAGTTTCTATCTTTATAACTAACAATTAGCCAAATAGGGTAGCATATCACTGGGGACATGTTCTTCCCCATCCCTAAGGGGAAGGGCTGCACATTGGATTGTGTTGCTGTAACCAAATTAGCTTCACCGGTAGCTAATGGCTAACACTAGCAGAACTCAGGGTTCAGTCAGTCTTCTTCCAAACACAAGACAACCTGCTTCTCCACTCAGAACTCCCCCACCCCTGACGCAAGTCCTAAAGGGTTACTGTATGCCATGCTAATGGCATCAGGTCTTTGAATAGGGTTATTATGCAAATTGCCACTTTCTTTAGGGTTTGGACAGAGCCAGCCAATCCTGGAGGATCCCCAGTCTTGGGGAAAGGACGTACCTTTTGTAAATTTGCATCTTTAGTAAGCAGCATGTCCTCATACATCTGCAGCTGCATCTGAAAAGACAACTGGGTGGTGCCACTAGGTGTGGCTTTCAAAAAACAAGCATAGAGTCCTGAAGAGGATTCCACCAAGGGGACAGACTTCCCAACAGCCTTTGACATCACATGCTCCTCTCTTGTCAAAGATGCCCTCTCCTGGCCTTGGTGGGAACCACGTTCACACACACACACACACACACACACACACACACACACACACATCACCACCACCACCACATACATGTGTATCATTTAAAATAAAAAAATAGCTCTTTGGTCTCAGTGGCAGATGCAAGATGACAGTGTATATGTTGTTATTTTCAAAGTGTTGCAATGAGACTTACTATGCTAGTCTACCACCTGCAGAAGGCCACTGATGGCAGTCAAGGCTACCCCACTCATGGCAGTCAAGGCTACCCCACTCATGGCAGGGACTCTGCTCCTACATTAAAACCAAGAGAAGTGGAACATATCCCATGGGAAAACTTGTACACAAATGCTTTTAGTCACATTACCCCAAGAACCAAGAAATGGAGCCAGTTCAAATGGCCATCAGCTGAGAAAGAGATAGGATGCAGCATTGTAATCAAGGGAATATTATTCATCAAAAAAGAGCAAGTATATACTAGAACATGAATGAACATTTAGAACATCATAAAAGAATACAGTCGTAAAAGATCATATACTTTGTGATTCTGTGTGCAAATCCCATATATCAAGAGTCCAGAATAGATAAGTTATAGAAAGAGAGGAAATTAACTAATGGTTGCTTGGAACTATAGTAACAATAAAAGGGCTCTCTTCAGGAGATATGAAGAGAATTTACATTTAGTCCTGGTGAGGGTTCCCAGCTGTGTGAACATAGCAAAGTTACAAAGCCCACCGACTTCCCTCCCGAGAGAAGATGGCTTCAGAGCAGCTGGACTCGCGAGCTAAAGCTGATTCCAGAATGCGGAGTGAGAGAAAGCCCCTGTCTGTAGTTCAGACATCTTGAACACCTACATTCCAGAATCAAGAGCTGCAGTTGTGGTGTTGTGAGGCGCACACACCTTCTAGAATTCTGATTTGACCCAAGAAAATGTCTGAAGGTACTGGGAGGTGCCTGCTCAACACGCTTTCCTGGTTTCAGATAATCCCTCAATCTTCATTTCCAGTGAGTCTGTGTCCGTGACTCTTAATATTCTAGAGCAAAGAAGAGTGTGTTTTATATTTAATGCCACCCACAAAACAAACAAGAAACCCACAAAACCCCAAAATCCAGACATGAGCCTGACAAGGCAAGATTCCTTCATGCAGCCCACGTGGTTGAGGGGAGATGGTTGAAAATCTCATTTTTTTTTCCTATGGGTGCTTGAAGTAATAAGGTGTTTCTGTCTCCAGGCCTCCCCTGGAGCTTCTGCAGGGTCCTCCCGTCACAGAGGACCTGGCGCCAGTTAATGTCCACATCTGCTACAGGCAGGTGCTAAGCTGAGGATGCTGGTTTAGGACAGTCACGAATGACTGACCCTGGAAAGTGAGGGTCCTCTTGGCTTACAGCGAGTAACAAGTCGGAATGACTCTCCCTGGTAGCCAGGCTGGAGTAGGCTGGACAACCATTGCGGACATCCTGAGAACAATGCAAACTCTCCGGCATTTGGGCAGAGGCTTAGGCCAAATGGCTTTTTGCTCAGAAACCACTGCCTGGCTCGTTTCCTGTGGCCTCAGGAAGCTGTGTAGTGACCTGTAAAGCCCTCAGAAGACTGACAATTTCTTTTTTTTAAAATTCAATTGAGTTTTGTTATATTTATGAATTTACCTACCAACTCTGGGAAATAATCCAGGAATTGCTGGGTTCCCACAGATCAGCACATATGACTGAGACAGCTATGAAGAATTTGTTGGGTTTTGAGACAGGGTCTCAATATAGTCCAGACTGGCTTTGAACTTACTATGTAGCTGAGGGTGATCTTGAACCTCTAACCTGCCAGTCTTCACCTCTTAAGTACTGGGATTATAGGCATCTGGTCCAGGATTTTAATCTTGGAGAGAAAAACATTTAAAAGCTTTTTCCACATTTATTTGTATGCCTGTATGCTAATGTGTGTGTGCACTCATGTGCGTGTGCATGCACGCATGTGTGCATTCTCAAGAACACAAGGTGCTGGGAATGGACCCAGGGTTCTGCATGTTAGGCGAGCGCTCTGTGCCTAAGCCCAGCCCCAGACCTTTACATTTGTACTTCAGTCACGTGTCCTCTGGTGACTTACCAACCGATTATTCTGGGCCACTGCCAAGGTCCTCTGCTCCTCTGAAACAGCCATGATCACCTTCAGGTCCTCCAGCCCCTCCTTTGAAAGATCGGCCTTCCAGACAGCTTGCTGGGCACTGAACGGGTGGGGCCGTAAGTGAGCAAACCTCAAGTTAACCAGGACTATTTCTGGACCCATGCTGAAAACCACAAAAGGCTGAAACCAGGTGCCCAAGATAGTAAAAATACCACATCTACCTAATTCAGGGGCTTAGCAAACAAAGAGAATTGGAGGGGGCATGTCAGGGGAGGAAACAGAAAATAGACACAAAGCCCTACCCCTCAAGCTCTAGAGTGGAGTGTGGGTTCTTTTAAGAGAGAGAGAGAGAGAGAGAGAGAGAGAGAGAGAGAGAGAGAGAGAGAGAGAGGTGCACAGTGGTGGGGCTGTATTTAGGAGAAATTTGAGGGAGGGGTAAAGAGCAGATATGGTAAAAATCCACTGTTATGGGTTATGACATTTCAAAGAATAGAAATATATTAAAATATGGCTTTTTATTCAAAGGAATTAGCATTTCAGGTCAATAAAATGACCCAGAATCACATACCATGACACATGCCTGCACACACACGATGCATCATGCACATGGGGGCACATGCACACACACAACTAATTTTTTTGCAGTGGCTCTCAACCTTCCTGATGCTGTGACCCTTTAATTCAGTTCCTCATGTCATAGTGACCCCCGACCATAAAATGATTTTGTTGCTACTTGTGTTACGAATTGTAATATAAATATCTGATATGTGACCCTTGTGACAGGTTCGTTCGACCCACAGGCAGATATCAGCTGGTTTACCGTCTCCTGGAAGCCTATCATTGCCGCGATGACACGTTCCTTTCCTGCTCCTGAGTAATGAGATTTAGTCAGAGTGATTGTCCAGAAATAATTCCCTGTGTGGGGCTGCCACAGAAGCTGAGAGACACGTGTCTGTCCTCAGAGTTTACAGAGCCGTGTTGGGGGGAAGTACTAGATTCTGAATGACGTATTTAGTAAAGAGAGCTATTACAGCATTTGAGACCATTTCAGCCCTGGCAATAGTCCAAGCAGCCATCAAGGCAGAGCTGGGTAAGTACACTCTGATAATCTGTGCCTAGGCGTGTCCACCACACCAGATCAACCGTTCTCAGAGGGTTCCTTTTCCCTGCTAGGGACTCGGACTGACCATTTGACAAACGTTGGCTGAGCCCCACCTCTGCACAAATGTTACGCTGAGCGTTAAAATGGCAAAAGTGGGGCTGGAGAGATGGCTGAGCTCAGTCTCCAGGTGGGGCAGCTCACAGCCATCGGCAACTCCAGCTTCAGGGGACCTCTTCTGGCGTCTTTGAGAACTACATACACACGGCATATGTGTGTGTGTGTGTGTGTGTGTGAGAGAGAGAGAGAGAGAGAGAGAGAGAGAGAGAGAGAGAGAGAGAGAGAGACCAATACTACTATTAAAGAAATAAAAAGGAAGATGGCATTAAAAATGAAAAACAAGAATTCATGGCTAGACTCCATTCTGATCTAAGCCAGGGCACTGCTTCTAGTCCTAGTGACTCAGATCTGGCTCCGGCTCCGGGGACGGAGACTCCGTACAAAGCTCCTTTGCTGGTGACTGCTCTCTGTGGCCGTGCTTACAGTGCGGATGTCCTGCCTGCGGGTCTGTGGTTCTTTAGTCCCTGTACACTGGTGCTAGACCTTATCCTCTCTCTAGGACACAGGTCCCTCGAGAACACGTTTTCAGACAACTATCACGTGTGCAGCTGCCACTTTTCAGTGCGGGGTTTTGCACGGGGTGGGGCTCCGCCTGACCTCTGGCCTGCCTTTTCAGATCATAGACTCATCAGTCTTACACAATACTGTCCACCCTCACTAGAAAAGAACTCATGAGTGTTTGTGGTAGGAACCTAAGGTGGCTCACTTCCTGCTAAGCACAGGTTACTCTGACGCAGAAATTCCACTGGTAGACCTACACCCAGAAGAGCTGAAAACATTTGAGCTTTCAGTATAAAGGTACACCTAAAAGCCATTAAAGAAATGTTCATTACAATATTATTCATATTAAACAAGAAGTGTAAATAACCTAAAAGTGTATCACTTGAAGAACAGATAAAGAACATAATACGGTACATCCAAAGAGTGAAGTAATACTCAGCCATAAAAAGGAGTGAACTGGTGATCTCTGCATAACATGGGCAAACCTTAAACCTTGACGCTAAGTAAAAGAAGTCAGGCACAAATGGCCACGCACTGTTCTAATTCCACTGACATGAGATACACAGAATTCTAGTGGTTTCCAGGACCTGAGAGAGGGGCAGGGGCAGAATAAGGAGTGGCAGCTGAAAGGCATTGAGTTTCTGCTTGGTGTGACAGAAATGAATTAGACAGTATTGGTTCCTGCACAACCTTGTCAACACACGGACAGCCTGGGTTTAGAGACTCCACAAGGGCGGACTTCACACGATGTAAATCACACACTGTTGAAGGATTTATGGAACAGAGCAAAACCGAAATCCCAGTATGCCCTGGGGCGCAGAGGCTCAGTTTTTCACCTGAAGGTGCAGGCTGGTACAGTCTCTGCTAGCTGCCTCTTGGCTTCTTCGGTGGCTTCTCATGCCAGGTTCCCATGGAGTGTTCTCCTCCTCCAGTTTCTGCTTGTTAAAGTGCGGTCTGTGATCCGCATGATCAAGTCAGACATCTCCCTGGTGGTGAGGGGAGACAAGTGAATGACCTTCAGTGCCTCTGTGCCTCCTCAGCAAAGCCAGGCAAGGGGTTAACCCAAACTGGAATAAAGGCTCTTGACTTTTTACCCTTTCCCCTTCTCAGTACCGTAAGTGTAGTTCACGTACACGATGAATATTTACTATCACAGCCTCGCAGATTCTCCTTGCCAGGCGTGGAGGCACATGGCTGTGTTCCCAACACTCAGGAAGTGGAGGCAGGGGGATAAGAAGGTTAAAGTCATCCTCAGTTACATCTACTCTCAGATTCAGGCAAGCCTGGGTTTTGTAAGACCCTGTCCCCAACATCCATCCATATATATTTGCATTTGTACATATTACATATGTGTGCATGCCTCCCTTACAATCAACTTCATAACTTTACTTTGATGGAATTTGTTACAAATAACCCCAGAGATTCACATGGGAGATATTTTATATGATCAAGTAAACAGCTATTTTAGATTACCAATCTTATACCAGTTCCCATTCCTAGTGAAACAGGTTCGAACACAGAAGGTAAAGAGTTAAATATTTCAAGCCATCTATGTTAGTTTTTCCACAAATAATAGTATATGATTAAATAATGTGGGCTGAAAAATAAACAGGAAAAGGCAGGAAGAAAGTTGAGGTGTCCAAAAAGCAGTTGAGGACACTCAAGACTTGCTTAGGCAGGCCCCCAGTGCAGACCTCAAAGCCAGACAGGGCATCTGGGACCCCTGGGGTCTTCTCAGCTGAAAGATATAAGAGAGATTCAGGAAGGACTCACTTCCGCCATACCCCACAACCCCAGAGATGCTCACAGCTTGACCCTTCTGGTCCAGACCTTGTGGATCAAAGTCCAGTTCCGTTTTCAAATGTGCCATTTGCCCGCTTTTGAGGTTTAAAGCACCGGTGTGCTGGGAGACAGCTCAATGGCGAGCATGCTTGCCCAGTAAGCTAAGTACTGAAGTCGGGCTGAAGCCAGGTGATGTGGTGGCCTCCTGGAATCCCTGTGCTCAGTACTCAGAGACACGAAGATGCTTAGGGCAAGCTGCCTAGGTAGATTACTCAGAATCACTGAGGTCTGTACCAGGCTTATTTTTGGAGGGGGGAGGGTGTTACCAACCAGCTCCCAAATCATGACACAGAGAGTGATGATTAGTTTTGAATGCTCCACCTACCTCAGGCTCATTTCTGGCTAAGTCACAGACCTGCTGGCGGTGGGTAACATCTTTCGGGAGGTCTTGGGGTGCTGCATGGGGAGGGGCAGCTGCTGAACCACAGTGATGAGTGATGCAAGTCGTGCCCTGGGGGATGTCCGCTGACCTCCTGCTCCTACAGCAAGCTAGCCACTCCTTCATGATGCCCTGGAAGGTGTCCAGGTCCACACATGGGTTTGTATTTTCAGGATGGTCCCCAGCTCTTCAAGGTCACCATCTTCTGAGACTAGGCCAGTGGTTTGTCTCAGGAAAGCTATCATTTTGTCCATTCCGACTGTGTCTATGGGTGGGGGGAGGGGAGGAAAATTACTTTTGAAGCGTGTTGTTTTAAGACCGGTTCTCATGTACACTGGGCCAGCCTCAAACTGTCTACGTAATCAAGGATGCTCTTAGATGTCTGATCCTTCTGCCTGCACCTCTTGAGAGGCGGGACTACAGGTTTGCATAACACACCTGAGCTGTGTGATGCTGGGGCCTGAACCTAGGGCTGTGTGTCTCCTAGGCAACAAACTGCAACCTGAGTTTGGGAGACATTTTATAGTCAACTTTATGTACTTTGCATGTGTAAGCTGGAACACATGTGTGCAAGTGGAGATGCAAGGACAGCTTGTACGAGCCGGTTTTCTCCTTCTACCATGCGGGTTCCCGGGATCGAACGCAGGCCGTCAGGCTTGGTGGCAGGAATCTTTACCCCCTGAGCCCTCTCACTGGCCTGAAATAAGCATTTTTGATGAATGAGCTGCTGATGCTATAGGCTCTAAAAGTAATCCATGTAACTAACCCTTGCCTTCCTGTGAAGCTGGCATGGGGCGGGGTTGGTAGAAGGAACACATGGATTCCTGGAAATTGTCCTCTGAGTTCCATGTGCACATGCCCACACATACACAACACAGAAAACCGGATGTCATAAACATTCAAAAATAATAAATTCAGTACACCTGTAGACATGTGTATTGAAACATTTCTGGATGAAATTTGCTGTCTGAGAATTAGCCCTAAAGAGAAAAAAAAATGGGGAGAGCTAGAAATGAGACCTAGTTGATAACGACACACAAATATCAAGGGCTTTTAAATTATATTACGTTTATTTGGTTGTGTGAAAGAGAGCATGTGTGTAGTACAACATGCATGTGGCAGTCAGAGAAGATCTTTTGGAGTGTTTCCATCCTCCGGGTGTGGGTCCTACCATGAGTGTTAAGGCTTGCATGATGAGGTCTTTGTATGTTGACCCACCTCCCTAGTTCTGTGTAAGGCTTCTTTATGTTACCCTCTTTACTTCTGTATGTCCTTTAAAACATTTCTGCAGTTAAAAAAAAAAGTCAGAGCCATGCATGTTGACAGAAGGAACCATGAAAAGATATACAACAAATCATTAAGAACAGTTCAGAGGGGGCTGGAGAGATGGCTCAGCGTTTAAGAGCACTCACTGCTCTTCCAGAGGTCCTGAGTTCAATTCCCAGAAACCACATGGTGACTCACACCACCTATAATGAGATTGGGTCACCCTTTTCTGGTGAGTATGCATGCAGGCAGAACACTACATACATAGTAAATAAGTCTTTAAGAAGGAAAAAATAAAGAAGGAACAGTTAGGAAACAGGATTGCTGATTTTACACTTTTTTTCTTTTTCTCACAATGGACAGGACGTATTCACACACTAAAAATAACCTGTGGAAATTTTGTAAAGAACTAACACCCCCCCAAAAAAAACCCATAAGTAAAAGGCTAAAGTTAAAAGGTTTTAAGCTACGTTTGGAGAGTAGTTTCATATCCTTGAAGCATCTGTCTCTTGAGACCAGTCCTACAAAGGGTAAGTCATTCTGAGCTGTGACTAGGGAAGTCCCTGAAATAAAGAAACAGCCACGAGCTAACAGCTGGGCTCGCTTTCAAATTAGATTGTACCCTCCATGTGTGAAGACATGGAGACACAGCCCCACACAAACCTTTCCCCTTCTGGAAGGTGACCTGGTGGGTTCTCTCGCATAATTCACCTGTGTGCTGTGTGTGGTGCTCTCGGAAAACGCCAGCCAGAGACTCTTCCCCACGGGTTCATTGGCACCTAAGTAGGCTGCATCCTCCCAGCTGCCCTTGCCTTCCATTTTCTACTCTATCAGAAGGAAAAGTTCAGGGGTCGTGATAGTCACTTCTCACAAGGGAGAGTTAATCTGAGGAGATTTTACTTCAGTGGCCATCAACTCACAAGACTGATATCTTCAATAGATCACTTTTTTGACAGTGGTTTTGAGGGCTGGGTGCAGCTCAGAGGTATAGTGCCTGGCCATATGCATGAGGCAGGACCTGAGTTCAATCCCTAGCAACATACATGTACACACACATAAAAATTAAATTTAATTAGCCATAGGCTAAACTAAAACACATCTTTAATCCCAGCACCAAGGAGGCAGAGGTAGATGGATCTCTGTGAGTAAGAGAATAGTCTACAAAGCATGTTCCAGGCTTTCCAGGGTTACAGTGAGACCTGTTCTCAAGAAAGAAAGAAAGAAAGAAAGAAAGAAAGAAAGAAAGAAAGAGAGAGAGAGAGAGAGAGGGAGGGAGGGAGGGAGGGAGGGAGGGAGGGAGGGAGGGAGGGAAAGAAAGAAAGAAAGAAAGAAAGAAAGAAAGAAAGAAAAGAAAAGAAAAGAATGGGGAATCTAGAGGGGAATGGGGTTTTGTAGCCCTGTCATATTAAAGATTACTGCAGAATAACAAGTAAAATACAGAAGACATTTTAAGAAAACAGAGGGGGGTGGAAGAGAAAGCTCAGGGCTGTTCTTCCAGAGGACTCGGGTTCAGTTCCCTGCACCCACATGGTGGCTCACAGTCATCTGTAGCTCCAGCTCCTAGATCGGATGCCTTTCTTCCCTCTGTGGGCTTCAGACATGAGAGGCGCGCACACACACAACCGGGTAAAACACAAACACGCATTAAAAGAAAAATGTAAAGGAAAGAAAGATGGAGAGCTAGAGATCATTGTAATAATCTGTTTCGTCTCTTTAAGAGACAAGCCACGCCCACTCCGCCCCCCAAACAGGCTGATCTTCAGCTTCCAGCCTGAGTTCCTCTCTTTTTCCACCTTCCTCTCGAAGAGGCAGCTTCTGCCTCTCCCCACTTCTCCCCTTTCCCCCCTGTCTCTCCCTCTCCCTTCCCCATTCTCTTCTCCCCTTCTCCCTTCCTCCTCCATAACCCACTGAATAAATTTCCAACCTCACTCTGCATGGCGTGCCTATCCATGTCTCTGTCTCTTCCCCGCCGCCATGTGTCTCCCTGCCCTGGACCAGCCACCGCTTGGGAACCTGCAGCCGGGAACCTGCAGCTATCCCTGCCTGCGACTGGCTGCTCTCAGGGCCCGCTGCCTGCCTCCACATGGCCCGCTGCCACCGGGGACCTGCAGCGTTTCTGCTGCCTACCGCTGCTGGGGATCCTGCAGTATTGTTAATAATCCATTTCAGTCATCCTGTGAGGTTCCATTTCCGAGTGCCTGTTAGCACACGGGACTGTAAACAGCCTAGATGGAATTCCCTAAATCTCAGACTGACAGACACATCACCTCCTCCATGATCTGTTTCCTTGGCTCCTGCAGTGGAGTTTGAATGTGGGGTTCTGGGTTTGAACTCAAGGTCTGTAGGAAAGAACTGCACCATTGAGCTGCACCCCAACCTGAACCCACTTTCTCCTACATGGCTATTTTTGCTGATATGCAAAAAAACTTAAAAGTCTATTTTGGGAGACCACACATGAAGATTGGGCTCCAGTGACATCTGTTTCAGGTTGATGGCTGTGGTTGCAAATATGATTGAGAACTCTGGTTTATATAGATGTGTGCAGAATGCAGACATTTTAAAAAACGGGAGAAAGACACACACCTCAAACAGAAGGGATAGAGGTGTGGCTCGGTGTTGAAGAGCACTGGCTGCCCTTACAGAGGACCCAGGGTGCACTGCCTGCACCCACGTGGTGACTTACACCCTGTGTCCGTCATCTGTGACTCCAGTTTTAAGGGATCTAATCTCCTCTTTTGGCCTCCAAGGGCATCACACACATGTGATATACATACTTACATACATGCACACATATATATGTGGGGGGAAATACCCATATTACAAACAATAAACATTTTTAATGGAATGGGATGGGGGAGGGAAGATATCTGAAGAATAATATGAAGATGCTATGACAAAATTCATTGCTTTGTATGACAACCTAAAAATCAAAAAACAAAAAGCCAGGAATGGTGCAGACACCTCTATATGTGTATATAGCATTTTTTTTTATTTCAGACATACTAAAAGGTAGATAAGAAGCAAGTATTCCATTTTTTTGAGGCAGGGTCTCTTATATAGTCCTAGCTGCTCTGGAATTTACTATGTAGACCAGGCTGGCCTTTATAGGACCCAGCCATGACAAGCTCAATAGAGGCCTGAGTCTCAGTAGTTTTCCCTAAGGCAATACCTGGTTCCAAGGAAGACCACAAACTGAAACTACCCAGGCACCACCCAGGAACAGACCATCCAAAGGAAATTCCTAACCTTCCAACCATTGTGGACAGGATCACCTGCCAGCTCACATCCATCGCTTTTCACCAGGACAACCCTAGACAATATTAAAAAATCAGGAGTCCTGAACTTTAGAAATCCCTCACCCCAACCTCTGCTATTATAAAAACCCCACCCCACCTGAGCTCAGGGCCCCCTGATCAGCCAGTCTTCTGGACACGCGAGAGTCTGCTGGACACATGAAGTCTGAGTGTGACCCTGAATAAGAATAAAGGCTCTTTGTGCACTGAAACCTTGAGCCCAAGAGAGCAGCTGCCCCTGCCTTTCAAGTGCCGGGGTTAAAGGCCTGCACCACCTCACTTGGCCAGAGAAAATATTTTAAAGCATGATTATTTACCATCATCCTTCAGAGATAATTTTCTTATCACCCGATCCTGAGATGTGTCCCTCCCAGAGGTGCAGACAAAGCCAAGGACTGGGGCGCTCAAAGAGTTTGCATTGCAGCTGACATCTAAATCCTTGCTGGGGATGCTGCCCCCCCCCCCTTTGCCAGATTGAGACCCCAAAGGTGGAGGGCTCCCAGACTGAGACTTCAGAGGTGGAGGACTCCCAGACTGAGACTCCAAAGGTAGAGTGATGGGGTAGCTGACCAATCCCTTGTCTGAGGGGCATGGCCGCTCCAGGGCACAAAATACCTTTAAAAGATCCCTGTTTGGGTAAGCTCTGCCCTCTTGGTTCCCTGCTCTTCGCTAGAGCCCTGGCTCTCTATAAGTTTCTCCCATTTCCTTCCTTTATTAAAGCTGATTATTTCGGACAAGGCTAGTTTAGTTATTTCCCGTTGCTGGCCGACCACGCACACTACATTTTAGTGCCCACGTGAGGCTTTTTTTTTTTTTAGCTACCCCGGGTCACTTCCGGGCTGCCGGGAACCGGCAACCGGGGATTACCCCTACCCCCCAGCTCATGGCAGGCCTGACCTCTGGACAACAGCAGAGCATTTGCAGTTCGCGACTTATAACTCACACAGCTTTCACAGCGCACTCAAGCGAACAGAGCCTGCGCCCTGTGTGTTCTTACACAGGCGGCTGGCTTTGAGACTACCAGTGATTCTGACCCCAGCGGCATAAGAGTGGCCCCTCTGCCCATTTCATAATCTACCCAGTGCACGGTCTGTGAGCTTCTATTTTTTAGATTTTCCTTTCCGGGTCTGACTTTCTCGACCACGTGGATCCAGGTGTACCCTGCCATCTACTGGCAGGCAACGGTCATTACAGGTAAAATTTCTTTAGATTAAAAATAAATAAATAAATAAATAAATAAATAAATAGAAACAAATACAGATCTGATTGAAAATGTCTGATAATATCACCGTTGAAAAATTTTATAGCTTGTTTGATTGCACAATGTCTGAATTATGGAGCAATGCAAATGCAGTTTCCTTTGGTTGGATATTTACAGGGCTTGGTATCTTTCTTATTTTTATTTTTTTCATTATAACGTGGTTGGACAATAGAAAAATGATAGAGTCCTTACAGGCAGAAGTTGAAAAATTAAGGAAGGGCACTACTGTTTTGAGAGACAACTTCCAAATGGTTGAGGCAATTTCAAAAACAATTCAGATTGACAATAACCACATCAAGAAACAGTTTGAAGTTCTCGAGGAAAGGAACAGATCTTTGTCTGATATGACTCTTGTGAACTGAGCAAAATTTGCAACAGGTTCAGTCTGCTATTCAGAAAAAATTCATTGCTGTGCAAGAGGGAACAGCTGATTTGAACCATAAATTTCAGTCCCTGTCTGTAGGAACTGAAACATTATCTGAGAAGATTCGAACGATTGAATGTATTAATAAGACTTTATCAAAGGGCTATGAAAGATTAATGGACAGAATTTCAATACAAGACGGCACAATTCATGCCATGAAAATTCTATCCAAGGATGAGATATTATCTGTATTGGACAAACTTCATATCTTAGAATCCTCTATGAAGGCCTTGGAACATAATTCTGGATAAGAGATTCAGGCCTTTCAGAAGGCAATGGTAAACAGATTTGAAAAGATTGAGGAAATTATAGAGTCTGATGAACAGGAGCAAATGGTACAAAGGAAAATCTTAACCGCATCAGTGAATAGAACTCTCCAGGTTAATTTCCATAAAGCTCTACCTGCCTTTCCAGTAATAGCAACAGAGAAGGTGATTGGTTCTAAAAACCCTAGGGTCATCAAGGAATATACATGGGAACCCGTCTGTATGAATGATCTCAAAGAAATTAAACAAGCCGTTATGAATTTTGGGCTACATTCATCCTTTGTTAGAGAGATGCTCAAAACTTGGTCTATAAGCAACAAAGAAACACCCCCGATTGGGTAAAATTAGTATCAGCTGTTCTAGATAGCGGATCACAATTAAATTGGAAATGCATGTTCAGACAAGAGGCTAGACTTTTAGAACAGCAGGAAAGAGCGAAGGGAATTGAGATTTCCCTAGATCAAATTCTAGGTGAAGGACTTCTCTGATCCTCTAGAACAAGCTAATTATGATGAACACATCTTATCCATATGTACTACAGCAGCCTTAAAGGCTTGGGACAGGGTTCAAGACCCAGGACAGAGAATGGAATCATATATCAGAGTGAAACAGGGTCAGAGAGAACCATTTAGTGACTTTTTACAAAGACTAACTAAAGCTGTACAAATAGGGATATCTGACCCAGAAGCAAGATGTATAATAATCGAGTCTTTGGCTTATGAGAATGCCAATGTGGAGTGCAAAAGGATTTTGGGGCCTTTAAAGATCAGATCGGCACCCTTGGATGAATGGGTCTTGCATATAGTGAATGTTGATACGTTTGACTATGGCCCTGAAGCATGGGTAGAAGAAGCAATTTCCAATGGTAAAAGAAGGCATCAAAATACCAAATGTTTTAATTGTGGCAAAATGGGACATATGAAAAGGAATTGTAGACAAAGGATTTCCAGAAATAATAATGCCTCTTCCAGGAATAACAGAAATAGGAGGCCTCAGCCTTCAGGTTTATGTAGGAGATGTGGAAAAGGCAGACATTGGACAAACGAATGTAGATCGACAAGAGATAGACAAGGCAATCCACTGCCATCGGGAAATGCAATGGGTTGGCCTCTTGAAGGCCCCCATGGTGAATGTGGTCCAGTCATTTCCTGTTACTACAGAGAACATGCCTCATCAGGACAATTAGAAAGCCCCATGCCTGCTGGTAAAAGCAAAAACAGCCTGAAAGATGAGTTACGTGTATTTTGGCAAACTTCTATAAGTGATCAAAGACCAAAGTTAAGAGTGTGTGTAAACGGCATTTTTATTACTGGCCTGCTGGACACAGGTGCGGATGTAAGTATCATTACTCCAGAATCTTGGCATCCGTATTGGCCTCTACAGGACATAAATGTTCAGTTCCTGGGAATTAGAACCTTATCTTGAGTAAGGCAAAGCACGAGATGGGTTGAATGCATAGGGACAGAAGGCCAAATAGGAAAATTAAGGCCATATGTAGCTAATATTGCAGTGAATTTATGGGGCCGTGACCTATTGCAGCAATGGAATACCCAAATTAACATTCCTGCTACATCTAGAGCCTATATTTCTGAGGAAAATATTAAAAGATATTACAGATGGCAAAAACCAGATGTTTGGGCTGTACAAGAACACAAAGCAATTGATGCCCCTTCAGAGACACCAACAGCCCTGCCTCTAAAATGGTTGACTGAGAAACCAATATGGACAAGGCAATGGCCTTTAGCTGAGGAAAAGTTTCAGGCTTTAGAGCAGCTGGTACAAGAGCAATTGGATGCTCAACATATAGAAAAATCTACCAGCCCTTGGAATTCTCCTGTATTTGTGGTTAAGAAAAAATCTGGTAAATGGAGAATGGTGACAGATCTCAGAACTATCAACAAGGTTATTCAGCCTATGGGGTCTTTGCAATCTGGACTTCCTCTGCCCTCTTTATTACCAAAAGGATGGCCTCTCATAGTTATTGATTTAAAGGACTGTTTCTTCACCATACCTTTACAAGAAAAAGACAGAGAAAAGTTTGCCTTCACAGTGCCTAGTTATAATAACTCTCAACCTACAAGGAGATACCAGTGGACCATCCTCCCACAGGGCATGTTGAACGCTCCCACCCTGTGCCAATACTTTGTAAATCAACCATTACAAATAATACGCAAGCAATTTCTAAAGTCTATAATTTTTCATTACATGGACAATATCCTGATATCTGATTCAAACATGGATACCTTAAAGAGACTGTTTGAAGAAGTAAAAATAGTTTTACCTAAATGGGGATTTCAGATTGCTCCTGAAAAATTCAGAGAGGAGATTCTGTTGATTATCTAGGTTATAAAATAGGTTTGCAAAAAATTAAGACACAAAAGGCATAAATTAGGAGAGATCGACTACGGACTCTTAATGACTTTCAAAGGTTGTTGGGAGACATTTCCAGCCTTCAACTGGCTGTTGGGATAACACCTGATATGATAATTCATTTAAATAAAACCTTAGATGATGAAAAAGACTTAAACAGTCCCAGAGAATTAACAGCTGAAGCAGAAAAAGAACTGACAATGGTTGCAGAAAAATTACAGGAGGCACATGTGGATAGGGTGAATGCAGTACTCAGTTGTATTCTCGTCATATTGCCTTCAAAAATTTCTCCTACAGGAATTTTAATGCAAAGAGATGATATTATCTTAGAGTGGATCTTTCTACCACATAAACCAAGTAAGAAAATAAAAACTTATGTGGAAAAAGTTTCTGAATTAATTATAAAAGGCAAATTGGGACTTCGTCAACTAGCAGGCATGGACCCAGCAGAAATTATAGTGCCTTTCACTGCTGATGAGATAAAAAAAATTATGGGAAGACAATGAACCATGGTAAAGAGCTTGTGCTAACTTTTTAGGAGAAATTAATAACAACTATCCAAAAAGCAAGAGGCTTAACTTTATAAAGAGAACTTCTTGGATTCTTCCTAGAATCATCTGTGACGCTCCAATAACTGGAGCCCGTACATTTTATGCTGATGCTAATAAATCAGGGAAGGTAGGTTACAAATCAGAAGACTTGAGTAAGATGGAACAAAGTCCTTATGATTCTGTCCAAAAGGCAGAATTATATGCCATTCTTATGGTGCTAAGGGATTTTAAAGAACCTCTTAATATAGTTACTGACTCACAATATGCAGAAAGAGTTATCTTACATATTGAAACTGCTGAATTTATACCTGATGATACTGAACTAACCTCATTGTTTATCCAGGTACAAGACATGATCAGGAACAGGCTTTGTCCTATGTATATAACACACATCTGATCCCATATGGGTCTGCCAGGTCCTCTAGCACAAGGTAATGCAGATATTGATCAATTATTGATTGGTAGTGTGCTGTAGGCTTCTGAAATTCATGAAAAACATCATGTCAATAGCAAAGGCTTGAAGAAAGAGTTTTCTATTACATGACAACAAGCTAAGGAGATTGTAAAGAAATGCCTTACTTGCTCTTTCTATAACCAAACACCACTGCCTGCAGGGGCTAATCCAAATGGCACTCAAAGGAATGAAATCTGGCAGATGGATGTGTTCCACTTTGCAGAATTTGGCAAATTAAAATATGTACATCATACCATTGACACTTATTCATGTTTCCAATGGGCAACTGCTTTAAGTTCAGAAAAAGCTGATTCAGTAATCACTCATTTATTAAAAGTTATGGGTATACCTGCACAAATAAAGACGGATAATGGTCCAGCTTATGTCTCTAGGAAAATGAAACGGTTTTTTGCTTATTACAATATTAAGCATCTTACAGGTATACCTACAATCCTACGGAACGCAGTCATAGAAAGATCAAATAGAACTATAAAGGATATGTCAAACAAACAGAAAGGGGTGGAAAATACCCCCAGAAATAGATTACATAATGCTTTATTAACCTTGAATTTTCTCAATGCTAATGAGAAGGGGACAATGGCTGCAAAAAGACATTGGATAATAGAAAAGTCTGCTGAATTAAATCAACCAGTTTATTTCAAGGATGTGCTGACCTCGCAATGGAAGCCAGGGGATGTGCTGCATTGGGGAAGGGGTTTTGCTCTTGTCTCCACAGGAGAAAAAAAACTGTGGATACCATCAAAATTAATAAAGGTTTGAAGAGGAGAAGCCCCTTGAAAAAGAAAAATAACAATTCATACACAAGGATGGTGATCATACTGATGGTAAGAGAAACATAGGTTGGGGGCAGGGTTCTTTTCTTATCTCCACAGGAAAACACTCATCTTCAAAGAATTTAAGGGACCCTGGATATTTAAATACTGATGGATAGAAACCAGTTACAACCCACTAAGGATCAGCAATAACACTAAATAAGCTCCGTGAGTATGAAAAACAATTTTTTAATGTGTCTCAATGTACATTTCTTTATAAATATTTAGAGCTGGTTTTTGGAGTTGGACTCTGGCCCAGTCCCTCTTCAATTCCAAGCCTGTTGATAAGAGATATCTCAGAGTTTCTGTCTCAGGTCAGGAGTCATATTATGGGACAGAATAATAATAATAATAATAATAATAATATATTTGATAAACTTTCTCTGCCTTCTCTCATATCTGTGTCTGTCTTTAATATACCTTTCATTGAATATATACATATGTCTCTGTATATGTCTCTGTAGATAATGTTTACCTTTTCCGTAACAAACAACAAATTTTTCTTCAGTAATCTTTGAAGTTTCCAGGATGAAGATGGGGCCCCACAACACCAACTCCAACTGGTTATTATGACGTCATGTTTTTAATAGCACTAAAATTAGATCTGCTTTTTGGTACCAACTGCACAGGACACTTTTGAATGGTGCACATTTTTTACAACATGCTGGCTGGATCTCCTCAAAACATTCAGAGGCTAGATACATTCTTCTTAGATCAAATGTTACCCTGGGTATTTTACCATCATTTGCTTTCACAGAACCCCCTGAGAAGAATGTCGCCCCCATGTCAGCTGGAAGCAATCTTAGATGATGATGCCCCCTCTCCCAACAGAGTTTGCCCTCAGGTTTAGGGACACTAATTGGTGGTTGGTATAGTATTGAGGGGATGGGGGAGGTATTATATGGACTCAGGGGTGTATATATTGAAAAAAAGGAGGGATTAACTGGTCTGATGGGATGATTGATATTTGTGAGTTATTGCTTTTAGAAAACTGTATTGGTGCTGATTCTTGTATATTGATATATTGAAAATTGTATGAGAGTATGCTTCTACCTCTGTTTGAAACAATTGTTATATTGAGATATATACCATATTGCAACGTACATTTCTACCTCTGATATTATTTATGTAATGACATTGTTTACCATATTGCAATGCACATTTCTACCTCTGATATTATTTATGTAATGACCTTGTTTACATTTGGAAATCATTGTCTTCATTTATTGCACAGTTGTTTATTCTCTTAGTCTTCAAGTTAGCTAGGTATTGAGAATTATGTGTTTGTCATATTTATATTTAGGATGATCAGGTTTTTCAGATATATAGAGACTATATTTAGCATAGATAGTATAATCTTCGACCTCTTCGAAGAGCTGTAGAACATGGCCTTTAATCTAACCTAGAGTTTTGTACTTATGAGACACAATCACTCCTGGCAACACTGCTCTACTCCCGAGAGAACGTTGAGCACCAAAGGCACTCCACTGGGAGCTTGTCTTCTTCTTGGCAGAACTGGTCTTTGGGCAAAGAAAAGCCCATACCTCGACTACTGACAAAGATACAGTATATCCATAAGTGGATAAAACAGAATTGTCTTATCTTGCCAAGACAGGGTAGGATAGTTCTACTAAAGGTTCCTTGCCTTTGAAAAATGGTATGTCGGTTGTGTTGGGCCTTAGCCAAAGTTGGTTGCCTCAACATTGCTAACAAGACTTTGTGTGATTGCCCAGATAGTCAGTTGTCTCTGTCATCTGTTGCACATTTTGGAAGTTTCTTGTTTGTACTTCCTGGTTGCTTAAGTAATATTACTTCCCTTCTCAGATCTTTGATGGGGTTGAAGATTAGATAATTGTAGCTACCCTCTACATTATTTAGACTCCTTGAAGTAGAATGTTTAGTAAAACTTCTGCTATATGTTCCTTGCTTAATACTGTTTGCTTCTTGTAATTTTATATTATCTGCTCCCATTGTACATAGTTGTATTTGGTTTTGAATCTGTCTTATTTAGACAAAAGGGGGAGATGATGGGGTAGCTGACCAATCCCTTGTCTGAGGGGCGTGGCCGCTCCAGGGCACAAAATACCTTTAAAAGATCCCTGTTTGGGTAAGCTCTGCCCTCTTGGGTCCCTGCTCTTCGCTGGAGCCCTGGCTCTCTATAAGTTTCTCCCATTTCCTTCCTTTATTAAAGCTGATTATTTCGGACAAGGCTAGTTTGGTTATTTCCCATTGCCGGCCATGCACGCTACAGTAGAGGACTCCCAGACTGAGACTTCAGAGATGGAGGACTCCCAGACTGAGACCTCAGAGGTGAAGGACTCCACAAATGAGACTCCAGAGATGGAGGACTCCCAGACTGAGACTTCAGAGATGGAGGACTCCCAGACTGAGACTTCAGAGATGGAGGACTCCCAGACTGAGACTTCAGAGATGGAGGACTCCCAGACTGAGACTTCAGAGATGGAACACTCCCAGACTGAGACTTCAGAGGTAGAGGACCCCCAGACTAAGACTTCAGAGATGGAACACTCCCAGACTGAGACTTCAGAGATGGAGGACTCCACAAATGAGACTCCAGAGATGGAGGACTCCCAGACTGAGACTCCAGAGATGGAGGACTCCCAGACTGAGACTTCAGAGATGGAGGACTTCCAGACTGAGACTTCAGAGATGGAGGACTCTCAGACTGAGACTTCAGAGGTGGAGGACTCCCAGACTGAGCCTCCAGTGGTGCCAAGATCTCTGGTGTGAGAAGTTCTCAGAACTCTCCAGAACAACTGAGTATTGCCATCATGAGGAGAGCTGGGCTGAGAGCTGGTCACGGTTCTTGAGGACATGGTCTCAGAGCAGAACTTGAGAAGTGAGCCAAGCAGAGGAACATGAGTGGGAGGTATTCTCCTCAGCATCTCCACAAAGGCTTTCTTGGTTTTAGGCTATGGATTGTTAGGGCTGCTGGGCTTGTGATTAGCAATCTGTCTAACAGGATTTAAAATGGCCTCTCTCTTCTGAATGGCTCTGATTTTTGACGAATACTCTCTACTGGGTTGTGGCACTCCTGAGCTTCTTTTCTTGCTGAGACTATCACTGACTTCCCATGAGTTGGAAGTGGCTAAATAGTAGGCAAGAGCATATTTTTGAAGTTAGCATTGTTCTAACAATGATTTTGCAGTTAGCTGTATATTCCCAAGTTGGACTTTACAGGGACTGGATACCAGGTGTTAGCTGCTCTCAAGAACTTCCCCTGCATTGAACATGGCACTCAACTTTTCAGGAACTGCCCACAGCCAATGTATATGGAGTTCTCACCTTGAGCAGGTACCTGCTAAGGACTGTCTACATAGCGCTCATCCTTAAAATGGTGCTCTTAGGGGCTGGAGACGTGGCTCGGGCTAAGAGCACCTGCTCCACTATTGCTAAGTGTCTTAGCTGGGGTCATCCTTGTGGATTCCTGGGAATTCCCCTAGTGCCAGGTTTCTCTAACTCCATAATGGCTACTTCCATCAAGATATCTCTTTCATTGTTCTCCCATCCATCTGTTCCTCCCCAAAATGGGCCTTCTAGCCCTCCTGTTCCCATCCCCCATTCCCTCCTTTCTACCCCCTCCAAGAACAAAGGGTGCTGGAATAACTGGATATTGACACACAGAAGAATGCGAATCGTTCCTATCTATCCCCATGCACAAAAGTCAAGTCCAGATGGGTCAAAGGCCTCAACATTAATCCAGTTACACTGAACCTGATAGAAGAGAAAGTGAGAAGTAGCCTTGAATGCATGGGAACAGGAGACCACTTCCTAATTATAACACCAGTAGCATAGACACTGAGAGCAACAATTAATGAATGGGACCTCCTGAAACTGAAAAATCTTCTATAAGGCAAAGGACACTGTCAACAAGACAAAACAAAACCCTACAGAATGGGAAAAGATCTTCACTAACCCCACATCAGACAGAGGTCTGATCTCCAAAATATATAAAGAACTCAAGAAACTAGATACTAAAATACCAAATAGTCCAATTTAACAAATGGGGTACAGGTCTAAAGAGAGAATTCTCAACAGAAGAAACTCTAATGGCCAAAAGATATTTAAGGAATTATTCAACATCTTTGGCCATCAGAGAAATGCAAATCCAAACGACTCTGAGATAGCCATTCTGACAGGTGTAAGATCAAAAACACTGATGACAGCTTATGCTGGAGAAGATATGGAGTAAGGGCAACACTCCTCCATTGCTGGTAGGAGTGCAAATCTGTATGGTGATTTCTCAGAAAATTGGGAATTAACCTACCTCAGTGATGTAGGTGTGCCTTCTATCTGTCTGATGATTTCATTGGTTAATTAATAAAAAAAACCTGCTTGGCCTGATAGGTTAGAACATAGGTGGGTGGAGTAGACAGAAAAGAATGCTGGGAAGAGGGAAGTGAGGCAGATGCCTCAAGCAATTGCCATGCCTCTCCTCTCTCTGAGACAGACGCGATGGAGCCAGCCGCCAGGTCAGACATGCTGAATCTTTCCTGGTAAGACACCACTTGTGGTGCTACACAGATTATTAGATAAGGGTTAGTCAGGATGTGAGTAAGAGGCTGAAACTAATGGGCTAGGCAGTGTTTAAATGAATACAGTTTGTGTGTTGTTATTTTGGGTGTAAAGCTAACCATGCGGGAGCTGGGTAGGGCCAAAAGCAGGCCTGCCCGCAGCTCCTCACTACAGAATGGCGCCCAGATGTGGATAACTGAATCCACAGAAAGCCTGAGAAAGCTTGGGAAAGAATAGAGTAAAGCATGTTTTCTTTTTTTTTTAGAGAGAAGTCAAAGCTTTTTATTGTTTTATTTGCATAATACTGTGTCCATTAATTTGGTGAATGAGTATTTTATGTAATCTTTTGATGAATGATTTTGACATTTTAGTTAATTCTATATTGTGTCATTCATAATAAATCAGTCTTGTATGCATTATTTTTTACCCATTGCAATACATCTTTTGCTTATATTTTATAGTGTTCAGATTCCTTCAAGACAGTCAGACCTGGGCTTGAAATATTTCAAGCATGTTTTCTTGGTAGCAGCAATTTCTCAGGTCTGGCTCTGCTTGCTAGAGGTAAGCAAGTGCTCTCATCTAAGAGAGGCTTCCTGACTCAGCTTTAGTTGCAAAACCCTGCAGCTCTTTTAAGAGGTCCTGCCACGAAACACTTAAACGGTATTGATGAAAAGCTGAATGTGTGCTTTTCGGTTTTCAGCCATAGCAGGAAAAAAACTGCACTATTTTAAAATGCTGGCTTTCTGGGCCGTCATGCCAGGGCAAATTCTGACTCTTTCAGGCAGGCAGTCCAACAGAGTGTGGTCTGTGAGCAAAATGCTGCAGCTTGCTTACTGGCAGGGACCTTGAAACACTGTAGAGCTGTGGTGATAAACATGGCTACAGCCAGTACCCCTTCCATGAGATGGGAATTGCAGAAAGCTAAGGAATGGGCTGTATCCAGCTGCCAAAGCCACAGCTTTAGTCCTACCAATATTGCTTGGTAAATTAAAGACTCATGTGATTAGAAAAAGAGAGAGATATACAGTAAAGATAGATTCAAAGATGAAGAAAACCTCTAAATGGTTTACTATGTGTTAAAAATATATGCAGGCTAAAGGTTAAAGTTCTTAAAAGTAAAAAAGAAAAAAAGGAAATAGTTGGGTGTGATAGTACACACCTTTAATCCCAACACTTGGGAGGTAGAGGTAAATTGACCTCTGTGACTTGAAGGTGTGGTAGCACACACCTTTAATTCCAATGCCTGGGAGGCAGAGACAGGAGGATCTCTGAGTTCAAGGACAGCCTGGTCTACAGAGTTATATACAGAGAACCTGTCTGAAAAAGTAAAAGTAAAAATAAATGAAATAGAGGTTAAAACAAAGCTGCACAAAGATGGAAAATTACAGATTATCTTGATACTGTATGCTATTATGCTCTCTTTGAATTGTTTGAATGCTGAGGAAGGAGCAACAGCTGCTAAAAGATATTTGTTTGCAAATGCTGCTGAACTAATCCAAGATAGATATTTTGAAAATACCTTCACTTCAGAATTTGGATCTAAGGATATGATACTTTGGAAAAGAGATTCTTCTTTTGTTTTTACAGAAAATGAGACCCTATGGCCTAAAACTTCTATCCCAATATGATATGATAGACCACACCCTCCTGAAAGGTTGCTGTGAACACCTTCAGAAAATTACTTCACCCAACTGATGACTGAGATGAGCCTGGCACACAGGTTACACCATGAAAGATCTGATTAACAGCGTCCCCATTCAGCAGGAAGCAGTTTGCAGAGAAATAACTGCGCCCATATTCCCAAGTATTGTTTATGAATGTTCTTTTACATTTAAAGGGGGATATATATATATAACTATAGATATGAATATATGAATATGATATAGATATGAATAATTTGCATTGGTATAGATTTTAAGGTCAATTTTGTTATATGTATATGTATTTCTGCTCTTGATTAAGGTATTGTGATTGTGTAATTCATTTAAAAATGTAATGTAGGGCTGGAGGGATGGTTCACTGGTTAAGAGCACTGCCTGCTCTTCCAAAGGTCCTGAGTTCAATTCCCACAATTCAATTCAGCAACCACATGGTGGCTCACAACCATCTGTAATAAGGTCTGATTCCCTCTTCTGGCCTGCAGGCATACACACAGACAGAATATTGTATACATATAATAATAATATAATTATTACATAATAATAAATATTGGGGAAAAGCCTGTTTAAAAAATAAATAAATAAAAATAAAAATGTAATGTATAATTAAGAAATATAGGTTGTTAATGGATAATCATTGATAATAGTTAAGCTTATAGTCATGTTAGTTAGATTTTCTAGATATAGAGATATATTTCAGTTAGATAGGCATTCCTAATATCTTTCAAAGACTAAAGAATATGGCATTTAATGTTTTAATAACTTAGGACTGTTCCTGACAGTGAGACATGTCTGCTCCTGGCAGCAACAATCTACTTCAAGAGGAAGATGGGCATCGAAGAGGCTCCTTATGGAGTTGGTTAGCCATTTGGGCGAGAAACTGCTCTTGCCTGGACTATTGCATGAACTGGACACAGAGAACCCGCAGAAAGAGGACTGCTGAACTTGCCTAAAGGTGAGATGGTCTTTCGGGGTTCCTGCTTCATGAAAGAGTCTGTGAGACATTCTGCAGGTCAGAGCAGAAAGTGACTGAACTGTCTTTGAAATTTCCTGCGTCATGGAAAAGTCTGCTGGATACTGTGGGCCTGAAAGCCGAAGATGGATGTCCCAACAGTACAAAAGAACTTTGGGTGACTGTCCAGACAGCGAGATGTCTCTGTCATTTCTAGAGTTTGGAAGTTGCTTATTTCTTGTTTACTTAGGTAATATTATATCCTTCTGGAGTCTTTGATGGAGTTGAAGAATAGATAGATAGTTATGGATTTCCTTAGATATGATAAAAGATAAAGTAGATATAAATATTGTAACTGTAATTCTTGCTTGATAACTGTTTTGTTATATGTAATTTTACTATGTTAAAGTGAAAGCCTTTCTTTTTTGTTTAAACAGAAAAGGGGGAAATGCTGTAGGTGTGTCTTCTATCTATCTGATGATTTCATTGGTTAATTAATAAAAAAACTGCTTGGCCTGATAGGTTAGAACATAGGTGGGTGGAGCAGACAGAACAGGATGCTGGGAAGAGGGAAGTGAGGCAGATGCCTCAAGCAATTGCCATGCCTCTACTCTCTCTGAGACAGATGCGATGGAGCCAGCCGCCAGGTCAGACATGCTGAATCTTTCCTGGTAAGACACCACTCGTGGTGCTACACAGATTATTAGATAAGGGTTAGTCAAGATGTGAGTAAGAGGCTGAAACTAATGGGCCAAGCAGTGTTTAAATGAATACAGTTTGTGTGTTGTTATTTTGGGTGTAAAGCTAACCATGCAGGAGCTGGGCGGGACAAAAAGCAAGCCTGCCCACCGCTCTTCACTACACCTCAGGACCCAGCAATACCATTCCTGGGCATATACCCAAAGGATGCATAGTCATACCACAAAGACATTTGCTCAACTATGTTATTGCTGCATTATTTATAATATAGCCAATATATAATATATAATAGCCAGGACCTGGAAACAACCTAGATGTCTCTCAACTGAATAATGGATAAAGAAAATGTGGTTCATTTACACAATAGAGTATTACTAAGTGCAGGGAGCCGATTTGCTGGCCACCATCACAAGATGGCGCCAAGCCCCTGCAGCGCCTAGTAAACAACTCCATATTAGGCAAGGCTCTAGACAGAACCTCCCGCAGGCACGACCCGTGTCCGCTCTCCCTATATAAGTGGCTGCTGTTTAGTTCTCGGGGCCCCTCGCTTCCTGCTCTCCCTTTAACCAAGAGGCTCCAATAAAGCATGATTTGAGAAGAATCCTCGACTGGTGGTCATTCTTCCCTGCTGGCCAGGGGGGTTCACCGCAACTAAGAGGTTAAAAGAAAACAATGACATCTTGAAGTTTGCAGGCAGATGGATAGAACTAGAAAAAAACCTGAGTGAGGTAAGCCAGACCGAGAAAGAAAACATGGTATGTACTCACTCATAAGTGGCTATTAGACTAAAGCAGAGGATAACCAGGCTACAATCCACGACCCCAGTAGAGCTAGGTAAAAAAGAGGACCCAAAGAAGGACACACATGGAGGGCCCAGGAAGAGGAAACAGTTAAGCCTAACTTAGTCTAATTCAGCAGGACTGAGATGGGAACCAGAGGAGATGGGATGATAAGGATTTCCCAGTGTGGGCTGCCTTCTCTGGGGCCTGAAACATGCTCCATCTTTTCTGGTCTGCAAAGCAGCCATCTACTGGCTCTTACCTTGACCTCAGTCCCAAGTTGGGATCCTGCCTCCAGGAATCTCAGAATGAGACTATGTCTGAGAGCTGTCTCCTCCCATTTTATAATCCCTCCCGGGCTGGGATTAAAGGCATGCTGCACTGCATGGTCCTATGGCAACTCGTGTGGCTACTGGGATTAAAGGTGTGTGTTACCCACTACCTGGTAGTGAGGCTGACCAGTGGGCTGTTTTACTCTGTTCTTCAGGCAGGCTTTATTTATTAAAATACAAATACAGTGCCACTACAACAGATAGCTCAGCAGGTGGCGTGCTTGCCTCACAAGCACGAGAACCCAAGTCTGATCTCTAGAACCCAAGTAAGAGTTGGACCTGGGGCATTCTGTACTCCCCTTCAGGAGCACCTGTCAGGAGGCTCTCTAGGGTCATGGGCCAGCCAGTCTAGACAATCAGCAAGCTCTGGGTTCACAAGAGCCCACTCATGAAATGAGGTAGAGTGTGCTGGAGACAGCACAGCTGTGTACGAGCACCGGCTGCTCTTGCAGGGGACCTGAGCTTCGTTCCCAGTACCCACATGGTGCTCACCACTGTCTGTAACTCCAGTTCCATGGGGTCCGACTCCCTCACCTGGGGTACCAGACATGTACTGTGCATCTACATACATGCATACAAAACACTTGCACACATAGAATAAATCCTAAAAGGAACTAGAGAGCAGGTGAAGAGGCCACCCAGTGTGGACACTGGCTACCATATACATATATACATGAACACATGCATACGTGTACACACCGAAGTTTCAGATTTATACATGGGTACAAAAAGTGGAATCATTAAGAAATTGGCAAACTTCAGCACGGTTTGGTTCAAAATGATTGTGCCAAAAATGTAATTCTTGGGGCTGGGGAGATGGCTGAGTGATTAAGGGAGCTGGCTGCTCTTGCAAAGGGTGAGTTTGATTCCTAAAAGCACACATGGAAGCTTACAACTGTCCCAGGGTACCCAACATCCTCTGCAGGAGGGTACTACACATGTATGGTACATAGATACACATGCAAGCAATATATCTACACATAAAAATAAACCCCCATTTTAAAAAGAAAGAAAATGTGGGTTTTTTTTCCTGTATGAGTTTGTAGGCAGGGTCATGCTGTCTGAACACGACGTGTAGGCTGGCCTCAGATTCACGGTCAGTCCCCTGTCTCTACATCCGAGGATCATAGGCATGTACCATCGTGCCTGAGCTAATCCTAGCTCTTCAGAATTGTACTTCCGTGCTGAAGACCAGGCTCTGTAGGTCACTCTGCACTCAGCTCTGCAGTCCATGCAGGGCTGGAGAGTCGTCTCCAAGATTAGGAGTGTGCTTCCGGGGCACCCACGTCAGGCAGCTCACGATGGTCTGTAACTCCAGCTCCAGGGGACTCTGCTGCCACATGCGTGTGCATCACTCACACAAACATACACATATGAATAAAAAATAATTTTAAAAAGAAGTCCATGAAAATCTTCTGAGTCAGAGGTGAAATCCACTTGGTTTGCTATAATTACTATTATAGTAAATTTACTATAAAACAAACCTTTAATTGTTTAATGTAAATTTTTTAATGCTTATGTGTCAATAAATGGTAAACAATGGGTTCCCTTTGCCAATAATCAGATACAGCCAACCCTTTGTCAAAATGCAAGAAGCAGTCAGGCAGCGTTAGTGTAAGCTTTTAATCCCAGCCTTCCGAAGGTAGAGGCAGGTGAATCTTTGAATTTGAGGCCAGCCTGGCCTACAGAGCGAGTTCCAGGACAGCCAGGCTACACAGAAAAATCCTGTCTCAGAGACGGGAGCGGGGCGGGGGTGGGGGGGAGAGCAGTGCAGAGGAAACACCTGCTCATTGGGAAGCTCCCTGGAGACTCTCTATGAGCCAGGCTGGTGGGAGACAGTGTTTCTACTTAACTTCACCCACGGTTTCGTTGCTGTTGTTTTGAGACTGTCTCTCTGGGCCTGGGACTCATAATAATCCTATTGCCTCAGCTTCCAGGTTCAGATTACAGTGTGGGTAGTGTGCCCTCTTTAAGCACGTGAGCCCTTTGTTAGATTAAACACTTTTGTGTGTGTGCACGTCTTTCTTAGAATAGGGGACCAGCTGTTGTGAAAGTAAGTGACTTGCAATCCCCATGTCAGTAAGTCGGTCATCTGTACACACACACACACACACACACACACACACACACGCACGCACACACACGCACGCACGTGCGTGTGAGACTGCAACCCTCCCCCCATTTACATAACGTTGCCATATTAAAGCCCTGATCCGGTCACAGGGACCCCTGCCAGCACCTTTGGGGACCGATTCCCGAGACAGCTTCCAGGCTTCACAGAGTCACGGCTCTCCTCTGCCTTCACTCGTTTTATCAAATCTAGTTTTTCTCTCAGAAGAAAGTTTACAGTAAACCCCAAACTCCAGGAATGCAGGGCCTTCCCTGTTTTCTTAGTTTACCAAATCACACCTCTGCTTCCTACCAAGGGTCGCACCTTCCAAAGGACCAGGCCCAGGAACCCCTGTGAAGGCTTCGGAAATCTCCCCGAAAGTCAGTTTGAACACAATTCTGGAGCTCGGTGTGGTGGCTCATGCCTGTAATTTCAGAGCTCGGGAGTATGAGTGAGGCAGGGGGATCACCGCGAGTGGAAAGCTAGTCTGGGTTAGCGAGAGAGCCTGTGTCAGAATAAGGAAGGAAGAAAATAAGGGAGGAGGAGAATGAGGAAGGGAGGAGGGAGTTTGACCTTTTGCCCTCAGTGAGGATGTAACTTCCCGAACTCTGTATCTGCCACTTTGTATCTTTCCCGCTTCGCTTTTTTTTTTTTTTTTTTTCCGTTTTCTCTACTGAGTTTCTAATTTACACTGACTATGTTGGTCAACGTCTCCTGCAGCAGATTATTCTGAGGTTGAGGCAGGAGTGAGGCAGCATGGGGGCCGGCCCTTGGGGTGGTTTTTGCCACGGAGGCAGCACATTGTCTGCCAAGGTAACTGTGGTGAGGGCTGGCTGAAATCCACCTACCTGTTGGGGAAACATCACCAGTGTATTTTTACCGGCCCGGACCAAGCTCCAACCTCTGCGTCCACACCAGGGAGAGCCGAGGTCTGCCGGTGGGAGGGGGAGGGGGAGCTCATTTATGCTGGTTTATACCTGCCCGCAAGGGGGCGGTGTGGGCTCGGTCACACAGGTCTTGGTTCTTCTGTAGCTCATGGCAACAGTCTTAGCAAGGAAAGACCCTCGGGCAGGCTGAGGAGGAAGCCTGTGTGTGGACCCAGGTGGATGCTGTTGCCAGATTAGACCTGAACAGCCTTTCCTCAAACAGAAGGTGGGAAAGCCTCCTTCCCGTTTCTCTTCCAACATCGTGTGGTAGCCCAGGCTGGCCTCAAACTCATACTGTAGACAAATGCTGGGATTACATGCTTGCACTGTGGTTTAGGAAGTGCTGGGAATTGAACCCACTGCTAGGCAAGCACTGTACCAGACCATGCCAAGCCACGTCCACAGCTGCAGAAGCCAGTTTTGGAATGTCCTAAGATAATATGGATCTGAGTTGCTGTCTCTGTGTGTGTATTCAAACATAACAGGATGCTGTCCCTTCCTTTTCTGGCTTGGAAGACACGGTATATAAGTTGTGTAAAATGTAACAGTTAAAACACTAAATGCTCAGTATGTAAACAAAACTGCACCCAGAGGAGATGATGTCCGTTCAGCATCCTGGCATGCTCTCCAATGGAAGGGTTGGGTGGAGGGAGAATGTGGGTGGGTGATGCTGGTTTGAGGAGTTCAGTCAGATTGAAAATTGCATGCATTCTCCTCCATTGCCAGTTCCTCAAACAAACAAACAAACAAAACACTCAGCTGAGAGCTCTAAAACCAGAGCGACCAGGAAGCAAGCCAGGACTCTGGCTCTAAGCTCAGAACCTGAAGCATCCTCAAGTTTGCAGTCCCAAATGAGACCCACAGGGACTCGGCAGCCTTCTGCAAACTTCCTTATGTTAGTGTTTCCCTTACCACACACAGTGTCTCCCACAGAAATGGCAGCTGCGTTTCCTTCCCTTTTGCATCAGGGTCTCTCATAGCCAAGGCTGGTTTTGAACTCTCTGTGAAACCTGGGCTACATGCGCTGGCCTCAAACTTAGTCAAGAAAGACTTCATGAACCTTTGATTCTCCTGCCTCTGCCTCCTGAGTGCTGGGATTACAGGCGTGCACCTCCACCCCGGGGTTTGTAGTGCTGGGGATCCAGTCCAGGGCGTCATTCAGGCTAAGCAAGCATAGAGCCACTAAGAGATAGCCCTGGCCCATCTCAGGTATTGGAATCATCTTTCTGGAACTCCTTTAACACATGCAGAGGCTAGCTGCCCTCATCTGGCAGTTAAGCCTAGGAAATGAGCCATGAGCCCGTACTTTTCCCTGGACTTGCTCCGATTAACTTCCCAAGAGATTCTAACATCCAGGATTGTCACCTGCATTCAGTCCACAGAGACCAAAGTCAGCAACACCCAGAGATCCACCCCGCACTCCAGGCAAAAAGGAAGCCAGGGCAGGGCCAGAAATAACCGTTCCAAACTCACTAGACCTTATCTGTTCTCTGACAAGTGAGACAAATTTCCTGCTCTAAGTGAGGGCTCACACTGAATGAGGTTTCTCAGAATGGCAAAATGGTGGCAGCAGCAGGTAGTAAATCCCAGCAGAGAGGATGCGGGGTGGGGAGTGGGGGTGGGGGCACACGACAGACAGACGACGACAGGATTCAGCAGATCATGTCTTTCCCTAGTTAATGCGAGCTCCATGGTAGACGTCTCTATTTTGTAATATTTTTTTTATCTATGTATGTGGTACATGTGTCCAGGTGCCCATGGCAGAGAAGCCTGTCAGATCCCTTGAAACTGGCGTTGCAGTGACCCTGAGCCTTGAGACGTGACTGTTAGGCATTGAGTTCAAGTCCTCCTTGGGGAGACAGCAAACGCTCTTAACCACTGAGTGCCCCCCCCTCGGGAGCCCAGGCTATGAACCCGAGGACGACCTTAGACTACTGGTCCTCCTGCCTCTGAGCTCTGCCTCCTTGGTGCGGGGATTACACACTTGGGCTATCACGCTCCGCTTTTAGACTCTGTGTAGCCCATTCCTCTTCTTAACCACATGCAAGCAATTTAAACAAGATTTGTCTGAGTGACTAAGAAATTTTGAGGTTTTTTTGTTTTGTTTTGTTTTTTGAGAACAGGTCACTTTATATAGCCCTGAGTAGCCATTAATCCCACAGAGTCTAGGTTAGCCTTGAACTCCCAATTCTTCTTCCTCGGCCTCTGTGCTTAGATTACAGGTGTCCACCAGGATTGCTGCTTCATTTTGAATATCTTCTCTCCTGTGCTGGGTATCGAGCCCAGGACCTCATGAATTTGAAGTAAGCACTATGGCAAGGTAACATTGAACTGTCCTTTGCTGGTTTGTTTTGATACAGGATCTCACCGTGAGTGTCAAATTCACAGCAATCCTGTAGCCTCGGCACAAGTTGTGGGCTATAGGTATGAGCTGCCACACCTGATTTCATTTTGAAATTTTGTTAGCAGTTGCCAAATTTATTTCTGTAGAGATTATATCAACGTAGTCTCACCAGTGTCTGAGGTTGTGTGCTACGCCATACTCTTACGAACACAAATGTGTCAATCGTTGCCGATCAGACAGCGGAAGTACGTAAAAATATGCATAAATGTAAATCCAGAATTAATTGTATGATAACTGCGTACAATATAGATAATCAAATGTCATAGACACTGTTGGCATCCAGTAAAACCCTAGGTGGTTGTGAAACTATGGGAATCTGTCGCGCCCTCTGGTGGTAGCTAGTGGAAACTCAATGGTCCCAAAAGTTATCTCTGTAATTCATCTTCCACTCAATCTTGTGATTTACTAGTGTGTGCTCAACTGTGAGCAATGAGTATTAATATTAATATATTATGTCATACTTTGAAAATATCCCTGTGGAAATATTTGAGCTTCAAAACTCAGTTTCAATCTAGTGTAACTGGGCTGCTTTGTTCATTTTGGACTTTTAAACATGGAATTTTGTTTTATCACCCAGGCTGGGCCTCAGACTTGGGATTCTGCTGCCTTAGCCTCCACTGGCATTATTGGTGTGTGCTACACACCCAGACTTCTGCTTCTAATGACGGGGTGGGCATGGAGGATAAAATAGTTCCTGGGACTGGAGTGATTGACGGCTCTGCTCCTGCAGAGGACCCGGCTTCTGCTCCAAGCTCCTGTGGGAAGTGGTAAGCAGCTTCCACCATCTATAACTTCAGGTCCAGGGAACCCAACACCTTTGGTCTTGGAAGGCACCTGCACTCGTGTGCACCGTCCTTTGTATACACACACACACACACACACACACACAGAGAGAGAGAGAGAGAGAGAGAGAGAGGAGAGAGAGAGAGGAAGAGAGAGAGAGAGAGAGAGAGAGAGAGAGAGAGAGAGAGAGACCTACACAGATACACAGAGATGCTAGCCAGCTGGGCCTACAGAAAACTTTGACCTTTAAAAAGAGAACAGAAATAGACTCCAGTTTTGCCACTAAAAGCCAGCTTTGGTACCCAATGTGCTCATTGTTGCGTAGGCCGAGGAGGTCGGAAGACCTTGCAGCAGGTGCTAACTGGAGTGGGCGATGTCAGAGGCCCACCCACCTGGTCCGTGCTCCAGAGAGGCCAGCTGGTCTCCCTTACACTTGCAGATTAAAGTGATGGGCATATAATTATAGAATACTAAAACCCCGAAGTCACTGTGTGTAAGTGCATATGTGTGCATGTGGAAGCCACAGGAGGATACCGGAAGCTCCGCTCTACCACGTTCTGTCTTATTTTCTCACTGACCATGGAGCTAGAATTGTAGACGGGTAAACATCAGCAACCAAGCCTCCTGTTCCTGCCCTCTGCCGTGCTCGGCTACAGGAGCTCGAACATCTGTACTTAGCTCTCCGTGTGGGTGCTGGGGACTGGAACGCATGTCTTCATGCATGTATGTAAGAGTACACCAAGCATTCTTGCCTAGTGAGCCATCTCCTCAGCCCACAATTACCGTGGAGATCTGGAGACAGCCTGGAAGGCCAGTCCTCGCCGGCTACCTTGTTTTGAGACAGGATCTCTCTACTGTCCTCTGCTGCATGAACCGCCTGGTTTGAATACATCCCCTGCTTCTTTGGTCCCCACCTGGCAAATCCCCACAGAAGCCCTGGGATATAGACCCTTGAAAGACTGTGTGATTTTTTTTTTTACTCTTACTGCTTTTTTTGAGGGGCCCGCCACCCAGCTCTCAAATAAACCACAAACACAGGCTTATTCTTAGTTATGAATGCCCAGTATTAGCTTGGCTTGTTTCTTGCCAGCTTTTTTTTTTTTTAACTTAAATTAACCCGACTACCTTTTGCCTCTGAACTTTTATCTCTCTCTGTTTCTTTATACCTTTCTTTACTTCTTTCTCCGTGACTTGTTGTGTACTGGGTGGCTGTGTGGCTGGTCCTTGATGTCCTCTTCTCCTTGTTCTCCTCCCTGATTTCTCCTTCTACTTATCCTCTCTGCCTGTCAGCCCCGCCTATCCTTGCTCCTGCCTCGCTATTGGCTGTTCAGCTCTTTATTAGACCATCAGACGCTTCGGACCGACACAGTAACACAGCTTCACAGAGTTAAACCAATGCAGCGTTAACAACAGTCACATACCTGAAAATGATACCCCTCCCCCACTACTCCCTCGGGATTCCAGCGCAGGTCCTCACAGTTGATGATACTCCCCCACACTACTTCCTCGGGATTCCAGCGCAGGTCGTCACAGTTGCGCAGCAGAGTCTTGTAGCCACTGAGCAGTCTTCCTGGCCTTGAATGGTTCTTAACGGCAATATTTCTGAACCGCTAGAAGCATTTTGGAAAGGCCCGCAGACATGTGGGGCTCCTGTGTTGACGTGAAGCGGTAACTAGGGGTATTTAATAGGGAGCTAAGTGTTTTGGATGCGTTCTAGGAAGTCCGTCCCACAGAAGGCTGATGTTCCCATGTCCCAGAGGCAAAAAGTCTTCCGATTAAGTCAAATGAAGACCTGCATGTAGGGGCTGGAGAGATGGCTCAGCAGTTTAGAGTGTTGGCTGCACTCCCAGAGGACCTGGATTCAGCTCCTAGCACCTCCATACAGGTTCACAACCGTCTGTGACTACAGTTTCAGGGCATTGGTGCCTTTTCTGGCCACCTTAGGTACCATGCATATATGTGGTACACAGACATACATGCAGACAAAGCACACATGCACATAAACAAACCAACAAATAAACTAACAAATTTTCAGCAGGGTGGTGGTGGTGCAAACCTTTATTCCCAGCACTCAGGAGGCAGAGGCAGGTTTTATTAGAAGGGAAAATGTCTCTCAATAGATAAGTAATGGAATTAGCCAGTGTTGAATTCATCTGGAATGGAGAGCATTTGGAATGAAAGACTAAATATTAAGGACACGGGATGAACCCTGAGGGAGAAGAAAGACAAAGACATAGACCGCTCACAGACACGGGGGCAGGAGGGGTAGGGGGTTGGAGGTAGGGGGGCAGGAGGGGTAGGGGGTTGGAGGTAGGGGGATGAAAGGAAAAAGCCAAGAGAATTCCCAGGGGCATTAGATTCTCCCATCTGACCATCTGACCTCTTCAAACATGAGTCAGCCCCCCCCCCCCCATGTTGAAAGGCTGCTGTGGTCTCACCTGTGGGTTTTCTGCATCATCTCAGTAGCCCCCCCCCCCCCACCAGGACACTCCCCCTTCCATCCCCATGGTCGCCAACACAGCTGACCTTCTCTGGGAAACCTCCCTTCCATGGTACTATTCTGTATGCTTTCCAGCTTCCATGACAGGGCCCTTTTCTCTATGTGCGCATGTGTGTATATGTGCATTCGTGTGCAGGTGTGCACGTGTTCATGTATGTTTGGAGGTCAGAGGTCAGCCTCTGACATTATTCCCCAGTAGCCATTTACGCTGGTTTGAATAAGGATGACACCTCTCCCCTACCCCTGCCAGAGGCTCACATATTTGAATGTTTGGTCACCGGTCACCAGGAAGTGACACTATTTGGAGGAATTAGGAGGATTAGGAGGTGTGTCCTTGTTGGAGGAAATGTGTCACTGGGGATGGGTTTTGAGGTTTTAGAAGCCCAAGCCAGACCCACTCTCTCTCTCTCTCTCTCTCTCTCTCTCTCTCTCTCTCTCTCTCTCTCTCTCTCTCTCTCCCTCCCTCCCTCCCTCCCCACCTGTCTCTTCCAGAAGATCAGGATGTAGCTCTCAGCTACTGCTGCAGGGCATGTATGTTGCTATGCTCCCTGCCATGATGAGAATGGACCTTGAACGTGTGAGCTTTGTTCCATAAGCTTTGCCTTGGTCACGCTGTCCCTTCACAGCAGGAGAGCAGCGACTAAGAGGCTGTCCTGTGTTTTGAGATAAAATCTTGCATTAGTTCAGAGCGCCCCCATTAGGATGGGCTGACTGGCTAGTGAGCCCCAAGGATTGCCTGACTCCACTTCCCACCTCTGGGATATGAGCGTGTGTAAGACTGCAGTTTTTTTTTTTTTTTGCATTCTGGGGACTAAATCCAGGTCTTGACCGTCAAGCAGTTTATCAACTATGCCTATCTCCCTAGATCCCCTCCCTGCTGTGAATTCACCACTTTCTTCTCAAGCCCTCCAAAAGCAGGCAATGTTCTCCCCGCCCACACCTAGTCTCTAATTCCCTGTCTCTGCTGTCTATCCACACAGCCTCTACACTGATAAACTCCAAAGCGGCACTAGATCCCAGGCTCATCGCAGTCACCTAAGTTCAACGACTTCAGATCCAAGCACAGCCCCAGAAAGCTAGTGTCTGAGGACATCCTTGGAGATGAACACAATAGTGATTAACTTGGAGTCATCATTAAGACAGGCTGAACAAGCAGGCTGAGTCCACAGTAGGATAATAGTCTTAAGTGGCTTCAAGATGTATTATTAACTCTTGCTAATATTAACTTTGAGGTCCAGCAAAGGTTCCCAGGCGCTAAGAATGTCAGAGATATTTTCATAATGCTCTATCACCATAGACACCCTGCTGACACTGACATCCACCCCGTCACGCTCCAAACTTTAATTGGTTAATATCTTCACAGGCTGCATTGAAAGGGGGAGGGGAATCCGAGCCCCCTTCACTTGCTTACAACTATGTCTTCTCATTACCCACTCCGAGGGGCTCAGGAGGCCGTCCTTCTGTTCCCATTGCCCCAGTTGACTCGCTGGGTTTAATCTCTGCTTTTAGTCTCCCTTGCCACCCTCCCACCACCCCCCTCCTGTTCAGTCCACCCTGCCCAGCTGGAAGTCTTCCTAGACTTCTCTCTAATCTGATTTTTCTCTGCTTTTCAAAAGCATATACTTTGCTGGCCATAGTCGTGCAGGGCTGTGGTCCCAGAACTTGGGAGCAGAGGTGGAGGGAGGTTCCCTCTTCTCAGTGACTCTGGAGTGTGTCAAATTGACAATAAGAACTACCCAGTATGCGTTCTTTCTTGAATGTGCCCTGGGGAGAAGAAATTGTGAAGAACAAAAAATTAAAGATTGGAGATGTAGTAAAGGAATTGGGGGGGAGGGGGTTCAAAGGTGAGAGTCCCTGGGGTCCATACAGGCAGAGCAGCTTCTGTGTTTGCAGAGTGTACAGCAATCTGCTCTACAAACCCACCTCATTGGCAGCACGGCATGGCAAACGAGGTTCCTTGATTCTAATCTTAATTCTTATATCACGGCACATAGTAAGTATATCTATATATCCACATCCATATATATGGGTTGCAGAATAAAGACGGGGCTGCAGCAGAATCCAAGAGGCTTCAGGCTGCTGAGTGAGCACTGATAGGATAGCAAATCAGACCAGTGCCTGGCAGGGCTGATAAGTTCCCTTGCAATGATGTTAGTATGCTTCTGTGCCCTTGATATGATTTTAGTATCGTTGTGTTCCCTTTCCATCTTGATTTGCCCTGATAAACTCATAGTCTTATTTTCTACTCCAGGAACAAGCTCTGTATCAGCTGTGCCGGATGGGTGACCCCCGAGAGATGGGGCCCGGTCTCTGGGTCTACCCAGTGCAGTTCTCCTTCTCCTCCCCTAGAATGGAATCAAAGGCTGCTTAGGAAAGTTGTCTCCCAGGGCAATGTACTGCCTGAAAAACCCCACTGCCTTATACAATGTGGAGTAACCCCGAGCAGGGCATGGCCTGACCTGAAACACATGTGTAGCTCGCCTGAGGAACGTGATGCCATGGCAGGGCGTGGTGGTGTTCACCTTTAACCTCAGTGCTCGGGAGACAAAGCGCTCTCCGTCTATCTCTGCATCCTAAGGCAGTTAGGGCCATGGTGAGACCCTGTCTCCAACCAAACACAGGGTGCAATGCTTTTTAGTGCATAGCTGCTGCCTGACTTTTCTTAACTTTTTCTTTTTTCTCCTTTTTCCTCCCCTCTACTCTTTTTTCCTTGGTTCCCTTCCCCTCTGGCCCTTAGGGACTGAGTGCAGGGGTTACTGGTGGTAGGCAAGCCCTCTACCACGTGAGCCATGATAATCTTAGCCATCATTGAAGAAATCCTGCACCGTTTCGCCAGATTGGCTGCAACTTCTTTGTCTAGCTTCTTTTCACGTTGCTTAATGTTGTCCAGGTTTATCCATGGTCTAGGTTCAACTACTGTTGAAAGACCTGGATAAATCCACACACACCCCCCCAGCAGGAAGAAAATAGCCAAAAATCTAAGCAGGCAGAGAAGAATCAGAAATCTAGGATTAGCCAGTTCAGTGGCTGTGTTTCAGGAACTAGCTGAAGATAAAGTTAGATTGTAATCTTGAGAATAATCTTGAGGAACAGGGGGTTTCCTTCCCCCTTGTGATCATCACTGGTATTTCAGAATTTTCTACACCCTCCCTGCCCCTTTCGGATCACTGGGCTGTGGTTTCTTCCCTTAAAAACTCCTCCCGGTCACTCTGTGTCCAACTCTTCCCCTGCGTGGGTTATGAGTCTCGGCTCCAGTGCACTGGTTCCCGTCTCATCTCATCATTAAACCTCGTGTGATTGCAGCAAGGATGGTCTCTCGTGAGTTACTGGGGGGGATCGTGTTATCCTGAGACTTGAGTGAGAGTCTCCCCACACTGGGGGTCTTTCACTCTGTGTGTGTGTGTGTGTGTGTTGCTTCAGCCCCTGGAGTGGCTAGGACTACAGACATGCACCACAACATCTTGGCTTCATTTCTTCTTCTTCTCCTCTTTTTCCTTCTTGTTTTTCAAGATAGGGTTTCGTTCACAGCCAAGGATGTCCTGAAACTTGCTTTGTAGACCACGCTGGCCTCAAACTCGGGGATCTGTCTGCCTCTGCTCCCCAAGTGCTGGGGTTAAAGGCGTGCACCACCACCAAACAGTGGCTTCATTTCTTATTGTGTTTCTACATTCTTATTTCTACATTCATCAGTCGGTGCACATAGTGCTGCTTGAGTTAAAGCCATGCCTAGACTTACAGCCGCATGAGGGAAGAACCTTTTACTGCTGTGCTGCGTACAAAGATAACAGTGCACTTGTCAGACAGATAATTCAGCCATGTGCTCACCTGGTCACCAGTTCCATCCCAGGCACCGGAAAAGAAAAAAGAAAAATCACTTTTATTTAGTTATTTCCTTGTTTGTTTTATAAAAAACACAGGCAAAACACAGTCCCAGACGAGGGGATCCTTTTCCAGGCAGTTAGGAATGAAAAGTTCACAGCAAAGATGTCTGCTTAGATTTACTGAACATAAAGTTTGCCATATCCCCAGAAGGAGGTAACTCTTCTCAACAAAAACACCCCTGAGTAGTCAGCTGGAGCCTAACCTGAGGCTCCAAACAGAAATCCAGCCAAACGTGTGTGTGTGTGTGTGTGTGTGTGTGTGTGTGTGTGTGTGTGTGTAGGGCAGGGAAGCGACCAGCCAATTTCACATCAGAAAAACTGTACATCAGAGGACGCAAACTAAGAAAGCTACCCAACCTGAGAGCCCATCCCAGGGCTTAGATGGCAGAAGGACAGAACCCACTCCTGCTAGTTCTCCTCCACAGTGCGTGCCCGACCCTACACAAAACTTATTACAGTTATTTTAATGTGATTTTAAAAAGAAGTAGAGGAATAGGTAATTTGAAAGTAGCCTGAGGGTGACAAGACCCACAACCCTGGAAAAATCCAACATGTTCCTTACTATCCCAAAATACATCTTAAAACTTCCACGCTCGGAGACCAGACCCTGGTGCCCCGTGTGACTGGGGAGGGGGAAGGAGATAACCAGGGCTTCTCAGCAACCAGCAGAGAGGAAGTGAATCATAGGTGCTGTCTGATCCGCACGTCCTCCTTCCCGGCTTCCCCTCCTGCAACACAAATACGTGCTCATCCCCGGTCCTCCACCCAGGCTGCCTCTGCCTGCAGGGCCAGTCGCTGATGCAATCCGCAGCAGAGCGCGCTCAGCTCTCCATCTTCCGTGCTCCGCGACCCTGAGCTCCACGTGTCGCCGCGCCGCAGCGGGAGGAGACGCAGACCTGCACCCAGGAGCTGGAGCCACGACACGGCCACGAGCAATGAAGGTAAGTGTCTGACTGAAGCTCCTGCAGGAATGCAGCCCCCCACCCCCCACCTCCACCCCGGGACATCGCGGACATAGAGAGGAGGATGGAAGGACAAGCTTGCTTTGTTCCCCGTCCTCGGCCACCAGGCTTGGGGACCCGGCCTCGTTTCTGCCCGCAGATGCTTCCTCTCCGGTTCGTGCCTGGGGTCTGTGGGTACGGTACCCAGTTTCAGAGGATGCCACAGCTCCTGTCCCACATGCTTCCAAGGCGGGAAGAAAGACGGTGATTTTGCGTTTGAGCTGCCGCCCAGAGATGGGGTTTGGGGAGGATGCTCTGGGGTGCTCTCCTGGTGGGTGTAATGGAAGTGGGAGGAATACCCTCTTAGCTTGAGGACAGTTCTTAGGTTTTCGGTTCCAGATTCCACGTGGGAGTTACAGATCACTTGAGCTTTAGGGCAGCCTGAAGGACTGGGGCGTCCCGCGTTGAATTCTAATGCTAATGGGAGGTAGCTATCCTAGTCACCAGCCAGAAGCATTTTAGGCTATTTTCCAGGGCTCTGACTCTAGGAAAAGGTGCGGGATCTGAAAGGTGCCCCTTTCTAAGGGAAATGATACTCAGTTGGTTGTGCTGTTTTTTAGTTTCCGGGAAGGAAGATTCCAGCTATAAAATGTGGGCTTTTGGGAGCAGCGGAGCGCGGCCACGTTTCAGTTTCTGAAACGTGGAGGAGGGAGTTAGAGACGCAGACCGTTGAAACCTCACTGGGCAGCATCCCGCTTCTCCATTCATACCGTGTCTTCCTTTGCCTCTAGCCCTGACAGACACGGGTGACGGGTGGCTTGTTTTCTCTCCTTTGGCATCTCTACGTTATTTCACTAAATCATATGTATTTTTATTGACGTGCATTTAATGTATCCACTATCTCTGTTAGTCAATAGCTCATTCTGTATATATCAACCTTAAAATATAAGTTCCCAAACTCCACGGGTGGGCAGTTTGTGTATAGAGAAGAGCTTACACGCTGAAGGTCACAAGCACACTGAGAAGAGGGGCTTACATTCCCCAGCTGTGGCCCCTTTGGTGAGGCTCAAAGCTGTGTAACAAAGGGGGCCTCACCTAGGATGGTACTGCCTTGTCGGGAAGTGGGGGAGGGGGAGAGCGCATCTCAGCTTAATTTGCTTTCTGAGCCCTCGAGACAAGATAGAGAATTTAAACAGTTGTCTCTCTGAACCAGGCTTGGAGGTAGTCTCCGTGCTTGTGGGGTGGAGAGAGAAGAATCCTTAAGAATCCGGAATTCAAGGTCATCCGTGGTTATAAAGCAGCAACCCTGAGCTACAGGAGACCAAGCCTGGGCTATATAGGAGACCAACGAAAACGGGAGCAAGTCTGTGTGTGAGAGAACTAGTCTCAGCTCATTGGATTCTGAAGTTTCTATATTTGGAAGGGGTTGGAACCCTTTGCGAGGCAGTGAAAAACAGCTCTATGGTCCTAGCTGGTATGGCTTGCTGGAGTACCTGTGACTCATTGGTTGTTTTCCTAACTGTAGGTTTTATTATTTCTCGTGTGTGTCCATGAGGGAACTGCTTGGAAGCTGTTTCCAACTAAAGAAAGGACTATTCAGACCCTTAGTTCAGTGCATAAATGAGGAAGCTGCCCGGGCGTTCAGGTTATGCCTTTTGGGGTTTCAGGATGCATGCTGCACAGAGAGCCTTTTGTGGGGGTGTCATGGGATACCTGGCTAAAGAGTTTCCACTATTCCTCCAAAGTCTGCTAACCATATTCTTTATTAATTTAAACGATTTATTTTTATGCATGTGGGTGTTTTGGTGTATCTGTGCATCAGATCCCTCTGGAACCCCAGTTCTGAGTCACCATATAGATTCTGGGAATCGAACCCAGGTCTTCAGTGTTCTTCATCACGGATCTCTCTGGGCCTGAGAGGGCAGCATGCTAGAGTCTGTTCTCCAGACGGCGTGGGGGTCACCAGGCCAGAACTGAAGAGATGGGGCTTGGTAGCTAGCGCCTTTGCTCATGGAGCCGGTTTACTGACCCCACTGCCTTTTGTGTGTACGTGTATGATATGGGTTGCTGTCTGCAGGTTTATGTGTAAGTGCAGGGCCTACGCATGCTACCGTGCATGTGTGGAGGTCAGAGCAGAACGGCTGGAGCTCCATGCCCTTCCTTGTTTGAGACAGTCTTTGTTGTGAGCCATGAGTATGCCAGGCAAGCTGGCCCGTGAGCTCCGAGGAAGTGTACTTCCGCCTCACATTGCTGATCTCTGGGGATTTGAACTCAGGTCCTCATGGCTGTGTCTTACTCACTAAGCCACCCACCTCCCACAATCCCTTTAAATATGTAACGGCTCCGGGGGCTGTTCAGCGCATGCTAGGGGCATGCGTGTGGGACCTGTGTGTTAGACATCATCGTCCCAGCTCTCCCTACCTTCCGTGGACACGACTTTCCCAGCAAGCATGGGAGAATCTAGCCGACCCACTCAGTTCTCGGCTGTATCTGTGGGCAGCCTTGGCAATGTCCCTTTATCTCTTGAAAAGCTGCTCAGAGTGTTTAATACAACGAATAACAACATCCCTCCTGCTGGGCCTCAAAAGCGCAGCTGGTAAGAAAGTGCTTATTCAGTCTAGCCCGAAGAAACTGGCGCTGTTTAAATCAACAGACGCACGTAAGGACTGAGGCCCAACCTGAAAAATCATTTCCGGGCTGGAGAGATGGCTAAGTGGTTAAGAGGGCTTGCCGCTCTCACCAAACCCCGAAGTTTGGCTCCCTCCTTTCCTGTTACGTAGCTCACAACCACCAGTACCCCCAGTTCCAGGGAGTCTGGTGCCCTCTGGCCTCCACGAGTTCGCGAGCTGAAGTCCCGAAGTTAGGGCGAAGGGTGTACTGGTCCACAGGTGTGACTCTGTCTACATCTGTAGTGGGGCGCGTGCTAAGACCTCATCGAGGTCCCCGTGTCGCGTGAGTGTGACATCAAGGCAGAGCTCTGGCCACCGGTCAGGCGCCAGCGTTCATTTCATCACTGCCCTAAGAAATTCTTTGGACTCAGTTACTGAATGACGTTACCTCTGGAATTAGCTTAGAAATTAGACCATCTCACCTGCAATAGCATGGTGTGTCTCACTGGCAATTCTCCGTCAGACAGACCTCAACCTTCGGGTGGAAAATAGATTTCCCAGGATAACATTTTCTAGTGTTCAGTGGCTAACGGGAAAGATAAATATTATATATGTGTGTGTGTATGTATATATACACATATATTGTTTTATTGTTTTGTGTTTTGAGACAGGGTTCTGAAGGAGTCAGGGCAGTTTGCTACACACCTGCCAAGACAGGTTCTGTAGGCCAACAGGAAGGTTAGGCCTGAGTCTCAGTTTACCCAAAGGCAATACCTGACTGATTCCAAGAAAGACAACCCATGTTCCACCCAGGAAGAGACCATCCACAGGAAATTACTAACGTTCCAACTATTGTAAATAGGATCACTTGGTGTCCAGTGTGCGCCCATCCCCTTTTGGCCAGGGCACCCCTAGACAAATGTCAGCATATCAGGAATCCTGAACCTTAAAAATCCCTCTCCTATTATAAAAACCCCACCCTGTGCTCAGGGCTCTTTGATTGTGCCAATATGTCGGGTACACGGAGAATCCGAGTTTGCGAACTTGTGTAAGAATAAAGACTCTTTGCTTTTACATACAGGACTCGGTCTCCTTGTTGATTTTTGAGGGACTCCATGAATCTGGGTATAACAGTTTTCTCTGTGTAGTCCTGGATCCTGGAACTCTGTAGACCAGACTGGTCTTGAACTCAGAGAGATCCACCTGCCTCTGCCTCCCTAGTGCTGAGATTAAAGGCGTGAGCTTCCACCCTCGGCTGATATTCTTTTTTCTTTTTAAGAAAAGACTTTAACTCTTACTTTTAAAAGATTTATTTTATTTTTTAGTGTGTGTGTGTGTGTGTGTGTTATAAAAGGCCAGAATGGGAGTTTCATATGGTTGTGAGCAGCCTGCTATGAGCACTGGGACTGAACTCAGGTCTCCTGGAAGGGTAGGAAGTGATTTTTACCACCGAGCCATCTCTCCAGGCCCTATTTTTATAAGACAATTTTACCAGATCTTGAACTTGAGATCCCACTACCACTGAGTGTGGGATTGTCATGTAGTGTGGGGTTACCATATAGTATGGGATTACCATGTAGTGTGGAATTACCACATAGTGTGGGGTTATACTAAAAACTGGGATTGAAAACTATGAACTTACTATACATTAAAAATAACCTTAATTAAAAAAAAAGCTAGCTCATTTATTCTTTATTTTCATGATAACACTTGAATGTTTGATCAGTTGGCATTAACTGTCTCCTATGTAGTGTGTGTGTTTGTTATTTTGGCCTTACCTGGATGTCTGCCTTTGGAAGCCTTGTTTGGTTTTGGTTCTTTGAGACAGTCTCACGTAGGCTAGGTTAGGGTGTAACTCACTATGGAGCTCTCTATGGGGGCAGGAGGCAGGCATCGCAAGCCCTGGCACACTGGCCAGGGATTCTGATTCATTATGAGTGTAAATAATGCCTGCTGGGGTGCCCACCCAGAGAAGCCCTGGCTGTTAACAAAGAGGCTCAGCTGAGACATAGTTTGCACCCACCCTGCGTGAGGCCATGATGGATTTGCACGGGGCAGTCACTGAGCCGTTCTTTACCACACAGAAGGGGGCATTTCTGCCAAGTGTGCTCATGTCTGGTTAGCTGGTGGAGGTACCATTTCCTGTGATCTCAGTCCTGGATGCTAGTTCAGCAAACTGTGAAATCGTAATAAGCACTTCTTTGAACTCTGAAGATGGAAGATAAGAGCATAGGGAGTTGAGCAGGGTGAAGGATGCCTGCCGTCTAGGCACTGGCTCTGAGTTACCTGAGAACACACACACACACACACACACACACACATGTGAACCTGTTCCTCCGCTAGTGGAGCTCAGAGTCTGAGCTCATCTTTGCTCTCTCAAAGCTGTTGACAAGAAGTCCGGCCACACGCCCTGACCTAGGGTGTGGTTACTTGGTGGTTTGGACATTAAGATGGCCCAAAGGTCAGAGAATTCAAGCCTACTTCTGTTCCTTCTTTTAAAATAGGAGCTTTGATGTAGGGAGTGGCTGCCTACAGAGTACTTGGTCTAGGGTGTGTTCACTGCATATTCCTGCCCAAAACATCAAACGACACACTCAGGAAGTAATGGCTTAATGTCTCAAGTATTAAAGCAGGTAACTGTCCCTTTGTGTCATGTTAAAGCAGTCTTTTGCCTTCTCTCCCCTTGTATTGGGGTATAAAAGTGTAAGAAGAATAACCATGGATGAATTCAGGATTCAGATTCATTGAGTGTCCCTCCTTATGCTGTTCTGTATTTCTGTCTCTTGTTTCTCCTATATCTCTGTTTTTTTTTTTTTTTTCTCAATAATTCTAATCCTCATGCTCCCATCCTGGAACGTATGAGTTTTAGCTGGTCTTCGACAGGGAAGGAGATAGGATCATAAATTTAAGGTTACTCTCGTGTGTAGAGAGTTTGAGGCCAGCCTGGGTTGTGTGACACTTGACTTTAAAGAATAAAGATAGCTAGAGCCATAAAGTCTGCATGGACTACTGCATTGCAGACTCCATGGTGTTGGGGCTGGTGGATGCTCGGTGCCCATGGGCCTTGCTGGTGAACCGAGAAGAAACAGCCGGCTTGAAAAGGGGGTGATAACTTCATTAAGAACGATGGGAGGGAGAGGGCCAGCGGCTGTCTTCCCACTCTCCAGCCACTCAGCCTGGGGTTAGATTATAGAACAGAAGTCATGTGTCCCAGAGTGCTGCCATTCCCAGTCCTGGTCAACTTGTTTTCTGTTGTTGCAGACAATGCTATTTTTAAGTGAACTAATGAAGGCATACCAGGGCAAAGCCTGCAAAGAGGCACTGACAGCATTCACCAAACCCTCCGACTCTGAAAGAAAAAGGATCTATTAGGCTGCTTTGTACTTTCCTTCTGCCAAAGAAAGGTTGTTCTTTTGGGTTTATTTTTCTAGCTTTTAGTTCTCTCCATAGAGAGTAGAGCTGCTCCCATTTCCTGCTGACTTCTGCCACCCGCTGGGCCATCTCAAATTCCTACCCTTGTATTCCCTTCACGGTTGCTCTGCACACCAACTGTTTATGCCTCTTTTCCTGACTGGTCAAGGGATTTTATACATATTTTTATTTATTTTTACATTTATTCATTTAATTAATTTATTTTGTTTAATAACCTGAATGTGTGTGTGGCCAAAGAAGTACCATATAAAGTTTGAGATCAGCCTGGACAACATGAATTCAAAAACGAATGAATGAACAAACAAACAAGCAAAATCCAGCCTCCCCCCCTGAATAAAAACAGCAAGGAGTATGTAAGCGTGTCTTTAATGTGCTAGTTGTACATGCAGTAACAGTCTAGGCAGTAGCTGATTTTATTTTTATATAATTAAGCCTTGGCAGAGCTAGTTCTTTCTTATGCTACTAAATTGTATACCATATAATTTAAGCATTATCTTCGTCTTTTTTCATAATTATTTATTTTATTTTATGTGCACTGGTGTCTGATTGGTGACTGACTCTCTGCCTTTCCTAGTTCCAGAATTCTCCTCTGGTTGCCCCGCCTATTCTTCCTGCTTGACTACTGGCCATTCAGCATTTTTTTAAAGCTATATGAGTGACAAATCTTTACAGTATACAAGAGCATTCTCTCACAGCAGTTTCAGGTGGTTGTGAGCAGTCTGTGGGTGCCAAAAACAAAACTTGGGAACTCTGGAAGAACAATAAGTACTCTTAGCTACTGAGCCATTGCTCCCTCCTCAAATTTTCAATTGACACAATATTCTGATATATGAAATGGTGGTGATAATCATGTCTACCTCATATGGAAGGTGTTAGGATTATACACACTCACATAGGCAAAGCATATTTAGAGTGCTCTTAACTACCATATGTTCTGCATAAATATCAGCTAAATTATTACAAGATACTCATATGGTAAAGTGAGCACAATTATTTCAAGCCATGTATGATGGCTCATGTAATCCCGGCACTGGGGATGTGAGTGAGCAGGAACAACTTGGGTTCACGGCCAGACTGGTCTACAGAGTGAGACCTTGTCTCAAAATCCAAAGCAGGAGCTGGGGGCATCGCTCAATCATCTGAGGGCTTGCTCAGCAAGCACAAGGTTTCAAGTTCCATCCTTACACCACATGGCACTGGAAATAGCGGGACACGCTTGTGATCTCAACACTCAGGAGGTAGAGGCAGGAGGTTTGGAAGTTCATGGCCAGCCACGGCTACAGAACAAGTTTGAGGCTAGTCTGGGTTCCACGAGACTTCGTCTTGAAAGCAAAAGAAATGTCAGTCAGTGATGCACCGGGAAGAAATGATTGAATTTCAGTTGCCCTGGGGAAGCAGTTTAATCTCCACGGGGCTCGGTCCTCCAGGTAAACCGGAGCATTGATTTCCCCCGACCCCCAAAAAAGGGCCTGGAAAGGGACCAGCTGTTAAGAGCAAGATTTTTTTTCCTAGAGGATACAAGTTTGGTTCCCAGGACTACAATTGCCTGTAGCTTCAGCTCCAGGGGGAGCTGCCCCCGTTAGCCTCTGACACCTGCATACGTGAGCACACATCCAGCCCCACCACACAACTGAAAATCTTAAAAGTAACTAAACACTCCAGGGAGTGGATTTGAGAAGTTGGCCTGCCTTGGACCTCTGCTCTTTCCTTGGCCCTGACTTGAATCAGAAATGCAATTCTTGCTCCAGGCTCAGACCCTTGAAAACACTGTATCTACAGAAGACCCTTTCTCAGGCTCAGACTCTTGAAAACACTGTATCTATAGAAGACCATTCCTCACTATTAACTTTCTAACAGATGGCAGTATTGAGGATGAGGAGAGGCAGAATATGTAGCTGCCTCTGGCTCTTCCAAAATGATATGGGACACAACCCAGCTTTTGGGAGACTCTTCAGTCTGGGGGACCTAGTGATTGATGTGGGAGTCCATTCTGTGTGCTGTGATTACCATTAATGAATAAAGAATCTGCTTTGGACTTATAGCAAGTCAGAACTTAGGTAGGCAGGGAAAGTTAGGCTGAATGCTGGGAGAAAGAAGGGCGGAGTCAGAAAGAAGCTGTGGAGCTGCTGCCAGAGTCAGACATGCCAAAACTTTCCTGGTAGGCCATGACCTCGTGGTGACAAACAGATTAATAGAAGTGGGTTAAATTAAGACGTAAGAGTTAGCCAATAAGAAGCTAGAGCTAATGGGCCAAGCAGTGTTTTAATTAATATAGTTTCTGTGTGATTATTTCTTGTCAAAGTTAGCTGGGTGGCTGGGAAGAACAAGCAGGCCTTCCATGGAACATAGTGATAGTTTGATCATTTTCTGACAATTCAGAAATTCCAGGCCATCTCTATACATATTGTTCAAGACTAATGTAGGCTCCATGAGACCCTGTCTCAAAAAAATATCAAAATTTTAAAAAAAAGCTATAACACTAAAAAGTATTAAAAACCACTGATTCACCTGCTTCCTAAACTGAGGCTGTCACAGAAGTAAAAATTTATGCCAAGTGATTGGGAATAAATAGCTCCCACCCCATGCACTTCAGAAATGTAGCAAGCTTTTAAATCAGTTACGAGCTCACAAATATAACTACACAGAAACTTATTAATTGTAAAATCTTGGCATATAGCTTTGGCTTGTTCCCAACTAGCTCTTATAATGTAAATCAATCCATTTATATTAGTCTACATTCTATCAAAGGGATTACCTCTCTTCCATCTTGTGCTTCCTGTTTCCTCTCTGTGTCTCCTGGCTTTTCCTATGTGCCTAGATTCCTTCTTCTCTTCTTTTCTTTCCTTGGAAATCCCACCTATAACTCCTGCCTAGCTATTGGCTGTTCAGCTTTTTATTACACCAGTCAGAGCAAATATATCTTCATATAGTATACAAATATTCTATAATCTCCCTTCCCATTTATCTAAATAAAAAGGAAAGGCTTTAACTCTAACATAGTAAAACTATGTACATTAAGAACAATTATCAGGTAAGAATTACATTCACAATGTCCAGTCCATTTGTATTTGGCAAATTCAGAGAATGTATTATCTATCTTATCTTAGTCAGTCCAATGTTTTGTACCTAATTTACTTTTTATCCTAACTTGCATTATCATCCTAAAAATACTTTTTAGACCTTAAAACATCTTAGATAAACAATTTAAGCTTTTATGTTTCTTGATCTTAATAAGCTTTTTACCTCTTATGGAACTTTCTTTTCTGAATTTGGTAACAAGGAAAAGTGACTATCTGGTCTTTATCCTTATCAGAGACCCAAAAAGGATATAATATTTCCTGAGTAAACAGGAAGTTCAGGGCAAACAATTTCCAAAACTATAGAAATGACAGAAATAGTTGGCTGCCTGGATAGTCATCCAAGGTTCCTTTGCAACATTGGGGCATCCATCTTTGGCCTACTGACCTAGAATATCTATCAGATGTTTTTGTGAAGCAGGAATTTTGAAGGATTGTCCTACCGTGTCTTGGCAAAATTTGGCAGTTGCCTTGTTTTGTGTCCTGTTTATCCTATTTGGACAGCATACTGTCAACAGTCAAGGTAAGGGAAGTTTCTTGCCCAGTGGCTAGCTTTGACACAATAAAAGCAAGCTCCATATAGAAGTTTTTCAATGCCCATCACCTTTTTTAAAAAAAATAAAATAATTTGATGCTGCTAGGAGCAAACATGTCTCACTGTCATGTAAAGTCTTATGCTATTAAAACATTTTAAACGCCATATTCTGTAGGTCTTTGAAGTGTGTGAAGACCATCTATCTATTTAAAATATTTTTCTCTTTGACCTTTAAAACATACCTAATGTGACTATGAGCTTGATTTTTATAGATGACTATTAACTTGTGTTTATTATCCTAAATAGCTTTCAAGGAATAAATTCAAATTACATTTAAAAATTATCTGCATAGATACAATCTCTTAAACAAGAATAGAAGCATAAATACATTATAATAAAAATAACCTTAAAATTGTATTAATATATAAAAGGCCATATCCATGTAAAATATTTGAGCCTAGTAGTTGTTCAAAAGTAGACTCAACAATCTACCTTTTTATTCCATCATTTCTTGTTGGGGGATGTGGACCCTTAGACCCTGAATTTCCTTGCAGCTTGCAGCTGCTCTGAGAAAAACAACTTTTTTTCCTGTGTTTGCAGCTGCTCTGAGCACGAGACAGGGGAATAGGTTCTGGTGGCTGCAGTTGAAAGATCCCGAGAGCTGGGGCATGGCCAGAGCCCTATGTAAGCTGCCCCTGAACACAATAAAGAGGGCATTTTTGGCATTCTTGTTTCAAGGATGACCCATGTCCCTCGTCTCTGTCAGTGTGTCTTTGTGTGTTTAAATCTCCAGGGCCTTGCTCGGCTCACAAATGTGCATGCTCGTGTAGTACAGATGGTATACTACATGTATGGTACAGGCGTAGCACGGCATAGCGCGGGTGTAACAAGATGTGTGAATGCTCCAATTTCTATGCTATATTCTCTTTATTCCCTCCAGAAAGAGATCCCTGAATGTAATCGCCTTCGTTTAATGTTTTTCTGACCATGACCAGTAACAACTTGTAACCAACCTCCCTAAATGAGAACAAACACCCATAACCTGCTGACTTACCAAAAACCATTCACCCTACCTCTTGAGAAAGTGGGCGTCATGTTTTCTAGACTACTTTCTATTGTCTGGGACTGATGGCATCTTTAGGGGACCCTGCAAAAATTGGGATAATGGTCAAGTCCTAGGAGGACTAGTCATATGATTTATTGTCCAGTCTCTGTGTAATGGGAAAGTATAGAGCTTGTTCGAAGTCCTGGATGGAGTAGTCTGTGAGGCTGGACCATCGCAGCTAGCAGCTTTAAAATTGTTTTGGATGTAGATTTTTGAGGAAATTGCAACAGAGGCATTCTGAGAGGTTGGATCACCTGGCCTACTTGTTTTTATTGGTGTCTGGTCCTTTTGTTCTGAAAACACATAACTGCATTAATCCAAATATAGGATGTGTGGTGTGTACAAGTTAGCTAAGGATTTTTTTGTTTTATATTTGAGCAGGTAAAAGACATCTGTCAACTTTATAAATCCATTTGGTCTGTATAATCAAACTGTAATATAAATCTTTATCCATATGAAAGGGTGGCATATAATAATGTCATGAGGACTCTGTAGCCAACAAGATTTATCATGTCTCATCCAATCTCAGAACTGTTGCCATTTAGAGGGATCAGCATATAAGTCACCTGTCCTGCAGTCTTTTAATTTTTAATGTCTATAGCCAAGATATTTAGGGGATCTCCCCCAATCAAATCTGATCTTTATTAATTTTGAAGAGATTTATAGCTTTTTGTTTCCTGTGGAACAAAGGCACAACCTCTCTCCCAACACAACATATTTTCTGACTTCCATTCTAAAGTTAACACATTCTCAAAATACATAGATTGGTTTAATTTAGCAGTTTCCATAACTCAATGTCTCTCAGAAGCTATTGTTTTTTGTACATTAGCATTTAAAAAATTCAAAGTCAGCAAAGCACCATACAGGATCCAGACACCCTGTGTACTACTCATCTTTTTGTTTTGTTTTTGTTTTTCGAGACAGGGTTTCTCTGTAACTTTGGAGCCTGTCCTGGAACTTGCTCTGTAGACCAGGCTGTATTTCCCATCTTTACATGGCTTATTTCTTATATACGTTACTCCCTCTTTAAAGACTTCGCTTTATTATTTTTAAACTATTTATTTTTCCATGACTTTTATACCCATCAAAAAAAATTTTTTAGCATCCAAGCACATGTTTAAACATACTATATCCATTTAGAACATTTTTGGTCTAGGCCTGACTTTCTGCACGTCTTTGACCTATTTTAACTGCATGAGCCAAATCTTAAACCACTAAGTGGTAGCTGTAGAAGGAGCAGGGGGCTGCGTTCCCGCCCGGCTCCTGACCGCCTGGCTAGCTTATGCCCCGAAATAACAACACACAAATCGTATTCATTTAAACACTGCTTGGCCCATTAGTTTCAGCCTCTTATTGGCTAATTCTCACATCTTGCTTTAACCCATATTTAGTAATCTGTGTAGCACCACGAGGTGGTGGCTTACCAGGAAAGATCCTAACCTGCATCTGTCTCAGAGAGGAGAGTCATGGCAACTGCCTCACTGCCTTCTTCCTCCCAACATTCTATTCTGTCTACTCCGCCTATCTAAGCTGCTGTCCTATCAAAAGCCAAGGCAGTTTCTTTATTAACCAATGAAAGTAACACATAGACATATGACCCTCCTACATCAGGTGTCTAGACTCTCCATTGCATGGCTCAGCTTATTACATGGCCTGGCAGCTGGCTCTTCCCCTTCAGGGTTGGTGAGAGCAGAGCCTCAGGCCTGTGAGCCCCAGCCTGGAGCAGGTCTATCTGTCCTGACCCTCGTAGGTGCTCTACCTGGTATCCCACCACTTAGTAGCGAGTGCTCTGCCTGCTGCTCATAGACCCCATTCAAGTGCTTAACATATCCCACAACACAGAAGCCCAGAAAGAAACCAACCAGACTAAAATGTAAGAATTAACTCTTCAGGGTTGGAGAGATGGCTCAGAGGTTAAGAGCATTGCCTGCTCTTCCAAAGGTCCTGAGTTCAATTCCCAGCAACCACATGGTGGCTCACAACCATCTGTAATGGGGTCTGGTGCCCTCTTCTGGCCTGCAGGCATACACACAGAATATTGTATACATAATAACTAACTAACTAAATAAATAAATAAAAAAGAATTAACTCTTCAGAGGACTGGACTGCATCTGGGCATTGAAGGAACCTCAATGGGAAACTGGCTTTTCCCTGTGTGTGGCTCCAGCCATCCAGGAAAGGCTAAATAACCAGTGTTCTCAGGAAATGGGAAATCCACACGGCATAGTGAATTTGCCAAAAGCCTTTGTGGATCGATCGTGTCTGGTCAAGTGCTATTTCTCAGTTCTACCCAAGCCTCTCATTAAGCCAGGCTGAAGCTGTGGCCTGTGGTGCTCTGGTTCTGTGGTTCTTTATGCTCCCTAAATTATATACAGATTAGGTTTCACAAACGACACCAATGTCAGAGGAGCTCTTGACTCGGGCGTGTGATAGAGCACTCACAGTACAACCACTTCTGAAGGACGAAGACTCAGGATGGCCCAGGCCAGCCTGAGCTACACAGCCTGAGCTACAGTGTTACAGGCCAGCCTGAGCTACCTGAGATTGTCTCAGAGAGAGAGAGAGAGAGAGAGAGAGAGAGAGAGAGAGAGAGAGAGAGAGAGAGAGAGAGAGAACTCAGGAGTTGAGCGTGTTCTTGCATTGGTGTAAGAGGGTCATCTGTCTAGGTGGCTGCTCCTTTTACTACATTGTATGACTTCTGTGGCTTGTGCCCTAGAACCCTAATTAGCAGTTGCAAGGGAATGAGGAAAGGACAGGCCCATGGATGGGAATCAGGTGGGATTCTCCAATGGCTGTAGCCTGGAACCCCAGCATGTTTATAGGTACAGCTTCAGGAGAGCAGGGTCTTCACTAACACAGCTCTCCCACCGTCCCCCCAAAAAGCAAAAGTCCTAGAGACATTTGATGGGGAAGCCTTATTAACCAAATCTTTAAGAGGAGGGACCAAGTTAGGGTGTGGCTTTCTATGACCAGGATTAAAATGGGCACACGGCCCAGGTGCTCTTTCTCTCTCTCTCTCCCTCTCCCTCTCCGTAGTATCTCTCTCTCCCTCCCCTCCCTCCCTCCCTCTCTCTCTCTCTCTCTCTCTCTCTCTCTCTCTCTCTCTCTCTCTCTGTGGCTCCCTCGCCACTCAGCTGAGCTTAGACTTCTTGCTCCAATTTCTTGAGTTTTCCCCCTTAATATAAATAAAAATATAACTGTTTATCTTTAAGCTAGCCTGGTTATTTCCTGAATTGAACCAGTTTCTACAGACATTTAATTATATCTCCCGCAGTCTATGGAAGTTGGGCAAAGCAAAATATCATGGAAAGAGAAGGAGACAGGAAACAGTTTAGTAAACTAGCTAATTTAAAGTTCCAACCTTAACAGCCACATTTAAAACCTATTTTTGTTTTGCTTGGTCTTTTGAGACAGCGTCTCACTAGATAGCCCTGGCTGGCCTGGAACTATGTAGACGAGGTGGCCTAATTAAGGTCTTGAACTCACAGAGATCCACCTGCCCTGTCTCCTGAGTGCTGGGATTAAAGGTGTGCACCACCATGCTTGGTTCCAGCTTTAAACAAAAGCATGGTAGGTCTGAATAATTTATCAAATTTCATTGTTTGTCAAACAATGTCACAGACACTAAACATTTAAAAGAGAATGAAGTCACTTCCCTGGACTAGAAATGAAAACTGAACTCATTTCTTCAACTTAGAACTTTCCAAAAAAGATCATCACCACACAGAAGGACTCTGGAGCCCCTCGGTTTCTCAATCTTTTAGGTAATCCAGCCTTTTAGGTAAAATCAGCAGAAGTGACTGCTTTAAACTTAGCATTTGTACTGATCAGGCTAAAGACCAAAATGGAGTCAGTCTCACCCACACTCTTCTGGTTTCAAGAGACAGAAAACATTTCTTCAGTCCAAGCCCATATCAGATGTTCCCCGGTGTTAACCGATTGGCTGGTCCCTCTGATAAGTGTTCTAGCTTGTGGAACAAAGTGTTTTCCCATTCTGACACAGAAAACAATGTCAACCAAGCCAGGGGTGGTGGAGCCTGCCTGTCACAGCAGTATGGAGGCAGATGATGGAGGAGGGTCATCTGTCTATCTGTTGTTTCATTGGTTAATTAATAAAGAAAACTGCTTGGCCTGATAGGTCAGAACATAGGTAGGCGGAGTAGACAGAACAGAATTGTGGGAGAAAGAAAGCAGAGTCAGGCAGATGGTTCAGGCAGTAGTCATAGGCAGTCGCCATGCCTCTCCTCTCTTGAGTCAGATGCAGGTTAAGATCTCTCCCGGTAAGCCACCACCTCGTGGTGCTACACAGATTACTAAATACGGGTTAGTCAAGATGTGAGAATTAGCCAATAAGAGGCTGAAACTAATGGGCCAAGCAGTGTTTAAATGAACACACGTTCCGTGTAATTATTTTGGGTGTAAAGCTCGCCTGTTGGCGGGACGCAGCCCCGCCGCTCCTACTACAGGCAGAGGTAGACAGATTGCCTCTAGTTTGAAGTTGATACGGTCTGCTTTGATTCCAGACCAGCCAGTGCTGCATAGTGAGACCTTGTCTTAAAGCAAAACAAATGAAGCCAGATCTTTAAATTAAATTAAAAAGACCATTTAAAGGTCTTGAAAGTGTGATTTTAAAGAAAGAACATTTGTGTGTGTGTGTGTGTGTGTGTGTGTGTGTGTGTGTGTGTGTGACACATGTAGTCTGACTTGTGGGAAGTAAGTTCCCTCCTAACGCCACGTGGGTTTGGGGGTCAAACTCACGTTGTCAGACTTGATGGGAAATGCCCGTCCGCCCTGAGTCATCTCTTTAGCCCGTGGGTTTGTCCTTGGTAACCCTTCCTTTAAATCTTTCCCGAGGTTTTCCTGGCAGGAAACATCTGATGGAGGGAGCGTCTTGGCAAGCATGGGTCCTACCTCTCCTTTCACACTTGCTTTTCACCCGCTTTAAAAAAAATCAAAGCTTTTCTTTCATTCTCTCTCAGTGGTAAGCCACAAAAGTTGCTAGGGCAGAAAGAAATGAATGACTTTGGTTATTGCGTCTCAAACCCTCTTTTAATCACGCTGCTATAAATACCTGTCTGTCCTCCCGACTTTGTCTCTCTGAAACTTCGCTCCCAGTCAGGGTGGAACAGGGTCCCAACAGTTGCAGCTTCCGTACCCCTCCACTTAGCCAAAAAGAAGAAAAGGGTCACAGTGCATAAACCAATGTACCGCTCCAACAGAAGACCAGGGTTCGTTTCCCAGAGCCCTGTGGTGGCTCACATCAGCCTGTGACTCCAGAGGGATCCCACATCCTCTTCTGGAGTCTGAATCCACTGTCCTCACAGGCACATACATACAGACACATACCTACACACACAATTAAAAAAGAAAATAAATCATTTGCCTGGGAATGGTAGTGTATAACTTTAAAGATCAGTTCTCAGAAGCCAGGGATGGGTGCATTTGGAGCTAGCCTGGTTTAAGGCAGTGAGTTCCAGACTAGCCAGGGCTACATAATGAGACCTTGCCTAGAAGTAAATTTAAAAAAAAGTACGCTTTTAAAAATTGCATATTTAGAGAAAAAGAAGAGAAAGGAAAAACAGTTTCTTAGCGAGCTTTGGAGATGTAACTTGAGAGCCATCAAAATGATAGTTTGTCTGGAGCCCGTAGAAGCCAGAAGAGGGTGTTGGATCCCCTGGAACTAGAGTTAGAAATGATTGTGAGCTGTCATGTGGCTGCTGGGAACTGAACCTGGGTCCTCTTAACCACTGAGATACCTTTCTTAAAACTGATTGTTTAAGATTGTCAGCACTGGGCCTTGTGCATGCCGGGCGAACATGCCAGGCTACCAGTGATCCACCTCCAATTCTGATTTCTGCTGACTCACCCTGCAATCCAGGGATCCAGTGTCATCTAGTGTCAAGGTCCCTACAAGATGAACAGAACTTCCTTGGATACTGTGATTGACAGTTTCCTGCCCAAGCCGGTAATGGCATGTAAGGTTATAAAGAGCACACCAAGACCAGGCTTGCCCCTGGCAGTGCTGCCCCAGGAAGCTTGATGGGCCCTCTTAGCCAGATGGTGTTTGTTGTGGACTTAATGATGTCCCGTGGAGCGCCCGGTGCTGGTTAAGTCATTTCTGAAAGGGCACAGCAGTTTGTAGAATGAGAGAGTAGCCAGAGAGATGGCAGAGAGGAGAAATGACGCCACTTACGGGACAAGGGTGGAGTCTTTCATGTGGGCTCTGTATCTGCATGCATCCAGTCCAGTTTTGTGACCCAATGAGTTTATTGGAGACAGTCCACTGGGTTATGAGAGCACGGGTGAAGGGTATTGTACGGCTTTTTCCTCAGGGCCATTCACACGTTGGTGAAGAAACTACCCTGGCCAGGGGGTGAACGACAGAGTGACAGCCAGGCCTGTGGTAGTGGAACTTTCTGGTCACAGGACACCATGATTTTTCCTTCAATACTGCAACTGCCCTTAAGCAAATGCTGTCCCACCGGCAATTGTAACTCTGAAGCCACCCTCAGTGGTTTGGCCAAGGCTGCAGTCAGGCAGCAATTCTGTTACCTAAGGCACTGACTCTATCATAGCCACTAAGGGAAACTCTATCTAAATCTCTATTCTTCAATAGAACTCAGGATTCAAAGGTTGAGGTGAAATTCTTCAGAGAGGCTGAATAAAAAGTAGCCAATCTTCTCCCCCGAAAAGAGCGGTCCTTCTGCTTCCCCCCAGTGAAGAACCCCACCTATACTTAGTTCCTCCCTACCACTTCCTGCCAGCTAGTTGCTCAGCCTCCTGACCCCAGGTTAATTTTATTTAACCAAACAATGTAACACGTGTTTGCATCGCTAACAAAAGCAGCAGAAACAAATGTAACACACCTTTACACAGTTAAAATAATAGTCTACAACAAGACCATCACTTGGGAGTCTGTCACTAACTCCTCCCTGACCCCTCCAACTGTGGTCTTGGGAGATGCTGGAGTATACTGTTAAAAATAATCCTTAAAAAGAGCCTTTCCGCTGGCGCAAAACACTCCAATCAAACCAGATTAGACTGAATCAAAAATTCCCATATTTAATAAATGCCACATTCCCGGGTGGACGGGGACAGCATGGCAGGGAGAGGAGCCCACGCAAACCTGTAGACCACAGGCCACGTGTTCCTTTTTCTGGGAGCTAGCCTAAATACTCAGTGGGAGTGGTCCTGACCCTCCCTGAGGAGAGGGTCAGCGCTTGTCAGGCTGGGAGTTGGAGTCCAAGCGCTTGGCAGGCTGGGAATTGGAGTCCGGACCAGGGCAATTCCCAGGCCAGGGGCTGGGGTGACACTTCCAACTCAATATTACATATATGAGGTAGTGGGAGTCATCCATTGCAGGCGGGACTTTGGCGATGCTGCCGTCATGGGGTCACCTGTGGCCCTTTAGTAAACACTCAGTGACTTTGCCGGCATCTGTACTTCCGTCTGCCGTTGATTGGTACCCTGCTGGGGAGTGAACGGATGTTTCTTCATGTTTTCCCAGAAAATGTGGACACAGTAAGAGGTTAACGTTCACTTACATGGGTGACTCAGGCAGCTGTGTTACCCCAAAGCCCAGCCTGGGTGACAATTCACAAAGCTGCATGGTTGAAGCCTCACTGCCGTCAGCCTCCTCCTCCTATAGACTTCCCGACCTTTCAGGACCACAGGTGTATGGGGCAGGAGAGATTGGGTGACAGGACTCCCAGGTGTGTTATGCTCAGAGGACAGAGTTCCACAACTGGGCCACCTCATAAATAAGTTACACATATATTAAGTTAATTAAAAAATTTGAGACAGTTTTATGTAGTCCAGGCCAACCCTGAACTCTCTCTTGAGACTGGGTCTCACTAAGTAGCCCTGACTCTCCTAGAACTGACTAACAGAGATCCCATTGCCTCTGCCTCCTCAGTGATGGGATTAAAAGGCCTGTGTCACCACACCCAGTGGACTTTGAGCCCTACTGCTTGCGTGTCGCAGGCGTCGGGAGGACAGGGATGTGTTCCCATGCGCTGGGATGTTCTTTTGAATGTACAGCACCCTTATAGGAAAATCCCTTTAGTTAGCTGTTTGGGCAGACTAGGTGGTTCAAGTTCCCGTGTCTTCATTTGCTGAGAATCTTTGCTCACTGTCCACCACCAGCCATGTTCTCCATCTTTCCCTGTATTCACGTCCTGTCAATAAGTCCTGCATGTGCTTCCTAGAACTGCTTCACGCTTACTGGGCAGACAGATGTGGACCGCATTTATGCAGTGGTTCCCATGTCTGTGGCTCTGAATCTGGGACTAGGGCATCTCAGAGGAGCATGGCAGGCTTGCAGTGGTCACATGTGCACCCGCCTCTGCCCCATTTCTTCCTGCCTTCCTTCCTCCCTCCCTTCCTTCCTCTTAAATTACTTAAAGAGTAATAGGTTTCTTTATGGCATTTTCATAGCACTATGTTGTTCGCTTCCCTGCCTTTCCCCCCATGGTCCCTTCCCCATCTCTCTGCCTTCACCTTCCCCACTATGCTCCTTTACCCCTAATATTTCCCCCTCACTTGTGTTCTGTTTTTCTTCCCACACCCCGTCCCCCCACAGCTTCCCATCTCGTGAACCCCCAGCTAGATTCCTGGACTCACTCCCACCTAGCTACAAATATTTAACAATTAGAAGCTAGGATCCCCATATGGGAGACAGCATATGGTCCCTGTCTTTATTCCCTGTGATGGGTGTAAAGTGATGGTTAATTTCGACTGTATACTTTGTTACACTGAGAACGACCCAGAAGAGCTGCTGAGCCAAAGGGATCCTGTCATCTCCTAACTTGGTTTCTGTTAGGTTTTTCCTCACTCCAACCAGGAAGTAACTAACATGCACAAGGTCCACACTGTGTCGAGCATCACAGGTCACACAGGGATGATGTAAAATATAGGGGAAGAGAGAAAAAGTATAGGAGAGGGTGTAATCGCTTTAGATGTGGACGCTGCCTCATTTTTATCCAAATTTCAGTGTCTCAGGAGTTTGCTAGCCCAGCGGCGGAAAACCTTACACTTTACCCTGGTCAGTTCTTGTCAGTTTGAGACAAACTAGAGTCATCTGGGAGGAAGGAACCTCAACTGAGAAAATCCTCTACTCTCCTTCTTCCTTGAGCCTAGATTCCTCCTCCTCCTCCTTATTCTCTCTGCCTACCAGCCCTGCCTATTCCTCTACTGCCTAGCTATTGACTGTCTAGTTTTTCATTAGATCCATCAGGTGCCTTAGGCAGACAAGGTGAAGTAGCAACACACCTTTACATAATGACACAAATGAATCACATCTTTACATTGTTAAACAAAGGCAGCGCAGACAAATAAAGCCCACCTTTACACGGTTAAAGTAATATTGCTTAATGCAAAGGAATGTAGCACATCTTTGCCTACTTGAGGAAATAGCCCTCAATCTGTGTGGGCAGCAAGCGCTTTTAACCAGGTCTCCAGCTCTAGGACATGAACTTTAAAAGCGGAGCACCAGAGCTGGGGTTCGTGCATCTATAGGAGGCAGACCGATCTCTGTGAGTTCAAGGCCAGCCTGGTCTGCACAGTGAGTCTGAGGCCAGCTACACAGTGAGACAGGAAGAACCTGACAATGCATAACACAAACTGTTCTCTATGAGCCATGAAGGAAATATCTGTTGTCGGTTTTTAAGCCTCATCTAATTAGGCTTAATGTCTTCCTCTTAGAACGTGAGATGTGAGGCTATTTTGGTGAAATATAAAATTCTGAGCTTGTTTCCAAAAATACACTGTACTCTCTCATGGCTGCTCAAGTCCCTTCCCCTCTGCCGATCCTGCAGAAAGAGCTTGAAGGTGGCCGGGGGGCCTTTCAGGCTAAGGCTGTCCTCTGTGTACAGAGAACAATGGGGCGTACAAAGGACGGGGAGGGAGGAGCAGGCGCTGGTGTCTGTCGTGTCTGAGAGGGGCCTGGGATACCAGAGCAGTTACCTCATCCGTTTTCCCTGCGACACTGGACTGCCTGCATTCCACCTAACACATGGCCATCCCATGACAGATTTGTGTGGTGTGCTGAGGGACGAGGTCATCTGTGAATCTGCCTCTCAAACAGGTTTGCCACATGGAGGTCTACAGAAGCTGAGCTAAGGAGATTTGAAGATTAATTAGGTCATGGAGTGTTCATTGCTTGGGATAACTGATTGAGACATCTGTGAGAAAAAAAAAGCAAACACAAATAAGAAAAATGGAAAGAATAAATGCAGAATAAAGAAAATAGCAGCAGTGTAACCCAAGACCACATCACATCTATTGTGGCTGAGTGAATTGATTTGAGCTCTTATCACAAGGGCTCCTGGTCCACGTTATGAAAGGAAAGTGGCAGAGCAATAGTAAGCTTTCCTCCAGGCCCATGATCTAGATTTTGGACCCCTTAAATCTTATTATATATGGATTCCATATATAATAAGTGGGCCTTTAATATAATGAGTGGGCCCTTAATAAAAAAGTAAGTGGCTGTGGAAAGAAAAGTTTATCTGAGGGATCAAACTGCTGGGCTGTCTGCGCAGGAGGGCAGTGTGTAGACAGAGCAGGAAAAGCCTTGTTAATTTGATGGAGACAGAGAAGGAAAGGTGTGGGCCAGAAAAGCCTGGGGATTAGTGCGAGGTTAGTCAGGCACTAGATGCCCTTGCCAGAGGCTGGGCTAGGGAAGCCGGGGCTTTCCTGGTAAACAGACAGCCGGATGCTGAGTTTACTATTTTTCACCCCATACAATACTTCTGTCCACCTGGTCAAGTCACAGTCCTGTTTGAGACATTCTCACCAGCACTGCCATTTGGGGGCCCCACTTTGGGTCCAACAGTAACATTTGTGCCTTGGTTCCACCAGTACATCTTGCAGTCAGGTGGTTGTTGGAGTCACAGGTTCATAGCTGGGAGTTACTGGTGATCACCTTTCTCCTCTGGTGGCGCTCAGCCTGCCTCCCAACCCAGCATGCCTTCCAGCACCGTGCATTGCATGCTAGTCTGTAGGGATGGAGCGTCAGCTGGGCACTAGCTCGATTTCTTGATGACGTAAGTGAGTTGTGTCTTATTGTCAGGTTGTGAAGAGAAACCAATAGCCCTGGCAATAGCCTGTGATGTCTGGGAATCCATGGGATCCCTTTGGCCAACAATTCAACAAAATACAACCTATCCCTGGCACTGGAGGCCCGACATGGTAGCATAAGATGTCTCTTTGGGCAGCATCTCCCCCATTACATCGTGATTCCCCTTAAGTTCTCTTATCGGTATATATTTTAGGAATTTCTATAGCACTAGGTTTCCACACGGCTTTCCGAATGGCCTCTAGTGTTCTTTGTCCCTCCCCGTACATAGCCCCTCCTTTACTCTTCACTCGTCCCTATCAATCCTAGTTTAATTGCCCTTTGTCTCTTTAGAATACTCTATTTCTGCTTTCCGGGATGGTCCGCCCTTCTCCCTGGTCCTTTACCATCTACCCGTCCTCTGTGATCATAAATATTTAGAGCTGAAAAGTGAACACTCACACATAAGAGAAACCTCATTATCTGTCGTTTGGGGTCCGGGTGACCTCATGGTGGTTGTCCCCAGCTCCATCCACTTACTGACACACTTTATTTTTCTTAACACTTGAGTAATTTCCTTTGTGTAAATGGACCACATTTTTATTACTCATTCATCAGTTCATTGACGGACATGCAGGCTGTTTCCAGTTCTTTTTTTTTTTTTTTTTTTTTTTTTTTTGGTTTTTCAAGACAGGGTTTCCCTGTAGTTTCTAGAGCCTGTCCTGGAACTAGCTCTTGTAGACCAGGCTGGCCTCGAACTCAGAGATCCGCCTGCCTCTGCCTCCCCAGTGCTGGGATTAAAGGCATGCGCCACCACCGCCCGGCTTGTTTCCAGTTCTTGGCCATAATGAGCAGAGTGGCCGTGAGTCTGGATGAGCCGTAAGATGTAGGTCCTTTGGACATCGGCCCAGGAGTGCTAGAGCTGGGTCTCTAGGTAAGCCGATTTTCAGCATCTTGAAGGCCCCCTGTGGTGGGTCATATCCTGGCCAGGTGACTGACAGGCCCAACTACTTAACTCTTTAGGGAGAGATCAGTAGAAGACAGTATAAGAACTTTGGGGGCAGATCAGAAGTCCCTTCTCCACTCTGGCTGGAGATTGAATTTAGTTCGGTTCCTTTGTTGATTAGGACGAAGTAGGTCTCCTTTAAAAGGGCCTCAACAGAGTTCTGATGTTTCCACTTTGCACACGGAGTTTTACCTGGGAAGCAGCAGGTGGGGTTCAAAGCTAACCAGGTGGGGGAGGGATCCACCCTTTACTGACCTCCGAGAAAGTAGTTCTCTGTTCAGCTACTTAATAGCAGGACTTTGGAACCAGGTGTATTTTAACTGCCTTCTCTCTACAATACAGGGCCAGCTCCCCATTTCAAGATCAGCGAGGTCAACCCAGTGCCCACAATTGATTTCGGAAGGAGGGGGGCTTACCGCCTGTAGGCTGACACTGACCCAGAATCCTTGGGACCAAGTGTATCTTAGTAACTATAGACAAATACGCCCCAACATTAAAAAGAAAAGAAGAAAATAGATATAAGAGAGACTCTTCAGGAACAGGCCAGGGTTTGCAACTTGGCGCCGGAGAGCAGATGGAGGGGACTAACGCTGCCCCACTCTTCCCTATCCTTTACTAAGCCCAGAAACTTTTCCAAGCCCCGTTGCTACGCTACCAACGTTGCTAGCATGGCCCTCTGTCAGGAAAATGTCAAAGTAGTATACCTGGCCATTTTAAATTATGTGTCCCGAGTGCAGGCACTCAGAGCCCAGCTGCATGGGATCCCTGGAGGTGGGGGTGGACATGGGTGCTAGGAATCAAGCGCTCATTCCCTCAACCATCCCTCCAGTCCCTCGTTTTTTGTCTCGGAGACAGGGTCTCACTGTAGCTCAGGTTTGGCCCCAACAGCGCCACAATCATTCATCAGCTAGGGTTAAAAGCGACAGCCACCTTGCTAGCAGGGACGCTGTTTTGCCTGAACAGGACGAGTGGCACGGAGATTGCTTCCGAGGCTGACAGCAGGGTAGCAAGGCCCTGAGGGCGCAAATGCCGGTCCCCCCCCAGCTCAAACCCTAGTCCTTTTCCCTCCCGAGTTCCAGAGAAAGCCATTGTGATGTAAATGTGTCGCAGAAGTGTCCTGGGTCCTGCCCTACTGAGTTGTTGAGTAAAACGCTTGTGCTCCTGGGCCCTTGATTCGCATGCCCAGCCCCGCGTGACTGAACGCATCCACAATACGGAGATGCTGCAGCGTCTGCGCTCCTCCCTGTGCCGGGTGCTCGCCCGTGGCTCAGCATTCGGACCTCCAGGGCTCGCCACGCGGAACTGCAGCCCCGGGCTTGTAGGATTCGCCGTGCGCCACGTGTCGCCGCTGCGCCACGCATTCCCACGCGCCCGCAGCTTCGTCATGGCCTGCTTGCCCCGGGCAACTGCAGCCCTGGCCCGCCAGGTACTCGCTTGGGCGAGGGGCGTCAAGGCCCAGCATCCCTTGGGGGAGTCTGGGGGTCACCGCTGGAGGGCGCCACGAGGCCCTCGGGATCACCGCAGGGCGCCACAGCTCATGAGGGGATGCCAAGGGGGAATCGGGGGTCGTCACGGAAGACATAGGGATTGAGATACTCGGGATCACAGCGGAGGTCGCTACCAGGGGACTCGGGGATGGAGATGATTCATGGGTGCTCCCGGGTCGCCACCAAGGACTCAGGGACTCCTAGTGTCTCCAGGGAATTCTGGGGTCATCCTGGGGGTCTCAACCGGACATGCGGGGGGGGGGGGTCTCTACTGGGGACTGAGGATTTATTGTGGGGATTCAGGGGTCGCCACTGGGGAAGCCAGAAGGTCTTGGGGGAAACTCATGGTTCAATGGAGACGCTAGAGTTGTCACAGGGATGTTGGGGTTACAAACTGGAAAAGGGAGAACTTGAGGGTCCCTACAGGGACACCAGGGATGCGCGTGTCACAGTCTGGAAATCTGGAGGATGAGGAAACGCCTTCCCCACCTCAAAATATCCCACCCCAGCCTCTGCAAGCCTGGACCCCTTCCTTCCCTCCTTTCCAGTTATTTAGCAAATTAGCGTCCAGCTTTTTGAATGCCTGCCCCTTTCCCTAGTTAATTCCGAACTTCGGTGTCTTTTATTTATTTAATTGCCAACAGTATTAAGAGGTTTTGTTCAAGTGTGAGGTTTTGGCGGCGCCAAAGTACCAGGGACCCTGCGGGTGGAGAAAATGGTTCCAGCCAGTCAGTCCGCGCCCCCTCCCTCTTGAAGCTGCTTGCCTATTGTGCGCCTCTGATTGACAAGACCACGGGGCTGAACGCGCTTGGGAGATTTTTTTTCCCCCTATAAATGGCTTAAGCCCTCGGTCTAGACGACTCACTTGGACATTCGGGAGACAATTGCTTTCTTGTTCATTGCGGGTGAACCCTGGCTCCTGGGTTGACCTGGAATTTAAGGAGCCCCTCCCTAAACTTCTAGAAGATAAGCCAGACCTGGGGCCGGTTGGGAGGCTGGGTCGTCATTCTGGTTGGAGCTGACGCCGGGTATTGAACCGTCCAGGCTCGGCTTTTCCATCTTCTGTGATGGTGAGTCCCTTGATCAGGTACCCGCAATGACCCACCTGACTTTGGTTAATGGAGGTTTATTTTTACTTTTAAGGACTGCAGTAATGGAAGCCCGGCGCCCTTTGCTGGAGAAAGAGGATCAGAAGTGGCCGACACTTTCAGGGTAAGTCTGCAGGAGGTTAAGTTGCTAGGTAATGCATTTCACATTGAGATTGGGGGTTGGGGAATTTTAATTGTAAATGTACACAGATTTCTTGAATTTTAAATTACAGCCGGTGAGGGAAAAAGTCATTCGAGCTTCCAGTCAGCAAAACAAAATCCACGTAGCAGCAAACTGCTTGTTCTATTTTATGAATCATTCATTTTATTGGCAAAGAGTCAACTGATGAACAGGAACCTGAGTTTTTGTTTTGATCTTTTATTTTTGTTTAATTGAATCAGCTTAACCCTTCACTCTGCTCCTCCAAGAAAAAGACACCGTGACTTCCCTCTTTAAAAAAATCCATAGAACTCACAGTCCAGTGTTTCGTTTTCTTTCCGTCTGAATTATGTGGTTTATGTATGATGTGGCCTCCTGCTTCCCGGGAGAGTTACTGAAGGGATGAAGATAAAGATCTCCTCCGAGTTCTTCATCATCCACCCCACCCCACCCCACAGGGTTGTGTGGTTCTTCATGGGTGCTTGGCTCTGCCACTATGTTGGCTCTGATACCCACTGCCAATTGTCATCCATAGAACAGAATGTCCTTCTGACCTCACATCCTGGCAGAGCTCAGGGAGGGGCTGAAACCTGACTCATCATTTTTGTGCCACAGGGAAGACTTGGTGTGTGGGGGCAGTGCTGGGAACAAGGGTGCGTGCTACATTCAAGATGAGCCTCTGCTCACAACCATTGTGTTTTAAACCAAAATATAGTAAAACATGCTACAGTAAGCTGCTGTGGATTTTGTCTCTGTGATTTCTGGTGCACTAAGCAATAGGCTTAACCGCTAATCCTTATAGACTGCTTGGGAGCTTCCAAGACTGCCCTGGTCAGTGGAGGTGGGGTGCAGTTCTCCCAGAAGTGCTTGCCTAGAATTCCATCCCCAGTATTTTCCAGAACTCGGTTATAATACATGAAAAGCTTGGGATCCTTCTGGCTGTCCTGGAACTCCATACAAACCTCTTGCTAACCTTTGTAAGACAGAGATTCAATTTCTCAAAAGAAATTATTATATGTTTTTTTTAACTGAAAAGACTTTTATACAGAGTATTCATTGCAAGATAAAGTTCATAGTGAAGGTAATGTGTTTGTTAGCTGAAATTTGTATACAACTTTGTTGTGTGTGTTAATGCCATCTACTTGTCCTGAGTTCTTGGTGTGGCTTGAGACAGTATTGATAATCTGGGGAATAAGATTGATGGATTTTATTGAAAGCTCAGTGTTGGCTGTTGAACCCAGGGCCCTTGTACACACTAAGCCCAGAGTGTCTTTGACTGAGTCACACCCTTAGCCTGGATCTGTCATCACCTTGCTCCCAGGTCTCTCCTAGGTCCCTTTCCCACTGTGACGGGGTCCCATTAAAGGGAAGGTGATGTTTTCCAGCTGGGCCCAGAAAGCCCATCTTTGTTTCTATCTAATGCTTTACAAATTAAAAACAAATCTATTGTCATTTTAAAATTTTCATTTGTTTATTAATTATCATGGGAGGGCACCGTGGTGCAAGTGTGGGTGTCAGGGGGCAACTCGGAGGGGTTGTTCCTACCCTTCCCCACCATGACTTGAGCACCCTGGAGCGAGCCTATAGGCGTGTGTAGTGCGCCTTTGCCCTCAACCACCTTACAGGCCTTTTTTTTTTTTTTCATGTTTTCTAAAGATTTGTTTTTGATTATGAGAGTGTGTTTGTGTGTGTGCAGTAAGTGTGCACATCTCTGTGAGTGCCCTTGGAGATCAGGATGTGCTGTATCCTCTGAAACTGTAGCTACAGATGGTTGTGAGCCCCTGGACTCGGGTGATGAGAATCAAACCTGGGTCCTGGTTTGGCCTGCACTCTAGCAGATGAGCCATCATTCCAGCTCATTCTTTTAAGGAGCTGTGTGTGTTCCCTGTGAGTCTTACTGTGGCCACCAGGGTCCTCTTTGAAAGAGATGAGCTCTCTGCGTCTTACATTGCCCCTGATTGACCCCAAAGCTGTAGCATCTTCTTCTTCAGACCCCCTTAGGTTCTCAGAGAGGAGCCATAGAAAGCACTGAGCAGATCAGGGCATGTGTTTGTTTACTTATTTTGTATACGTGGATGGGTCCATGCCTGTGAAATCAAAGAACAACTTGTAGGCCTTGACTCTCTCCTTCTACCATGTGGGTTTCAGGTTTTAAACTTAGGTCATCAGGCAAAAATCACCTTTACCCACTTAACCATATAGCTGGCCCAGAAACTTGTTTTTAATATTCTCGGTGTTTATCCATATATCTTATTATTTTCTAGTTACCATCTTCCAATGTCCATGATATAAAACATCCCTGTACCAATACTGGTTGGTTGGTCCCCTCCCCTTTTTTTTCTTTCTGAGAGAAGGTCTCACCATTTCAGCCTAGACTGGCCTTGAACTCCTAGAAATCCACTTGCCTTAGCCTTTCAAATTCTGGGATTAGAGGTGTATACTAGCCATCTGACATTCTTTTTAAAGATTTATTTCATTTTTACTTTGTGTGTGTGTGTGTGTGTGTGTGTGTGTGTACCACATGCATGTCTGGTGTCCACATAGACCTGACCAGGATGTCGGATTTCTTGGACCAGCATTATGGATCAGTGTAAGCTGTCATGTGGGTGCTGGAATTGAACCAGGCCCTCTGAAAGAGCAGCTGTGGTCTTAACTGCTGAGCCATGTCTTCAAGCCTCACCCCACCTCCCTGCACCCCCAGGCATTGCCTTTACTCAGGACATAGAGACCGGTGCATCTCTGAGCTCAAGGCCAGCTAGGACTATATAGTGAGAATTGCAGAGATTTCCTCAAATAAAGGAATTTGGAGTTCTTGGTGTAATTATGATGGCCACAAAATTTTGTGTTGCTGAGAAAAAACTGGATCCCGGGCATTCTTTATGTTCAATTCTGGATGAGAGGGGAAGTAGTCAGGGAGGATGCTGTGGGTCACACAAACAGAAGGAACGCCTGGAGGTTTTCTCATTTAGACTTTCCACGAGCGTTTGAAATTTCTTCATGGTTTATTTATGTGTTTGTATGGATGTTGCTGTGTGCGCGGTGTCTTCGGAGGCCAGAGGAGATGGCAGAAGGTGCTGGAGCTGAGGCTAAGCTTGTCTGTGAGCTGTATGACTGTGCTGGGAACTGAACTCTGTAACACTAGCCGGTGCTTTGACCTCCAAGCCATCTCTTTGACCTAGAAGAAACACTAATGAGCATAAATGTCCTCTGTGTCTCGGCTTGGCCATGAGGCAGCCCTAGTGCTTGGGTTTAGCCTGGGGAGCCTGGGTGGCCCCACTTCTATTTTCCCACCTTTTGTAATGCTGCCCAGTATTTTACACAGTAGGCCAAGTTCTCTACCCTGAGCTACGGGCCCAACTCTGGAAGCATTGTAGGCAAAGGTTCAGAATGTAGAATTCTAGAAACTAGACCGTGGCCTGGGGATTTGAACTTGGGTCTTCTTCGTTTACAGCAAGGTTTATTCCCCACTGAGCTATCTGCCTTGACCAACCGTGGGGGGGAAAAAAAAAAAAAACTATCAGCTAGATCGCATTTCAGAAAAATGGACCTAGAAACTTTAAGGGCTGGAGGTTTAGACTTATTTGTTCCAGGTTTCAAAGGTGATATTTAGCTGGGCAGACACGGTGAGAGCCACCAACTCTCCTGCTGATCTCCCAGGTTTGAGGGCCGGGGCCTGAATAACCAGTGGAATGGAGGTAGGGAAATCTGGAGAAGCCTCGCAGACTAAAGTCAACATTGCTCAGATTCTTTTACCTATATCTCCTTAAGTGTTTCCCACCCTAGCTGGCTTGCTCATGCAACTGATAAGCCACCAGGAAATGAGGGACAGACTCCCCCCCATCCCTGGTGATGGCCCCTCCCACAGGCTGGCCTGCGGTAGTGTGGCTTCCTGTACCTGCTGAAGTTTTGGAGACTACATTCCTGGGGAAGGAGATAACCAAGGCTACAGTCTAGGCCTCTGAGAACTGGAACATGATTGGCGTGTGGGGACATAGCCTCCTAATTTGGTCCACCCCTTGCCTGGTTTTCCCAGCTGTGACAGCCATAGGACCTCTGACCCTTTCTCTGTTCCTTCTCTCATTCCTTCCTATATTCCTGCTGCAGGGCCTTTACTATGACCTGCTTGGCTCATCTGCCTGAAGTATGTCAGTCCTAGGTATATAGATAGATGTCAATCCTAGGTATATAGATAGTTGTCAATCCTAGGTATATAGACATCAATCCTAGGTATATAGACGTCCCTCCGCCGGCTCTCTGTGCTCAAGACTGCTCAGCTGCATCCACAGGATTGTAGAAAGCCAAGACTAACGTTCCCTTCCCTGCCTGTCACTTTTAATTCAGATGGCTATTGAAAAGTGAAAGTATTTTTTTTTTATGCTTGAGGACAACTTTATTAACGTTCAAGAGAAAAATAGCAGGGTGGACAAGCTGTAAATCTTGATAGCTGCCTGGAGGAGGTAGTTGATAAGGGGAGGAGAGAAAGCCTTGTTGAAGAACCATGGGCATTCTTGATTACTTAAAACGGAAGTCAGGGCCATGGATGGCTCAGTGGGAAAAGGTTGCTGTATAAGTCTGATCCCTGCATGGTGGAAGGAGAGTGCCACCTCCCAAAAGTTGCCCTCTGACCCCCACAGATGTTGTGGTGTGCCCACACACACTTATCATGTGTACATACACAATAATAAATACAATTCTAAACCACCCGTGTGCATTGGCTGTGCAGTGTTTAAGTTAGGTCTGGAGGGCTGGAGAGATGGCTCAGAGGTTAAGAACACTGGCTGCTCTTCCAGAGGTCGTGAGTTCAATTCCCAGCAACCCCATGGTGGCTCACAGCCATCGCTGATGAGATCTGGCACCCCCTTCTGGCCTGCAGGCAGACATGCAGGCAGAGCACTGTTTACATAATAAATAAATAATGGGCATTACTTTTTAAAGACAAGGTATGTCTGGAATTCAGTCTCATCCTTCAGCGCACACTGTCCATCTTCAGCCTGCCCTGTTCTGTGTCTTCCTTGTCAGAGACCATGGGTGGGGCTGGTCATGTAGCCCCTTTAGTAGAGTTCTTGCTCAGTGTACCCCACTTAGACCTGGGGTGGTGGTGCGCATCTCTAACTCTCAGGAGGCAGAGGCAGCCTGAGTGACAAGAGTCAGACAGGACACCCCCACCCCACCAAATGCTTTCTCCTCTCTACCTAGGTTTTTGTTTGTTTGTTTTTTACTGTTCTCTAGCTGTTCACAAGTTAGGGATCAGCACTGAGGTGACTTTGGCCATTCGTGATGGTCCAGCCCGCTTTGTGGGGAGTGCCTAGGGCAGTTGTTTCCTGTGGCCCTTGTTGCCCTCGCTCCTGTGTCCCCGAATAGGAGGGCTTTGTTCATCATCTCATCCCCCCAGAACAGAGGGCTTGTATCTGAGGCTCCATTCTCTGCTGGTCCATCTTCAAAGAGGAGAGCGCTTTGATGCGCTCATCTCTGCCCTGCGCATCTGGAGGCATGGGAGGCTTGTGCCCACAATGTCCTGGGAAGATGGATGCAGCCATGGGAGCAGTGGCTCCGTCCTCAAGGGTCCTCCTGCCACTGTGAGCAGCACTGTTCCCTGGAGGATGCCCCTCCTTTCTGAAAGGTCCCACTCGAGTCTGGTGGGAGTGGGGAACAGCCCCTCCCCTTCCTGCATCTTTCCCCCCACCTACCATGTGGGTCCATCCCTGAGGTCTGCTTCTCATGACTTTACAGCCAAAGTCATTGCAGAGATTTGTTTGTGAGTTAGCCTTGTTATGTAACCTTGGCTGGCCTGGTACTCGCTATGTAGCCTAGGCTGGCCTCATATTTGTGACTCTCGTCCTCCTTCAGCCTCCCGAGTGTGGGCATAACAGGTGTACAGTGCCACACTGTTGCAGGGATTATTGATTTCTATAAGAATATGTTTTTCGATGTATTCATTTTATTTTACATGTGTTTGGCCTTCACGTATGTGTGTGCATGCACTGTGTACATGCTTGGTACACACAGAGGTCAGAAGACAGCGTCTGATCCCCAGGAACTTTGGATATCTGAATGGTTGTGAACGCCACCATGTGGGTTCTGGGAATTGAGCTTGGATTTTCTGCCAGAACAACAAGAGCTCTTTTCCACTGAGCCATCTCTCCAGCTCTATGATTATAGTTTTGTTTACTTTCTTGTGTGTGTGTGGGGTGTGTGTGTGTGTGTGTGTGTGTGTGTGTGTGTGTGTGTGAACTCCAAGTGCAGGTTTGGTCTATTTGGTTCTCTCGGTGTTATGATGTTATGCTTGGGTTGCTGACTGAGGCTTGTTTTGTTTTTTAGACAAGGTTGGTGAACTTCTGAACCTCTTTCCTCTGGGTCTTTTAGTGGTGTGTGGGGTTAAACCCAGGGCTTCTTGCACGCTCAGTGTGCACTCCTCCAACTGACACATCTCCTCAGATCCTCTACTGTTAAATTATGCGCTCGTTGCAGACATCAAGGGATGCCATTCACTTGTGGACCCTTGGACCATTTAGCCAGCGGGGTTCTGATTGCTTCCCTCATGGTGCTCATTTCTTGTCTACAGGCCAAAGACCTCATCATCACACCAGCCACCGTGTTAAAGGAAAAGCCAGACCCCGACTCGCTGGTGTTTGGAACTGTGTTTACCGATCACATGTTGACGGTGGAGTGGTCCTCTGCGTCAGGATGGGAGAAACCTCACATTAAGCCCTTTGACAACTTGTCTATACATCCTGCCGCCTCAGCTTTGCACTACGGTGTGGAAGTAAGTGCTTGGGAGGTGCTGGGAGCCACGACTCTCCTCCCTGCGAGCTTCTCTGGGCTAGGCAGGCTCAGCTGCCATTACTAAAGGTTGCCATGCACGTCTTCCAGTTTCTCCTGAAGCCAAAAGGATTGAGGACACATGTAAGAACTAGCTTTGCAGATTGTCTTGGTTTATCTGTGATGCTAGTTTAAAAAAAAGTATCAGTATATATATAAATAAATGTATCTGTACATATATATGTGTATATCTATGTGTATATACACACACAATGAGGAAAATTAGAAATCTAAGAGTTCACACGAAGCCAGGTTTGGTGGTCATGACCATTACCTCAGCACTTAGCAAGCTAAGCAGTGGTGAGCAGAAGGGTCCAGGCTAGCCTCGACTATGTAGTTCCTTCCAGGGCAGCCCAGGCCTGGAATGGCACCTCACAGAGTCTCAAAGCCATGACTGTTGCTATTTTATTAAGTTCCCTCTTTACTCAGATGCCCGTGCTAATTGCTGTCTTGTAATCAGCCTGAGATTTTGTTTATTAAGGGATGGTATTGAATGTGCTCTTTCATGCTTGTCTGTTTAGAGGATCTATTTCCTGGTCCTCTGCAGACACATAGTTAACCAGCTCCAACATTACCTTGGTCCTACATTTCATTTTATGTGATAGCTTTTTACAGAATATTGAAGGTGCTAGAGATAAATGCTACCAAGGGCTTGGAAAATGACCATAGGAAAATAGCAATGATAAAAATAACCATTTCTGAGTATTGAATTCCAGTGCTGCACTTTGTAGAGATCTTGTACTTTCTTTTTTATTAATATTTATTTATTATGTATACAATATTCTGTCTGCATGTGTGCCTGCAGGCCAGAAGAGGGCACCAGACCTCATTACAGATGGTTGTGAGCCACCATGTGGATGCTGGAAATTGAACTCAGGACCTTTGGAAGAGCAGGCAATGCTCTTAATCTCTGAGCCATCTCTCCAGCCTGAGATCTTGTACTTTCTGTAGATCGTTCCCATTTAATTATTTGTGTTTAGAGTTCAGATTTCCCACCTTAACTTGGTGTCACTCATTTAATGGCCCAAAGTGAGAGGTGTGGGCATCAGCATTCAGGGCTCCGTGGTTTGGGCCTCAGTTCAGTCCTCAGCACCCATCCTAGGCGGCCCACAGCTCAGGCTCCCAGCAGATCAGATGCTCCTTCATGCCTCTGGGCAAGCATACGCATGTGAGCAGACATGTATATGCATATACAAATAAAAGAGTCTTAAAGAGCTGATGTTTCAAATTAAAAAACAATTCAGGGTCTAGAGGCCAGACAGGGATGGGGCTTGAGTTCTATTTCAGGTGCTTCTGGAGGTTTATGGAACTTGGGGAGTGTTGTAGGCTGCTTGTTTGTTCCTGGTTGCTCAGCCCCGAAATAATCACAGAGAAACCATATTATTTAAAATACTGTTTGACCAATAGCTCAAGCGTATTTCTGGCTAATTCATATCTTAAATTAACCCATCTCCATTAATCTGTGTATCACCACAAGGCTGTGGCTTACCGAGTAAAGTTCTTGGCGTCTGTCTCTGGTGGGGCTACATGGCTTCTCCTGACTCTGCCTTCTTTCTTCCAGCATTCAGTTTAGTTTTCCCTGCCTAGCTCTACTCTAACCCTATCACAGGCAAGGCAGATTCTTTATTCATTAACCAATAAAAGCAACACATATATAGAAGGACCTCCCATACCAGGGAAGTACAAATATTTGTGATTTAATACTTTTGTTAAAGATGGATACTGACTGATACTACCTTTACATTTTTTTATTACATTTATTCATTTGTGTGTGGGGTCATGCTGTGTCTACATGTGGGCATCAGAGGACGACTTGCGGGAACAGGCTATCCTTTCTTTAAGTGGGTGTCTGGGCTTGAACTCAGGTCATTAGACTTAGCAGCAAGCCCTTCACTCGATGAGCCATCTTGCCCACCCCCTAGAGGATCTGTGTTCCTGAAAGTGTAAGATCAGGTAGTCCATTCGAGGCTGTAGAACAGTGCTCCTCACCCTTCCTAATGCCGCGGCCCTTCCTCATTGGGACACGCCTAACCGTAATTATTTTGTTGCTGTTTCATAGCTAATTTTGCTACTATTATGAGTTATAATGTAAATATCTGATATATAGATAGCTGATATTTGACCCCCGGAGGGGTCTCCACCACTGCTGGAGAGCCCTGCGTGGTACCAGGGGGAGCATGTGTGCTGACCTAGTCTATACAGTCCAAAGAACGACCCGTGCATAGAGTGAGTAACTTAAGCATACAGAGAGCACCACGTAAAGGAAGGAACAGCAAGTATCAGCTACAAAGGCTCAACAGACAGATAGCGAAGCATACTCAGGTTGGGGGGGGGGGGCTCACAGCATCCGGGAGAGACAACCTCGGTAGCCCCATTGAGGGGACAAGCAGAAATCATGTCATTAAATCCGTGCTCACAACACCATGTAGAAAGGGACTGGGGGCGTCTGTGCTCAGACCACTCTGGGTGCTCCAGATCTTATCTGATAATGGGCAGCTCAGTGGAGTTGGGCCTGCTTAGTCCTTGGGTGGGAGACACAGTCTCGGGGACCACACAGATCTGCTGGCCTTCCCAGCTGAAAGAGGCTGGTCTGCCCTTGAAACAACTTCTGGCCTCAGATTGCCACCACAGGACTTTAAACGTGGGATAAACAGTGGGATAAACAGACTTTCCAGCTCTTCTCAAGGACACAGTGTTTTTGCTGTTTGCTTTTCTCTTCCTCACAGGTTGAGGGTGTCAGGGTGTCAGCCTGCTCCAGGTTCGGAGGACACTTGGGTAAACACACTTGGGTCTGAAGTGGGAGAGGCCGGCCTTGCCTAGAGAGTGAGCTACTTTGTGAGCTCAGACAGCACCCCTCGCCAACAGTGTCCATTGGTGTACCCTGACCCAGCGGTGCCTGCTATTCTAGAACACGATCAAGACAAACCTGTAGTACCTTTTGTTTTGTCTTCTAAAGACAGGGTCTCCGATAGCCCAGGCTGGCTTCCAGCTTACGGCACAGCTGAAGCTGGCCTTTAACTCCCAGCTGTGTCTCCTGTCCCAGGCGCCAGGATTACAGGTGTGCACCACTGTGCCAGGCCGAGCCAAGGGTTCTTAGTTTCTTTCCCAGCTGACTCCCAGTGGACGTTCTGCCAAGCCCTGTGTAGCAAATGGTGGGTGAATCGACCATCCCCCTTCAGAGAAGGCTGTTGGTAAGCTGGTGGCCTCTGGGATCCTGATTCTCAGACTTAACGCTCAGAATTCCCGTGGGTTTCTGGTTTCCATTCATTTTTGAAGCTATGTAACCCAGATAGATTCATTGGCACCACAGCCTGAGAACTGTCCTCAGGAAGTGAATCTTTTTGAGGCTAAAAGATTCAGGGTTTTGAAGTAGATTGATTGAAATTCCAGTTTGACTTTTTCATATTATTAGTGGTGGCAAGCTGGCTTTAAACTCATAGTAATCCTCCTGTCTCAGCCTCCCAAATGCTGGGATTATAGTTAAAAAAATAACAGGTTGGGGATGTGGCTCAGTGCTCAAGCACTTTGCCTCACATGAATAAAGCCCTGTGTTCCACTTCTGGCCTGAAAACACAAGCAGAACAAAAATAGCCCTCAAATTACAGTTATTCTGTCATGGAGTAAAAACCCACAGTCCTCTCTGTGTCATTACGACCTAATAAAAATACAGCACTTCTGAGAACTGAAGACCAGGTAGCCCAGGGACCTAGGGTGAAGCCAAATACTGCTGTTCTAAAAAAAAAAAAAAATGTAGCAATAAAATGACTCTTCCTTTGGGAAGCTTCCTCCTGCAGCAGATGGGAACAAATACAGAGACCCACAGCCAGACAGGACGCAGAGAGTGAGAGACCTTGGAACACTGAGCCCTACATGAAATTTCCCCATTAAATCTATTCCGAGCTCAGAACAACCAACCACCCTTCTCCCCCTGCTCACTGAAAAGGAGGCGGAAAGAGTGTAAGAGGGAATGAGGGAGCCAGGAGAACCAGCGGATGGAGGGACAGGAGAACCAGCGGATGGAGGGAGCCAGGAGAACCAGGGGATGGAGGGAGCCAGGAGAACCAGCGGATGGAGGGAGCCAGGAGAACCAGCGGATGGAGGGAGCCAGGAGAACCAGGGGATGGAGGGACAGGAGAACCAGCGGATGGAGGGAGCCAGGAGAACCAGGGGATGGAGGGACAGGAGAACCAGCGGATGGAGGGACAGGAGAACCAGCGGATGGAGGGAGCCAGGAGAACCAGCGGATGGAGGGAGCCAGGAGAACCAGCGGATGGAGGGACAGGAGAACCAGGGGATGGAGGGACAGGAGAACCAGGGGATGGAGGGACAGGAGAACCAAGGGATGGAGGGACGGGAGAATCAGGGGATGGAGGGACAGGAGAACCAGCGGATGGAGGGAGCCAGGAGAACAAAGCCCTCAGAATGACTGAGCAAAGCTCCTGTGAATTCGAGAGACTGAGCAGCGTGCACGTGTCCTCACCAGGTCCTCTGTGTTTATATTTTGGCTTCCAGTTTAGTGTCTTTATGAGATCTCTTGAGTGTGTGGATGACTGGGTCCCTGATTCTTATACCTTCAGATGGACATTTTTTCTTCTGTCAATTCTGTCCAGTTCCGATGTGTTGTTTTTGTTTTTATCTTGTTATATTTTATTGTTATCACTTGAAGCCTGCTTTCTAATGAAAGACAGAAAAGGAGGTGAGGTGAGGGGGAGCTGGGAGGAATAGAAGGAGAAGACACCATAAATCAGGATATATTATGTGAGGAAAAAATATTTTCAATAAAAGTAAAAATATTGGGGGTGAGGATGCAGCCCAGCCCGAAGGATGCCCCTCTGTCATGCAGGTGTTTTGGGCTTGAGCAGCACACGAGTGTGTGTAAACACCCATGCTGTTGCCGTGCAGGTGGCCCCTGACCAGCCTTGATGGAGACATCACAAGGGGACCCACTGAAGCAGACTGTGGCTCAGGGCCTCTTGGGCAGGGACTGCTGGGGAAGTGCATGTTTGGAATTCAATCTAGAAAGGAAGCTTGTGGTCCAGGGGTGCATGGACCTAGGCCTTTAGCCTCCTTGCCCAGGGAGGTCATAGCTGCGGAGTGTGGTTGCTGGGGTCTGAGGGCAGCTCAGGGTCATTTACAAGTCCCTGAAGCAATAGTTTTCCATTGCGTGTCCTTGTCCAAGCTTTCTTTTGGGTGATCCTTTTTCTCTCCTGGGAATGTTCTTGTGCATGGGGGCAGGTGTATGATGTGTGAAACCCTGCTCTGGTCCAAAGGCGGAAAGAGACGGGTTATTCTGAGTCAAACACTGGTCATGGCCTGGGAACATGGGATCAGGTTGCCCCGAAAGACACGGCCCACTGTGGAAGTGGTTACATGAGCCTTTTATAGTCACAAAACAAGTCATCAGTCAGCACGCTTAGGGAACATACTGCTGGGGACATTAGTCAGCACGCTTAGGAAACATACTGCTGGGGACATTAGTCAGCACGCTTAGGAAACATACTGCTGGGGACATTAGTCAGCATGCTTAGGAAACATACTGCTGAGGACATCAGTCAACACTCTTAGGAAATGCACGGATTAGGACATGAGGGAGCTGGTTAAACCAATCAAGAAGTCCTGCTATCTGATGATGTTCTTTTAGCTCCCATGATGATCTACTTGAAAGTCCAAAGATTGTGAAGTTAGAAACAGAAGTGGAGAATTAGTGGCTGTGGAGATTAACGATAACTCGGGATGATTTGTGCTCTGGATCCACAACATTCTGACTCTCCACAGCTATCGAATGTTCTGAGGGGTCTTCAGACTTGTGCCACCTTTTCAGAGAACTCCAGTTCACAAGCCCGCCCCCTGCTGTGTGTGTGTGTGTGTGTTTGTGAGAGAATGTGTGTGACCGTCTGTCATTCTGTAGGCAGTGTCCACCTTGCCCTCTAATACAGGGACTCACTGACTTGGGACTAAGTAGGTTTGGCAGGCCATCTTGCCAGCCCTGGGGATCTGTCTGTCCCTCAAGCCTCGCTTTGCTTTATGTGGATTCTGGGACTTGAGCTCAGGTCCTCATGCTTGTGTGTATCTATGTGAAAATTGTGTGCATCTGTGTGTGGGGCAGGGTGAGAGTGCCGTGATGCACCTGCCAGGTCATAGGTCAACCCATGGGAGTCAGTTTTCTCCTCATGTAAGTCCCAGGAGTTGAACTCAGGGCTTGGAGAGGCAATCCTCTTTATCTGTTGAGCCATCTTGTCTGCTCACCATCTCTCCAGTAAACATCATTTTAATATTTTGTGTGATGAAGCAGCTATCCCCCAGCTAGTTTGGTGGGCTGCAGTATTGCAGCCTTAGGGGACAACAATCTCTCCTTAGCCAGGAACTTGTGAGCCAAACACGTCATGGTTTTCAGCCACCCTGTTTTCTCTTGAAAGGAAAATGATGTGATTGCTCTGATTTGGGCGTTTAGCAAACTTTCCCTTGAAGAAGAGATGAAAGGGCTCTGCTGTCTCAAGTAAAAGGATCGGGGAGCTTTTGTTATTAGTGTTTACATTCTTGCTGAAGGGAACGTTTGTTACCAGTGGTTACCTTCTTGCTGAAGGGATTGTTGGAATTTTGAGGACTAAGGATGTAGCCAGTTGGTAGAGTTGATACTTAGATGCACACCGCCCTAGGATCAATACTTGGTACTGAGAGAAAGGAGCCAGAGAAATGGCCCAGTGGGTAAAAGTGCTTCCTGTTTATGGAGAGGACCCAGGTTCATGATGGCTCACAATTGCCTATAGTTTGTTCCAGGGGACCAGACACCCTCTTCTGACCTCTAACACTAGGCATGCGTGCACACAGTGTGCATGCAGACATGTGGGCAGACACTCATATGCATCAAATAAATTGATAAAAGGGGGGGGGGGGAGGAAGGAAAAGAAAGAAATGAACTAGAATTTTCTGTCAGCTCGACCACTTTGAGCTCTTAGCAGGCTGTTGATATCAGCCTTGGCGGCCCAACCTAGCTCTGTCAATCACTGAACATTACAGATTGATAACTGAATAAAGATACCCTAAGGGTGAGGTGTCTCTGAGCGTGTCTTGAGATGCCAGATTAGCCTGAACAAGTCCCTCAACTTCTCTCTTCATTTCCTTCTGGTGAGAAGGGACTTCCAGGGTGTCCAACTGCCTGGAGGGCAGTGGGGGGCAGTGGTCACCCTGTGATCACCCTGGAGGGCAGTGGAGGGCAGTTGGTCCCCCTGTGATCACCCTGGAGGGCAGTGGGGGGCAGTGGTCACCCTGTGATCACCCTGGAGGGCAGTGGAGGGCAGTGGTCACCCTGTGATCACCCTGGAGGGCAGTAGGGGGCAGTGGTCACCCCTTCATCTGTTCACCCTCTGTGAAGCTTGGCACCCACCCTTGGGAAGAAATTCTGGCGTGTGTGACTTAAGTCCCCATCAGGTGGTGAGATGGTCAGAACAGTCTTTCCTGAGCAGGACCTTGAAAAAGGACTGCCTCCAAAAACCTAGACTAGCAGTTGGCCTCTCCCCTTCTTCCTTCCTCCCTCCCCTCCTTCTCTTCCTCCTCTCCCCTCCCTTCCTCCCTCTCTTCCTTAACCTGCAAAAGGCACATACTCAGCTCCAGGCCAGGAGCAGGTGAGGTGGTATCAGTATTTTTTGATCTTCCTTCCTGATTGCTATCAGGTTGAGTACTGAGAGGGCCCCTTTCCTCCCTTTCTTTCCCCATGGCTCCCCCTTTCCCCTCCCCTCTCCATTCCAGTCATTCTAGCATGTTTTGACAAGGACTCACCCACTCAGACTGTCTTCAGTCACCTGCTCACACCCTTCTTTTTCCCCGCAGCTCTTTGAAGGCTTGAAGGCTTTTCGGGGAGTTGATAACAAGATCCGGTTGTTTCGACCAGACCTCAACATGAAGAGAATGTACCGATCGGCTGTGAGGACCACTTTGCCGGTATGTGCATCTGTGGTACCTTCCATTTCATGATTTATTCCAGTCTTGTATCAAACAAAACAAGACAGGAATCCTTCTTGAATAATTGCATCAGGTTTTCAACAGATTGTATGAAGGCTGACTTTATTATATAGGCAGGGTACTTCCAGTAAATGGGAGAGGACCCCTTGCAAGAGCCAGTTCTCTCAGCCACATTGGTTGGTGGCAAGTGCCTTAATTTGCTGAGCCGTCTTAAGGCATTTATTGTACATTTTAGTGCCTTTGTGTAGAGAAGAAAATTAGAACCAACCTGGGGAGAGCAAACCACTTAGCCAAGGTGGCTCAGGAGGGCAAGAAAATGGGCTTGTTTCTTTGATTTCCTAGCCTAGGTATTCATGGGATTGATTAAACTTCATCTCTGACCAGCTGCACCTGCAATCACGTGTAGAGGTCACCCTTCTGCTAGTCCGCGGTGCTGTTTGACCCAGTGTCACTCATCAGGTCTCTGAAAGTGTCCTTCTCTGGCCTGCAGCTGCCTGGGAACCGCTTGGGACTTTTACCAAGCCTGTCTGTCCTGTGGGGTATGGAGACGTCCCCGTCCCCTGAGGAATCTGCCTCAGATCCTCAGATTCCTGAGGATGTTCAGGATGGCATGACCTGCCCTGGTGCCCTTCCTTACGGGTGTCTAACTAGTGACTTCCGGTCTCAAAAAACCAGGAGTCCCTAAGTTTCAAATGGACAAATTTATCTTTATTTTTCTTTGTGGTTTGTGTTTTATGTTTCCTGGGGAAGAAGTTGTTTTGAACATTAAAGTTGCCAATATCATTCAGATATTTTGTTCTACTTGTTCATAATATTCAGTTATAATTAAGAATGTGAGGTCACCGATGTCAATTTTTAAATAGAAGTCATAATATTTTGTTAGATTTGAGTATAAAATCCAATTATAATTGGATTTTAAGATAAGAGGTCACAGATGTCCATTTTAAAATAACAGTTTTATTTGTTACATTTGAGTGTAAAACCTAATTATAACTGATGTGTGAGTGTGGTACATGGGACCTGACTATTTCTTTTTAAATAAAAATGAATCTCATTTATTTGTTTGTTTCTTTGGGGGAGGGAGGCAAAGTGTGGCAATCATAAGACAACCTTGCTTTCTCTCTACCATGTGGATTCTGGGGATCAACTCTGGTCATCATGGCTTTATGTGCTGAGTCATCTTGAAGCCTTGGGATTTAACTTTTTATCTTTTCCTTATGAATAATTCATACTTACTTAATTTTTTATTTTGCCAAAGGGATTCAGAATCTTTTTTTCCCTCTTTGCACTTATTATGGATGCCTTTCATGATGTTTCATGTTGGGGGAGAATGAACGAATAAAAAATGTCTGCTCAAGGAGCGAGTTGGGACTGTAACACAGGAATGGCCTTAGAAACTGAGTTTCCTGTCTGTTCCCTACCAGAAAGCCCACCTTGTGGGCTTTGCTGGCATTCATTGGAGATTCTGTCTTCTCAGGTGTTTGACGAGGAGGAGCTTCTAGAATGCATTCTGCAGCTCATACAGATCGACCAAGAGTGGGTCCCCTACTCCACCTCTGCCAGTCTCTACATCCGCCCCACGTTTATTGGAACCGAGGTAAGCCTGACTCTCTTTGGGGGAAGGCTTTTGTGATTCCAAAAGTCTTTTAAAAGCCATGCATTTATTTTTTGTTTGTATGTGAGTGGGCATGTGTGTGCCACAGTGCGTGTGGAGGCAGAGAACATCTTGGGAGTTGGTTCTGAAGGAACCCTTGTGAGCTCAAGGCTCCCCAAACTAAGTTCTTAGCACAAAGGAGATTTATTTACCGAAGAGGGACAGAGGTCAGGGATGAGAGACTAAGACAGGAGATGGAGGGGGAGGGAGAAGGAAAAGAACAAGGGAGAAGAGGCAGGGATGTTTGTCCAGCGGGTGGGTGGTACAGGGGCACCAAGGACGCCTCTGAATTGGGAGGAGACAGACGTGGCCCATAGGCAAATGGCGGTTTATACAGGTAAAAGGGGAGACCCTGAGTTAGGATGAAGTGCTTAATTTTGATGGGGCATGTTAATTAGGGCAGCCAAAAGGGGGGGTTTTGATTTGCCAGCCTTAGGAAGAGGAGGTAGCCAAGTGAGGGAATAGACCTTGGTGGCTCGCTTTAAGAATGTAGTCAACAGTTTACCGGGAATGTGTATGTAGGTGGGGGGATCATCTAGGGCCATGATTGTCAGGCCCTGAATGCCTAGGGTCCCTTCAAGTTCTTTCCTCTTACTGTGTGGGTTCTGGGGATGTCATACGGACAGTTGGGTTTGGCAGCAACTACTTTCCTCTTCACTGGGCCTTCTTGTGTGTCCCCAAATGTCATTGGCTGAGCTCAGCTTAGCCTCCAGCCTGCTTCTTTCTTGAGTGAAGCTTTCAGAATGTGGTTTGAATGACACCCCACCCCATCCCTTCCCCCAGCCCACCCCCGCCCCTACTCCAGTCCTGGCATTCATGGCTCCACGCATCCTCCCAATTGTCGAGGCCATCTTTCTTGTGAAAGACGAGACAACAGGTATTTTAGGTTGGGGGAGTGACAGTTTGCCACAGTCAAATTGGTTACTGTAGGTAATCCGCCCAGGTCTAACTGAAGTGAAAGGCATGGTGATATTTGCCTTCTCTTGATTAAGACTGATTGCTAGTCCTGAAATTGCCACATAGTCATGGCTGGCTTCTGGCGTGGCCTCCCTTTGTCTGCCAGTTAGGGAGAGAATTTCAATGTCCTTTTCTCTTCACGAAGACCCTCGTCCAGCCGGACCTCACATGGTGTGATGCCCGGCCTTAAAGGCCCTGTGTGCGCAAACAGTCACCTCTTCACTGTCGGCCCTGACTGGATTTGTCTCCTAGGAGACATACATCTTGGCGCGTGCGTCTGTGAGGGTGTACCTCCCTCCGGAGGGAGAGCCACCCCAGGGTGTGGCCAATCCTGGGTCCCTACCTAAATCCAAGGTAAACTGAACAGACGTCTCACGCTCCTGTCCATTCCTTCCTCACCCGGATGGCAGTACCTCCGAAATGCCAGCCAAAGTCCTTTTCTTCATTAAGTTGCTTCTGTCAAGTATCTTGTCATAGCAGTGAGAAAAATTAAAATGTAGGGAGTCTGGGCTTCCTCGTGGACTCTGGGGACATAACTGAGTTGCTAGTAGGGGTGGGGAAGGCAGGAGATGGGGGAGAAGGAATGGGGAAGGCAGGAGAGGGGGGGAGAAGGAATGGGGAAGGCAGGAGAGGGGGGGAGAAATTGAATGAGCGCGGGATGCTAAACTAAGCAGGGGACTCAGAGTGTGAAGGCTGCAGGGAGGAGCCAAGCAGTGGAGCGTGCATTCACGGAGGGTCATGGGTTCTGGGCTGATTACTGCTATTATTGCTATGTCTGCATGTGTGTATAGGCACTACATGCATGCCTGGTGCCGAGGAGACCGGAAGAGGGGACCCCTGGGCCCTCAGCCTAACAGCACCCCTCCCTCTCATTTGCAGTCTCTTTGCCATTTCCTTTCTCATTTGAAATTTTGAAAAAAGTTTATTTTGAATTCTCTGTGCATGTGTGTGTATGTTGGTGTGTGTGTGTGTGTGTGTGTGTGTGTGTGTGTGTGTGTGTGCAGTTGCTGGTGGAGGCCAGGACTTTTAATCCCTGGGAGCTGTTACAAGCGCTGTGAGTTGTTTAACTTGTGTGCTGGGAACTGAAACTCTGGTCCTGGAAGAGCAGCAGGCTCCCCTAACCCCTGAGCCATCTTTCCAGCCCTAAGTTCTTTCTTTTTTCAAAGGTCTATGTAGGCCCAGACTCTTCTGTAGCTGAACTGGCCCTGACCTCTTGATCCTCCTGCCTCAGCCTCCCAAGTGGTTGGATGACAGGCACATGCGACAGTACCTAGCTCCATTTTCTCCTTTAACTTCAAAACCTTTTTTAAAAAGAAGTCTCTTAGCTGGGTGGCGGCGGCATGTACCTTTAATCCCAGCACTTGGGAGGCAGAGGCAGGCAGATCTCTGTGAGTTCAAGGCCAGCCTGGTCTAATAATTCCAGGACAGGCTCCAAAGTTATAGAGAAACCCTGTCTCGAAAGAGAGAGACAGAGAGAGAGAGAGAGAGAGAGAGACAGACAGAGAGTGACAGAGAGAGAGAAAGAAGTCTCTGGTTGAAAGGGAAGGCAAACTGGTCTCTTTGACAGGCTTCAGCCCCTTCTGGTCCCAGGCCTTAGCCTTTGCTTTTGTTTGCTTTGCTGGTTAGAACTGTCTGTTTTCCATCCCCCTCCCCTCAACACACAGGCACACACACATGAACGCATGCGTGCGCGCGCGCGCGTACACACACACACACACACACACACACACACACACACACACACGCTGTGCTGCTGTACCCTCTGCACTGTTGGTTAGCACTGTCTGTCCTGCATCCCCTTCCCCCCCAGGCCGCTGAGCTCTCTGCCTCTTGAGGCCACACTGTTTCTAATGGAATTTCTCAGCTCACTGGCTCTTTTCTGCCATCCTTCAAATAACCAGTGACATCCAGCCTTTCCGTGAAGCAGTTCTGGGTGACCTAGAAAGAAGCAGGCTCTTTGTCATCACACCTCCATGCTGTTCCTCTATGCAGAGCGCAGAGGGGCTTCAGTATTGTGGAGCCTTAGCTTAGGAAGTAAAAGATCTCTCTCTCTCTCTCTCTCTCTCTCTCTCTCTCTCTCTCTCTGTGTGTGTGTGTGTGTGTGTGTATGTGTGTGTGTGTACACTTACATATATAAACATATAAAGACATTAGTGTTTCAGCCTCAGTGAGGTAGGTCTCTTGAAGCATGTGAAATGTTACAGCCTTCTCCGTTCTTTATTCAGATTATCTAAGGATACAGAGTCTACTGTTGTTCCCGAGCAGCCTAGGGTGTAGCTCAGTGGTACGGTACGTACTTACCTAGTGTGTATGTTAAACTCCCAGCATCTCCCCAGAAACACCCCCACTCCAAGAAAGAACTAGGTGTGGTGCTATGCTGTAATCACAGTCCTTGGGAGGCTGAAGCAAGCAGGAGGATTGCTCTGAGTTTGAGGCCAGCCTTGGCTGCATAATGAGACTCTCTTTCCCAAAGTCAAAACAAAAGTGTCCCCCAGTGGATCAGACTGCCATTTGCAGCCCCGTTAGCTGCTGACACCTTATTTCCCATGTGTTATGTGGCTTTTGTTTTAGTTAATCAGACACGCAACTTTACCATCCCAGGATTCTGTTGACTGTCGTTGATTGACAGCACAATATAAAACTCTCTGACAAGGAGCATGGGGCCCAAATTGCTTTTCACTGTAAAAGTGCCAAGTGATGCCAAGGTATTAGGGACCCTGAGGGGGAAGTGCCTGTCTGTCTGTCACCTAGCTCCTTCACAGAGTCAGAATGGCATTTGACTCATGTTCAGTATTGAAGTAGAATTGAGATTTTCTCCCCAGCAGAGTCAGTGAGTTCTTGGAAGATGTAATCATTTTTTGTCTGTGAGCATTTTGTTTGTGTGTGTTTATCTGTGCTCATGGGTATTGTGCCCATTTGAGGACAGAAGAGAGCATTGAATCTCCTAGAACTGGAATTACAGCCAGTTGGGAGCCTCCTTTTGGGTGCTGGGAACTGGACCTGGGTTCTCTGCAAGAGCCACATCCCCCCTCCCCCAACAAGTTCTTTTCATGGAAAGGCAAAGCATGTAAATAACAGAAGGTTCCTAAGCTGTGAGCCACAGAGGAACACTCACTCGGGTGCTGTGGACCTGGCTTCAGTTTTAGAAGGTACAAAGTTACATTCTCTCACACAGCTTTGGCCAGCATTGGAAACTGCAAATGTATAACTCAGCCGTTGCTAAGGATACAGATATGAATGAAATGATTCATCAAGATGCCCTTTCTAGAGGCAGATTTGATTGAGATGCTGAATGAATCTGCCTTTCTCCTTCTGTCTGCGCTCTCTGCCTCCACCTGGTGGAATAAATGCAAACGGACTTGGAAAGTGAAATTTGCTTCTGTTTTTGTGCTGCTCTTGAAATCTAGAGGGCTTCGTGTGCCCTGCTGCAAATCTACCTCCTCAGCATAAACTAGGTAAAATTCAGTACAGAAAAAAAATTTATTCTATTAGGTGACTGTTACTTTTTAAATATAATGCAATTGCATTGGTGCGTGTAAACTCATTGAGGTGTCCCAGAGCTCATGTGGTAGATGACAAAGAGCTATTAGGTTACGCATTAGAAATACAGTTTGTTCAGGATTTAAAAGCTAGATGTGGCCGTCAGGGAGCAGGTAGCATACTGTATCTTCAGTTTACTCAGAGTCCTTATCATTGTATCGGTTGCTTTTTTGCTGTGATAAAATACAGCGAGTGGGGCAGCTTACAGAAGGAAGTTTATTTGGGCCTGTGATTCTGGACAGAGAGAGCCCTTAATGACAGGGGAGGCTAGCAGGAAGCCAGAGATCACTTCTTCAACCACTAACATAGGAAAGTCAGTGAGGTTGTAATCGGTCAGAGTGCCAGGCCCTCAGGAAGCAAGACACTGCTACTCGGTGACAGTTCCTCCCAGTTCTTATCTTCCTCAGAGGACAGAATTCGGAGACAAAGCTCACCTGGCAAAGCAGAGCATGCATTCCTAAGAGAACCTGGAGCACACACGCTGACCCTTTAACGGGAGGAGTGTCCCAGGGAGTTCTGGGTTGTGGATTTTGAAATTTTACTGTGCGTTAGTATAGTGGCGTATTGTTTGTACTTTAATAAATAAATCTGCCTGAATATCAGAGGGCAAAGCAGCCACACTAGTCAGCCATACAGACTGGTGGTGGTGCATGCCTTTAATCCCAGCACTACAGAGGAATATAAGATGGTCTCAGTCTGAGGATTCATGGAGGCAGGATCTCCCATTTTGGTCTGAGGTAGAGGTAAGAGCCAATGACTGGCTGCTTTGCTTTCCTGACCTTCAGGTTGAACCCCAGTATCGGTCTCTGGGTTTTTATTATTTGTACTACACACTAGTGTATGTTAATTATATCTAATGATCTCGTGATATTGTCACTCTTTGCGCTTGTCAAGTACTTGGACTCATTTGTCCTCCCATTGCTCTCTGGTCTCTCTCACTAACCCCCTTCCTCTGCCCGGCTAGTTGTACTGGGTTTTTACCAGGCATTTTAATGGGTATTTATAAGGTTGGTGGCATGTATTGGGTAAGGTGACCCCTTTTCCCTCCAGACTTTTCCCTTTCAGGGTATTTCTTCCTAGTGTTTCTAGAAAAGCCCACAGGGAAGAGGAGGTGACGGTTGCAAGGGAGTGTTAGAAAGAAGCCAGGGTCCACTGGTATTCATGTGTGGCTGCTGGGAACATGTGCTCCCTGGTCCTTAACTTCTGGTGCAGTGGAAACATCCCAACTGCTGCTTCAAGCCAGTGAACCCCAAGACACGCTCGGACCGCAGAGACCCAGCTAAGATGCGGTGGTGGTTTCCTTGGTTACCTCCTTTCTGACTCCTTGCCCCCAGTCTCAGTATTGTTCTTCTCCAGCTGGTAAGGACTGGTGCATGTCCTCTCACAGCCTCCTTCCCAGATGAAACTCCTCATCCTGCATCTGGGAAAGATTCTCATTTTCTGATAAAGTTCCTAATCCCAGCACTCAGGAGGCGGAGGCAGGTGGATCTCTAAACTCAAGGGCAGCCTGGTCTGTATAGTGAGTTCCAGGACAGCCAGGGCTATGTAGAGAGACTGCTTCTTCCACTCCCACCCAAAACCAAACCAAACCAAACCAAACCAAAACAACAGCAGCAAAACCCAGACCATCATCCTAAAGGTTCTTAAGGGGCCATAGCTGCTCCTTTGTCTCTCTGATCTTTCAGCATTTACCCCGATATCTGGCTCCAGGTTTTTATTATTAATAAGACCAATTCGAACTCGTGCAACGTGTGTGCGTGCATGCACACGTGTGCATGTGTGCATGCACCATGGCACAGTAGTACAAGTAAGCGGACAAACTGGCCAGTTTTCTGAAGTTCTCTCTTTTCACCTCTTTGAGGTGGGATCTGCCTGCTGTGTTGTGCTTCAGGCTATCCAGCTTACTCTTGTCTCCTCACTGTAGGAGTGCAGGGACGTGAGACACATACCACATCTGGCTTTTTAACATTGGTCCTGGGGATTGAACTCGGATAGTCAGGGTTACATGGCAAATAGGCCATCTCACCAGCCCACGGAGGCTTCCCAAGGCTTACGGATATTTACCATCTGGCTCTTTTTTTTTCCTCCCCAAGGCAGGACTTTCCTGCCTATCTGTCCTGGAACTCTCTCCATAGCCCAGGCTGGCCTTGAACTCAGAGGTCCGCCTTTCCTCTGCCCTGCTGGGATTAAAGGCTAACGCTGTTGCGAGACCTGAGAGACAACCTTGGGGCCACGGGCAGGTGAGAGGCAAGTACACCTGCAGGCAGAGCCTAAGTGAGGAGTTTATTGAGAGAAGAGTGAAGGGGAGGGAAGAGAGAAGGAGAAATATTCAGAGAGGAAGAAACTAGGAGTGGCCTGCCTCTGGAGCAGGGTAAGTGGGGTGGGCGGAGCTTGTCTCTTAAAGGGACCTTTTGCACCTGCATACCTAGGTAGTGACGTAGCAGCCACAGGACCCTAAATTGGCCAGGATACTGCCTGTTTTTAGCTTGCCAGCTGACGGGGCCAGCATAATGCCTGAATCCTAACAACTGTCACCCAGCCACCATCTGGTTCTTAATGAGGGGGCCCAGAGAGACAGACAGACAGACAGACAGACAGCGTGCAGTAGAGCAGGTGCAATGGAATGCAAGCAAATGGCTTGATAGGCCAGCATCAGCTTGTCAATCAAACCCCGCCTATCACTTTTGCTTCTCATGGCTGCCATCCTCTGTGATGCCGGCAGATCAGGCTGCAGTTAGCACCTGTCGTAGGCAGTCCTTGTTGGTTGTCTGTTCCTGATGTCTTCGCTTCTCCCTTTAGGACACACTGCCTCGGGGACTTTCAGTCTCTAATAATCCACAGACCTGAGTTAACATCCTCCCTTGTGCTGGATGAGTCTGTAGGTCTCCAGTGCTCATAGAAAAGGCTGTCTGTCCTCTGTCTTTCATTCATTTCTTATTTAAAGACTATTTTTATTTTATGTGCAAAGTTGTTTTTCTTCATGTTTGTATGTATGCTGTGTGTGTGCAGTACCGGCGGAGGCCAGAAGAGGGCACTATGAACATAATGCACTGGCCGTGGCATTATGAACAGCTGTGAGCCTCCATGTGGGTGATGGGAACTGAATCTGGGTCCCCTACAAGAGCAGCCAGTGCTGTTAGCTGCTGGACCACCTCTCCAGCTCCCGGTTCATGATGCGAGGTCTCCTGTCCTTTTGATGTTATTTCTCCTGTCTGTCATCTCTGTCTAGAAAAGCTATCTGCTGCCTTTTATTGCCTTACAGACAGGCATGATCACAGCCTGCATGTCTGCTCCCTGCTCACTGCCCTCACATGTTCTGGATGCCAGCAGGCTGGGAAAAGAGTCATAACTCAGGAAAAAAAACAAAAATGAAGCTTAAAGTTTTTTAAAGTCACATTTATTTATTTTGTGTGTGTGCAGGGTGGGGCTGGAGGAATGTGCATGCCATACCATGTATGTGGAGGTCAGGGGACAGCTTATGGAGGTCAGTTCTCTTCTTTCTACCCTGTGATGTTCAGGGATCAGGTTCCAGTTAGTTGAGTTTTCAGGCTTGGCAGCAAGCGCTTTACCCATTGGGCCGTCCCGTGTCCCATCCTGTCCTGTCCTTCTCACCCCCAAACCTAAATACTCAGTGTTTTCTTTAAAAAGCTTTGGTTGGGTACCCCTTCTGGGAGGGGGACACAGTCTATTCTAGGCTTTACAAAGGACGTCTCACTGTCTTTTACAGAGGTGTCTTTTATCTTTATTACAGCCGTCTCTTGGAGTCAAGAAGCCATCCAAAGCCCAGATCTTTGTGATCCTGAGCCCTGTGGGATCTTATTTTTCTGGTGGAACATTTAATCCAGTGTCACTGTGGGCCAATCCAAAATATGTCAGAGCCTGGAAAGGTGGAACTGGGGACTGCAAGATGGGCGGGTAAGTCAGTCTGGGTGTCCTTTCCTGGCTATTCAGTGATGGTTGTATGCCTCCAGCCATGTGGGCAGAATGTTCAGGAGTGAATAAATAGCTCTTTGTGCTTTAAGATTTAGCTAGGAGAATTCTGGGAAGAGGAATGGCAGAGATACAGTCACAAGCCAGATGCAGAGGAAGCAAGATGAGAATGCCTCACTAAGAAAAGGTACCAAACCACATGGCTAAACGTGGATAAGAATTATAGGTTAACTTAAAATATAAGAACTAGTTAACAAGCCTGAACAGTAGGCCAAACAGTTTATAATTTTTTTTTAAAAAATTAGCTTTGTCAATGTGCTAGTTGCTAGTGTCACTTGTGGTCCCCTCTAAGGCAGCAGTGACAGAGATGACATGGGAGTGGGACCGTGCTTTGAAGCAGCATCCCTGAGCTCTGCTCCTCTCCAGCTGCAGGCTGGTTCTGGAATTGATGCTGTCAGTTGGCTCCAGGGAGCTGTCTGGGAAGGTGCCTGCTTCCCTGAAACACTGTCTGCTTTGCCATGGATGGCAGGCACACCTGCCGTGAGGGGACGGAGGAAAGCCCCGCTTTGGTAATGCCTGGCCAGTCTCACAGACCGTATGTAGTTGGCAAGACATGAAAGCACATTTGAGATGTGCTGGCCTCTTTCAGGATGTACTTGGCCCTGAATTCAGAATGCCCCTTGATGGATAGACTGGAAGGATTAAGTTCGCTGGGGCTCTTCCCAGGTCTGAATCAGCCGTGACATACATGTTACAGCCAGGGCAAACACTCCTGGAAAGAGACTTTCCATGAGTCCTGGGGGGTTTAGGATAGTCAGAGCCCGGTGACCGGCCTCTGAGATGTGGGGGAGGGTGACATCTGGACGTGAAAGGTGCCCCACCCCCAGTGACAACCTTTTCTTTCTCACCATTTCTAGGAGATGGGCTTCTCTAGAAAAATACACATGACAGGCTTTTTTGGACTGCCAGTACCCAAACTGTGACACGAAGACTTTTTATTAGTTATGAATGCTTGATCTTGGCTTATGATCATTTCTAGCTGGCTCTTATAATGTAACCTGTTTCTCTTCGTGTATGTTTTGCCTCGGGGCTTTTTACCGCTCTTTCCTTCTGCATGTCCTACCTTTCTGTGTCCTCCCTGGCTGGCTGGCTGGCGGCTACCTGTCTGGCTGGTCCCAGGTGTCTCCCTCTCTTTCTCCCTTGTCCTCTTGAGGCTAGATTTCTCCTCTTATTTACTCTCTCTCTGCCAGCCCCATCTATCCCTCTATTCCCTAGCTATTGACCATTCAGCTTTTTATTAGGCCAATCAGGTGCCTTAGGCAGGCAAGGTGAAATGAATGCATCACATCTTTATATAGTTAAACAAATGCAGCATAAATAAATGTAACATCTATGCAAACTTAAACAAATATTTTATTACACAACTGCTATAGATTCATTGCTTCAGGTCTATTCCTTCAGTCTTTTGTATTTGCAACATTGTTACATCTAACTTGAACACGTATCTGCCACAGAGGAACAAAAAAACCCAACAGAATTCTAATCTCTCTTTAAAAGAGCAGGTGGGGGCTGGAGAGACAGCCCAGCAGTTAAGAGCACTTGCTGCTCCTCTAGAGAGCTGGATTAAGTTCGCTGCATGTCAGGAGACTCGGGACAACTTGGAACTCCAGCTCCCTGGGATGTGATACTTTCTTTTGACCTTTGTAGGCAGCTGCACATGACATATGGCAAACACACACAGACACATGTGGAGAGTGTGCATTTATGTTACTGGAATATCAGAGCTCATGTTGTCTTTCACCGTAAATGCCCGTGAGCAGAGGCAGGGCCCGGCGATGGAAGGTGCGCTCTATTCGCAGAGTCTGTCATCTGAGATGAAGGTAGAATAGCATCCTGTATCTTGTCTCACATCTCATCTGCATCCAGCAGCCCTGCGGGAGGTAGAGTTAGGCTAAAGCAGCCGATCACTGGAGCTCAGGCAGTTTTCTGAGACCCCTGGTGTCCTTGCCGCTCCTGTTTTAAAATTTATTATATGTGTGTGAGGGTTTTGCCTGATTGCAAGTCTGTGACCCATGTTCTTGCCTAGTGTCCTCAGAGGACAGAAGGCGGCCTTGGATCCCCTGAAACTGTACTTCTAGGTGGTTGTGAGCGGCCATGTGAGTGCTGGCAACTGAACCCAGTCCTTTGCAAGAGAAACAATTGTTCTTACCACTGAGCTATCTCTTCAGCCTCCTTGTCTCTCATATATGTGTCTAGGTTCCCAGCATGGAGTGCAGATGTCTCCTTATAGGGCAGAATGTTAAGGAGCCCCTCTTTGTCCCTCCAGCCACCGTTATTGGTATAATTGGTCACTTCTTGTCCCTTCCAGGATCTCATCTGTCCATGCTGCTGACTTCAGGTTTTATGTCACCGGTATCAATTTTAAAGTCAGTCAGCCTTTTTCCAACTGCAAGCTGCTCCCAACCTTTTGGTGGGGAACTGTGTACCTCTCCCAGTCCATGGTTGTCCTGGGATGTCCCTGGGCCATCACCATGCACTGTATGAAGACATTAGTCCCACCTCCAGAGTGCCTTGACATAAGTGAGTTGACAACAGACATAGGTTCTGAGGTTTAGGGTGTGGGTATCCCTTGTGGCTTTAAGGTTCCACCTGCATTGAATTGTGTGGCAAAGCTAAAAGCGTGAGTGTATTATCTGACCATCTCATGTGCTAATTTTACGTGCTGGCATAATCTTTATCTATCAGGGAGTAATAAAGCCGGGACACTTTGGGCTTCCCTTTGAAGTCACTAAAGAGAGAGAAAAAAACGTAGGCTATTTAAACATTAAAGAAGCTTGGGGACTTGACTTTCCAAGAGCCTGAGGCATTCTGAGATAATGGTGATGTATTGGTTGAGAAGCTGTTTCCCATAGGCCTCTCATCCAGGCCTGAGTTTAAGGTTAGTTCTCAAATCCTGTTTCCCCTCCTTCCCCTGTCAGGGCAGCATCTGTTTAAATTTTTTTTTTTTTGATATTTATCTGTCCAATAGTTACTTTATCTATTTGTGTCTATGTGCCACGGCATGCAAGGCAGGCCAGAAGCTAGCTCATGGGAGCTGGCTCTCTTCTTCCCCTGTGTGGGTCCTGGTGGCTCAGACTCAGGCTTGGTAGCAAGTGCCTTTACCTGCTGATCCATTTTGCTGGCCCAGGGCAGGATGTTAAGGAAAATGCTTGAAGAAACTAGGTCAGTTTATTGGGGTTCTTAATGAAGAAAATGGTCTATGGTTTTCTCAGCTGAGACAATGTTGAGTCTATGTTAACCAGGTTTGGTTTTAGAGATCACCAATTTTTCAAAATTATAAGTGGATTATAGTAATTAGAGATATTGGGGGAGAAAGACAGACTTGAGTCTGACATGTGCTCTCTGTCTCTGAGAGAGAGGGAGAGAGAGAGAGAGAGAGAGAGAGAGAGAGAGAAAGCTGGAAATGAAATCCAGTGCCCTGTGCACGCTGACCTGTGCTTTCCCTCTGGTCTAGATCCTTAGTCATTGTTTTGTATTCTCTTACTTATGAAAAGTAAAAATGGGATGGACAGGTGACTCAGTGGTTAAGGGCATTGGCTGCTTACGCAGAAGACCTGGGTTCAATTTCCAGCACTCACATGGTGGCTCACAACCACCTGTCACTCCAGTTCCGGAAGATCCAACTCCCTTCTTCTCATTCCCACAGGGGCACTGCAGCATTTACCTAAATTGTTCTATTATTAATAAAAACTCGGGATAAAAACCTGATAGATCAAGAAAGCAACAGAAGAAGGTCCAGCTAATCTTCTCTCTCCTCAAAAGGGCCCCCGAATCTTTCTAAGCCTCTTTCTACTTTTTCCTGTGCCTTTCTATTGTATCCTGGGTCCTCCAAAATCTTTATGGCTAATTCTGGTCAGTTGGTCATTGGCTCTGCCCCCTGATTCAAGGTTAATGTTATTAACAGCCTTGGAGTGTAACAGTATGATCAAATATCCCGCATTTCTCCCTTTTTATCTAAATAAAAAGAAAATGTTTTTGCTCTAACACAGTAAAACTATATATAGTAAGAATTACATTCATAATGTCCAGTCCATTTGTATTTGGCAGTTTCGGAGAAAATACTCTATTATCTATCCTATCTTGATGAGTCCAAAGTTTTGTGCCTAGACACCACTTTCTATCATAACTGTATTACCATCCTAAAAATATCTTTTTAGATCTTAAAATATTTTCCTAGATAAACATCATAGTTTTTCAACCTTATAAACTTTATATCTCTTTTGTAAGTTTCTTTTCTGAACTCGGTAAGAAAGAAAATGATATAATTATCTAGTCTTCAGTTCTGTCAGAGACCAGAGAGGATATAATATTACCTGAGTAAACAGGAAGCAGACCAAACAAATTCCAAAACTATAGAAATGACAGAGACATCTGGCTGCCTAGACAGTCAGCCAAAGTTCCTAAGCAATGTTGGGGCATTCCTCTTTGGCCTGTAGGCCTAGGATGTCTGATAGACTTTTCTGTGAAGTAGGAATTTTGAAGAACTCTCCTTCCTTGTCTTGGGAACGTTCGGCAGTCATCTTTTGTGCCTTGCTTGCCCAGTTCAGACAGCTTATTGTCAGCAGTTGAAGAAGAGTTTGAGAAACAAAGGCAGTTTCTCTCCCAGTGGCTAAATTTGCCACAAATGAAAGCAAACTCCATGTGGAGGTTCTTCGATGCCCATCATCTTCTCAGAAGGAGACTGGGGCTGCCAGGAGCAGACGTGTTTCATTATCATCTAAAGCCTTAGGTTATAAAATGTCTTAAATAGCATATCCTGTCCATCTCTGAAGTGTTTGAAGACCATCTTTCTAAAACATCTGTTTGACCTTGAAAACATACCTAACATTGCTACAACTTTGCTTGTTATAGATGACCATTAACCTGTGTTTCTCAATTACCCTAGTTTATAATAATAGCCTTCAAACTATTTGAGACTACTGCAAACTACACTTTACATTTTTAAATGAGCTGTATAGGCACAATACGTTAAACAAGAGTAGAACATATATACATATAGTGTATTCTAACAAAAATAACCTTAAATTTGTATTAATATACAAAAATTCATACCAATGTAAAATAGTTGAGATTAATAGCTACTTTTTTTTTAGTTTAGAATTGGTTTATTTTATCCTATCATTCTATGTCAGTGCCCCCCCCCCCCTTTATCTTTTCAGAAAGAGATCCCAGAATCTAATCTCCTTTGCTGGTGTCCTCTCTGACCATGACCAATAATAACTTGCAACCAACCCCACTAAATGATGATAAACATCCATTAACTACTGGATGACCAAAAACCATCCACCCCACTTCTTGGGAAAGTGGATGTCATGTTCTTAAAACTACTTCCTGTTGTCTCAGGACAACAGTATCTTTAGGGGATCCTGAGAAAGTGAAGATGATGATCAAGTTCCGGGGGAGCTAGCTGTTGTCCAGTCTCCATACAATGGGAACATGCAGCGCTTATTGGAAGTCCTGGCTGGAGTAGTCTGAATGGTTTGTAGTCCAGAGCTGATCTTGCGAAGTGGCATTACCACAATCTAGGTGGCTTCGTCATTGCAGGATGCCCTCATCTTCTGGAGACCTCGAGGTTACTACCAGGCATGGTCATGGTTCACTGCAGAAAACTTAAACATTTTAAATGAAAATATACAGCAGATCTTGGAGATGTTAAAGGACCCAGGCTGCTCAAACTTAGTTCCTAGTTACCTGCTTCAGACTCAAGCCCAAAATCGCATATGGGAAGCTAGATGAAGCTTATTTCTAGGATTAGTTATTATTCTGTATGGCCATTAATATCTATCCATCTATCTGTCTGTCTGTCTCTCCCCCCCTCTACATTTTGTAAACTATCTTTTATCCTAGGTAATTAATAGAATCTCTTTGTATTTTCCCTGGAGCATTTTATAATTCCCAACAAGGCAAAATTCTCTTCAAAAATTTTCTCTATGTTATTTACATTCGAATCAGCTAATAAGCTATCATCCATGTAATGGTAAATTATAGATTGAGGAAATTTTAAGAATTATTTCCAATGAGTGTTGTACAAAACATTCTGGGTGGAGCTGTTTAACATTCCATGTGGCAAGACACTCTACTGGTATCTTCTGATAGGCTGACATGATTATAAGTGGGCACCCTAGAGTCAAACTTTTTTCCATTCTGTTCTTGTAAAGATATAAAGAAAAGCAGTCCTTTAAATCCACCAGACAGGTTTGTCAGTTACACATTTTAAAGGCAGGGCTGTTGGTGCCTTTGAAAGATCAGCAGCTGCTGTGCCCTGTTTATGGTGCAACTTGAATGGTTGGTGGCTCTTAATTCCTTTTAATGTTTCTCTCAGAAGCATTCTTTATTTTATGGTTTGTTTCTGAGATTGGAGGAATGTTAATCTGTGTTTTCCATTGCTGCAACAAATTATGTCCCAATAAATTCATTGCGGTGTTAGATTCGTATGGCTTTAATTTTACTATCTGTCTTTCTGGCCCTTAATACTCAACTCACCTTGTACTTTGTATTACCTGAGATAAAGTTCCAATTCCTAGAAACTCAAATATTTACTCCCTGAAGAGGCCAATCTGGATGCAGAGACTTTGGTGCAATTATTTTATATCTGTGCCTGTTTTAACCAAACCTTCAATTATTATGCATTTATTTGTAATTTTTGCTTTGATCATTGATCATTTATAGAAGTTTGCCAAGTTCCTTGCTTTGCAGTCTCTCCTGAGAGCTTTTTCTTACCTGATGAAGCTGTTCTATCATCCACAGTACGGTTTGTAACAGGCATTATGTCCTTTAATTGCTCTGTGGAGGAGTTTCTTCAGTGCTGACAGGGAGTGATTGAACCAAATTTGATATTGGGGCCTGTGAGAGTCCCCCAACACAGTCTGCAGTGGTAAAGGATTACTTCTACATCCTAGTCCAATGCTTGCTGTTGCCATACTTTCTGTCTACTTCAGAAGGCTGGGTTCTTCTTTTTGGGTTATCTCTAGAAAAAACATTCTTTCCAGAATGTCTTGCCTACAATCCCTTTTCAGATGACCATGTTTACCACAATTAAAACATCTTACCTTTTGGCTTTTCCTAAAATTGTTAGAAATCCCTTCTGTCAAAATAGTATCATAAGTGAGATCCAATATTAGCTGTATTTCTGATCCATTCATCTTTGGATGCTGATCTTGCCTTTAAGGACCTAGTCACTCTTTTGCATTATGAATGAGCATTTTCAAAAGCCAAAGATTCAATTAATATTTGTCTAACTTCTGTATTTGATATTATTCTATTTACAGGTGAGGTCAATCTTTGCAAAAAATCAGTGAAGGCTTCTTTTGGGCCTTGTATAATTTTAGTAAATGATTCAGTCCTGTCTCCTGATTCTTCAGCCCTGTCTCAAACATCTAGCATTGCTAGATGACGTAGGGCCAAGGTGTAGCCATCAAATCCAAACTTTGCAAATCAGCATACTGGCCATCACTGAGAAGCTGGTCCACTGAGAAGCTGGTCTTGGGAAATATCATGCCTCTAGCCCTATTTTGTTGTTCTATGGCTCTTGCTTCATCTTTCCAGAAGATGCCTAGTGTCCTGTCTTATTTTCTTAGCACCTGTGGCAGGCTATTTGGGGGCATGCATGTGATTCTCCTGATTCCGCTCAATTGTGATGGTCCTGCATGGGCCTGTGAACATAGATTTCTTTGGTGTTAGAGTTTCTAGTGCGCTTTCTTTAATGTTCTGAAGATAGAGTAATGTATTAAAGTGGTATCTCGTGTGTGCGTGCTTGTGTTTGCATGTGTTCCTGTCTGTCTGTCTGTGTGTGTGTCTTTGTGATTACGACTTAAGGGAGGGCACAGCAACTCATTTTGTTAGAAGGCCTACTGACATTCGATTATCAGATCTCACGTCAGAGTGTGTGTGTGTGTGTGCGTGCGTATGTGTGTGTGTGTGTGTATGTGTGTGTGGTAAGAGTGAACCAATTCCTCTGACCTCCATACATGTGCTCTGGAGGCATCTCTCTCCCTCTCTGTCTCTGTCTCTGTCTCTGTCTCTCTCTCTCTCTCTCTCTCTCTCTCTCTCTCTCTTCCTCTCTCTCTTTCTCTCAAATGAATGAATGGAAACTTGAGACCGTAAGAGTGAGGTGACACACATTCATAACCAGCAGGTTTTCTTCTCCCCACTAGCAATTACGGTGCATCCCTTTTGGCGCAGTGTGAGGCAGCGGAGAACGGCTGTCAGCAGGTCCTCTGGCTGTATGGCAAGGATGACCAGATAACCGAAGTGGGCACCATGAATCTGTTCCTCTACTGGATAAACGAAGATGGAGGTAATTGCTCTTCTGGCGATATGACAGACCGCTGACGACGACAGGGGTCCAGAGGCTGCTATGGCGCTTGCGTTGGACTTGGTTTTATATTCTTGTTTCTGTTGTTTGGGTTGAGCCTGTGGCTTAAACCTCAGCTGATGGAGAGATGGCTCGGCACACTAGGGCAGTGGCTGCTGTGGCAGGGTACCTCTGTTCTGTTCTGAGCAACCACGTGGTGGTCATAACTGTTAGTTGCTCAGCGTCAGGGAATCCAGTGCACTCTTCTTGCTTCTGTCAGCGCTGCACACATGCAACGCACAGACATACAGACAGGATACATATAGTGTCACAACACTGTCGTTAGTGCTGAGTCTTGGTTAGTTCAGTGGTTGTTCAATCTGTACCAAGTAGTTTGTGTTAGTAAACTATAGGGAAGGGAATTAGTACAATCCTCCTTTTATTTTTCAGAACTGGGAACTGAACTCCTACATGCTAGGCAAGCTCGTTTTAGAGCTACCCTTTTGGCCCTCCCCCCCTTTTACTGTTTATTTTGAGGCTCCCTGTAGTGGCCTGGGATGGCTTGACCTCACTGCATACTTGCAGTGGCCTTGAACTTGCTATCTTACCTAAGCTTCCAACTTTGTGAGGATACAGACATGCTTCGCTAGGCTTGGCTGGGATGCCCCTTTGACTTTTATTTGACTTTGTGATGCTGAAGGCATAAGCCAAGACTCTTCTGCCCGTTGTCACCTCTCTCTCACTTGACTTCTCTTCAGAATTTATGTCCTTTCTACACATTTTGATAACATCTCAGAAGCCCTATTTTCTTTGTGTTTCCATTTGATTAACCTACACTCTTAGCGCTACAAGGAGGCTCAGTGGTTGGGAATGCTTGCCACCAAGCCTGAGTTCAACACTTGATACCCATAAGGTGGAAAGAGAGAACTGATCCCCCAAAGTTGTCCTGGTACCTCCACCTGGATGCTCTGGCATATGTGTAGCTGCACATTCCTATGCAAAATGCACTGCCCTTTTAGATATAGCCCAGTGTATATACCGACCTTGCCAGCAGATACACGTCCATTGACTCCTGTGGCCACTATAAGATAAGATCCTGTGTTTACAGTCCAGGATAACCTTGAACTCAGGCTGATCCTTCATTCTCTACTTCCTGTAGACCTGGCTTGAGGTTTTGTGGGTTTTTGTTGTTGTTGTTTTTTTTTTTTTTTTTTTTTTTTCCGAGGTAGGATCCTACTGTGTAGTCTGTGCCAACCCCAAACTTACAGCGTTCCTCCTGTCTCAGGCTGTAGAATGCTGTAATTATAAGCACGATCCCCTCTGTGTGGCTTGAAATTCAGGGCTGTCTCCAGCATCCCGAATGCTCAGTGTCTGCCTTCGATGCAAGTTCAGTGGAATGTTGACACTTTATGTGGTGAAGAAGGAAGTTTCTGTCCCACCCGGTCCCACAGCCCTTCAGTCCCAAATAAACACACGGAGGCTTATATTAATTATAAACGGTTTGACCCATTGCTCAGGCTAATTACTAACTAGCTCTTACAACTTAAATTAACTCATGATTCTTATCTATGTTTAACCACACGGCCTGGTATATTTTCTCAATAAGGCATTCTCATCTTGCTTCCTCTGTGTCTGGCTGACAACTGCATCTCTGCCTTTCCTCTTCCCAGAATTCTCCTATTCTGGTTGTCCCACCCATACTTCCAATAAAACCAATCAGGGTTTTATTAAACCAATACGAGTGACAACTCTTTACAGTGTAGAAGAGCATCATCCCACAGCAATATGACCTAAATGGCTAAATGACCCAGGGCAAGGAACAGATTAGACCTTCATTGACCATTAGGATTTTGATTGGTATGTGTGATTTAGGAGCACATTTTTAGACCTGTTTATATTTCTCGATTGCTTATTTCACAGAAATAATTATGGCCATTGAAATGTGAAATGAAGTCAGGGTGTGGCTGGCTGTTCATGTATGTCTCTACCCCAGATCCTGGAAATCACTGACCAATGAGAGACCCTGATTCAAAAATGAGGTGGAAAGCAATACAGGGATTCAGTGTTCTCTGGTTTCCGCATGTATGCACACATCCACATGCATGCACATGCACACACATGCATACTTACACACATATATGGACACACATACACACATGTACGCATGCACCCCACCCACATGTACCCACCCACATACACATGAATATGAACATACATCACACCCACATACACAAGCATATGCACACACATGCATACACACACACCCACAAACACACGCACACACATACACACTTACCCCACACATACGTACACACTCACATGCATGCACATGCATACATGTATACACAGATGCACATGGACACACTCACCCACAAACACATTTTTATGCACACACATGCCCACATACATGTGCACACACACAGAATTAAATGATACATCTAGGTACAAGCTCCCAGTCTTAGGACCGTGTTGCTTTGCGGGAGCCCCCCCATCCCTGCTTTGTTGCTATAATGGGAAAGAGGTGATTCAGATGAGGCAGAGTGCAGCACGGTGTATCTCAGGATGTGTTTCCTCTGGCCCTGGGCATATGATCCAGCCAGATGTACCAGGTATACTTCTACTCCTGCTGCTTGTATATAAACAGAATTTACATAGGAATTTTGGGGCTTTCAAGCTGGGACTTCTCATAAACATACCTCTGAAGTGATGCCAGCGAGGTGGCTGGCACCAAACTCTGCACTCAGGAGACGTCTTCTTCTCTGCCCACTTCTGTGCCCATTCCTACCCACCCAACACCACACACCGCCTCAAACACAAACAGAGACATTGTTCAGAAAAGGCAATGCCATCATCTATGGGAGATGCCAAGGACTTCACCGTCGCCGGCATCATAGTTGTAGAAGTTAGCCAGCTGCTGTTCTGGTGACTAACTGTTCCTTAGCGTTCACACAGCATTCTTGCATGGCTGTGAGTAAGATCAGAGTGGAAATGAGTGGCTTTGTCTTCCGACTTTTGTAAAATATCGGAGTCCTCAGTAAGAGTCAGATTTTATAATTCGCTGAAGCAGAGTCTCATCTCAGTGTGCTCCTTCAGTTGGTGTGCTCACCACCAAGTTAACAGGGTGGGAGTGAGTGGGCCTGAGATGAGCACTCTGCTTCCAGAGGACCAAATTCAGTTCTCAGCACCTACGTCTGGCAGCTCACAGCTGCCCGTAATTCCAGTTCCCTGAGATCCACAGGCAATCACACATGTACAATAGTAGAAACAGTCCTCATCCTTGAGCGTCCTTAGTCCTCTGCTCTATCTCAGCCGTGATCCGACACTCTCTAACAACCCTCGCGTGTCTCTCCTGGGAGGGTGATGAGGGAGAGAAAACAGTGGCTCACAGAACTCAGGGCAGTAACCAGCCCCGGCATTTGCTGAGTAACAGGCTGCATCTGTAGGGCTCTGTTTTCCCCCCAGCGCTGGCTCCTGCGAGTGTTTGGGTGGCAGGGGGAAATGCCTGCCTCTCACCCAAATGTCGGCATGTCATCGGCTCTGTCTGGGGACCAATGGAACAGATGTTCCGTTCCGTGACCTCAGCCTGGTGGTTGCAGTTGGATGCTAAATCCGTTTCGCACAACAGTCTTTGCACACGTGGAGGCTGCTGTTTGTGTTTAGCTCGGTGTTGTCTTAGAGTTGAGCTAACTGTAGGAAGGGTCTCTCTGTGTGTGTGTGTGTGTGTGTGAAAACTGCACACACATACAGACGCACACACTTCTGTGTCTAGCTAACGAGCTATCGCAAAACACGTTTATTTTGAGATCATTAACACTTCTAAAATGACAAGTAGCCTCAGGAACGTTGCCAGAGCCAATTTCTTCTTTCTAAAAAGCAATTTTCAGAAAATAATCTCTCCAAATCAAACTGCGGAAGCCTAGCAAAGACGATTCATTCATTCATTTTGTAAAATTAAAAAAATGCTTATTATAGGGGCTTGGGGCATGCCCCAGGGGTTTGGAGTACTGCCCTTCCAAAGTTCCCAGGACTTAAGTGGTCACGATTGAAGTAGGGAATTTTCCACCTTATGTTTTGAGATACAAGGTGAGCCTGAGCCTAAGGCTACTGATTTGACTGGACTAGCTAGTCAGCCCATCCTTGCCTCTGCAGCACCGATATGAGCCACCCCATTCAGCATTTACATGGGTGCTGGGATCTGAACTCAGGCCCTGACTTGGGCATCCCTGCTCAGACTACCTGGTTCTGAGGCATAGGGTTGCTGGCTATGGCACTGGCATGGGTGCTAAGCATGATTTTATGTTTGCTACTCTAAGTGCCTACCAGCTTTTATTCACTAAGTAATCATTCTGATCTAGACATTCATTGTGAAGAGCATTCCTTAATTCTCACTTCTGAGAATAGACTTTATTATTATTTGTGTGCGTGTGCGCATGTGTGCATTCCTTAGAAACTGCATGTGCTTTACATGTGTGCTGATACCCTTGGCAGCCAGAAGAGGGCGTTGGGATCCTCAGAACTAGAGTCACAGAGAGTTGTTAGGTGCCCTAGTTGGGTCCTCTGCAAGAGCAGCCAGTGCTCCTAATGGCTGAGCAGTCAGCAGCCTGTAATCTCTTACCCTCAAAGCATTTCATTGTTCCACAGCTGAAGGATGCATGGAAGATGATTAGATAAGGCTACCTTTCTGGGTCAAAAAAATTTTTTTTTCTTTTACAAAAATTGTATTGCATTATTTTACGTTGTGTAAAACAAATAGCATGTACACTGTGCACATGTGTGGTGGTCAGGGGACACCCTGTGGGATCAGTTCTCTCTTTCTATCACGGGTTTCTGGGGGGTTGGACTCAGGGTACCAGACTCGGAGCCCGATACCTTTATCCACTGAGCCATCTTGCTGGTCCCTTTTTGGTTTTGCTCATTTAAGAAAATTTGTGTTATTCTTAATTATGTGTATGTGTGTGCATCTGCGTGAAGAAGTGTGCACACAAGTGCAGTGCCCATGGGTTCTGGAAGAGAGGACGGGATCCCTTGGAACTGAGTTACAGGCAGTTGTGAGCCTCTTAGGTGGGTACTGGGAGCAGAACTCTCCTCCTTGCAAGAGCAATACCTGGCTGAAAACTGAGTAGAGATTTGAGAGACCTAATGATGCAGGACAGTGGAATTAACTACCTGCATGTTTATTATTAGTCTAATCGTGAGAAATGTTTCTAACAATGGCTATCACGGCAACATGTCCAATGAGCGAGGTTTTGCAAACACTCCTGTTTTTAATTAACAGAAGAAGAGCTGGCGACGCCTCCGCTAGATGGCATCATTCTCCCAGGTGTGACGAGGCAGAGCATCATCGAGCTGGCACAGCAGTGGGTGAGTGCCCTTGATCCCAATGACTTCCGTAAGTCCAGCACAGAGACTCATCAAAAATGATATCATATCCTGTGGTTCCCACCAATATTATCTAATCTTCAAATCTTCCCTCGAGCCATAGATCTCCCTAGAAGGTCTGTGTTGGCAAAACCAGTCAGTAAGTATTCTCTAGCAGGGCACACAGAGAGCCAGCTGAACAGGTTGTCTTGGCGAGCAGGGCTTTTAACTAGGCTCAATGTGTACAGGGTGTCTTCTGCTACTAACTTACCTGTGCCACGCCAGGTGTTTTCATCCATCCTTAACTTCAACTGTGAGGTGTTCCTCATTGCACTGGTGACATAGTTATTCCACTGTGTCCATGACCATTATAGGAGCTATGGATTTTTATTGATGTATTTATATCAGCAAAATGTTGATTTGTCTATCTTTCTCCCTCTACTGCCCCCCATCATCTTAGATTTTTACATATGTTTATTTTAAAATTAAAAACACTCAAAGCAAATATAAAGTTGTTTTCAACAGACTTTCCAATCCATGCAAAAGAGGCAGGAGTATTAAGGCATGTGTTATTTGAAGTGACATAGCTTTTGTGAGGTAGAAGTAGAGTGGGCTGGCAGGCTGGCATGGGTCTTGGCTGGTGCTTGTGACCCATGTGTTCTAAAGGTCCCCAGAGACCATGGAAAGGCTTTGAGCACATTGTGGCCAGACAGTCCTAGTAGACAAATGTTTAGACACACATATTATCTCAGAGCAGACCAGCAGTTTCTCCGGAAAAGACTGAAAGTAGAGGAAATGGCTAAACAATCCTACCCGGTCCAGAGTAGACAGAACCAACTGCTGCCTGTTGACTGCCATATCGGGCATGACATTTGCAAACCGTTGGTCTAATTTCCAACAGCTTGCCCTGTCCCAAATATGTCTGCACTTGGAGAGATGGCTTTTCGAAGCTCAGTAATTTGTTTTATTAGGGGAACAAACTGACCAAGTATGGAAGGCCCGATGACAGGGTGTGAGCCTCAGTGTGTCCTACACCTCCCGTCCCCGAGCTTGCAAAGCAGGGTATTATGGAGGGGTCTTTCTTGACTTCTTGGCTGCAGTTTATTTTAAAGCTTGAAACAGACAAAGTGCCAAGAGGCACTCGGGGTCACTGCGACTTGCCAGGGAGCTAGTCCAGAGATAAGGACGAGCCCAGTGAACACGATTCTGTTGACTTGCAAGATGGGTTATTTCTGTTTTTTTGGTTTTTTTTTCCCTCTCCAGAACATAGACCTTAATTGTTGTCAGTAATGTTTGCTGATTTCTGGAACACAAATTGTTTAGCAATTTAATTTTGTATAAAATCTCAACACCGCTAGCTTTAATTTCTCATGAAATCAAAATATTGGCTCCTAACAGAGACTATTTCAGTTATATCAGCTTGGTTTCGAAAGCAATCAGATCGGCTTAGTTCAAATCTAGTCCCCTGTTTACTAGCTGCCTGGTCTTTTTTTTTTTTTTTTTTTTTTTTTTTGAGACAGGGTTTCTCTGTAGCTTTGGAGCCTGTCCTGGAGCTAGCTCTTGTAGACCAGGCTGGCCTCTAACTCACAGAGATCCGCCTGCCTCTGCCTCCCGAGTGCTGGGATTAAAGGAGTGCGCCACCACCGCCCGGCCTAGCTGTTTGGTCTTAAGGAAGCCTTCTGGAAGCCAAGTGACCTCCCTCTGAAGTAGAGGAGGTGGTGACACCTTAAGAGCCTGGCACGTGGCAGGTACGTGGGAAATGGCAGCTCCCCCAGTACTGATGTATGATGCCACCAATTGCTCTCCTTTATTATCAAAGACGTGAAGAATGTGGTAAGTGGGAGACCTTATCCATGACAGCGTGTAGGTCTTGACTCAGGCATGTGTGAGAACACACCATGACTGCACGGGGATCATCTTGGTGACTTCACTTGTGAAAGCTGTCATTTGGAAGTTCAGCCAGAACCAAAGGTAAGCACTGACTTTTCTTTTTCTCTTCTTTGTTTATTTTTGCTATTCCACACAGGGTGAGTTTAAGGTGTGTGAGAGGTACCTCACCATGAATGACCTGACCACCGCCCTGGAGGGGAACAGAGTGAAGGAGTTGTTCGGCTCAGGGACGGCCGGCATTGTCTGTCCCATCTCGGAAGTTCTGTACAAAGACCAGGTAAGACAAAAGGTTCTATATGTCATTTCTAAAGTCAGTTTGTGCCCCGGGGTTGGTGAGATGGCACAGGGGTGGAGACACCTGTCATCCAGGCTGAAAACTTGAGTTTTGGTCCCTCGGACCTACATAACGGAAGGAAAGAACCCGACTCTTGAAGCTTAGCTTACCTCTGACCTCCTCACCGTACTGCCTGATGCTCTCAATCAGTAAGCAAATAAATGAATGGAGTTACGAAATACATAAGCACTTAACCTGTCATCTAATGAAGTCATAAAATGTGTGAGGGAAATGTGAGCGGGTTGGACCTGTGTGCGCATAGAAATTCCATCTTCCTGGCCGTTTAGTGAGGGCTCAGACATGAAGAGCGAGTTAAGCCGTGTGCTTGGCAAGTGTGGAGCTGTGGGGGGGACTAACACAGCTGCCTCGTTCTGTCTGCCTGCTGAGGTAGGCTGCACAGCAGGAAGCTCAGTGTTCCCAGGGAATGTCAAGTTGCTGCCGTAGGCACAGAGCGACAACAGGCACAAAATGCACATGAGAACTGCCTGCTCTTTCCTCTGCCGCCGTCACTGTTGTCGGACTCAGACCTCTGGAGCAATACAAGGATTATCTCCTTTTTACACTTGTCCCTCTTTTAAAGAACAGATTTATTTTATTCCATGTGTACGGCTATTTTGTGTGCATGTCTGTCTGGGCACTATGTGCATGCAATGCCACGGAGGCCAGAAGAGAGAGGGTGTTGGAGCCCCTGAAACTGCCTCTGCAGGTGGTTGTGAGTCACTCTGTGGGTGCTGGGAATCAAATTGGGGTCTTCTGGAAGAGTAACCGTGCTCTTTACCATGCAGTCATCTCTCCAGCCCTCACTTGCCCATTTTACTTGTGCCATATATGCGTTATCTTGCCAGTTGGAGGGCTTCCTCCATTATAGCAAAACCCAGTCCTCGTGCACGTCATTCAGCCTCTGTCTTCTTTTTTTTTTGAGATAGGATTTCTCTGTGTAGCAGCTCTGGCTGCCCTAGAACTCACTTTGTAGACCAGGCTGGCCTTAAACTCACAGAGATCTACCTTTCCATGCCGCTCAAGTGCCAGGATTAAAGGCATGCGCCACCACTGCCTGGTTCAGCCTCTATCTTTAGAGTGTAAAGATAGGAATTATTTTACAGGCATTCTACAAATGTGTAAATGTTACTCTACATTTGTATGGGCAGTCTGTAACTGTAGGCATTATTCTGTAGGATTCAGGCAGTCTGTAACTGTAGGATACAGGCAGTCTGTAACTGTAGGATACAGGCAGTCTGTAACTGTAGGATACAGGCAGTCTGTAACTGTAGGATACAGGCAGTCTGTAACTGTAGGATACAGGCAGTCTGTAACTGTAGGCATTTTTCTGTAGTTTTGTGCTGGTTATTTTTATAAGAGTAACTGCTTCAAATAACTCGTTAAATGTAAATTCCCCTGACTTTTGCGTTCAACATTACAACCTCAGCTGATTGGGTTTGCGATGATGATGATGATGATGCTTTGCTTGAGATTTCAGGGGTTGTTGCTGATACAGTTTCACGCACAGATTATTTAACTGTGGAAGAACTACCTGGTTTTCTATCCGTGTGGCAGAGCGATGGGGAGGGAGGTGGCATGCCAGAGAGGGACTGAGGAAAACAAAGAGGGAAAGAAGAGATTGTAGGAGGCTAGTCTGAGTATTTTTTGGCAGTGTCTGTGTTTGATATTGGTCTGTTTTAGTAACTAAAATCCAATTGTTACTCCACCCTAGAAATAAAAGTTTACAAAGGTTAACTTATTTTTAATGCTTCTCCTAAAAGCTTCTAGGAGGCATTCAGAGCCCAAAGGGCTTGTAATTATCCTATTATACTAAAAGGCATAATAAGAAGAGTGTTTGAGAATATGGGCTATCTACTAAAATCAAAGCATCAAAAGCCAGCCTGCCAGCAAGGCATGAATGGGCAAGGACTCAGATACAAACTACGGGCACGAAATCTCTTTCAGCTATGAATTTAATCTACCTTCCCATGGGAGTTACAGCCCTTGGAGGTACACCTTGCACTAGATGCAGGTTCAGAAACCCTTTTGTGAATGGGGATGAGACTTACTTTAATTTATCCCTTTGAAATGACTTGCTTTGTTGCAAAATATCTTTGAGTTCTGGTTTCTTGGCCAAGGGTTCAACAGAGGGCAATTATCCATCCTATGAATTCTTAGAATCCTGAGCTCCTCTACTGTTTCATGGACCTCTTCTAGTCTCCCCAATCCCTTAGACCGTCCGAAGACTAGAACTCAAACCTTCTGTGCACTTGATTGGGTTGGTAGGAAACGAACATGCTGTCACTGGCTGACTTTTTTTTCTTTTTCAAATTCTGAGCAGAGATAACTCAGGTGTAGGAGGTAGCGTGTGTGATAGGTATGTTAGGGTACCTCTCTGGGCCTAACAGAGTTGCCATCATGTCATAGGAATGCCACGTGTGCTTCCTGTCACCGCCATGTGTGCTTCCCACCCTCAGAGCGCTCTCTCCCTTCTTCTGCAGATGCTGCACATCCCAACAATGGAGAATGGGCCCAAGCTTGCAAGCCGCATCTTGGAAGAGTTGACCAATATCCAGGTAGATGTTTTTACCAGCTGGGGTTGGAGATCAGCTAGGAGATGGCTCAGAGGTTAAGAATATTACTGCTCTTGAAGAGGACCTGAGTTCATTCTCCAGAACCCAAAAGTGGGCTCACAGCCCTAGTTCCAGGAAATCTGATGCCCTCTTCTGCGTGCCTGAGGCACACCATGCATATGGTACACGTATGTACATGTAGCAAAAACATTCAGATACATAAAATAAATGTAAAGAAAATATCGCAAACAAACCCACCTTGGGGCTCATAATCATAAGAAACTTGGTGAGGTGGGATACCCCTTTAATACCAGTACTTGGGAGGTATGGCAAAGAGATCTCTGACTTCAAGGCCAGCCTGCTCCACATAGGGAGTTCAGGTCCACCAGGAATATGTGGTGAGGCCCATCTTAAAAAAAAATAAAAGTTGAAATAGAAAAGATTCATATAGGGGCTGGGTGATTAAAATGCTCACTGTCCATTGCATTCAGGTCCCGAGAATCCTATATAAGTACCGGATGGACATAGCAGCCAGCTGGCAATTCCAGCTTCTGACAGAGAGCCAGGGGCTCTCCAGAATGAGTGGTTAGTGAGATTACCATATCCGTGAGCTTTGGGTCTGACTAAGAGACCCTACCTCTAAGAAGAATGTCGGCCTTGGGATTTTCCATGCATGTGTACACATGTACATCCACATATACATGCATCTATATACATATAGAAATGCATAACACACACACACACACACACACACACACACTGGAAAAAGAAAAAAATAATAAAGGACATACATGGTAGAACATTTAAGAAAACCAGACCCTTTCTCTCTTGACTTCATGTTCTTTAGAGGCGGTGGCACTGACTCCAACATGGGCTGGGGATGTAGCTTGACTGGCAGTGGGCTCTCTAACACGCATTGCACCCTGGGTTGTGATGCTTACAACCAGAGGTTTCGTGTGCATGCCTACAGTTCAACACTTGGGGGTTAGAGGTGGGAGGATCAGAAGTTCGTGGCCGTCAGATACATTGCAAGTTTGAGGCCAGCCTAGGCTATGAGACAGCCTGCCTTTAAAAACAACCAAAAAGCCCAACAATTCACTCGGAACTCATACAGAAAAGAGAGACAAAGAGGTTGCAAGCACAAGCACAGGGGATAGGGAAGTGCCTCAGAGCCAGCCACCAAGCACAGGCACCGCACATTTCCCAGCTGTGTAAGCACCAGGGCCAACCACCCGCAATCAAAACCACATCTTTTTTCCCTCAATTATTTTGTGCTTGTGTCCTCAAGCCTCCAAATTATTCCCTTACAAGAGGGCAAATTGGTACTGATAGCCAAGGGACTAGCTAGTCTATTTCCAAGAAAAGTAATTTTGGTAATTACTGAGGGGGCAAGAAAAGTCTGATGTTACATCACGTTTGAGATTCGATCTCTTTGGGTGTTACATGGAAACATGATGTTTCCCTACAAAGTGTCCCACAGATTTTGAAGACAAGGGTAATAACCAGCAAAGCAAGGGAAAGAGAAACCAAGGCTCTTGCCAGTATGACCCAGGGGGAAATCTCTGAAACCTTGGAGCTGACTTAACGCTTAGACTTTGAGTGCTAGGCTAAGTACTTCCATTGGGGCCAGTAATCCACACTGTCCTGGGTGCTATGTTACTATAAATATCTGCTGCAGGGGACAGTTCAATACAAGGTTGTTCTGTTTTCTTCCCCCCCTTTCTTTCTATTTATAACCACCAAGGAAAAGCACTCCTGGTTTTTTTTTACAGAAGCCAAGGTAAGCGTGGGCAACCATGCTGTTTCTGCCCACCAAGCCACAGCAGTGCCCATTCTTTAGGTCAGCCCTCTTCTCCAGATGCTCTTTGTCCTGTGATGCTCCTTGCCTCTGCCAAACCTCCTACAGTTTGGTTTACAGGGTCATGTCTGTCCTTCAGCGTTCATTCCTTGTGGGACTCTGTATCATTGGGTTTGCTTTAGAGACAGGGTCTCACGGTGTAGACCAGGCTAGACCTGAACCTCTGTGGGAACCTTTTAAATACCTCCTGACCCACCTAAGACCCTGACGTTCCTTTATAATCAGTCACACGTTTGTCCCCTCCTCGAGCTGTTTTAATGCTGGAGGTTTTTCCTTCTCTTTATGTCCCCTGGGGTTTAGCTCGGGGTCTAGGGTAGAGAATACAGACAGTAATATTTCTTCCCTGAAAGGAACGAGAAGCCGAGATAAATTTCTTTAAACCAAATCTTGTGTTGCTCCTAAGTATTTACACATTCTAAGAAGAGATAGGAAAAGTGTCTTGAACAATGTGGCATTGGTGGGCTTCGTAGCCAAACACTCGAGGCTAGGAATTTTCCAAGGAAAGGCTTGTCTAGCTCACAGTTTTAGAGAATCGATGTTGGTCTGGTGTCTGAGATTAGCAGGTGGCAGCTTCCCATGCAGCTCAGGTGGATCCACTGTGCCAGGTGACCAAGCCACACACCCTAAAGTTCTGCTGTCATTCAGTAGCGTCACCCTGGAGAAAGGCCTTCAAACCAGGGCTGCTGAAGGAGACCCAACCGACTTCACATCACTCAAAGTGTCAGACTCCCCTTCCAAAGCCACAGTGCATGTTTGCCTGTCTGGGTGGGTCCTGACACGGCTGGACCTGCCCCAGGGCGGCTGGAGCCTGGGCCTCGGGATCAGGGAAAGCAGTATGAACAATGAGCTCTTGGTTCATGGGATGCAAAAAGGCAGCTACAGGTTCACAATAAGGCCGTTTTCATTCTATTGATGGAGGCAGGGTCTCATATAGCCCAGGCTAGCCTTCAATTCCTATAGATCCTCCTGCCTTCATTACCCAAGGGCTGGGGTTGCAAGCATGTGTTGTCACCCTGATTTACTGATTTTTTCTGTAGATTGATTTTTGTTTTTAGTTATGTGTGTACGGGGATGCTGGAGGGGTTGAAAGTGTATGGAGGCCAGAGAGGGTCTTGGATCCATAGAACTGGAATCAGAGACGTTTTTGCGCGGACACCAAGCCCTCTCTCCGGTGTAGTAAACGGACCCATTGGACAGTTGCGGCTGTTCGGGTTTGCTCAAGTCTTGGTTTTACACTGAAACGTGTGTTTTTGCTTTTGTCGTAGTACGGAAGGGTGGAGAGTGACTGGACAATCGTGTTACCCTGATGGAAAATCCCAGTGGGTCGGTGGTGTGCCACAGAAGACAGACCTCCGCCCCGAACCGTGACCGCCTCTTTAGTTTTGTGTGTTAGAGTTGCAGTGTTCGTGTGCTACCAAGCGGAGGGTTTTCCTTGAGCCACAGGAAATTGTCAGTGCCAGATGTCACCTGCAAACGCCGTAGCGACTACTGTCGCTTTCTCTACCGGAGCTTTCTCTGAGGAGATATCGATGCCTCCCTTTGTCCTGCACAAGATCCAAATGTCTGTTCATTAGCAGAAGGTAGTGTTCCCCATGTCTGTATGTGTGGAAGGACGACGGAAGACATTTCACAGGTGGCGTCCCTGTGGCTTGTGGGTAGCCTTGGGAACACTCAGAGCAGGGCTTTCTGTTATCGTTGCCAGTGAGTTTTTTGGGTTTTGGTTGGGAGTTGAACTCTCTAGGTAGCCCTGGCTGGCCTGTTACTTCCTGATGTCTGCCCAGGCTGATCTCAGACTCAACACAGTCCTCCTGCCTCCACCTTCTGAAGCCGGGTGACGGCTGGGCACGGTCATGTCTTGATTTGTTTTTTTGTCTTTGAGCCAAAAATGTGGTCACCTGGATTTCTTTCCTCCGTGCTTTTGTAGGTCCTTAAGTCCAAGCTAAGGAGGAACTATCCCTCTCTGGTATCATGGTCTGCTGCGGTTTCACCTGGGGTCTCTGAGGATCAAGCTCCTTGCCCCCACTGCCTTTTATATAGTATTATAACTGCTGCTCACCATGCTGCTATGGGCTAGGGGCCCTATGCCTTCTAGATGGTTGTATCCTCAAAGCCTAGCACATGGTAGGTGTTCTGTACGTATTTATTATAAAAACAAACACGGAAGTGTACTTCCTGTCTCCATGCTGGAACCCTTTCGGAAGCCATGCCTAATTCTGGAAGCACACTGCAGCATCACCTCACGCTGTCTTTCTTTCTTGTCCACTGACTCCTACATCATGGTTGGTTGGGAGAATGATCTTACATTTTAAGGTTATCTTGGAACTGAAGCGATTGCCCCGGACAGAATTCACGATAAAGTGCCAACCACATGGAAATTACAATGCTGTACATTGAGTGTTAAATGCCAAACAGAAGGGTAGGTAGGGAGATGCTCTGGGTTTTGATCTTCCTCCACATTTTGTGCCATTCTCTTGGGTGAGCATTGATGAGCCACCTGGCTGGGTAACAGAATAATTCCAGTGTTTTCTTTGTTTAGGGACCGTGAGTGGAAAGGTCTTTCATTTCCTGGTTTATCCAGGAGAGAATCGTGTCTGCTCTGCAGCCATTGCTTTCAGAGTCAGAAGCCGGAGTCTAAATAGTCAGCGGTGTCCAGACCGTGACTCTTCCTTCCTTCGCAGTCTGCACACTGCTACTCCTGTGCCTTGGGGAAGGGCAGCAGATTTGGAAATTATGGAGCTTATAACTATATGTGCACCATGCTCCCACTCCCTGTGGCTGGTTTCATGAGAGCCTGGCAGTTATCCACAGGATCGCTAACGGGATGGAGATAACTTCAGTTCCCATGGCTCTCGTACCTTTTCCATAGATGCAGGGCTTCTTCCATTCTCCACAGATTAAAATCAGGTCTCAAAAATACCTGAGCCGATGAGGCAGGAGGATTTCTGTGAGTTCTGGGCCAGTCTGAGCTACAGGGTGATCCCCTCTTTCTAATGTAATTAATAAGCTCCAGACAATAAGAGGGCTGAGGTAGGAGGCTGTGAAGTCATTCTTCATTCAGTCCTGGAAGCATACCAAGACCGTCTGAAGGTTAAACTAGTCAGCTTGTGTATCCTCTTGTACACCCACAGATCTATCTCTGCTGACGTCCGGTCGGGAATGCTCCCACAGATGTCTGGGCAGACACAATTAAACAGAGGAAGCTTATGTTACACAGGCCCAGAATTTGTGCTCCTTGGCTACCACGCCTGGTGATGTTGGTGCGGAGAGCAAATAAGTACTGCAAGTTTTGACATCAGAGATTATGGGTGGGAACAGCATCAGCTGAACAACAGTGTCTCAGCATCAGCACTGGGGCCACATCACTGCAAGGCCCAGCTTCTTTCTTAAGCAGATAGAAAGAAAGAGGCATTGTGAGCAAGGCTCAGCTTTCAGGGAACATGGTTAGAAGGTCTTGAAGGGATGGTCGTATAAAGATGGTGACATAGCAGGCACTGGGTGAAGGGAACTCTCCTTCGAAGGGTTTATAGAAGCACAATTACGCACTCAGAGGTGGCTTTGTTGTACCACAGCCATCTTGAGGGCAGCGCTTTATGTTTGTGTTAAGAACCTGAGGTGGTTGTACTCTGCAGCAGATAAGTTCTTCATTGTTGGCAGGTTCTTCAGATCTGGGATTATGCACACTTTGCTGCTGCCAATAAAACAACCGAAAAGCACACTGTCTCGTGTCGTGAAACCGTCAAGCTTGCGTGTGTGAAGTTATAGTATGTCCCAAGGTTTGGGCATGTTTGAACCACAGCAGCACCAAGCCTAAGGACTGAGGGCACCAGACACCTGAAACCACACGACCATCTCAAATGTTTGAGCAAGAAATAAAAGGGGCATTTAAGAACCACTCTGGGCTGGTGAGATGGCACGGGAAGGAAAGTCCTGGCCACCCAGCCTGATGATCTAAATTCAGCCCCAGGACTGACCTGGTTGAAGGAAGAACTGACTTCTACAAGTTTTTTTTTTTTGTGTGTGTGTGTGTGCCTGCCATAGAATGCTCCCAACCATCCCCTAACACAGCACATGAGTAAATCAAGCAAACAAACCATCTCCCCTGGCTACAGTGTCTTGTTCCTGCCTTTCAGTGTGGCACAGAAAGATGATAGCTGTGATGGTCAATCTCAAACATCCACTTGGGGTGTCTGAGGGCTCTTCAGACTGTCATCTGAAGGGAGAAGGACCTCCCTGAGTTGGGATTGCGAGACCTAATGGGCTGGGATGTGGGCCACGAAAGGGAAAGGAACCTGTTGATTGATGACATTCCCGTGTCTCTGCTTCCCGACCTACCAGGATGTGAACAAGCAGCCTGGACTTCACCACGGGGCTGCCCGCAGCCATCCATCTGGCCATGAAACCTTCCTGCCATGAAGAGCACATCTCCTCAGACTGAGTCAAAATCCGTCCCCTTTTCTCTACTTTTGTGAGGTATTTAGCTGTGAGCAAAGTGACTAAAACTGGTCTTCTCCTGTTTACTGCCATAATGAGTTCACCACCCTGACAAATGATGCTCCAGCACATGGCTAGTTAGTTACCTTCAGAATACAAAAAAAAAAAAAACTTTACAAAGAAAAGATACATGTTCAAAGCCCCGAGAGCATAAAAAAGACCTTGTAACTACTATATTAGGTCTTGATCAGCTTGCCCTCAGATGCACGTGCCTTTGAGAGAATAAAGCCAAATCCATAAATATACTTATTACATATGAATTTTTACAATTATGTGTATAGATTTTTTCATGATTTCATGTCTGTCTGTGCACATATATGTGCCATATACCCATGCCTGGAGAAGGGTTTGGGACTCCTAGGAGTAGAATTTCACAGGTGTGAGACGCCATGTGGGTGCTGGGAATTGAACATAGGTCCTATGGAAGAGCAGTTTATGTGTCTGTGTTTTGACTCCATGTATGTCTTTGTAACTGCATGCGTGCAGGGCCCACAGGCCAGGAGAGGGTACTGGATCCCATGGCCCTGCATTAACAGATGTTTGTGAGCAACCAGTGGGTATTTGGAATTACACCTGGGTCTTCTGAGGAGCAGCTGTCCCTCCAGCCCTTGCCGTCCCATTAAGAGATCTGTGCTGTCTCTGGTCCCTAATTTTCAAAGTTGAACTTTTTTTTTTTTAAAAAAAGAACAAAGTGACTTGTATTTGTTTAAAGGTAGTTATATAACCAAGTAAGCATTTCTCATCGAAGATTCCTTCACCCTGGGAAACAGGCAATCCCTGCTTTAATCTCTGGCATCTTCTGAGCTAGGAAATATCCTAGCATGCAGATGGGTAATCATGGGAGAATGGCTAAGAGCTGTTGGCTGATCTTGTGGCCAAGAGTTCACTCCTTAATTGGTGAGTAGAGGAGACAGAAACCGGAGTAGGAACCAATTGTACAAGTCAGGGTCTACCCTCCACGTGAATAGAACCTTGATGGGCAGGTCGCACGTCTGGCTACCCTTCAGATCAGTGAGTTCCAAGGACAGCAGATGGCCCTCACCCCGCCAGCTGAAGTCCTAAGAATACGGCCAATCCTGCCTGAACTTCCCAGCCTGCTTGGCTCCCTGTGCAGGCAGGTTGCAGATCAAGACAACAGCATCAAAACTTGACATCTCCCAGATGTTACCGTCCCCTGTGCAGAGGTTAATTTTGACTGTGGGTTGTGTCATAGCTTCAGCTGTGAATCTGACACCTGAAAGAGGGTGCTACCGAAGAACTGACTGCATCACATTGGCCTTTGGGCAGGTCGATGGCCATTTTTTAAGATTATTGCTAAAAAATATAGGTGGGTCCAGCCCCGTGTGTATATCCCTAGGCCATTGGGCCTGAACTGTGTAAGAAAGGCAGCAGAACGTGGGCCACAGAGCAAGTCTGTAGAGGGCATTCCTCCATGGATTCAAACTCCTTTGAGTTCCTGTCTTGATGCCTTTTGATGCTGGACTGTATGAAACCCATAAGATGAATAAACCCCTACCTCCCCAAACTGGTTTTGGTTGTGGCATTTATCACAGCAGCAGAAGCAGAATGAAGCAGGCTCACCTTTGGGAATGGTTTGATCCTGACACTGAGGAGGTAGAGGCAGGAGAATTGGAAGTTCAAAATCATCCGTGGTTACTTAGTCTGAGGCCACCCTGGGATACCTGAGACCCCGTGTGTGGGAATTAAGACACTTGGTAGGCATTGAATTGGCTGGCCTCCTTTAATTCCCAAATCATGAGTTAATTGGATTCCTTAAACTATCAGTGGCTAAACTGAGAGACACAGACATGCCTGCCACAGACTGAGCCCCCTTTCAACTTTCTCCTAAGAACCCAGGCTCATCCAGCGACAGATGGCATTGTTCCCGTGCTGAGGAAGAAACATGTGGAACATTTTCACTGGTTCATTCCAGGCAGCTCAGAGAACTAATCAGCTAAGGCACATCAGCTAGTTTACTTTAGTGGCCAACAGCACCTAAGAGAAACTCGAGTTCCAAAGCCCTTGGTGCTGCATGGTCCCCCATAGAGGGAGGACAGTCATCAGGCATCAGCTACAAGCATCAGGGAGGGAAGTGTTTTTGAGGGCTTGGTTACACATTGCCCCTTAAATTATTGTTAGTTTTTCTGGCCTGAATTGAGAAGGCACATGTCCTCATTTTTTTTCTTAAGTTGGATGGAAATGTTTTGGCGTGTGTGTGTATGTGTTGAATGGAACCCAGGTGTAAACGTGAGTGTGCGCATGTATGTGTAATTGGATGGGATGGGCAGGTGTAAATGTGTGTGCACGTGTGTGTAATTGAATGGGATGGGCAGATGTAAATGTGGGTGTGTGCACGTGTGTGTAATTGGATGGGATGGGCAGATGTAAATGTGGGTGTGTGCACGTGTGTGTAATTGGATGGGATGGGCATCAAGTAAGCAGCCACCTTCACAATAAAATCCCATCTCATGGCTTTACTAAATTTTACTAAATCCACGAACACACTGACCACGATGGTGTCCTCTGGAACCTGCTGAATTTACAGTGTAAAGCCCAGGTTCACTACATGCTCTTTAACAGTGCTGTACTCGTCAGACTCAGCTCAGGAAACAGTCAGCATCGTCTGGACTTGCCTTTCTCCATGTTTCCCTTTTACTCGTGTGTGCAAGTATGTATGTGTGCATATAATGTGTTCTCTGCGGAAGGGTATTTTGTCTGCATGCCCTGTGTGTGCATCATGTGCATATAGTCACCGTGGAGGCCAGAAGAGGGTGTCAGGTCCCCCTGAAAATAGAGTTACTGGTTGTGAGTTGTCATGTGGGTTCTGGGAACTGTACTTGGGTCCTTTGTAAGAGCAGTCAGTGCTCTTGACCACTGAACCCATCTGGACCCTGTCCCCTCTTAACACACTTGGCTGTTGTTTTAAGATAGAGTCTCATGTAATCCAAGTTGGCCTCACATATGTAGCTGATGGTGACTTTGAAGTTCTGATCTTCCTGTCTCCACCTCCCAAGTGCCAAGTTTATGTTTCACTGAGGAGCTAGGGAAGGAAGGCCTCTGCTAAATGACCCACATCACCCTCCCATTCTGTTCCTTCCTGTATAACATCTGGTTAAATGTGTGGAGTCACACTTCCTCCAATGAGACCACTCCCTAGGAGCCAATGGGGCCCATTTGCATTCAAATCATAACGTCTTCCATCACGGACAAGTTCCTTTAAACACAAACCACAATGTCTTCCATCACGGACAAGTTCCTTTAAGCACTCCTCGTGTAACAGGGCTTGCGTTGCTGCTTGGCTTGCAGGTTCCGTGAGTCTTCTTAGAGGGTTCATTGGAAACGGGCCCGACAGCAAAGGAACAGCTGAGGGCCAGGGGCCTGAAAGTAGCTGTGAGATGCTAATCCTAGCATCTGCATCTCCTGAACAAACCCCTGGACTCACTGAATGAGCTTCCTCCCTGGCCTCCATGTGTGGGCTCATCCATGCTCACAGACAGGATTTCCACCCTGGTACAGGTCTTTGTAATGGATACCGTGCCCAGAACCACAGTTTGTTTGGCCAGGAACCACCGTCTTTTCAAGTCTGGACTTCTCTATTCCCACACAGGTATTGTGGGTCCAGTTTCTCTCTAGATCAACACTTTTGGAACAAGATCACTGCCTCTTGCCTGATTATGACTGCTTTGGACCCCACCAGCCAGTCTTTAACTCAGATTCTCGAAATGGCTTTGATTGGACCTGGAGTTACCATAGCACTTTGCCCATGGTGATTTGGGCAGCCTCCTGCCTCCTCAGAGTTGGTCTGGCTCTGGTCTTCACTGCTTGGTCCTGCCAACTTCCTCTCGAAGCCTCAGCTTGCAAGAGCTCCTACTTGGCCCAAAAAAGACATAACTATTTAGCTTTGAAAATCATACTAGCTTCCTGGTGTGTGGGTTTAATTTAATTTAATTTTTTTTAGAGAGTATCTTTTACAATCTAAAATTGCACCTGCTGGATTAGTTCTGAAGTGATTTAAAACCTTGCCGCGTGCAGCTCTGCTAGTCGGCCAGTAGCAATAGAAACCCCATGTGCTTTGTGGAGATATAGTCTCTAAGACCCTTGTCAGAATCCTCATTTTAGCAAGACAACTCTGCACATTCAGCCCCAAAGTGCTGTTCTTAAATCTACTCAACATCACAGAGCCATAGCATCCTCTCAATCAGATCATTTGCAAAGTAGAAATGACCGCATAGATGAAGGAATTGGGGGGTACAGGGAGGAACGACCCTGTGTGTGGAGTCATTACACAAGGATAAGGACCTGAGTTCGAATCCCCATCATTCATGTACAGCGCACACATCTGTGGGGCCAGTGCTGGGGAGGCAGAAACAGGAAGATCCTTGGGAGTCATCAGGCCAGTTAGTCTAGAGAGTCCGTGAACACCAGGGTTGGTGAGATACCCTGCCTCAAATATGTGGTGGAGTGTGATCAAGGAGACATCAAATGTTGGCATTTGGCTATCCAATGCACACGTATATGCACACATGTATATAGCACACACCATACTAATAAAATAAAAATCAGTTCTGATGTTGAAGGGGCTCACATTACAGTGCTCAGAAGAGCCCTGAGTTTGGGTTGTGAAATCTTCCCTTAACCAGCTAACCTTTCCTTCTGAGAATCTCCTGGCTCTTCCCTTCTGTCTGGGTCTCCTGTGAGAAAGGCATGGTAGTGATCCATAGACATTACCACACAGGAAATTGCATGAGCTCTTAATTAGTGAATTCCTACACATGATTTAGTCTCCCCCTCCCCAACTGCGGGCCTTAGGGCATAGCTACACAATTAGAAAGATCTACATGCTTGCTCGGCAAGAGCTGCAGCCGAGCTGTCTTTTGGAATGCATTCCTCCTGAGTGCTTCCTCTCATCGCCTTGTAGTCTTACAAATGCTCTGCCAATGGCAGCTGGCTAGCTGAGAACGCGACAAGGGACTTGAGCTCTCCAAGGGTTAGCACAGCCCCAAGAGCTGAGGCTGAGAGTAAGGGCAGGTGTGTACATGTGTGTGTGTGTGTGAGAGAGAGGGGGGGGGAAGGGGGAGAGAATGTGTTGTGTAGCAGAGACAGAGAAGTCTCTGTGTGGGGAAGGGTGCATGTGTACTTGTGCATGTGGAAACCAGAGGACAACACTGGATATCTATCTTCCTGTTTCTTTGAGGCAGGGTCTCTCACTGGGACCTAGAACTCCATGTTTAGGCTAGGCTGGCTTGCCACTATGTCCCAGAAATCTGCCTGTCTCTGTCTGCCCACTGCTGGGGTTATGAGAATGTGGCACCATGCCTGGTTATAAGATTATGCATTATTACATATGAGTGCAGATGTTCTCGCGGGCCAGAGATGTCAGAGGCCAGAGATTTCATATCATTCTGGATAGGCAATTGTGAGCTGCCCAAGACAGAGGCTGGGGACTGAACTCGGGTCTCCTCCAAAAGCAGTGCCTGCTCTTAAGCTCTGAGCCGTCTCTCCAGCCCCCATACCTGGCTTTTTAGGTGGGCTCTGGGGAGCAAACTGAGGTCCTTGTGCTTGTGAGGCAAGCACAAGTCTTTAAAAAGACACCCACCCACCGAGCCCCCTGTTGAGCTGCAACTGAGTTTGTCTCCCCACAGACCTTCGCTCCATGGCCTCCTGCAGTTCCGCAGGGTTTCTCACACCAGGCAGGCTGCATCTGAGCGAGCAGGCAGGAGGACCTCCGCCCCTCCCTTTATCTATCAGCAGAGCAAGATGCAAGGGGGCCCATCAGGCCTTCTGAACACCATGCTCATGGTTAAAGTGTTTCAAGCTTCGTAAATCCTTACCACTATCTAATGGAATAGACCTAAATCCAGCGATGTCCCGACATCTTCAAACCACAAAACACCAACGTTCCCTTACATGTCGTCTTTCCACACACCACGATGGTATTACTCAGTGCCCATTTTTGCTCTGGGGTCAAACCGCTAGGTCTCCTCTGTCTTGTGCCTTAAGCCTCTCAGAGTGCTCTGCTCCGGTCCTGGTTAGTTGTATGTCACCTTGACACAAGCTAGAGTCACCTAGGAAGAAGGAACCTCAGTTGAGACGTTGCCTCCGTTGGATTGGCTGGTAGGCATGTCTGTTTGGTATTGATTGATGGCTGTTGTGGGCGGTGCCAGCTCTGGACCGAAGGTTCTGGTTTGTATACGGAAGCAAGCTGAGCAAGACCCATGCTCCCCCATGCTTCTTGCCTCTGCTCCTGCTTGAGTCCTTCCCTGACTTCTCTCAGTGATGGACTGTGTGAAGACAAGCTTCCCTCCCCACGTTGCTTTTGGTCAGTGTTTGGCATAGAAACAGAAATGCAAAGCAGGGCAGCTTCTCTTACACTTCATATGGGAACCTCCACAGCGGACTTTGGGGCTGACCAACCATCAGTGGAGGAAACATGATTAAGTAAAATGCTGCAGGTTCCAGAGTGGCTGCAGCGTGCAGCAGGCCATGAAACCACGCTGCAGGTCCCTGAGCAGGGGCAGGCAGCGGGCAGTGGGTTCAGAGAGCAGCCAGTCCCAGGCAGGGTCGGCACAGTTCCCCAAGTGATTGCAGTGGGCCACGAGGGGTAGTGAGTCCCAAAAAGAGAGACCGACGGATGGGCACACCACTAGACCACGCTGCAGGTCTCCGAAGGCAGCTGGTCCTGGGTAGGGAGCCACGTGCAGGTGAGAGACAGACGGATAGGCACGCCATGCAAAGTGAGGTTGGATGTTTATTTAGTGGGTTGTGGAAGGTAAGGGGAGAAGCGAGAAGAGGAGAGGGAGGCAGGGAGGGAGGGAACGGGGAAGAGAGAGAAACAGAAGGGGAAGGGGAAAAGTGGGGAGAGGCAGAAGTTGCCTCTTGGGGGAGAGACAGAAAAGGAAGGGACTCAGGCTGGAAGCTGAAGATCAGCTTGCCTTGGGGGACAGAAAGGGAGTGGGCATGGCTTGTCTCTTAAAGGGGACAGAGCAGACCATTACACATGGGCCTTTCAAGCTGTGCTCCTCTTACACTTTTCAGTTGTGTGGTTTTGGTGTTGCTCGTGCTTGGCTGATTACCATCAACAGGCCATGGGCCTTTTTTCTTTTCAGCTAAGGTGACCCTTTTCAGCTGTGACCCTTGCTATATGTGTATGCTCTGCCAGCATGTATGTCTAAATACCACCTGTGTCTGTGCCTGAGGAGACCCAATGAGGGATTTGGATCCTCTGGGTGAGCTGCCACGAGGGTGCTGGAAATTCAAAGTAGGTTCTCTGCATGAGCAGCAAGTGCTTTTAACCCCTGAGCCGTCTCAGCAGCAGCGACGCCCTGTTAATTAATTAATTTTGGTCTAAGGTACTTTCTTTCATTTGTCTAAATTTCAGAGAGAGACAGAGAAAGACTGATATAGATACATACATAGATAGGTAGGTAGATAGATAAATAGATACATAGAAAGAGACTGTCTCAAGGAAGTATTCAATTTGGAGATTGCCTTTCTGTGACTTTTGCTTTCCTTTTGTTCCTCTCTAACAATTTTTCTGAAGAGCTCGGTTGCTTAGAAGTTGTGCACGGGCCAGGTGATGGTGGTGCACACCTTTAATCCTAGCACTCGTGAGGCAGAGGCAGACAGATCTCTGTGAGTTCAAGGGTAACCTGGTCTACAAGAGCTAGTTCCAGGACAGGCTCCAGAGCTACAGAGAAACCCTGTCTTGAAAGAAAAAAGAAAAAAAAGAAGTTGCACACGGTGGAGAGGTGTAGGTGCTTGAATGAAGGATCTCTCACCTATCTGCCCACACAGTCAACCAGTGGAAGGCAGATGATGGGCGGTTCCGATAGGTGTAGGGGGCGTGGCCTTGATAGGGGAAGTACGTCACTGGAGGCGGGCTCTGAGGCTCAAGGCTGCGACCTACTTCCCATCACCCCATTCTATTTGTGCTCAAGGTTCAGGATGGGAGTCTGGGGCTCTCGCTGCTGCTGTGGAGTCTGTGGTTGGCTATGCCTACTCTGATGTCATGGGCTCTAACCTGGACCCGCAATAAACACTTTCTTCAGTAAGTGGCCTTGGTCATGGCGTTTCTTATCTCAGTAACCGATAAGTAACAAATAGTCAATTTTTTTCTTTTTCTTTACTTTTTGGGAGGCTTTTCGATACAGGGTTTCTTTGTGAAGACTTGGCTATCCTGAACGCTCTGCAGGCCAGGCTGGCCTCAAACTCACAGAGATCTGCCTGCCTCTGCCTCCCGAGTGCTGGGATTAAAGGCCTGCCCCACCACCCCGTGTACATTGTCAAATTTTTAGAAGATTCTGTCAAGAGTTATCTACAAAACCCAACACGTTATGACAACTCTTCAGGTCATCCACGTGATGGTCCCACTTTTTCTTTTTTATGTTATTGGAATAGGATCCAGGGCCTTGCACATGCTAGGCAGCACATGCTAGGCGGCGCATGCATCTAAGTGCACCGCAGACATGGACTTCCTCAGGAGGCCAGAAGAGGGCGTTAGGTCCTCTGGAACTGCAGTTATAATTTTGGAAATGATAGAGAATCTGTAAACGGATTTTCCTGCGATTTAGCCATAAGCAGGACTGGGTCCTTGTTATAGTAAAAATAATAATCCACCCATAATATTCCATTTGCATTGAGTAGTTGACAACAGAACTCTGGGATATCTCAAGGGAAACCAGTAAGGACCAGTTAACGGGCAGAAGTGTGCACTGCTGAAACTGGGACCCAAGAGGGACAAGTCGGGGAGATGGGGCCCATTCTCCAGAGATTAGCATATTAATCATATGTGCCTCATTCTTACCACACTTCCGTGAGGAAGGGAAGGGGAGAAAGTACCCTGTCTTTTTAATTACCTGTTAAACAGACAATGGGCAGTCAGCGTACCTCAAGGCCAAATGCATTTCCATTTAGAGAGTCTTTGAAAGTGATAAAGGGGCTTCTGGGTTAAGGATTGTGATTCCAGCCCCTACCTAGCTGCGGAGACTCTTTAGTCTCAGGTTTTAATCTGGGAATGTGAAGAGCTTCTATTTGCATGTTTGTTAATGTACAAGTTTGAGAGTGCATTGCTCCTGGAGACTACCGTGATGGCCCGATCTGTATAAAATTCCTATGGTTCTGGAGGATATTTTTGCCTAGTATAAAAGTTTACACAATGTTTTCCATGCTATTTATGTCTAGTGTTTCCACCAGAAATAATTATTGTTGCTTGTGATTTTTCTCACAATGTAGGACCCAACCATGACAAGCTCAATAGAGGCCCGAGTCTCAGTAGTTTACCCTGAGGCAATACCTGGTTCTGAGAAAGACCGCAGACTGAGACCACCCAGGTACCACCCAGGAACAGACCATCCACAGGAAATTCCTAACCTTCCAACTGTTGTAGATAGGATCACCTGCCAGCACACACCCATTCCTTTTCACCAGGACACCCCTAGACAAATGTCAGCCAATCAGGACTGAACCTGTTACCCCACACCCTGCTAATGTAACTTTTCTGGGTTTTGCCTTGAAATAGTGTCCTCTAGAAGATCTCATCACTGCTGAGCTGATGAGGTCCCTGCTGGCTTGTAATTATGCTCACAATAAACCTTGCTTTTGCATTTCAATGAGTCGGTGCACTGAAATGGTCTTTTGGGGTTCCCCATGGATTGGGTATAACAACAGGAGTGCAAACACACAAATCCACATATACACATTTTTAAAACTAGTAACAAAATTTTTGTAGTGATGGGATGAGCAGGCCTGCTTTTTGTCCCGCCCGGCTCCCGGCCACCTGGCTAGCTTATACCCCAAAATAACAACACACAAATAGTATTCATTTAAACACTGCCTGGCCCATTAGTTTCAGTCTCTTATTAGCTAATTCTCACATCTCAACTTTTCCATATCTAATAATCTGTGTAGCACCACGAGGGGTGGCTTGCCAGGAGAGATCTTAACCTGTGTCGGTCTCGGAGAGGAGAGGCATGGTGATTGCTTGAGGCATCTGCCTGAGCCATCTGCCTCACTTCCTTCTTCCCAGCATTCTGTTCTGTCTACTCCACCTATCTAAATCCTGCCCTATCAAAAAGCCAAGGCAGTTTCTTTATTAACCAATGAGAGTCCTCCATCAAATTTTCTTCCAGAGCTACCAAAAAATGACATAGAAAAAAGTTCTATTGAAATCCTTTTTATGCCTTAAAGAATGTTTTAACATTTTAGGTTTCATGTCTAAGGGACAGTGGGGTTAGCAGATTTCCTGAGGTGACAGTATTGGCTGCTCAGTGCTAGGTCCAGCTGAAGGAGCCATTGGTTTAAGCATTTCAAAGTGACTATAATTTTATTTTCAAAGATGTTTTCAGCTTATTAAAAAATAATAAGCAGAAGGTATGTGCTAATTCTAGTACTTCCCCTGCCTCAAGATTCCTTATGACTGGCATGTACTAATGCAATCATGTCGTATTAATTCTTTGATGATGAACCAGTGTTGGTGTGAATTACTAACTATAGTTATTAAGGATTTAGCACATGGAGGCTATGACTCAGTTTACATGTTGTGCCATGTGGTGTTTTCTGTTTGTTTGAGGGACAAATGGCCTTGAACTTCTACCTTTAATTTCAAGGGCTGAGATTACAGGTGTGAGCCACCATGCCTGTTATAATGATAGAAATTGAAATTGTGTTGCACGAATTCTAATTTGTCTTAATAATAAAAACCCAGAGTCAGATATGAGGGGTGAAAGCTGAAAGATCAGAGAAACAGTCAGCCACTACAGAGTTCTTACCTCTTCCAATGTTCAGATGGAATGGGGCAGATCCTGTCTCTATGAATCCTCAGACTGAATACTCAGACTAAATGCTCTTAGCTCCTATTTCCTCCCATCTTATACTCCTCTCTGTGTCCAGCCCTGTCACTCCTGTCTCTGCCTCCCTAGTGCTGGGATTAAAGATGTGGGATCCAGACCCAAAAAGATGAACATGGGCTGTACTCACTCATAATTGGTTTCTAGCCATAATTAAAGGACATCGAGCCTATAAATTTGGGATCCTTGAGAAGATAATAAGAAGGTGAACTCCCAAAAAAAGATATAGTAATCCTCCTGGATATTGGAAGTAGACACGATCGCCAGGCAAAATTGGGAACTTGAGGGTTGGGCGAGACTGGGCCAAGGGAAGATGGGGAGAGAAAAGTGTGAAGGGGAGAATGGGGGGAGCTCGGAGGAATGGGGTGCTTGGGATATAGGAAGGGTGGATATGGGAGCAGGGAAGCATATATCTTAATTTAAGGAGCCACCTGAGGGTTGTCAAGAGACTTGACCCTAGAGGGGTTCCCAGGTTTCCAGGGAGACGCCCCCAGTTAGTTCCTTGGGCAGCTGAGGAGAGGGAGCCTGAAAAGGCCAGTTCCTATAGCCATACTGATGAATTTCTTGCATATCACCATAGAACCTCCACCTGACGATAGATGAAGAAAATGACAGAGCCCCACATTGGAGCACCGGACTGAGCTCCCAAGGTCCTGATGAGGAGCAGAAGGAGAGAGAACGTGAGAAAGAAAGTCAGGACCGTGAGGGAACCTCCATCTGGCGATAGATGGGGAAAATGACTGAGCCCCACATTGGAGCACTGGACTGAGCTCCCAAGGTCCTGATGAGGAGCAGAAGGAGCGAGAACATGAGGGAGAAAGTCAGGAACGTGAGGGGTGCGTTCACTCATGGAGACAGTGGGACAGAACCAATGGGAGATCACCAACTCCAATTGGAATGGGACTGATGGATCATGCGACCAAACCCGTCTCTCTGAATGTGGCCAACAGCAGGGGCTGACTGAGAAGCAAAGGACAATGGCGCTGGGCTCTGATTCTTCTGCATGGACGGGCTCTGTGGGAGCCTTCTCAGCTTGGTCGATCACCTTCCTGGACCTGGGGGGAGTCGGGAGGACCTTGGTCTTAGCATAGAGTAGGGAACCCTGAGGGCTCCTTGGCCTTGAGAGGGAGGGAGGGGACGTATGGGTGGAGGGGAGGGGAGGGAAGGGGGAGGAGGAGGGGAGGAAGGGGGGAGGAGGAGGGAAGGAGATGGAAATTTTTAAATATAAAAAAAAAACCATGAGAAAAAAGAATAAAGATGTGGGATCCAAAGTGCTGGGATCACCTTTGTGTGACCTGTTTCTCTTTTAGAAAAATTCAATCTCCCATAGCTCAGGGTAGCCTTGAATTTAGAGAGATCCATCTGTCTGAGTCCTGGGATTAAAGGTGCGTACCACTATTACCTGGCTTCTATGGCTGACTAGTGTGGCTCGCTCCACACTCTGATCTTTAGGTAAGCTTTATTTCTTAGATCACAAACATATATCACCACAAACTTGCACCTGTAGCTTCTCAAAAAAAGATATAGGCACATATGCATAACAGTCATAACAATACAAGTCAAACTACAGCTCAAAGCAGTAGTTTGTAAGGGTGTCAACATTCAGGTTGACAAATAGGCTCAAGTTTTACTAAAATTATAACAATGAGTTGACATGCATCAAGGAGTTTCCTTTATTTGTTTTCACACGTGTGTGAGAAGGGGTATAAAGGAAACACACCTTTGACCGAAAGCCTTGGACAGCTCTACTTTCTTGAAGAGTTTGTCTGAGAGGAACCAGGATGAGTAAAGACTGCCTCAGTGTGACAGCCTCCTCCACACCAGTGTAGGAAGAGAAATTTAATGTCACTGCCTTTGGGGAAAATTTTTTGGGAAACTATGGGGTGGGAATTTAGTGGGGTTAAATTAGGGGCTTAATTTCTGCTTTTCAGTGGAGGTGATTATAGGCATTCTCAGAGATGAGGAGACAGCTCTATGCTGGAACCCTCTTCAGCCAGAGTATTCTATCTCCCTTCCCCTGGGACTCTTAGAGACATTGACTCAGGACAAATCAGCATTCATAGTGTTGAGAAGGAAAAGGATTTCTGGACTAGTCAGGTTATGGCAAAGCAGGGTTGGAGGTTTTGTTAAAGGTATTTTAATATGGGTTTAAGAGTGAGGGTAGAGGGGAAAGGGAGGCACTTGGAAGAAAGTAAAGGATGCTCAAGTCGGAGTGTGGGCACAGGGGTCTCCAGTCTCCAAGAGAAGGGAAGCAACGAACGTCTTAGCTATAGCCATGTGTGATGTTTTTGGTGGCTCTCCAATTACATCTCAAAAGTTGCTAAGAAGCTCCCTTCCCCTTTTCTCATCTGATAAGAGAGATGAGTGGCAGCAGTCCTGCCTTAGATGGAGCTGTAGTGTGATGAAACCAGAGGCCACGGGGGCACACACTTCCTTTCTCTGTAAATGGGTTCCTGGTGAGAGTCCCAGAAAACTGCAGTGGGAAGGGAGAGGCCTTGAGCAGTTGTTAATTGTGCTGGAGTCTTTGCTCTGAGGCTGGCAAGAGGCTTTAATGGGGTTCCAGGCAGGCGCCTCTTTTCCCTTCTCCCATCTCCCACATATTCCCCATCTTTCTATCCTGCCTTTAATGGTTGTTGGTGCCTCAAGTCCTTACACGTGACACCCATCATGTCAGACTTCTCACCACTAGCACACACTCAAGACTTGCTCAAAACATCTACCGGAGAGACTCCATAACCCAGAGCAGGCTGTATTGAAGACAGAAGCCTTCGGATAGAACATACAAGAAGTCTGTCTACAAGAGGATCACCAGATGGAGAGGGAAACTCCCAACAAGAGATAAATCAACCATAGATAATGTATGGGCTCTCTTTCTAAATGAACAACCCAGACACAAAGTGGAACACCAGGCTCCACGGAGGATGGGCATCCTTGAATTTAAAGGCCCCTGGTGGGTTCCCAGCAAGGGAGCAGAGTGGTTAAGGCTGAGAAACTGAACTCGGAGCTTCCTTCATTCCCATCTATTCCAGCAGAGGCGTTCAGTGACCCGGTTTGTGAAACAGTTACTCCATGTACACAGCTCTGTCTTGGAAATATCCTGATAGTCCAGCCTTCCAGCTCTTTTAAAGGATGGGTGCACTTCTAAGTATGCGTGCATAGGAGGTCAATGCTCTCTCACCTCCCGGACCGGTCTGTAAAGACCTCAAAGAAGTACTGTATGCATTGTGTCTGTTTCTCTGAGGTTTGGCTGACCAGAATTTAGGTCAGTGTGAGAAAAAAGGAGGAAGACAGAAAGGAGGAAAATAGTTACAGCGCCAAATCAGGAAGTAGGGCTTAGCCATGAGAACCTGCTGTGTGGGGGAGGGGGGGCTTTTACCCTGTTACAAGTCCTGTTAGGGGAGACTCATGCTCCAACGGCGGTCAACAAGCCGTTGGGCATTGTCATGTTTCCCGAAGTCACAGCATTTTCAGGGGTGTTTTCCTGCATAGTTGACTGACAAGTCAACCTCACACGACTCAACCACACTGAACATCTGCATGGGAAACAAGGACTGCTTGACTCTAGGCGATGGCATCGCCCCTCTCCTTCGGAAGTAACGAGGACTGAGTGCAGAGGACCTTTGTTTCTCTCGCAGTTTTTCTGGCTGGGAAGGTGAACGTTTAAACACCAGCCCACACTTTCCACTGCAGATAAGAGCCATGTGCCTTGGTCCCCAGCCAAGAAGTTCATTTTCAGCATGAGGTGTACACATTTTTAATGTTGTGTTAAGTTATATTCAAGTTGCTATGAAGTTTTAAAAGTTAACAGTTTCGGAGAGATGACTCGGTGCATAAGCATACTCTCTGTTTGCAGAGGACCGGTTTTCTGACCCCAGCACCCATGTTGGGTGACTCTCAACCATCTGTAACCCCAGCTCTAGGGTATCTGATGGCCTCCACACAAAGCCATGACGCCCACAACTGGATCGCCTGTCAACGATTCAACATCTTCCTACCTCCTGTAAGGCAGGAATTGAGTCTTTGGAAATACAACCTCTTTCTGGGTTCAGTTCTGACACATCATCTCCATTCACTTATGTGAGCTTTAGAATGTCCACAGGGAGAGCCAGCATTCTCCAGCGGCAGCTGAGATCACTCACGGTGGCTCCTGTTGGCATGTGGTACTTCAGCTGGCTGTCAGTCACTGGTGACACCATCCTACAGGGGTTGAACTTCTTCTTCCCTGGGGCTGCATGTCTGGTCTCTGTTCTGTTGACCCCTGTGGATATCGTAAGCTCTGGATGAACTCTAGTACTTCTAGAACCTTTCCGTTCCAGACAATATGAACCGTTCCAGTATACTTAATTATTCATGTATTTTATGTATTTGCATGCTCTGTCTTCATGCACACCAGAAGAGGGGATCAGATTCCATTACAGATGGGTGTGAGCCACAATGTCGTTACTGAGGATCAAACTCAGGGTCTCTGGAAGAGCAGCTCAGTGCTCTTATGAAGCACAATTAATAAAAACTCAAATAAATAAAAACGCCACTACTCTTAACCACCGAGCCATCTCTCTAGCCCTAATATCCTTAGTTAAATTGTGACAGTCTCAGTGGACAGACCAACTCTCTGCCTTGTATGGTCATTTATTCTTATGTTCAAGGAAGCTGCTGATCTTTGGTAAATAACTTTTTAGTTTAAAGTATTTACTTTTGTTATTTTAAGTTATGATTAGGTGTGTGTGTGTGTGTGTGTGTGTGTGTGTGTGTATAAGGGTGTGGCTGTGTGTGCAGGTGCTGAGGGAAACCAGAGACCAGCAGCATCAGCTCCCCTGGAGCTGGGGTGACAGGTGGTTATGGGTCATTTTATATGGATGCTGGGAACTGAGCTTGGGTTCTCTGAAAGTGGACCTCAACCTCTGAGCCATCTTTCCAACCCCTGATTATTTTTAAATTTATGTACGTGTGTGTGTGTGTGTGTGTGTGTGTGTGTGTGTCTGTGTCCCCAACTTGGGCATTGAGAAGAACTCAGAACGACTTTTACAACCTTCCACGCTTGTAACCCCTGAGCCACTCCTCCAGCCCCCAAAGCGGCCTGTCTTTATGACTGGACCTGTCTGAACATCATTTACAAGAATCAGTGGTTGAGGTGGGTGGGGCCACTCTGCCGTCAATTTCGGTTTATGTCTGTGGACATGTGCGGCAGATCTCCTATGCTGACATTTGACAGCAGATCCTGGAATACTGATTCATGAGCCAATTGTAGTATCTGCCCTAGCAGAGAAGTAAGGAATTATCTGCAGGGTGATCACTTACGTTTAAAGTTGGAGGAAGGCACGCTGTCACGTTGAATTGTTAAATTTCATTTTTATAAGCAACTCATTTAATAAATAGCCCCTGACCTAATTTCTGTCTTAAGAAGACTGCAAAGTGATTTGTGTGCCTTTTCCAGGAAGTGGGTTGCTGAGCTGGATTTAGGGATTTACGTGTTTCACTGGGGGATAAGACGCCAGTGGAAAGGGGAGGGTTTGCAACTAGACATGCAGGGTTTCCCACAGAGGGATACCCTGGAGCCAATGTAACCCCCCAAGATAAGTCTTGTACTAGATAGAAACAGGGGAGCTGTAGCAACCCAATATATTTCTAGGGTTGTTCCAGGAAGAGGGGCTGGTCTTTTCTCAGAAGGTGGGGGTGATTCTGAAGGTGGCTGTCATATATATATATATATGACATATATGTGTGTGTGTATATGTGTATATATATATATATATACATACATACACACACATACATATTATATGCTCTTTGTAGTCGTTGACACGAAAAACACAGCTTGCACCTCAAAGGGAATAGGAAATTGTTTGGAGTCAAATGCAAGTGACCATGGCCTAGAACACAGATTCAGACAATCCAGTTCTGTTCAATGTGGAAACAGTTTCATTAAGTTATATTGTATTAACAAAGAAATACAAAAGTCAAGACACTTCATCTATCTTTAAAATTTTTCCTTCCTTCCTTCCTTCCTTCCTCCCTCTCTCCCTCCCTCCCTCCCTCCCTCCCTCCCTCCCTCCCTCCCTCTCTCTCTCTCTCTCTCTCTCTCTCTCTCTCTCTCTCTCTCTCTCTCTCGTGTGTGTGTGTGTGTGTGTGTGTGTGTGTGTGTGTGTGTGTTTGGGAATGGAACTCCAGTGCTCTATAGAGCAGTGCATGCTCGCTGCCACAGAGCCATCTCTCCAGCCTCTGAAGACACTTTCTGAACACATTCGCAGAATCCTTAGGTCATCAGGGTACTGCAAAGTGGGGAAGTCTCTGCTGCAGCTTTCAGGGGCCACTTGACAAGAGTCTACCAGCCTTTGGGTTTGTAGAACCTAGAAGTCTCTCCACTAGTAGTCAAAAGGAGAGTCACACACATAGATGGGCAGTAAACACAAGATAGTTATGGCTCACAACAAACAACATTCTAGGTCTTCACAATTAATCACTGCTAACAGGTGTGGACTTTTCCTGGAAACTTCCCTTCGTGTAGTTCAATTGCAAAATTTTGCACAAGATCCAAGTAGTAATATATCCCATCTTAGCAGTTTTGGTTTTCCCTGGATGCCATGATGGTCTTTGGACCCTCGTGGGAAGACCTCTCAGAAGACCCCACAACAAGACTGTGGAGGTTGTCAGCCACCAAGTCTTTTGACAAGTACGCTTCTTTCCTTTTTGCAAATTGCCCAGCTTCAGGGATTTTTTTTTGTTGCGATGTGTAAACAGCCCAATATGCTCAGGATGTACAGCTATATAAGACTTAGTGACATTTTCAAACACACACACTGTCACCTAATCATGGCTCATACTTTATCCTTCAACACCAACAACTGCTCACACTTAACATCATGGGGGCAACCTCTCATTTTCTAGAATGGAGCTGCTATTTTATTTTTTCTTTACACAAGAAAATGTAGAATAATTTTCCCATATTATTCTGTCTGTGGCAACAAGCATAACAGATAAGCTCACTGAGGATTGTATGTGATGTAATTTTGGGGGGGTGGATTAGTGCTTATTATTTTGTTTGGTTTTGTTTTATTTCTGAGATAAATTCTTGTGTAGCCCATGTTGGCCTCAAACTTGCTGTGTAGCTGAGGATGACCTTATTGTCCTTATTAATAATTATTAATAATTAATAATATTGTCCTTAATAACTCCTTATTGTCCTGCCTCTACCTCCCAAGTGCTGGGGTTGTGGATGTGCACGGTCACACTCAGTTTTAACTCATTTTACAGAGAAGTGCTAGCAGCATCGGAGCCTGTAGGTGGTTTTACAGGCTAATGTAGGACTTCAGACTCTCCAGCACAGCCAGCCAGCCTATGTAGACATAGTTAATTGTGTTAATAGAGAGTGTTTTCTACGCCTGGTAACAACTTAACTCATGGAATTCTCAAAAACAAAACTTTAACAAGACAGACCCTTTTTTTCTGGGGACACAGGCCATTTGGTGGAGTGCTTGGCCAGTGTGCATGAAGCCCTGAGTTCGATTCCCCACCACCTTATTAGCCAGGTGTACATTGCAGCTCTCTGAACTTGAGGTCTTCTGACAAATCCACTGTGTGGGGCTGTTGTGATAGCTAAGCCATGAATGTCCTGTGCCCATGGCCTAGTCAGTGGGCAGGTGTCAGGGGCCATTATCCTAAAATATGATAGCAGGGACCATTGTCTTAAGGATGCTTGCAGAGAGCATCACATTCCAACCATTTTAAGAACTGTTTGTTAATGGAACCCGCCTCACATTCCAACTATCTGTTAACGGAACCCGCCCCTTATTCCAACTATCTTGAAAAATGTTAATGGAATCACATGTTTCGGCTTACACCAGGGGTGCTGACTGATGACCTTCGCTACCCCGGCAAAGTTCCTTCCTACCCCTACCCCCACCCCATGTCAAGTTCCTCTTTCAAGGGCTATATAAGCTGTAACATTCACCCTAATAAACGAGACCTTGACAAATAAAATCTTGCTTGGTCTCGTTTCTCTCTCCAGCCCATGTTCTTTCAGGTAGTACCCCTTCAGAGGACCCTGAATAGCTGACCCGCTGGCGGGGTTACAGGCAGGTTGCTCCTCTCAGTCCGTCTGTCTTCCATCTTTGCTTCCGTACCTGTCATAACTGCACAGAACAAACCACAAGGCAGGGGAGGGCTAATCTACTTTAATCCTAGATACACTGAGTGCTCACAGTCTGATGTGGGATTCCCCTCTGTATGCTGTGAGTACCATTGGTTAATAAAGAAACTGCTTTGAGCCTATAGCAGAGCAGGGCAGAATAGAGCTAGGCAGGGAAAAGTAAACAATGCTGGGAGAAAGAAGGCAGAGTCAAGGAGAAGCCATGGAGCCTCCGCCAGAGAAAGACATGCTGAAACTTTGCTGGTAAGCCACAGCCACGTGGCGATACACAGATTAATGGAAATGGGTTAGTTTAGGATAGAAGAGTTAGCCAGAAAAATAAGCTTAAGCTATTGGCGAAACAGTATTGTGATTAATATAGTTTCTGTGTGGTTATTTCAGGAGTCTGGGCCGCTGGGAAGACACAAGCAGACTCCCAGTACAACAGTCGGATGTTCTGAATAGTGCAGTGACGTGGGTAGGGCTCGCGGCAATGCAGTGATTGCTTCAACCATTCCCTAATACTCTTCTATACCTTCATGGCGAAATCACGAGAATGCGTCACTCTAGGGGCTGATGAGATGGCTCGGTGGGTAGAGATGCTTCCTGTCAAGTTTGATCACCTACATTTGATTTCTGGGCTCCACAGGGTGGAAAGAGAGAACGGAGTTCTGCAAGTTGTCCTCTGACCTCCCCATGACGCCGTGGAGGTGTGCCACGCTCTCCAAACATAAATGTAAAGACAAGAGAATGTGTCATTTTTGCTTTAAAATGATTTAACCAGAGGTGAATTTCCATGTTCATATTTAAACCCGTGCTTGTTTATTTTCCGATGCCTCTAATCATGTGAGAAACTAAAGATGTGATGTGGCACGACCCTGCCCTACCCACACGAAGCCGGCAGGGAGCACACATTTTGCATTTGTTTAAGAGCTACAGTTAAAGCTGATGGCCCAGGGGTGAAAACATGGCTTTGATCTCTCTTCTGGGTGGGACGCTGCCCAGATTCTGATCAATAATTCATTCAGAGGGAATCTGAGGTGCAAGGAATTCATTTTAGTTTACTGGACTGATTTCTCCATCATTGGATATTTAAGTCCATCTTTGTGTTTACGTTAGCGCAGCGGAACGGGGCAAATACCCAAGCCTTGGTGTCTCACTCCGGCAACACTGTGTCTGTTGTCACACAAGGTGCAACGAACTCAGGCGACATTTTGCAGAAGGGACCCAGGCTCCTTCCTACTGTTTGGACAGCATGCAGTGTAGGCTCCAGGTTCATTTATCTGACCCTCTGCACTTCACTGTCATCAGTGCCAGAAAGCCCAGAGGCCGCCTTGGCGGTGTGGGTGGATTTGGATCCAACCTGCTTGCATCATCCCTCTATTATTCAGTGACCCCCAAATACAGCCCTGCAATCCAATCCAACCCCAGAAAGGCTAGGAAATGTTAGCAGACATTTTTCTGAATACTAGTAGTTTATACCATATATTATTTCCAATCTATTGCTATGATAAAAATAACCCTGAGATGGACATTGTTTTATTTCAATCTTTGTTCACATTGTTTTCCTTAGGATTCATGACTTAAAGTGAATTTGGGGTCAAAGAATGAACTTTGCTGTATTGCCTTTGCTGGGGAGCTGCATCAAGTCCTTCTGTCCCAGTAAATATTACTGTAATATTTTTTCCATGTCCTTTCAAAATTGAAGGAATGTTTTATGCATATTGGTATTTTTTCCTGTGTGTATATCTGTGTGCGTCATGTGTTCCTGATGCCTGTGGAGGCCAGGAAAGGATGTCATATCCTTGGAGCTGGGATAACAAGTGGTTGTGAGCTCCCTGATGTGGGTGATGGGCACAGAACTTGAGTCTTCTGGAAGAGCAGCAATTGCTCCTAACCAAGGAACCACCTCTCCAACCCATTTCTCCCTATCCCGGTCAACAAGACTCCTGGTCAGTGACATTCATTCCTTCATCTACAAAATGACATCTGTTCCACACAGTTGGTCTTGAACTTGATTCATAAGTGACAATGTTTATACATAGTCTACTATGCTGTGGGATAACCATCCTGTGTACTGTGAATATCTGTGGTTCTCATTGGTTGATAATAAAAGCTGATTTAGCCTATAGCAAGGCAGAATAAAGTCAGGTGGGAAAGCCAAACGGAGATACAGGGAAAAAGAAGGGTGGAGTGAGAGATACAAGCCAGCCTCCCAAGAAACAAGATGCCAGCAGATGGGTAAAAGCCATGACCATGTGGCAATGCATAGATGAATAGAAATGGGTTAATTTAAGTGTAAGAGTTCGTTAGTAATAAGCCTGAACTACAGGCCAAACATTCTGTAATTAGTATTAAGCCTCTGAGTGAGTATTTAGAGGTGACTGCAGGACAGGGTAGGACAGAGAGAGACCTCTGTTTACACTATTATTAGTAGTATTTACATTTTTATTTATTATCAATGTGTGTGTGTGATGTATGTATGTAGGTGTGTATGTGCCATGGTGCCCAATGACCGGAGGACGTGTGGAGTTCATTCTCTTTTTCCATCTTTTGTGTCCTGTCCTAGTCAGCTGAGCTGTCAGCTTATGCAGCCCAGAGCCACCCGAGAAAGGACTGCCCAGATTGTATTGTCTTGTGTACACATCTGTGGAGGATTGTTTTGATTGATGTAGAGGGTCCCGCCCACTAGGGTGGCACCATTCCCCAGGGAACGTGGTCCTGGACTGTATAAGGCTAGTTAAGCATGAACCTGGGAGTGAGTTAGCCAGCAGTCTTCCTCCATGGCTTCTGCTTCAAGTTCCCGCCCTGACTTCACTCACGACGGACTGTGACCTGTGAGCTGAAATGAGCCCGTCCTACCCTAAGTCCTTTTGTTGGCAGAGTTGCCACAATGCAACTCATGGGTTCTAAGGATGGCATTCAGGTTGTACTCAGGTTGTCGGGTTCAAATGGCAAATGTTTTTACCCCCTCAGCCACTGGCTGGCCCTGGTCACTATTGGGAAGGAAGTTTGGAAAACATCTTGAATGCCTGCTCCCCCCACCCCCATGCTCCCAATTTTGTCAGGCAATCTTGTCTATTTCCCCTTTCCAGGTGGATTCTCTTTGGAGAGATACCTTGCTCAGCCTTGACACAGTAGGGAAGGCCTTGGACCTTCCCCCAAACAGTGCCTTACCCTCTCTGAGGAGTGGCTGGGGTGGGGTGGGGGATAGGGGTTAGATGGAGGGAATAGGTGGAGGGGAGGGAGTGGGAACTGGGATTGGTATGTAAAATGAAAAGGATAGTTTATTTTCTTTTGAAAAATATAATAGCCCCCCAATCTTGAATGCTTGACATTCATTTTTTTTTTAGTATTTTCAAAATTTTATTTTATTAGAAATTTTGAGGAATTCTACTCTTTCCCATCGTTCATGCTCATTGATAAACATCAGATCCATCCTCGAGTTGGTATGGAGAAGGAATCTAGTCTCCATGTACTCTCTCTCTCCTCCAGTTACTTCCCAGCAATGAATGCAGGTTAACTTCCACGAGCGATATCGTCAGTTAGGAGCTGCTGGCCAGAAGACAGAGCAGGTGTGGACTGGAGCAAGTCCTGCCCTTGTCCTTTCCTAGTGTGGTCAGTTAGAGCCAACGGCAGCCCAGAGCTAGCTGCTCAGTAATGTCACGATTAGTATTGGTAACCAAGATTCTCTACTGCTAATATATAAATAGTATCACTGAAGAAAAGACAGAACAACTCAGTAGGCATGGGTTTTCAGCAGGCAGGAAAGTCACCTATGCCTTGTAAAGATAGTGTCTCTGTAGAGAAGAAATGAAAGAAATGGCATTAAATTTTGAATATATGTTCATCTAGGTATGTATGCACTCATGTGTGCATTCATGCGTGTGTGCGTGTGTGGTTGTATGTGTGTGTGATGGTCAAAGGACAGATGAGATCAGAGGCAGAGATTGGGTGACCAAAGAGACAATGTAATAAGACCTGACCTGTCCCCCTTGGGACGTTCTCTGAACTGGGTGGGTCTTAAGAGTCATTTAAAGAACAGGTGCTCAACATTCAATAGCAGGAAGCAAATTGCAGCCTAGGTGCCTAAGCACTAAAATGAGAAAAAGATAAAGGTTGCAATTCCATGATCTAGCCATCTTCTTGCCCACCCCAAACATAAATGTAGCCATCTTCTTGCCCAAACACAAACGCAGCCATATTTTCCCCAACCCCAGCAACACAAAAGTCAATGTCCCAATGTGTGTACCCACAAAAAGTCAGGAGCCGAAATTTTGGATATCTGGTTCAGGATTTGAGTTACTGCGTTAACTTTCGTGTCCAGGTGAAACAATGCTCCTCCTTTACCCCCGTTGTATCCTCACCCCTGGGACCTGTGACTAAGTTATTTCTCATGGGAGAGGGAAACTTTGCAGCTATAAATAGAACCTTGCTGGGGAGGTTTCAGGCTAGTTGGGTGGATCAGCTCAGTCTAGTCATGTGAGCTCTTAGAAGGCAAAGGAAGAGGAATGTGGGTGGCCTCAGGAGGAAGGAGATCTCCCCCAGGAGGAACATCTTGCTGATGCCTTGAACTTGCTGCATAGAGACCGTTTGAGACTTAGAATCCTCAGAACCTGGAGAATACTTTTGTTTTAGCCACTAAATGTATGGCACTTTATTATAGCAGCGACATGAAACTAAAACAAGACCTCTCCTTAAAAAAACAATCCCTCCTCTAGACCAAAGTTCGGTTCCCAGCACCTGTATGGGGGTTCCCAACTGTAATGTCAGTTCCAGGGGATCCAACGCCATGCTATGTACATATACACCCAGGCAAAACACCCCCCATCACACACACACACACACACACACACACACACACACACACACACACACACACGCACAATCCCTGCTCTAGGATGCATTTCCCTGGTATGGACCATGTGGTTGTTTTATTCTTGAGCATTAGATGGTGCTAAGCATCCATGTTTCTGGAGTCGTCAGCCTGATGTAAAACAATTAGGACCACATACATGATAGCCGTTGAAATCGTTGTTTGGGAAAGTGTAAATCCCACTGTTACAGACTCAGAAAACCTGCCTGAGAGCAGTGGTGATTGACAGCACGTTGGAGACCCTACAGTCTCTACCGATGAAAGAACTTAGAGATTAAACTAATTTTCTGTCTGCTGTGTAGAGTTGTCTATATCCCTTCAAAATGTGAAAACGTGAAGAATGGCATCCCTTCGGAATCCCCGAGCACCATGGAGTCACAGAGCACAAAAGAGCGACTGGGAAATCAGTGCTCCAGGGGAGCTCGGCAAAGCCAGCTGTGGCGCGGGCCAGCTGTGGCGCGGGCCAGCTGTGGCGCGGGCATTTGTTTCCTCAGACGCGGCGTGTTTTAGTGTTTAAGAAAAGGCAGCAAAAGCCTTCATGCCTTTTACTGAAAATTATTCACTCTATTCCTGTTTGTGTCGAATAGCAACAAAGGCGACATCATTTGTAAGATCCTGGCGGGTAGGGTCTATCTCCTTGTTGATATTGTCGTCGTTTGGAGACAGTGGCTCCCTATGTAGCCCAGGCTGGTCTATAACTCCCAGTATAGACAGGTTGGCCTTGAGTTCACAGAGATCCGAGTTCTCAGCTTCCAGAGTGCTGGGATTTAAGACTGCACCGCCATGGCAGCTTTGATGATGTTTTAGTAATTTGTGTCTAGGGTTTTTACGTTTGCCATGTAAGAGCATGATTTGTGTATTGCACATTTCTAAGCAAATGTGTATACTCTGGGCTCTTTGTTGAGTTTAGGAGAACAGGTTGCTGATAGCTCAGACGTGTGGCCCATAATAGAGACTTTGCCCATCTGGAACTCTGTAACAGAGGAAAGGTGCCCAGTGAGGAGGCCTCTGAGACATGTCAGCGTTGACATCATGGCCGTCTTTGCCGGCTCCCCGTCCAGAAAGCGCTCCAGCAAGTCTTTCCTGCTGGACTTTCTTTGGAAAGTCTCCCACATAGTGACACATATTATCATCAATCATGAAAGCTTGGCCTTGGCTTAGGCTTGTTCCACTAGCTCTTAATTAAATGAGTTAACTTAAATTGACCCATTTCTATTATTCTATGTTCTGCCTCATGGCTCTTTACCTCTCCTCCATTCTGTAAGTCTGATTCCCTCTCTGTCTCATGGGCTGATGCCAGAGGTCTAGACTCATCCCCTCAGTTCTTCTCTCCGCCTGGAAGTACCACCTGACCTCTCCTACCCAGCGATTGGCCATTCAGCTTTTTATTAAACCAATCTCAACGACACATTTTCACACACTGTACAAATATCCCACAACAAATAACATTTCATGTACTCATTTTATTTTGAAAACAATTGTGTGTGTGTGTGTGTGCGTGTGTGTGTGTGTCAGTGTAGGTGTGCCTGTGTGCAGGGCAATGCAGTGCTTGCAGAGACCAGATGATGCTGCTGAATCCCTAGAGCTGGAGTTACAGGCAGTTGTGAGCCACCAACTCTGGTCTTCTGCAAGAACAGTGCATGCTCTTAAGCAGAGAGCTATCTCTCCAGCCCAGTATGCAGAGTCCTGAGTGTGCACTGTGTCCTGAGTGTGTGCTGTGTTTTGAGTGTGCACTATGTCCTGAGTGTGCACTGTGTCCTGAGTGTGCGCTGTGTCCTGAGTGTGCACTGTGTCCTGAGTGTGCACTGTGTCCTGAGTGTGCGCTGTGTTCTGAGTGTGCACTATGTCCTGAGTGTGCACTGTGTCCTGAGTGTGCGCTGTGTCCTGAGCATGCGCTGTGTTCTGAGTGTGCGCTGTGTTCTGAGTGTGCGCTGTGTTCTGAGTGTGCGCTATGTCCTGAGTGTGCGCTGTGTCCTGAGGATGTGTTGTGTCCTGAGGATGTGTTGTGTCCTGAGGATGTGCTGTGTCCTGAGGATGTGTTGTGAACTGAGTGTGTGCTCTGTCCTGAGTGTGCGCTCTGCCCTGAGTGTGCGCTGTGTCCTGACAAAAAGGAAACACCTTTGAAAGATGAATGCCTGTCAGTGGAACATGATGCGGAAAACACATCTGGACTCAGAGCAGCTGTGGACTCCCAGGGCTGAATTCTGAGAGCATGGGCTAGAAACATCCTTTTTTTTTCAGTAAAGAACTTGTCTCCTTTAAACTTAACTCAAGGCTTACTTGAACGTCTTCTCCATCACTCAAGGTCTAACCCTAGGAAGCTTTCTCCCATGTGCGGATGAAGAACCCAAGGTCAGATGGGATACTTGGCAGCCAGTGCCCCAAGTCATAGGTCCTGACCATAACTTTTTCTTTTCTCTCCACCCTGTTTCCTTTTGAGGCAAGGTTTCACTCTGTAGCCCAGGCTAGCCTAGAATGCACAGAGACTTCCCACCTCAGCCTCCCCCATCCTGGTATTAGAGGCATGAGTCAGACTGTCAAGCCTAGCACAATTAATTGTTTTCTCTTTTCTTGAATTAGTGTAATTAAACAGTTAAGGAGAGGAAATCATGGACATAAAAGAAAGACAAGTTAGTTAAGGGCCACACCTGTGAAGAAAGCTCTCCTTACAGAGACAACTGATCTCTAACATCTACGCCTGGAAGAAAGAACCCGGAGCTGTGGCCTGCAGGTGAGGAGCCAAGGGCGGCTAATAGCTTTTAAACTTTGCCATGGTTGTAGCAAGTGACAGAACTTTAATATAAATCCAAGATTCTGGCCAAAATATCCCAAGCTGGATATTAGTGTGGATGGCTAGAAGACACACACACACACACACACACACACACACACACACACACACGGACATGTTCACCTGTGGAGGGGTCAGAGGTGTATATTAGGGTCTTCCTCTGTGACGCTCCCCCTTAGTGTTTGAGACAGGCTACTGTCTGAACATGGAGTCCAGTGATGTGGGCAGGAACGTGTGTGGCAGGGCATGGAGTGCCGAGGGCTGGTGGGCACTGGGGTACAGAGATAAGCTGGAGAGAGACCCTGGCTAAGGAGGGCAGGAAGAAAATCAGCCACATTTGAAACTCATGCCCACGACCGCCAGAGGGACTCCCAAGTTCAGTCTCTGGTACGAGAACAGCTTTGGAAGCCTCAGAAGATGCTCGTTAGTGAAGATATAAATAAAACAGAGACACAGGTGCTGACCATTATTGTAGAGAAAGAAACTTACTCAAAACTGTTTTCAAGAACCCACCAGGGAAGGAAGTGTAAACGGAGATTGCTCGTTCGCTTCCCAGCCTCCCAAACTGGAATACTCACACAGAGACTGTATTAATTGCAACACTGCTTGGCCTATTAGCTCAGACTTCTTATTAACTAACTCTTACATCTTAAATTAACCCATTTCTACTAATCTGTGTATCACCACAAGTCTGTGGCCTATCAGTAAGGTTCCAGTATCTGTCTCCTTCAGTTGCTACATCGCATCTCCTTGACTCCACCAACTCTCTATCAATATCTCTGTTCAGATTTCCCGCTGGGCTTTATTGGGCCAATTGTAATTAAACATATTCATAGCATACGGAGTGGAGTCCCGCATCAGGGAAGGGAAAGCTCTCATCACCAATTCAAGGGATTGGTGCAACCCTGTGGGGGGCTGCTGTTCTCGTCTTACAGATTTTCCATGTCTCTGTCTAGCCAGAAGATGGCGCTTTAATACAGTGAGCCACGGAGGAGAAACTACTGCAGCAGTAACCGGCACCAGGAGGGATAAAGTTGTCAACTTTGTCTGCATGAGAATCCAGGCACACACACACACACACACACACACACACACACACACACACACACACACACACAATCATTATGAGGGGAGAAGAGGGCTTCACTGGAGCGCGTCCCCTCTATAAATAGTTGAGTAAATGTAAACACGGCATATTGCCTTGTGATGTTTGCGGCCCTGTAAGCGGTAGCCTGACTTCTCATTACCGCCCCTTTCTCCATACGGAGGCTTCTGCACTGAATTTGGGGCAACATAGAACAAGCTGTAACTTTTTTTTTCCTAACAGGGTGTAGCGTACATGGACTAAAAACCAGAACTTAAAGTCAGCAGACTTTTATTTTTATTTTTAACAAACACAGCTTTGCTTTACTGTATAAAACCCCATGTGCTATGGGAGAGCTCTGTGAGTGTCTTGGGGACTAACAAAGGACGGGAGCTGGATTGCGGCCTCCTTTCCCGAAAGCTGGGGCTCCTTCTGATGGAGGGAACAACACTCAAACAAATACTTCTAAAGATGTCACACCGTCATTCAAAATGTTAAACCTGATTATAAGATGCACGTCTTTAAACTGAGCTGAAATGTAATTGTATTTAGAATTACTCATTTTACTTTTAAAATTTAGACCAGGGAAAATTTTTTTTTTTTTAAGTGAAGATTTTTCTACCACAGGAAGCAAACTGCATCAAACATTTTTTTCACACGGGATTACAGTTTAGCCCCAACTTAACTCAGCAAACCACCTAAGAATAAACTGAGGGACCCAGGCAACCTTCTCCTTTGCAGTTTTTATTGATTTTAATGTGCTATACATTTTTCTCTGCTCCCCTCTCTTCCTCCCCGCCCCTTCTACTCTCTCCTGTGATCCCCCCATGCTCCCAATTTACTCAGGAGATCTTGATTTCTAGAATCGCTTATGAGTGAGTACATACTATATTTGTCTTTCTAGGACTGGGTTACCTCACTCAATATGTTTTGTTTCTAGATCCATGCATTTGTCTGCAGATTTCAAAATGTTATTATTTTTTTCCGCTGTGAAGCACTCCATTGTGTAAATGTACCACATTTTCTTAACCCATTCTTCAGTTGAGGGGCATCTGGGTTGTTTCCAGGCTCTGGCTATTATGAATAATGCTGCCCTTGTGGTATAATTGAGCATCCTTTGGGTATATACCCAAAAGTGGTATTGCTGAATCTTGAGGTAGATTGTTTCCTAATTTTTTTGAGAAATCATCATATTGATTTCCAAAGTGGTTGTACCAGTTTGCACTCCCACAAGCAATGGAGGAGTGTTGATGGAGCTGCGGGCCGCTTCCCAGCTCCCGACTGCCAGCTAGCTTTACCCAAAATAATTACACGGAAACTGTATTCATTTAAACACTGCCTGGCCCATTAGTTTCAGTCTCTTATTGGCTAATTCTCATATCTTGCTTTAACCCATTTTTATTAATGTGTGTAGCACCACAAGGTGGTATCTTACGGGGAAGGATCTTAGCCTGTGTCCATCTCCGAGAGAAGAGCTATGGCGTCTGTCTGACTCTGCTTTCTTTCTCCCACAATTCTGTTCTGTCTACTCTGCCTACCTAATTTTCTGTCCTATTAAAGGGCCAAGGCAGTTTCTTTATTAACCAATGAAAATAACACATAGACAGATGACTCTCCTCCATCAGAGGAGTGTTCTCTTTACCCTACACTCTCTCGAGCATAAGCTGCCATCAGTGTTTTTGATCTTGGTCATTCTGACAGGTGTAAGATGGAATCTCAGAGTTGTTTTGATTTGCATTTCTCTGATGACTAAGGACGTTGAGCGTTTCCTTAAATGTCTTTCAGCCATTTTATATTTGTCTGTTGAGGGTTCTCTTTTTAGGTCTGTACCCCATTTTTTATTGAATTATTTGTTCTTTTGATGACCAGTTTCTTGAGTTCTTTGTTTATTTTGGAGATCAGCCCTCTGACCTTTCCCCGTTCTGTAGGCTGTCTTTTCTTTTTTTAAAGCAAATGGGTAAAAGTAGATAGGTAGAATTTGTGGGTACCCTTGTATTACCATAGTTACCTAGGTGTGCCAGTGGTGGGATTTGTGAGGGGCCCTCTTACTATCGTATTTTCCTAGGTGTTTCAGAAGTGGGATTTGTGGGTGCCCTCTTACTACCAAGTTATCTAGGTGTGTCAAAGCATGCTGATTTTCCTAGCATGTGGAAGGTAGAGGAGAGGCAGGGGGATGAGAAATTCAAGACCAGCATAGACTACATGAGATTCTGTCTTTAAAAAAAATAAAAAGATGAGGAGTAAGGTAGAAGGAGGGAGGGAGAGAGAGAGAGAGAGAGAGAGAGAGAGAGAGAGAGAGAGAGAGAGGGAGGGAGAGAGAGGGAGGGAGAGAGAGGGAGAGAGAGAGTGTTTGGGTCCATCAAGTCTATTTGAGGAACACCCCAGAACACCTCATTTGTTCTAGAGGGGAGTAAGTACCTAGCCCTGAATGGACTTGCTCCATCTACCAGAAGCAGGATCACGTCAAACAGCAGGGTGGGGCATCACTTAGGTCTCAGGTGGCGTCCTTCAGTCACAAACCATAAGCGTCCTTGCTAGCTCTGTGGAAACTCTCTTGCTCCTTGTGAGGAAGCAAGCCTCACTCTGCAAGGCTGGTCTGACTGAGGAAGCACTGCTCACTCTGTTTGGGTCCTGTCTGGTGAGCCAATGACTGCAGAAGAGGGGATGGGGTGGGTTCAGGGTTTGCAGTCTTCCTTGGGGTTTCTTCTTCGAGGGAGAATGAATGGTGAGGGGGAGCTACTTGCCAGCCAGGCTTCTCCTTCCTCGTTGGTTTGGGGAGACAGGAGGGGTGTAAGATCATTCTGAAGAGGAAATGTGGCTGTTTTTAAGTTCAAGAAACACCAGGCAAAACCCTTGTAAATTTGTTATAATCAGTTAAGAGTTTTTATGAGACTTCAGAGCAACATATTTTTTTCCCCCAAATCAAAGTCAGAGAAGAAATTTGTTGTTTTGTTTGTGTGTTTTGAGGGCCCGCTCTGAGAAATCACTTTGTAGCTGGGGCTTTGAACTTGTAATCTTGTGGTGGTTTGGCCTAGCTACAGCCTGGCTACTTTTTTTTGAGACAGGACTTCTTTGTAGCCCTGACTGGCCTGGAACTCACTATGTAGACCAGACTGTCTTCAGACTCAGAGATCCACCTACCTCTGCCTCCAGAGTGCCATGACGAGTGGCATGTACGTGTGCCGCCATGACGAGTGGCGTGTGCCGCCATGACGAGTGGCGTGTGCCGCCATGACGAGTGGCGTGTGCCGCCATGACGAGTGGCATGTGCGTGTGCCGCCATGACGAGTGGCGTGTGCCGCCATGACGAGTGGCATGTGCGTGTGCCGCCATGACGAGTGGCATGTGCCGCCATGATGAGTGGTGTGTGCCGCCATGCCCAGTTTGGCTATTCTTAAAATATTTTACTTTCCTTGTTTTATCATATATCTCATGGCTCAGTGTGTGTATACATTTTCTTGTCACCACTTTTGATATTTATGTAAAGATTCATGACCCATTCATAAATCTTTGGCCCAGTGACAAAAATCACAAAACATTTAAAAAAGAAATACTTGTATATATATTTCTTAAATAAACAACCATTTTCTCTGATGTATAGAGATAGAAACTAGTATTTAATCTGATGACAACTTTCACTGACACAATAGAACTCTTTCATGACTTTAAAATATTTTATTTTTAATTGTGTGTGTGTGTGCGTGTGTGTGTGTGTGGCAAGCATGTGTGCACATTTGCTCATGAGTTCATTGGCTGCAGAGGCCAGAGGAGGGCATTGGTCTCTTGGATCTGGAGTTACTCATGGTTGCGAGCCATTCTACATAGTGCAAACCCTCATCATCTGGGGGAGCGGTATGTGTTCTTAAAACTTGGGCCTTCTCCACAGCCTCTGTCTGCCCTCTGTCTGCGTCTGTGTGTATGTCCTGTGCGGGCAGTCACAGCTGCTATGTGTTCATTATTGAAACAGCCATGCAATATCCACAGACGGGGTCTTACCGGTGGCCTTCTTCCCATTGTGGTAGTTTGAAAGGAAATGTCCCCTAAAGGGAGTGGCACTATTAGAAGCTGTGGCCTTGTTGGAGGAAGTGCGTCACTGTGGACACGGGCTTTGAGGTCTCCTATATGCTCAAGCCACCCCCAGTGAGGCAGACCACTTCCTGTTTCCTGTAAGTGAAGATGCAGCACTCTCTGTTCCTTCTCCAGCACCGTGCCTGTCTGCATGCCACCATGTTGCACTACGATGATAATGGACTAAACCTCCGAGAATGAAAGCCGCCCCACTTAAATGATTTTCCTTTATAAGAGTTGCTGTGGTCATGGTGTCTCTTCACAGTAATAAAGACCCCAAGACACCCATCTTCTGATTCTTGCTGCCTTTTGTCCCCTCTTCTGTCATATTCCCCAAGTCTTGGAGGAGTTATACAGATGTCCTGTTTAGGGCCTACAAAGAGAAATTCAATAAAAGGCTTAATTCTCTTTGTGAAAAGCATGCTGAATTATCTTTATGTGCACAAGTTTGGTGCCTTTGTTCAACAGCTGCATGTTCAATGCTAACTATGTTCAGGGTGTTGCTCCAGGCCCTTGGGATCTGCAGGGAACCAAAGGGCCCCTATCTCCATGGACCTTGTGTTCCAGCAGTAGGGTAAGTGTCTGGATAGAAACCACGGCTAGAGCCGCGGTGGTGGGGAGAAGTGGGAAGGAGATGGAAGGGCGTAAGCAGGGCAGACCGTGCGGTTCTCCCGGAACCTGGTGAGAGCTTGGATTTCAACAAAATGAAAGCTGCAAAGCGGCTCTGAGCAAAGGAAGGTGCCGTTTGGCTGTTTTGGAAAAGAACCCCTCTGGTTTTGTATGGAGTGTCTTCAATGAAACCAGCAAGGCCAGTGGAAGTCAGTAGTTCAGCCATGACTGCAGCTTGAGCTCCCTCTTAGGTGCAGAGGTGGTAGGTAGTGCTTGGGCAGAATCAAGAAGGTTTCTTGCCAGAGTAGGGAAGGGTCATGAGACAGAGGCAGCTGAGGGCCAAGCAAGAGCTTCATCCTGACCAGGGGAAAAGATTTTTTTTTTTAAAAAATATTTACTTATTTTATGTACACATTGTTTTGCCTGCGTGTCTGCAGCGACCATAAGAGGGTGTCAGATAGGGTCTGGGACTGCAGTTACAGATGGCTATGCTGGGGACTGAGCCTGGGTCCCCTGGATGAGCAGCTGTGCTCTTAACCACTGGCCATCCCTCCAGTCCCAGCTGTGAGTGTTAAATGAGGTGCTAGTAGGAGTGGTGTGGTGGAGGTTCATGTGAGTTTCCTGTACCCTTTCCTAGATGGGAGCCATCCTTTGTCCAAGGCTTCCACACTGTGCTTCCTGTCCACTGGACATTTAGTGGCCCCATATTTTATCAAAGGGACCATTAAGTATTGCAATGCTGTTGTGGGACACTATTCTGGGGAGACATAAACCCATATCTATGCACCCCAGATGGGGAACTAATGGCAACCAAAAGTAAGGATACCTTCCAAATTCCCCTTGGTGAACCATGAGTTTCATTGGGGTTACTTACAGGAGTGTGGGTGAGGGGTTACCTGCAGGAAGAGAAATGACTCAAAGACAGCTGTGTCACCAAAGCCACCCAGTGTTAGTGGCAGCCCAGAGAAGCTGGAAACCTGGAGTTCACCATGCAGTCTACAGGCAGCTTGACAGATTGAGGATGTCTATCTCAGGCAGTTCAGTTTGCCTGAGCCTCTTCCGGACAGTTGGGTTGATCTCAGACTGTCTCATAAGAGTCCTCACTGCTTATATCTGCTTAAGGTGGGGAAAGCCCAGAGCATTTAGTCAGTCTCAGGGACTTCCTGAAGCCCTTGAGTTGTTTACTTGCTGAGATCACCAAATTTCTCTCCTGGACACAGTGTTCTACTTTTTCTTTAGGCCATCCAGCCCTCATGTTACAGAATGGCATCCACGCGGATAACTTCATCCACAGAAAGCCTGAGAAAGCTTGGGAAAGAATAGAGTAAAGCATGGCTTCTTGGTGGCAGCAATTTCTCGGGTCTGGCTCTGCTTGCTAGAGGCAAGAGCTCTCATCTAAGAGAGACTTCCTCACTCAGCTTTAGCTGCAAAACCTTGCAGTTCTTTTAAGAGATCCTGCCACGAACATTAAACAGTGTTGATGAAAAGCTGAACGTGTGCTTTTTGGTTTTCAACTATAGCAGGAAAAAGCTGCACCACTTTAAAATGACGACTTCCTGGGCCATCCTGCCAGAGCAAACTCTGACTCTTTGAGGCAGGAGGTCAGCTACCGAGAGAGAATTTGAGTGTTGCAGCTTGCTTGCTGGCAAGGACCTTGAAATGCCATAGAGTTGTGGCAATAAACGTGGCTCCAGCCAGTACCTCTGCCATGAGGCTGGAATTTCATAAAGCTAAGGAATGGGCTGGAGGAAGGAGCTGGATCTAGCTGTCAAAGCCACAGCTTTAATCCTACCCATATTGCTTGGTAAATTAAAGACTCATGTGGTCAGAAAGAGAGATATACAGTAAAGAGAGATTCAAAGACAAAACCTCTAAATGGTTTACATTGTATTAAAAATATATGCAGGCTAAAGGTTAAATTCCTTAAAAAAAGAGAGCAGTTGGGTGTGGTAGCACATTCCTTTAATCCTAATGCCTGGGAGGCAGGGTCAGACAGATCTCTGTGAGTTCAAGTTGTGGTACCATTCACCTTTAATCCCAGCCCTGGGGAGGAAGAGACAGACTGACCTCTGTGAGTTCAAGGACAGCCTGGTCTACAGAGTTATTCCAGGACAAAGATATACAGAGAACCTGTCTCAAAAAGTAAAAGTAAAAATAAAAGAAATAGAGGTTAAAGTAAAGCCACATAAAGATGGAAAATACACAGAGAATCTTGATACTGTATGCTATTATGGTTTCTTTGAATTGTTTGAATGCTGAGGAAGGAGCAACAGCTGCTAAAAGATATTTGTTTATAAATGCTGCTGAACTAGTCCAAGATAGATATTTTGAAAATACATTGACTTCAAAATTGAAGTCAAAAGGTATGCTACTTCGTAGAAGAGATTTTGCTTTTGTTTCCATAGGAAACGAGAAACTGTGGATTCATTCTGAATTAAGAAAAATCATGTTTGATCAAGAAAGACCACCTGAGAAATCTCAGGTGGCCCAGATGTCAGAGTTCTACATCCAGAATGGATTCAAGATGCTGCCTGACAGGATACTCCAGTCAGAACTTGATCATAATTCAAAATATTCTTCAGATTTTCTTAAGATTATTGGCACCCCCAATCAGCCAGAAGTAGCCTGGAATACTACAACCACATTTCCAAAAAATGGACTATGGATATTTTCCTTTTTTTTTTTTTTAAAAAAAAAGAGGGGGAAGTGGTACGGGATAATTGTCTGTATTCTGTCAATCATGTTTTAAATAAATGCTGATTGGCCAGGCAGGAAGTATAGGTGGGTCAACCAGACAGGAAGTAGAGGTGGGGCAATGAGAACAGGAGAATGCTAGGAAGGAGGAAGCCCATTCCTCCCCAGTTCAGACCAGACCACCGAAGAAACAACATGTGACCTACCCTGCTGAGAAAGGTACTGAGCCATGTGGCTAACATAGATAAGAATAATGGGTTAATATACGCTACAAGAGCTAATAATAGCCTGAGCAAATGGGCCAATCAGTTTATCATTAAAAAAAAGTGATTTTCTTTGGGACCTTGCCAGCTGTGGGGTTCCAGGAGGGACAGAAACCCCAAGCAAGCCAACCTCATGTTACAATCCCGTGCCTTAGCAAGCTTGTTTCCACAAGAGACTGTGTTTTTTTTTTTTTTTTTGCATCTCAAACAGTTATATAAGTGCTGCGTTAACGTCACCTTTATTAACTTGGTAATGACTCAAAGTGCAGGAATTAACAGAGAACTTGGTTAAACCAAATAAAAGTTGTGAAGCTCTCAGACTCTCTAGCCTTAGACAGCAGCATAGTTGACCTATGAGGGAATGACTGAATGCCTTTATCCTTGTCACGAAACATTTTGAAATAACGCCTCAGTTTTGAAGATGGTTGTTCCTATTCTAACTCAGTGTTTAGCCCCCTCCAAAAGTTTTCTATCTTCCCTCTTCCTTTGTGGCTTTCAGGAGAGAAACCTGTCCATGTTTGTCACTGTGATGAGCAAGAGGCTTGCCATAGGGTCATGTTTTAAGAAATCATCGACAAATATCAACAAAGGTCTCTTACAGAGCTCACACAGCCCTTCTTAGAGCATGTTGAAACTCCTCTCTCTCTCTCTCTCTCTCTCTCTCTCTCTCTCTCTCCTTTCTCCCTCTTTTCTTTCCTTCCCCCTTTCTTTGTCTTGGCGGTTTGAAGAGAATGAGGACACCATTGGATGCTCTCCCACCATCTTGGGCCATGTTTGTCCTTGCCAAGTACCTGTTAGGGTTTCTATTGCTCTGATAAAACATTATGTCCAAAAGTAAGTTGGGAAGGGAAGGGCTTATTTGGGGTTATGTGTCCTGATCACAGTTCATCATGACAGGAAGTCAGGGCAGGAACTCAAGGCAGGAGCCTGGAGTCAGGAACTGAAACAGGGACATGGAGGAGTGCTACTTACTGAGTTGCTCCCCAGTCAGTGAGTCAGCTTTCTTATACCTTTAAGGACCCAAGGTCTTATACCTTTAAGGTACCCAAGGATGGCACCACCCACATCGATCATCAGTCAAGAAAATGCCCAACAGGATTGCTTTCAGGCCAATTTGATGCAGTGACGGCTGGACCTTGAGTGATGGGTAAGGGAGGCTTTGGTGCTTCCTAGCGGAAGGAAAGTTGATGGAGGAGGGTCACCTGTCTGTGTGTTACTTTCATTGGTTAATAAAGAAACTTCCTTGGCCCTTTAATAGGACAGAAAATTAGGTTGGTGGAGTAGACAGAACAGAATTCTGGGAGAGAGAAGGCAGACGCTTCAGGCAGTCGCCATAGTCAGACGCCATGCCTCTCCTCCCCAAGACGGATTCAGGTTAAGATCTCTCCTGGTAAGCCACTCCTTGTGGTGCTACACAGATTACTAAATATGGGTTAAGCAAGATATGAGAATTAGCCAATAAGAGGCTAGTCCTAATGGGCCAGGCAGTGTTTAAATGAATACAGTTTCCATGTAATTATTTTGGGTGTAAAGCTAGCCAGGTGGCGGGATGCAGCCCCACCGCTCCATCTACAGATAGTAGGGGTCATAGGAATGATACACAGGAGTCCAACCATTCCTTCCAAAGCCCAGAAGGACCTTGGAAGATGCTAGTGGCCAGAGGTACAAGGTGGGCTGAAGTGGAACCCTATCCATGCAGCTCCTGTAACATGGTAACAGGGTGGCATTTTGAGATATTTGATTACACTGTGTAAAGATATGTCATTGTGATTGGTTTTATAAAAAGCAGAACAGCCAATAGTTAGGCAGAAGGTGTAGGTGGGTCTTCCAGAAGAGAAGGTATGAGGTGAAAGGGAGGTAAAAGCCTTGAGACAAAATGTAGATTAGTATAAATGGGTTAAATGAAGTTATAAGAGTGAGTGGGACAAGCCTAAGCTACAGGTCAACCTTTCGGGCAGAGAAAGACTCGTTACAGGGTAGGGCTTTTGAAGGTGAGCTATTTTGGAACCAGCCGCACATCTGTGAGCCACCCTCACCCTTGCTCCTATTTATAAGCCTGATACATTCATTGGCTCACCAAGTTGGACTTGTGTGGAATTGATCTTTGGTGTTAGTGCACCCTCTGGGGGGCACATAGACATTTATCTGAGAAAAAAGTTAACCTTCAGCTTCTGCTAATGTGTATCCAGGCTGACAAAGTAAGAACTGACCCACTGTGCTAGCTGGCTACTACAAAGGTCTAAGGCTTACTGAAGGACTATTTGCTAGTGCCCAGATGTCATAGCCTTCCTTCTCTCCATCCTTCCTTCTGTCCTTACTCTTTCCCTTTCCTTTCCTCTCCTTTCTACCTCCCCTCCCTCCCTCCCTCCTTTCTACTTCCCCTCCCTCCCTCCCCCCCTCCCTCCCTCCCTCCCCCCCTCCCTCCCTCCCTCTCTTCCTCCCTCCCTCCCTCCCTCCCTCCCTCCCTTCTCTCCTTCCTGTTTCTTTTCCTTCTATTTCCTTCACCTTTCTTCCTGACTGCCTCCTCATTTTTTCCCCTTTCTTCCCCTCCCCTCCTTTCCCCTTCTCATTTTCTTCCTTCTTTCTTCCTCTTTCTCTCTCCCTTTTCCCTTCCCCTTTCCTACATTTCTTATTGGAAAATTTCCAGCTTTGCCATGTGCACATTCAGAGTCAGTGGGCAGCCACAGAGATAAGAACGCTACATTTTGTGTCGTGAACTTGATTTTGGCCGTGATGAAGGCCTGTCATGTAGTCATGAAGGCAAGCAAAAACCCACCATTTCCCCTTTTCTCTATCTCAGGCTGTAGGAGTATAGAAAAGTTAGAAAACCTTATTGATTTTTTAAAAAAATTATTTAGGACATATATCAAAATAATTTTCTTATGGATCTATGAAAAATATAACTGCCTGCCTCATCATATAGTATGATGAGTAGAGCAAAGAAATGAAACATATCCAAGTGTCTATCAACTGATTAATATCTATAGAATGTGTGTGTGTGTGTGTGAATACTGTTCAGTCATGAAAAAGATTTTGTAATCTGGATGGAAGAGATCATGATTAAGTGAAAAAAATCTAAGCAAGGAATAACATAGGTTTGTTTAACATGGTATGTGCTGTGGATATTCATTTAACATGATATTTGTTGTGGAATCCAAAGAGGCTGCTTTCACCGACACTGAGAGCGGACTGGTGGTCACCAGAAGCTGGGAGAATAGGAGGGAAGGTGAGGGAGAGGGTGTTGGCCAGGCACTAACTTCAGCCACAGACGAGGCAGCCGTCTCAGTGGGCTGTGCACAGTGGGGTGACTGCAGATGAGAGGAATGGAGCTGTGCACACTAGAAGCTAAAGGGAAGGCGTGAAATGGCTTTTTTCACAGGGAAATGATAACTAAGGAGAGACGCCTGCTTAGCCCAATTTAAATATTACACAGGGTAACTGTTTTAAATATCTACTTGTTACCTCGTGGAACACCTAGGAAGAACCTGAATGGGGGCTGCCTAGATGAGCCTGCGGGCGCGCATGCCTGTAGGGGATGGCCTTGATTGTTAATTGATGCGGGGAAATCCAGGCTGCTGTGCACAGCTCCATTTCCTGGACCAGGAGGGGGTCCTGAACTATGTAGGACAGGAGAAAGCTAAATGGTGCTTCACAGGAGGTGTGGGTGCAGCCGTTTCTTGCAGTTTCTGGGGCCGTTCGTCACTGAGGATGGGATGTGACCGGCTGCTTGTGAGCTGGCCTTGATTTTTTCTTCTGAAGCAATGGATTGTAACCTGGAATTGTCAGCCAATAAACCCTTCATCTTTACATTGCTTACAAATGCTTGGGGCATTTGTCACACAACAGAGAGGGGACTGGGACAGGAGGTTCTTACATTTCAAACTATCACCTGGCTCTGCATAGATGCAAATGATTGTTATGTTTTTATGAATTAGCTAAATTATTTATGAATTACAGGTAGGACTCAGTAGCATTTACCTTGTTGCTGCTTCTCCAGCAAAGCCAGGACAGCCAGACGAACACGTGGGTGAGTTTGCCTAGAATGTCACGTGTTTTTTTCTTGTCATGACGTCATAGTATTGGGTCCAGAGGCTCAAACCCTCCAGCACTAGTTCACAAAGCATCTCAGAGCATGTGTCCTGTGCTCGTAAACTGTTCCTGTTCCTTTAACTCCCCAGCATAAGAGACCAGATCTAATTTACCAGAATCGTCCTCGTTCAGAGGATATGGGTGGTGCCGGCATCGCAGGCCATATAAGGGGTAAACGTGATGGCGTTAAATCTTTAAAGAAAATGCTCTGTAAACTGTGACTTCCTCATCGCCCCATCTCCAAACAAAACAAAATCCGAGCCAGTGCAGACGAGTGTGGGAACTTTGTCTAGATAGCACAGCTGTTCTTCAGTTTCTGTAGGGCTGGGAACAACCTACGTCCTCGCGCCTGGTAGCATTCACGTCTGTCCCCGGAATTTGGAGGAGCCCTTCATTTACAAGCACAGACTACAGCGCTCAAGGGGAGGAAGGCGATTTGTAATCCAGCTCATAGGCGTGGGGAGGCTTCTCATCCCATGGTAAGAGCTAAACATGAGAGTTGAGAGGACTTGTACAATATGATGACTGTAGTTCTCAGTGTCCTCACCAGAAGACTGGAACCTGTGTGAGGTGATCCTTTGCTGATTAGCCGGCCTTGTCATGTCACCGTGTGCACTCACTTCCAAACATGATGCGTCCATGGTAAACACACACTTTGTCAGTTGAAAAGAGGAGTTAAAAAACAGCAAGCAATTTCCTACCTTCTTTCATTTCTTCCATTCTAATTCATTCTTCAACTTTTCTTTTTTAAACCATTAAAATTATTTATTCTTTCACAATTACATACACACACAGGCACACACATACAGGCATACACACAGGCAGACACATACAGGCATACACACAGGCAGACACATACAGGCATACACACAGGCACAAACATACAAGCATACACACAGACACATACAGGCATACACACAGGCACACACATAGGCACACACATACAGGCACACACACATACAGGCATACACATAGACACACACACAGGCACACACATACAGGTACACACAAAGGCACACACATACAAGTACACACACAGGCACACACACAGGCACACGCACAGGTACACACACAGGCACACACACAGGCACACACACAGGCACGCACACAGGCACACATATACATACAGGTACACACACACAGGTGCACACACACAGGCACATACACAGGCACACGCACAGGCACACACATACAAGCACACACACAGGCACATACACACAGGTACACATACACAGGCACATACATACAGGTACACACACACAGGAACACACACAGGCACACATATAGACACACAGTACTTTGATCACACCCCCCCATCATCCTCTCTTCCCCTTGCTCCTCCTCCTATACTTCCCACCAACTCCCCCTCTATTGTCTATTTTTTTGTTGACAGTGGCCCACTGTTTAATTAGGCTGCTGACATGAGGATGACCAGCAAGAACAACTTACTGGGGGCCATACCACCGAGGAATACAACTCTCTCCCCCACAGCAAGTGAGCTGCCTAAAGCTCCTCAGGCGGGGGTTGGGCCTCATGAGCTCCTCCCCACTTACTTGATGGGATGTTGACAGCCTAGCTGTGGCTTTGCCTCCTTCCTGAGTTCCTCTGTGGAAACCGTGGTCATGGGCACACCGAGTAAACCGAGCAGAAACTCATCTTCCCCGTGGCACATGACCAGTATAGGAACTGTTGGAGCCCACAAGACTATACAGTTGTAGTGACAGGGCAACAGGCAGGCCTGCTTTTCATCCTGCCCGGCTCCCGCACGACTAGCTTACACCCGAAATAACAACACACAAGCTGTATTCATTTAAACACTGCTTGGCCCATTAGCTTTAGTCTCTTACTGGCTAACTCTCACATTTTGATTAACCCATATTTAGTAATGTGTGTAGCACCATGAGGGTGGCTTACCGAGAAGATTCTAGCCTACATCCATCTTGGGTTGGAGCTTCATTGCATCTGACTCACTTCCCTTCTTCCCAGCATTCTGTTCTGTTCTGTCTACTCCACCCACCTATGTTCTAACCTATCAGGCTAAGCAGTTTCTTTATTAATTAACCAACAAAATCATCAGATAGATAGAAGACACACCTACATCATACAGTAAATGCACAGCTGACAGTTGTACACACAAGTGTACAACTTACAGGGCACCCTGTCTTGAAGAGCTAAGGGAACACTTGTCTTTTGGAAAAGTCGCTATCTGTGGAAACCTTGTGATGCCGTGATTCTTTCCTTTGAAATGGGATTCATTCCCAAAATACCTTAGCAGTGTAACTTCTGCAAGGGCAATGGCGTGACCTTGCTCCACCCCTCCTCCCCCACATCACGAGGCCTTGGAGTGATAATATTCATTCTTTGTTCTAACAGTCAAATTTACATAGAGTCAGTCCCACAAAATTACCTGCTAACAGACCACATGGGAATGTCTATAGAAGACAGGCACTGAGCAGGAAGGCAGCACGCTCCATCTTTGCTGACAAACAAATCTGGGTGTCCCCAAATCTGGTTATCACCAAAGAGATTAGATAAGGAGAATGGGTGAATCCAGGATTCAGGGAAGTTTAGTAACTTTATCTAATGGCTTGGAATGTCAGATGCTTCCCCTCGGATGCTGGCTCTTTCCTGGGTCGGGCCACCTGTTCTGGAGTACAGCTTTGTCGGGTTCTTTCTGCCTCTTTTTGTGATTTTGATATGAATATTATCATTGTCCTTGCCTATGGAATTTTCCAACGAAGTCTGTAAAAACTAGAAACCTCACAGAGATCAGCCCTTACTCTACTTCCTCTACTTCTTTCCCTTCTCTCCTTCTTTCTTCTTTTTTCTTCTCTGTGCCCCTTCACTTCACTTTTCCCCCTCACACAAAAAATAAATACGCAGAGGTAACATACTTGAGTTAATTTTTTATCCTCAGATCCTCACCTGCCATAGACATCCAATTCTGAGCTCTGTGGGGGTACTGAGGATGGTAGTCAAGGCCCCCAATAAGGAAAATATATTAAAATAGGTAGATTTGTCCAATTTGGATACAGCACTCATATTACACACTTTTTTTCTGTTTTTGGAGAGGTGAGGTTTGGGCTTACTATGTAGCTGAGTGTTAAGTTTTTCCAGCCTGACAAACCTCTCCACTGAAGCAATAATCCACATCAGACCAAATCAAGTGGAATTAGTAAAGGCCCAGCTTTAATGGGTGCCAGCGCCCTGCCAGTGCCCTGCCTCTACTTGTCAAGTACTAGGATTACACGTGTGTGCACCATACCAGGTTCATACAGTGTGGAGATTGAACCAGCCAAGCCTGCTACCAACTGAGCTACATCGCCAACCCCTCCCCCCAAGCACACATCTCTAATCCTTAGGACAGTTGTTAAACAGAGACCCCTGAGTGCCTTCAGAGCAGGGCCAGGCCATTCTTTTGTATGGACTTTTAAAAGTCAAGTCTATGTGGTCATAAGATGCTTTGCCAAGATATTATCTTAATGTTAAAGACAACTCATAGAGCCACAGATATCCAGGTGGCCAACCAAATCAGTCTGCCGTTGCTTCTGCCTGGGTAGTTGGCTGACTCTTCTGGCTGCGTATATCCTGGACTCTTCAGAGTAAGTGAGGGAATTGGCTGAGCTCGGCAGGCAAACTTTCCCCAACCCCGCCTGTTGTCGGGTAATGTTGGAGACCCTGACAATAGCTTTCCACTTCTTGTTGGTCATGGAAGTGGGAAGTGCTGATTATTAAGGTAAGATTAGTCTTATGTTTTTCATTCTGGACCAGTAAAAGGAAAGACATGGGGCTTAGAAACATAGAGACAATTTATACCACAAGAAAGTAAGTTCTTGGTGTCTTTCAAAGCTCAGTGCTTGACAAGTGCGCTTTGAAGTCTACCACGATTCTACTGAGACTCCAGTACCTTTAAAACTGGAAGTCTACCACGATTCTATTGAGATCCACTACCTTTAAACGTCAACCAGAAGTCTACCATGATTCTACTGGGACTCCAGTACCTTTAAATGTCAACCAGATTCTTTGACTGTTTATGCTACAGTTCAAATCTGTTCTTCTAATGGGTGCTTCACCTAAAGCCCAAAGCCGAGCCTTAGGCAGCACCCTGAGCATGGCCATTTCATTTGAAAGCTGAGAGCCCAGCTAAGTAGGGTCTTTTTTTTTTTTTTTTTTTTTTTTTTGGTTTTCTGAGACAGGGTTTCTCTGTAGCTTTGAAGCTTGTTCAAGCCTGTCCTGGAACTAGCTCTTGTAGACCAGCATGGCCTCAGACTCACAGAGATCCTCCTGCCTCTACCTCCCGAGTGCACCACCATCGCCTGGAAAGGGTCTTCTAACAGTTGTTCCCCTACGGAGAGTCCAAGACCAACAGGTGCCGTACCCAGTGACCCACAAGTGCTCAGGAATCCGGTGAGAGGATAAGTGCCAAGTTTAGTGAAGCAAAACAAAATTCACGGAAGAAGCAGGAAGAGCATTATCATCTCTCCACACACCCCAGGTAGAAAGACAGGAAGGACACCTCCCACTTCACACCAACTCCTGTCTTACAATCAGACCATAGCAGGGCCTGGAGGGACACAATTAGGAATACTTAGTGCTTCTGCTGAGGACCCGACTTCAGTTCCCAGCACACACATGGCAGCACACATCGAGGGATCCAACACCCCATAGGCACCCATATACATGTGGTGCATCGGGGTGGGAGAGTGGTCTGTATTCTGTCAATTATATTTTAAATAAACACCAATTGGCCAGTAGCCAGACAGGAAGTATAGGTGGAACAACCAGACAGGAAGTAGAGGCGGGTCAATGAGAACAGGAGAATTCTGGGAAGAAGGAAGAATCCTAGTCTGCAGTCGTGACCCAGCCACAGAAGGAGCAAGATGTGACTGCCTCTCCCAATAAGGTACCGAGCCACGTAGCTAACATAGACAAGAATAATGGGCTAATATAAGTTATAAGAGTTAATAAGAAGCCTGAGCTAATGGGCCAATCAGTTTATAACTAATGTAGACCTCCGTGTGATTTCTTTAGGACTTAACGACTGCGGGAACCTGGCGGGACAGAAAACTCTGACAACAGTGCATATAATCTCAAGCAGCCAGCCTCACATACATGCAAATGAACTTTAAAAAAAAGTCTTAAAAAACCAAGACCCCAGTGGTGGACCTGTTATAGTATAATAAATCCTGGGCAGAGTCCTAGGACTCCAATCTTTGGCTAAAACCAGAGATCAGGACTGTAATTGAATTACATAGGACAGCTGCCAACCTACACCACCTTTTCTTTTCCCTCAGGTGGCAGAGAGGGAAACCAGGCTTCATTTGCTGAGGACCAGGTTACAGAAGCTAATACAAGACAGTCTGTGGACCTAGTGACAGGCCTGCTGAGGTGACACCAAACACTTACTAGAGACTGGACACCTCACATACAAATAGAAACTCACAGAGAGAGCCTTTAGATCACTCTGGCATCCAGCAAGGCATGTGCCCTGGAAGACAGACCCAATTTCTGACCTTATCAATTCCAGCCTTGAAATGGGTCTGGGTTACTGCCTGCCTCCATCCAAGACTGTGTGGGTCTGTGTGAGACTCAGGTGTGACCCATTTTAGCACAGTGTTGTCAAACAAAGGACTGTTTCCTGTGTCCAATTAATCTCTCTACCATGGGCAGCACAGCCCTGTCAAGACAGGGCTCACAGGTGGAACTTCAGCATTTTCCCTGACTCCAAGAAGCCGCCTGAGCTCCAGCAGGACAGATTAATGCCTTGAACCACATTCTCACCAGCTATGTGGGATTGGAATGCATTCCTAAAACAGTGTAGGTACTTGGAGCTGGGAGACTTTGGTACAATCTACTTAGCAACCACCTGTGTGGCCAAAGGACTGCCTGTGCCAACACAGCTGTCATCTCAGGCAGTGCACAAGGGGCATAACTAGGGTTAGGGCAGAAAAGTAAGTATCAGATTGCCCATGTAATTTATTGTTGGACCAGCAAAAGCTAACAGCGGAAAGACTGTAGTGCCCCCTATTATCAAGTCTGCCTGTAGATGTGGCTCTAGTATTGACACATGGCCACAGTCTTTCAACTTCTGTCTTAATGAGTACCAACTGTCTCTGGGTAGCGTCAGTCACAGGTCCATTGATGCTGTAGGAATTCCTACCGCCAGTAGCCTTTAAGTCACCTGCCCACTTGGGTATGGCCTCTTATATTATATATGCCAATGTAAAGCATGTGTCCAGCCTCTTTTCTGGCTGTGGGATTTGGTTGTTGTTCTCCGTTCCAGCAGAGGATTGTGATCTGTGAGCCTACCCGTAAATAAATAACCCTTTAATATACTCAATTCTGAGCTAGTGTGGGATTTCTTTTAAGCATCCTTCTTCACACTGACACTACAGGTAGACAGTAGACATGTGGGGCATGGTCTCAGCCCTGAGTTATATTGGTTTGAATAGGTTGTCAGCTTAGGGGGTGACAGAATGTGATATCACAGATGTGCACAGGTGTAATGCGATATCTGTACACTGTGTAAAGGTGCTTTGCTCTGATTGGTGTAACAAAAAGCTGAATGGCCAATAGATAGGCAGGAAGAGGTTAGGTGTGACTTCCGGAGACAGAAAGAACTCTGGGAAAAAGAAAGGGAAAGTCACCAGCTAGTGTTAATGCAGATAAATATGTTACCTTTAAAAGGTTATGTAATTTTAGAAAAATGGAGCAAATACAATGAAAATAGATGGCCCAGATGACCAGAATGCCTCTGTTGCAGTTTCCCCAGAACAACTTCAAAGCTGCTGGCTGAGACGGTCCAGCCTCACAGACTCTCCAGTCAAGACTTCAGAAAAGCTCTACACTTTCCCAGAACACAGGAACTAAACAAAACAAAACAAAAAAAGAATACAACTAACTCACCCAGGTCTTGACCACTACTTCAATTTTCTTATATTCCCTAAAGGTTCCATCACCCCAGACAACAGGAAGCAATGTAGAGAACATGATACCCATAATCTCAAGAGGCAGGGTGTTTTTTGGTCATTTGGAGGGTTATAGATGCTTATCATTGTTTAGGGGATTGGTTACAAGTTGTTACTGATCATGGCCAGAAAAAAGCTAAACAAAGGAGATTAGATTCGGGGCTCTCTTTCTGAAGGGAAAAGAGAGAGATAGGGATAGAGTATTTAAATGATAGGAATAAAGGGCAGATTGTTTAGTCTTCTTTTGAACACTAGTCTCAAATACTTTACCTTGGTATGGAATTTTTATATTGATACAAATTTAAGGTAATTTTTGTTATATTGCATGTATATTTATATTCTACTCTTGTTTAAGGTATTGTACCTATATAGTTAATTTAAAAAAGTTAATGTGGAGTTTTAGTCCTTGAAAGCTATTTAGGATAATAAAGAAAGGTTAGTAGTTATTCAGCTATAAAAAAAAATCAAAGTCATGTTAGATGTGTTTTCAAGGTCAAACAAAGAAACGTTTTAGATGGATGGTCTTCAAACACTTTAGAGGTATACAGAATATGGCATTTAAAATGTTTTAATAGCATAAGGCTTTTCATGACAATGAGACATACCTGCTCCTGACAGCACCAATTTACTTTTAAAAAAAAAAGATGATGGGTATTGAAGAACCTCCATATGGAGTTTTCTTTCAATGTGGCAAAGCTATCCATTTGGGTAATAAATTGCCCTCCTATCAAGTGCTGGCAATATGCTGTCAAAACTGGATAAGCAGGACACAAAAAAGTGACTGCCAAACTTTGCTAAGACAAGGTAAGACAGTCCTTCAAAATTCCTGCTTCACAGAAAAATATGACAGATATTCTAGGTCTGTAAGCCAAAGATGGATGCCCCAATGTTTCAGAGAAACTTTGGGGGTGAGTATGTAGGCAGCCAGCTGTTTCTGTCATTTCTATAGTTTTGGAAGTTGTTTTCTCTGCACTTCCTGTTTACTCAGGCAACATTTTATCCTTCTCACGTCTCTGATTGAGTTGAGGAAGAGGTAGTTATAGTTAGAGTTTTCCTTGTTACCAAATTGAGATGAAATGTTTATAAGGTTGAGAAACTAGCAGCTTAAATTGTTTATTTAAGAAGATGTTTTAAGGTCTGAAAATATATTTTGAAAATGGTTATACAAGTTAGGCTAGAACATGAATTAGGTACAAAATTTTGTATTCACTAAGATAAGATAGATAATACAGCCCTTTCTCCAAATTTGTTGAATACAAATGGATTGGACATTATGAATGCAATTCTTACCTGATAATTCTTATTGTATACCATTTTACTGTGCTAGAGTTAAAACCTTTCCTTTCTATTTAGACAAAAGGGAGGAAATGCTTTGGGATATCTGTACACTATGTGAAAAGGTGAAAAGTGTATTGCTGTGATTGGTGTAACAAAGAGCTGAATGGCCAATAGCTAGGCAGGAAGAGGTTAGGTTAGACTTCCTGAGATAGGGAGGACTCTGGGAAGAAGAAAATCAGAGTTACCAACTAGACATAAAGAGGAGACAAGAGCTGCAAGATGGAAGAGAGGTAACACCATGTGGCAGAACCTATATTAAAAATAATGAGTTAATTTAAGTTATAAGAGCTAGTTGAGCCAAGCATAAATTAAAGGCCAAGGTTTCATGATTACTAATAGGTCTCTAGGTCATTATTTGGGAGCTGGCTGAAGGGAGAGAGGAAGATTTGCTACATACAGGTATGGCATAGGAGGTGAGGGCTGGCCCATATTAAGGGAAGTCTGCCCAGAGTCAGATAGAATCTTCACTGTCTAACCAAGGACAGATTGGGTCATGAAGCCCTGCCTGGGCTTCAGCTGGAACATTATGAGGATAAACTGCTCTTACAGGTTGCCCCCTGCCTCACTATGAAGAATAATTCAAAAGGTACCCTAAATAAATCAGCATTCTAGTTTGCTTCCTATTGCTGTGATGAAGAAACCTGTTGTTGTTGTTGTGGCTGTAATTTTTGTGTTTTGGCGGGAATAGGTTCTAGTTATCTCCCTCCCCTCACTCCTGGCACTGGACAACACCCCAAGATGGTGTATTTTTGGTGAAAAGTCCTCTCAGTCCCTTCGGCAGGTAAGCATTGGGATCCCCATCCTTTCTTTTGTGTTATCTGCCCATCCAGTTAGGAAGGCAATATTTTTTCTGTTTCAGTTTGCCAGCATCTTCATATAAGGGCTGACCCCCCGCTTCCCAGGAAGCAGAACCAAAGCTCGGCTTCTGAATGCCATCCCTTGTCTGGAGACACCGAGTGGGCATACTGCTGTGGCCTAAAGAACCACAGAAGTTCCCCACTACTCACAAGACAAAGATCTGATACCGTTTCCCACCCCTGCTTATTATTCCCCCCACCCCGCTACAAAATAGGTAACTTCTCCACCTCCACCTCTTCACGTCTGATCTCTCCTTGACATCTGATGAGGAGAAGCCAGTCATTTCAAGCCCTGCAAAACATGCTAAGGAGAGCGTGACCACAATTATAACCACATGCGCCAGCTCTCCATCAGCTCCACTCCCAATGTGGGAAGCTCCACCACTGCTGCGGTACTCTTGGGGCAGCTGGACGAGGTAAACAGCAGAGGCTCCATTGGGTGTACAGGAGGTCTGGGCCAGGCCTGTGGCTGTGGAGGACCAGCAGATGCTGTGGCACTTGGACTAACACTGCTTGGTCTCGAGCTTATGGTTACTGTGCTGACCTGGCTGGCCTTGGGGGTGAGTGTGGCTTGGTGTGTTCTCAGTTGTGAGCCCCATGGCCCACAGGGCCCTGTAATGGTTTGTGCCAGACTCATCCCACCACCTTCAGCCTGCACTCGCTGCTTTGCCACCTCCAGCTAAGTCAGCGGTCAATGACAACCTCTGTGAGCCACACAGCACTTTTGGAGGCCCTGACCCTGCTGAGCTCCTACTCATGGGCAGCTACCTGAGCATGCCCAGCCCACCCCAGCCTGCCCTAGGGCCAGACCCTAGGGACAGATGGGGCCATTGCCCACCCTCATGCTCCCTGCTGCCTGTGTCACTGGCCCAGTGAGTCCACTATGTCTATCCCATGCTCCTTACCCCACTTCTATGATCCTCCTGGATGTTGCCCCACCCAGAGTGTGGGCCTTTATCCAGTTGGCTTGTTATAACTCCCCGAAGATGATATCCCATTCAGCAGGCTGAGTATTCCTTGCTTGGGGCACTGCCAATGGTGTGCCAGGATGGTGGTCACAAGAAGGGAGTGCTGTCTGCATGGAGCTCAAGATTGGTGGGTAGCCCAGTGACAGTGAGAACTGCCCTTCCAGACAGCAAGTTACTCTGCTCACCAATGCCAAAGCAGATAATCAATACAATACTGTCTTCACCATCCAGCAATGTCCCAGCCCTTGTGTGATGGAGATTGTGCTGAGTGCTCTCAGAGAGAAGAAGAAAAGGACAGTGGAGGAAGAAGAGCAGCTACTGCTTGAGAGCCAGAAAAATAAGAGAAGACGCCATGATAGCTGTGGGAGCAGACATTCAGCATTTGAGTGGCCAGTGATGTTCCTGCTGCATTTGTGCCTAAGCCTGGCTTCTTGGAGAGAAGTCTGGCTTCCCAAGCTCAGATGACGAGTTGAACAAATAGGCTCTGAACTCCTCTGTGAGCTATGTGCACAGGAGGCACCCCAACTCCAGCTGCAATGTCATCACCAGCTCCTACAGCTCCACCCATGTTATCTTTCAGTTGTGGAAAAGGAATGGTCCCACCTCATCCCTCCTTTCCAGTCTGGTTACCTCCCATTCCCAGATACCAGAGAGGATATCCAAGAAAACAAGAAAGGAGGAACTGTGTTACCCTTCCAGTTCTTCAACTCCCTTGGTAACAGATAAGTAGTCCTCAAGAGAAAAGGTTACAGAGGTAGCCACTGGGAAGCAGCAGAACTCTTGGACTTTCCCACCCATGCCTGGTAGCTCTGGGCAATGCAAATGCAAAATTCAGTTGCTGCCCTTGTGGTGAGAGGGACCAGCTCACCCTGCCTCCACCCCTTGAGCTTGGCTGTTTTCATCACTGCTGAAGACCTGGATGTGGAGAGGAAAACCTCACTGAAGTGGTTTAACAAGGTCTTGGAGGACAAGATGGATTATACCTGCACCCCGGCCACTGAAACCCCACCTGCCACCAAACATACCTTCACAGTCGCCCTGCCTGCTGTAGGACCTGCCGCCTCATCAGGCTCCCTCCCAACTCCTAATTCACTGTAGGAGAGCTTGAAGAAGATGTAGGACTCTGCAGCCCCATGATCCTCAGAACCTTCAGAGCAGCAACTACAGCAGAACCTTTGCCTCTGAAGACACAGTCTCCTGACCCCCTTGTCTCATCACAGACAGGGTCCTTGGCCAGCATCTCTTCAAACTCCAAACCTATAGCCACCTTTGTGGGGATAATTCCTGCTTCATCTGCAACACCACTCTCTTATGCCAGATTTCTTGGAGTCCCTCAGGCTGAGCAGTCTGTCAGCACCCCAGCCTACATGGCTCCCTCTCCCAAGCCAATGCCCAGCATGCTGCTTGGGATGGTGAGCCCACCTGCCAACTCTTCCTCCCTTGCCAACCCTGGCACAGGTTGTATTTCTCCCATGCTCAAGTCCATTTTTATGGCCACACCTAAAAGTGAGAATAGTAGTCCCTTGCCCTCTATTCCTCAGCCACCATTACAACTTAGTCCAGCTTATACACACTGTACCCCTTCGGTAATCTTAAATATGTTCATTAATAGATACCTATTCCTTCTTTGTTTATGATCTTATACTTTTTGGTGAGAAAGCTGTCAATGCTATCAAGGTCCTTTAGTTGGCCATGGTAATTATGGGAGTACCTTGAATACTTAATATACCTTTTAACAAGTCAATGACTTTCTGGGGTTCTGGAATATTTCCCATACTACTGGTATACCCTACAATCTACAGGGATAAGCCATTGTGAAGAGGACCAACAGAGCTCTTAAGGAGCTGTTGGCCAGGACTATCTCTCTAGTCCAGATGAGGCTAGGAGAGATCCTCATTTGGCCTTAACAGAGGTTATTTTCTATATGACCTCTATACTTTCTCAGCTTTGATGACAAAGAGCTCATTCTAGCTTACAAGTACTGGACATCCTTGCCAAGGAATACATCGCTGCCTCTGGTGAGATGGAGAGATCTTCTCTTCCTCCAATGGCAGCTGCCACCCCCTGCTAACCCATGGGAGAGGATATACTTGTGCTTTTCCTCAGATTGCCATGATGCCAAATATGGGTCACAATAAGAGATGTGTGCCTGACCATGGATCAGCCTGCTTCTACCATGGAGGGAATAACCCAGGATTGGTAATATATATATATATACTCCCCTTTCTTGCTTTCATTGCCTCCCAAACAAATTGATTTATTAAGGGAAGAAGTTATGGCCTTTGAATATTTATTTTTTGAAAAGATTTGACATAATATGAAAAAGGTGTTTGATCCCTCCTGGATGCTCACATATGCATTAATTGGCAGAGTGGTGTTGTTAATCCTTATTCTCTTTAAATGTCCCCTGAAGCAGATCCTATATCAGCAGACAACTAAGGTGGCTCTTTAGATGTTAATGGGTCTTAGGTATCCTTCTTGCAGTCCTCCACATGAGGTTATGCATGCCAGGTTATCTGTAATTCAAAAGGCTACTGCCTAGTCCCCCCACCCTGCCAACTCTTCGGGAATGAAAGCTCTTCAAGGAATGGTAGTCAATGATGGGAAAGGGCTTGTTTAGCAGGCCAACCTAAGACAGGCACAGTCCAGTTGCTGAGAACTTTTGAGGCAGGGCCAACAAGACCTGAGAAAAGAACTCTGGCTCCCACTGAGTGCTCATGTAATAAATAAAAAGGGTGGTTATGTAGGAAGTTAAGACCTACCAGCCTGAGAGTAGCCAACTCGGAGTCTTCCTGGCACTGTCAGAGGTCCTGATTGTGCCTAGCCAATGAGGGGTAACCACCTAATTCTGTCTGAGGGTTTAGCAACAGGCAGTGTCTGAGGTCCTGATCACGCCTAGCCAATGAGTGGTGACCATGTGATGTCAATGGATCAAAATGCCTGGGTGCTGGGAGAGTGTATAAGTTTTATCCTGTTGTTAAATAAATGAGCCTGCTTTATGACTTCTACCTGACTCTCCATGTCTGAGATGTTGTCACTGCATCTCCCCCACCCCCACCCCAAGGAAGATGTCAGGGCCCAGCAACAATGTCATATGAGGCAAGAGAAATCAAACATGAGAAAGAACTAGTGAAGACTTTGAAAATACATACGTGAAGGGGAAAACTGGAATGGTGTGCAGGAAGCTTATGGGAACATGTGAGCACCATTAAAGAAGAAAATATTGAGATTATCAAGGTTCTGGATTAACTTGAGGATGTCTAAGTGTTAAAAAGTATTTCCAAAGAAATGATACCAGAAAAACACAGAAGGTTACAAATATCCAGGTAGACGATGGTCAAAGATCAGCATCCAGATTTAATTCAGTTAAGTGTGTCCTAAGACATCTTATAATCAAGGTCTCATGGGTGAAAGTTAAAGAGAAAGATCTCAAGGCTTCAACTGAAAAGAAACAGCTTTTGGGCAGCCCAATTCACATGACCACACCCCTCAGGAGAAATTTTATGGGCCAGGAGAGAGAGGCACCAGATGTTTTTCCACTACAAAGAACTGAAAAAAAATCAGCCAAAGAAATTGTATTTTAAAAACATCCCTTAGAAATGAAAGAGACACAAAGCTTTCTTCAGAAAAATGAAAGCGGAGAGAGAGAGAGAGGAGAGAGAGAGGAGAGAGTCTCCATTCTGTCTGCTCTACATGCAATGCTAAAGCAAGATCTTGAACTAAAAAGGGGAGACACTAATAAGCAAGGAGACAGCATGGGAAGGTATGTAGAATATAGACATCCACAAAGGAAAACTATAAAAGGAGGAGAGAAATATTATTAGAAAACCAAGTTAATTAAATATAAATGGATCAAATTCCTTTATTTAAAGATATAGAATGACTGAGTGGATAACAATAACACCAAGCTATATGTTACAAAAATCTATTGAACTTTTAAAGATATACATAACATGAATGTAAATAAAGCATAATTTTACATATTAATATCAATAAGATAGACCTTATATCTAAAAAGTAAAAGTGGATAAAAGAGGTTATTATATAATAATGAACTAGCCAATTTAGCAATTCTAAACATATATGAACCCAGTATTTGAGGAACTAAATATTTAAGGCAAAGTAATAATAAACCCAAAGAGATAGATGTACCCCACTACTAAAACAACTGAGGATCTTAACATATATTTTTAACAATAGCTGATTATCCAAACAGAAAGGCTCTAAAAAAGCAGGACAGTGATATTTCATCTTGCATAAAATAAGCCCAACACATCTACAGAGCATTCCATTCAATGGTTGTGTGATACTCATTCTCCACATCGTTACAGGGGACACTGCACAGGATACATTCTCTGTATGGCACAAAACAAGCCTGACAAAACTTAAAAAACCTGAAACCATGTCAAGTATCTTTTTCACTTAGAATGCAATTCAACTAGAAGTCAACAATGAGGAAAACATTGAAACAAAACCACTGGGTTTTGGACACTCAACGGATCAAGGAAGAAATAAAAAAGAATCAACTTTTTTTTTCTTGCAAACACTCAACATGCCAATGCACATAGGGTACAGGTAAGGCAGTGCCAAAAAAAGTTTATACAAATCAATGGCTATATAAAAAATAGATTTGAAGAAACTAAGCTGCCAGTAGAACAAACTGAATTCAAAAATCAGTAGAAGGAAAAAAATACACATAAAGCAGCGAAATGGGGACCGCAGTGCAAAACATCTTCGAGACAGAGTTGGTTCCTCAGAAAGGTAAAGAAAACAAAACAGAAAACAAAACAAAAATAGACGCTCCCTTTAGCTGGTTAACTGAAGAGAGAGAAACGTCACTCAGATAGAAATAGAGGTGAATGGAGGCATTACCACACACAACAGAAACTCAAGGTTCTTAGTGATTTCTAGAAACATTTGCATACAAGTTTCATAATTAGAAGAAATGGAAAATTTACAGACACACATACCATACCAAGGAATCATGAAGATTTAGAAAACTCTAACAGAACTGTGGGTGTTGAAAATGAAAAAGTAGCAAAAAAATTTCCCATCAAAGAAAGTTCAGGACCAGGTGGTGTCAATGTTGAACTCTACCTAAAACCACGAGAACAGCTAACACCAATTCTCCTTATGCTCTTCTGAACAATAAAAGAGGATGAAATTCCTCCAAACAACTAGATGGCTGCTATTACCTCCATGCCAAAACTAGTTAAGAACACAGCATAAATAGAAAATTATAGGTCAGTGTACTTGCTGGACGTTGCCATTAAAATCACCAACAAAACCAAATCCAATAGCACATTAACCAATTCTTCATGCAATAAGACTCACCCCAGGGATTCACTGAAAGTTCATTAAATTCAAATCAATAAATGTGCTGTATCATATCAATAAAATGAATTTGTTCGATAGTTTCACACAAAAAAATTATAGTTGGTTTGTTTGAGTCAAGGTCCACTAAGATGATGTGTTTCTATTTATGAAATACTTATTTCATGTGTATGGGTGTTTTGTCTGTATGTATACATGCGCATCAAGTGTATTCAGTGCCCTTGGGTCAGTATTGAAGAGCTCCCTAACGGGTCCAAGTTTGACAAGCATGACACGGCGCAGATAGGTCTTGTCCATCTCCCTCCCTTCTCCCTTCATAAGCCCTTAGATTAAATTTCTAAGCTAGCCCCCAGGGTCAGGTTCCCTTATTTGGCCACTCCCTTGTGCCTGACTAAAACTCCAAGATTCAACTATCAAAACAGCAGGATCCAGCAGCTTTTAGCTACACCAGCTAGCATGTCCAATCAGGACTACCAGCTCATCATAACACAGACTTCCCCCTTTTCCTCATAAAAATCTACTCTGTTTTTAAAAATATGAACAACACCAGGTTTATTTTCTTTTTTTCCTCTTTCTTATTTTTTTTACAACAATCTTTCTTATTTTACATTCCGATCCCAGTTCCGTCTGCCTCCCCTCCTCCTGATGGAGGAGAGTTATCTGTCTATGTTACTTTCATTGGTTAATTAATAAAGAAAACTGCCTTGGCCCTTTAAGAGATAGAAAATTAGGTAGGCGGAGTAGACAGAACAGAATTGTGGGAACAACGAAGCAGAGTTGGGGAGACACTTCAGGCAGTCGCCATAGTGTGTCTCCATGCTTCTCCTCTCTGAGATGGACGCAGGTTAAGATCTCTCCTGGTAAGCCACACCTCGTGGTGCTACACAGAATACTAAATATGGGTTAAAGGAAGATGTGAGAATTAGCCAATAAGAGGCTGAAACTATGGGCCAGGCAGTGTTTAAAAAAATACAGTTTCCGTGTAATTATTTCAGGTGTAAAGCTAGCCGGCGGCCGGGCGGCAGGAAAGCAGCCCGCTGCTTCCTTCTACATCCTCCCACTTCTCCCACCTTCCCCCATCCCACTTCCATCCACTCCTCAGAGAGGATAAGGCCTCCCATGGAAAGTCAATAAAGTCTGTCACATCATTTGAGGCAGGACCAAGGCCTTCCCCCTGTGTCTTGGCTGAGCAAGGTATCTCTCCATAGGGAAAGCCAGTTCATGCACTAGACATAAATTCTGGTCCTACTTCCAGTGGCCCCACAGACTGCCCAAGCCACACAACTGTCACCCACATTCAGAGGGCCTAGTTCAGACTTATGCAGGTTCCCCACCTTTCAGTATAGTCAGTGAGTCAGTAAGCTCCCACAAGACCTACTCCAGCAAAAACACCTGCTCTCTGACTTTACTAGATCTAGAGGTTACACCCACCATCCCCCCTTCCCACCATGCTTGTCCCTCTGGGGTAATAAATCTACTCTGTGCTGATAATTTGGTGTCTGGGTGTGTCCTGTGCCAATTCTGAAGCCCTCTTACAAGAAAGTTTGGCATCCCCTGAGACTGGAGTTATAGGCAGTTGTGAGCCACCATGTGGGTACTGGGAACAAAACCTGAATCCTCTGCAAGAGCAGCCACTGCGCTTAACTGCTGAGCCATCTCTAGCCCCAGATCTATCTCCAGTGCCTTTAGACCCACAGAGGACTAAGGAGGAGGGAATCTTGACCTGTTGAGCTGCCTGAAAGTCAAGTATAGAGCTCCAGGTTGTAGCTTTCATGAGTCACCACCCAGGCTGGGGTGGGCTTTTTAGTGATGCAGCTGCCTGCAAGTGTTGCATACCTCTGTGAGCAACCCCTCACCACACTCCCGTGACACTCACCTGTGAGCAACCATTTACCACACTCCCGTGACACTCACCTGTGAGCAACCCCCCACCACACTCCTGTGACACCTGTGAGCAATCACACAGCTCAGTGTGGACATGGGGAATGGGAGCCTCAGCCCTGAGGCAGAGTCTGAAAGCTGAGCTCTGATTTCTATGGCATAGAGGCAGCACATAACTCAATGTCTGCCCTGCCTTCCATCTCAGTTTTTACATATCTGTCCATATCATTAACCTCACCTTGCATGTACATATCTTTAAGAGTTATTTTTAATTTTAATTACGTGTCTCTGTGTGTGGGGATGTGCACTTGAGTACAGATGACCGTGGAGGTCAGAAGAGTCAGGTACCCTGGAGCTGGAGGTACTGACAGCTGTGAACCACCAGATGTGGGTGCTGGGAACCCAGTTCAGGTCCTCTGGAAGAGTAGAAAGTGCTCTTAATGGCTGAGCCACCTCTCTAGCCCCTTCTCCCATTTTTAAAGGTTACCTATTACAGAAGAGAATTCACTCTAAGGGGAGTGGTGTACACACTGTGAGACTTTCGCTGTAAGAAAGTGGTTAATATCTATTCAATATGAACAAGCAGATGTTCAGTCAGAATTGACCTTTCCTTATATGGATGAATTTGCAGACATGCAGGACTTGCACAGTTGATATTCATGTGCTTCTTCTTGCTTTAAGGCAATAACTTGGTTCATGCTATGTAGCTCAGGCTAGCCTTTATCTCATGGCAATTCTCCTGCCTCAGGCTCCCCAGTGCTAGGATAACAGTTTAAGGCATTGTGATGATTATTCTTGGCTATCCTTTTGTCTGGATCTATAGTTAGCTCAGAGAGCAGATACTGGATAAACTGTAGAGGTCTTCGAAGCATGAAGACTGTCCCCACCCCAAACATGAGCAACAGCTTCTGGCAGGAGCTGGATGAAGGCTGAGGAGCAGAAGCCTTGCCTTTTGCCTCATTTCTTCACCATCCCTGGTGAGTTCCTTTGCTCTGTTGCTGCCTTCCCTATCGTTCCTACATTCCTTGGCTGATAGCAGAACCCAGCTTCTTCCGGCTTCTAACATGGCCTGAGGACCAGTGGCTCTCTGGGCATCTTCTAGGCCTTCAGCATCAGACTGGGATGGTTGAGGCCTCCTGTTTTGTGGACTGAATAGCCGCTGGGTTCTCACCAGTATAGCCGCACCAGTATGAGGACAGCCATGGTCCCACCCAGCCAACATGTAAGGCAACCTAGTAGATTCCCTTCGACTGAACACACGTCCTATCCATTCTTTCCCTTCAGTGAGCCCTGACTGATGCAGTCACCATGCTCAGCTTGAGATTTTTTCCTGTGAGAATTTCAGAGTGCAGAGTACCCATGCGAGCAAGATTTTGATTAATCTCTATGGGTGAAAAAAAATTAACTGAGACCTCGGAGACATAGACCAAAGAGAGAAACTAACTTCAGGGGAAGTTCTCCACTTTTCTACTGGTGGGAGGATGGGCACTGGAGCTAGGGAGGATCATTTGTGATGTCTGTACTTTGTGGCTCCATCGCCCTGAAGCCATAAGCAAGTCCCTAACCCAACCCGAATATCCATCCTGTGCTCCTGAAGTTGATACTGGGTACTTTATCCAAACCAGTGCTGTGACTGTCAAGTGCAGTCCTGTGGAAGTCTCTAGTGGGGGTGCTTGGCAAGGCTCCCTGAACACGGAAGTTGTCCTCTTATGTTTAATGCAACCAGACACTACCGACTTCCCAAACGCTGTTGTCCTGAGGTAGCAGATGCACATAAAGAAGACAGCTGGGTTTATGCCCTTCCCCATCTGCAGCCAGGTTGCCATGGCACTAGACCTGTTGCAGGGATGTACCAAGGACCAGATAGGATTCTTAGCTCAGTTGGGGCTTCCTCAGGAAAACAATGTTGTCTTACCTGGAAAAGTCTTTTACAGTTGGATCAGACGAAGGCCTCTGTCAAGGCTGAAGCCCAGGAAGACTTTGGAGTCTTGGTGTCACCTATGTCCTGGAGTGGGTGGGCTACATAGGTCTACACAGGTGGTCTCCTTTCCCTTGTTTGGTCCAGGGTTGTCTGTTAAGTCCTGTGCAATCCCAACGCAGGCATACAGAACCCACCTGCAGCTCTTTAAGAAACTCTATCCAAGATTGATGGGCATTCCACAAATCGATAGTTTTCAGCTCCCTGCTGCTAAATCATTACAGTCCCATCATCAGAGCTGGGTTTCAAAGAGGGCACACTTCTGTCACAAGTTCAGCTCTGGGGACTAATATCCCTGGTCTTAGGTCAGTTCGTGACAAACCCCACAAACCCCCAGCAGACTGTGCTGGTGACCAGGCACTCCCGGGAGCCATTGTAGCCGCCTGCATTCAAGTCTGTGAGTCTCTAAGCCACACAAGAAAACAATCCTGAATTAGACACGTTCTTATAATCTAGGGAAGGCCTAGAAACATTGGAACAAACCGTGTCCCAAATTGGTTCCGTAATTAAGGTATGTAGATCTTGCCTTGGAAGATCCCTCACGTCGGCTTTAAGGGCCTCCGTAAGTGAGCAGATAATTGTGCATAGGAGCTGCAGGGCCGTTAGAACAGCTTAATCTACAGAAAGCTTTGGATATTAGGGCTTCTGGGACGCCGCTCCTCCAGTAATGTCTCATCTGCAGATATTACCCTGAATGCGTACTTTTCCCCATTATATTATATATGTGTTGTAGATCTGAAGAGCTTGCGTTTGGGTACGATTTTGTCACAGGATGAATAGGTACCCAAAAGATACTTTGATAGTCACGAAAGGTAAAAACATAATGAGAAAACTGCTTAAGATTTCCAGGGTACAATTCTCATGACCTGTTAAACTTGTGCGTGGTGGAGAGGCAACAGCCCCATGGCCCCAGAGAGGGGGGCCGTTACATTTTGTTTAGCCTCAACCATGGGGCCAGACAGTGTTTTAACTCCTTTATCTTCCCTCAGTAAGTCATGGTAGTCGTAGGTTCAACATTCGAAATAAGCCTGGGAGTTTCATCTCCCCCAAAGATTTTGGTGGAGATCAGATTAAAAATGAGACCATAGCTCAGAAATACAGCAAGGACAAGCCTTTTAGCCAGTTAAGTAGATAAAGGCATCTCATCCTGATTTTTAATAAATAATGCTCTCAATAAGTAATAACTTGGGGACTAGGGAGATGGCTTATTTGGCGAAGTGTTTGTCCTGTAATACAAGGACCTGACTCTGGGTCCCCAACACGAAGGACAAAGCGGGGCACCTGTGTCTGTAACCTAGTGCTGTGTTGGCATAGGCAGGCAGATCCTTGAAGTTCACTGTCCGGGAACCTGGAGGAGTTAGTGGACCCCAGGTTCAGGGAGAGACCCTGTCTTCAAAAGGAAGGCAGCAGGACATCCAGATGGCTTGCTGAGTGTAGCCTCACAACCCAAGTTTGATCCCTGGAAGCCAAATAAAGGTGGGAGGAGAGAACTCACATACAGCCATGCACACATCATACACATGCAATAACAATATTAAATAAAAAGGTTCGACCGAGGAAGACACGTCATTAGCCTTTGACCTCCGCGTGTGTGTTCACATAAAGACGCCCAGAGCCACACAAATACATGCACAACGCCCAGCATCTCTCTGTGTCTCTTTCTTCCCGTGTGCCTGTGTCTGCCTGTCTTCATCTCAGTCTCTCACACACATAGTAATTCTCAAACAACTGACAGATAAAACAAAGTTGTCATGAGTAGTGACAGAGTTAATGGGGAGAGAACTCAAGCTCCTTGCCATTTTAAGTAGTAAAGAGAATATAGCTGCTGTTTTGATAGTTTTTACCAGTGTCCAAGTCCTCCCCATCCCATGTTCAAGTTTACCCCTGCCCGTGCTCAAGACCACCCCTGCCCATGTTCAAATCCACCCCGCCTGTGCTCGTCTACTCTTAACCATGTTCAAGGTCACCCCCACCCATGCTCAAGTCCACCCATCCCATGTTCAAGCTCATGCTGCCTCTGTTCAAGCCTACCCTTGCCCATGTTTAAGATCACCCTACCCATGTTTAAGCTCACTCCTTCCCTGTTCAAACTCACCCTGCCCATGTTTAAGGTCACCCTACCCATGTTCAAGTTCATGTTGCCTATGTTCAAGCTCACCCTTCCCTAATAGCCTCTTTCTTAAGGGACCACATACAAAGACTTGGCTTCAAAACCCTCCTTCTATTGGGTTGTGATATTTACAAAGCCCCCCCCCCCCCTTTTAACACACTGTGAGAAGGGCTTAGTAAAACAAAGGACATCATAATTTATTGTTTTGAGATTATTGACTCAATAAATTAACAATAATTTCCACGGAGGGTAGGAACCCTGGTGCCATAAAAGTTTATTTATTCCTAGTTTAACTAGCATTGATTAGCGTATTCAGATTGTCCCAGTGCGCTGCAATCAGGCTTTATAGGGGAATTGCTCTTCACCGCCCAGGAGACGATAAAATAAACATTCAACCAGAAATGACAATGGCTCCTTTAAAAACCAGCAACAGCTTCTTTTCCCCCTTTCAAAAGAGCAGGAATAGTTCAGGTAACACCTTCATGGCTTGCTGTGTGTACACAGGACCCTGCTCCCGAGGGACACTCGCGGACAAAAGTTTAAAGAGTCTTGTAGCAGCTAGCAAACGGAATCTGAGAGCCGCTCTTTGTTCTCGGGGACTAAGTAAACACATTTTTGGGGGCCTGGCTTTAAACTGTTCTATATTGCACTTCAGAGCAAGCTGAATTTAGTTATTTGGGTTTTTTGCACACGGTTCAGAACTTTTGTCCCTACGGTAGAGGATAAATTCTCAAGGAGAACAGATTGCAGACTGTCCGCAACCTGGATAAACATGTGTCGCTTTTGGGTTCCCAGCCACAGGGCCGAGCTGTGGGAAGAAGCTGCTGGAAGCAGAATAATGGGCATGGTAGACACACCCTTGCAGTTCTGATCAAATGCTTTCCTATGGTCACCACTGGCTTCCCATACTCTCTGTGACACCACCCAAGCGGCATGTTTGATTAACTTTGAAGTCGAATGCTGTGTTTTTCTAAGGCCATCTCTTTCCTTTTCTGCCACCAAGATGTCTTGGCGTTGAACTGTGATTTAGAGCCGGGCATTTGTAGTAATTAGTAAGATGAAATGAAATAGAAGACAGCAAAGCTCGCAGTAACCAGAGGATCACGATGCGCGCAGGCTTTCAAGGATGACTGGCGTTAAATTGTGCCTCGGAATGCAACTCAGGAATTTGAGGCTGTCACATTAACTACCGTATTTACTGGTCTGTTTGATTAGGTGAGCGTAATTTATATTCCCTCTTGGAGACCTAAATAGCAACCATTTCCTACCAAAACAGTGCTGCGAACAAAAGCCCTATTCACAGGGCAGCGGGCACTGCTCTGCGGGCCTTTGCACCCAGAGCACCACGGTTTCCAGGCATCTTCTTCTGAAAGGTGCACTCTTTTTATTTTATTTTAATGTTTATGGATCAGGCACACACAAAATCTCACCACATACTAAACATAACCCATCGGCATCACAAGGAGCAGGGTTTTACTTAGGTTTTTGGTACTGCAGTCTTCTTTCCAGACAGTCTAGTGAAAGGAAAGATAACTGTGGGCATTTCTGAAGGACGTCCGACCAGAGAAAAGCAATGCTGGTGGACTGTCTGGTCTCATCACGTAGCTCCTTGCTGCTTGGGTGTTGAGTCCATGAGCATCGCTTTGAGATTCTTCACAGGCAGGCCTCCACTGGGACACGGACATCAGGAAGTTCCACCTCCTGCTTGCTACTATCATAGTTCACATTTTAAAAGTCAATCAATCAATTGATAATTAACCAGGGCATGTGTGCATTCATGCTTGTGTGCATGCGGAGGACAGGGGACAACCTCAGGGGTCATTTGTCAGGCGCTCTTGGTCTTTTGACGCGAGACAGGGTCTCTCACTGGCCCAGAACTTGCAAATGAGCTAGGCTGGCCAGTCAGTGAGTATCAGGAATCCATCCTCTGGTGCTATTACAAGTGTGTGCCACCTTGCTTGGCTTTTAATAATGTACGCTCTGAGTATAGAAGCTGACCTGGGTAATTTTGTGTCAATTGACACAAGCTAGAATTATTTGAGAGGAGGGAGCCTCAATTGAGAAAAACGTCTCCATACGATGGGGCTGTCGGCAAGCCTGTAGGGCATTTTCTTAATTAGTGATTGATGTGGGCCCAGCCCATTGTGGGTGGTGCCGTCCCTGGGCAGGTGGTCCTGAGTTCTAAAAGAAAGCAGACTGAGTAAGCCATGGAGAGCAAGCCAGTAAGCAGCACCCTTTAATGGCCTCTGTATTAGTTCCTACCTTGAGGTTCCTGCTCTGTGTTCCTGTCCTGACTTCCTTTGATGACAAACGGTGATGTGCAGCCATAATCAGAATAAACCCTTTTCTCCCCAGCTCACTTTGGGTAACCGTAACTAACACAGGCCCCAGGCCCTCATACTTGCAAGCATTTTACTGACCAAGCTTCCTCCCAGGTTCTATCAGCTAACACTTTAGAGGTTGGATTTTGTCTTGGCATCCACGGCTGGCCACATGGAGGAGGAGAAAGGACAGTTACTTGGGGAAGATGTTTCTTAAACTGACCACTAAAGATAGGGTTTGGGGGAGGAATTCCAGCTGCAGGGGTTACATGAACAAAAAGTTGGCAAACACAGCTCCCCCTCCACCTGCCACCAAGCTCCTGTTCCTGAGCCATTTAGTGTAGGTTTGGGCTGAAATAAGACAAGAATGAAGGAGGTGGCTGCCTCCCCTGTGCTGCTCCTGAGCCAGGCTAAATGTTTGCTCTCCATCCCATAGTCCTGGGACGGTAAACTTTGCAGGAACCCGAGGGGTTGGAGGTCAGCTAGAAGCTGCCCAGTCTGCATAAACCACACTGCCCAGGGGCTGGCGGGTCAGCTCTGCATTCCGGGTCCCGGAGCACATGCCTGAGTCCACAGTGTTTTCTCACCTTTCCTCAGCTTATCTGCTGCGCTGTTTGAATTTACCAGAAATTCCCTCAAGTGTTCACTGTGCTGGAAAGCTCAGTGTCATTTGTCACCCACACAGACACATGCCCGTTGTAATGCAGGAGTTTTCAAAGGCTGAATGTGACATCTTCAGCCCCCTGATATCTGGAGAACAGCAGTCTTGGGAGTTTACACCCAAGAACATCATCCAAGGGGGGTGGACGCTGTGAGAAGTTATACAACGAAAATTTCCCAAATGAGGTAAGCGCTCTCCAGTCTCCCCCTCAGGCTGCCTCCTGCCCGAGTGACCTCAGAAGGACACAGGCGCACAAGGCAAGAGCTCTTCCAGTTGCTCGTGCAGGAAAGGCTGACCACTTCACTTCTGACCCACACTGATGGCGGCCTCCAGTCTGGTGGCTGTCAGGACAGTCAGGGAACTTTCCAGGGCTCCAAGCTACTTTTGCTTTGTTTGAGGTTTTGGAGGCAGGATCTCCACTGGCCGTCAAACCTACAATGCCCTTACCTTTGGCTTCTGGGTGCAGCAGTATCTGGCTCTAACCCTGTAGCCAAATGGTTTGTCTTCAATGGGAGAATCATAGTGGAGTAGAATGAAAAGCTGGTGGATTAGGTGAGCCTGAACTTGATGTGGCTCTCTCCTTCTTTAAAAAACAAATAAACGAAAAAAAAAACATATACACACACACACAAGGAAAAGGGTTGACTGAGCATCTGTGAGAGCTGGAGACCACCCATGTCCTCTAGAAATTCTGATTATGGACTCTGTTTGGGGCTCAGGAACCTGTTTGCACTAATGTTCCAGGGCTTCTGCTCCTGGGGGACCCTGGGTCACTCTGAGCAGTGTTCTCACACTGAGTGACACAGCTCTGAAGCTCGATTAGTAAAGACTCAGACAGATGTTGGGGTTCAACCTGAAGACCAGAAAAACAAGGCAACCGTCTGCTGACTCTTCCCTTCACCTCAGTCCGAGGCGTTCCTGCCTCCAGGAATCTCAGAAAGAGACTGAGACTGAGAGCTGTCTCCTCCCATCTTATATTCCTCTCTAGGGTTGGGATTAAGGGTGTGCACGGCTACCACCTCATTTCTGTGGCAACCTAGTGTGGCTACTGGGATTGAAGGTGTCTGTAAGGCTGGCCAGTGCAGCTGTTTTACCTTTCCGATCCTCAGGCAAGCTTTGTTTATTAGAATACAAATGAAATACCGCTACACAGCTCTTTCGAACCCACTGCTCATGGTTAAACAGGAACAGACTGCGATCCACTGAGCATAGACAAACGGGATTACTTGCATGCACACTTTTTATCCTTTCCCAAGCCGTTTTAGTACAAGGAGTGAGAACAGTATGAAAAGTAGCCAGGGGCTGGCAAAAACGACTCAGCTGGTAAATGAGCTTGCTGCCAAGCCTGTTGACCTGAGTTCAATCCCAGGACCAGCGTGGTGGAAGGAGGTCTGACTCAAAAGCTGTCCTTTGATTTCCACATGCCTGCTGCGGCACACGTGTGCCTTCCTGCCCCAAGCTCACTTGCGCTCTCTCTCTCTCTCTCTCTCTCTCTCTCTCTCTCTCTCTCTCTATCTCTAACACACACACACACACACACACACACACACACACACACACACACACACATGAACACCTCCCCCACCCAAGTGCGCTCTCTCTCTCTCTCTCTCTCTCTCTCTCTAACACACACACACACACACATGAACACCTCCCCCACCCAAGTGCGCTCTCTCTCTCTCTCTCTCTCTCTCTCTCTCACACACACACACACATACACACACACCACACACACATGAACACCTACCCCACCCCAAGCTCTTCTCTCTCTCTCACACACACACACACACACACACACACACACACAGATACACATGAACACCTCCCCCACCCAAGTGCGCTCTCTCTCTCTCTCTCCCCCCCCCTTGTGCACACACACACACACACACAAACACCTCCCCCTCCCCCCTCACACACACACACACACACACACAACAAGCACACACACACACAAAACAAAATGTAGGTAACACAAAATGAACTCAGTGGTATTTTTGAAGACTTTTTGTGTCATTTTGCTTTGTTTTGGCATGTTTTGTCTATTTGATCTTTTACTTGTTTATTTTGATTTTCCTTTTTGTGGTGTGTTTCTTTTTTTTGTTTTTGAGAGAGGAGAGATAGAGAGAGAGGGAGAGAGAGAAAGTTGGAAGGCTAGAGAGATGGGGAGTTTGGAAGGGGAAAACATGAGGAAAATATATTGTATGTTTTTTTTATACAACCAAAAACATTTTTAAAGAGCAGGCACCCTGGAATTTTGGATTGGGCCTCCAGATCACTTTATGAACATAAGCACTGGCCATAAGTAGTGATGGAAAAGTTTGTGGGTGAGTTCTAATACTTCACTTTCACAAAGGGAAATAAATCTGGTATTAACTGAAGAAAAACAAACCCACTGTCTCTTCTGAATAAACGTTATTCCCTGCTTGTGACAGGAAGGTGATTGTCTGGGTCTATAGCATCTGCTGTGCAATCTGGTCTCTGCCATCTCTCCACATAAGGCACTAAGGTATAAAAATATGTTTCTTTTCCGGGGCTGGAGAGATGGTTCAGTGGTGGAAAATATATACTGTTCTTCCAGAGGACCTGAGTTCTGTTCTTAGCGCCCACCCTGGGCAGCTCACAGCCGCCTGTAACTTCAGCTCCAGGAGACCCAACACTCTGGTCTCCTAGGACACCAGCACTTGCCTGAACATATCTATCTACCCATGCAGACACATATGCAAAGTGAAACATAAAATAAATCTTTAAAAATAATTTTCAGTCAATGGTTTTAATGCTAATTTGCAGCAGTAATTCACTGGGCTTCCTTAAAGCCCCACTTCATTATATTATTATTATTATTATTATTATTATTATTATTTTGGGATGGGTATTTTGATTGAATGTATATATATGCACCACATGTGTGCAGAGCCTTTGGGGGTCAGAGAGATCATCATATCTCCTGGACCTGGAGTTACAGATGTTTGTGAGCCAACACATGGGTGCTGGGAACTGAGCCTAGGTTCTCTGCGAGAGCCACAAGTGCTCTTAACTGCTGGGTTGTGTTTCCAACTCCTGAAGCCCCAGTTAGGAGCAGATGTATTCCCAGATCCCGGGGTGAGAGGAAGAGGAGGGGTCCTAAGCTCCGACCAGTACTGACCTCTGACTCAGGACAATCCTACATTCCCAGTCTCCCCGGCATAGGAGAGGCCACCTCAGGACCTTGGAATACAAAGAGCTCGCACCGAGTGTCCATGCTTTGGTACCACTGGAAGTAGAATGGGCGGAACCAAGTTGGCTGCCTGCACCTTCATCCTGTGTCGGAACGCGGCCCAAGAATAGAGTCACGCGAAGGGAATTCTGAGCGCTTGTGAGAGATCTCCAAGAAAACAAGAGTCACTTCATTGTCCTCGGAACGTGCTTCCGTGCCCTCCCAGGTGCAGCAGGTTGGTGGATTACTCCGTTACAACTGCTGTCATTATTTGTTTATGTGCCTCAGGGGAAAAACATTTGCTGCACGCAGTTTGTCCTTGTGATTATATACCAGAGAAGACTGGAGGACTTTACTCAGGTGACCTTTCTTACCCTCAGGGTACAGATTGTCTGACGTTCTGCACCAAGTCAGCCATTCTCCATGTCATTTTTAGGTCCCACAGCCTCTAGAGCAGCAAACTATCTGAGATGGGGATGGTCTTGATCGAAACAGCATCTGGAGTGTATAAAATTCTCAAACTATGCAGAAAACCTTTCCAGGAGTTTCCTCCAAAGATGGCGGCAGATCAGTGCAGCGCCTCCCACACACTAGACACCCATCCATGCAGCACCTGCCACACGCTAGACACCCAACAATGCAGCACCTGCCACATGCTAGTCACCCATCAATGCGGTGCCTGCCACAGGCTAGACACCCATCAATGCGGTGCCTGACACACGCTAGACACCAATGGCAGGTTCCCAGTTGGATGCCTGCCTGCAGCATGTGCTCTCCTGGACTCTGCAGTCTGTGTCATGGCACCAGGAATCATGAGATACACTGCAAAGCCAGTAGAATCTGTGGGTGGAAATGGAGGAGAAGGTGGGTGCACACTGATTAATTATGCAGATACTCTCAGGTTAAGGCCCTATCGTCCCAGAGGGCTCTCTCGGCATGTTGGCTGCCTCCGAGTGCGCTAAGATCGACCTGAACTGGAGGGTTCTGTACAGGGTTGCCGAGGAGTGGACACTCGGGAAAATTTGCCAGTCTCAGTCCCTGTTATTACTCCACTTATCTTCTGTCTGGAGTCCACGATTTCAACCTTGGCTTCGTGTGATAGGCGGATGATTCACACAGGCAATGGTAATTCCACTCAGCGAGCGCTTGATTTCGTCTTCCTTGCTACCAGGAGTGGAAACACATGCCACACTTTTTAAGCAAACAGGCTTCTCTCCACAGTGGACAGGGAACACCGTTAGGCAGAGCAAACACAATATCTGCTTTGCATAGCAAGATGGATGCTTGCAGAAGACTTTAATTCAGACTTCCCCATGTGCCAGAGCCCAGGCTGAGACACAGCAGTGTTCAGTCCTCTCGGTTAGGTCATAGTTTCCACCCTGGATGACTCATCCTATGAAAACAGAATTAATAGAATTCCACATTATATCGAGGGTAAGGATTATAGAAAATTCAAAGATATATCGTGCTCAGAGCACGAAATAATTGTGGTACTGAGCTGGGAAAACCACACTTCTGTGGCAAGTTCTTCTTGGGTGTTATTTGATAAAAAGTTTTCCCCAGCTTCCCAGGAGGGCAAAAGGGAAGTATTACCATGTGGGCTGGGATGTAAATTCCACACCCTGCCTGCTCTGAGCCTTTTCTTTTGAAAATATACATATATAGTGCTGAGTTAGATCAGAGGCATGCTTTGTGTTCTGTCTCTACGGCCTGGCTGTCTGCTGTCTACCTCCCGCTGGCTCTGTTTCACTGGGTGTTGGTGTAGCGTTATGCTGACATCCAGGGTAGAATTTGGAGAGAATGCAGTCTGAGACATTAGGAAGAACTCCTCTTCTTCCAAAAAGTCCCTGAAGTTAGCTGTGAGAGTGTACTCCATGGTCATTTGAGACCTTGGGCTGCTTGCCCTTATAGCAACTAGGACTGGTTAGTTGGTTTACAGAGAAGCTATCTTCTAGGGACAAAGTTGTGGTCAAAGCACCAGGAAGGCAGATTGCTGTGTTGGAAGACTTGAGTTTGAAGAAGTTACTTTTGGCTGCTTTTGACCTTCGTGCAGCTTCTCACGTGCAATGGTTTGATGTGTTCATTCCCTGATCAGGAAGAGGCACACAGACCCGGCTTGCAGAGGGTGCATTACACAGAAGCCTCCTGTTGACAAATGTGCAAGTATGGCATCTTCATTCTGTTTCATTCTCTTTACAATCACATTTGTGGTGTTCAGCGGTCGCAGTGTTGAGATTTGCGCTCCTTTTAAAAAGAGCCCAGCGAGTAAGCCTTCCCTCTGGGACGATTACTGCTGGAAAAATAGAGGGTCTGAGGGAGGCTGAGTGGAAATGCCTTGCAGGTGAGCCAGCCCAATTTAATCACATAATATAGCTTATAATCGATCCCTAGGAATTCATGTTTGCTTTGAATCTGCCTACCAGATAGGCCGGCGGGACGGAGAAATGGCTTGCAGAGGCTTCTGATGCCCAGGGCAGAGTGTGCATGCACTCAGTCATGGAGGAGGAGGTAGCAGCTGTTTAAAAGAGCTCCGGGAAGAGCAGGGTGCAGGTGGGAGATTTCAAATCTTGACATGCTGATAAGATTTCAGCAAGGCTTCAAAGACTGTTTGGGAAAAAAAGAATAAAACAATGACCTACATTGCCAGTATTTCTTTGAAACCCCTAATCTGTTGCTGAAACAGAACAAACCCAGCCCACTTTTGTGAGCCTGAGTAAACACGTTCTTCAGGGCCATCAAAGATTATGTTAGAGTGCAAAGTCCTTCCTTTGTGACTTCAGAGCCCTCTATGAGTGTTTTATGAATATTTGTGGCTATAGAATATCTTCCATGGAGCCACCCAAACCAAACACTTCTGGTAATTTCTAAACTTTTTAATATGTGACAAAGCAGAGTCCTGGGCTCAGGCATGTCACCAAGAGTCTGTCTTGTAGCGAGTGGCACATCGGAACCTTGCTCTTCTGGGGCACCTGCTCACAAAGCGAGTCTGGAGTATCGGAGAAATAAGCTTTACAGGAACAGAACGAGGAAGCTCAGCAAACTGATCCCGACCCTTGGCAAAATCATTCAGTCTGGTCAGAGGAGCAGAGAGCAGAGGCTGCATCTCTATGCAGTCCGCCAGAGGGCTGCATCTCCATGCAGTCAGTCAGAGGCTTGCATCTCCATGCAGTCAGTCAGAAGGCTGCATCTCCATGCAGTCTGCCAGAAGACTTGCATCTCCCTGCAGTCAATCAGAGGGCTGCATCTTCATGCAGTCTATCACAGGGCTTGCATCTCCTTGCAGTTTGTTGCAGCAACATTGATGATCTTGTGAACAGAGTTGCCAGGGAGGGTGTAGGGTGAGTTTGTGGCTATAGAGATGAACGTTCTACAGAGAAGAAAGTCCTCTCGTGTCTCTGAATCGCAATTGCTCTTATACTCCGAATGTTTCCAACAGGAAGGAGACTCCATCTTATTAGTGATCTGTCTGTGTTCTCTTGCCCTCTTTTTCCATTAAAGATTTAGCTTTATGGCACCCCTAAAACCGGGAATTTTATCAAAAATAGGTCAGTAATGAAAACTAGGTTCTCTCTCTCTGCAATTAATAATTCTTGAATCTGCAGTGTTGAGTTTCAGTCTGAAGACCCTGAAACAACTAACAGATGATGCTGTGCACACCAGCAGGCACCCTGTTGGCACAATTCCCTCTTATTTGGGGGAGGGCAGTAGTGTGTGTGTGTGTGTGTGTGTGTGTGTGTGTGTGTGTGGTCAGAGGTCAACCTCTGCATTCTTATCTCAGAAGATGCCTCATCTTCCTTCTTTTTAGGCAGGACCACTCAGTGGCCTGGACTCATCACTTTGGTTATGCTGGCTGGACAGTGAACCCTATGAGTCCATCCGCCTGTCTCCACCTCCCCAGCACTGGGATTACAAGAACATACCATAACACAGCTTTTTAATGTGGTGCCTAGGGATCAAACCCACGTTCTCATGCTGGCAGAGCGAACTCTTCACCAACTGAGTGACCTCTTATGCCAGAGTCTTTTGCTATCAATGCCTTTGGTGGAACAAGAATTCACTGCTCACGTGATAGATGGTGAATTGCTTTCTTCAGGATCTCATGAGTTAAATAAAAACGCTTCATAGAAACTTCTAGAATGATCTTTGACCCAATAGCTAGGTACCATGGTTCAGTCAAATTAGCATTTAAAACAAATCACTGGGCGGTGACTAAAAACAGAGAAAGTGTTGGGGTGGGTGACTCCCTGGGGATGCTGAGTGCTAGGACACTCACGGCTCACAGGATCCGGGGAAAAACATCTTGTCCCTTTTTACTGGTAACAAGAAGTTGCCTGAAAGCCACTTAGAATAGATTTTGTACCCCAAAGAAAACAATGTCATGGGAAGAAGGCAGGCGGGCTGGAAATTTCTATCAGGAGATGGCTATCCATCTATTATTGTACAGCATGCAAACATGTCTATGAATCCACCAGGCATTGGCTCCACATTTGAAATAAGTAAACCATTTCCAAATGGGGCCCATTGCATGAAAAATTCAAATAAACACTCGCTATATGGTCTCTATAAAAATCTGTTTACGGGCACCCAGGAGGTAGAGGCAGGAGGGTCAGAGGCTTAGGGTCATCCTGGATCATATAGCAAGCTCAGTGCCAGCCTGGGCTTAATGAGACTCTGGCTCAAAAAATCTAAAATACTCAAACCAAAGCCCTATAGTTCCTACTGTGAGGGAGCCCATTGCCACTTCCTGGTTAATTATTCCCCTTGGTGAGGTGGGTGGAGTTTTGCATGCTTTCCTGTGACAGATAGAAACTAAGAGTGGGGATTGTCCTTGGCGCAAGTCTCACAGGTGGAGAAGGCAGCGTCACTGTATGTGAGCACTCTCTATTTGGACGAGAGAGGAGTCCGAGGCTATGGCCACGGCCTTGCTTGGCGTGAGTGAAGCTGAGCGTGGCTGGTGAACGTTCTCTCCCTTGTGTGCGCACACAATGCACAGAGTATGATCTTGGCTGATAGTTACTATCAATAGGTAGTTCTTAGTTATATTTTATTGACATATATGTGTGTGATCATATGCCAAGTGTGTATGGGGCCTCTGATGCAAGAAGAGGGTTTCAGGTCCCACGGAGCTGGAGTTACAGGTAGTTGTGTCCCACGCAACATGGGTACTGGGAAGCAAATTTGGGTCTTCTGCAAGAGCAGCGAATGCTCTTGGCTAATGGGATATCTCTCCAGTGCCACCTACACATACATGTACACATACATATATACACACATACATATGCATATAAATTTGATATAGTTTCTACGTACCAAGCTTTGTGATAACTTCTAGGAATATCGCAGCATACATAGTGGTCATGCTTTATCTTGTATGTAATTTTTTTCTGTTTTTTGAAACAGGCTTTCTCTGTATAAAACTTGGGATGACATCTATGTCTCTCTTGAGCAACTGGGAGGCTGATGGATGTCTGTTGTCAAGAAGAGTTGCCTAAGATGATGTAGTCACAAGTCCCGGGGGGGGGGTAAACCCAGGTTTCCCTTTAGATTTGTTATGTTTAAAATGTTTGTAGAATATCCCATATAAATAGGCAAAGCAGAAAATCCAGTGCACGAACAGAAAGTGAGGAAGCAGAGAGCAATATGTGCAAACTTTTCTTTGGAAAGCAGAAACAGGCGGTGATGGTGGGAAAGACATGTTGTGTCAGGGCCTCACACATAGTCTCTGCTGCTTGGAACTTACTATGTAGATCAGGCTGGCCTTGAACTCAGATATTTGCTTGTCCCTGCCACCCAAATTCTGGGATTAAAGACATGTCACCACAGCTGAACTGATACTGTTTGTAATAGAACGTGCAAAGGTGTATAATTCCTGCTGCTGTTGCATCTGGATGCATAAGAAAGCAATAATTATTGGTGTGTGTGTGTGTGTGTGTGTGTGTGTGTGTGTGTGTGTGTAGTCTGAGGACAGCCGCAACTGTCATTCCTAGGTACTGCCTACCTTGCTTTTTGAAACAGGGTCTTTCAATGGCCTGAAAATCATCGAGTAGGCTAGGCAGTACAGTCAGTGAGCCCCAGGGATTTCGCCCCCATGCCTGAGTGTTTTTTTTTTTTTAATTGACTTCTGGGGATTGAACTCAGGTCTTTATATTGCAAAGCAAGCATTTTACTGCCCGCATTATCGCACTCCGTCCCAACAAAAAGTTTGTTATTTAAGATTTTTTTTTGCATTTATCTACACATACACATACACATGTGCATGTGTGTGCATGCGTGTGCCCATGCCATAGCCTGTGTGTGGAGGTCAGGGGACAACCCAAAGGAGTCAGTCCTGTCTTCCTACGATGTGGGCTCCAGGGATGGAATTTAGCTTGTCAACTTTGATGGCAGGGACACCTTCACCTACTGAACCACATCACCAACCCAACCAGCGATTCTTGAGCTAGAAGGGAGATTGGAGTGGGGATCCACGTGGTTGCGCTGCAAGGCGGTTTATGGTGTGACTCATGGAAAAGCCGGTAAGAAGCATTACAGAATACTTCCCCTGTCTGACTCTAAGCCAGTCTGAGCACATTGTCCAAAGTTTAATGGAATATTTCAACCCATGAGGCGCTTAAAGTCATTGGGGGGTAGCCTTCCAGGGAGGGGGAGGTCTTTCCTGAGCAAGTAATTCAAAGCACAATGTTTCTTAAAAGAGAATGTCAGTGTCTGTTTACTGTCTTGGCTCTCCCTTCTGCATGTGGGATGTCTGCTGATCTGTCTCAAGAGGCACTCATGGCAGGAACTCCTTCTCCACCCTTCATAAAAACCAGTCTGCTACATTGTGTTATATATAATGCATGCGCGTCTACCATTCAAGACACCAGGCTGCCATGATTTCCTGCACTGATATTAAAACAGCCACTCTATGGATAAAATTTCCCTCTCTGAACTCAGCCTCCATAATTGCTGGAATTATTTTCTCATTTTTCAAAAACCGAATTTGATCCCGCATTTGGGACAAAAGGCAAAAATGCACACTTGCACAAGCCTCCCTTTATCTGCCTTGTAATTGTTTTTAAAGAACAGCCAAGATGTGGTAGAGGACACTTGGCATGGTGTGGCTTCCTGTGGAGGCCAGAAGAGGGCATTTAGTTCCCCGGACCTGGAGTTACAATTGATTGTGAGCTGCTTTGTAGGTGCTGTGAATTAAACCCGGGTCCTCTGGAAGAGCAGCAAAAGCTCTTAAACCCCTGAGCTGTCTCTTCAGCCCTAATTTTTAAAATTGACTTTCAGTTAGTACACAAAATAATGGTTTGCATTATGAATAATTTCCTACATGTCTATCATTGTATTTTGCTTATATTTGCACCCTTCTATCCCTCTCGTGTTTTCTACTTGCTGTTCCCCTTCCTTCTCGTCATATATACACGTGTGTAAGCATGTCTATGTATATAATTATATGCATAATTAAATCTATATTCTCAGATGAGAGAAAACAAGGGATTCAAGTAGTTTAGTCAGAGAGCATGTGTCTGACAAGCACAAAGTCCTGGTTACAATCCCCAGCACTACAAAAAATATAATTTACTTCAGTGGGACACGTTTGTGGGCCCCAGTGTGGTGCAGAGTTGCCATTCTGTGTTTCTCCCATCATGCTCTTTGGGAGTTCATCCTTTACCCAGAGTTCTTGATGGCACAAGGCTGAAGAGCCCAGGTCTTGGTCAGTGTAGTGTGTGTACCGCATACCTGGTCCTTGAGCTCCTAACAGAAATGAAGAAGCACCTGTCTTTCCAGTGAGCTCTTTCTTCATTTTGCTTGGGGAAGGAAGAAGAAGGAAGAAGGGAAAAGAAAAGATATTCTCGACGAAGTGCCAGCCAGAAGAACATTTTCTTGGATGCTTAGGAGACACCTAGTTGTGTCTATCTTTCTTTCCCTTTTTAACTCTTGTAAAAAGTGTTTTGGTTGAAGAGCTTTTCCTCTCTATTTTGCTGGTGTTTATTCCGCATGGTTGCTGAGCCTCTGTCACAGCTCAGGATGGAATTCCCTTATGAGCAGCGTGATTAGGAAGGCAATGAAAACTATTAAGTATATTTGAATACAGGCGGCAAATTGCCACGCAGCCCATCTCCGGAGACCACCGAAAGGTGTTCTGTAAGCCAGTTGGATCCTGCCAATCACCGCCCTCCATTGCAGCCTTCCTTCATGCCGTCTTTCAATCCCAGCCCCTCCGGGTTTAGTTCCTCAGTCCCCTTGCATCTCGCCTCCCAAGCGCATTTATTTCAATGTCATAAAGCAAGCAGGTGTGTGATGAAAGGGATCAAAAGCAGAACCGGTTCTGGAGACTTTGTTCCTCTGGTTGTTTGGAGCTTCCGACACATGTGCCTGCCACAGGGGTTCTGTGTTTCTGTGTCCAAGTTCCAGAAGTCAAAATGGTTGCTAGTGCACCTGTGGTTTCTGGCCTTCTCTGGCCTTCTGATGCTGGCAGCCTGGATTCCATGTTTTACTTGCCCCACACAGTCGACAATTGCAGACATCGAGCAGTTTTTAAGACCTATGATGATGAGCATTAAGATGCATGTGGATGGAGTGACGCTCTCATTCTCCTCACTCTGGTCCCTGAGAGCACTCCACGGTGGCCGCTGCTTCACCACGAGGAAGCAGACGAAGGCTCTTGAGGTGGAGGTGAAGGGTTGTCCCGGAGGTCACACAGCCCGTTGTTTGGGTCTCTCAGGGTGGTGTACCACTGGGCCTCTCCAGTCTCACCAGTTCCTCCACACATCCTGCTGTTTCTCTTTCTAAAGGCAGAAAACAAACAAAAACAAACAAACAAGCAAACAGACAGAGCAGCAGAATTTCCTGGAATAAGATATTTTGAAAAGCTTCTGTTTAATTTTTCATTTATCAAATACTGAAGTGCCACACAGGACGTCATGAAAAGGTCAAACTAAGTAAGACTGGGGGGAGACACAAGGATGCCCTTGCACATTCTACCTGGTGGTTCCCCAGAGCCTGTGTGTTCCCCTGGCAGCCTGTGGGTGGCCAGTTGCAAGCTCCCCCGTTTTTTTGCAGTTGCAGTGACTTCGCTTGTCTGTACTTGATCTCTTGTGAAGGCTTAACACAAACACCATGGAGTCCAGAATGGTCTCCTTATTCATTTAAGAACTGTTCTTTTTTTTTTTTTAATATAACTTTTATCTGCATTTATTTCATGTTGAATTTATTCCCGTGCAAGAAGTTTTTGTTTCTTCAGTTTCTTCTGGGATATCTTTTTCTTCTGTGCAACCTCTTCTTCTGGCTTTGGAACAATCTGTTCCTTTTCAGTGAGGATCATCTTGATGTGGCAGGGGGAGCTCATGTATGGGTTAATCCAGTTGTGAGCTATGTAAGTTCGTCGGTGCATCCTGGGTGCTTTGTTCACCTGGATGTGCTCAATGACCAGAGTGTAGTAGGAGTGGTGGGTTGTGTTTTTGCTCAGCTTTCGCATGACTAGTTTATACCCCAAATAACAACACATAAATTGTATTTATTTAAATATTGTCTGGCCCATTAGTTTTAGCCTCTTATTGGCTAATTTTTGCATCTTGTTTTAACCCATATTTAGTAATCTGTGTAGCACCATGAGGGGTGGCTTACCAAAAGAGATCTTAACCTGTGTCTGTTTCGGAGAGGACAGGCATGGTGTCTGCCTGAAGCATCTGTCTGACTCTGTTTTTTTTTTTTCCGTAATTTTGTTTTGTCTTTTTTGCCTATCTATGTTTTGACCTATCAGGCCAGGTAGTTTTTTTTTTATTAATTAGCCAATAAAACACATAGACAGATGACCCTCCTCCGTCACCAGAGAGTCCACACCTAAACCCTTCAGTTCAGCATTGCTCTCTGCATTTTTAAGCATGTGCAGCAAAAATTCCACACTCTTTTTTGGCCACCGACCCTGTGTCCAGCCCCACTGTTTGGCCTGGGCTCACCTACCGACTCCACCATTGTACCGTCGGAATGGCATACACTGCTTCAAAGTGACATCTTTCAGATACTTGGTGGCTTTTCGGATACGCATACCCTTGATGGCCTGGGCCATTTCACGGGTGTTCTTAAAGTGAACCCAAAGGTTTGATCCTCTCGATTTGCATGATTTTGGAGGGTTTTCTGGGTCAAGAGAGTAGCGAATCATCTTCGCGGGACACCTCCGGCCACTTACAGGAAGAGCAAGAACTGTTCTTGTGAGGCTAAGAGGCTGGTTCCGCTGGTGACCTGCTGTGCAAGCCTAGAGACCTGCCTCAGATCCCTGGCCCCCACATGTGGCAGCATGTGCTTGCAAATTCATTCCTGGGAAGGGGAAGGCAGCAGGATGGCCAGGGCTTGTCAGCCAGTCTCCAGAATTTGTGAGGTCCAGTTTGAGTGAAGGACCTTGTCTCATTCAAAAACCAGGATGGAAAGTGATTAAGGAGAACATCTGATGTCAGCCTTTGTCCTCCACACATATGTGTGCCCATGAGTACATGCCCAAACACTTATGAACATGTACACACACACACACACACACACACACACACACACACACACGATTTTTATTGTTTTTTATTTTTCTAGAGGAATCACCAGACTTTGGACAATCAAACAACTGAACAAATATCTCCAGAAATATAAAAAGTGTGGGCCCCTGGGGTGGGAATGGGCCTGAACACCCCAACACACATTGCATTATGTTAGTGATTTCTTATCAATGTCAGATGATCATTGGCCAATAGAGACAGAAAGGAGGCACCATGGACAGACAGCTGAGCTGCTTACAGTGGGGACATGAATGGTTATGCTCTGGGAAGGGGCCAGACAGCCTCAGAACTGCAGTTTTCCCTTCTTACTAACGTGTGAGAGATGCGAAAACATGCAACAAACATGGATGAGCAATTTTAAAACTTCCCACAAAACATAGATACCACTGTGTCCAGTAGATTAGTGATGAAACATCTTTAGGGCCCCAGGACCCTCCGATGACACCCCACCCCCGCCATTGATGTCTATATGCCAGGTTATCATTCTCTTGACTTCAAACCTTGCATCCAGTCACAGGCTGTCTTCTGATTTGTGTGTCTGCTTTTTTTTTTTTGCCTCAATACTGTGTCTGTGTGTTTGCATAGGACTATCATTTATTGGCTTTCATTTTGTAATGTTTTATTTCATAAATGGTCTTCATCTGATGGCCCCTTCTGCTACAGATGAACTCCCACATGGCTTTCAGTGGGGATTTCTGGACATTTCTGTACTTGCTTCTAGGGGAGACTGATGTGGGACAGTGTTCTGTTTGGATTGCTTCTATCCCAATATGGTATGATAGACCACACCCTCCTGAAAGGTTGCTGTGAACATCTTCAAAAAATTACTTCACTCTACTGCCGACTGAGATGAACCTAGCAGACAGGTTATACCATGAAAGACCTTATTAACAGCGCCCCCACTCAGCAGGAAGCAGTTTGGAAAGAATAAACTGCGCCCATATTCCCAAATATTGTTTATAAATGTTCTTTTACATTTAAAGGGGGAGATGATATAGATATGAATAATTTGCATTGGTATAGATTTTAAGGTCAATTTTGTTATATGTATATGTATTTCTGCTCTTGAGTAAGGTATTGTGATTGTGTAATTCATTTAAGAATGTAGTGTATAATTAGGAAATATAGGTTGTTAATTGATAATCATCGATAATAGTCAAGCTTGTAGTCATGTTAGTTAGATTATCTAGATATATAGAGATATGTTTAAGTTAAATAGGCATTCTTCATATCTTTCAAAGACTACAGAATATCGCATTAAATGTCTTAATAACTTAGGACTTTTCATGACAATGAGACACATCTGCTCCTGGCAGCACAAGCGACTTCAAGAGGAAGATGGGCATTGAAGAGGCTACTTATGGAGTTTGTTAGCCATTTGGGCAAGAAACTGCTCTTGCCTGGACTGATGCATAGACTGGACACAAAGAACCCACAGAGAGAGGACTGCTGAACTTGCCTAAAAGAGAGATGATCTTTCGGGGTTCCTGATTCATGAAAGAGTCTGTGAGACATTCTGCAGGACACAGCAGATACTGACTGAACTGCCTTTGGAATTTCCTGCTTCATAGAAATGTCTGCTGGAAACTATGGGCCTGTAGGCCAAAGATGGATGCCCCAACGGTACAGAAGAACTTTGGGTGACTGTCCAGGTAGCAAGATGTCTCTGTGATTTCTAGAGTTTTGGAAGTAGCTTACTTCTTGTTCACCTAGGTAATATTATATCCTTCTGGAGTCTTTGATGGAGTTGAATAGATAGATAGTTATAGTTTTCCTTAGTTATGATAAAAGATAAAGTAGATATAAATATTGTAACTAATTTTTACTTGATAACTGTTTTGTTATATGTAATTTTGCTATGTTTAAGTTAAAGCCTTCTTTTTTGTTTAAACAGAAAAAGGGGAAATGATGTGGGACAGTGTTCTGTTTGTGTTGATTTCATTCGCTAATAAAGAAACTGCCTTGGCCAGCCCTTAGGTGGGTGGAGTAGACAGAACAGGAAGAAGGAAGTGAGGTAGATGGCTCAGTCAGATGCCACGCCTCTCCTAAGTGAGACCGCCATGCCTCTCCTCAGGGAGAGATGCGATGAAGCCAGCCACATGGTCAGACATGCTGAATCTTTCCCGGTAAGACACCGCTCATGGTATTACATACATTATTAGATATGGGTTAGTCAAGATGTGAGTAAGAGGCTGAAAATAATGGGCCAGGCAGTGTTTAAAAGAATACAGTTTCCATGTAATTATTTTGGGTGTAAAGCCAGCCGAAAGCAGGGCGGTGGGAAGTCGCCCACAGCCCTCATTACTACAGGAGACCCATGCATGTTGGATAGACTCGGGTAAACAGATGTCTTACCTGCTTATTGCACAAAACGGGGCGACTCTGTTATAAAAGCCATGCGATTGCGCTGCTTTCTATTTGGTCTTGATTTCTTCTGAACGTTCTTTTTCTGTTTCCTGAGCTAACTTTCTTCCTAAAGCCAAACTGAAGGAGGATCTGGAATGCGGAGTTCTGGCCTCAGGGGCAGAGGGCAGGCTTTAGACTGTGCTGACGCAAGCTGCTTTCCCCGGGGGCCCTCATGGCCTTCTTCGAAGGTCAGACCATTGTCTGTGGTGCCTGCGACCAACGGTGGTAATGCTTTCCAGCAACACTCAAAAGTTCTGATTTTCTCACAGTCAAAACATTTTTTAAGGTGGATGAATTTACATTTGACTCATTGAATCGGGCTCATTTTAATAAGCCATTTTTTTTTTTGTATGCAGAGGAGTGCTGACACCAGCAAATTTTATCTTACTGATTACTATGGAAAAATTTATCTATAAATATAAAGCCCTTTAAAGCTTAGCCTTTTATCTTTATAGAAAAAGAACTGTTTATGTCACTTCTAAGATCCCAGCTTTAATGTAGACATGAGCTATTCTCCTGCCAAACAGCTCAACCTCAGAGCTGGAAACCATGCAAGCCTTGAAAAGAGGGATTTGTGCTGAGATTATTATTTAATAATAATGCTATAAAAGTATTTAAAGACACTCACCCCAGCTTAAACTGTGGTATGTCCAATTCCTGTTACTGATTTAATGTTGTGAATGTGTTTCACATAATTTCCTTTCTACAATTTATTGTTTTTGCATTTTAAACAAATGTGCATATGGGTGTGTGCATGTGCACATGCGAGTGCATGTGTGTGTGTGAGTGTGTGTGTGTGTGTGTGTATGTGAGTGTGAGCTTGCAAGTCATTCTATGGGCCAAATGGAGATGATTTGTTTAGTAACCTTTTCCTTTGGTGAACCGGTGGATTTATTTACTTAAAAATCCTTGTAAAAATCAGATGTAATGATGTAATGTATCTCTATCACTGCCATTTCTTTTATTTTCCCTCTTTCATGAGAACATATTTATTTATTTATTTGACACATGGTCTTATGTAGAGGAGACCAGTTTCCAAGTTGCTCTGTAGCTGAGGAGAACCTTGAACTTTTGATTCTCTTGCCCTCTCCTCCCAATGCTGGGGTCACAGGCATGTGTGGTTTATACTGGGGCATTAAATCCAGGGCCTCCAGCATCCTATGCAAGGCTTCTACTAAACAAGGTTCATTCCAATAGTAAGAAGCTAGCCAGTTGTGGAGGTGCTCCCTTTTAATCCCAGCACTCAGAAGGAAGAGACAGGCAGATTTTTGTGAGTTTGAGGCTAGCCTGATCTACATAGTGAGTTCTAGGCAAGCCAGGGCTACATAGTGAGACCCTGTCTCAAAAAATTTTTCATGAGGAGAAATATGGTACAAACTAAGAGGTGAGAGTTTGCTCTTGGCTCTGGGTTCTCCATGTTTTCCTGGACTTTCAGTAGTGATGGGCAAGGAAACTTACATAGTAGAGCCCTGAGCACAGGGTCTATTTTCCTTTCACGGAAACATATCTTTATCTAAACCAGGTAACTTTTGCATTCATTTTTCCCCCACTCAGTTGGAAATTTCAGACATTGTGGGTATTGCCAGTAACAGGCTGGGGGTTGTGCCCCGGGACCATTGTTGTAGCACTGAGAAGACTGGAGAAGGAGAATCTTGATTTCAGGCTAACCAGGGCTCTATAATCCAGAAGTTCAGGCTAGCCTGCACTGCCTAGTGGGACTCTGCCTCATAAAACTCAGTTAAAATAATAGACAGCTATAAAGGCACTGAATTTTCTTATTACTTTAATATAAAATGTCTGTTATTGTTGAGTAAAGAAACTCCATCAGTAATTGAAAAAAAACCAATAATGAAGTTTCCTAGTCCCTGAGAGCTTAGAGAAACTAATACATTTTGGGGCTGGAGTGCTGTCTCACTGGTGAAGAGCACTGGTTATTCTTAAGAGAATCAGAGTTTGGTTCACGTGGCCATTCAAGTCATCTGTAACTCCAGGTCCAGGGCATTTGATAACTTCTTCTGGCCTCAGGCACCAGGGACACAAGAGGTGCACAGACATACATGCAGGCAAAACACCCCTACGCATAGCATAAACAGCAAAGAAAACAAAACAACCCAAAACGTACTTTTAGAAGAAAAACAAACATAGCATCCCATCAAAACTCAAAATAATGAGAATCTCTCTTTCCCTCCATAAATTTCTTGTTTGTTCAAATGTCTTTATGCCTTGAATCCATTTTTCATTCATTAATTTCATGTTATACCAAAATAATTAGTCCTGCTAATTAAAAACATTCGGTGATTCTTTCTTAAAGAGTTACAGTAGAACAAATGTTATAGTCAAGACAACACAAAGCAGGTTTTTAAATTTTTTATTTTCGATTGTATATATGTGTGTGTACATTTGCATGTGGGTGCAGTGACAACAGAGGCCAGAAGAGGGCATCAGATCTCCTGAAGCTGGAATACAGGCTGCAGGGAGCTTCCTGATGTGGTGCTAAGACCAATTTTGGTCCTCTGCAAGCTGAGCCACCTCTCCATCTCAGTTTGTTCCTTTTAAAGATGGTCACTCTGTCGTTCAGGCTGGTCTTGAACTCACTATGGAGTCCACATTGCCATAAACTTACAGAGACTCCAGAGCCATGCTTCCAATCATGGCACGCACACCCAGCAATCAGTGCCGTTCTACAGGTGAGAGAGCTGCCCAGTGCAGCTCCTTCATGTGAGTCCCCTTGGCATTGCAGTGTTCAAGTGCTAGAGACAAACCCCAGAGAGTCTCCCTGAGCAAATCTTACCCCTTCACTGCTGCAAGCACGAGTAGGAGAAACTTGGAAAATATTGTCACCTCAGAGCACATTAGCTCTTTACTCACCAAGTTCTGACTTACCTTGATGACACACAAGAAAATTCCTAATGACATAGCCTGCATGGGCATTGGAAATGGACAGAACCACACACTCGCTGAACCAGGAGAATCTCAGACATGTAGTTCTGACCACCCTCATCTCAGCTGAACCCTCGCAGGCAGGGAGACAACAGTGGGCTTCATAGTTACTGAGCACAGTGGCTGCCGAGCCAGCGCTTTGGATCTTCCCGTCCATCCCTTTCTTTGGCTCGCAGGGGAATCGGCTGGGGGATGCGGCCGCAGCACATGGGAGATGCACACTGCTGCTGAGTGTCTCGACAGGCAGATGGAAGTGGGATTAGGCGGGAACAATACTGGTTGACAGCCCCTTCACTGTGCCACCATTCCCTCCACCCTGCTCCCAGCCCCCCTTTCTCTTCATCAAGATCTTCACCCCTATATATATATATATATATATATATGTATATACACCCATATATATATATATATATATATATATATATATATATATATATATATATATTGTAGCCTCGACTGCTTCTCCAATAATGTACAAATAAAAATGTCATATACTTCACAGTGGTAAGGTAATTACATGGAATCATTTTTTAATGTCATTAGTCCCTTGTCCATCAGGAAGATCTCAGTTATTGGGACTCCAGTAAACACAGTGTGTGTGGGATGGGGGGATGTGTCTGCTGTGGAGGCCAGGGGTTCATTCTGTTTTGGATGTCTTCTTCAATGACTCTGCACCTTATATTTTGGAGACAAGGGCTCTTGTGAACCTGGAGCTCATCAATTGGCTGGGATGGTTGTCACAGACCTGGCCGTCTCCTCCCCTCCTCTACAGCGATAGATTAGCAGATAGACTTCATCACACTCAGGTTTTTACAGGGGTTCTGGGAACTGAACTCAGGCTGTGAGCTTTTTACTGACTGAGCATAGCTTGCCTCTCTGTCTCTCTCTCTCTTTCTGTGTGTGTGTGTGTGTGTGTGTGTGTGTGTGTGTGAATGCCTTTGTTCACATGCATGCATGCATGCACACACGCAAGCTCATGAAGGCAATATATAAATTCACATTTTGGTACTTGTGGAGACCAGAGGTGTGGGATTCCCCCTGGGTGGTTGTGAATCTCTCAGTGTGGCTGAGTGCTGGGAACTGAACTCAGGTAGTAAGGAAAAGCAGTATCTTAGGCACTGAGCCCTCTCTCCAGCAGTCATCTCCAGTCTTATTTTCATTGACTTCTAGATGTATAACCCAGCCAAAGGTGTGCAGAATACAAGAAGGGGAAAACAGTTTATTGATGGGGCTGGTATTTGCAAGAGCTGTGCATGTCACCATTATTTATGGACCCCTGCTGCTCTAACACATACCCTCCACATGGGGTTGGGACTCAAGGAGCCAATAACCCTCATTTTGCTTCTCTCCAGGTAGGAAAATGTCTATCAAAGGGCAGTTGTAGATGTGGTCTGTCCATTCCTAATCAAGGCAGGACTTTAATTCTCCAGTCTTACGTCAACGGCAATAAGAGAAGAGAAATGTGACCACCATTGTTATAAGCAGGCCCCTGGGAAGTGATTTAATTTGATGAGTTCATTTGGGTGGATCCTCCATGATGGAATCAAATTCTGGTGGCTTTATGAGGAAATGGAGAGAAATATGCAAATAGATAGATGCACCTGCACCCTCAGGATGCTATGATGCAGCCCCTCAGCAGAGCCTGTGTTGTGCCATTTGGGCCCTTCGCCTTCAAAGCTGCACATTAAATAAACTTTTTTTCTTTATAAGGAAATATATATATATATATATATATATATATATGTGTGTGTGTGTGTGTGTGTGTGTGTGTGTATGTCAGGTATGCTGTTACAGAAAAGCAATCATGACGCAACAACCCAGGAGAATAAGCAGATAAATGCCCGTGTAGCTAAAGTCATTGCAAGGAGAACCACAAGGAGACACGGGACTTTTTAACACAAAGGTTTCCCTTCAAAGTTAGGGGCTGAGATGTAACACTGATGCTAAGTCCAGCCTAGGGAGAGGTAAGGGGGAAGGAGAAAGCTCTTCCTTGTAGCAGATGGGGCAGGGTGGGGTGGGCTTAGAGCGAGAAGACACTGACTTCCAGGGGAGGCTGGCTGTCCCTGCATTCTCCCTACCAGCTCCCCTGACCTCTCAGTTCAACTGTCAGGAACTCAAGTGTCAGTGTCTTAGAAGAAGCCACGCGAGAGTGACTTCAGGGTGAAGTTCAAAGGGCTGGGCACTTCCTCACTCTTCACGCATGGTCACCCCTTTACTCTGTGCCTGCAAGGCATACATAAAACTCAGTCTCTGTCCACCCACATCATCCTCCGAGAGTCAGGCCCCACCGTCTATTCTCAAACCAGAAGAACTCGCCAGATTTGCTTAAAGCAGGCACGGCCTTGACTTCATTGTTTTATAATTAACCTGGTTTTATAATTAACCTGGGAAACTTTTTGAGCCAGACCTTAGTGGTTTAATTGGAAAAATTAAAACACCCAAAACAAAACACTCCCCCTCCCCCTGCAACATACAGCCCTGTCCCCATGAAACAAAACCAACACTACCAAATCAGAGGAAACTCAGAACATGGAAATATAAGCTGGGAACACTGCCAGCGCAACACCTGGGAGGTGGCAGCAGGAGAAACATTAAGACTGAAATTATCCTGGGCTGCACAGTGAGTTCCAGGCCAGTTTTGAGCTACAGAGTGAGACCCTGTTTTGACCAAACAGAAAGGGGAGAAGGAGGGGATCTGGTAGTGGAAGATGAAGAGGGAGTGGAAGAAACAAACCCCTTGACAACCCGCATGCATGTCAAACTGCGCCTTCCGTTGCATCCGGGCCCTGAGGATCATCCTTGTGGGCAGTTGCCTGTGTCGGTGTTGACCCCTTGCAGCCGGAATCACGTCAATCTCATCTGAGACAGTTGGAAATTGTCTTTCACTGTCCTGAGGAATCCCTTGCAAGGCGCACACATTCCTCGTTCCCAGCCCAGGAATTCTCACTCCCTCGGCACTGTTTGCTTCTCTCTAATCGCTCTAATAACTAGACAATTGAGATTTGTGTGTCAGTTGAGAAATAAAAATTAAAGTTTTGTTTCTTTCTTCATGCTCCCTCTTGCTTTCATCCGTAATTGGGTTTTATTTTAGTTCTGGCAAGAGTCAAAAAAAAAAAAATAGAATTTGGGAGCCTTGCTGGAAGATGTAGGGTCAGACATAGGAGGCTCAGACCAGGCAGGGCACAGGCCTGTGGGGGTGGGGCATTGGGACAAACCATGTCTTGTTTGTTTGCAGAGAGAGCCCAGGGTTTCTCCTCAATGCTGTGTCCCTGTGAGGTGTGTTGTGACTTGGCGCCTGTTAGTCCTGGGGAATCTCAAGGTCCCCTGCCTTCTAACTACACTTGCTCAAGTGTCACCTCTCAATTAGCCATGCCAACAAAGCTGGTTCCAAAGTTCATAGTATATATTTTTAAAAACAGGTCTCATGTAGCCCAGGCTGGCCTTCAACACTCCACATAGCCGAGGCTGACCTTGAAGTTTTGCTCCTCCTGACTCCACCTCCCGAGTGTTGGGGTTATAGGTATTGGTACCATGCCCTGTTTGTACAGCACTTGGTGTTGAATACAGGGCTTCTAGCATAGCATGCAAACCCAGACGTCATGCTTACATGACCCTGGCTTGTTCTCCGTGGTATTAACACTATAGAACAAACAAGGGGCATAGGCAATCTCCTTTCTAAGGCTGTCAGAACTGGACCCAGCCCTCAGGGAATGCAGCTCCTTGGCACTCTGTGTTGAGCTGGTTTAGACTGCCTATGAGGTGAGAGTGAGAAGTCCTCTTCCGTCTTTGAGATGAAAAAGGAACAGATTGATAAGGTGTGTGTGTGTGTGTGTGTGTGTGTGTGTGTGTGCGCGTGTGTGCATGCACACACATGCACAAATGTATTCTTTTCCTCCTTACACTTTACAATATGAATTCTTCCCTTTTTCCCCTCTGACCAGAGTGTACAGTCTATGGTGTGGGTTTGCCTGGTACTCATGTAGCCCAGACTTCTTGGCAGTCTGGGCTACATAATCCCTGAGTGGGATTACAGACAGGTGCTACCAACAATACCCCATAGCAAGTCCTTGAACTTGTGAGGATGTTTTCGGGATGGTGAACAGGGACTGGGGTGTCAGTGTCCTGGAGCAGGAGTTCTGTGAATTCCTTCCTGTTGGTCCCGTGCAGCTCCGCACTGTGGATTCTTTCCTGCTGGTCCCGTGCATCTCTGCACCGTGGATTCCTTCCCGCTGGTCCCGTGCATCTCTGTACTGTGGATTCCTTCCTGCTGGTCCCGTGCATCTCTGCACTGTGGATTCCGTCCTGCTGGTCCTGTGCAGCTCTGCACTGTGGATTCCTTCCTGTTGGTCCCGTGCATCTCTGTACTGTGGATTCCTTCCTGCTGGTCCTGTGCAGCTCTGCACTGTGGATTCCTTCCTGCTGGTCCTGTGCAGCTCTGCAATGTGGATTTTTTCCTGCTGGTCCCGTGCAGCTCTGCACTGTGGATTCCTTCCTGCTGGTCCCGTGCAGCTCTGCACTGTGTTGTCTACTTGTAGTGATTACTTCCCAATATTGGAGTCCTTTCTTCCATGCTTTGATGAGGACCACACTGTCTGTCATCTTGCACTTCAGAGCCCGAATGGCCCTTAGTTAATATCTGAAAGTCTCAGTAGGCTTAGGGGGAGCAGAGTGTTAAATGAATATAGCATCTCAAACAAGCAGCTTACGAGCCACCACACATTAAATCCTAACCAATGATCTGTGTTTACGTATTTGTTTATATAAGTGTGAGCCTGTGTAGGGTCCAGAGGTTTGTGTAGGATATTTTTCATCAGCTATTCTCTTCCTTGTTTCTAGAGCCTCCTGATGGGCTAAACTGGCAGACCAGCAAGCCAGAGATCCTCCCATCTGCCCCAGTGCTGGAATTATAATTGTGGCCACCATGCCTTTTATGTAGAATTTAGGTTCTCATGCTTGCTTTTGTGACAAACATTTTACCAACCTTGCTATCCTAGTACCTCCAGTCTAACTCTTATGAGCACACACACACACACACACACACACACACACACACACACACACACTCACTCAAATCCTTGTTAGACCTCCTCCCAACACCAAGGGGCCAGGATTTATGAACTAAACAGACTTTAAGGAAAGTGTTGGATGGAAGTCTCGACACTGACACTCAGCTGCTACTTCCTGCCTTTCTCCCCGCATCCCATCTTCCCCCCACACTAACCAGTCAGGGTACAAAGAGTCTGGTGACTTCTGAATACCCTGTCACCTCCTTCTCAACTTGCTTCTGAAGTCCAGAGATAATCAAGAGACAGAAAGGTGGACGCCCTTCGCACAGCCCACACTCAGTCAAAGTTTGCTGAGTTAAACTGAATCACACAGTGTCCAGACTGACCCAGATTGAGACTCACACCCTTTAGTGCTGTTCTCTTTGTTGTTGTTTGTTTTGGCCTCGCTTCAGAGAAGAGGAACAAAGTACCCTTTTAGGCCCCCCTTTTTAAAGTTTCTTATGCCTTATTTTAGGAGAGTCTTGACCTCAACCCAAAGAATGATAAACCACCTGATGAGAGATTTAGCAAAACCACCAAAAAAGAGAAATCCCCCCTCTCTTTTAAGACATGTTCCCTCCACCCACGTCTCCCTCCTTTGGTAGAGCATATCATTTCTAGTCTTATGGAAATGACGGGTTTTTTTCTTTCGAGGTATTTCTGGTAGGTTGGACTCCAACCTTAAGTCACACACGGCTCTTAATATTTTCTTTTTTAATTCATTGAATCTGTTCCCTGACACTTTCACACACACACACACACACACACACACACACACACACACACACACACACACACATGTACACGCACACGCACACTTCTCTGATAACTCTTACCCCATCCTCTTACCTCTCTCTGACCCTTGACAATCTCCTCTCACCCTAAAAACCTTACATTCACGTCTTTTGGTTTTGCTGTACGACCTTGTCCAGTGCTGTCTGTGTGACCACAGGTTTGGGCTCATCCATTGGGACCCAGTGAGTTCACTGGTGGATACACACTGAAGACAGAATCAAAGATATTTCCAGATTTCCGGAGTCAGTAGCCCGCAGATACACGATGGACCGTTGACAGGGCCGGCGTGTGCAGGCCCAGTGCCAATCACTGGTGCAGTCGCTGTGTTTGTGATCTCCCAGGCTGGGTCCTGTCTGGCAGCCGCATTGGCAGCCCCGTCCCCTAGCAATGATCTCACACTGTTTCCACACCGTCCTTCGCAGCGCTCTCTGAGCCTTGAGGAAGGCGAGAGGAACAGTTTAGATTTGGCTCAGCTTGCATGTATTCTCGGCACCTTGTTTTCTCAGGCAATGATCTTCAGGAGGTGATTTGTGCAGATGAAGAGGGCCAGAAGTGGGGCTGTGAGCCTCAGTTTCCCTATTTGTACAAAGAAGGAAATATAAAGTTGGTTCAAGTCTCAGCATAATGCAGTTCTTTTATGATCACACAACCCCCAAGGGCTGACGTTTGAAAGCTTCACTAGGGAAGAGCCCAGAGGAAATGGCGCATTGTAGCCACAGAGCTGAGAGCTGGGCCGGTTGCAGGATTTACTGGAGAGAGGAAGGTTCTGAGATTCCCACCTCCCCACTGGCCTTTGACTGCTCTAAGGCAGCGAGTCTAAGATTTGGCAGAAAGACCGACTGAGTAGAAGTCAGTGTGTCGTAACCTTGCATCCTGGCTACCTTCCTTAGATTTGCTTTGTACAGGCACAAGCACTTGAGTTTGTTTTCCCGCTTTGCCACCTGAGAGTCTTTAGGCTGCAGGAGCTGGGATGCACTGTGAAGGTCGGGCCAGGCCTGGCATTGAGGAACTGTCAATAAAGAGAAGGCCTGGGCTTCTTCCAGCCACTTCCTACTTGGACATGTGATGAGCCAATGATACGCCTTAAGCTCCCATGACTGCCGTAGCGGGGGCATCTCACATCCCCCAAACCATCATTTATTTATTTGAGGCAGGGCCCCTGGCTGTGATGGAACTCGGAGAGATCCACCTGCCTCTGTTTCCTTAGTGCTGGGATTAAAGGCGTGCGCCACCACCACATTCAGCAAACTGTCATATCTTAAAAAGTAAACATTCACAGAGCTGGGTGTGGCAGCACACACCTTTGGTCCCTGGCACTAAAGGGGCTGCTGGAGGATCACAGGTTAAAGACCATCCTTAGCTACAGAGAGATCCTGACAAAAATGTCCTCCTGGATGGCCTTTTGAATTTTGTATAGCGTCCTGCAGCTGTTCTCAAGGCCGGGGTCAGCTTGGAAGACCTGTATCTTTCCAGTGTTTTTCTATATAACCATCTCTGTCGTTCAGCTGTCTTCTCTTTCACCTACCATTTGTTTATCATGTATCATCTATCATCTTTCTCTTCTGTCATGTGTCTATGTCATCTTCTGTCTGTCATCTGTCAATCATTTATCTACCTATCGTCTATCTATCAATCTATCATGTGTCTATAACTTATTGTATATCTATCTACATATCTTCTACCAAATCTATTATTTGTCTATCATTTATTATGTATCTACCTTTTATATATCAATCTATTATTTGTCATATATCTATTTATCATATGTATATATCATTTATCATATATCTATACATCTATGGTTTGTCTATAGATCATCTCTCTGTGATGTCTATCCATCTACCTAACACGTATCATTTACAGCCATTATCCTATCATTCTACAATAAATTTCATACTGGATAATGACTTTTTTTTTACTTTTTTCCCCCAAAAACAGTTTCTTTTTTTCTGTGTAACTTTGGCTGTCCTGGAACTCACTCCATAGACCAGGCTGACCTTGAACTCAGAGATCTGCCTGCCTCTGCTGCCCAAGTGCTGGGATTAAAGGCAAGCGCCATCACTGAATAGTGTTTGTATGAGATTTCAAGACTAGAAATCATACTCCTGGGAGGCCAAGTGCAGATACAGATAGTCCTTGGATTTCCTCAGGAGAAACGCACACACACAAACAAACATGCTCCAACCCCAAATACTGTTCCTTTCCCCCAGTGTTTTTCCATCTTAGTAAATGATGCCACAATTCTCTGTGAGTGCCTAGAGTCACAGGCTTTCAGAGATGAGACACACTAACAAGACAGTTGACTTGGAGGAGCTCCCAGGGCTGTGGCTGATTCCCATCTACTCTTCCCTAATTTTTGGATTCTTAAACTAGGTCATTTTGCCATAATGGACAACACAGTCCCGATCTATGGCCGACTACAAGGCATTTCAAGTTTTGAAGATGCTCATGGTTTGTCTTAGGGAAGTAGGGTTGGGCTGGGAATAGAGGTCAGCTTGCCAAGCATGCATGAGGCCTTGGGTTCAGTCCCCAGCACTATCCACCCCACCAAAAAGAGTGAGGTCAAAATATAACGTGTATGACCCAAGAAACCACAAGATGGGGAAACTTTATGTTGCTCCATTTTCGTAAAGGGAATAGTAAAAGAAAGCACGTGTTTGACGAGAGTTGAGCACACAGCCAAACTGCTCCATGCTCCTCCCTACAAAGCTGAATTTAATTGGAATTGACGATATTGACAAAGCCCACTGTGTACAAGTAATTTTTTTCATCTCTAGGGGGAGAAAGTAAATAGGTTTGCAAGGCAGTTTTACAGATTGTCTTTTTTGATTATCTGAAAGAAATATACTTTGTTCCACTCAGTTAAAGAAAAAGTAAGATTCATACAACACATCCATAAGCCAGCTTTTCCCTCCAGCAATGTTTTCAGAATCTCAAGCAATACTGATTTGTTTCTACCCAGCTGGATACAACTTAAGTAACTCATTTAGCAGTTTTAACAAATACTTTAAATTTCATAAAGTTTGAGCCATCTCAATTTTGTCCAGACAAGGTTCCTTTGCACTGAGTTTTGAAATTTTTTAATTAATTCTTTGAGAATTTTATACAATGTATTTTTTTTTTTTTGGTTTTTCGAGACAGGGTTTCTCTGCAGCTTTTTTTACAGCCTGTCCTGGACCTAGCTCTTGTAGACCAGGCTGGCCTCAAACTCACAGAGATCCGCCTACCTCTGCCTCCCGAGTGCTGGGATTAAAGGCGTGCGCCACCACCGCCCGGCTACAATGTATTTTTGATGGAGGAGAGTTATCTGTCTATGTTACTTTCATTGGTTAATTAATAAAGAAAACTGCCTTGGCCCTTTAAGAGACAGAAAATTAGGTAAGCAGAGTAGACAGAACAGAATGCTGGGTAGCAGGAGTGGGGAGATGCTTCAGGCAGTCGCCATAGTGAGTCACCATGATTCTCCTCTCTGAGATGGATGCAGGTTAAGATCTCTCCTGGTAAGCCACACCTCGTGGTGCTACACGGATTATTAAATATGGGTTAAAGGAAGATGTGAGAATTAACCAATAAGAGGCTGAAACTATGGGCCAGGCAGTGTTTAAAAGAATACAGTTTCCGTGTAATTATTTTGGGCAAAGCTAGCTGGGTGGCGGGACACAGCCCGCTGCTCCTTCTACATATTTTGAGCATATCTACTCTCAAACTCCTCCAAGATCTACCCCACTCCCTGCCTCTCACTTCATGCCCTCTTTTCCCTTTTTTATTCCAATAACCCGCCTACTCCAATTTGTGCTATCCATATGCTCCTGGATGAGGGGCCATACCCTGGCTGACCTACCAGGAGCCGTGCTTTTAAAGAAAACTGTCTCTCCTCCAGAGGCCATCAACTGTCTGTGTGTGGTTATGTGCATGTATGGGCATGTATGCACATGTCTGTGCAGGTGCCCATGGAGGTCAGAAGCATAGGAACCCCCTGGATCTGTGTTGACAGAGGTTTCTGTCCCACCAAGTCCCACAGCTGTTAAGTCCCAAATATACCCACAGAGGCCTACATTAATCATAAACTGGTTGACCTAGTAGCTCAGGCTTCTTACTAATTTATTTCTTATAACTTATATCAGCCCATAATTCTTGTCTGTGTTAGCCATGTGGCTTGGTACCTTTTTGGCGAGGCAGTCACATCTTGCTTGTTCTGTGTCTGGGTGACAACTGCAGACTGACCTTTCCTCTTCCAAGAATTCTCCTGTTCTGGTTGCCCCACCTATACTTCCAGCCTGGATACTGGCCAATCAGTGTTTTATTAAAAATAATACTAGTGACAGGATGAAAGACCATTGTCCCACAGCAGATCTGCAGTTATGGGTAGCTGTGAGGTTTCTCACATGGGTACCAGAAATTCAACATTGGAAAGACTCTAAATCTAATTCTCTAATAATCTCTGTTTCATTTCCCCTTCTCTGTTTTATTCATTCTCATGACTTTTGACTTTTTCTTACTTTACATCTTTTCTGCAAAAGCTGAAATAAAAATAGTGGTGAACACAAGCATTAGCTCACTCCTAAAAAAAGTAGTGGGAGACACGTACATTCCCGCATCTCTTGGAAGGCAGCTGAAGGCACATGCATTCCCTCCTTTCTGGGATACTTGAAGAAGCCAGGCATTTGTCTGATATTAAGAGCCAGGAAGGGTTTGAGAATTTAATTTCCTTGCTCGCTGGTTTTCTAGATGCAAATAGAAAACACTAGATTCCTGGGTCAGAGACAAGAAGCAACTTACTATTCACCAAGCACAGGGAGTCCCAGGCTTGGCATCTTTGAGGTGCTTCCTGAAGCTTTGCTCTCCACAGGATGATGGGAGAGCATCACATGGCTCTAGGCAGCGCCATCTTGCAGGGGAGGAGTCGGTATTTTGGAAACTGATGTGTTGAGAAGCGCCCATAAACATACCTGCTAGTTGTCCAGAGGAGACACTGTCACAGCCTCCAGCTGCCAAACTCGTGTTTACTCTGAGAGGCAGTCTCAATATGCAAAGGGGCATAAACTTCCTGGAACAGAAATTCAACAAAGCACCAAGGGTATTTTCTTAGACCTGCAAGGTGGCTCTTAGTTAATGATTGTGAGAGTCCAGTTGAAACAACACACAGAAAACTCAACTTTGGAAACATTAGTGTGTGTGTGTGTGCATGTGTGTGTGTTTGTGTGTACATGTACAAGCGTATCTCTCTGTGTGTTTGCACATATATCCGAGTTAGTGTGTGTACATATGTGTCTGTGCATGTGTATGTGTGCATCTTTCCAAGGAAGCTTTTGAAGTCTTTGAATACAGGACAGTCTCAGAGCAAGGCACAAGTTTGCTAGTTGGAGACTAGCAATCATGTCTTCCTTTGAATGCACACTGGCCAGAGGTCAGACTCAAATATCATTCCTCAGAAGCCATCTGCGTTTTCCTTTGAGCCAGCACCTCACTGAAGCTGGAGCTCGCTGATTCTGCTAGACTGTCACCGTGTCTGCCTTCCAAACACTGGGACAATGGCCCTCCATACACCCAGCTTCTGTATGGGTCCTGAGGGGTCACACTCGGGTCCCTGTGCTTCTCAGGAAGTGTTTTACTGTCTGAGCCATCTGCCCAGCCTGAACTTTGTTTCCTGACAGGTAGAAAGTGAAGTTTAGTCCGTGAGCTGCATGTTGAGCTGTTTATCCAGGATTACATTAAGAAGGTGGGTGCACAGAGATGAGATACTGCTTGTACCCCCTGCTTCACAGACACAGCTGTGACTCCCCAATGAAAGCAGCAAGAGAGCCGCACCTGCGAATAGTCCTGGCCTCCTTGCGTGAGCTGTCTCGTCCTGAGACCTGAACCCACACTCACACCCACAAGTTCAGTTCTGCATGTGAGAGAGGATACGGTATTTATCTTTCTGAGTCTGCCTACAATTGTCTTCAACGATAATTTACTGGCTGAGAACTGCTGGTCCTCCTACCTGTGCCTCCCAAGACCTGGAATTATGGGCACGGGCCACTGCTCCCATGAACCTTTGTTCTTACTTCATAAAGGACAGCATCGGAAAGTCACTTTTAACAAACTTAGGAGCAACACTGAGGTAAAATGAGGTGTCTAGTGATACGCCAGTCTCCTTGGCCCTGCGGCTGACAAGTTGGAGGGAGAAATCCCCACTCTTTCTGGCCACACTTTTCCTCAATTCAGATTTCTCAGGAACCCCAAAACATGAAGCATTTCTCAGCCACGTGTGATGACAAATGTCTGGAATCTCTTGAGAGGCTGATGCAGGAGAATTGCCCTCAGTTGGAGGCCAGCCTGTTCTGCATAGCTATTCCAGCCCAACCACAGTGATATAACAGGACCCTGTCATGAACAGACAACAAAAGACAGAGTTAGAGACAATCAAATAAACCAAAGGAAAAATAAAAATAAGTGAAAGGAAGGAAAGAAAAAAGAAAATGAATTAATTAGCTCTGAAACACAATACTTTTTTTCTATTTAGTGCTGGGAAGGATGGTACATGACTTTAATTTCAGCATTCTGTGAGTTCAAGGCCAGCTTGTTCTAGACAATGAATTCCCAGTCAGCTGCCCTCTCTCATATATATATATATATATATATATATATATATATATATATATATTCCTTGTGTCTTTCACATCGTGTATCTTGATCTCATTCATTTCCCTGTCATTCCCTGTCCCTTTGTATCTGCCTTCTCTTGGAGAATATTATGTTAAGCTGTGTTACTTTTGTTTATGTTGTATTTGTTTAACTCTGGGGAGCTCTGTTACTTTGCTTGTCTAGGACACCTGATGGTCTAATAAAGATCTGAACAGCCAATAGCAAGGCAGGAGAAAACAAGGTGGGGCTGGCAGGCAGAGAGGATAAATAGGAGAAACCTAGGGAAAAGAAGGAAAAGTAGCCAGAGAAGGAGGAAGACATCAGGGGCCTGCCATATCTAGCTACACAGCAATCCATGGAGTAAGGTTTACAGAAGTAGGAGAACAGAAAAAGTCTAGAGACAAAAGGTAGGTGGGATAATATAAGTTCGGAAAAGCTGGCAAGAAACAAGCCAAGCTAAGGCCGGATGTTTATAACTAAGACTAAGCCTTCATGTGATTTATTTGGGAGGTGGGTGGCGTCCCCCCACCAAAAAGAGCCAAGAAGAGTAAAAAATATCATGCTACTCCAGCCTCAGTCCTTACAATCTCCCCCCTGTGGATGGAACAGCAGGCTGTGTCCCGCCACCCGGCTAGCTTTACCCAAAATAATTACACGGAAACTGTATTCATTTAAACACTGTCTGGCCCATTAGTTTCAGCCTCTTATTGGCTAATTATCACATCTTGCTTTAACCCATAATTAGTAATCTGTGTAGCACCACGAAGTGGTGGCTTACCAGGAGAGATCTTAACCTGCGTCTGTCTTGGAGAGGAGAAGCATGGCGACTGACTATGGCAACTGCCTGAAGCGTCTGCCTTCTCTCTCGCAGAATTCTGTTCTGTCTACTCCACCTACCTAATTTTCTGTCCTATCAAAGGGCCAAGGCAGTTTCTTTATTATCAAATGAAAGTAACACATAGACAGATGACTCTCCTCCATCACCCCCCCCCCCAAATAAAATGAACTTTAAGAGAAAAAGGGGAAAAAAGGAACAATCAATTTCTTCATGGAAGCTGCATTGTGACAGCGAGTCACGCAGCAAACCCCTTTATCCATCTATCTCTACTTGAAAGCGCTCATTGCAAAGTCACCGGTCTGGTTCGAGGTCTCTGGTTTCTGCTACGCTATTGATGCCGGGCCTCACTGGGACTCTCTTGGAGAGCCTGTTGCTGTGTCATGGAGATCCTGCAGCTTTGGGTCTGTGGGGCAGGCTCCTTCACATGCTCCAGCAGGTCGTAGAGGGAATGGATATTGAGGTGGGCCAATGTATAACTCTGGTTCCGGGCCTGGGTAGTTAGCTGCAGGGTTCGTCAGCCTGCTAGCTCTCCCCTGTCCTCACCACCAGGGTGAGCTCTTCAGTATTGTCCTGGTGAGTTCACCCCTGGCAGTGATGAGCAAGGGGCGGGGCCGTTCTGCTTTCCCACCCTCAGGGTCGACTCTCCCACAACTGCACCACCAAGGCCAGCTCTACTGTGTTGCCCAGAGGAGGTGCAGGGCCCTTCTGACAAGGGCTGCAATTGGGGGAGGGTTGAGGACTACTTTCCCAGTCTTATGACCTCAGGGCCAGCTGTCCCACCTGTAACAGGTGGGAGGGGGTTGGGATATCTTTCTCCTACCCACGCCACCATATGGCAAGTAAGGGGTGGACCAGATCGCCTGTGGCTCACGATCTTGGGGCCAGCTTGTCTGCACCCCTGTCGATAGGGTCGGTTCTACTGTGCTCCTATGCGAGGTACAAAGCTCACTTTCCTAGGCGAGGTACAAGGCTCACTTTCCCGAGAAATGAAGCTGGTCAGGGGGAAGGCCAGCTCCCTTGCCCGCCCACCACAGGTGGTAGGGGCAAGAGTGGAAGACACCTTTCCCTTTCCCTTTCTTCCAAGAGGCAGATGAGGGGGTGTGTCCAGCTGTGCTGTTCTGAAATTCTCAGGGCCAGCTACCCTGTGTCTCTGCCCTCTGAGCTAGGAGCTGGGACGGCTTTCCTGAGTGCTGCCCTGATAAGGGAGAGGGTCAGTTCTCTTCATCTGTTGCAGGCGGTGAGGGATAAGGGGGTCATCTGTCTCCTCCACCCATGCCTCTGCTTGACAGTTGAGGAGTGGGGACAGCTCTCCCTTGCTCACTCACAGCTTCGGGTCTGGCTGTACACCTCCATCAACAAGGCTGTCCAGGGGAGGTGCAGGGCCTGCTTTCTTGAATGTCGCAGCTGGTAAAGAGGAGGGTCAGCTCCCTCGCCAGCTGGAGGCTGTAGGGACGGGGGCAGGGAGGGAATCGTTCCCTTGTCCCCACCACTACATTGCGGACAAGGGAGACACACACTTGTCTATGCCCCCTCACTCCCTCAGGACCAGCTCGCCAGCGCCCCTGTCTACAGGGTCAATTCTACCTGGGTGCCCAGGCGAGGCGCAAGGCCCATGCTCCTGAGTGCAGCAGCTGGTGAGGGATTGGGTCAGGTCCCCCACCTGCTGCAGGGGTGCGGGACGAGGGGAGGCATCTTTCCCTCACCACAGGGCAGGTACAACCTGCTTTACCATTCTCATGCCCTCAAGGCTGGCTCGCCCATGGCCCCTCGAACAGAGTCAGCTGCCCAGACCAGGTGTAGGACCCCTCTGTCCTGCCTGAGTGCTTCAGCCCGTGAGGGGGTGAGGGGCAGGACCTCCCTAGTGTTGCAGCCCGTGAGGAGCGAGGACACCTATGTATAGCCCTACCCTCTTGGCCTCCGTGGTATCAGGAGCCAAGGACATTAACGCAGACCTGGCTGTAACAGAGCCATGAACCCAGACATGGACTGGGCAGCAATCCAGGCCCAGACATTACCATGACCCGGGTGGCAATTCCGCCACCCACGTCAGTCTGCTCCTTGCCGCTTTTACCTCTTCAGATATGCCCCTGTCCTCAGGACATGAACCCGTGTCTCCCTCCCTCCCTCCCTCCCTCCCTCCCTCCCTCCCTCCCTCCCTCCCTCCCTCCCTCTCTCTCTCTCTCTCTCTCTCTCTCTCTCCCATTCCATAGCATGTATTGCTCACCATGCTAGTGCCCGTCTACAGGCGGGTCCTTGTTTTCTTCTCGAAGCTCAGCGCAGATCTCCCTGGTCCTGTGTGTGGGTTTCATTGTCCCCTCGATCCATTGTGGCACTGGGCAGGACCCTGCTTCCTCCTCGGAGCCCATATATTTATTTTTATTTCCAGTGTATTGATTGCCTAGATGTATGTGTATCCTGTTAAGGGCGGAAGAGGGCATGGAATCTCCTGGAATGGGAGTTCCAGGCAGCTGTGAATCTTCAAGTGGGTGCTGGGAACGGAACCGGGTCCTTTGCTCTAAGAATGAGCATCCCCGTCTATTGGCCATCACAGCCTCCAGGAACACATCTTTGACTAGTGACAACTCACTATACCCGCAGCAGAATAGGGCTGGGGGGTGACTCCATGTGAGAACTCCTGACAGAGGCGAGCATGTTCAAAAGCTTGGGAACAGATTTGCAGAACTGAAAAGGCTCCGCATCTCAGCGGCAGATCCCAGCAGGACTGAATTAGCTTCTCTCCCGCTTGCTCTCTCTTTTTTAATTTGGAGAGTTAAACTTAGTCTCGAGTGTTTTGTCTGAGGACGGTGTGTGGGCGCAGGGGTCTATATCATTCAGATGGAAGCATTCGTCTGTCTCAAGCCTGTATGTATATTAAGACAGCCATGAAATTTTATATGTGCTCATGCCTTAAAATATCTATAGACATTAAGAGAATCAGAGGGCTGAAAAGATTTCACATCCAGTGTATCTTTTGCCTATTTTGGGGGGCTTTCTTTGATTAGAGTTGGGTTGACCGAACCTTGAGGAGTCTTCCCTGAAAACTGGGCAGCTGTATGGTGGAAGCATTTGATTAAGATAAGAATTTCAGGAAGCTTAAAATGCAGTGAGGGCTCAGGAGTTGGCTTAGGGGTACAAACCCCAGAATCCACAGAGAAAAGCCCAAGCAGAGGTAGTGGCGTGTGATTGCAGTCCCGGAGCCAGGGAGGCAGAGACAGGCAGGTGCCTGGGGCTCCAGACCTGTTTCAGAAAAAAATAAAAAGCACGGCAGCTTCTGAGAGGAGTGGTACCTGCCTAACACACACACAACGGTAAGCTAGCAGATAAACACAACCCAATAAACACAACTCCTTCCAGCAGGTTTCAGGGCTCAGATTGTCAGCTATTTTGCTTTTATTGCTATTTTAGATTTCATTTATGGTGTGCGTGTGTGTGCGTGCGTGTGCATGCGCGTGTGTGTGTGTGTGTGTGTGTTATGTGGGTGTGGACATGGCACTACACGTGTGGAAGTTGGAAGACAACTTGTGGGAGTTGGTGCTCTCCTTCTACCACCACATTCTAGAGTTGAGCTCCGGCCATCAATCTTGGCCACAGGTGCCTTTACTGGCTGGGCCCTCAGATCAACCTGCTAGTGCCTTTTACATTAAAGAGCAGAAAAGGCTTTAGGAATGTTCAGAATGTAATCTTGAGGTCCCTTGGTTCACAGAGAACAAGAAAGCCATAGAGGGCTTTCTCGGGGGACACGACCTCAATCAACAGGCGCCCACTCTCTTGAATGCAAGTACAGGGTCCGTGTGGGTTTTATAACGAGGCTCTGGTTCCTGTTATCAAGTTTCCAGGACTTGCTTTCTGAAGATGCATCTAGAATCATCTGCAGTTTCTCTCTGGGTTTCTAGACCAGTTCCTCCACGACCAAGGTTCTGTGGACGCTACACGGCACTTGGCCACCCCTTTTCTCCATGGTCCGGCCCTGCTCACACGCTCACACACCCACACTGACTTCAGGCAGCTCCACCACCCTCCTCCATCCTCCTCCACACCTTCACAGGAAAGCCTGAGCCAGGCCATTGTATTTTTGGTAAATGCCATGGTTTTCCACATCACTGAGCAACCATGAAGAGTTCTCTCTAAATATTTGAACCATTTCATCTGTAGTCAAGGATACTTTCTCAAAATGAACATGCTAGAGCCAACTCATTTGACTGCACAGCTGGGTTCAAGCTCCAGGGAGGCAGAAATGCTATAGTTTATCAAACTCATTTGTATTGCTATTCTTACTGAGTGGTCTCACTTTGAGGAAACCACAAAGATGCCCCTGGAGGAGTCTCAGAGCTTTAGGGGTGGAGTTGATCTGGGGGTATTGGGTCTTTTCATTGTCAACAATCATATAAAACCCAACATAAAATGGCTTTTAATAGCGCTTTTTGAGCGAACATTCTGTTCTTCACTTTGAATTTTGGCAATTTGGAAAGAATGAATGCTACATGACATCATGAAAAGAAAGTTGCAGGATTGAGGGATCAGTCATAGCTGAAGCCTGGCTCTGCGGTGCTGTTGGGATTCAGAGTCATTGGGCTGGACAATGTATTGGTAAGGTATCAAGTCCTTCTTGACAAATGGAAGAGAGAGGTTTAGAGCAGAGCTTTTCAAAATGCTCCAGGCCTAAGGGATTGACTGAGAGACAGCAATGACTTTTGTGACACAGAAAATCGGCAAATGTAGTTCCTTCCTCCCTCCAAACATGTATCCATGTATTAAAGTCCATGAAAGGACATATGATCCCAGAATCCAGCTTAACATGAGGGTGGCGTTCCCCTGATATCCTCTGAGGATTCCTCCTTACCATCCCTTGGGAACACATAGGTTCTTTCTGAGATTCTTGAACTCAAATGATCTGTAAGACCCTTTCTCACTATACTTTAGCTATTATTTATTTTTTATGTTTTGTCAGAGAGAGAGAGAGGATTTCTGTTGATGTTCAGTGACTTCCTAGACAAAGATTGATGGGACATGAAATATTCTAACAGTCTAAGGATTCATGATTGAGTCATCAGTCACTCTGCTTCATCTAAAGGTGCTTTCCAGTATTATAGTTTGTGATTCTAAGATTCTAATGAGGAACCATGGACAATTAGTAAGAGCTAGTTCCAGGACAGGCTCTAGAAACTACAGGGAAACCCTGTCTCGAAAAACCAAAAAAAAAAAAAAAAAAAAAGTGAATTGTATTCTATAACCTTCTAAAAGGCCCTGTATTACTTCATATGCCTAGAAAGATGCCTCTCTAAGTTCTTCATGAAACACAGAAAAATTTATTTATACAGAATGGAGACATTTGAAACATCTTGAGCATTACAGAGAATTCTTTTGGGGAAAAATCATGCTCCTTTTATTTTTAAGATGAAAAATATTAAAGTGTGTGTGTATATGTGTGTGTGCACATGTGCATGCATGAATGCAAGTTCCTGAGGAGGCCAGAAGGGGGCAGCAGATCTCCTGGAGCTGGAGTTACAGTGGTAATGAGACCTCAGGCAGGGGGTTAGGAAACAAACTTGGATTCTCTCCAAGAGCAGAATGTGTTCAGTCAGCTGCCCATCCGTTTTTTAAAAAATCATGTAGGACATTTGAATGAGTTAAATTTTAAGCTCTGGTTTGGTACAGGTCGGCATAGGCATTGAATCATCGGATTATTCTTAAGAGTGTTTAATCATAATGGATGTTATTGGTTTTATTTATTACTATAGAATGCATTTCCTCCTTGAACACCTATACCTTTAATTTAGACAAACCAAAAGGGCAGAGTGTGCATGGCAAGGAGGGTAACCTTTTATCTAAAAATGGCATCCTCATGACATGTCGCTTCCCTCATTGATCAAAGCAGTTAGAATATACATATTTATAAGAATTCCTCCCGTCAACTCTAAATATTAAAACCAAGCACGACATGTTTTGCTCAGACTCACAGAAGTGGGGCACGTCTTCCCTCACTCTCTGGCGGCTCTCTGTCGAGTGCAGAGGGCTGGGAAATACTCTCAGCCCCCACAAGGTGGCATGGCCTTCTTGTTCAGCACCTTTGTGGTGACTTCCATTTCTTCTGCTGTAATTTTTGATTTGACTTCTTTATTAGGTTTTTATTTGACGCCTTTGGCTTTCTGGTTTTAGTTTCCTTCCTTGAAGCCCAGCAATAGGACTAGAACTTCTGGAAGGTGTCACCTACAGAACTGCAAAACTCACCCTGGGCTAAGATGCAGTTTTCTTCCTAAGTCAGCTCTAGGAAAGGCATGGCTGACTATAGTCATCCATGTTGTCTTCTGCTTCATACACCACCTGTGATTTCTGAAGATGGCATGAGAGGAAAGAGGAAGTAGACAAGTATGTGAGAACAACAGAATGATGCCCACACGTTTTTCACATGTGTGACAAGGGTTTACTGTTTGCTAACTGAAGACGGTGAGTAAAATCACAAAATCTCTTATGAACCAGCAGGCACAGAAGGTGAACGGGATAAATGAGATGACTGAAGACGGGATGCCTGAGGTGATGCACACTGAGAAATAAGGCGGAATGACGACAGCCCAGTGACTAGGAGTGCACACCTCTCTTGTGGGAGATCCAAGTTCTGCTCCCAGCACTCACATTAGGTGTCTCACAGCCATCTGTAACTCCAGCTCCAGGGAACTCTGATGCCCTCTTCTGGCCCCCACAGGTACCCACACTCATGTGCGCATACCCACTCATATACACATAATTAAAAAATAAAAAATCTTAAGGAGGAGAGAAATAAGGCTGAGAGATAGGAAAGAAGACTCTTGGAAGCATCAGAGAGAGGGTTAGCTGTGAGGATAGCTGTGTGTAGGTTAATGAAGGAAAGCTTATTTCAGATGAGGGACTGTGCTGGTTGTGAATGTTTGTGGGGAGCACTATGCTATGTGGGGAGCATTGTACTGTATGGGGAGCTCCGTGCTGTGTAGGGAGCACCATGCTGTGTGTAGGGAGCACCCCTATGCTGTGTGGGGAGCACCCCTATGCTGTGTGTGTGGAGCACCGTGCTGCATGGGGAACAACCCCTGTGCAGTGAGGACAGGAAAGAAGTATAGGAGCTCCAGAGTGAGACCACAGGGTTATTTTTATGTGTTCAATGCAGAGTCTTAGGCAAAGCCAGGACATTTCAAGAGGGGCATGGCACTCCTCATGGGGAGCTGGGGAGGAACTGGCAGGGGAAGGAAATTTACGTAGCACCAAGTAGGGAGAAAGGGGCTCCTTTTGTGTAGAAGTGCTGGAGTAGAGCCACAGAGGTGATACGGTGTATCCCGTGTCAAGCTAGAAGGGAAGAGGCCTCGGAGACCTGCACTGGTGTGTGCAGAGTATTTGGCCTGCACTTAGGAGGAAAACCTGATTCCCTCTCTCCTTCCTTCCCTCCCTTTCTCCCTTCATTCCTTCTTTCCTTTCCCTTTCTTTCCCTTCCTCCTCCTCTTCTCCTCCCTCCCTTCCTCCCTCCCTCCTTCCCTTCCTTTCCTTCCTTTTTTCATTCCCTCCCTCCTCTCTCTCTCTCTCTCTCTCTCTCTCTCTCTCTCTCTCTCTCTCTCTCTCTCTCTCTCAGCCCTGGAGTTCAAACCAGGATGTCATACATGTCCAGCAAACACTCTACTGCTGAGTTAAAGCCTAGCCCGGAACACAGTGATTTTACCAGAATAACTCAGGGTAGGAAGAGAAGTCCAGAGTCTTGATATACATCATGAAAGAAAATTAGCAGATAGTGTGTGTACGGGCTAGTAGTAATTTGTAATGTGGATCTGTCTTCTAAATAAATGTGTTTCTTCTTGGGATAGTTTGTCTTCATTGTCAGAGTGATTGGTTTAAAACCATCTAGATTTGTAAGTAAACTTCTGGGTGTGATGGTGATGCCCTTCCGGAGAACATGAACTAGGAGGCTGGGAGTCAGAAAACCACTGAACTCAGGTGCTCTTTGCTTCCTGGTCAGCACGGAAGCACGTGTCCTGCCTCACCCCTTCCTCCTCATCTTAATGGGATGAATTCTCTGAGACCAGGAGCCAAGCACATCCTTGGTTCTCTGTAGTCTTCCTGCCACCCGTTGTGGCATCTGGAGAGGCTGGCCAGCACACTTCTTACAGGGGTTATGACGTTTTGATGTTTGGACATCCAAAAGTAGTGCTAGTCAAAGTTTGGGCCATCTGTACTTTCTAGATCAGACCTCCCGTGGTGGCCCTCAGGATGAAAGGTCTACCTTGGAATGCAGGCACTTTCTGAAATCTGAGACTGCCCAGTGGATAGTTTAAATCTCCGATGAGGGCTCTCCATGGACAGGGGCCAAATGGCTGTATCTGATGGCCTTTTAAACTTTGCTTCTTAATTTGTCTATTTCTTTTGAGGCAGAGTCTCACTGTGTAGCTCTGGCTGGACCAAAATTTGCTATATAGACCAGGCTGATGTCAAACTGATAGAGCTCTACCTGCCTGTTTTCTAAGTGCTGGGGGTAAAGGCATACTACCCTTTTTTAGATTTTAAACCTTTAGTGGGTCAGATAAGAAGGAACATGGGAAATATCTTTTGATTATTTTGTAGAAAATAGAATCTGACATTTTAAACAATAATCACTTAGGCTCTAAGTGAATAGTTCCCATAGCCACATCGCCTGGTAGACATCTCTTAAAAACTAAGCAAGACAGGAGCTTCAAATCTCATTATGCATATATGCACACATATATTGTGTCAAGGACACAATTCTGTCTTTAGTTTAAACTGTGTTTTGAATTTCAAAGGACCCACGTTTTCCAAAGCACCACGTTTATGATAAAACAATTAGATGTATTGTATGGAATGTTAATTTCTGTTCTCTCTCAGGAGAGTCAGAATGCCCACCATCTCATAGGTCTTCCTCTTTGCCCCAAATGATAAATCACTTCTGTTCTGTTTATTTCCTTCTGAATGTCAGTCACCACCACTTAAGGGAATTATTTTGTTCACAGCTCTGAGCATGTTAGAGCATATTTGGGGATGAAGTATAGGATAGGTTCAGGTTTCTGTCCCAACTTCTGTGGACTATCTAGAGTACTGAAGCCCTTTTTTAAAATTGCAAATATTTATTTTATATATGTGTATATGTGAGAGTATATCTGTGAACCACAGGCCAGAGGTCAGAAGAGGGTGTCAGATCCCCTGGAACTGGACACAGGTAGTGTGAGCAGCCACCTGGATGCTGGGAGTCAAACGTGGGTCCTTTGTAAAAGCAGCAAGCATTCTGAACTGCTGAGCCATCTCTCCAGCTCCTGGAGCAATTCCTTTGTTTTGTTTCTCTGGAGCCGAGGAGCAAAATCAGGGCCCTGTGTTTGTGAGGCAACTTCTCTACCAGAGTTAAGTCCCCAATCCACTAAAGCAGTTCTGCAACTGTGGCCATTAGGGCTGCCTGAGTGGAGGAGGGCGCGCTGTGCAAACAATGACAGGAGGGGACGCTGTGCAAACAGTGACTGACAGGAGTAGGAGGCTGCAGTGATCACAATTTAATTCAAAATCAAACACACATGAACCAACAGGTGTTTCTAGACAATTGCCTGTGTTATAACACATGACTTCACAGAAGCCTTGCTTCTAAATGCAGATCAAGTGTACTTTTCCTGCATGCCATGCAGTGCCAACGGGCACCATTCTCTTGCCCTGCACGCCATGCAGTGCCAATGGGCACCACTCTCTTGCCCTGCATGCCATGCAGTGCCAGTTGGTGCCACTCAGCTTAGAACACAGCTCATGCGCCAGACTATTACATGCTTTGAATCATAGTGTTTTTACTTTTTCATTTTTATTTTTCAACTTTATATCTTTATTGTAGGAAAGTTTTATCTCCATGTATGTCTGTTTGCCGTATCTGTGCCTGGTCACTGTGGAGGTCAGAAGAGGGCACCAGATCCTCTGGAACAGGAGTGCTAATTGGTTGTGATCCATTGTGTGAGCGCTGGGAATCGAACCTATGCCTTCTGCAAGCGCAGCCAATGCTCTTAACCACCTCTCCAGTCTCACCAGCCCACGGCAGTGCTTTTATTGAATGTACAAACCTTATGCTCTTATAGAAATGTAATGGTTTATAAAAAACAGTGACTTCAATATTCTCTGTTCTGCACCCCCTCCCTCTCCTTCAGCTCTGCTTCTCTCCTGCCTTCCCTCCTCTCTCCTTCTTTCTCTGCTCAAGTCTTCATGGGGAAATAGATTTTCTTGTCCACATCCATTGTATCCTGCCATGCTGCTTGGCTCCATCACAGATCCAGAGATATGGAGCCAAGTGACCATGGCCTGCAGTGTCCAAACCTGCAAGCCACAATACATCATTTTCCCTTTATTTCGACTTTCTTGGGTTGGTACAGTTGTAGTAAGCTGCCCAGAGAACATTTTCTGCCCTGACATGCACACCAGGGCCACACACATCTTTCCTGGGAAAGTCTAGGAGAAAACACAGCAGGGGAGCCAGGGCTCCTGTGACCTTTGTCTATGGTTATAGTTTTTCAGGGGCGAGGCAGAAGTCCCCACCAGCTTGGCCAAGGAAACTACTATAGGAATGGAGCCTCTGAGGCCTCCTGGACCACACAGTATCAGGAGGCTTATAGTCCCTCTGCATGCTTCTAGGGATGATAGCCTTTCTGGTCTCTTCTAGCTTAGTGGTTAGTTATGTCCTGGGCGTGTGGCTCCTTCCTCTGTCTCACAAACCATATCACCCCAGTCTCGGATTCTTTTGTTTCTCCTCCGTTTTTCTGACCTTCCTGCCTCCCTTGTATATAGTAGCTTAGGGCTGCAGCAGCCCTTCCCAGCTAATGCAGTGCTGTGTCTCCATCTTTGTAAATTTAGTCCCATCTGCAAAATTTCTAACTTGGGTGTCAACCTCACTGGAGATCATTAATCTGTCTAAGAAATTGTTCTTGTGGTCTTTTTAGGGAAAATTACTGGAACCCACAGAATTTAGGCCTTCTGACTTCTGGGCTATGGTTTTTCATTAAAAGAATAATTTTTACTAAAGGAGAAGTGTTCAAAAAGCATTATCACACCCAGGTTTACAGTATAAAAAGACCACAAAAAGTTCTACAATCATACCAAGAAAGGGTATAGATGTTGGGGAGTTGACTCTCACTCTCTCTTTTTCTTTTTTAGCAAAGTGCTATCTGGATTCATGGGTAGAGCACAGATAATTTTCCCCACCTCCTCCTCCCTACCTTTTTGCCTGGTCTGTTCTGAAAGACCCTGACTTCCTCTGTGAGGGACTTATGCCTCTATGACATGTCTTTTCTCTACGAATTACACGGCGACCACTCTGCTCAAGTGACAATATTAAGACATTTGTTCAGCAGAGCTTCTCAGAGGACAGACAACAGCTTAATTAAGGAGTGTGTTATGGTTTGGATGTGAAATGTCCCCACAGGCTCATGCATCTGAACACCTGTTCCCAGCTGGCAGTTCTGTTGGGGGAGGCTGTGGAGCCTTTAGGCGGTGGAGCTTATCTGGAGGAAGTGGGTTGCTGGTGGGGCCGGCCTTGAGGTTTATGGCCTGACCCCGCTTCCTGCCTGCTGGTCAGTGGGGAGGTGAAGAGTCCCCGTCATCCCCTTCACTCCCTCAGCCGAGTGTCTTTCCTTATGGACCCTTTCAAACCGTGAAACCCAAGGAACCGTTCCTCATTTTAACTCACTTCCTTTGCCTCTGTGGTAAAGAAAGCAACTACTTCCGAAGTCATATGGTGATAACTAAAGGCATTTTCAGGAGAATGTGGGCTGTAGGTGGTTCTGAGTAGCAGAGGACCAGACTCCAGGGTAGACGTTCAGGGCACCTACTGGACATACACGGACAACGAGAATATTCTTAGCAACACTTCAGCTCACTCCTCCAGGTACTTCGGCTCCCACTCCACAGTCGAATGGAAATGAGGGGTGAGGTCCTGCGGTCTAAGGGGCACCTACACGACAATGAACCGGACACATGTCTTTCTGGAATCTTGGCGTCTGCCCTGCACACTGAAACCATCTCAGGTCTGACTCAACAATGTACCACCACTGAGTCACTGACCACTTCCTGGGTTTTCCCCCTCAAAGCCTTCACACCCAAGTTTGGCCTGCACCCCACCCTGCCAGAGGATGACTTCAGCAGGGCTCAGACGCTAAGGCCTGTACAGACTGCTATGTAATGGTCCCTGTGGGCACCAGGCTCCTATCCCTCGAGACGGAGATGGAAGAAGGTTTTGAACAAGAGCAATTATCTGGGAATTTTCTCAGGGTCGTTGGCGAGAACCATGCGACCTCGAAAGAAGACTTTCTTTGGCAAGGCAGGGTGGTTCGTGCCTCACAGGAAACTCAAACATGACTTCAGGATTAGCCAAAAGGGCACATGAGTGGCGCCGGGACCTAGCCGCTGACGTTTAGAGCAGAAATACAACGGGAGGTTGGGTGTTGTCGCTGGCAAAGGGTGGGCTTGCCCCAGTCTGAGAGAAGAAGCCCTGAGAGCCTTAGGCACTTATTTCCTTGGGTCTTCGCTGTGGGGGGAGCTGTTGTGCCGGCCCTTCTTCCACATCCCTCATTTTCTTCCTCTGCCAGCTCACTCTCTGTTCTTCCCCTTCTGAATATTTTTTCTCCTCAGAGCATCTCAAGCGCCTCATCACCAAATTCTTTGATCTAGGAACAATAGCAGCCGTTTGAATAGCAGAGGAGAAATTCTTGTTACATAATTTTACTTTCTCTCCAGACTTAGAACATATATCACCACGTCAGGAAAACGGAAAGTGGAGGGATTCCCATGGCCTGGCCACACCCTGACCTCCTTTCCCTGGCCTTTCTCCTTCACATAGTGTTTTTATTTCCACCCAATTTGGTCACACTCTTCTGAGACTAATTATGTACTGGCCTTGCAATCTTTACAAGATTTGCACATGACAAATTCTGATTTGCTTGTTAGGCAGGGAAGGCAATCTTCAAAACGAAGCTTCATAAATAACCAAAAGGAAGACTTTTACACTCAACAGTAAAGCTAATTTATACTCACAAAGATTTTTTTCCCCACCATGCATTATACAGTGTCAGGCATAATATTTTAATCCTTACACTTTAGCACACATCTCAGCCTTGCTGGCTTTGATTGACCTATGGTGTCTCTCTGCTTCTTCATGGGTTGTGTGACACAGAGGCTGCAGCATGTTACAGGCTGGAATGTGTTACTTTTCCAGCTCTCAAATCTCCCTCACTTCCTCTCTCTCTTCCCCCTCCCCCTCTCTCTTTCCTCCCTCTCTCCCTCTCTCTCTCATGATTGTATTTAATGGTTCCCAAACTTATACAACATTACTCTCTCTTCTCTTGCCTCCCCGTTCTCCATCAGTTGTGCAAAACTAACTTCACTCATTGCCAGGAAGCTCCAAGAGTGTTTACACCGAGAGGGGGACACACCAGTGATCTAAATATAGATGCCCCTCCCCAGGGTTCCCAGCAGTCACCCCGACGTCTGATCAATAGGTGACTTACCAGGTGAGGATGTGCCCCTGCCAACAAGTTAGAGAGAGATGCCCTCTCTAGAAATAGTTCAGTTACTAATTAGCATGTGACCTTGAGGAAATGACATGACCTTCAACAGAATATTATCTCTCTTCTTACCTGTTTCTTAGGTTATAAAGAGAGGAGATAGGGTAGTGTATACAAAAATAGTTTGAACACTTTGATCTCTTATGCAGACAACCTTGAAGGTCAACTGTGTCCAAGTTTGTAAAGTTACTTTAGGCTGAAAAAAACATTTCTCGAGCTTAAGTATATCAGAGGTAAAACTTATTTTTCTTTTTCCTTTTTCTTTTTTGAGTCGGAGCTTAACGAAGCTCAGGCTGGCCTCAAACTCACTATGTAGTTGAGAGTGGCTTTAAACTCTTAATCTCCTGCTTTTACCTCCCAAGTACTGGGATTACAGGCATGTGCTACCAGGCCCAGAAGGAGCTATTTTTAAAATGTATTAATTGATGTTGAAGACAAAGAATCCTAAGCTATGTGTCTTGGGCACAGGCAAGGAATTCCTTCGCTTTCCATCCGCCTGTTTTGTGTCCTCAGACTCAGCCACTTTCCTCTCATGAAACCTCTGCTTCTCTCCTTCAGAAGCTTGAATGGGACAGGGTTGAGCTTGGCATCCGATTTTCTGCACACATACCCTGTTTCCTGCACACATACCCTGTTTCCTGCACACATACCCTGTTTCCTGCACACATACCCTGTTTCCTGCACACATACCCTGTTTCCTGCACACATTCCCTGTTTCCTGCACACATACCCTGTTTCCTGCACACATACCCTGTTTCCTGCACACATACCCTGTTTCCTGCACACATACCCTGTTTCCTGCACACATACCCTGTTTCCTGCACACATACCCTGTTTCCTGCACACACACCCTGTTTCCTGCACACATACCCTGTTTCCTGCACACATACCCTGTTTCACCTTTGTTCATCACCGGCGCCAAGTGGAGCCGGCCCTGGGTTTTGACTCAGTGATGGGAATGCTATTTACGAAGAAGACTAATCCTGGGATTCTTTTGTTTGCCTTCGTACAATTGATTCACTAGTAGTGTAAACTCCATTTATTACAATAATCAGTGTAGACATCAGCGTAAGGAAACAGGGCTCGCCAGCTAGTGTTGTAGGGGAGCATAAAGCTGGTTCCCCTCTGCTGTGCGGCATCCTGACGCTCTGAAGAGAGTGAGGCTCTGCTTCCTCCTCGCACGTTTGTATGAGCTCTTTCCAGAAGAGATGACAGGACCTGGTGATAAAGGGCAGGGCTGGAGAGCCCAGGTGTTCTGAAGAGGCCACACCATGCTCTGATGAACTGATTCCTCTCCGTGCTTGGGAGGACAGCTCTACTCGAAGGCCTCCCAAGACACAGCTGCCGCTGGCTGCCGAGCCATAGCGATGTGGAGGGATGCCTAAAACCCTCAGCGGAGAGGTACTCAGGACCACCTGAGCCGCCTGGGTGGCTCTTGGTGCTGGTGTGTCAGAGCTGCAGGCTGGCACACACACCTGCCAGCAAGCATGGACACCCTGCAAAGCAACCCAGGACCCCTTTTCTGAACCACACAAAAATCGTACAGCGTGAATTTCCTCCAGTGCTTTCTAGTCAGGAGACGGTGGCAAAAACACTTCTCAAGGGGTTAGGATTCCAAATGCCACTCGGATCCCGGCGCTCGCTGTGTCTCTTCCATGCTGTCTGTGTGTAGGTTCCCGCCATGTCTGAGCACGGAAGGGTTGGAATCAGAGCACAGGTGTTTTGGAAAACTCCCCTTTGCGGCAGAGAGGGGGCAGAGAATTGATGAAAACACAGATCAATCATTCAGTTGTAAAAAAACAGGATGGCGCGTTTGAGGCTTGTGTCCAGCTGTGTCCCTCAACTTTTCATGGCTGAAGTTCGGGAAGAAGGGATGATGATACCCTGAGCTGAAAATTTAATTCCTACTTTTTGTTTGCTTGCTTTTCTAGGGCCTGGGGGTGGGAGGAGTCAGAGCCAAGGTCCTCTGCCAGGCTCCACGGTTAAGCCACACTCACTCCAGCCTGACCGACGGTTCAAATGGAAGAGCCTGGGTGTGGAAGCGGCTGAAGCGGCCTTTGCCATCAGAGTCTCCAGGCTCCACCCCACTGCCTCTGTTGCCTGGGAGCCTGGAACCCCAGGCAGGTCGGTGTCTTGTGGCTGAAGCCATCGTTGACTGTCGGCTGAGGGCAGTTCTGGGGTGTCGTCCCTTAGAGGGCTCTGAGTTGAAGAATCTTCGCATGTCAGAAACCTTCGGGACAGCTGAGCAGGAGTCATGGCCACGGTTTTATAGTAATTTATCTTGGCCCTAACGCTACCAGCTCTCCTAAGCTCTGGACTTGTTTTCTTCCTCGACTTTTAATTTTTTTCCTTCTCTTCTCTCTCCCCTTCCCTTCTTTTTGTTTTCTACATAGCCAAGACAGGTCTGAACTCACTCTGTACCTCAGGCTGGCCTAGAACTCACTCTATAGCCCAGGCTGGCATAGAACTCACTCTGTAGCTCAGGCTGGCATAGAACCTACTCTGTACCCCAGGCTGACCTGGGCTCACTCTGTAGCCCAGGCTGACCTAGGCTCACTCTGTAGCCTAGGCTTGCCTGAACTCACACTGTAGCCCAGGCTGACCTGGGCTCACTCTGTAGCCCAGGCTGTTCTGTGCTCACTCTGTAGCCCAGGCTGGTCTGGGTTCACTCTGTAGCCCAGGCTGGTCTGGGTTCACTCTGTAGCCCAGGCTGGCCTGGAGCTTATGCTCCCCACTCAGCCTGCTTCAGCAGCCCAGGCTGAGCTCCTGAGGCTTCCTTTCCTGTGAACTCCTCTCCTTCACCCTGATCTGTGACTCCTGGTTTTTCCCAGCATTCCCAGTAGGACCTGTTTTCCCGTGATTGTTACTTCATGCTGGTACAGTGTTCAGTCTGTCTCCTGAGCAGTGTGTAGTGGCAGCCATCTTTTTTTCCTACCCTTTCTTCTTGGAGGCCACAGTGCCATCTTCACAGATATTAATTACTGGACAAGGCAGACGGTGCACAGCCAGTGACACCAGTCAGAGGCAGGCACACAGGACCAGGGCCCGGAAGCCAAGGTGCCCTTCCCTCTCCTCCCTCCCAAGGCGATCACTAAAGTCCCCGACAGAACCCAGGACAAGGAAGTGATGGCGCTGACACAGAGCTTAAGTAACAGAAGGAACTAACTTGTGGAGTCCGGGGTGGTGTCAGCTGGGTTGTGAGCTCTGCTTCCTGCACCAGCAGGAATCCCTATGGCACCTTGGCAGGAGCTGGAGTCAGAAAAGGTCTTTCCAGCAGCCCAGAAAGGGAAGCACGGGGAGCTTTCAGAAGGCCTGTGGGAGGAGCCGCCTTCTGAGAGAGGGACTGGCGGTGCACAGCAGGCTGGCTCATCTTCAGAGGGTTCTCAGGCCTGATCTCCAGCAGGTGCCCTCTACTGCCTGCCACCTTTGGAGGCCGATAGTGGGGTGGCTACAATCTAGCTTCCCAGGACTCCCAGGGTGAAGAGAGGGTGTGAGGGACAATCTGAGGATGTCTGAGCCCCTTCATCACTGAAGTACACCTGGCGCTATCAACGTGATAAGGGCAAAGCCCCTATGACCCAGGGATGCTTGGTTGCTGGTGTATATCATTAAAAAATAAAATAGGGAGATGAGAACAGGAGGGAACGGGATGGCTGAGAGGGGAGAGGGACAGAGTGGGAGAGTAATCGAAGAGAGATCTTGATAGAGAGAGCCACTATGGGGGTAGGGAGAAACTTGGTGCTAGGGAAATTCCCAAGAATCCATAAGGATGAGCCCAGCTAGGACTCAAAGCAACAGCAGAGAGGATACCTGATCTGGCCTTCTCCTGTAATCAGATTGGTGAATACCCCAACTATTAACATAGAACCTTCTTCTGGTAATCGATGGAACCAGATGCAGAGATCCACAACCAAGCAATGGGCTGAGCTCCAGGAATCCAATTGGGGAGAGGAAGGGGAGAATATATGAGCAAGGGAGTTCAAGATCATGATGGAGAGATCTATAGAGACAGCTGAACTGAGCTTGTGGAAACTCAGGAACTCTAGACCGACAGCTGTGGAGCCTCCATGGGACCAAACTAGGCCCTCCATATGTGGGAGACAGTTGTGTAGCTTGGACTATTTGAGGGGCCCCTGGCAGCAGGACCAGGATCTATCCCTGGTGCATGAGCTAGCTTGGTGGAGTTCATTCCCTATGATGGGATACCATGCTCAGCCTTAATGCAAGAGGGAGAGGCTTGGTCCTGTTGCAGCTTAATGTATCAGACTTTGTTGATTTCTCATGGGAGCCTTTACCTGTTGGGAGGAGTGGATGGTGGGAGGGGGTGGAGAGAAGGGGAGCAGGAGAAAGGGTGGGAGGGAAAACTGGGGTTGGGATATAAAATAAAATTAACAAAATAAGAACTAAAAAATCAAAAATAAAACTAAATAGGGAATTGCACTCTGTGGGCACATGGAGATCCGAGAGAGCAGAGACAAGGTGGGGAGTATTGTCACTAAAGGGTTTCTCCCAGGAAGTATGTCCTTAGGTGAGCAGGAGGAAGGTCAAGGCGGAAGATGTGCAGGCTGGCAGAGAAGCCAATGGGAGGCAAAGGCTAGACAGGAGACTCACTTGATCTGGAGCACTGGGCAGAGAGGAGGCATGGCTAGAGGGAAGTGGGAAGGGGGACAGATCCTGGACAGAGATTTTGGGAGCTGGGACTTTATAGGCCACTGAGAGGAATATGCCTATTTTCAGAAGGCAAAAGATGCAGCCAGATGCCACTCAATGCTAGCTGTCGGCGCGAGGTGCTGTCCTCTCTGGTGTGAGAGGGGTAAGGTTGGGGCTCACATTTAAATAAGGTGCTCAGCATGAGGGGTGTGTGCTCTTAACCACGGAGCCATTTCTCCTTCTACACATGTGCTCTCTCTAGAAGGCCCCATATGGTTTTTGTGTTGTAAAGATCCAAGAGGAGTGTCAGATGAAATGCTATTTAGAGAAATTGGTAAATTATGAAGAGACATTCAGCATTTATTTCCTGTGTACGCGAACATACTGATCAGGCAAGTAAATTCTTACATGCCTAGTCATAGCCAGTCTACATATGAATGCAGGGAACCATTAAAATATTTACTAAAGAACTGAGTCATAGAGGCACACGGGTTATCTTGGTACCCAGGAAACAGAAGCAGGCAGATCTCTATGAGTTGGAGGCTAGCCTGGTCTACATAGTAAGTTTCTTTTTCCAATGAGATCAGAAAGAATGTCCTGCAAACCCTGTAAAGAAGGGGTACAAATGTGTGACACAGGCTGTCTATCCTGAGTCACCAAGATTAGATGACATAGTTCATATTGCAAGCCTGGAAGCACTGAGGAACCCAGTAGTGTGTGTGTGTGTGTGTGTGTGTGTGTGTGTGTGTGTGTGTGTGTGTGGTGATGGTCACAGGAGACATGTGCTAGAAACATAAAGACAGAGCCTAGGAGAGACAATTTCTTGGTACGTTTTTAGGAGTTGTCTTAACAACCCTTAAAGATAGCAAACTTGCCTTTAATGCTCATGACATCAGGACAGGGTAGGTGTCGTTTTATCCTGGTTTTCTTGGTAGAAACAGAGGAGTTCAACTCACTCTCTGTGTGTGCCGTGCAACTGTCCCCAGCATAGCCAGCAGAGATGAACACCCAGCCCTGGGGTCAAGCAGATCCTCAAATCCATTGAGCTTTGGGGGACACTGTGTGGCTGAGTGTGGTTGACAGAGTTCATGTAGCATCTCCAGATACCAGAATTCTGTCATCAGGGCAGCTAGAGATGCACAGAATTAAATACAGTTTTTCCATTTGGTTCTCTCCATGGGCAGGACGGGTAGTCAGTCACTGGATCATATTGTCACTGTGATGTGAACGTGGTCTGGACTTCAACAATCCAGAAACTGGTATTTCTTCTTGTTTTCTGTTTTACACTTATTTCTTGACTTTGTGTGTGTATCTGCCCTGGTGTGCATGTAGATGTCGAAGTGCCACATGTGAGAATCTGTCCTCTTTCACCAAATGTATTCTGGGGACTAAACTGATGTCATCAGTTTTGGCTGCAAGCCTCTCCACCAGCTTGTTAGTTCAAAAGCTGCTGGTTTGTGTGATAAGTCTAGGCTCCATAGCTGTTGATATGAATTTTGTTTCCCTTCAAGCTATACTGTATTGATTGATGATTTTCCTTGTTTTTGTGACCAGATATCTAGCAAGGAGCAACATGAGAGAGAAGAGTTTGTTTTGGCTCCTGACTTGAGGATTCAGGCCACCATGGTAGAGAAGTCGGGGTGTGTAGTGATGAGCTGTGGGCTGCATTCCCACTGCCCTGCTTTCGGCCTCCTGACTAGCTTATGCCCCAAAATAATTACACAGAAACTGTATTCTTTTATACACTGCCTGGCCCATTATTTCTAGCCTCTTATTGTCTAATTCTCACATCTTGCTTTAACCCATTTCTAATAATCTGTGTAGCACCATGAAGTGGTGCCTTACCGTTTAGTTTCTAGTGTGTGTCCATCTTGGGCTGGAGCTTCATCGCATCTGGCATCTCTCTCTGAGGAGAGGCACGGCCGTCTGCCTAACTTAGGAGAGGGGTGGCATCTGACTGAGCCATCTACCTCACTTCCTTCTTCCTGTTCTGTCTACTCCACCCACCTAAGGGCCGGTCTATCAGATGGGCCAGGCAGTTTCTTTATTAATTATCCAATGAAATCATCAGATAGATAGAAGACACACCTACATCATTTCCCCTTTTTCTGTTTAAACAAAAAAGAAAAGCTTTCACTTTAACATAGTAAAATTACATATAACAAAACAGTTATCATGCAAAAATTACAGTTACAATATTTATATCTACTTTATCTTTTATCATAACAAAGGAAAACAACTATAACTATCTATCTATTCTTCAGCTCCATCAAAGACTCCAGAAGAACACAATATTACCTAAGTAAATAAGAAATATGCAATTTCCATATAACTCTAGAAATGATAGAGACATCTCGCTGCCTGGACAGTCACCCAAAGTTCTTTTGTATTGTTGGGGCATCTATCTTCAGCCTATAGGCCCACAGTATCCAGAGACATTTCCATGAAGCAGGAAATTTCAAAGGCAGTTCAGTCAGTATCTGCTGTGTCCTTCAGAATGTCTCGCAGACTCTTTCTTGAATCAGGAACCCCGAAAGCTCATCTCACATTTAGGCAAGTTCAGCAGTCCTCTCTCTAAGGGTTCTCTGTGTCCAGTTTATGCAATAGTCCAGGCAAGAGCAGTTTCTTGCCCAAATGGCTATCAAACTCAATAAGGAGCCTCTTCGATGCCCATCTTCCTCTTGAAGTAGATTGGTGCTGCCAGGAGCAGACATGTCTCATTGTCATGAAAAGTCCTAAGTTATTAAGACATTTAAAATGCAATATTCTGTAGTCTTTGGAAGATAGGAAGTATGCCTATCTAACTGAAATATATCTCTATATATCTAGAAAATCTAACTAACATGACTACAAGCTTAACTATTATCAATGATTATTCATTAACAACCTATATTTCTGAATTATACATTACATTTTTAAATGAACTACACAATCACGATACCTTAATAAGATCAGACATACATATACATATAACAAAATTGACCTTAAAATCCATACCAATGCAAATTATTCATACCTATATCATATCCCCCTTTAAATGTAAAAGAACATTTATAAACAATATTTGGGAACATGGGCGCAGTTATTTCTCTCCAAACTGCTTCCTGCTGAATGGGGGCGCTGTTAATCCAATCTTCTATGGTGTAAAGGGTGTGCCAGGTTCATCTCAGTCATCAGTTGGGTGAAGTAATTTTCTGAAGGTGTTCACAGCAACCTTTCAGGAGGGCGTGGTCTATCATACCATATTGGGATAGAAGCAATCCACAGAGTCTCATTTTCTGTAAAAACAAAAGAAGAATCTCTTTTCCAAAGTATCATATCCTTAGATCCAAATTCTGAAGTCAAGGTATTTTCAAAATATCTATCTTGGATTAGTTCAGCAGCATTTGTAAACAAATATCTTCTAGCAACTGTTGCTCCTTCCTCAGCATTCAAACAATTCAAAAAGAGCATAATAGCATACAGTATCAAGATTCTCTGTGTATTTTCCATCTTTGTGCAGCTTTATTTTAACCTCTATTTCGTTTATTTTTACTTTTATTTTTTGAGACAGGTTCTCTGTATATCTTGGTCCTGGAATAACTCTGTAGACCAGGCTGTCCTTGAACTCAGAGGTCTATTTGCCTCAGCCTCCCCAGTGCAGGGGATTAAAGGTGTGTGCTACAACACCTTGAACTCACAGAGATCTTTCCGTCTCTGCCTCCCAGGCATTTGGATTAAAGGTGTGTCCTGCCACACCTTGAAGTCACAGAGGTCAATCTACCTCTGCCTCCCAAGTGTTGGGATTAAAGGTGTATACCACCACAACAAACTACTTCCTTTTTCTTTCTTTCTTTCTCTTTTTTTTTAACTGTAAGAACTTTAACTTTTAGCCTGCATGTATTTTTAACTCACTGCAAACCATTTAGAGGTTTTCTTTGTCTTTGAATCTCTCTTTACTGTATATCTCTCTTTTTCTGACCACACAAGTCTTTAATTTACCAAGCAATATAGGTAGGATTAAAGCCGTGGCTTTGACAGCTAGATCCAGCCCATTCCTTAGCTTTCCAGCCTCATGGCAGAGGTACCGGCTGTAGACATGTTTATCACCACAACTCTGTGGCGGTTCAAGGTCCCTGCCAGCAAGCAAGCTGCAACAGTGTTAAACAACACTCAAAAGCTCCATAGTCAGGACCGCCTGCTTGAAAGAGTCAGAGTTTGCCCTGGCAGAACAGACCAGAACGCCAGCATTTTAAAACAGCACAACTTTTTTCCTGCTACAGCTGAAAACCGAAAACACACGTTCAACTTTTCATCAACACCATTTAAGTGTTTTGTGGAAGGACCTCTTAATGAGCTGCAGGGTTTTGCAGCTGAAGCTGAGTCAGGAAGCCTCTCTTAGATGAGAGCACTTGCTCAGACCCGAGAAATTGCTGTTATCAAGAAAACATGCTTTACTCTATTCTTTCCCAAGCTTTCTCAGGTTTTCTGTGGATTCAGTTATCCACGTGGGCGCCATTCTGTAGTGAGGGGCTGCGGGTAGGCCTGCTTTTCATCCTGCCCGGCTCCTGGCCACCGGCTAGCTTATGCCCCGAAATAACATCACACAAATTGTATTCTTTTAACTGTTTTGTTATATGTAATTTTACTATGTTAAAGTGAAAGCTTTTCTTTTTTGTTTAAACAGAAAAAGGGGAAATGATGTAGGTGTGTCTTCTATCTATCTGATGATTTCATTGGATAATTAATAAAGAAACTGCCTGGCCTATTTGATAGACCGCCCCTTAGGTGGGTGGAGTAGACAGAACAGGAAGAGGAAGTGAGGTAGAAGGATCAGTAAGATGCCACACCTCTCCTAAGTTAGGCAGACGGCCGTGCCTCTCCTCAGAGAGAGAAGCCAGATGCGAGAAAAATTGCAAGCCCTATAAACATCCAAGTTATGGGAATATCATATGTATCCTGTAATATTTCTACCATAGTATAATTAAATAGATTGCAGAAGCTTTCAACGGTGATATGGTCAGACATTTTTTTTTTTTTTTTTAATCAAAAGAAATTTTACCTGAAATGACCGTTCCCTGCCAGTAGGTCGCTAGGGCAATAACCGCTCGGCCAAACCGAGTCTGCAGTACCAGCGGAGCTCGAATGTTGGGACTCCGGCAGTAACCACTAGTCTCCGGCAGGTCAGGGCCCAGGCCGAACTCAGCCGGGACTGGTGCTGCCTGAGGGGTTAGCGAGCTCGGACTGAGTCACCCGCGCGCACACACACACACACACACACACACACACGTCCTTTGCTCCGTACAAGCGGGGCTGGGACAGGCTAGTCTGGGAAACTGCTCTGAAGCAATCAAGAGCCCAAGGCCGAATCCCTGCCACGCAGTGTGGGAACTGGAGCTGAAGGCTCCCAAATGCCCTAGTTGGACGCCAAAGGGGTGAAGGAAGTAACTCACACACTCCTGCCTGGGCTAATGAGGAAACACAGCAGGGACAGGAAGTGGATCCCAGCTGTGAGCATCATGGCCCATTCCTGGGGACCCACTTCCTTCAGTGAGACCTCCCCTCCTAAAGATTCTTCAGTCCTGCCAAATAACATCGCCAACTGTGACCAAGACTTCAAACGTGTGGAGGGGACACTTCACACCCAGGTCACACCGTATGTTAAGTCAGCTCTCCTGGCGACTCACTGGGGCTTCTACCAGGACATGGGATAAGAAATGTTTCTTCTCTTATCACCTCTCATGGCCTTATTTGAATAAGCCTCTCACGGTGGCCTTGAGTTTCCACATTGCTTCTGCTCTCCTCAAAGACATTTGAGGGAGATCCAAGAACAATGTCCCTCTCAGTGCCCAGAATTTTCAACTCGGCAGCAAATCTATCCAGGCCACTTGCAGAATGTCCTGCAAGGTGACTTAAAGGTGGCTTCCAAAGTGGGGCATTGAGTCTAAGAGCATCACACATAGACACGCCCCTTCTGTGGGCCCTCATTTTGGCCCGTGCTTTCCCATTGGCAGAGAGATAGCTCTGTGAGGGAAAGCCTTTCTTGTGGTCGGAAGTGGAGAGCTGGGTTAATAATTAACTTGACTTTATGTAGACATCATTTTACTCTAGAGTTAATCTCTTAGACAAGTGTTTCTACCACTCCAGAGTTTGTCAGCATGGTTGGGCTTCTCCACCTCCCTCCAAGATGATCTCTAACCATTCTTAAGTAAATAACTTAGGTTTTCATGGTCTCTAGGGAGATACAGTGCAAAAAATCTAACTACAGGAACTGGGGGGATGGATCAGTTAAATACTTGACATGTGAGCCTGACCCTCCGAGCTTGTTCCTCAGAACTCATGTGGAAAATCCAGGCTCCGTAGCAGGTGATTGGCATCCCAGAACCTGCGAGGCCGGACCTGTGGATCCTTGTGTTTGGTTTGTCAGGCTAGCCAAGTTAATGGGTTTCAGGGAGACCCTGCTTCAAAAGTGCCCAGGGAACAATACCCGAGGTTGTCCTGTAGCCTCTGTATGCTCCTGCACATATCTGCATTCGTACATATACAAACATGTACAACTGCCCTGACACACACACACACACACACACACACACACACACACACACACACACACAAGTACAGAAACAAGAACAAACATAGATTAAAGTACTCCTGATTATTGTGGACTGCTCATGCCCCAAATCGTGTGTTAGACAAGTTACACACACCACCTAATGGAATTCTTCTAACGCCCTCACTGCATGACAGAATCTGTGTCCACTAAGTCAGTCATTCTATGAAGATCTCCCTGGGGTCTATATGCGACATGGCAATCCAGGCCATGCAAATGTAGGTGTGACTGACCTTAAAGCATAGCCAAGGAAACAGATGATTGACAGGGACATCGATAGGGTCATTTGAGGCAGCAACATGTGGCAAAAAACAAGAATAATTAACCAGTTTAATTTGAGAAAGATGAACATTAAACAGAATGACCAGGGATGGCATCTTGAAGGTAGAGCCCTAAATGATAAGAAAAAGTCACTCACAAAAACATCTAAGAGAAGAAAATTCTAGAAGAAGAAAACAGTAAGCATGCTAGTTCTATGCTATGGCTATTGATAAATTAAGAGAAAAACAAAGGAAGCCAATATCTGGAGCATATCCAAGGACAGAGTGTTAGGTCAGGGTGAGCTCAGAGGGATTGCAATGCCTTATGGGCAATAGGAAGAGATTTAGATTATATCCTGAAGATCACAATGGAGGAGTAGCCTGTTCTGATCTATAATTTGAAAAGATAACTATGCAGAATGAACTGTAGGCATCCTGGATTATTAATGGGTTATAGTATTATTATCATGGTTTGGACAAAAGTCTTTCCAGATGACCCAGGTGGTAAACCTCCAGCCTGCGGTGCTGTTAGGAGTTGGTTGAACCTTTAGGATGGCCGGTTAGTGGCAGTTTGGGTCATTGTAGGGTGATTGTGGGGCCTCGTTTTCCAGCCATGATGTGGACAGCTTCGCTCCTGATGGAGGCAGGTCTTCTATCAATCTGTTGATTTCATTGATTAATTAATAAAGAAAACTGCTTGGCCTAATAGGTTAGAACATAGCTGGGTGGAGTAGACAGAACAGGAAGAAGGAAGTGAGGTAGATGGCTCAGTCAGATGCCACGCCTCTCCTAAGTTAGTCAGACTGCCATGCCTCTCCTCAGGGAGAGAGATGCGATGAAGCTCCAGCCCAAGATGGACTTACGCTAGAATCTTTCCGGTAAGACACCACTTCGTGGTACTACACAGATTATTAGAAATGGGTTAAAGCAAGATGTGAGTAAGAGGCTGAAAATAATGGGCCAGGCAGTATTTAAAAGAATACAATTTGTGTGTTATTATTTCAGGGTAAAGCTAACCAAGAGGGAGCCGGGCGGGACGAAAAGCAGGCCTGCCCGCCGAGCTCCACACTACACGCTCCACTCGCCTGCTTCACAGTACGGCCTCAGGGCGCCAGGACCAATCAATCATGAATTGGATCTTCTAAATCTGTGAGTGACGTTCTCTCTCTAAGTTGATTGGCTGATGAATTTGTTACAATAACACAAAGCATACTAACATGATCACTGAGTGTCTCAGTAGGAAGACCATGATGGCTTAGACCACTTACAAATGAAAATAGAAAAATTTTGGTATTCAGGACAGTTGCAAGGAGAGTTTGGTGTGCAAAACTGTTAGGGATTTGGGGCGATACGGGTGATAGTAACTGGAGAGAAATGGAGGTTGTTTCTTTTTCTAGTGTGACCAGTTAAGCTATGTCACAATAAAGAGGGCATTGGAGGCGGGGAAGATGGGGGTTGTCCGTTAGATAGGTATGGGTCAGGGAAAGTTTAGAGTTTTGTGTATTAGGCTTTCCGTAGATATATCCTGTTCATCAAACACTCATGGGTCAGAGATGGATGCGCACATGTGGACTTTATTATCATTTTGACTTGTGGTTGTAGCTTAAAGTCTTGGAATCTAATAATGCATTATGGCCAGCAATGTAGTAGAAGAAGACAAGAGAGACTGGCTGGAGTCCCAAGTCACTCTCATATTTAAAGGCTAGGAGCAAAGATCTCAGTGGGGGAATTAAAGGGAGGGGTAGATAAAGTAGCTGCAGGAGTGGGAAAGTACACTATCCAGAAGCCAAGACGTGACTGTGCTTCAAGAAGGAAAAAGTGCTGACCCATGTCAGGTGGTGCTGACCCATGGCCAGTAATGCTGATCCGTGTCAGGTGGTGCTGACCCATGGCGGGTGGTGCTAACCCATGGCCAGTGGTGCTGACCTGTGTCAGGTGGTGCTGACCCATGTCAGGTGGTGCTGACTCATGGCCGGTGATGCTGACCCATGGCCGGTGGTGATGACCCGTGGCAGCTGGTGATGACCCATGTCAGGTGGTGATGACCCGTGGCAGCTGGTGATGACCCATGTCAGGTGGTGATGACCCGTGTCAGGTGGTGATGACCCATGGCAGGTGGTGATGACTCATGGCAGTTGGTGATGACACGTGATGGCAAATCCAGAAAGAAATGAAAAGCAAGCAAACAGTGGTGTCCACCAAAGCAAGACTGAGGGGGATTAGGGGAATCATCTCAGGTTTTGAATCCAATTCAAGAATTGAACCCAGTGTACCTGGCTTCAAAGCTCAGTCTTACCTCTGTCCAGGAAAATGTTGCCGTGTCTACTTACTCTTCTATGAGTCAGCAAGGCCAGGTGGCACCAGAAAATCAATGAAATGGAAATGTTTTCTAATTCAGAGCTGTGAGACACTAACCAGACAGGTACTCTGGGGAAGAGTACGGCAGGAAAGGTAACGTCAGGTGACCAGAGCCCAACGTCGGCATCCCTCTGAGCCTTACCTGGGTATGGCTTTGCCACTCCCTTGGGGCTGGGTCATCGGGGTCCTTGACATGGCTATATCCATGACAACAATAACAGTCATGCAGGACGCCATTGCTCCCTCCACCTAAGTGGTAATTCACCATGCACACTGGTCGAAGGTTAGCGCCTCAGCAGCATTCGTACTCGAGGGTCCCATCAGTTTTCTGTCATCATAGTTTGATCTGTGTCTTCACATATAAGGATGCTCGAGGTCCTTATAGCAGCATAGCACTCATTTATATATGCATCTACAAAACCTTCCTTTCCTGCCCACTCACCTGCTCCTTTATCCGTATATATCCATACATATCTACCCACCCAGCCAAGCGTCGTCTATCTACAGATCTTTCCACGTATCCATTTACCATTCTTCTATGTATCCATCCATGCAAGCATCTTTCACGCATACATCAATCAAGCCCATCTAGCCTTCCATCCACACATCCATTCATATCCATCTACACATTCATTCACCCATTTTTTTTTTTTTTGAGACAAGGTTTCTCTTTAGCTTTGGAGCCTATCCCGGAACTAGCACTTTTAGAACAGGTTGACGTGGAACTCACAGAGACTCGCCTGCCTCTGCCTCCCAAGGGCTGGGATTAAAGGTGTGCAACTACCTCCTGGCTTTCACCCATTCTTTTAAGTATCCATCCATCCTTCCTGTTCATTGCCCATACATGTATCTACCCACTAATCCACAAATTCATCCTGCAGGAAACTGAGGCATTGAAGTTTTAGACAATTTGTCCTGGGGTCACACAGCTGTTAGATGCCTACATTTGGATTTGAACCCAGGCAAACTTTCCTCTGAGCCCTGTGCTTCAAATCTTCATACTAAGGGCATCTCATGTCACTGTACTGGGGTTGAACTTCCATATACAGGCAATGAAAATCTCATGTTACTTCAAATGTTCCCACTTCCCCAGCTTGTCACAGCGCCCTGTATGAAATCCATGGTATCTAGAGCTTGCATGGAAAAGACTTACACATTTATTTATTCGAATGGCTGACTATACTGTGGCACCTCCTACAATCTGAATGCAGGTAACAAGTATCAGTAGTGGCTGAGATACTATCACATCATAGCAAATTTATTTCAAATATCTTAAAACATCATTGATACTGATAATCACTCAAGGCTGTAAGAGTTATTAGGCCTAGTGTTCTCGTTATTTAATACATTAATAAAAGCACATGTGTTATTATAGTATGAATTTGCTCCCTAAATCTTGATAATGCTGTTTCAGTATAATTGGTTTCTTTAGAAACTCAGTGCATTTAAAGTCATGGCTAGGAGACGAGAGCTAGAAGCTTCTCCACAGTGGAAAGGCCCAGATCCATTCCATTCATAATGTGAGGGCTTTGGGCAGTGCCTTTGAAGAGGAAGTTAGTCATGCAGTCCACACCCTCCATCCTGGGTTCCATTACCTCGTGGCCACGCTGTAGAATTTTGATTTCCAGTGATGGGGAACTCATTATGTAATAACCAGAATACTTTCCCCATTTTGAAAATGTGAAATTAGGGCTGGGAACGCAGCTCAGTTGGTAGGGTGCCACCCTCCAGAGAGCCCCAAGTTCCATCTCCTCCACTGCACACACTGGGTGTGGTGACACTTGTCTAACTGCAGGACTCAGGAGCAAGACAATCAGAATTTCCAGGCCAGTTTTCATTATGCATAGTGAGCTATGGGCCAGTTATGCATACATGAGTCTCCATCTTTAAAAAAAATCTGAAAAAGAATACAAACAAAACAATAAGTTAAAACAAAACACACACAAACACACATGCACATACACAAGTTACAATTCTTGAGTGGAGAGTCATGACCATATAGGGAACTGCTCTTCTCCCTTCTGCCTTGGGACCCACCCTCTCTCTAGAGATACAGTTCCACTAAAATGAAGAGCTGTCTTTAAAATCTCTTTCCCAGGAGTTGGGCATCTTTCTGATTCTTCCTGGGGCTGGGGTCCCTTATGGTCACAGATCTCCGCAACACAGGAGCAGCCAGCATACACGGTTCCTGTCTCTGTCACAACAGCCTTTATCTCATTCCCTGAACTTCATAGTTGAGACTCAGTTCCCCTTTCCTTCCTCTCAAGCATGAGAACTAAGCAGACTCAGCAAGTCCATCCAACTAAAGCCCCGCGTTGCCTGCTCGCTTGGATCCCTGTCTGTCAGCATTCTGGACTACATCGACGTCCTTAGACAATCTTCCCTCTTTAGCCATTTAGTGCGAGACTTGTGTCCAGGACAATATCACCCCCTCCTTCGCTGTCAACGGAATGGTTACCACACCCCAGCGCTGGGCTTCATGAATTTTCATACAGGTGTATGCCTTCCTGGCAAGTTCTCTGTAATTCTTTTGAAAAAAAAAATCTTTCCATGACCATCTCCCGGCTGGCAGTTTTCTGTTCTTCCCATCAGATCTCAGTAAAGCCTGTTTTCCTTGGCTCTCACTGCAGCTTTGTAGCAGGGAAGGAATTCACGACCTGAGGATGATGGCCTTGGGTGTAGCCCCAGCCATGGAGAGCACTCTTCTGACCCCATTCAGAGGAAACTTGGCCATGGAAACCCACTTCCCATTGCCTCGTCCCAGCTGTGAATGACATTGTCAGGCCCCTTAGCTTGAACTCTTAATGAAGTGTTTCGCGACAGGAAGCGGAGGACGATGTGGATGTGGGCAGTCCCGCTTCACTCATCTTGGTTTCTCTTTGTTGCCACTCAAAAATCAAGTGCACCAAAGAGCAGCTGGACCCCCAAAACCCAGGGGGGACAGCACTCAAGATTTTCCTGACTATAGAGGGAGGAAGTCGATCTTGCATCTTTCTTTTACACAGATGTTTTGTTTCCGGGTTTTAAGTCCCTGGCTGGCCACATATTTCAGGAAATAAAAAGGATAAAAGGAAAACCACCTCGCTTTGGATTTCTAATCTTACACAGAAGCCCTGTAAGAAGGAATGAACAGGACTTCAGAGAGCTCTTGAGGTTACGGGTACAGAGGGCAAGTCTGTGCCCAAGGCTGTCTTGGGCTGGATGGGTGGGTCAGTGGCATGCTCTATTAACATGCACTGATTTGATCTCCAGCACTATATATACAGGACATGGGGTACACACTGGTAATCCCAATACTGGGCAGGTGGAAGCAGGATGGTCAGAAGTTCAAGGTCATTCTTAACTACATAGAAAGTCTCAGCTGAGACAGTCTGTCTCCAAAACCCAAACCAAACCAGACCAAAACACTCCAAAGAATCAGTAACAAATCAAAGCAAAACACTCAAAGACTGGAGTGGGACATATACAAGCAAGCACCTGTTTTATTAGTTTTTAAATTTTATTTGCTTTTTAGTTGTGTATATGTGTGTGTGTGTGTGTATGTGCGAGTGTGCGTGGGTATGTGTATATGTGTGTGTGTGTATTTTTGTGTGTGTATCTGTGTGTGGGCATGTGAACAGGAGTTCAGGAGCCCACGGAGGCCGGAGGCATCTGATTCCCCTGCAGCTGGAGTGACCAGCTGTTGGGAGCCTTCTGCTGTGGGTGCCAGGAACCAAACTTGCATCTTTCTGTTCTTCTGCAGCACCAGGATGCAGGAGCCGTCTCTACAGCAGTGCCTGTTTGCTCTGAACCCAAACGTCCGCACCCTAGTGTACTTCAGCACCACCAGGACACGAGGCGGGCCTCCCTCGGAAGGTTTACGGCTCTGTGTTTGCTCTGAACCCAAACGTCTGCACCCTAGTGTACTTCAGCACCACCAGGACACGAGGCGGGCCTCCCTCGGAAGGTTTACGGCTCTGTGTTTGCTATCAGCTTCCATCTGTCCTTTCATCCCACAGCCTCTACCATCTCCTGCAGTACAGTTCTATGACGAAAAGTTCTCTCGAGGTTTGCTGCTCTGAATGTCTTGTATCGGACCTTCATTCCTTGAAGAGCATTTCACGGACACAGCATCCTGGGACCCCTTCAGTCATGGCGGCTTTTGCCCTCCTTTCAACACTTTAACGATGTGTTTCCATTATAGTCTGGCCTGCAAAGCTCTGTCAAGAAAACCATGCTCAGCCCCGTCTGCAGTATTCATTCATTTACTCAGGGCCCCTTTAGGTCAGACAACGCCAGCCATTTTACTTTATTCCTAGAATTCCAGCAGTTTGATTTAGCTGTTCTGTGGGTTTGTTTTCCCGGGTGCTTATAGTGTTGAACACTTGAGGAAACTTTCAAATCTTTGATCTTGAAAAGGTTTAGGGCATCCTTTCTAGACACACAGACACACGCATGTTTCTTTTGAAGTTCCAGTACTGTGGTGTGTGTGTGTGTATGAGTTGAGACGGGTTCTCACTCCATATCTGAGGATAACTTTGTACTATCTATGCTCACCAGGCTGGTTTTGAACTCACTTTCATCCTCCTGCTTCCGCCTGCCAAGTTCTGGGATTTTGCATTTTGTTTGGGAAATGTCTCATCTTGTCCGCTCCTTTCCTTTCAAGCATCATAGTCCTGGCCCACCTGTCGTCCAGAGTCTGCTCTGACAACAGTTGCTCCATGGAATGTGTCCATAGTCTGCCATGATGGGAGCGCTACCCCGGGACTGTCCAGAAAGTCTCATTCACAGTTCTTTCAGCAAGTTAGGACATCACTTGCCGTGATCATACATTACTGTCATTATCTAAAAACCATCAGCAGGAAGAAACAGACATCCTTCCTCCTTCTCCCTACCATGATCCCAGCATGTAGAAATAGGATGCAGTGGGGTCAGACACCATGGGAAAAATGGCACAAATGAGTTGTATCTGGCTGATAAAACAGATTTTTCTGAAAAGTGAGTTTTATTTTTTAATTTAAGAAAGACTAAAAAGTCACCCTAGGCATTTAAAAAATTGAGATATAATTAATATGTGTAAAGCTCTGGCTTTGATCCACAGTACTGAAAAGAAAGGAATAATATATGAGAATAGTCACCTCTTTAAAAATTTTAAATGACACTTTTTTATTGAGAGTATGCGTGTGCATATGTGCATGCGTGCATGTGTGTGTGTGTGTGTGTGTGTGTGTGTGTATGTGTGTATGTGTGAACATGCACCCATGCCATGGCATGAGTGTGGAAGCCAGAGGACAGCTTTCTGGAGTCAGCTCTCTTCTTCCACCATGTAGGGGCAAAAGATCAGGCTTAGTGCAGGTCCCTTTACCCACAGAGTCTTCTCGCTGGCTCATAAATTTGTAGTAGCTTCCTCCTGCCTTACACACTACAGGCTGCCTGTCTACAACCTTCCTCCCCCTCACAGGATGAAGGCCAGCACATGCCCATCATGGGTCATCTCCACTCTTCTCCCTCATCCTAGCTCCTGAAGTACAATTTGCCCTTCTCTGTACAGTTTCATGCACTGGTTTTTCAGATCAACACAAGCTTGCAATCTGTCTGCTTTTGCTCGCTTTGCATGTTCATGGCTATGGTGTTGGAGTTTGTATTTGATTTTATGGATGAAGTACATTCCATAGTATGGATAGGCCGCTGTTTCAATACTCCTCCAGTCACTGTGAATGCCACAGCTGTAAACATTTATGTATGGCTTTGTATGTACATATGTGCTCATGTTTAGTTTTAATTGTTGTGGTGGGTAGGGTTCAACTTGAAACACTCTAGAATCACAGGGGAAAGGATTCCCAGACTGTCTAGATCAGACTGGCGGATGGGCATGTCTATGAGAGGTCATCGTGATTATGGAAATTGAGGTGGGAAGATCTGCCCACCATGAGCAGCACCATTCCCTAATCAGGGAAACCAGAACCGTTTAAGAGTGGAGAAGGTGAGCTGAGCACAGTGCATCAATCCTTTACTGTCTGTTCTTGACTTGGAGCGTATTGTGACCAGTTCTCCAGAGCCCCTGATGCTCTCATTGATCTGTTGCACTCTGCTCTTGACCAGAAGCATACTGCATGACTAGTTCTCTCGAGCCCCTGATGCTTTAGAGATGAAATGGAACTTAAAATTGTGAAACAGATAAAAAAAATTTTAATTTTGAAATAATTAGATTTGTATTTTTCCCCTCTTTCATTATGCATGTTTTTGGTGTCGTAATTAAGGAATCATTCTGTTCATGAGGCAGTGGGCAATGTTTGTGTGGCTGTGGATTCTTCTAAGGGTCTCATCCTTTTAACCTTAACCTTATAAACCGTAGTCTTTGGTTCACTCTAAGTTCATATTTATACATGGTAGGAAATGTTTTCAAACTGTTTTGATTGATTTGAATTTTGATGCACATCTTGAATAGCCTTCCACTATCAAACGCAAAAGAGCAAGATGATATTACTTTCCTCTTAGTGAAGGGTTTTTCTGTTAATACCAATGACCGATCAATTGACATTTCTCTTTGAAGTTTTAGGTGTTCTCTTTTGGAACAAGTGTTTGATAGTCAATCCAAGTTTGATGTTCCTTGGTCTTGATTAGAGAAACTGTCCACTTAAATTTCAAATAACTCTCTTAGAAGACAGATATTATATATGGTATATATAATATGACAGATACTATATATGGTATACATAATACCTTATATACATTAGATATTTTATATTATATATATTTAAATTCAGATTTAGAAGACTATATACTTTATGGATACAAAGACAGTTTGAGTAGCTATATTAACCAAACAGTTAAATTGGAATACCAAATCTTCTACAGTTAGGAAAGTATCTGTAAGGATCAAATGGCATTAGTGTCTCCTTTAAAGGATATGTGGAGGTTTATTTTAATGGATTGTTTTAAATTTTCTGTTTTGCCATAGCTATATCAATATGGCTTTGTTGATTAAATAGCCACATTTATCAGCAAGGCTTTACTCCAGTGATATTCTGGGGATGATTTTAAATGACTTTTGGGCTGGTGAGATGGCTCAGTGTGTAAAGGTGCCTGCTACCCAGGCTCATGACCTGAGTTCAAGTCCCAGGACCTGCAGTGTATAAAGAGAGAAGAGATTCCTGTAAGTTGTCCTCTGACTTCTGAATGTGCAATCAGACACACACACAGATACAATAAATCAATGTTAAAATTATTAAAACTACTATGTTATATTCTATCCAGTGGACAGACACCTTGTTATACATGCTTGTCTTTTGTTAAAATGCTTTGGGTGGGTTCTAAATAGATTTACCACAGTCTTTGTGTCGAGTATGATTCACATGTGGATTTGCTCTAACCATTTTGCTAATTAGAGTAAGAAATCTCTCTCTCTCTCTCCCCTCCCTTGTATACTCTTTGCAATTGTGTCAGAGTTGGTCAGAGTCTGGTGAGTTTAGGCCCAGCTTCACTTCAGTCATTTGCCATTTTAGTTTCCAAAGCGAGCGAGACCAAATGGAAGGTTCTGGTGAAAATGGGTCATTTAGCCAAGCAGAACATTGCAAAGTGATGTAAGGACTTTGCAGAGGGGTCAAGGCACCATTTATCTGGACAGTGCCGCTATTGGCCAGGGTGAAATTCTGGAAGTTTCTGCCAGTTGCCATTCAGTGTTCTCATGTACATTCTGATGGGCTCTCTTGAGACACTCATCTTCATCTTGACTTTTGGCCATCATAGTTGCTGGGTGGTGTCATTAAAAGAGAAAGAGAGTAAGGCAGAGCCCTTTCTGTGGGAGGAGACACTGAAAAAATATGTGCACCCTCAACTTAACCCATGCAGGCAATTATTGGTTTGCTTTGTTGTTATTGGACATTTTCTGGCTAGAGGTTACTAGCAGAGAGTAGCAGGCCTTAAAAGGCCCAAGTAAGGCATCCAAAAAGGTTCACATTTAGGCATCATTAAACATTCTTTCCCTTATTTCAAACCACATGCCGCTTATCTGTTGGAGTTGGGTACTTCTCATGGTCTGTGGTTCCAGGGCTGAGGAAAAGATAGATTTTTCTCTGCAGATTGTGACTGTTGCTTGGTCCAGGGGAAGTGACTAGCAAGAACATTCATTATTATTATTGTTATTATTTTACTACACAGAAGCTTGCCTAACAGCTCAGAAGGGTGATATTTATTCTAAGCTGTTGTATTGAGTCTACTATTCTCCTTAGACTATATTCATTCACTCGATATATTACCCATTATTTTACTCAGTCTCCCATTTAGTTAACTCAAATGCTCTTAGTCACTCAATAAATTTGTTCAGTGAGGATTTATTGAGTAATAACCAGTAGTAACTGGGCACAGAGGTCTATGCCATTCTGAGACACACACACATAAAAAAACACACACACACACTATATACACCACATACATACATGCACACACATGGGGGGGAGAGAAAGAGAGAAAGAGAGAAAGAGAGAGGGGGGGAGAGAGAGGGGGAGAGAGAGAGAGAGATCACAATCACAGTGGGCTGTTTTTGACTTTCCCAATAAAATGGGGTGCAGGCCCAGTGGGTCACTGTATTCAAAACACAGAATCCCGTGAGCTTCTTGAGACAGGTACTAAGCTTCATTTACCCCTTTGACTCTGGTTATGCCAGAAGTGCCCAGCTACATTTATGTTGACCTGGACTGAATTGACACCCACGGTGGAGAGTTTGGCTTTGCAATGTGTGCCAGGGTGGCCTGGTCCAGTAGCTCATCGTAGGAGTTTGTCAAAGGGTTCAGAAAACCTGGTAAAAAGCAGAGGGAGGCATCTATAGATGGTATTTTATCATCTAAAATAGGTGTCTACTGGTTAAAAGAGAGAGGGAAGAACATTCATAATTCAGTCACTTCAATTTACCCGTTTCTGTCACTTCACAGACGAGACAAATCTTTTCGCCAGCATCTCTATCAGTTACATGTTATTTTTTCTAAACAGCACATATAGTTCACATTGTTTATTTGGCTTTTAATTTCCTTAATTTTTTGCATGTGTGCATGTGTGTGTGTGTGGTGTGTGTGTGTGTGTGTGTGTGTGTGTGTGTTGTTTAAAAAGGAAAGGGTAGCATGACGACCTAAAAACAGTCCTGAAAAGACAAGGTAAAGTGGGGAAGGCTTTGAAGATCCCTCTTGCACTCTGTCAGAGTCTGCACAGGAAGCTGCTTGAGGTCTCTTCAGTGCTCTGCACCCGCACACTGTGAATAAATTCATTAAAACAATGCAGAACTCATCTGGGGCAGGAAAAAAAAAGAAAGCTCATTTTTAAATGACTAAAGACCGAGGGCGGATTGTCTCTTAATTTCCCTGGCCTAATGGAGAACTCATAGGCACGCAACCAGCTCCTCTCTGTCGTTAAAATCGAGTTAGAACTGAGATTCAGTGATGAGGATGGCGGCTTGTCAACTAAGGACCAACCCAAAGGTATCCAGGGAAGTCTGGGGCAGTCAGCTCCCGCTGAAGGTCGGAGGTCTAATGAGCCAGACAGCCAGTTAGCCTTCAGCTCATCCTTACACAGCAAAATGGGAGAGGGCTCAGCTCCTAAAATGCGTGCTTTCTAAGTATGAAGACAGGAGTTCGCTCCCAGAACCCACATCAATAAAATAAAATAAAAAATGTCAAGTGGATTAGTGTGTGCTTGTTATCCCAGCTCTGGGAAGGCAGAGTCAGGTGGATCCTGCCAGCCTAGTCTACTTGATGAGTTCTAGGCCAGTAAGAGACCCTGTTTCAATAAACAGAACAAAGCCAGAGGCGGATGGCATATTAGGAATGACATTTAAGCTTGTCAGCTAGCTTTCACATGCACACATATGCACACACATTTACTCCCTACTTCCCTCCATCCCTCTCCTCCCCCACATCAGAGCTTCTCTCTTCCCCCAGGTGCCCCAGTGTTGCTATTTCCTGAAAGACGATATTTTCAGCTGATCTTCGGGGTCAGACCGTGTCCTTGAACTTCATAGCTGTAGGCATAGGTCCCCAAGACCTGACTCGGACATTTTGGGGCTGTGGAATGATAAAAGCAAGAGCCACGAGAGGTATGTGTGTGTCTGTCGACAAAACAAATTATAGCAAACACTGAAGGATTCAGTTTTTCCTGCTGTGGGGAGCGTAGAGTGCTTTCAACTTCACAGGATGGAATACAACTGTCTGTTGGACTTTTGTCTGGAAGTTTCAAGTGTTGCACACCCCTGAAAATTCAAAGGCCCATTTGAGCTCTCCTCCTGAAAAATCTGTTTACAGATCCCAGGAGTTTGTGGATTTCCTTTTCTCCACAAAGTACCATCTTGACCCAACTGAGAATATGAGAAAGATCACAGAATATAGAGTGAAGACATGAAGGCCCGGACACGCCCCATGAGCATCACATCTATCTGACGGATGGAGAGAAGCGAGTGTTGTTAGTCCTTCTGCTGATACAGGGAAAATGGCTGGAAGGTGGCAGGCAAGAAAGAGACACAGGCAGAATGGTCCTCATCAGAGGCAGGACAGAAGCATCACAGAGACGAGACTGAGAGAGAGGCCAGTGAAGAACGAGTACGCGGCCAAGAGCGAATCTGAACCTGAGTGATGTAATAAGTAGCAGGAGAGAGACCCGAGTCAGGGTCCCAGCCCCCCTAGCAGTCCTCAAGCGGGAGTGACCTCCTCTTGTAAGGAAGAGCAGGTGCTTCGGTATGAGAAGCTTATTTGCTGGGTGTCTAAAATAGCCATGGCTCTCATCTTTGTAAGAAAGTAGGTGCGGGGCTGAGCCAGGGGCTTGGTGGGTAAGGGTCCTTGCTGTTCAAGAATGAGGGCCTAAATCTGAAGCTCCAGCTCCCATGGAAAAGCTGGGCAGGTGTGGTAGCCCACTGGCAATCCCAGTGCCATGGGAATGAATGGAGAATTCCCTGGGCAAGCCTGCTAGCTTAGTCTTGCTGAGCCTGTGAACTCTGGGTTCAGCAAGAGATGATACTGCCTCAACCAAGGGTGAACGACCAAAGATGTGCAACATGAATGTCCACACATATGCATACATGTTCAACTACACACTTGTGAACACTTATACACAATCACTCCACACACATATATACCTGTCAAAATTGAATGTGTGTATACGTCTACAAGTTCAAGAGGAGCTGACAATGGGTCAACACTGGGAACCCATGCTCCCGTTGTTGAAGACCTGAGCTAGGTTCTCAGCGCTTGTTCCAGAAGGACTCTATTGCTCTGTTCCTAAACATCTTTTGTGTGCTGTTAGCATCTTACTCCCACTACACACAAAGAACAGGCAGACAGATACACACATACAGTTCCCTGGAAGAAGACGGGCACTTTTCTCCTTCTGAACAATACACTAGCCTTTACAGAGTTCTCTAGTTATTGGTCCTACTTGACGGTAAGAACATCTTCACTTCCGTAAAGGTTCCCATGCAATGTGGCCTGGCTGAGGAACATCCGAAATGCAGGTTTCGAAGAGAACCAGGCTCACCATCCTGGACCAGGATGGAATTTCAGCTACTCTGTGCTAATTTGAAGGGTGTTATTGCTGTTCCGAGTTCATCCGTCTAATTCCAGGCACATCTGTGACTGCTTAGCTGAACTGGGGCCTCGGCATTCAGCTCCGTCTTCGCTTGCTCGGGGGACACATGGTGTGTGTGGGAGACATCATGTTTTGTTTTTACAAATCAAACTCTTAATTAATTGCTGAACATACTGCAATTTGCTAATCAAGCTGTATTTTTAAAGACATTTCTGACTGATAAATACGGAGTCATCTGGCTTCATGGTGTACCTCTAGTTTCTGCTTTAGACAATGGTGGTGACAGTCACTGGAAGTGCTTCTTGAATGGGATTTGGTTGTCAGGACCAGCTTTGGCGAAAATGCTTCTCTACGGTGGCGCTCTCTCTGCGCTCTCCCGGCCCGCGTTGAGAGGCGACGTTCTCAAGGCATGGGGTCAGACAGTGGTTCCGCAGGTGTAGCTCTCTGAACTTGGAACCTAAGCTCCCTTTGGTACAGTTGGTTCTGTATTAAATGACGGAGACTGTGGCCCTCTAGGCTTGTGCGTGGCATGGTCTAGCAGGAGGTTTTCAGGATTCATCACACCCAAAGTTGCACCTGTGGAGATATTTCTGGACAGGATTAACCTAGAAGGAATGAGTCACCCCGAATGTGGGTGACAAAATGTGTGGCTGGGGTCCTGAAGTGAATAAAAAGGAGAGCATGAGTTGAGCAGCAGCAGCAATCTTTCTGGAATTCCTGATTCTGGCCCAGTGTGAGTGGCTTCCACACCACGACGGACTGTACCCCCAAACTGTGAGCCAGAATAACCCACCATTTAAGTCGCTTGTGTCGGGTATTCTGCATCAGACCAAAAGAATCTAATAGGTTCGACAATTGGACATAGAATTTCTTTAAAATAATTTTAAATTAAACTAGGATTACATCATTTCCCCTTTACTTTTTCTCACTTCAACTTCTTCCATGTCCTCATCTCTCCCTTTATGGCTTCTTTTTCTATATGTAATTGTTATATAAATGTAATATATAGCATATATATCGTATACCTATGCCTGACTATATAAATAGAACCTGTTGAGTTCATTCAGTGTTCTTGTGTGTATATAATTTCAGGCTGCCTACTCTGGGTTTTATAATCAGTTAGGGCTCTTCCCTAGGAGAGACTAACTCTCCTTTTTTAGCAGTTACTGGTTGTCTGTAGCTTTCTTTTAGCAGTGGGATCCCCTGAGATTCCCTCCTTCGTGTTACTCTGTTTTGGGGTCTTTTTCAGGTGCCATATTGTTGAGGTATCATGGGTGATACTTCCTGTCATTTCTAGGAGACACCATCTCACCGCAGACTCCCTGGTCCTCTGGCTCTGGTCCCGCTCCCCTCTCCACGATGCTTCCTGAGCCTTGAGTGTAGGAGTTGGGTCATAGATATACCCACCAGAGCTGGCACCTACAAACAGTTATCTTTGCAGCATGACCTGCTGTGGTTTTCTGTAGTGGTCTCTGCTGCAAAGGGAAACTTCTTTGATGAGGGATGAGGCCTACACTTTTCAGGTTGGGCCTTGGTGTAAGATGCACGAGGCTGGGCTGGGTCTGGAACAGATGTAAAATTTCTTTTTGGAAGGCTCCTATTGGTGGGAAGGGGGCTGAGGCTACTTACACATGCATGGTAGAATCATTTGACTGTTATAGACAGCGGCATACTTCCCTGATTGTGTATGTAGATGACAGATTTCGAGAGTATTGTTTTATACCTTTTCCTGTATCAAGTCACTACTGCAAAAGACGAAAACATTGAATAAACAAACAGATGAACAAACAGGAAATCCTCGGGCCTTCTGTCCATTCAGAGTGTTTACTGAGAATATTTTATTGAGTGGATCAGTCACAAATGGTTCTCTGAGCTTCATGGAGTAAGTTACAGTTTAAGGAACACTGAGTGTTCTATCCCAATACTTCCAAGGTTCAATTCATAGGACATCAGCTGTTAGTGGTGTGAATTGACCCCTCTGTGCCTCAGTTTCCCCATAAACTGGAATTAGTTAGTGTCTGCCATCTGGCATGTAGCAAGCCCTTAATGAGTTAGTATTGTTTAAACATAACAGTGTTGTTTCTCAAGTAGGATCCTACAGCTGACTGGGAGTCCTCGGGAATGTATTCAGGAGTATCTGATTCTGTAAGAATGTTTAGAGTTTTTGTCTTTTCATATTGAGAAAAATTTTTTTACACGATTGAAAATAGTTTATTTTAGAAGAACTCCCAAGTGATTTAAGAGGCCATGTATTCACTTCGAGTTTCTTTGGTTCCCAGTTTCTTCAGCTGCACGTCGTGACCTCTTAAGCTGCTTATGAAAATGGATTGGGGGACTGGTCATGAAAATTAGAAACTGTAAGAGATTTTTCAATATAGAATTACCAAAAGTGAACTCAAAGTCAAGTGCTTGGTGGCTCCACGGTGCTTCCGGCAGCACCTGTTCATGTAGGCTTGCACAAATTCAGTGCAGCCATGGCTCAGAATGGTTGAGATTTTACATGACTGTACATGGTCTGTCATGTACATAGATCTGTCATGTTGAGAACTCACACTGATGATGAAGGATTTTTAAAATATTAGCAAGTTTGGATTTATACTAAGGACAATGAAAATCCATTAAGATTTGGAACTTGTCCAGTAAGATTTATAGTTTCTAGTGATCTCTCTGCCTCCAATGGGACTCAGGGTGATAGAGTTGAGACCCAGAATAAAGACAGAAGGAACAATCAATTGAATGAATAGGTAGTCTTTGGGGAGGGGGAGAGAATTCTGGCAGTAGCAGTAGGTGGATCTCTGCAGGAAGAGATAGGAGGAGCCTGCCTGTGCTAATAAATAACTAAGCACTGGGAGGACTGTTTGGGAATCTTCTTTCTCAGTAACTAATGAGAAGCAGGAAGGATAACCAGGGATGCAGATTTCTAGGTCGGTTGTAGGCATTAGGAAGTTCTTGCTTGTAAATTATCCTCTGTGTTTGAGAGATGAGGTCATCTGTTGGAACTGAGTAGGGGTATTCAGGCTGGACATTTAGGGAAGGTGGAGCCTACAGTGACAAGAGAAATACAAAGAGGGTCCTTCTTAGCTTCCACTCAGTTAAGTGAAGCTCACAGTCAAGAACTTATAGGAATAGCTCAGTGGGTAAGAGCACTGGCTGCTCTTGCAGAGAACCTGAGTTCTCTTCCCATCATCCATGTTGGACAGCTCACCACTGCCCGTAACTCAAGTTCCAGGAGACTCTAGCAACTCTGCTTCCTTCATGCACATGTGTGGTACCTTCATACATCAGCACACATCCCCCATGGCATGTTTACATACTTACAAATATTAAAATTAAAACATTTTAAAATGAGGTTAAGTGTTACACATTTGTTCGTACATGGTTGGTAGAATTATCAGTCTGTAGTTGGGGTTATGACCAGCATCATAATTTTTCTTCTCCTGTCTTAGTCAACAGCCCTTCTAGCTTCCATTCTCTCCTTCTTCACCTCTTTGGGTTTTCTCCAAGGCCTTTGCTTCCATTTTCCTCCAGCTTGGTGGTTCTGCTGTACTTTCCTTGGTCCTGTGCCCCTGAACGTAGTCTGCCCCATAGTGTCTCCTTCTGAGTCTGTTCCTATGGGTCCATTTCTCAGCTCTCCCCATAACTCTCTTCAGAACTCAACAGTTTACATCCTGGGAAGATGTAGGAGCCTCTGTAGCTTAGCAAAGCTTACCTGCAAGTGAATTCCCAGCAGTGGCCTTTGGTTCCAGGAGTGTGATTTTGGGAAGTAACCACATAGACAAGACGAGAGGGTTTGGTTATTTATAAGGATAGAAGGTTAAATATCTCAGAGATATGTATGATGATACCATACAAAACATGGGGTCACTTTATCTTTTATGTTTAGAACTGTCAAGCCACATCTGTGTTTTAAAAACAAGCAAACCAGGGCTGGCGAGATGGGTCAGTACTTGTACAGATGCTGACAGCCACAGCGGAAACCTGAACTCAATCCCTGGGGCCCATGCATTGGAGAGGGGAAACTGCTGGAAGGTAACTTCTGACCTCCATGCTTGCACTGGGGCATACATGCACCTGTACCTCCGAAATAAATAAACAAAAATATAATTTAATTTTAAAAAGCAAGAACACACACACAAAACCCTTTCTTTTGTGGCAAACCTGATATTTTCCTAAATTTTTTTCAATATTTGAACTGTGGACACATACACTTCTGCCCATTTTCCTCTGATCTTTCTTTACTTATTGAGTTCCTGGCTTCATCTCTTTATTCTCTGTGGCTGCATTCCCAGAATCATGACACCGAGTGTACGCCTATAGTTGGTAGGTGGAGAACTCGGGGACCACTCTCCTTCCTTCTGGTCCTGTGATACTCACGAGCATGGCCTCCCTGTTGCTACTGACAGGTTCTATACTCAAGTTCCTACTTTTTCCACTTCTAAGTGTGTGGTGTGAAACTTAACCCTGTAAGAGCCAACAGGGTAAAGGACCCATTGTATATGCCACTGATCACTAAAGGAAATGAAACTCCCTCCTCTAAGAAGTGAGAAGCCCTTTTCTTGCTGCCCTTCCAGCCACATTTCATGAGGTGAACTTTGTGTCCGGAAGATACTGAGCCCTCCGGATCTGTATCTGGGTTGCGTTTTCAAGGGCGGCTTGCATTTATTCAATTTGTTCTTCAAGGCCATGGCCTTTCCTCAGTGACCACACACAAGTCCCACGCCAGTGCTAGACATCTGAAGAATGTCCTGAAGTCTCGTTGGGGGGCACAAGCAGCAGCACTTTGTCACTCAGGTGAGATTCATTCAGAGGAGAGTGAGATACAGGCACAAAATGGCTGAAGGATTTTTTTTTTATCCTCACCAACGTTTCTTGTTAGTGACTTGAAAGGACGCCAGATCCAAATAGTATTAAACAAGTGTTTCTTCAATATGAGATCATTATGTGTCTCTTCTAAATCCAAATACTAATTGCAACCTTGCTGTGAGCACACAGTATTGAGCCCATCATAGCCATGGCAACAGAATGCCACGGGAAGCAGAAGCCTGTCATCTGCACGGTGTCGTTAGTGGCTGGGGTGGCAGGCGGCACCTTCTTACCACGTCTCTAATGTCTGACTCAAAGACCGTCACGCCGCACCTTCAGGTAATTCTGCCTCACAGGTTCTGTTCCCTTTGAACGCCTCTACGTCTCTATAATTAATCTCCATGCAGGATGGCTTGCTAGTGCACAGACACGGATGCAACGCGCAAATCAAACATTCAGCAGGCGTTGTGCAGTGGCCATTACATTTCAAAATGAAGACCGGGATGCAAACTTTTGTGTTCCTATAATTGGTCTGATTTTTAATATCCAACGATAAACAGCTATGTAAACAGCCTCCCCAAGTTTTTTACACTTAAGGAAAAAAAAAACACTTTAAAGGAGTCACTTAAAGTCACCTTCTCTGTTTTGCATGATAATCGTAATGTAAGATAATAAACAACACAGGGCACAGAGTACAGCACTTCCAGACGATACGGTGTCATTTATATGAAGATAATTAGGCATTTAGTACTTACCGATACCAATTTAAAAACCTACCAATTAAAAAATATATCAAACAAAACAGTGTCCTTATAGCAAACTCATTGCAATACATTCCCATCTGCTTTCCATGCGAACGTGTCCACAGCCCACTCAGCGCCAAGGACACTGGTGTAGTGCAGAGGGAGCGAGGTGCAGATTAAAAGCTCATAACCCAACCTTTCTATAAAAATGAAAAGTGTATTTTTTGAGAGATTTTCTGCGAGCATGCGAACCATATGCCATTGTTAAGAAGAAAGGAAACAGTTATGTTGGCGCAGAGACTTGTTACTATTAGGAAGACGGAGGCGCGAACAGAACTCCACCCGCGCTTTCTCCCAGAGGAGGGTGGGAAGGGCGGGCGCAGGACGCAATGGGGTCTGGCAGCCATGCTCAGGAGCGAAGGCCTGGGCTTCATTTTCATAGCTAATGAGACAAAAATCACCTTCCTAAATCCCTCCCTGAAAATGTGCCAGGAAGTTCACGTAAAATGATGAAAGAGTTTAGGCAGCCTCTTACACATAAAAATAACGTGTGGATAACGTGACATGGTATGTAGATCCCATGGAAACTGTAACACACGGGCCACAAAAATTCCTTTCTTCCTCCTCCTCCCTCCCTCTTTCCCTTTCTCTCCCTCCCTCTATCCCTCTTTCTTTCTTTCTTTCTTTCTTTCTTTCTTTCTTTCTTTCTTTCTTTCTTCTCCCTCTCTCTCTCTCCTCCCTCCCTCCCTCCCTCCCTCTCTTTCCCTCTCTCTTTCTTTACATCTTTTTTGGTGACAGGTCTCATGCAGTTCAGCCGTCCTCAAGTTCATGATCTAGCTGAGGCTGACTTCCAGTAACTGATCTTCCTGCCTCCTCCTCTCAAGTATTAGGACCGCAGGCACACACCACCCTTTCCAGTGCCATAACAAAACTGTTATCAGATCAATAACATTGTAAAAAGTTAGGGTTTACTTTTAATTATGTGCGTGTGTGCGCGCACGCATGAGCGTGTGTGCAGGTGTGAGTGCCAGTGTGAGCGCAGATGTGAGCACAGGTGCCCACAGATTCCAGCAGCAGGGGTTGGGTCCCTCGGCAATACAGCTGCCTGGTGTGGGTGCTGGGACCTGAACGAGGGTCCTTTGCAGCTCTGAGCCAGCCACCTCTACAGCTCTCAGACCAGTAGTTTTTTCCAGTGCTATTTTCAGTATTGCATCCATCCAGTCTATTCTTCCTTCTGTAAATATTTACTAGCTTTGTGTAACATGAAGGGGCCGGCTTGTTGGGGTTTATGTCCTGCCCAGTTTCCCACAGCCGGCAAGCCCCAAAGAAAATCACACAGAGATCTCCATAAGTTATAAAACTGATTGGCCCATTAGCTCAGGCTACTTATTATCTCTTGTAGCTTATATTAACCCATTGTTCTTATATATGTTAGCCACACAGCTTGATACCTTTGCCTCTTCGGTGATCTGGGCAGAACTGCCGAGGGAGCTTCCTGATTCCCAGAATACTCCCGTTCTCTTTGCTCCACCTCTGCTTCCTGTCTGGTTTTCCCACCTATACTTCCTGCCTGGCCAATCAGCATTTATTTAAAATATGATTGATAGAATAGACAATTCTCCCACACCACTTCCCCCTCTTTGTTTAAAAAAAGGAAAATATCCATAGTCCATTTTTTGGGGAATGTGGATGTAGTATTTCAGGCTACTTATTGCTGGTTGGGGGCGCTGATAATCTTATGGGTACCTAAAGAAAATTTAGAGTTATAATCAAGTCCTGACTGGAGTATCCTGTGAGTCTTGATCATCTCAGGCAACAGTCTTGAATATGTTTTGGATGTTGAACTCAGACATCTGGGCCATCTGTTTCTACTGGAGATTTGTTGTCTGGTTGTCCCGCAAGCCTTCTTAATGAGGTGAGCAAGATTGCATGAAGCTTCAGTTGGGCTGGATAGGCTGCCAAAATATAGCTGTGGCCACTTACTTGCTTCATTATATGGCTTCCACAGGATTGTAGCAATTCATTTCCATATACCTTTTATATAAGGCGCTTTTTTTCATTAATATTCATCTGTTCTGCAACTTGTGAAAATCCCATATTTTTTGCTTACTCTACCAATGTGAATGATTGTCTCAAGTTAAAGTATATAAGCAACATGTGGGGAATGTTTTAAAAAAATTGACATAATTCTGTCATGTGGCTGGGGTGAAGATTATGCTCACCATGTAAAGAACTGAGATGTGGAAATTACCCTGATGGAATTTCGGATGGCGTGTCTCTGTCCTCCCACAAGTGCCCACCCATGCGGGTTACTGGTTTGACAATCATTCTCTTTGGCACTTTCAGGAAGGGTCTGTTTCTACCTGGGTGAGGGTCACGGGACTGATGCAAGCACAATTACAGGGGTCACCATGTGTGTTTGGCCAGAACTGAACCAAATGGATTTACATGAAAGCTTTCTTTACAAAATTGCCACCGTGGTCATACTGACTGTCTTCTTGACCACCCATGCCAGACACAACCAAATCTACACAGTATTGGTCACAAAATTTTTTTTTGTCAGATAGCCACTTGTAAGAATCTGTAGTAAGAAGATAAATGTTCTTCATTTCTGAGTATGCTAAAATTTAAAAACTGGAAGGCATATTATTTAATACAACACATTCTACGAATAACCAATAGAGTTATAGAATCCCTTGGGAATTAAATGGGCTTGAGCAGTACTGTGGGCTCTGGCTTACTTTAAAGATCTACTGGTCTGAATTACCAATTACTTAATACACTTAGTCATATCAGATGAGGAAGATGCAGCTCACATCCCTTACTATATGTGAATGCTTGCATTTTCTTGTGAACTCAGCCTCTCTAGTGTTTATTTCCCAACACAGTTGCCAACAGTCGGAGGATAAAGCAAGGGCTTTGTTTCTGCTGCCCTGGATTGATGATTCTTGTAGGCTCTTCACCTAAACATAATGTGTGGATTTGAGTAAGAAAAGAAATTGGAGTCTGGTAGGATCAATTCAGGAAAATGAAGACACGAGCACTGTGCACGGAGTTCCTCCAAGACCCAGGACAGGGACAGCTGGGACCAAATTTCTCAGCCTCAAAGCAATGGCTAGACATTAATTAGGTAGCTTGTAACTCAGTGTAGGAAATGGAGCCTTATCAGAATCAGGAACATGGTTGTCTACTTTCTTATGAGTGCTTTTCCTCTTAAATACACAAACGTTAGCTTCTTAGCCAACAGAAAACTGCGGTCAAGCTTGGAGGTAATAGAATTGGCTTTTCCTTCCATTGTGACTCTCAATGGCAGGGGCTTTGCTCTGTCCCTTTGAATATTGTTGAGACCCTGGTCACTGTGGCAGGGGCTTTCCTCTGTCTTTTTGAATATTTTGAGACCCTGGTCACTGTGTCAGGGGCTTTTCTTTGTCCCTTTGGTTACTGTTGAGATTCTGGTCACTGTAGTAGGGGCTTTGCTCTATCACCTTGGTTATTGTTGAGACCCTGGTCACTGTGGCAGGGGCTTTCCTCTGTTCCTTTGGCTATTTTGAGACCATGGTCACTGAGTAATAAACAGTATGCCAGAATCCAGAATGAGAGTGGAATAAATCTTGATCCACCAAAGAAACCCAACTATTTCTGCTTTCCAAAATATTTGGATATTATTGATGCCTTAAATATCAAATTAGGAGAAATAGTAATAAATTGATTCAACTCTGATTTGCTTACATACTTTTATATACTTTCATAATTACACTCCAAAGAATGAAAATATAGGACAAATTAGAAGTGGAAATTGCTGTTCTTCAGTGTTAGTAATGGTTAGTATTTAATTGAGATCACATCTCTAATCTTATTTTTCTCCCACCAATAGCTCATCTTTATTCTTATTATCTTGTTTTCAGCGCAGAATCATCACCCACTGGCTTTCAATTACAGAGGTGCCCATATCGATTCTATTCTTGATTTTCACTCACAACTGAAAAATAACTCATTTGGGCTGTTAGTGCTGGTGTTCCGCAGCTAGCTTCTTAAAAAAAAATCAGCATTGGCTCAAAATATGGAGAGCTACCCCTCATAAACATCACTGTTAAGTTCTACGAAATGACGGCGAAACAGAGTTCAAATGATCTTAACTGAAGTCGCCATTAAAACGTAAGAAGACAAATAGTCACCAAAGATGTCACCATGTGGAGATGGACCCATTCGTGAAGAGCAGGTGGTGCCTAGACAGTCACAGACCCTGTGCGGAATCATGCAACTGCAACCCAAATCCCATGTATCTCTGACTACGTGCTGGGCACAAATCAGACAGAAGATTCTTGTTAGCGTATGTGATCTCAGTTGTTGGAAGGGTGAGCTCCCATTTCCGAAAGGGCGTAAATGCCTCCTATGTGTCTATTTCATGGTTGGCTTCAGTGTTTCCCAAAGACCTAGCAACACCCACCATTTCCCGTCAAAAGCTGTGCATATTATTTAGTTTAAGGGAATCTATATCTGTGACCACCCACCTCCTTTCCAATATGTATCTTAATATCCTCTTTCCCCAAGGCTCTGCGTGGGAAGAGAAAGAAGTCATGGGTGTGGTTGATCTAGTAGAGCAGCTGGGCCTGGGAGCTTTGGCTAGTCTCACCTCCGCTCAGGAATCTTCAAGGAATCTTTCGCCTTGACTCTCAATAAACTGTTCTAAATCTCCTTGTGCATGGGCAGTGCTCATGTAAATCCATAAGTGTGTGTGTAAATTTTTAAGCCAGAATCAAATTTTTTGAGTTCAGATTTTACACAGTTCTTAGGGTTTCACAGTGTGTGTTGTGGGGGGAGGGACAAAGAAAGCTGCCTAGAGCCAGTGAGGACGTGTGAGCAGGACCAGAGCTCTGGAGCGGTTTAGGACAGATCAGCCGGCAAGCTGGCCTGGGCTTTTATGGCACTCTCCTACAGAAACCCACATTTTGATGTCCCCTGATTATATTGGTGGGTTCTCCCGGTGACTGCAGGGGAAGCAACACCTGGGCTTGTGTTCCGTTCCAGCTCTTCTCTCTGATGTGGGGCCAGAGAGGGGGCTGCAGATTTGCTCACAAGTGAGCCCTCAGATACCTGTCCCCATGGGGGTAATATTTCATATATAAGATAAATCTTCATATTTATCTTGTTCCCAAATCAACAGATTAACTCAAAGCCCCAGATGACAGATTAGGGTACCACGGACCCATTATGCTTAACATTTTTATTTAGATCAATTGTCAACTTTCCACTATTTTTCCTCTTATGTATAAAAATTAACTTCAAGATTAAATTTTTGTGAAAAATGCATCGAACATTGAACAAGAACAGCTAAACTAAGCGGGCTAGGCGCGAAGATCTGAACTTGTCTGTTCCCATCATTGTGTGCTTCTCATTGTGTGAATGTGTGCTTGTCCCTGGCCCAGGGAGATGGCTCAGTAGATAAAGTCTTAGTTACTGGACTCTAGCTGTGAAGAGAAACCACGACCAAGACAATTTACAGAAGAAAGCATTTAATTGGGGGCTTGCTTACGTTTTCAGGGGGTGAATCCATGGCCATCCTGTTGGGGAATATGCCAGAAGACAGATCAGCCTGGTTGAGAGTTTATGTCTGATATATAGGTGTGAGGCAGCAGCGTGTGGGGGGCGAACGCTACAAATGGCATAGGCTTTTCAAAACTCGAATCCCATCCCCAAGAGATACAGATACACCTCCTCCAATAGGACCAGACCACTGAATCCTTCTCAAACAGTTCTGCCAGCTGGGGACCAGCTATTCTAATGGATGACCCCATAGGGGCCATTCTCCTTCAAATCACCACATGCTTACAGTGCAAGTCTAAAGAAGAGAGTCTGAGCCCTAGCAACCACACAAGCCAGGTGGGTATGGCAGCCTGCCAGTAGTATCAGTGCTGGGGAATTGGTGACGAGGATCTGGAGGCAATCTGGCTACAGACTAGCAGAATAGATAAGCTCTGGGTTCAGCAATCAAAGTGGAGAGTAATCAAGGAGACACCATAACTCAACTTCCGGCCACATGTCCATGCACCTGTGCATATGCATACCCACATGCTTATGCGCACATACACACACACACACACACACAGAGAGAGAGAGAGAGAGAGAGAGAGACAGAGACAGAGAGAGACAGAGAGAGACAGAGACAGAGACAGAGAGACAGAGAGAGACAGAGAGACAGAGAGAGACAGAGAGAGAGAAAACAATGGAGCTGTTTTTGAGCACCCGATTTCTAGCTGCTCCTTGGAGCTTGTACCTAGAATACTAAAGCTGATATATGTGGAAGTTGACTTAACACTGAAAGTTACAAGTTGAAGTTACTTCCAATATATACAGCCTGAGCCATAGGGCACAGTGGAATTAATATTAATAGCGCCATATCCCTATTCTTGCCCGTGCCCTGTTAGCTTTTCTCACACCGTCGGTGACTTTCCATCCAGCCTTGCTGCAGCTGCATGCCTTGCCTGACCTGTGATTGCGAAAACAAATGTGGCTCTGCTCATGGTTCTGTCGTGGACACTGGCCCCGGCACCAGGTCAGAGTAAACTTGAGGTATATATAACACCTGCAGGAATAAAAGCAGGCTGGAATGAATGCACATTCTATCCGCTTCTGGCCAACTATGGTGCTATTTGGTTACTAAAAATGTTATTGGGAAAGTTTCATTGGCATTTCTCAGTTTATTTAAGTGGAGTCAGCTTCAGTATCCATTCTCTGATGTGCAAAATGAGCCGTGGACATCCTGTCCGGTCTCTCCATGGTTCGGGAGTGAGCAGGACATGGGCTGCCTCCCGGTTAGTAAATCCACAGAACAGGAGGGGTGAGGAGCTACTTCCGAGGCACCACTTAGGGCAAAAGAGAGAATAGGTTTCTGTATTTTCAAAATCATCCAGAGCACCGTATGAGTTGCTAAAATATAAATAAATGTATATATAATAAGCAACATAAATATAAAACATGTATGTTAAAACATGGCAGAGGGAGACTTGAGTATGTGTTCTTTTGTTGAAAATTATAGTAACAAACCTTGTAATCATCGGTATTTGTTTGGAACTCAGGGTTGTCGAGAGTGCACCACGCTAAGGACATTGTATGCCGTTCCCAGCACAGTGCCAGCAGCCGTCCTTTCCTGCAGGTGTTATCATGACACCGTTCCCCTGGGATAATAACACAAGATTGCAGATATTAAGCAGCATCATGTTCAAAGTGACAGGTAAGGAGGACTCGGTCACAGCCACATCACATTTACAGCCATCATTACTTTCTTAGTAAGAGAGTTTTGTCCACAGTCATATACGAGTGACCATGACCCAGGGACACAGAATCAGGTCGCCCCCAGTACCATGTCCATGCGGTACTGGTTTCATGAGGTGTTTATGGTCACAGACAACAATAAGCCAAGCTATTTCTCATACCAGGTAAGTGGCTAGAGCAAGGGGGAAATCTCTGCTCTAGGCACCGGAGGCCACCAGATGGCATTCTTAGTGCTCACGTTAGTGGAAGAAGGAGGTCTCTCTAAATGTTCCTAACAGTTACCAGGATGCTAAGTCACACACAAGGAGGGTGACGAATGACTATGAGGAGCAAGGATAAACCGAGATCATTTTCAGTGTCTTACTATCTCTTTTTTCCCCATGGCCTCCATATTTGTGGGTACAGTAGGGAAAACACATGGTGTGACCAGTAGAAGAACCAACCCCAGTACACTCAACTATTCCAGTGGGGACCTCTTCCCCTCATTTATGTCGGGTCCTCCTTCACCTACCAATGCAGGCAGGCCATGCCCTTCCATGACCTCTTCCTGATAGTCTGGGCTTCTTGCCTGTCCATACTGGATTTGAATGGCTTCCTTTTGTCCTGCAACCTCTAAGGCATCGTACAACCCCGAAGATCAAGGACCCATCATTGTCTTGGAAGCTACTATGGAAGGTGGGAGGTTAGAGGTTCTTCAGGGCAAGTGTGTCACTGAGTAGACTCTGCAGGAGCCATGACCCACAAAGCGGCTAAGGGCTCACCTGTTGTCATCTGTGCCTGGGGGCTGAGGCAGGGCGACTATCTTTTTTCAGTAGCTTACACGAAGGAATTACTTTCTTCCCGATGTCACTGAAGCACAGAGGTGAGGAGGTGTGGGTGTCAATGCCATAGCAGCTTCCGAGGGGGAGTGTTAGCCTTGCTGCTGAGGATGGTCCAAAGCGTGTGTTTATTGAAGGAGCCCCCCCTCCGCACATCCTCTCGGGATTGAGACTGCTTCACGGTCTTTGCGACTTCAGCTGCCTTCTTTGACAGAAAAGAGGCAGGAGAAAAAAAGATCTTCGTGATTCAGAAAGTGCCACACGGAGTGGTCTTTTCTAGTGAAATATCTGGGAAAACAAAAACCTCCACTGAAAGAAGGAAACAAAGTGAAGAAACCCAGCAACAGCATGGAAGTGTGGAATATGGAATCAGCCCCGCGAGTTGTTTCCCAAGTAGCAAATGTGACTCTGGCTGCTGGCAGCATTTATTTATTTGTTTGTTGGTGAAAACACTGAGAATAAAAATAAAAATGATCCTTTTGTGATCCTGTTTGGCCATGATGGATTCCTTCAACATTGCCATAGTAACTAAGCACAGCGCATTTATGAATAGGCTGAGATTTCTAAGGCTGGAGCTTCCTGCCAAGAACGGGACAAGAGATGGAGAAAACAGGGACGAGTCCAGGCCAACCAAGGGACACCATTGAGGGGTCAATCTCCAGGCTCTCGTCTGTACCAGCTTGGGATGGCAACACTCCTTGGTGAGAGTTTAGATGTTTGAAATTAGTCTCCATCAGCAAGCTAAGGCCATTTCTCTGACTCTTGATACTCATTCGTTTTCTCCTTGCTGTGAGAAACTACCAGACGAGAAGCCACCTGAGTGAGGATGGGTGTATTCTGGCTCCCTGTTTGAGGGGACAGGGGTATCATGGTGGAAGATATGTGGCACCAGGGACGCGAGGCCATTGGTCGCATTATGTCTGCAGTCAGGAAGCAGAGAGTGAAGAGTAAGTGGGTCAGGTCTATTGAACCTCAAAGCCCACCCTCGGTGATCCACTTCCTCCAACAACGTTTGAAGGCTCCACAGTCTTTCCAAAGAGCCTCAACCAGTGGGAACTAGCTGCTCAGCACGTGAGCCTTTTGGGGATATGGGATATTTCTCATTGAAACCACAGCACTGTAGAATCCAGAAGGCCAAGAATCACTTCTCTGGACCATTACTAAATGTGTAGAAGCGGAAAGAGGGTTCCCTCTCTGAGACACACTACAGAGTTGCCTAGCCTGTTTAAATGGGGATTTGCTCATCCTAGCCTTGTGCAGTAGAAATGTTACCCAGAAACCTGTTCCTACTCCTCATTTTGCTGATGGTCTTGAGAAATATTTTCCAAAAAAACAATACTAAAGAGAACAAGAAAAAGATTTTCGAGACAGCCTGTCAGACAACAGGGAGGGCTGGGGACAAGAGAAAAGAAAGCAAATGTCTTTGGCGGGCAGCTACAGCACAATGCTTGCGTCTGCAAGGAGGAACATGGGGATGGTGAGAGCGACATCCAGCCTTCTCTTTTGATAAGCCAATACCTTGGGCATTCAGCAATGGGACAGGGAACTAACATACATACCCACCAGCACTCCCATTGTCTTAAGCAGTAGCAACATCCTCCTGTTTTCTGAATTCTATGTTCAAATCTCCTTCCCCACCGCCTCCTTCCCATCAGGAACTTTAGGCCCCAAAGATCACTCTTCCTTCTCTGAGATGTTTTCCTTGACATCATCCCCCATCCAGTGTCTTACCAGACAGAGTAAACAGTTCTTATACTCAACACATTGCAACCCACGCTGATCTCCTTCTTGAGATTCTTCCCCCCTCTTTTTCATCTTAGTAGAGAGCATATTCTCCATGTTTTCCCAGGGCAGACGGTTAGGAAAAAGCTTGATGGGTGGTGGAGGTGGTGCAGTAAGTAAGACTCTTTTCTGAATTTGATTTCCAGACCCACATGGAGGAAAGAGAACTGACCCAATAAGCTGTCCTCGGTCCTACATGTGTGCTATGGCCTGCACACACACACACACACACACACACACACACACACACACACTTGATAAATCAGTCTATGAAAGGAAGGAATCTTGACTTCTACCGCTCTTCAGAACCATAGAGTCTGTCTAATTCATTAAATCAAATCCCGTTTCACACACACCTAAAACATACCTTTGGGACCAGACCATGTTCCATCCCTCCTTGTGGTGAGGAGCTGCGGGCGGCTTCCCGCCACCCGGCTCCCAGCCACTGGCTAGCTTATGCCCCGAAATAACAACACACAAATTGTATTCTTTTAAATACTGCCTGGCCCATTATTTTCAGCCTCTTACTCACATCTTGACTAACCCATATCTAATAATCTGTGTAGCACCACAAAGTGGTGCCTTACCAGGTAGATTCTATCGTACGTCCATCTTGGGCTGGAGCTTCATCTCGTCTGGCATCTCTCTGAGGAGAGGCACGGCGGTCTGACTAACTTAGGAGAGGCGTGGCATCTGACTGAGCCTTCTACCTCACTTCCTCTTCCTGTTCTGTCTACTCCACCCACCTAAGGGGCGGTCTATCAAATGGGCCAGGCAGTTTCTTTATTAGCCAATGAAATCAACTCAAACAGAAGACTCTCCCACATCACCTCCTTTGATGTAAGCCACCATCATTCCTCAATACCACGGAAACAATTTCCCAACTTTCCTGCCTCACACTTGCTAGCTTTGCAGCAAGAATGGTTTCAATAAATTGTAAGCCCCTCACTGGATGCCATAGCACTATGTGGTACCCTCTGGCCCCCTAGTTTTGAAGCAGAAACGTTTGTTTCAGTGGTGCACACACCTGTAGGGCCGAGTGCAGACAGTCTTTCAGTGTGCCTTCCTCCACTCCCCTCTCCCTCCCCGGACCACTGACTCCTGTTCTTCCTTCACCGAGTTGCCGACTCACCTGACTCAGGAGTCTGTACGTGAGGTCCCTTCTAGCTGTCACACAGTGTTTTGTTTGTGCTTCCTGAGGCAGGATCTTGCCCCATAGACCGCACTGTCTCGGAACTCCTACATGTCCGAGATGAGCTCTGTGCTGCCTCAGCCTTCTCTCCCAAGTTCTGAGATTACAGGGTCAACATTCTCACCTAGGTTAGCACTCCATTCTTAATGGTTCCATGGCTGACATCCTTCTTCCTAGCATTTATCACTGTTAGTCTATTTGTAATTATATATATATATATATATATATATATATATATGTGTGTGTGTGTGTGTGTGTGTGTGTGTGTGTGTGTGTGTGTGTGTTTTAAAATATAATTATATTTATTCATTTTACTTATTAGTTTTTTTCTGTGTATTTGGTCACCAGTCTCTTATTTCCACAAGAGCAAGGAGGTATACCTACGGTACAGCAGGGAATTGATAAATACTTTGTTTGAAGAATGGATAGAGAATCATTTCCTTGCTAGCACATATATGTGACATATATGTTCCTACCTGCAAAGGAAATAGGAGAAGCAAGTGTGGGGGTTTCCATATGAAGTCTCCAATGCTGATTTTGCACTTCCAAGCATCCAGCACGGTGCTGTGTGTGTGTGTGTGTGTGTGTGTGTGTGTGTGTGTATGTGTGTGTGTGTGTATGTCAGAAGGGCATTTATCCCAGGCTGGCCTTCGACTCATTAGGTAGCAGGGTCTGCATCTTCTAATGACTGGGATTCCAGGACTATACCACTGAGCTTGGCACACACAGTTTTGAGGAATAAAAGCAGGCCCCATGCATGCTAGGCAAGACCTCTACCAAGTGAACCACATTCACGGCCCTATTCTGTCCTTTGACCTTTGAAACACTGTGTTCCAAACATGTCTTCGGGAGTCAGCTCTGAGCAAGCAGGACTGGGAACTGATGCTAACACTCGGGGGCTCCGAGAAAGGCTGAGCACTGTTCTTTGCCTGTTTCCTGGCTGTAGAGGAGGATTAACGTTTTCTGCTTCCCAGGGGCCTTTTGAGGATTCTTTCATTCATGTAGTAATATTTATTGAAAATGCTAAGTGCTAAGTAGTATTCTGCCTAATTAATTAGGTCCTCATCTCCCTGGTGTGGGTTATGATGTCTGGCTGGTCATTAATAAAATACGCTGGAAGCTTCTCAGATTTTCCCTTCAGAATTCTCCTGGTGCTTGCCTGAGCAGTGCCCGAATTGGGCATCCGACCTTGTAGTTAAATACACACAGCTGCTTGAGTCCGACTGCGCTCCCGTTTATTTAGATGTCTGGAAGGCGCTGCAAACTCTAGTTAAGGAAGAGAGATGTCACTGAAGATTCCAGGCTGCATACTCTAGTGAAGGAAGAGATATGTCACACAAGATTTCAGGCTGCAGGCAGTAATGCCAGGAAACCAACACCAGACTCAGTTTGGAACTTTCTAGATGAGACCAACAAGAATTCTACCATGTTCTGTGAAAAGTGCCAGTGGGAGAAAGATGGGAGTCAAATGGAAAATTACCCTCTGTCTAGGTTTCACAGATACAGTCTAGAGGAAACTGCGGGGTGATACAGACGGATCTTTTTATATCTATGGATCCTAAGAAAGGGTTTTTTCCCCTTGAGAATGTACTTATAATAAAACTACTGTGGTCTGGACTCTCCAGAAGGGCAACGCTCACTGCTGCTACTTTACAGCCAAGTGTAATTAAAGAGAGAGAGGGAGGGAGGGAGGGGGCATGCATGGAGGGATGTAGAGAAGGAGGGTATCCAACGCTAGATCAAGGGACCTTGCTGCTACTGCTGCGTGTGAGCCCATCACACACTGTACCATCCCCTGGCTAGTCTCGGGATCATAGCCAAGGTGTGAGGCATGTCTCAGGACTTGCATCTTACACCATTCGAACAACCCTCACCGTCTTGTCTCCCCTCTCATCCTACACTGTACCAAAGAAATTCTAGCATCCTGACCTCATTTCCTCTTTAGCCATCACAGCATCCAATTTCTTGACCACACCCATGAACAATGAGGACTGCCTTCAGGAATCCTGAGCAGATGTTGAATCCCTGGTGTCCTCAGGCGGACCTCCAGTCTAAGCTCTGCTCTACCCGCTCCAGCCCCTATGTTGTCTTAGGATTGGTTTTGATGAGTGGAAGTCCCCAGGTACCTGGGTATCCCATGACATAGTGTGTATCATCTCATAAGGAAACCATGCGCTACTTCTGCTCACACTGTTAGATAATTCCCTCTCGCAGAGAAAAGTAACAGTTGACCTCTCACCTCCAGGATCTTTGCTGTCCTTTGTTTATGTGACCTAGTACTCCTTCCTGCAACTTGATGATCATGATCAAGACTTTACCCTAAAACTGTGTCTTCTTTTGGTTGGGTTTAGTGGTACCTCTCTGTCATCCCAGCATGCTGGAGGCAAGGATAGGGAGATTGCTGCAAATTTAAGACTATCTTGGTACATAAAGCGAGATTCTGTCCCAAAACACAAAGAGAAAAATTAAGAACTCTACCTCCTCTCAGCTTCTATTGTTATTTCCCATCAACATTCCCCTTTTGGTCTCTTTCCCTTACTTTGTTCTTTAAGTCAATTTCTGTCTCCTTCCTTAGCCATGTGGTTTTCTCCATGCAGATGCATGTCCCATATGCACCATACAAGCAAAATATTCCCAATCCTTTATTGGAGTACTCTGAGAGGCGAGCCTGGTGGTTCAGTTCTGTGTGTCCTTCTTTAAGCCGGGTCTCTCAAGCGGAAGGTTTCTCAAGCTCATCTTTTTTGGCTTGATCCTAGTCTGTTCTTCCTGCTCTCTACGGTGAACAAGGCAGCCCAAGGTTATCTGCATTGCAGTGTGTGTCCCTTTTCTAAGTCACATTGGCTCATAAACCCCATTGGGTGGCATGGAAGATGGAGCCTCTCAGGGAAGAGTCAAATGGTCACAACTCTACATTAGTGAATGGATACGTAGATTCAGATTTAGAGGTTAGTTTGATGATATGTCCCTTTAGCAGAATGATAGTATTAGGTTTATCCCTGGGGTCTGTGAGCTCTCCAACTATGGTTTCTTGGCCAGATTCAGAGTACTAAGTATCCATTCCAACTATGGGTTCTTGGCCAGATTCAGAGTACTAGGTATCCATGACTTTCTTCCTGTGGGGTGGGCATGAAATCCAATCAAAAGTGATTGGTTGCCCCATAATTGTCATGTCTTACCGTGTCTGTGACTATAGCTCCCAGAGTTCACACTTGGGTGAGACTGCTGATGAGTTTGTAACCCACATCAGCTTGCATGGCTCCTTCTGGTACTATGGAACCTGGCTTGCAGGGAGAAAGCTTCCTGTTGCCCCAACCTACACGGGTCTCAAGACCCTTCTATCACCACCCAGGGTCAAATGCCTAACCATCCTTGTCTGTGCCTCACTAGGCTAAACTGTCTTTCAGAGTGGAAGCAGATCCATGTCTTTAATGATTTTTTTTCTTCTTAGTGCTGAGGACAGTGCCTAGCATAAGCCAGAAGTCAAAGCTGTAGAAACATTGCATGAATTCAGAATGAATAACCCATTTAATGAAATCTCTTCCCTTCAAAGAGCTGAGTTTTCCAGCTTGGCATTCTGAATTCATGTGTTTTGGGTTTTTTTCCTTAATGGACCTGTTTCCCCCCTTTTTATCATCCTTTCTCTAAGACACATCCATCCTTAGCTCCATTCCAAATGATTTTGAGCTGATTTTAAACTGTGCAGCCACTAACATTACAATTCACGTAGCAGGTGAGGTATTAGGAATGTAATTTTTTTCATTAGTACACAATAAATAATAAGAATAATGATTAGCTCTTCTTCCTGTCCCTTTCTTGGTGTGTGCACGTGTGTCTCTCTGTCTCTCTGTCCCTCTCTCTTTCTTTCTCCTTTTTCTTTCCCTCCTCTCCCTCCCTTCTTCCCTCCCTTCTTCCCCCCCCCCCCTCTCTCTCTCTCTCTCTCTCTCTCTCTCTCTCTCTCTCTCTCTCTCTGTGTGTGTGTGTGTGTGTGTGTGTACTTGTGAGTGCAAAGTTCTCAGTTTCCAAACTAGGGCATTCTTTGGCGCTGGAGCCGCAGAGGAGTATGAGCCCTGATGTGGACACTGTGAACCTAATTCAGCGCTTTTGCAAGAGCAGAACAGACACTTAATCGCCGAGTCATCTCTTCAACCCAGAAATCCTTATTTTTCCCAAATATATTTCTAGAGAACTAAACATTTTCATAATATATTGAGAAAAATCACAATTATTTATTCTAAATGGAGGATTTACTGCTTAATCCCTATTTAATTTTCCATAGCCAGTCTGGGGCCCATTGTTATACCCTGCACACATTTTAAAACATGGATTAGTTTCTCACTTGAAGCCTTTATATCATGACTTCACGCTGTATGCTTTTTCCCCAAGTCCTTGAGAGTGACATTGAATCTACTCAAAAACACTGGCCTTGTTTTGTTTTGATTTTTTTAATATGTGAAATTTGTTGAAGTTCTTTTAGTGTAATTATTTATTTAGAAATAAATAATAAAAATTTTGTGCTGCTTAGCTGAACAGAAAGACTAATTTACAAAGGAATGATTCTTTCTTACAGTTTTAGAGGCTGGGAAGTCCACTATCAGGGTGCTCATGTCTGTGCTGTCCCCGGGCTGAAGGCAGGACAGTCAAGAAGACACATGTTTGGAAGGCACAGGCTTCAGGCTTGTCTAACCCCCAGCTATGCACTCACAGGAGCACAGTCCTCCCTGAGCAGCCCCGAAGCCTTCACCTCTGGCTAACCTTCGCTTGTCTAGAGATCACATTGACGAGGTAGCAACCTTCTAATCTCAGCGCACAGATGTGGCTCGTGGGAGAAGCTTTGACACAGGAAGACCTGATTAAAAGCCCCTCTCCACTGCTTATAGCTGGGAATGGCAGGAAATGACATGGCTTCTTAGAGGCTTGTTTTCATTATCTGTCATTTGAGGACATCACATCTTCCTAGGGCTCCTGCAGGAATTACCATAGTAGTACCGAGGGCCCACCACAGTGTGCGACACACAGGAGACCCAGAAAAATGACATTTTATAAATGGTCAGCAGGAGAAATCTGTTAAATGGCCTCTTGAAACACAGTTACAGCAAGGACTGCACTTCACCTGGCAAACATATCAAACCTGACGGAGCTTAGTGTGCAGCCTGTGGCTCTCCCTGGGACTAGTCGGCTTTTGCTACTTTGTGGGGTACAAAGATCCCTTTCAGCCCAAACATTGTGGACTGAGATAATTTCCTGCTCTTGTGTCGTTAATCAGTACTTCTCTCCAATAAAGTCCAGAGAAAAATGCACACCCTTCTCATTATTAGCATACAGTGATAACCTTGGGGAGCGTTCATGCCTGCATCCGTCCTTCCACTCCACAGATAAACACACAGACTTGCTGCTTCCAGTCCTGTGCGAGCCATACGTGTGCCCGTCTTAGCATTACCTGCTTCTCTTCCACCCTGCGACTTGGCTGCTTGCTTCAGAGTTCATTTTTATTATTACTTTTTATTATTTTTTCCCAGCTCTTATTCCAACTCTGCCTTTAGCAAGCAGATATATAAAACATAGAGGCACATACCAATCCAGTCTTCCCGCACATTCCCTCTTTTCAAATAGGGTCTTTCAGTCAACGAGCAGCCAGTGCGTCCGTCCATCCCACTGCCCCCACGTGTCTTGACGGTGTCCGAATATCATCTTGGTTTATTCTGGTCTCAGCAAATTCAGGATGATTCTCAAGGATTGATTTATTTATTTTCTTGTATGACTTTCAGAACAGTGATTTAGCACAGCTCTCTGATTTTTTTTTCCATGGGTGGATGCTGAACCCAGCATTTAGCTGTTTGCCTGGTGTGCCCCTTTCTGAGTGCAGAGCGCCACGGGGGTCAAGCCTCTTCCTCCCAGCCTCTGCCACCCCAGCGCCCCCCTCCCTGGGTGGCTGCTGCTGACAGTGTTTTGAAGGTGACACCTGTGCCATCTCTCTGTCTCCCTGGGAGTAATTTTCCTTAATCTGGCAACTTGAACTCACTCGAAGCAGCCAGGAGCTCTTGTCTCCTCTTCACCCAACTGGAGTTGATTTCCCTCTTAGCCATGTTTGCTCCACAGCTTCCTCTTCAAGATCATTTTCTGAGATCGGGAAAATAGAAGCAAATTAGAAGCCGAGTGACTTTTTTTTTCTTTCTGTAATCTTATTTAGCACAATAAGAGGAAAATCAAACACTTCACTTAGTTTTCTTTTTTCCCTCACTCCCAGGTAGCTCAAAAGTTTTCTACCCAATTTTTGCCTGTTTTTCCCCCCGAAACTGAACTCAACCAGTGTTCTTGATAAAGCAACCATGTGGTTCCATTTTTTCTTGTAGTTTTACTTTTTATTCTCTTTCTTTGTACACATTCTTCTTAAACATGCCCCTTGATTATCCCAAGCATTCCACTTCCTTCAGCTTCTTCCTCCCTCTTTGTCTATGTTTAGATAATTTAAAATTACCTTCAATATTTTATACTTGAGTATGTCACACCTTTACCAATCTGAGCCGTAGAAATCGGTTTCTTTGTGGTAGAGTCCCTGTCTTGACCTTAAAGCTGCCACTACACTATGAGGAATCTCATGAACTGTTATGGCTGTCCTGCTGTTCAACTGCTTAGTGGGGAGAGAGAGAGAGAGAGAGAGAGAGAGAGAGAGAGAGAGAGAGAGAGAGAGAGAGAGAGACGGGTTCTGTGCACCAGAAGGTCCTAGCTGCCTCTGGAGGAAAGAGAGGGGACGGGGAGAGGAGAGGAGGAGGTGGGGAGGAAAGGCATGGGAAAGGAGAGAAGAAGGGCACCGTGGGATGGCATTGCAGACTCTAAACTCTCCTGACCAGCATTTGTGAGTCATTATTGATGTGGCGCTTCAGTTCCCAGTATGGTGAATCTGGGGTGTGCATGTTCTCACATGCACACATGTTGGGGGAAGTCATGGTTTTGTTTTTCCTGTGGTCTTACTGAATGTCTTCAGAAATGAAGACCTACTAAGGGACAGAGGATTTGACTCAGTAATAGAGCATTTGCCTAGCATACAAAAAGCCCCAGAGTTTGACTGGTTTACAGAAATGTCTTATATTTATATGTTTACATCTCTCTCTCTCTCTCTCTCTCTCCCTTCCTAATGGATAAGTAGAGCACTCAGTAGGTGCTTGTGAAATATTTTTGAGTCAAGCAATCATTTTCCTGAGGGTATAGATACCTTCTCCAATACCTTCCTTAGAGGTTGCTAACATGGCACAATTAGCATATCCAAATATCCTTTCGCTCAGCTGACCAGAACAGTTTTCCCTCATATTCAGAATTATTTCTGGAGATAAACTTCCTCTGTCGCTACCCCCTGTTTCTGCGAAATGATACTGTCAGCAGGCAGGCCGGGAACTTACCCAGCATCCCGCACTTAGCAGGGTGATTTTCCCAGGAGCTTCTGCGATAATTGAACCGTCTCAGTACCACAGCATTTGATCTCAACAGCGACGTGCGTGAAGACGGCATTTGGAATCACAGAAATGAGAATAACATGGAAATTAGAAAGAGTTTTAGTGTTTCATGTTTTTCGTTTTCATCCTGTTATGTTCGAAACCTCTCTCTGCATCGCCGTGCTTTGTACGGAAGGAAATGGTGCGGTTCTCATTCACGCTTTCTCTCCTGGCCTTCGCAGGAAGGAAACTTCCCCCTGGAAGAAACGCATTGTTGTCAAGGTCTTTATTCATTCTTCCTAGTTTACCTACTCCAAAGATTCATACACGTGATGTTAGGACTCCGGCCCTCCAGTGAGTTTTAGCCTTTCTCACCTGCTTCACAAGCTTAAGACCCGTCACCACCCGAGGAGCGGAGTTTCACGGTAGAGTCCCTGCGTTCCCACTGGGTCCCGTCTCCACGGGTGTGTGTATAAGGCCCGCATCGCCGGCTTTTACTTCACCCGAGACTGCTGTGTCGGGTGAGTTAGCCCAGGTGTGGAGCTCAGTGGTAGGTGCTTGCCTTGCATGTGCGACATATGGGTTCAGTCCCCAGCACCTCAAGGAAGACCGAGAGCAGGAAGGTAAGCCAGCGGTGACCCCACTTCTAGCTGCTGAAGAGAAGGCCATCCTGGCTACATGTATTGCCTTCCTCACGGCAGACATTTTCTTAGATGGATGTGTTACAGAACCGCGTGGCAAGGGTGTTTGGAAGTCAATATATATAGAGTTGGGGTCTACGGCAAAACTCCAGTAGGGGAGGGCTGTGTTCCTGGAACTGGACAGAGGATACGAGAGATACAGAGGGAAGGAAGTGGACGAGTGAGCAGGGGGCTTTTGAAAGGGTGTTCTTCTTCTCTAGATTTCGGAGCACACATGTTAATTAACTTTAGAAGGATGATTGTGGGGCTGAGAAGATGTCTGAGGCTGTGAAGTGATTGCCATGCAAGTATGCACCCTGGATTTGAATCTCCACTCCCCACATAAAAACATGATGTGATGGCTCGTGCCTGTAACCCTGTCCTTGGGAGGGGAGACAAGAGGGTGTTAGGGTCTTGTTAGCCAGCTAGACTAATCAGTCGGTGACTTGGCTCTCTTTTCTGTGTATTCTTCAGAGTTCACTTCTGTACCCATAATTCTCAGCCCACATTAAATGTTCTGTGAGCATAGGTTGAGCTTCAGTCCAGAAGTCCTTTAGGCAGCGAAAGACGGCAGAAGGCTCTTCCATCCTGCATAGCTGAGTCTTTACCACGCTCTTGGAACTTTGTGTGGTGTGCGTGTGCGTGTGTGTGTGTGTGTGTGTGTGTGTGTGTGTGTGGTTCTAGGACTGGAACTCAGAGCCTGGAACATCCTCCACCACCTTTGAGCTATATCTCCAATACATGCCTAGATGTTCATTGTTATATTTAATGTTTTTGTTAAATTAGAACTTTTGCATAAGGCTGTTTTATCCTTGCTAGTCTTGACTAATGCTCCAGCCAGCAGCCAGCTGCCAGCTGCCATAGGAGAGACTTGAGAGAGGTCTGCTCTTAGATCCAGTGGTAACTGAACAGCACACTGCACAGATAGCCTGCTTGCTGCACTCACGCGTGGTTCTTGCCTGTGAGCGGTCTTCCCGTCAACCCACAAAGGTGTCAGGAGCTGTAAGGGTTAAGGTGACCCTCTTCCCAGATCCACACGCTAGAGGTTTTTACAAAAGTATTAGATTAAAGTAAAACAAACGCGACAAGGCAAGGGAAGGGAAACACACTCTTTCCCCTGCGATATGTATCTGAATCGTAAATGTATATATTTATATCCGCTAGTAAACATTTCCAAAATGTATTTACTTTTTTTTCTTTAAAAATGCCACTTCTGCTAGCACCCTATGAATCTGGAATTTTGTGGAACTCAGGAAGGAGAATGGTCATAAAACTAGCCCTCTCCACCAGCGTTTGTGTGGATGGCAAACACATGCATCTGAGGTCAGGGACTGAACACTTTCAGGTCAAGGGTTTGAGGTTCAAACTGCACAGGAAGATTCCAGGAAATTCTACCAGGTTCAGTGTCAGAGAGACAATCCAGGTATGAGTCCTACCCTAGTATTCTTAAGCTCTGTGTAGTATTTTAGTAGATTAAACAAAAAACAGAGCAAAAAAAAAAAGATAGAAAAAACCCAAACCCTGTAATCATTAAGTCTTCTGTTGTCTTCTGCAATATTTTTACTTTTGTATGGTAAAAACATATGTATAAGAAGAAAACATGAGTGACCCAGGCATTCACTGTATCTTTATTATATACTGAGAATTATCAGAGAGAGCAATAGAAAGTCTAATTCTGCAGGGAGCTTTATTTATTTGTTGGAAGTGTGTGTTGGAGAACAACCTGCGGAGGTCAGTTTTCTCCTTCCATCTTGTGCATTTGGGGGATCAAACTCAGGTGTCAGGTTTGGCAGCAAGCACCCTACCCAACTGATCCATCTTGCTGGCCCATGTCCTGCAGATTTTTTATTGCATTGTTGCTATTGATTGTAGAAAGCCCATGGCTCTTTAGATTCTTGATAGGATAATAGCCACACTAGTGACCATTAGCTGCAGTCACGATGATAACATTTCTCATTTGCATAATACATTAGCATTTTAAAAAACTCACTTAATCCTCAGAGCCCTGTGTAAAATGTAATTTCTTTCATTTCATAAGAAAAGGACAGAATCACATTGTCTTTAAGGTCATAGATTCTTTGAGTGGCCATGGGGAAAGGATGAACCGATCCAGTTCAAGGGACATCATATAAAAATTAGAATTCTTGGGGTTAGAGAGATGGCTCAGTGGTTAAGAGCACTGCCTGTTCTTCATCCCGCGTGAAGACGGACACTTAAAAGAAACCCCACACTAGCTCAGAATTGAGTATAATAGAGGGTTATTTATTTAGGGGTAGACCCACAGATTATAGTCCTCTGCTCAAACAGGGAACAGCAACCAAATCCCACAGCCAGAAAAGAGGCTAGATGTACTCTTTAAATTGGCATAAATAGTATAAGAGGCCACACCCAAGTGGGCAGGTGACTTAAAGGCTACCGGCAGTATGAATTCCTACAGCACCCAGGTTCCATTCCCAGCACCCACTGGTGGCTCACAGCCATCTGTAAATCAGGTTCTGAGGATCTGATGCCCTCTGAGCTTTGCAGGCTCCAGACACACGTGTGATGCACATATACACATGCAGGCAAAACACCTTATCCATAAGATAAAATGCATCTAAAAATTTAAATACCTGGAAAAATTTTAAAACAAATTAACCTTGAAAAAAATCTTAGTGATTTTTTTAAAGGAGAAAAAGAAGGGCACCATCTGAGGACAGTCCAGAGCACTGATTATTTAATATTGAAAACCTGTGCAAAAAGCACAGCACACAGAACCAGCTATGTAAGGCTCATAGTGGCTCCCAGAGACTGGAGCAACAAACACGGACCTTGTATGGGTCTGAGCTAGGTCTTCTGCTACACATTATGCATTATGGTTGTGTGCTTGGTATCCCTATGGGACTCCTAACAGTGGCAGTAGGGGGTGTCTCTGACTCTCTTGTCTGTGCTTGGGACCCTTTTCCTCATACTGGGTTGTCTAGTCCAGTCTTGATTTGAGGATGCCTAGTCTTAGCACAATGTGTTATGCCGTGTTCGGTAGCTATCCCTTGGAGGTCTGCTCTTTTTTCTTAAGGGAAACAGAGGAGGAGTGGATCTTGGGGAGATGGAAGGTGGGGGTAGGGACTGGGAGGAGTGGAGAGAAAAGGGAAACTGTCATTGGGATGTAACATATGCAAGAAGAATAAAAAAAGAAAACCCTGTAATATAAATATCAACAAGAAGAGAGTTGCTTGTGTTTCTCAATGGCTGTTACGGTGACTCCGAATCATGGCTGTGTGCCTTGACATGTTTGCTCCATTCAGCAGACGTATACATTCATGAAATAATCATTCCTAAGGAAGGCAATGCATTGGTCATCACCAACCATTCTTCCAGGCTCTGTGATCCCTGCTGTCTGCCCCTCCCATCCTGCTCCCATCTCTAGACAACCACCGACTTCCTTACGATCACCACACATTAGCTTTCATTTTCCATAACTCCAGGGCTTCTCTCCCTGCCCCATCTACTCATGCTGCAGGATGGACCGACCATTGGTCCACATAATAGCCATTTTTCTTAGTTCATTTCTACTGCAGAATAGCATTTTATCAAATGGCTGCTTATCAGTCTGTTTACTTACCTGTTGATGAACACTTGGGTTGTTTTGACCATCGTAAGTAAAAAGTGCTACACACATTGATATGCACACTTGTTTTTTTGCATTTGTGCTTGTATTTATCTTGGACAGATATCTAGGAGCAGAATGGCTGGGTCAGTGTGTTAAAACTATGTGTGTGGGTTGGAGAGTTGATGCAGTAGCTAAGAGTACTTATGGCTTTTCCAGAGGACACAATTTAAGATCCCAGCACCCACCTTGGCTAGGTCACAACAGCCTGTAACTCCAGCTCTGGGGAATGCAGTGTCCTCTTTGGTCTCAAGGACAACTGCACTCACGTGTGCACACCTACACACAGATACACATATACATACATATACAGTTAGAAAAAGACCTGACTATGTAACATTTCCAAAGGGATCATGGAACTCATATTTCTACAGCATCCGAGTTGGGATTCCTCTGTATCTTCAGTACTTACTGTGGTTAGTCTTCCTGATTCATCTATCAATCAAAATGAGAATGGGACAGTGTTTCATTGTCCCTGTGTGATGCTCTAAGAACGAAGGACTGAAGCATCTTTTCTTTGCTCCTTGGCTATCTATATATCAGGTTTTTGTGACGTGATCAACTGGCTTTTTGTTTATTTCTGTTGCTGTTATTTTCTTATTTTTGGTACACCAACTCTTTATGCATTCTACATGTAAAGATTTTTATGTTTTAAAAAATCACTTTTGAATTATGCTCAATTATGTTCATGTATGTGTGTCTGTGTGTGCAGTCCCCATGGAGTCTGTAAAGATTCATCTTAGCATCTGCCTTTCCTTCTCACCTGGTTAATACACTTTTCAATTAGCAAAGATTTAAACTTTGGAGTAATTACAGTTATTGATTTGTTCTTCTTGTGGATTGCGATTTTAATATCTCATGCAAGAACTGTCTCTCTTATCTGATGGCCCAAAAGTTTTCCCGCTGTTTCTTTCTACAGCTGCACAGTCCCAGGTTGTGTATCCACGTCTGTGATAACAGGAGCTCACCTGACCTTCAGACACGTCTCCAGCTCCAACCCTGGCGTGGCATGCTAGGAAGAGCAGTGGGGACTCCTCTGCTGGAATCAGTTGTTTATTTGGTTTTGTCTAGTGTGTGTGGTTGGTGTACATATGTGAATATGTTTGCATGAGTGGTTGAGGCACATGTATGCATGGTTGGTGTATATATATAAACATGTTTGTATAAGTGTGGGTGCTCATGTATGAGTATCTGGAATATATGAGTATAGAGAAAAAGGACCCACATGTTTTGTCCTCTCTTGCTTTCCACTTTATGTACTGAGGCAGAGTGTCTCAATTGAACCCGGAGCTACCAGGATGGGACACTTCTACCTTGTTAGCCTGCTTGGGGATGCTCTGTGTTTGCCTCCTCAGCACTGCTATTACATGCCCACCATATATACATATATATGTATATATATTTAATTTTGTGTGTGTGTGTGTGTGTGTGTGTGTGTGTGTGCGCGCGCGTTCCTGAGGAGTCCAGAAGAAGGCATCTCCAGGAACTGGAGACACAGTTGCCTTTGAGCCTCCCTGATGTGGGTGCTGGGATTCAAAACCCAGTCCTCTGAAAGAACAACACATAGTCTGACCTGCTGAGCCACCCTCAACTGTGCCTGTCCCAGACAACACATAGTCTGAACTGCTGAGCCACCCTCAACCATGCCTGTCCCAGACAACGCACAGTCTGACCTGCTGAGCCACCCTCAACCGTGCCTGTCTCAGCCTGGGTTTAAATAACGGTGGAAAGCATACTATGGTAGTGCCCAGGGTGACCCCTGTGTGGGCAGGCACCCTAACCACGGTGCCATATACCTCTTTGCGGAATCTCGGCACAATGTCTTGAAATCATGTGATGATATCAGGGCCATTGGAATTCAAAAATTCACAAAGTGATTAGTTTCACAGAATCTCGGGTTATGGATACCACTTGTATCCATGTTCAACATTTCTTCATTTTATCTCCTTGAACATATGAGACATACACGTTATTTTATTAATCTACTAGAAAACCCCATGTACCTTCTTTAGTTGTTGGATCACTTCTTGTTTTTGGTGACATTTTAATTGACGTCTGTGAAATATTTTAGAATTTTCATTGAACTTATCTCTGTTTTCTGCTTCAGGGAAAATGTTCCTCTCCAGCGCCAGCCTCTCTATCTCATTCCAGTGAGGTGATGGTATCACCTCAGACAGTGATTAGTGCTGCCACATCCATTGTTCCATGTGGATTCCTTCTTTGTGGTTTAATCTTTATAATTGAAGTTCTGACTAGGTGAAAGATGGCCACCAGGGTTCTATTGGGAATAATGACTAAAGTCTCTTAATCCAAAATTGGGGTTACGACCCTTTGAGAGTCCTAGAGAAGTTTCGGGGAAATATGGAAATTTCTAAAATTTATCCGAAAAGTTATCCGAAAAGTCCAAGTTTTGTAGTGAACTTAGCTACTTTGTGCACAGTGCTCTGGGGGCAGAGGCCCAGGGACAGAGCCTCTCTGAGCACTAGATCATTCCTGCCTGATGTCACTTCCTGTCCTGAACCTACATAAGATGCAGGCACAAGACTTAGAATTGAGAGATTCATTCTTAACATTTATTTTGTTTATGGGGGAGGTAGAGAGATGGCAGAGTGGCTAAGAGCACTTGCTGCTCTTTCAGATAATCTGAATTCAGTTCTCAGCACCCACAATGCAGCTCATAACTGCCCACTGCTCCAACTCCCAGGAATATGATGCCCTCTTGTGGCCTCTGTGGGTACCTGCACACAGGTGTACATACCCACATACAGAGAGCCACACTCATAAAAATAAATCTTAAAAGAAGGTTTTTATTACTTATTTATTTTGAAACGGGGTCTCTAGATGAGCCTGAAACTCAAGAATTCATTTAAACTGACTGGGCAGCAAGCCCCAGGGGTGGGGTCTCCTGTCTCTGCCTCCCCCGTTCTGGATTAGAGGCACACATCCTAACGTCAGCTCGATCAAACTCAGGCCCTGATGTTCACACATGGGGCGCCTCTTGATTAGCAGCCCTCTCCCAGGCTGGCAAAGCAAAATTATATTTTGAAGTGGTCTGCTATAACTGGGTGTTGAGGGCATCTCAGGATGGGCTTCTTCTCCAGACCCTGGAAGCCATGGGACCACTGGTTCATGGACCAAAACGCCCAGAGCTGAGAACCAGCACAGTGTAACTTCGCCCCAGGTATTTTGTCAGTGACAGGAAGTGGATGGACACACAGTGTTGCTTTCCTTTCTTCCCAACTGACTCTTTCCTCCCTCTAGGGAGAGCAAGAGCAGGAGGAGCCCCTCATCTGCCAGCTTGTGTTCTCGAGCGTCTCTTCAGAGTGGCCAGCGGAGGCTTTGGCAGCGACTGTTTTGTGCTGCCAGCGTCTCATCTCCTTTGTTTGGTGGTGAAGTTTCTCAGGGCACCAATGTGTCCAGGTGAAAGACTACGCTTCCCAACCTCTTTGTGATGGAATGAACTCATAGCTTTAGCTTTTGGCCTGTGAGATACAGGCAGAATTGTTTTGGTGGATTTTGAAGCAAGTGGTTTAGAAATGGTCTGCCCTCCTAATTATTTTATACGGAGTGAAATAGACCTGGTTTGGGCAAATCTCTGCCATTTGAGGTTTTCCATTCTGTATAGTGAGCATCATCCTGATGATGCAATATGGCCTCACAATTGTAAGAAATTTCTAGGAGGGGCAGGTGGAAGAGCAGAGCCAGTTTCTGGCTCCTGGGACGCTTCCAGCAACATTCTTCAGCCCACAGCTTTCTCTCATCCTGCCAGAACCTTCTAAGCCTTGTGTTTAACTAAACACGAGGAAAGGATAGAACTCTCCCTTATAGAAACAAAATTATTATGCATTTTAATTAAATTAGTGTAAATGTTACCTCTGGGCTTGCACAAGATTGGTCCTGTCAACTGTCAGTCATAGATGTGGGCAGGACAGATGAGGCCCCCCACTCCTTACTGCTGAATTGTTGGCTATGGGTGGATTCTGAGAGTCAAGGAGTCCTTGTTTTTTTGTTGTGTGCCCTACCAGACTCTCCTGGCTAATTCTAAACCACTGGTCATCCGGATGACATTGATTAAGTTCAGTGGGTCATAAAACGAAATCATGAGTGTGGGTAAGGGGTCTTCTAGGGAGGAGGGGATTCCTGAGGGTGGTGGAGAAGTAAGAAGGTCAAGTGGCAGAGCCGGGAATACACTGCATACGTGTGTGAAACTGTCAAAGGCTGATTTAGTTAATAAAATTAGTGTGTGCTCACCATGCAAAATACAAGAACCCTAGGAATAGACACAAGATTAAAAAAAGCAGAAGTGGAGAAAACTGCGTGTGTCTACAGCTACGTAAGGACAGTGTAGTTAGTATAAAATGTTTGGCTGGGGCCGTTTGCTCTGCTGTTTCCACAGCCTGTAAATTAATGTAATGAGATTCATGTAGGATTTTCTTCATTCTTTTCTCTTAGAAAATGGCCAAACCAATTTTGATGGTTCTGTTATGTTCTAGTCAGTACCACAACACCTGCTTAATCATTCTTACTGTCTTAGGGTTCTATTGCTGTGAAGAGACACCAGGGCCATGACAATTCTTACAAAGGAGAACATTTAATTGAGTGGGCTTACAGTTTCAGATGTTAATCCATTATCAGAATGGCAAGAAACACGGCGTGCAGGCAGACACCATGCTGAAGAAGCTGAGGGTCCAACATCTTGACCACTGCCAACAGGAAGTGGACTGAGACACTGGGAGTAGCCTAAGCACATATGAATCCTCAAATCCCACCCCCACAGTAACATACTTTTTCCAACAAGGTTTTACCTATTCTAACAAAGCCACACATTAGGCCCATTCCCTGTGGGTCTATGGGGGCCATTTTCTTTCAAACCATCACACAAACACAAACACACACACACACACACACACACACACACGCACACTCAGTTGGGTACTTTGTTTCTAACTGGTAATAGGACGCACTTATGGGAAGGGCTTGGACTATAACACTTTACATCTGTCTGTCACGTAGCATGGTTCTACAGCTGTGCACAGTGAGAGTCCAAATCTACACAATACTGCACGTGACAACAAGGACCAGAAAGACAACCCAATCTTCGTCCATGTCCATAGAAGTAGTATTTCTCAAGTGTAAGCCTACACAGACCTGGGATAGTCCTGAGAGCTGTTCTTCCTCCAACACCCGGATTGAATGGGTCTGGAAAGGAAGTGAGTCCTAGCATCTTGCCCTGTTGATTTTGATCCCCCTAAGGACCATGCTCTTGAACTATGTTAGAAAACCACCAACAACCAAAAAACCAAACCAAACCAAAGAATCGTGCTCTTATTCCTTTTTTTAGATCGTCTGAAAGGACTGATCTAGACAGCTTGGGGATGACTCAGCAGATGCGATAGATTTGCTAGGCGAAGGTGAGGACCTAAGTTCAAATCTCCAGCCACCATGTGCATGGCCAGGTGTGCCTGTTCGGAGCACGGGAGGTTGGAGACAGGAGGATTTCTGAGACTTGCTGGCTGCCAACCTACCTCCAGGATTGGCGAGAGACCCTGTCTCGTGGAATAAGGTGGACGGTGATAGAGAAGAATGCCCCATGCCTTACTTTGGTCTCCACCTATATGGGTGTGTGCGCACATACACCATACACACACACACACACACACACACACACACGCACGCTCACGTACTCACATACATACTCACACAATGCACACTCACATGCACACATATGCACGTTCACGCACACTCATACACATATGCACACTTACACGCACACATGCACACTCACATGCACACTCACATACACACATATGCGTACTCACATGCACATATAAATAACATGAAGTACTGACTCACTTTTCTTCACGGCTTGTTCTCTCCTCTGTTCTCAAACGCCACACACTCTCCAGTTCTTTTCACCACAAACACCGTACTTTCAGATGTCCCCAAAGCCTCCCTGCCAAGGAGACACATGGCTCTTGCTCAGTGTCAGTCTAAGCTCTCCCTTTCTGGCAGTCCCCAGCTGGGCCTGGGCTGTGAAAGGTAGTCAGTCGAGCAGGCCCTGGGAAAAGGCAGTGAGCATCACTCCTCTGGAGTGTGTGCTTCAAGCTCCTGCTTGGCGTCCCTCAATGATAGTCTGGAATCTTCTACATTCACCCCAAGAGGTGAATAAACCCCTTACTCTCCAAACTGGTTCATGTTTTATCCCGTAATGAAAGAGCTAACTGGGGCAAGTGGCGGTGGCATGTTTCTTCATGTCTGTAACACGCACCCAGCCTTTGTGTAAATGTGGAGGGGGATATAGGGTGTTGAGAAAATGTTCCTCCGACATGCTACCCACAGTAGAACTGACAGTTTTCTGGATAAACTCACCAAGGTCAAGTGTTCCTGACTTGTGCAACATGAAGCCAGGCCAGGCAGATAATTTCCTAGCCATTAGGAAAATTAATTTTGCCGGTCTCCGGGTCTAGAAGTCTTTGTGGCCCTTTGCAGCAAGCAGTTGCTTACATCTTATTATGGGCAGATGCTGTGGGGTTCTCAGTCTGTGAGGAAAGCGTCTTTTCCTTAACTGGATCACACTGTTGTATAGAGTCTTCTGGTCTGTCCTTGTAGCCCACCCCGAACTCTCTCATCACCATTGTCTAAAGACTCTAAAACTGAGTTTTCTTTTCAAATTTCCTCTCATTTAGTATCAGAAAGTATGCTAAACCTCAGCTTGAACTTCCCAGACGAGTACACACTGACGATCACTGCGTGGTTGTAAAACACCCAGCTCTTATAATCCGTGAAAATGAACTCGCCAGCTCTTGGTGGAGTGCACCACAGTGTGCAAAACCTTCTATTTTCCGCTTCTTGTTGGTAAAGCCAAACAGCTTCAAAAGCCCACACAGCAATTTGTCCTGGCATTGGTCTTGGACATTAAACCCTGTTATTCAAGAGAAACATAAAGGAAATATCATGTGAGCTGACTTGAGTTTTGTCTTACCGACAAAAAAGCAGCTGGATAAAGGAGGTGACCTTTGTCAAAAGGGAGACAAACCTTCAATGCCCGATGGTCCCTGCCAGTGGGTGTTCTGGGGGCAGCTCTTAAAAGAAGCAGGGACTCATTGTCACACCTCCAGCTTTAATTATATGACAACTGCTTTCAGGTTTCTGTGGAGTTCCATGCCTCCCCAGAACCTGATTCTGGGTCAGCTCTTTGGGACCCTCACCTACTCTGAGACACAATAAATGGCTGCAGATGAAGAAACCTTTGGCTCCCATACTGAGCTGAAACTGGCCTCAGAGCCGGGCCATTGAGAGTGTCCAAACTGAGTTTGAACTTGGGGAGATTTGACCACGACTCTTAAGGCTTGGCTCTGACTTTGATCAAAGCCTCTGCTGTTTAAACAGGCAAAGGCTGTACTGTAAGATAGCAGGGGCCAGACATGTAAATTACAAATTATGGAAGCACACACATGCGTCCAGACGCTAGAAGGGTTTGGAGAAGGGAATGTAATCTATTAACTTCCCTGAGATATGAAGCCCATGTCGTTTCTGAGATTAGAGTTAGGTTGGCCCAGTTTGTCAGTCACTGGCAGCCATGACTACCCATAGTGACATAAAGCATCCGGACTCCGAGAATCAGTGTTTGAGGAGAAGATATGGAGTGTCAAGCTTGCAGAATTTTGTGCACTACAGGTGTACCTGCTCGGGGGATCCTTGGACACTAAGACCAAAAGGCCGTTAGTTTTTCTATTAGGTGTTTACGTTGATTGTCATGAGAACTGATCTAGACCCATGTTCTAGATGCAATCACCTCTTCCCTTTTAGAAGCTGGGCAAACGAGTCACGTGTCATGAGAAAGCTTATCAGTTCAGTTAATAACAGAGACAATTTAAAATTTACTAGGTGAAGACAGAATAAACCCATGGAAATTCAATCATTTTTATAAGCAGCAATCTTTTTTGAGCAAACAGTAGTGCTATCCTTAACCATATCCATGAAGGTCATTGGCTACTAATGCCATCTCCCTGGAAGCTGGAAGATGTCATTAGACATTGTTCCTAGGGACACCCCAAGGCCTGGTGATGGAAATACGTGCTCTGACTGGCCCTCAGCTCATAAAACTCTTTAGTATTGTCACTGGACTTAGGGTCACAGCCTGTGTCCCAACAAGCCAGGTTAGCCACTTGTGCTCCATAAGCTGATTAAAACAGACAAGTTAGCAGGGGAGACCATAGGCGATATATCCGGTATAGCCTCATGCAGAAGAGGGTCAGAGATCCAGTGAGGCCCCCCAGTCCTTGGGGGTTCTGAGTGAGGTTCAGTGAGGCCCCTAAGTTCTCCTTGGGGGTTCTGAGTAAGATCCAGTGATGCTCCCAAATCCTCCTTGGGGGTTCTGAGTGAGATCCAGTGAGACCCCCAAGTCCACCTGGGGGTTCTGAGTGAGATCTAGTGAGGTCCCCCCAAGTCCCCAGGGGTCCTGAGTGAGGTAAAATAGAAGGCCACATTCCCAGGTCATTGTCTCTTCTATAAGATGATCTGGCAAGTTATAATTTTTTTTTCTTCAGAGAAGTTTTCCTCCAGCTGGCCCAGGCTTTAGACATTCTCTTTTCCCAACCTGAGACTTCTGAGGGAATTCCAGTGTTTTGGGTCCATTGTTTCAATAATGGTCTGATAGCCAAAAGGAAGCAGCAGCAGGCCCCCCTGAACATCTGCATTCCTGCCAGGCCTGTTATAGTATCTGTTGAAGCGGCGGCGTGAACGTGACATCTAGTAGCGGTGGGAGAAAAAGCAGTGAGTGGGTGATAAAATGTGACGGCAAGAAGATTGTGCCTCAGAGCTCAGACGCTGGCACCCGACGTACGGTGCAAACGTAAATACGTCATGAAAACGCGTGCACACTGGAAGAGATTAAAATACATACACAGGAATGCTTGGGCTAAAAAAGAACTCTGTCACGCCTACACCCAACCTTACCTCATCCTCCCACGGAGAAACACGGCTAGTACTGCGAACACACTCTTTTCATGGGCACACGTGTGTTTGTATATGTGCGTGCACACAGATATTTCAATATAGATCGTCCTTCTCATACATACGGAAATAGCGCTCTGCAGTTTGACTTTTTTCCACCAGGAGCAGGTTAAGTGTCAGCACATACTGATCCTCTATCCCGATACAATACGGAAGCTGAACTGGTGTGCTCAGCTCTTACCATAAATGTGCAGCCATCTGCTGCACCGCTCCCCTTAATGTGAATAACTGTGTGGTTTGCTGCTTGTCACTAGCACGGGCTTGTTCTTATGTTGAAATTTTATACGTTCATATCTGAGTATAAATATATGTACTTTTTGGTACAATAATTTTTATAGTAAAATACTTAGATTTAAAAAATACTACCAGTGCTTACCCAAAATTCACTATTTTTTTTCTGATCTTACATAGGTAAATATAGAATATAATAGGGACATTCCAGGAGTGAATTTAATTTTTAATAATTAATTTTTTATGTGCCACATGATTGGAGTGCCTGGAGAGGCCAGAAGAGGGCGGTGGATCCTCTGGAGCTAGAGCTACAGAGGGTTTTAAGCTGGGGATCATGTGGGTCCTAGGAATCAAATCTGGGTTTCCAGTGATATGATTCTGTGTGAGAGGGACCTTGGCAGTGGGTGGGTCCAAACCACAACAGGTGAGAGCCTAGGGTGAGTGAGGGACAGGCACCCCATACAGACAGAGCTTAAGTGGGGAGTTTTATTGAGATAAAGGGAGTAGGGGAACAGAAGGGAGAAAAAGAGATAAAGAGAGAGGAGAGAGTAAAAGAGAAACAGAGAGATGCAGAGAGAGAAAGACAAAGAGAAAAAAAGAGGAAGAAGTAGTCAGAGTTTCACCTTCTAAAGGGACAGGGTAGCCAGGCGCCAGGGTGATGTGCTCTGTCAGGTCCTCGGTCCTCGGGGCTGAGCCAGGTTCACTGCGTGCTAAAATCCAGTCCCTTTAAAGTTTCTTGACCACTCCGATACACTGTTTCTTCATGAATTTTCGTATTACTGTGTCGAGTACTGTGTAACAAATTCTGTTATAATTTTGAATTCTTTATTCATAGTGTCCATGGAAACTTTATCCTTTCTTACTGAAAATTAAAAACATTCTCTAAAAATCTTGGGGCTGGAGAGATGGCTCAGCTGTCAAGAGCACTCCAGAGGACCTGGGTTCAGTTTCTAGCACCCTTGTGGTACCTCACAACCATCTGTAACTCCAGAGTCAAAGGATCCAACACCCTCTTCTGGCTTCCCAGGGCACTGCATGCATGTGGTACACAGACTTAACATGCAGACAGAACATCCATACACATGAAGTAAAAGTAACTAAAGCTTTAGAAAGTCATATATATCTTAATAAAATTCTCAAAGTAGTTATAGAAATAATGATTCTTATATGCCCTTTAGGAATAGTTTCAGAGCATGGTCTAGAACCACTCACCCAAGATCACTTAAAACAGTGAAAAACTTTCCCTTTTAAGCCTCTAGGAATTCTCTTCATGTAGTTCTCGAACCTGTAGAATATGACCTCCCTGGAGCAATGATGTCACTAGCCCAACCTATGGGAATATGTAAATGAGTTACTTCTTTTATAATAAATAATGTTTAACTGTTAATGCTTTTCTTAAACTTTTTGAGTAGGAAGATGACACAATGCCCGATGAGAAGCTCTGTGGTGATGTGGGGGATGGTTTCCCTGCAGGGATGTAGCATTACAAGAACAGACAAGGAAATGTGAGATAAGATGCATGCAGAAGTCTGTCCATGTGTAACATGGAGCACGGCTGCACTCTGAGCACGGCTGTACTGTGAGCACGGCCGCACACTGACGTGGAGCACGGCTGCAGAGTGAGCACGGCCACACACTGAGGTGGAGCACGGCTGCACAGTGAGCACGGCTGTACTGTGAGCACGGCTGTACTGTGAGCACAGCCACACACTGAGGTGGAGCACGGAGGCATCCGCTCTGGGTGGGAAAGGTTAGTATCCCGGGAAGGTAAGAGAGAAGGGCTGCATCATTTAGCACACAAAAAGCTGTAACATCAGCAGCTATTGTATCTGACCTAGATTTTCTTAACCTTCTCACCTCCCTAAATTAAATGCAGACGTCGGAACAGAAAAAGGCCATGTGTTTTCCAAAATCGCAAGGGGGTGAACTTACAGAGGTTATGGGAACTTCCTCATTTGGCTGGGAGTGGATTTTTGCCTTTGCTCTAACTCGAGTGCGGTAAACATCCCGACCTGTAACAAAGCTGTTTCTCGAACACAGGCTATGGGGCAGCTGAGAGGGCAGCTCTATTAGTTTAAAGAGAAGTATTTCAGAAAAGCACACACTTCTCTGGGGCAGCCAGGACAGGCAGTGTCCAAGGCCAGGGTCGCATCTCAACCTTTCTTTTTCCACTTTTTTGTGTGTTGCATGTGTTTGTGTGTTTGTGTACGTGTGAGTATATGTGCGTGGGGTGCATGTACACCTGGTGTTTGTGCCCTTGAGTATTTCACTTTATTCCATGATGCAGAATTTTTCAACCAGACTCAAATTTAGCTAATCTGACTGGCCAGGTTGCTCTGGGGGCCCTGACTCCTTCTTCTGAGGCTGGAGTTAAAGGCAACCTGCTAAATGCATCTAACCTTTACTTGAGTTTCTGGAGATCTGAACTTTCCTTTCCTTCCTCCCCCTCCGTCCCCCCTCCTCTCTTCTCCTCTCCTCTCCTCTCCTCTCCTCTCCTCTCCTCTCCTCTCCTCTCCTCTCCTCTCCTCTCTTCTTCCCCCCATCTTCTTGCCCAGCTTCCCCCAAGCTCTGCTTATGTAGCACAGGCTGGCCACAAACTCCTGGAGATCCTCCTGACTCAGAATCCCAAATGTTAGTTTATCTTCTGCAAAAGTAGAATTAAAGACGGATAAGATGACCCGGAGAATAAATGTACTTGCTCTCAAATCTGGTGATCTGATTTCTAATCCCTGGGACTCCCGTGGTGTAAGAAAACTAATTCCCCCAGTTGTCCTCTGACTTCTACATGTTCACTGTGACAGTCAAGAGCACGCGCGCGCGCACACACACACACACAAAATAAGCCCAGGATAGCCCACTATGGTAGTGTGAAATGAACAGTCCCACAAACCACTCATTGCAGAGATTTTTCTTTATAATTTTGTTTTGCAAGTTTTTCAATGAGCAGTTTGGAAACTTCTTCAAATATTTTCCTCAAGAAATAGCTTGAGGCAGAGAGTTACATAGTTTGCCTAAAGTCTCCTAATTACTTACCACAGGGCTGAGACTAGGAAATTCTCACAATTGCCTACCCTGGGACCACTCAGCTTTTAAATAACCCAAAAAGGGACAGAAAAGATCCTTGTGTGTAAAGTTCTTTCTCTACTGGCTACTGCAAACAGGACAAAGGTGTGTGCTTCTGGCAGACACATCAGTAAGGTGAGTGCACAACCATCAGTAGCAGCTTTGAGTGAGCAAACAAATGTCCCCTGCATGGTGACATGGCCCACCATGCACGCTATACTGTAAGTGTCCATCAATGAAGGCCCACAGCCCTGGTGCAGAACAGAGCACACAATGGGATACTTCATTGAGAGCGAAGGTGATGGCATGCAAGCACATGTGGGCAATATTGAACTGAGGGCATTCCAGAATTTCTGAAGGGTAACAATGGATTTTCACAAAAGGCGCTCTCAAAAGGCAATGTCCCCCATTAAGGTTTTCACCAGGCACAGGGTGTAAGATGGCTAACTTATTCATTACACTCTTACTGATGGTCTGTGACAGAGCTCGTGGACATAAATGAGTAGTAAAATTAATGGTAGTCAAATTAGGATGCCTCACAAAATTCATGCTTGTGCATGTGTGTGTGAGTGTATGTGTGTATCTGTGTGCATGTGTATGTGTGCATGCAAGAGTTCATATGTGTTTGTGCATGTGTGTATGCATATGTGTGTGTTCATGCATGCCTTGTGTATATGTGTGTGTACATGTATGTATAACCAGTGTTCAGCACCATGCACCAGCCTCTAGTGCTCTCCAGTTTAGTTTTTTGAGACAGAGTCTCTTGCTGAATCCAGTGCTCACTTCCTGGATAAATCTGGAGGTCAGCGAGCCAAGGGATCCTGTCACTTCTGCTCCACCCTGAGTTGGGGACAGATGTGCAGAGCATGGCAGGCTCTTTTCTGTTCAATGGGTTCTGGGGACCTGAGCTCAGGTCCTCATGCTTGCTCGGCAGACGTGTCACCACCCCAGGAAGCCATCCTAACCCTTGCCCAGATAAAAGGCAAGCTCGCTTGCACACAAAGCCCACGTGGGAAGAGTTCTGCAAGCAGCTGACATGTGATCCCCAGGAGTGTCACCCTGTCCTGTGGGTCATAATCAGAAGTACCGAAGCCTGGGGATTACTGATGAGGTAGCCCTCACATCCTTCCACCCATGGGATGACCTCAGTGACCCCCGTGGAGGAGCTCAGATGCCTGGATGCCCACTGTGCACCAGACAGCAGCTGTAGACTGTGAGCCTCCGTCCTGAGATGAATGAGCCTGAATTACCCTCTGTGCTTATCTCTGCGAAGCTGGCCACTTTCTTCCAAGGAGGTCTTTCTTGCTACTGTTTGTCATGACTTCCTCTTGACGACGAGTCTATTTGTCCTTTAATAGAACCTGGTTAGGTCTCTGACTGTAGCACGCCCTGCTCTAGCTACGGCGTTTGACTAGTAAGTGTGCACACACAAGGGCAGCACAGTTGGAGACGTCGCAGCAGGATCCCACACCTTGTTCTCTCACCTCGTCGCTTTCCCCCTTTAGATTCTTGACACCGCTTAAAAAGATCTCTATGCACACAGAATCGAAGAGAATTGAATTGGATGGATCTCTCTGATTTGACTCCGACTTATACTTCAAAGTCTATGCATTATCTTGAGAAATAGAATTTCCACCCTACGGATTTTGGGGCAAATCTGGAATTTGCCATCTTCCCATCCTTTCTTTCTTCTGGTAAAGCTGTGCCTCCGGAGAAGTCAATCGTCGTGAGGGTGACACTTTGGGGGTATCCTGTAGCTTAAGTTTTAAAAGCTATTTGAAACATATGCTTGCTTTCTTTACCAGCACAAGTAGATCAGAGGTTCAGCGGGGCTTTAGTGCCATCTTAAAACCCTGATACATTTGGTTGTGAGCCTCGAGATGACTCCGCAGTTAACAGCACTGGCTGCTCTTCCAAAGGACACAGGAGAATTCTCAGTGCCTACATGGCAGCTCATAACTGTTTGCAACTCCAGTTCCAGGGGATCTCAGAGGCACACGTGCAAACCAATGCACATAAAAAATTTAAAAACCGATACATTTGATGTAGTCTATAAAAACCAATTCATTTTTCTTTCCCTACTTCTGACCCTTGTCTACTTAAGAAACACATCCTGAGAGATACACTTTCCCTCCTTTGAGCTATAGATTGGATTTGTCTAAGTGACTTAAGAAAGTGTCCTGCGTAGTCCACCACACGGAGGTATGAGCAAGAATATCACTTACAGACCGCTGTTACTGTTACCTTCAAAGAAGGAAAGGGAAAAGGAGACCGAAAGAAAACAACTCCTCTGACTTAAACTGTGCTTGGGCTCTGAATGTGTGGACTCTGTTTCCTGAAGCAGAGCTGCAGAGATGGCGCCATAAATAACGAGAACCACTGTGAACCTGCAGCCAGCACGCACTTGATCTTAAACAAGGGTAGTTCTGTCTTTAAAACACTAACCTGTTTATCCTTCTAACATTCAATCTCTTCTAGGAATTCTGGTTGCTTTTGAACTTATAGATTCTTTCCAATTATTCACGGCAAGTGGCCTGCTTCTGCTGGTCTTTCTTTGAATTGAGACGCTCCCTGGGGAAGCCAGAGGGAAGAGAAAGGAAACACACCGGCTCACCACAGTCTAGTTAGTTTACAGTGGGAAGGGAGCAATGGCGACCTGACCTTCAACTACTATGTGTCCCCGAGGACCACATCAGGCTTTTAATTCATGCTCGGGGCTTGTCTAATAAAGGGTTTCATTAGCCCCTCAGTCTTTTACAGCCGAACACGAAGCAACAGCACTGAACATGTCCTGGAGATGCCACAGCCATCGAATTCTGTAGTTCTCAGCTGCTAGGTGTGCATGTTCATTGTGTATGTGCACACATGTGCGTTCATATGTGTACATGTGAATCCATGTATATACATGCGTGTCTGCATGTATGCATTCATGCGTGCACGTGCACACACGTGTGTCCATGCGCACACACATACGCGCACCATGTACATGCACACACGCGTTTATGTGCATATACACACATGTGTGTTCATGTATGTGTACATGTGTGTGAGTGTTCATGTGTGTGTGCATGCATGTGTGTAAAAGCCATAAGTCAACCTTGGTTGTCTTTTTAAATATCTTTCCACTTTATTTTTTGATGTAGGGCTTCTCACTGAACTTGGAATTTGCCCATTCATCCTTGCTGGCTGGCCAGCAAGATCCAGGGATCCTCCTGCCTCTGCCTTTCCAGTACTGACAGACATGTCTGCCTTTTAACATGCATGCTAGGGCTTGAAATCACATCCTTATCTGTGATCAGCAAGCACTTTACCCATCAAGCCATTGCCCTAGCTTTCTGCTGACTTTACTGTTCAAATACATTTACATTGTGTTCACTGATATTATTTTTTGAGATGGTGATCATGCACACACACACACACACACACACACACATCTACAAATCTGGCATTATTGTCTGTGGTACTGTCAGTAAATTGTAATAATTGTTGTCATCATTTTGATGATTTTAAGAGAAAATGCTAATGAACCTAGAACAATGTCATTTCTCCTCCACAGAAAATAAAAGGAGCGTAAAAGAAGGAACCTGATTTCAGCTGAGTTTATGACGTCAGTCAATGGCAGTGACGACAGAACATCCATCCCATCATGCCCACAGTCAGGATGTCTCCTTCACTTGGCAGCATAGCTGGAACATTCTAGAAGGAGCAGTGCATTGACATCTGACTTTAGAAGCAGCCATTATTTTTAGGCTGAACTGTCTATATTTAAACAGTTCTGATGGGAAGATAATGATAGATGAATATTAAAGCTGAGGGTCAGTTCTCCACTAATGATCTAGGTTTGGAATTTGGCCACCTCAAGGGAGGTCAGTGACATTCATCAGACATTCTCAGTGTGCCTGGAAGTGACAGTTCGCACTATAAAAGGATGCAAGTTTTTCACTGGGTGCCTTTCGTAGGAAAGAGAGGACTCTGAAAGTTGGTCACGGGTTTCTGTTTGGTACACGAGCACGCCAGCAATGTCCACACAGAGTTATCACTCTGGTGCATGTACCAGCTTTGCTTAGGTATTTTCAACAGGACACATGTTCACGGATTCTCTTAGATTTGAGAATCTACTGGCAGTGAGTCATTAAGTCACACGAAACAGTGCTCCATGTACAAAACGTGGGTGTAAACGCAGAGCCTCAAAGTACACAAAAATTGAAGAAAGCTGGAGAAGTCAAATAAATTTGAAAATCAGAGAGGCCATTTCTCATGAAAATAAGCAGTCCCTTGATATAATGACCCAGTTATTCCACTTCTGAGTTTTTATTGAAGAGAACCGGAAGCCCTTGGCCTCAAAGAGATGTTCACAGCACCTGTGTTCATAACAAGCAGAAACAGGAAACGGTCATGGGAGTGAGTCATCACAGTGCGTTCATAAAGTGAGATATATTGCTCAGGACAGGAGGAAGAGCCACTGCGATGATCAGTCAGTAGAGGCTGCTGCTGCCACATGTGGTGGCCAGCGAACAAGTCCACGGACTCCCTTGTAGGAGGAGAGAACACTCTCCACACGTGTGTCATGGTACATGTGCCCATTCACATAAATAGACACAGGCGCATACACACACATCACACACAAAATAAATATAACAAAAATGTTGGGGCTGGTGAGATAGCTCAGCAGATAAAGGCACGCGCTGTGATCCCCAAGACCACATGGTGGAACCCTCATAGATGCATATAATAAATAAATACATGTAATGAAATGCTAATCGTTTTACAGAAAGGAACACAATATTGAGGCGGGTATCGGCTCACAGTTAGCAGTGAGCCAAAGGGCCCATGGCAGGAACGGAGACAATTGTTCACCCATACTGCAGTAGGAATTGATGTTAAAGGGAAAGGGATTGAAAGGGTTAAAGCAGTGCCGCCAGGAGCACCGAGGATGAGAGACAGGACCTGAAGCTGACTGGGAGAGAGCCAAGCAGACCTGAGAGCAGACAGATCAGCTCTGATAGGCAAGGCCAGTCTGGACTGCTGCCTCCTGCGGGCTCTTCCCCCACTGAGAAACACCTTCTAGGCGCTGTGGCTTCAACCTGCTCCTGTTTTCATGTGCTGCTTCTAATAAAGCTAATTAGAACGGAATAGGTTGTAAGTAATGACAGCTTCGAAGGGGCCGGACACATTTCAGGGAGCAGACCCTGGATCGCACCGCCGATGAACTCCAGGGACACAGGCTTTGGGAACAAGGGGCTTAGTATAATTAACTGCGCCTCGACACCGCGGAGGGCGCTGGCAACAACACCAGCTTGTGACTAAGGGCTACAGATACCTGAGGTCTCCAGCTAGCAAAGTCAAGGTAGCACGGTGCGGGCAGGCAGGGGGCGGTGGTGCATCAATTCTCCCTAAGTGAGTGGGCAGCATATGTGCAGCTCTGGGCACCGGGTTGGGTAAGGGGCATCTTGGGCAGGATCCTGTAAGGAGCCTGGGGGCCCTCCATTGGCTGGGCCATGACAGGCCAGCGTAATCCAGTCCACGGAGATTACACAGCCGGTGCTGTATAAAAACCCAAACCAAGGAGATTCACTGCCTTTACTCCCTCTAGGAAACCCTTCCCAATGCTTGGAAATTTCTCCAATTTTTCACTTTTCCTTTATTTCTCTTTTCAATAGTAAGTCTTACTAAGCCTGCTTTCGCTTTGCCTGCTCTCATGAGTCCACAGCAAGCTTGGAGCGCCTGTCTCAAGTCCATCTTTGATGGCTGAGAGTGTCCGGCATCGTAGAACCTAGGTCACTGCCCAGAAGGAAAGGTCCCGTTGTTCTCAAAACCCCTACATCAGTCCTAATACGTAAAGGACACGTTTAAAAATGTCAAACACAGAAGTACAAGCTGAGACGACCACGTTTACCAACATCTGGAAAAGACGAAGTGTAATGAAAGAAAATGGGCTGGCAGCATCCTGAGCCGGGGGAGAGAGAGCGTTGCCTGCAGAGGGCCATGAGGTTCAAAACTTAGAGGCTGCTGACAGTAGCAGAGTCGGTAAAACGCTTGTCACCAAAGCACGAGCACCCACATAAAAATCAGGCCTGCCTTTGTAACGCCAGGCTGGCCTAGCTGATGCACGGAACTCTCTGGCCAGCCTGGCCTAGTCCAGGGACCCCATAGGTCCTAGTGAGGGACTCTTTCTCAGAAAACAAGTAGTTAAGAGTTCACAACTGCCTTTAACTCCAGCTCCACTGGATCCAGGGCCTCTTCTGGGCTCCGAGGGCACTGTGTTCACACTCCGGTGCTTGCATCCCACCCGCAGAATTGAGAATAAAAATAAACTCTTTAAGGTCACAAAGGTGGATGTATCCTTATAGAGATGACACCTCTCTCTACATGGGCAATTCCAGACAGATTACAGAGCCTTTCTGACCCCCATATTTTTTTTAAGACAGAAAACAAGGAGACTGAACAAAAAGAATTTTTTTTTTTTAACCAGTCCCAAATTACCAAAGTCTTTGGCTGTCTTCACATCCAGGACAGCTATTCCTGAGGGATATTTAATCAACCATTTTGGCTCCATTTTATCAGGCTGTGTTAGAGAAACAGAAACCCCCATCCATGGTGCTTGACAACATTTCAAGACAGATCTGAGGAGGGTGGGAAAGTTGAGCACGCAAACACAGGAGAGAAAGTAGCTCCCTAAATGAAGTTTTCCTATAAAAGTTCCCCCGAGGTACCTGTGTGTGCACAGGGTGTCTGAACGCTTCTGCAGGTCTGTTCCTATCAGCACTGGCCAGTGGCATCAAAGACACCCGGGTTATTAAGTGGCCCCTTGACCATACCTCTCTGTGCTCCTCATTAGCAAAAGAAGGAACAACAGAGGATGTGTTCAATGGTGGAAATGTTACAGGGAACCTTGTGCTGTCCTGGCTATGGTACTGAAATAACTTCAAGGGATTGGCTCCTGCTCAAACAGGAAATCGACCGAGTCAACACTGGACTTGAGATAATGAAGTGATAAAGGATCAGAGTGCGCAGCGCCTGGAAAGGAGAGGCCGTGCAAGTCCTGGGTCCGCGAGGCTGTTCCCGAAGAGTGTTTTTAATTAAACCTCTCCATCCAGTGCTCACAGAACCTAAATACAACGCTGAATTAGTGCCAGTGGGAACAGCTATAATATAAAAAAAGCCACAGTAACAAATGGGGCCCGCAAAAACTCCTTCATCTTGCCCAGACCAAGCCTTAGCCCACTTGTCTTTATTGATGGTCCTATTTCAGGTGGTAACAAGACAATTAAAAAAAAAAAACAAACCCATTGTGGGAATAGATGAAGAACCAACTGAAAGGAAGGAAAAGAAACGGAAAAATACTGAAAAAGAAGCCTGTCAGTTCCCCTGTCCGCCCAGATCTCTCTATGGGATTCCGTGGCTCAGCTGTAGGACCTCACCGTGTGTACTTGACTTCAAGAGGTGAAGCTTGGTAGCAGGACCCAGAATCTAACTGTGTGAACCATTCAGAGAGGATACAGCCCACGCAGACTGCACTTCAAGGAAGAAGAGTTAAGTCAACCGACCTGGGAGCTCAAAACAGAGTCAAAAAGCTCCCAGCTCCCACAGGCTAGCTCGGGCTTGCAACGTCACTGTTGCCCCTGAAGAATTAATGTGTAGAGTTATTGAAATTTAGGTATTTGGTGTATTGAGTATGCTATGAAAATACAAACCTTCACACCGAGCAGAGAGGCAGAACGTTCTAGACTGTTTGAGACAGTATTGGCAAAGAACCTGGATCCAAAATGAGTGTAGTCAGAACTTGTTGGGTCTGAGTCATGGGGGCGGGAAATTGTTTTTCTGTCTTCACCCCCATCCAAAAGAGGTTTCTTCTCTATGTTTGAAGAGGATGCACACTCCTAAGAGAAAACACAAGCTGTTTCTTAGTCCAATGGTCTCGGAGGGGCAGACACCCCCATATGCCCTCACCTAGCAGGGACATTATCAGCACTTCTGAAAACTTGTCTGATCCCTTGAAGGAAGAAGGAAGAGAAAGGAGATGTAAATTTTTTGATGTTGTTGTTTGACAACCCAGCGTTCTGGTAGTGATTTTCCACCCCTAGTCTATCTCAATGCTTAAAATAGCACCCAGGTTAAAAATATCTGCTGTAATAAAATAAGAAACAGGCAGCTAGCAAATTAGGAAGTAGGTGAGGCTAATTAAAATTAATTCTGAAGACTGTGGAGGGTGCAGCCCTGGTGACTTTTAAAGAAACACCCCTGTCTCAGCCCTTCTGGGGTGTTTCCATGGCTCCCCCGAGGGCCACTTCCCTAGCACCGTCCCACATGTAAGCACAGACTCAGCAGTAATGGTTACATGGGTGCGGGGGCAGCCATGTGCAGAGCCATCTCCCTCTGTGACTGGTGACAGCCCATACAAGTGCTCCCCTAATAAGTAAGGTGGTCCCAGAGGAGAAGATCGAAGGCTTAATAACCGAGTGAAGAACCCGAATGTGTGACTCCAACCCACCATGCTTCAGGGGGAGCCTAGGAAGCAGGCAGAGAAGAGTGAACCAGCTCTTCCTCTGCCTTAGGTTGCTGATGGCCGGTAAAGACCAAGCGCTTCTGCTTCGTAGAGCTGTGTTCCCAACTTCTAGACCAAAGAGCAGACCATCTTTTTTGGTTTCATTCATTCCATTCATTCATTCACTTGCTCAGTATATGGGTTCCAATGGAAAGCAGCTCAATGCCGTGAGCTACTTTAGCCTATGGTTCTTTCAGAGCTGACTAATCTGGGTGACATAATAGGTAGGCACAAGGACTGAGGACATTCTAGCTTCTAACACTGCAGGATGGTTTTCAAGTCCCAACGGTAATCCCCAGAAACCACTCAGTGCAAATATTCCCCCCCCCCGGAAGTTTCTAGTGTGGGACGGCTTCCCTATCCCTTCCACAACAGGGGCCCTTTCACATGTGTGTTACTCCTCCACTTCTAATCTAATGCCACTCTCTCTCTCCTCACTTCTCTCCCTCCATTCTTCCTCTCCTCTCCTTTCAAACATGTTGATGATATTTTGTATGCGTTAGCGTTTATGTTTTGCTATATTGTTATCTGTTATTTTTATATTTTAGCCTCTTTAAAAAGTTTGGTTTGCTTATTTATTTTGAGAAAGGATTTCCATATGTAGCATTGACTATCCTGAACTCACTGTGTAGCCCAGTCTGACCTTGAGACTCACAGAATTTTCCTATCTTAGCCTCCCCAAGGCTGGGGTTATAGACATGAGCCACCAGACCTAACTTTTAAAGATAAATTTATAATGTAGGGAACTGTAGAAGGAAGCGGCGGGCTGCGTCCCGCCACCCGGCCGCCGGCTAGCTTTACACCCGAAATAATTACACGGAAACTGTATTCTTTTAAATACTGCCTGGCCAATAGTTTCAGCCTCTTATTGGCTAATTCTCACATCTTCTTTAACCCATATTTAGTAATCTGGGTAGCACCACGAGGTGTGGCTTACCAGGAGAGATCTTAACCTGCATCCATCTCAGAGAGGAGCAGCATGGAGACTCACTATGGCGAATGCCTGAAGCGTCTCCCCAACTCTACTTCCTTGTTCCCACAATTCTGTTCTGTCTACTCCACCTCTCTTAAAGGGCCAAGGCAGTTTTCTTTATTAATTAACCAATGAAAGTAACATAGACAGATAATTCTCCTCCATCAGGGAACTACATAGACTAGTTATGTGCTTTGATATTTATTATTTCAAAGAGGCCTCAACGGAGGGGTGGTATTGACATAAAAACCATCATCAGATGTCATCAGGATCAGAGTTTTGATTTTTCAAAATAGAGTTTCTCTGTCCTGGAACTTACTCTCTAGATCAGGCTGGTTTCGAACTCACAGAGATCTGCCTGCCTCTACCTCCCAAGTGCTGGGATTAAAGGTGTGTACCACCACTGCCTGACTGGGACCAGAGTTTAAACATGGACCATTTTCTTTTCTTTTCTCTTATTTTTCCCTCTTTTCCTTGAGATGGAGTTTCTCTAATAGCCCTGGCTGTCCTTAACTCACTATGTAGATCAGGTTGGTCTAGAACTCACAGAGAATCACTTACCTCTGCCTCCTGAGTGCTGAGTTTAAAAGTGTGCACCACCATACCCGACCTAAACATGGACCACTCCCATAGGAGAGCCACATGCTAAGGGAGATCACATATAATCTACTGAGCATTTGATTCCATAAAAGGAAAGTATCTGTATACATATGCATATGCATACATGTACACATGTACTCACACCAACACATGTACCAAGACACATGAACATGCATCACATGTACACAAAGGCACACACGACTCTTGTAATAATTTGCTCAAACAGAAGTCCAAATGAAATTGTGATATTTATGATCCCTGCTGTAAGATCTGGTCTTCCTGGCAGGCCTGGAGCCAGCCCTAGTCAGATGCTTACACCCGGCCGTCAATGCTCAGGTTGCAGGTTATGAAGAGAGTCCTCGAGAGGTCATGCATGGTTTAGGCCAACAGAGCAATACTGAGCTCCTGCGAGTCTCTACAAAGAAATTTATGTTCACACAATGTCATTTCTATTCATCCAGACTTGGCTAACTAGAAGAAGTGAGGGTCCATCAACCAAAATGTGAACCACTTTCCCAATCATCCAATCTCTTGAGTGGATGAGTGTTTGCGTGATATAATTTTATTTAAGGTGCTAAATTATGGCCCTTGTTCTAAAAATTCTACTCCAGTATGTAATAATTTCTTCCATTAATGTGCATACCACTTCCAATGGCTCTATCTATCTATCTGTCTGTCTATCTGTCTGTCTGTCTGTCTATCTTATCTATTTATCTATCACCTATCATCTATCCCTCTATCTATCATCTATCTATCTATATCTATTATCTATCTTTCTTTCATACCACTTCCAATGTATGTATATATGTATGTATGTATGTATGTATGTATGTATGTATCTATCTATCTATCTATCTATCTATCTATCTAGTACTGATAACTGAAACGCTAGGGCCTTGCACATTATAGACAAATGTTCTCCCACTGAACTACAATGTTAAAGTGTTAAGATGACTAATTTGTGTGTGTGTCTGTATTTGCATGTAGATGATGGACAAGTGTGTACACATGCATGTGAGTCCAGAGACTGACATTGGATTGTTTCTTCAATTACATTATATACTGAGGCAGGGTCTCTCACTTGAAGCCAGAGCTCTGGGATTCAGATAATCTAGCTAGTCGGTGTGTTCCGGTGAACCCCAAACTCTCAGAGTAATACCAGATGCTACTTTCATTCATCAAGTCCTTCCCTGTGCATTCAGTCACCCTTTTCGGTGCCACACCTAGGATTCACAGAGAGCTCACCAGCATGCTACAGTACTCCCCAGAGACAGGAATTGGGGGAGACCCTGAGTGGCTCTCCCTGCTGGCAGTGGGCAGAACGCTGATGCAGTGATGGTGCCCAGAGCAGGAAACCACACACAGGAAAGGGAGAGAAGAGTTTGGCACTGCCCACTCTGCCATTCCACAGCTCTGCCTAAAACTGGCACTGATGGTGTCCGCAGGTGTCCAGGTTCAACCGCAGCTGGTGGTGTGTGCAAAGCTGCCTTGAAAAGGGGAAGTGGGCTCTGAAAACTCAGGATCACCTACAGCCGATGAAATGGCTGAGTATAAATTTATTTCACATAGCGTTTTAAAAGGTGTCATCAAGGGAATGATTTTGTAGCAGAAGCTAGTGTCTCCCTGAGAGGTTGGACACCATGGCAAGATGCATATGCTCAACAAACTCAAAACTGAACCTCTCGCCTTCCCTGTTAAGCCTACACTCTACTGGTAGAAACAGTACCCGATGCCAGGCTAGGAAGCCCAATATCCCCTTTGACTATATATTCCACTCCTCCTCCTTCCCACATTACATGGCCAGCCATGTTTCTTCTAGCCACTTAGACCCACCCTTCTTCTAAGTTTCATGCCATCCGAGGTCATGCATTAAAGGCATATCTCCTTTCCTCCCCCTCTTCCAGCCATCCTGAAAATCCTCCCCATAGCACCCTAAGGATCATGATGCTCAAGAAGAGAGTCGAGACTGGGAATCTAGGTTAATGTGTGTGTGGCAGGTTGCTCCCCTCCCATGAGGTCTGAGTGCCTTCTCTTGCTGCTGAGTCTGTGCTCCAGCTCTTGTTGCTTCCCGGTTTGTAGGCATCCCTTTAAGGTTGTTTCAGTGCAAAAAGCGCACCCACGTCCTTGAGTCATACTTCGTCGCCTGCTTCCCTATGTCTGTGCACAACAGCTTTCTCCGTACACAGAGCCGGAGGTTCAGCCTTGATGTTGTTTCTCAACTCAACATTCTTGAAACTTTTCTGAGGCTCACATCCTACTCGAATGTGAAGATCTATGGTGTCTAACTCAGCATCTCTATTGTGCTGTCTTGAGGGCCAAGGAACTGGTGTTGGCAGCCTCTTCACTTTCAGCAATTCTTTGAGGGAATAAAGGCACATTGTCATTTTGCAGATAAAGAAACAGACCAAGCCAGGTTTGGCACCACATATTCATAGTCTTAGCACTGGAGAGGTTAAAGCAGAAGGATCCTGTGAGTTTGAGACCAACCTGGATAGATTAAGTTTTGGGTAAGCCCAAACTGCAGAATTAAATCCTTTCTCAGCAAACCAACCCAAAACAAACCAACGAAAGAAAATGTATTTTATGAGCCGAGAAGCAGCGAGAGCAATGTAAAATGTTGTCTATTTATGCTTGCTATTCCATCTTCTACTTCATGCAATCTTATCCTTCTTGCCAACTACATTTTCAGTGCTCGTGATTCGGGGATGCCTTTACCGCAAAATTCCTTTCATGGTCTCCGATAAAGGTCTTCATCCCTTTGTAAGAGTTTTCCGACTTACGGGGATGTTACAATTTATGTCTTAGCCAACTGACAATTTTGTTTTTCTTAGGAGTGTTTTAAATACCACCCCTCTATGTTTGTCTTTTGAATAGACATGGAAATAAATAGGACAACATGAAGAATTATCACAGGAACGAAACAAGCCTTCATCTGGTGAGTTATATCAGGATGTGTAATATATACATGTAGATTTGCCGTTTTCCTTTATTTCAAAAATATATTTAAAGGCTTATTTTTATTTTTAAATATATTTGATTAGACATGAATGCTAGGAGTGAACCCAGGTGTTCTTTAAAAGCTGTGTACACTCTTAATTGCTGTGCTAGCTCCAGGCCTTCAAATGTATTTCAATCGAATCTCACCCGATGAAAGTATCAAGGGCTATTCAGGGCCAGCTGCAGCATCCTTTAACATGTTTGTCAGCAAACTCCACCATCTCCTTGGATAAAGAGAGCAGACAAGGCAATGAAGGGCACTCGTGGGATGCTGGCAATGAGAACTCAGCTTTTATAAGCTAAAACAGAGAACGTAAAACTAGTTTATACTTCAGTGGGTGTTTGTTTATTCTACTTATCTGAAGTTAGAGCCAACCATCATGCGGGTTGAATGACCTTAAATCTCCATAGTTGAGTAGAAGTTAATGGACCATTTGCTGATAGATGAACCCCAGAGAATAAGCCAGCTCTCCAGTTGGTGTGTGTGTGTGTGTGTGTGTGTGTGTGTGTGCGTGCGTGTGAGAGAGAGAGAGAGAGAGAGAGATGTATTATGTTATCTAACTAAAAAATAATGTTTATGTTGTAGGGAACTATTAATGATACCTCTAAACAACTCTATATAAATGAAGAATCTAGAAGCTAATGGCTCATTCATTTAATTCAACAACAAAATATACTTTAGCATACCTAATGATTACAAATTCCTGGTGTAGAAAGTGGGGATTTGATTTCTCTGTTTAGCGCACGCTCTCTCTCTGTGTGTGTGTCTCTGTCTCTGTGTGTGTCTCTGTCTCTCTCTCTCTCTTTCTCTCTCTCTCTCTCTCTCTCTCTCTCTCTCTCTCTCTCTCTCTCTCTCTCTCTCACACACACACACAGTGTAGCTTGTGATCAGGGTCTCACAGAAGGTGACCGACTAGGGTTGTATCCACAAGCTGCTCTTGGCTATTTTCACTGTGAAGCGGGAAGTCTATATCCAGGGCTGTTTCCTTTATTGCATTGTCTTAACTCCCAAGTTCTGTTCCCCGTCTTAACATAGCAAATGTGTGGGACACAGTCCTCACTCGGAGACAGTATGCTCCCAGCGAGCTGTGATGGGAGGAAATTAGCCCATCAGCCTCTTAGGAGCACCTGATGGCTTAAGGAAACCCAGTGGGCCTTTGAAGTGTGGTGGCTTCCCTGCATTTTAACTTCATCCACTAGAGGGGGTGATGCTCCTCCATCATAAAGGCCGTGGAATTACCCAAAGGGAATGGGTTTAAACACACACAGCGCCTTTGTTTATTCTGAAACCAGGTTAATTAAATAACAGACTGCAGCGGATGCCAGAATCACCATTGAAAATCACGTCTAAAATACCAGTGACAGAAAGACAAGTGTTTATTGTTCCTCATCTGCGGCTGTGAAAAGATGAGCGATTCTGTTTTAGCAGGGAGAGGATAATTTACATAAAGTCATACTCTTTACAGCCGCTCTGTAAAGAACTGTGCACGATTTTTTTTTATGTGATTAATTTCAGTTTATTAGAGTTGATGATAAGTTGTCTGGTTTGTTCAGTGAGGAGACAAATTGCCCCCTTATCTCCTTAAAGATCCATTTAAGATATCATGGGAGAATTAAGTAGATTTATAGTTGTGTATAATAGGTATCATACATAAGCGATTTGCATCATATGGCACAGTTGGGTAATGGTGCAAATGACGGGACTCTCAAAGCTGTTACCACGTGTCTAGAAACGTCTTCTTACATATAGGTGCACAGCTGTGCATAGAAACGTCTTCTTACATATAAGGGCACAGCTGTGTATAGAAATATCTTCTTACATATAGGTGCACAGCTGTGTATAGAAACGTCTTCTTACATATAGGTGCACAGCTGTGCATAGAAACGTCTTCTTACATATAAGGGCACAGCTGTGTATAGAAATATCTTCTTACATATAGGTGCACAGCTGTGTATAGAAACGTCTTCTTACATATAAGGGCACAGCTGTGTATAGAAATATCTTCTTACATATAGGTGCACAGCTGTGTATAGAAACGTCTTCTTACATATAGGTGCAGAACTGTGTATAGAAACGTCTTCTTACATATAGGTGCACAGCTGTCACTCTGTCAGGGCAGGGACTTTGCTTTAAAAAATTTCAAGTCAACAGGGCAAGCATTTTCATCTTCAGACTTTCCCCCCAAAGAGTTCGAATTGCAGAATAGGCAACAGCATCCCGCTTGTTAGAAGATGATCAGAATAATTGATTCGAGACAACCAGTTGCAATGCTAATGAGCTGGCATAGTCATAATTAACTAGTAGGTCAGTTTCTTTAGTTATTTCTGTGAATAAAAAGAAGCCAGATCAAACCACAGAATTATTAGTAGATGAGAAAATGTTATAACTTGTGAAAAGCAAGTCTGTGGCACCCACTGTATTGTTCACAATTCAGGTAATTTTCTCCATGAAGGTGGGATCCCCCTTGAATAGCTGCCATGGGTGTTTGGCAGAGTGGGTGAGCACCCAGCATTCAGTCAAAGCTTTGATGACCTTGATGCTCAGAACGCCCCGCAGGAATGCTGACTCAGCAGGTGGGGGTGGGGTTACAGCATGGGGACTCAAGCTTTCAAAGATCTTACATTGACTAATCTGCATCTCGCTCTCTGGCCGACCAATGCTACACTCCCTGAGGAGTGAGCTGTACCTGACTAGAATTTCCTCTTTGATGTTGACCCCTGGAAGGCAGAGTGTTGTGCAGTCCTTGGGGGCCGAGGAAGGAAAGGATAGTGAGTGACTGCAACTTCTTCCCAGGAAAGCCTTCTATTGTGTGAGGGGAAGCGACGCCCTCTGGCACCTGAGCTTGATCACCAAGTCCTGATCACTCACAGTGCAAACCGACACGCTTTGGGCGCCCGGGATTGCTTCTCAGTAATTTGTGCTTCTAGAAAGGACCTACAGCCTCATGGGAAAAATTTTTTTTTGCTATAGACAAAACAAATATTTACAAACAATAATTCCAAACAGACCAAAGCCCTATAAATAACCATCATGTTCCCATAAACATATTACCATGCAAATGCAGTTACTTAAATCTCCTCAACATATTTGCCTCCTACATACATTAGGACAAATTAAAGGTCACATCTCCAATGGAGTTTTTATAATAACCAAGAAATTGAGTTATGTGCACACAAACTAGATGCTTACAACCAAATGTGTGTCATGTATAATTGATCTTACTCTAGGTAGGCTCTTCTGCACATTATGTTTACATATGTTGTTTAAGCAATATAAGAATGGTGTAACACAAAAACCAATCCACTCTTTTTCTCCTAGAATATTTTCATTCAGTGTTCAACACAGAAGCAACTCCATGACCGCAGAGGACAGCAAGGCTTAGTTTACAGGCTAGCAGGAGCAACTTACACATCAAATAGTGTGGAGCAGCATAGTCTTCTCAGTTAAGGAAGACTTGAGCTGGAGATACACCAGTTCTGCCAATAAGAAACCTAATGGAGAAGGTGTGTGTGTGTGTGTGTGTGTGTGTGTGTGTTATAGACCCATACATATAGACACTGACAAAGCGTGTTTGTTAAAAACAAAATGGAAATCAAGATAATCATTGAAAACTCAGGCATAAAGCTAGGATTAGTTATTTCACTAACCTCACCAAATTTTATGTGTTTACTCTGAACACATAACATTTTCCCCCCAAAGAGTAGGTGGCCCAAAAGGATCATGTAAAGTTAGTCTGAATAACAAGGGCCACTCTAGACCACTTAGGCAGACAAGGACAATGTCTTGTGACTTAAAGGAGAGAGAGAAGATGGATGGCACGGTGTCAAAGTCCAGGCGTCGATACCAAACTTGCCAAGGAAGGAGCTGGTGGTGGGGAAAACCCCAGTCATAAAAAAAATACCCTAGAAGCAAACCCAATGGAGGAGGTGAAAGATCTCCATGATGGAAACTTGACGGTGTTGAAGAAAGACACGAGAAGAGAAAAGGACCTCTGTTGCTCCGGGATGGGCAGAACTGACATTATGAAATGACTGCATTACTAAAGGGATCTAAAGATACAGAAAACCTATATCAAAATCCCAGTAATATTTTTCACAGAATGAGGAAAAACAATCCCAAAGTTCTTGTGGAAGCATAAACCAGCCCAGAAAACCAAAGACCCCTGAAGAGAAAGACCAATGGCAGAGTCATCCCAAGTCCTGATTTCAAAACGCACCCTGGAACCACAGCAACAAAAACTACAAGGTGCTTGTGCAAACCCAGACAAATATAAGCAGGGACATAGAAATAAGCCTACACCAACACAGATATTCAACCCTAACAAAGTTGTGAGGAAGCATCCATGGGATATGGATAGCTGAGGAATAGATAGCTTAGAAAACTGGAAGTAGAAGACAGAAACTAGACCTCGTCCTTCTCCTATACAATTTCAATGAAAATTGATCCAAGACTAAGTAAGGTAAGAGGTATGACCTAAAATCCTCAAATTTCTGATGGAAAACACTAAAATTTAGGCAAGGACTATAAGCAAGTACATAAAAGGAGTCTGATGATAGTTGAAAAAATAATCACAAGAATTAAAAAGCTATATAGTAAAGGAAACAGCCATTTGGAGAGAGAGGTAGCTTTCAGAATGAGAGAAAATCATATGTCCAACAGGTGATTGTTTACTAGTGTGTATACAAAGAGCTCAAGAAATTAAATACCGAGAATAACACCAAACAAGTAAGTTAATCGATCAACAGGCAAGTGCATCAAACAGAGGAGTCTCAAGAGAAGAAATACAGAAGGCAACAGATATCTGAGAAATGTTCACTCTGCTTAAACCCCAGTGAAATGCAAATTAAATTAAGACCTCCTCTAGATTCTGCCTCACCATGGTCAGAGTGCTGACTGCTATTAAGAAAGCAGGCGACTATGAATGCTGGTTAGGATGGGGACAGACTGTCCCTGTTCACTGCTGGTCAGACCATACACTGGTGCAGCCACTAGGAACATAGCATGGTGTTCCTCAAAACACTAAAAGGAGCAACTTCATATGGTCCAGTTATAGCTCCCCTGTGCATGTGCCCGGAGCATGTTTCTCTGCAGGGAACCCTGCAAGTTTGTGTCTATTGCTGCTTAGTCAAAGGGACCAGGGAAGCAGGACTATCCGGGATGTTCATCAATAGAAGACCGGCTAAAGAAAGTGTGGTGCTGTACACAGTGATGCTTTATTCAGCTTGAGAGAAAGAAACGTCATCTGCTAGAGAGTAGATGGAATTGAAGAGCATCGGACTCAGGAAAGTGGGCAGACTCAGTGGCGAGTTTCCTCCTAGAGGCGGAATCCAGATTCTAACCACTCTGATTTAACAAGAAGTGGAAGTAGAAATGGCACTCCATGGGGGTGGGGGCTCGGTGGAGGGGAGAGGGGAGACAAGATGGAATAAGGGAGGAGAAAGAATAAGTGTATTTGCTCATGTGAAAATCTAGGCCACACACACATATACATGCACACACCAAGGCATGAAGGGTCTAAGGAAAACGAGAGCATGTAATTGGAATGGAATAAAAATGACAAAGACTGTTTTCTCTCATACAACCTGTATGAATGTAACAAGGTTTTTATATTTTTTTTTGGCAATTCTGCCAATACTACTATATTTGTTTTTTTTAACAAATCCCTATAGACTCTGTACAATGCATTCAAATATCACATAAATATGAAGTCAGAAGGATACTATTAGCAGAAAGGGGTGGATGAGAAGAGGCAGTACAGAGTAGGGGACGGGGAGACCCTGAGCCAGATATCATGACATGCAGGTCTGAAAAGGTCATAATGAAATCCAACTAGAATAATTAGTTTTTAAAACTAAAGATAGAAAGAACTAAGCGAAAAAGAAATGAATTCTAGGGCTATTGGTTCCAGGCAAGGAATGGTATTAGGAGGCAGAAGCAGGCAAGACTGCTGGACACCTGGGACTGAGGATTCCCCACTCTGGAGCACACGCCCTTGCCCTGAGCCACAGAGCAGCCTCCCCCATGAAGCGAGCACTGAGCCGTGGCTTAGATCTGTGCCTGAACTCCCAAAGCTCCCTGACTCGGTCTGTAAAGTTGAAGTCTGCTATTTTGTATCATTGCCCAGTTGATTTTCAAAAGTCTTCGGCCGCTCCACGGCTGCTTACTCCCGGAAGGGGCTGTCTTTAGGTTACACAGCGTCTCGCACATGGTCACATGCATAGTTTCGGTGCGCTGCAAGCATCCTGTGAGGAAGTGACCGGATGAGATAGTGGTTGTCAGATACAAAACCAAAACCAAAACCCAAAAACTTCATTAAATTTGAATTTCAGGAAAACAAAATTAGAAAAATTGTTTGTTTCAATTTCTTATCCTACTGGGTTTTGTTTGTTTTGCTTTTTGAGACAGTTTCACCCTGCAATCCCGGCCAAGCCACCACATCTGGCTGAAACAAACTTTTAGTTTGAAAAATGTTGGTGGGTCATGCTTCTACTGAAACTGATATTTGAACTGTGTGAGCGAGAAAGAGGGACGACTTTATTTTATTTTGGATAGACTCTTGTTATGTAGTCCAGCCTGGCCTTGAACTCTCGATTCTCCTGCATCAGCCTTCTCAGCGCTGGGATCCCAGCACCGGCACCAGCACCCGCACCAGCACCTGCGCCAGCACCAGCACCCGCACCAGCACCTGCGCCAGCACCAGCACCCGTGCCAGCACAGGCACCCGCACCAGCACCTGCGCCAGCACCAGCACCCGCGCCAGCACACGCACCGGCACCAGCACCCACACCAGCACAGAACTGTTCTGTTTTACTATGCGTGGTAACTCTGGGTTGTGTTCTTGTGGTCTCGACAATTCCAGTGTTCTGAATGTTCCTTCCATAATTTTCACAAGACTACAACAGGGACAACAAAAACTCCCGAAAAAACACACAAAAAAGTCACCTCACTTTATCGTTAGGGCACTGGCTCTCTCCAGTAAACGCAATTGTATAACATAAGAACGGAAGAGAAAAAAGACATTTGAGAGTTGAAGAAGCAGAGGTTTGTGAGGGAATGAATATCAGGGACTAAGTAAGCCACAGGTATCCACAGAGGAGAGGGTAAGGAAGTGGAGGACATACACACACAACTCATACATGCACACATACTCACACTTACACACACTCACACACCCACACACTCACACCCCCCACTCACACACACACTCATACACACATTCAGACACCCACACACTCACATATACTCAGGTACACACACACGCACACACACTTGCTCACACACTTACACACACTCATACACACACACATACACACTCACACACACATGCACACACACTCGTGCACTCGCGCGCATGTATGTGTGAATGTCACCTGGAAATATTAAAAGGTGGAAAGAAAAGAGCAAGAATGAAAACTCTAGAGTGTCAGAGACCAAACTGGGTCTGGTGACCCAAGGCTGCCATCCTAGCTGCTTGGAGCTCTGCCTCTGCTCCAGTGAGTTCAAGGCCAGCCTGGGTGGTTCACTGTGATCTTCTCAAGTCTGAAAAGCCTATGGGTGCAGTTCAGTAGAGCACGTGCCTAGCATGCAGCAGCCTTGATTTGATCCCGGTACACAGAGCAGGGCAAAGAAAGAAAAGAAGGCACAAGACTAGGGAAGCATAAGACAAGAAATTGAAGGGTCCCAGAAATGTGGGACGTGACAGTTGCTTCCTCTTCCCACCTCTGGGCCCAGGCTGTGCTGCTGTGTCACCAGTAGTCCTGGGGGCACAACTGCAGGAGCTGACAGCAGAGACAGTGGAGGAGGGTCAGCTGCACTCAGGGGAGGTGACAGAGCCTCCTGGGGGCACAACTGCAGGAGCTGACAGCAGAGACAGTGGAAGGAGGTAGCTCTGTGTTACCAGCCAGCATAGTGAAGGAAAATTCCAGTTAGTAATATGTAGGGAGGGTGAACTTTAACAAAATGACCCGATTTTGTAGACCATGGCAACTGTAACACGTAAGGAAGACTTTGAAAACCCAACGGCCGTCTTTTGTGCCAGGCTGTCTATTAGGTCTTTGTGAATTATTCTTGGAAACTTTTTTCCTCCCAAACTAGCCAGAAATGCTCAAAGCATGGGATTTTAGATGACTCAGCGACGGTTCTTTCTTTTTTTGTTCTCTTTTCTTCTCCCTTTCCCTCCCTCCTTTCTTTTCGTGTTGTTATTACAGGGTCTCATGTAACCCTGACTGGCCTCAAACTTGCTTTAGTAGCTGAGTTTGGCCTTGAACTTCCAATCCTCTTGCCTCCACCTCCTGAGTGCTGGCCCTACAGACATCTACCCACTCTGCTGTGTGAATGAAGCCCAGGGCTTCCTCCATGCCACATGTGATGACGGTTAATATGGTCAGCTTGGCAGAAGGTAGAATCGTGTAGAAAAGGAGCCTTTGGACATGTCTCTGGGGGATTGTCTCAGGCTCGTCTTGGTGTGTGCCTACGGAGGTTGTCTCAGGCTAGCTGAGGGAGGAAGACCTACCCCGAACGTGGGTGGGACTCTGTCAGAGCCAGGGTTGTAGACGGGATAAAATGGAGAAATGGGGCTGAGCAGCAGCACTCATTAGGAACTGCTTCCTGTGGTCAGCCACTTCCTGCTTCCATGGCATCCCTGCCATGACGGATCCCCCTCGGTTGTGAGACAGCTCCTTGTCGGGTATTTTTGTCTTAGCAATAACACATGGAACTAACACACTAGGCAGGTCCCTATAAGCTGAGCTGTGTGTAAGCTGGGTGTTAGACACCAGGAGACAGGTGCAGATACCTAACACATCGGTTCCTCTGCGCAGGCTGCTTTGTGAGCCAGGAGCGGGGTTCCTTGGTCCAGCTCCTTACCTGGCCCAGCAAATGGTTGCTCAGACACATAAGTGGGCTGGATTGAAAACCACTTGTGAATATACTGAAAAGAAACCTCCCTCACAACCCCAATTCACACATCCAGGGCTGTGTGTGTGTATGTGTGTGTACAGGGGGCTTACTGAAGAAAGTTTTTGTTTTGAAGAGTCAACGAGTAACAAAGAAAACCTGACATGCTAGTCCAAGCTTGTCTTCAATTTAGCTCCAGTGAGAGCCAATGTGCTTCCCAGGGAAGGCTGCTCAAAGAGCTTCTGGAAAGTTCTTGGGTCACTTTTCCAGGAAGATGTTCTTTCTGTCTCCTGCTTGCCACTCATCAAACTTAGGACGAAGAATTAAAATGGGACCAAGGACTTGGGCATGCAGGTGTAGACGCTGGGCTCCTGAGGCCGGCTGGCAGATTCTGTCTCGCCATGTTCACTATTATCTCATCAGACACTTTGATGAATACGTATAAAGGAATGTTTATCCAATTTCCACTGGGGGGCCTAGAGAACTTCATGTATGACAGCTGATATCACACCAAAACACAAGAGAAGTAACATGGGCACGTTTAGAAGTTGCCACTGAGAAGCCCGTGTCTTGCTGACTCTGTCCCCCGTCTGTCTCAGGTATTCCTGTAGGCTAAGGGAGCTTGCCTCATTGGCACCGGTGCGAGAAGGACTTACGGGTTTTATTTCAACTGATGCCGTTGAGTACGTGAGTGCCCCTGCTAATAGGCCTGCAATGGTTTGAATGTGGAAAGTGATTGTCCTGCTCCGGGAACCGGTTGGAACAGGCCTGGTATGTTCTGTTCTGCTCTGCAAATCTGAAACAGACGAGTATGATTGCATTCAGAAATGAGCCATGTTTGGGTGAGGAAATCCAAACCTATTGCCCGTGTGCTGTATTTGAAATATTCTCCTAGAGAAGAGATGGTCCTTGGGACATGAGAATTAACTTCACAGTACGTATCACGCATTTGCAAGATGGTTGGAAATCAAACATATTCTCCTGAAAGGCAGAGCCAGATGTGACGAATGGATATTCCAAGGCACTAGATAGTCAATATGAGAAATATCTGATGTCTGAACTTGGAGTCACCGTTTTTAAAGGAAAATTCAGGGCTTGACTGGGAAACCTGACCCATCTCACCTATAGGAAAGAAAGGACCAGAGGATATTCCAGGACAGGAGACCTCATGACACAGGCCGTGAGTTTACTTCCTCAAAAGTCAAACAAGTCCCATCTGATGAAATGGACAAAATATATTTCTCCAGTATTTAAATGCCTTTATTTCTAAAAATCAATAGAAATGATCTCAGGGTCACGGGAACTAACGGAGAAGAAACAGTATGAACACCTGTGTTATTTAAGGTCTAGGCCCCTTCGGAACCTGGCGATTGGAAGTCATGTATGACACGAAGTTACGCCCCGTGTGGACAGTTTTCTTCAGTGGGTCTTATGTCAACATGCTCTGCTGTGCCAGAGTGTGACATTTGATTAATTAATTAATGATAGCCCAGCAGGCTCCAGAAGCTCTGACGACGCCTTTGAACCTTGTCACCCTCTGTTGATGAGGGCTGGAGAGCGTGGAGACTGTATACTTAGGTGTCAAGAGGAGTTTATTCCTCTTGAGAATCCATGTTACCTTGGGAATGTGCAGAGGAGGGAGAGTCCACACCTAAGCTTTGGTTACGATTTTATAATGCACCCCTCATATAATTTACACCCCATTAATTAACTTAGACTGTTTTTAATCATTGCTTCTGATGTACTCTATTAAAACATAAAGGTGGTAGTGTGGAAAAAGGGGCAACTCTCAAAAGGTGACACACAGGAAGGAGACAGATGTCCCCGATAGAGCATTGGGAGGAGCCATACCCGGTGGGTCCAGGATGGGGCCTGGGAATTACATCACCAGGGTTACTGTATTCAAGGATGGAGCCCCTCTGCAGGCATGCTTGCACCCGAGAGATGCATGTGCCGTGAATTCATACACACATATGCGATGCATGTATGTTTATACAGAGGGCCATGGTTATCATGCCTGTGATTCCTGATCAAGCTGGACAGCATCACAGGGGTCTCTGCTCAGAAAGCTCACACCCCAGTAAGTGCTCAAACATAACAGGGAGCTGGAGAGAAGGCTCAGAGGTTAAGAGCACTTAGCTCTTGCGGAGGACCCAGGTGCAGTTCTCAGTACCTACACGAGAGCTGAACCCACCTGTAACTTCCAGGGGATCTGAGGTGCACATCTGTGACACCAACACTTAAATCATTTTTAAAAAATCTTAATACTTTTCATGAGGAAGATGGCTCAGCTTGGTGGCTCAGTGGGTAAAGACACTGGCTCCCAGGCCTAATCACCCAAGCTTAATTCCTGGGACCCAAGTGGTAGAAAGAGAGAACCAACTCTTGGAAATTGTCTTCTGACCTCCGTAATTGTGCTGTGGCAAGAACTTGTACATGAACGCACATGCACACACAAAAATGAGTGGGGAAAAGTGGTTTAAAAACAAGCAGCAACAATAACAAAACACAAGAAAGAAAAAGTTTATGTAATCCCTGATGATTTTGAACAAAGTACAGTAGTTTTCTATCGAATTCCACATATCCGTGATGCGGGCTCTCTCTCTCTCTCTCTCTCTCTCTCTCTCTCTCTCTCTCTCTCTGTGTGTGTGTGTGTGTGTGTTTTGATTTTATAGCACACAAGTGATGGGTTTCACATGGCATTTCCAACTGTATAGGCATTATACTGTGTTCTTCATGCCCCACCCCTCACCAACCTGCCCCACCTCCTGTCAGGTCACACATTTTTCTCTCTCTCTCCCTTTCCGTCCACTCACTCATTCAGACCTCTCTCCTCCTCTTCTGCTTCATGCTCCTTCCCCTGTCAGTCATACACACTTGGAGCTAGAGTCTACAAAAAAAACATAACATTTGTCTTCCTGTGTCTGGCTAGCTAGCTTGCTTCTTCCCCTCTCTCTCCGTCCCTCCCTCCCTCCCTCCCTCCCTCCCTCCCTCTCTCCCTCCCTCTATTCCTCCCTCTCTACCCTTCTTTCTTTTTCTTTCTTTCTCTTTTTCTCCCCTCCTCCCTCTCATCCTCCCTCCCTCCCTTTTTCCTTTCTTTCTTTCCTCTTTCCTTCTTTTTCCTCCTTCTTCTTCCTCAACTAATATTTTCTTAACATAATGATCTACAGTTACACCTATTCTTCTTCAAATTCTGTGATTTAATTTTGCTTTCCGGTTTAATATGACTGCATCATGTCTATGAACCACATTTTCTTTATCCTTTCATCTCTTTGTAATTCCATGTCCCCAGAGCATTCATACATTACTGTTTGTCCCACAGGACTTTTCTCTCACCTCCACTTCTGTTCTCCATGCTCTGCCCTCAGGCTGTGGATGCCTCATTGTTTCTTGGGTTGGCTTTCGGTTTTCACGTTTTGAATGTAGGTAAACCTGCATTTCTATGTACGAAGTTTGCATCACACATGCTCCCTCTTGCTTCCCTCGATGACAAGTCTTAGGGCTTGTCATGTGAGTGATGCGGAATGTGTATGCTGTGAATATATTTCATTACCATTGATTAATAGCGAAGTTGATTTGACCAATAGCCAGGCAGAGTAGAGTCAGGCGGGAAATCCAAGCAGAGATACGGGGAGAAAGAAGGCAGGGATGCCAGCAGCTGCCGAGAAGCAAGATGTGAGGTAACAAACCACGATAAAATAAAGGATAATAGAAATGGGTTAATTTAAGTTGTAATACCTTGTTAGTAAAAGCCTGAACCATTGGCCAACCAGTTTGTAATTAATACTAAGCCTCAGAGTGAACATTCAGGAACTGGTGGGAGGGAGAGAAGCCTCCAGTTACATACGAGGGCACTGAGGCGACTGTGATTGACACCCGAAGATTACTGCTGGTATTTACAAGCCATTGTGGGTTCTTGTTGTCCCCTGGACGTGTGTTATCAGGACTAAAATATATCAGTGCTGGGGCTGTAGTCTCTCCGCTGGGGCTCAGTTTGGGTGTCAGCTGCCGTTTGGCTGCCTTGACTATACATTGCCCATTTTGGAAGCAGATTCTTTTCTTTCTTTTTTTTTTATTTATTTTTATTGCTTTATAAATAATACCATTCAAAATTTCCACTTTCTCCCCTCTTCCAATTCCCCTCCTGCTCCCCCACTCACCTTCCTCCCTCCCCCTTTCTCCTTAAGAGAGGGCAGGGTACCCCCCACCCCCGCCTCCATCCAGGCCTAGGAAGGTGTGTATCCATATAGAACAGGATCCCAAAAAGCCAGTATATGCAGTAGAGACAAATCCCAGTGCCATTATCATTGGCTTCTCAGTCTACCCCAACTGTCAGCCAGATTCAAAGGGTCCAGTTTGATCCCATGCTCCTTCAGTCCCAGTCCAGCTGGATTCGGTGAGCTCCCATTAGATCAGGCCCACTGCTCAGTGGGTGGACCAATCCCTGGCGGTCCTGCCCTCCTTGCTCTTACTCTGCTCTTCAACTGGACCTTGGGAGCTCAGTCTAGTGCTCCGATGTGGGGCTCTGTCTCTATCTCCATCCATCGCCGGATGAAGATTCTATGGTGACATTCAAGATAGTCATCAGTCTGACTATGTATGGGACAAGGCCAGTTCAGGCACTCTCTCCTCCACTCCCAGGGTCCTAGTTGGGGACATCCTTGTGGACACCTGGAAACCCCTCTAGAGCCAAGCCTCTTGACAACCCCAAAATGGCTCTCTTAATTAAGATATCTTCTTTCCTGCTCCCATATCTGTCCTTCCTCCATTTCAACCATCCCACTCCCCGAAGCTCTCCCCAACCTTCCCATTCTCCTTTCTCTCTCCCACTCTCTCCCTCTCCCCTTCCCCCCACCCCATCTCCATGCTCCCAACTTTTGCCTGGCAATCTTGTCTGCTTCCAATTTCCAGGAGGATCTATATATGCTTTTCTTTGGGTTCACCTTATTACTTAGCTTTTCTAGGATCATGAACTATAGGCTCAATGTTCTTTATTTATGGCTAGAATCCACTAATGAGTGAGTACATACCATATTCATTTTTTTGGCTCTGGTTATCTCACTCAGGATAGTGTTTTCTATTTCTATCTATTTGCATGCAAAATTCAATATGTCATTGTTTTTTACCCCCGAGTAGTATTCTAATGTGCAGATGTGTCACACATTCTTTATCCATTCTTCCACGGAGGGGCACCTAGGTTGTTTCCAGGTTCTGCTATTACAAATAGTGCTGCTATGAACATAGTTAAACAAATACTTTTGTAGTATAATTGGGCATCTCTTGGGTATATTCCCAAGAGTGGAATTGCTGGATCCTGAGGTAGGTTGACTCCCAATTTTTTGCAAACTTGTGCAACCACTTTGGAAATCAGTGTGGCCGTTTCTCAAGAGGATTCTTTTCAACACAGAGGTGGGAACAGAGAAGCAACTTCTTGGTTCCTCTGCCTGCTTTCTTTCCCATCAGAACTGTGTGAGTTCTCTGGAAGCAGGAGACCTCTTTTTAGTTTCTATGTAGCTGCAATATTGTTTTGTCAGCTTCTGTGATTTCCTTCCTTCAAAGGAACTGCTGCTCCTTCTGGATTTTGAAACATTATGGAACTTTACAAAGTCCTCATGGCGTTCTTCTGCAGTCTCTTTCCCCTTCTTTTTGATGTGTGCTTATCTTCAGATCTGAGCGTGTCAGGCAGCTGCACGGATTAGATCCCAAACCTGCTGTACTTTCCCGTCACGGAAGCCATGGAGGCAATGCTAATTAAGGCAATACTCGCACGGAATTCTCTTCCCCACCTTGGTGCTTTGCTAGAATCTCTGGTAATTGATCAGATCTTCCTTCCCTTTGATCTTTGAAAATACTTGTCTCAATTCATGACTCATAGACTCCAAGTGAGCATACGTAATAAGGTTTCGAGGCGAGATCTGTAATCTGTCCAGTGGCAGAAGAACAATGTGTGCCTCACCAACAGCATGTCCGAAATGGCTCAGTGTCAGGAGCGGTTTTTTATGGAAGGGCAGTCCGTCATGAATTTAAGACCAGCATTAGATAGTATTTCCTGTTTGGCGGAAATGCTATCTAGCTAACTGGTTTAGTGGTTGTTGCAGAGTTGCTTTTTAAATTTTTCTGTATTATTTTTTCCGTGTTGGTGTGCTGTGTGAGATTATGTGTATCACAGGCACACAGGACCCTCCAGTGCCAGAAGAGGGCCTTGTATTTCCTGTAACCAGGGCCACAGGTGATTGTGAGCAGCCACGTAGGTGCCGGGAACTAAATTTGGGTTTTCTGCAAGAGCAGTTTGTACTCTAAACCCTTGAGTCATCTTTCCAGCCTTTAAGAATTGTGTTTTTTTAAAAGTTTTTTAATTATTATTCTATGTTTTGCATTTCAACCTTGATTAAACTATGGGAAAAATCCTCAATAATATGTGAAATTCTTACAATGGATTCTTAAAAAAAATTAGACAGAATAGTAAGATATTCAGTTTCTTCTCCAAAGCAAACTTGATAAAGAATGCAAAGAGTGTGGCAGGGAAAGAGTGTGGCCGGGGCTGACCGTTCCAAAACAGCGAAACCGAGCCAGGCATCCCTGCAGTGATATGAGTCTGTTTTAGAAATGGTTTAGGTGGAAGAGGTTTACCATCTTTCACCCTATTTTCAAAGGGCCTCTGTACTTCCCAATGGGTGTGGTAGAATCTCTTGATAGTAAAAAGCAGAAGAAACTAGAGCTTTAACATTTATTATTAAGCAATTCTTTCAGCTCTGAGTACTGTTCTCATTCAGTGCTAACTGGAAAGATACTCACTGCTCACTTTTGATCAAAAAGCCAACTTAGGATTTTAAAAATTCTTAATTTTTTGCAATGTGTTTTTATAAGGTGGTGCTTTAAACTTTAAAATTACCATTTATGTATTTATTTATTCTCTGTCTCTGTCTCTGTCTCTGTCTCTCTCTGTGTTTGTGTGTGTGTGTGTGTGTGTGTGTGTGTGTGTGTATGCATGTGGAGGTCAAAGAACACACTGTGGGAGTCAGTTTTCTCCTTCCACCTTGTGAGAACTGGGATCAGACACAGGTTGTTTGACTTGGTACTTTTACCTGCTCGGACATCTCACCAGCCTTATCATGTTCTTTTCAAATAGAATAGTTTCTATATTAATTGATATGATTCTATAATTATTTTCAGTTTGTTGATGTGGTAAATTAAAATTAGTGTGTTTATTCTCTCTCCCCCCTTCTTTCTCTCCAAGGTCTTACTCTGGAATTCACTCCATGGCCCAGGTTGGCCTTGAACCCGTGGTGATCCTCTTCTACCGGCTCTCGAGTGCTGAGATGCGTCTGTGAGCCACTGTACCCAGAACAATGGTTTCAGTTCTTCTGGTTGACCTAGCTTTGCACCAATACCCTATGACCATGAAGCACACTTTAATTCTATACCAGATTTGATTTTCTAACATTTTCTAAAGCATTTTTTCTAGTTTTATTTCACTATAATTTAATAAGTTTTTAAAGGCTTGCTTTATGGCCTAAAATTGTTCTATTTTAGAGAAAGTTCTTTGAGCTACTGTCTTGGATGGATGTGTATTCTACAGTCTTTGGATGGAAGGTTCCATAATTGTCTATTATGCCCCTTTGACCTATGGAACAGATAAACTCTGAAGTGCCTTCATTGATTTTTAAGTCTGTTGGCCCATCTGTTGATGAAACTGGAAGTCATCACTACTGTATCAAGTCCTGTCTATCTTTTTTGTCCCTTGATATTTATTTCATAAAATTAGGAACCTTAATGTTCAGTGAATATGTATTTACAGTTGTCATATCTTCTTAGTAGATTACTCAATAACACCGTGGCCCTTTTCATATCTTATAGTTGCTGATTGTAGTCTGCTATCAGAATAGCTGTGTTAACTTGTTCTCTACTTGCAATTGCTTGGTGGATTGAAGTAGACCCCTTCACTCTGCATCGGTATCTTTGCCTGTGAGATGTATTTCTCAGAGATAAGTGATGTGCGGTCCCCCTCTGTATGTTATGAATATGTTTTATCACCATTGGTTAATCAAGAAACCACTTTGGCCTATGTCAGGGCAGAATATAGCCAGACTGGTATATAGCCAGAGTAGGTGGACTCAGAGAGATGCCAAGTAGCTGCTGAAGATGAAGGACACACACAGGCTGGAACCTTATTAATAGGTCACAGCCTCAAGGTGATACACAGATTAATAGAAATGAGTTAATTTAAGATATAAGAACTATCTAGAAACGTGCATGAATGATTGGCCAAACAGTTGGAATTAATATAGTTTCTGTGTGATTATTTATTTGGGTCTGGGCGGCTGGGAAATGAATGAGCAGTCTCTGCTTACAGATAAAGATATAGTTGGATTTGGATTCTTTCTTTAAAATCCAGTCCAGTCTGCATCGTTTAATAGTAGTTACCACTGTCTGCATTTTGGGTTACTATTGAGAGAAGCTTGCTAGCTCCTGTAACTTTTTTGGTTGTTTTTCTAGTTGGTTCCATTATTGCCTGCTCTGCTCTTTCTCTCATGTTCATATGAGGGATTTACTGATTTACTCAGATGAACATGATGAAGTCCTTCCTACCTCTCCTTTCTTCATCTACTCCTCTCTTGAAATTTATTCTGCCAAGTCCCCGCTTTGATTTGATGGTCCTTTTCCCCTCTGTGTTTAGGATTCTGAGCTGTCTTTGGTAAGGCTGATTCAGTAGTTCTGAATTGTTTGAGTTTATTCTTACCTTAAAAAGTCTCTCTCTCTCTCTCTCTCTCTCTCTCTCTCTCTCTCTCTCTCTCTCTCTCTCTCTCTCTCTCTCTTTCTCTCTCTCTTATGTAGCCCTTGCAGGCCTAGAACAATATTTGTAGATCAGGCTATCTTCAGACTCACGGAGAACCACCTGCTTCTGTCCCAAGATGGCTGGGATTGAAGGTGTACACCACTCCATCTGGCTCAGTCAGCAGTTATACTATCAGGGTTTGAAGCATCATCCTGTGCTTGCCTGGCTTTTAGGGTTTCTGTTCAGCGGTTGGATGTGCCTTTGTGTATGGGCTAGCATTTCCTTCTCTTGGCTTTGATTGATTGTTACACTGTTTCCTCATTTTGTCATTTGGGTCTTTGGCTGTAATGGGGTGTGAGGGAATTCTTCTCTGGTTGTGTCTGTTTAGGGTTGTAAGTTTCATTGGTGCTGAGATGCCCATTTCTTTTCTAGACTTAGAAAACATCCTGCTGTCTTTTCATTGGGTGACTTCCATGCTCTTAGGTTTTTTTGTTTTGTTTTATTTTTTAATTTCAGTTCCTTCTTCCACTCATGGATTCTTACGTTTGTTCTCTTTCTCTCCAGAGGTCTTAGATATAAATATATCTAAAGCATATATTTAGATATTTTTCTGGTTTATGTTTTAATGTAGTATTTCCTTGATCTCATCCCCTGACTCTGTTACTTTCTTTCTTCTCCTTGGACTAGTCTGTTGGTGATATTTTGTTCTAATTTTTATTTATTAATTTTCAACACTTCTGGTTTTTCCAAATATTAATAATCATCCATGGATTTGTTTGTCCTTTCGTTGATCTTTCCCCCCACATTGTTGAACAGCTTTCTTACCGCTTGCTTCTCTGGGTCCTAGGGTGGTCTCATGGCTTCATTCATTTGCTTGTTTGTATTCCCTTTGGGCTTATGAACTAGTTTTAAAAGTAAACATTTGAATTCTTTCTCTGGTAGGTGATATGATCTCTGGAGGAGTTTTGGCGTCTTACCTTTTCATATTTCTTGCGTTTTTGTGTTGTGATTTGCACATTTGCTGGTTTGGGCATCTTGTCCAGCTTTATTTTGGAGTCACCAAAATAAAGTAAGTGGTGTACTTTTGGTGGTCTAATCCCCAGGACAGCTCAGAGAGGAAAGGGGAGCTTCTGGATGAGGGTTCTTTCTCCTCCTCCCTCCGAGTCACATGGCTTGAGCTGGGAGAGGTGTGGTTTTCCTCCCACTTTCAGGCATCTGTTGCACACTTTGTGAGTTTCTGATACATTTCTCATCAGAACAGCTTCTTTTCCTTCTTATTCTGACTTTCTTCCTTGGCTACACACATGGAGGCAACTTCTATTCTCTGTCTCACTAGGAAGTTAAATTGAGGATATTTATATCAGTGTTCACGGGAAGTGCTGGCCTTTTGCTTTTGTTTCCTATAATGTTATTGCCTGGTTTTAGTAAGAGGGTAATTCTGGCTCCATGGAATTCACGGGGAAGTGGCCATTCTGCTTCAGCTTTCTTGTTTTATTGCTAATTTTGTGTATGTGTGTGTATGTGCGCGCACATACATTCAGGTACCTTTGGAGAACGGAAGCCAGACGCACCAGATTCCCCGGAACTGGAGGTACAGGAGGTTGTGAACTTAACATGGGTGCTGGGGACTGAACTCCGGTCCTCTGTAAGAGCGGTAGTCACTGAACCACTGAGTCTTCCTATGCTTCTATTCCTTGGGTAGACTGTGGAGAAGATGGTAGCATTCCTTTCTTGAATACTTGGTAGGATTCTTCAATGAAACCATCTGTGCTTGGTGCTTCCCTTTGGAAGGTTTCTGCCTAGCCATCCAGTCTCCTTAGTGGGCATGTCTATTGAAGTTTATTTTGTCTTGTTGGATGCATTTTGGCATGGGAGCTTTTTGTAGACTTGATTTGTATCATCAAATTATCTAATTTATGGATCATAATGGTTCATGTTATTTGTCTTTTTTGTTTCATGAGATTGGTAGTGTTTTCTCATGTTCATTTCTGAAATTAATAATTAATGTCTTTTTTATTATTCTTGGAAAGCTAGGCCAGAGAACAGATCAATAATAAACAGGCAGCTTTTGTTTTTGTTTATTTTCTCTTTGACTATTTTTGAATTTCACTAATTTCTCATATGATATTATTTCTCTTATTTACTTATTGATTTAGGCTTAATTTTCTCCACTCTTTCTAGTTTTCTAAGCTAAGCTAAATTATTGGTTTTTCAATTGGTAAATTTCTCTCAAGCATTTCTTTTTCCATGAGGTATAGATTTTAGCAAACTAACTGCCTGGTTAGCTCAGTTGGTCAGGACATGGTACTAGGTTATAATAAGTTGCTATATCATTTCCAGTCAGTTGTAGCTGTTTTTAACGGCCTTTAAATGTCTTCTTGGATCAATGCATGTCTTAAAAGTGTGTGCTTTGTCTTTATTTGTATCTATAAATGTTATTTGAGCAGTAATATTCATGTGGACTTTTTTATTTTTGTCTAAGAAATACTTTGCATATTTGTTAGACTTTTCCATTTGTTGAGTATTTTGGATTTGAAATGGGCCTTGTCTTGGTGTCTGTTATGTAGGAACTTAAGATGATTGTATCTGATGTCCTTGGAAGGACTATTCTATAAATTTAATTAGGTCAAGTTGACCAATACTGCCATTGGGATCATTTATATCCTTGCTTAGTTTCTGCCTATGAAACGCCTGGTGTTGACACAGGATGGTGAAGCCCCAAGCCATCATCTTGAATTTGTCTGAATGTGATTCTGACGGTAATGGAAAAATATATAAAATTATAATCCATAAATTATATAATTTAGATGAAACAACAAATAGTTTCTGACTTATGTTTGAATTTGATTATTTTTCTCTTCTATCAGCTTTTGTGTCATATATTTTGCTTCCCAGGTTTTATGTCCTTATGTTTGTGTCCTCCTGAAGAATGGGTCCTTTCCTCATTTTGTGGTCCCTCTTGATTCCCAATAACCTTGGTTCTTCTGGGACCGAACTTGTTTGAAATCGATGTAATCATCCCAGTTTCTCATTTAGCTTGGTTTATCTTTTTGCATCCTTTTAGTGTTGACTCTTGATGTCAACAGTTGAGTTTCTTATAGAAAAGTATTGTACATGACCTGGTCTTGGTGTCAGGAAATCAGGCATGAAGTAAAGTAAGGCCAGTGAGAAGTAGTGAGCTGGAGTACTAGAGGATGGAATTGTCTAGAGGATTTATGGGCAGAAGTGTGGTCTTGGGTGTCAGCAAGATCCCATGATCTGGGCCGGCAGTGTAGAAAGGAGCAGGGGGGCTGCGTCCCGCCACCCGGCTGCCGGATAGCTTTACACCCGAAATAATTACACAGAAACTGTATTCTTTTAAATACTGCCTGGCCCATAGTTTCAGCCTCTTATTGGCTAATTCTCACATCTTCCTTAACCCATATTTAGTACTCTGTGTAGCACCACGAGGTGTGGCTTACCAGGAGAGATCTTAACCTGCGTCCATCTCGGAGAGGAGAAGCATGGAGACTCACTATGGCGACTGCCTGAAGCGTCTCCCCAACTCTCCCAGAATTCTGTTCTGTCTGCTCCACCTACCTAATTTTCTGTCTCTTAAAGGGCCAAGGCAGTTTTCTTTATTAATAATGAAAGTAACACATAAACACTCTTCCATCACGGCAGTATATAAAAACAGGCAGGCAGGCAAGCATGCCAGAACAAAAGTCACCTCATCTGCACCATACTGTGCCTGGCTATCTCTAGGTCATAAGACTCAGCACATTTCTGCCGATGGAGGATGCTCATGGAGTTCTCTGACTTCTAAAGAGGTTTTAAGTCTATTTGGGAAAGTAGAGACGGAAAACTAACTAACCTTCCTCGGGGGGCAGTCATGGAAGTTACTGCTCACGTGGACTGAAGTCAGACCTGGTGAATCTGTATTTAGGCTTATGTTTGCTCATAGCAACGCTGCCAGAATCTTCAAATTACTTATGGTTCTTGATTTTATTTCCTTCCCAGAATTGGACCTCCCTGGGTGTTCTTCCAAGGGTCTGTGTTTTTAGTTCTTTGGTTATGATCTGAGGTTTCTGTAGTGACGTCCTATTATATTGGTGGTAGAATGTGTGGGTGTGGAGATAGTTCCATTCGCCAGATACAATGCACCCTAGATTTGAGGATTGAAATATCACAAATTTGTCTTCTCTGTTGCAACTTCTCCCCACCCCCACAAGCCTTGCTCCCTTCTCTGTCTGTGAGCCTCTAGGTCTGTTTGCCCAGGACTGCTAACTATGGTTTACCAACTAAGGAAACAGGAGAAAGGTAAGAACGCTGCAATGGAAGGTACCCTTCTCCCAGTGGGTGTGAGGCTCTGGGGAAGTCTTTTCCTATGATGGAGGAGGCCTGGGCGCACTGTTTTGTCCTGAATGGTTATAGACCACTCCTGTTGGAGCCAGAGCAATGGCAGTGCACTGTGAGTGCCTGGTGGGGCTCTTCGTGGAAAGTCTGCCAAGGTGAGGAAAGTTCATCCCTTCCCTGGCCGTTCTTACGGTACCTCCAGGAATTTACTAGTCACCAGTGAGTCCGCTCTGTAAATGTCCAGGTCCAGGGTCCTCCGATTCAGGGAAGTGGTCAGCAGATGTTCCTCTGGGTGCCCGTCTATGCAGACGTAAGAATGACGGCTTACCTAGAGACCTGGGTACCCGTCTATGCAGACGTAAGAATGACGGCTTACCTAGAGACCAGACTTTTCTCGTCACTCTGGGAAAACCCACGGCACTTGCTTTTTAGCTAAGTTTCTCTTTTAATTTTGTTTTTGTTGAAACTTTTTCTGACTTTGCAGATTGGAGTGATTACTTCTTAGCTTTTTCAGCATCAACAGAAGCTGAAATCCATCTCAACTTTTAGTATTTTTTATTATATTTAATATTGTGGATTTCTTCCTTTCTTGCAAATTTGAAACAATATTACAATTATATAAACTTTTGCTGACATGATGTTTGATTTCTGTAAAGATTTATTTTACTTTTTAAAATTTATTAGATTTTTTTAAAAAAATACCAATCCAAGTTCCCACTCCCTCTCCTCCTCCCGTTCCCTCCACACACCCTTCCACCTCATCCCCTCCAATCCTCAGAGAGGGTAGGGCATATTGCTTTGTGGAATGGTCCAAGGCCCTTCCTACTATATTTAGGCTGAGGAAGGTATACATTCAAAGAAAATAGGTTCCCAAAAATCCAGTACATGAGGTAGGGATAAATCCTGGTGCCATTGCCAGTGGCCCCTCAGTCTGCCCCAGCGATGCAACTGTCAACCACATTCAGAGGGACTAATTTGATCCTATGCTTGTTCCTTCCCAGTCCGGCTGGAGTTGGTGAGCTTCCATTAGCTCAGGTAGACTGTTTCAGTATGTGAACCCTTCATGGTCTCATTCAAAAGTGAATCCTAGCTATAAACAAAGGACATTAAGCCTATAGTTCATGATCCTAGAGAAGCTAAGTAATAAGGTGAACCCAAAGAAAAACATATATAGGTCCATCTGGAAAATTAGAAACATACAAGATCGCCTGCCAAAATTGGAAGCATGGGGATTGGGGGAGAAGGAAAGTTGGGAGAGGAAGAGGAGGGTTGAGGAGAACTTGAGAGACTGGGATAATTGAGATGGAGAAAGGACAGAGAGAGAGAAAGGAAAGAAATATTTTTATTTATCTATCTATCTATCTATCTATCTATCTATCATCTATCTATCTATCTATTTATTTATTTATTTATTATGTATACAATATTCTGTCTGTGTGTATGCCTGCAGATGGCTGTGAGCCACCATGTGGTTGCTGGGAATTGAACTCAGGACCTTTGGAAGAGCAGGTAATGCTCTTAACCTCTGAGCCATCTCTCCAGCCCAGAAAGAAATATCTTGATGGAGAGCCATTATAGGGTTAGCAGAAACCTGGCTCTAGAGAAATTCCCAGGAATCCACAAGGCTGACTCCAGCTAAGACCCAAAGCAATAGAGGGGAGGGGGCCCAATCTTGACTTGCCCTGTAGTCAGACTAATGACTATCTTAAATATCACCACAGAACCTTCATCCAGCAACTGATGGAAACAGAGGCAGAGACCCCCATCAGAGCACTGGACTGAGTTCCCAAAGTCCAGTTGAAGAGTGGGAGGAATGAGAATATGAGCAAAGAGGTCAAGGCCATGATGGATTTATTTTACTTTTAATTATGTGATTGTCTGTGTGATTGTATGCACATGTGAGTGCGGTGCCTGTGGAAGGCAGAAGAGGGCGCTGTGTTCCCAGGAGCTGAAGATAACAGGTGCCTATGATCTGCTCATGTGAGTTACTGGAAATGAACCCAGGAACTCTGCAAGAGCAGCAAGCACTCTTGGCCACTGAGCCATCTCTTTAGTCCTTGGCTATTTTGGCTGTCAATGCAGACCACCTGGGACTTAACATAATTTTGGCATTTCTAGCATTTCTATATGGAGGACATTAGGTAGGTAATCTTGAAACAGTTCATTGCCCAGTCTGTACTCCAGATTTCTTGTTGATAATATAGAGATAACCATGAAGATTAAAAGAGATAATCAAGGCTTAGCAGACGAAATACATTCTTACAAGGGTTCTAAGTCTTAGTTTCTTAAAGTTTTATTTTATGTATGTGTATGTGTGTATGATGGTGGTCGGCTGGGTGCTGGGGAGGCCAGACAGAAGGGGGTGTCAGATCCTTTGGAGAGAGAATTAACAACCATTTCTGAGTCACCTGATGTGGACGCTGGGAACTTCAGTGACCCATCTCTTTAACCTCAAATGTTCATTTCTTGTTATTACTTTTATTGACCATGTTGCTCTCAAGATAGATAAAATAAAGTTAAAGATATTTTCTAAAAATTCACTTCTTACTTCCAGATTCCTAATGCTCAAATCCTCTTGCACTTTGCCCCGAGCTGGTGGCTAAGGTCTGGCATCTGTGGTGTGTTAGCTTCCCTGGGACTTGGTCAGGCAAGGTACCACTGTCCCTGTGAGCAGGGCCATGGGTCACTGAATTCGTTCCGCTGAACTCTCCCCTTTCCTCCCACTTGCCAGAAGCATAGACAATTGCATGGATCAGTCTGACATGAAAGTGGACCCTGGAGAAAGAAAGTTTTCTTTTTTGCAAAGTAGCAAAATTAAAAAGAAGGGGGAAAAAGCTTTCATCTGTCACTTAAGACAGAAACATTGTATCTTAAAAGACCACCTTGTTTACTTAAATGTTAATTTCATAGGCATTAATTCCCTCTCAGTGTCTAGGGCTCTGCTGAGGTATGGGCGCTTAGAAGAAAGACAGGGTGAACCGTTTTCAAAAGCTCCTGCATGATTGGGAGCCGCATAACCATAGGCTCATTTCGAAGATTCCATTTGCAGTAAGGCCAAGGCTAGCAGTTCTGACAGTGCCTTAGGGGAGCTTTCTCCTCTGCAAACCGTGGCGCCGAATGATGATGAACTCTGATGCAGATCCTGGCCCACTGAAGGAAATTCAACTTTAAAGGGCTCTGAATCTTATGAAGCCTCTGTGCGGACTTCCCGTCAGCTGGTTTTATGCATTTGTACATGGAGGAGCGACTGGTAGATCTTGTCTTGGTGCCTTGATTTCTAATGTTTCTCTTGCTTTTGATTCTCTGGGTCATTTTCACTTTTGATGGTGATGTTTCCCTTCTCTTAAATGTGTGGTACATTTCACAGGCCCAGAACCTTCTCTGTGGTTTAATGCTGCTTTGCTGTTTGTGCACTACGCCAAGTGACAGCAAGCGCTTGTCCAGCCAAATCTTTTCCACTCTCATTGAAGGTGGTGGCTCTGGCAGGGTGGAGCTCACTGGGTTGGGTGCTCACGTGCTCACATGCACAAAGCTCTGGGCACATGCTCACATGGGTATATCGCTCTACACCCAGCACTGGACATGCTAGCACAGACCTGGGATCCCAGATGGAGGCAGAAGGACCGGAGGTTCAAGGTCATCTTAGGCTATAGAGCAAGGTCAGAGATGTTTGGGTCTATTCTGTTTCAAAAATAAATTAATGAATAAATGAGCAAATAAGCAAATTACCCAAGAATCAAATGTTATAACATCATTATTTCAGTGAGGACATACCACCTTCGACAGTCACTGATGTTTTGTAAGTCAGGAGAATTTGTTGTATTTGTCCTTAAAGGTTATCAAGTCATTTGTAGCCAACATCTCAGGCAATCTTTGTAACAATAAGTGAATGAGGTAAACGGATAGCTTAGCATAGACTCAGCTATAGCTGGGTCTGTGTGTTCTTAGAGTGCTATGGGTTGTTGAAGTAGTGTACCTAGGGATAGATTTTTAAGAATGAATTCTATGCATGTTCCCACTCACGTGAACATGTGCAGAGATCATAGGAAATGTCTGGATTCTCCCCGTGCCTTGTAGGATCCAGGGATCCAACTCAGGCTGTGGGGACTGCATGAAGCCCCTCTCCCTAGTGAGCCTTGTTTCTGGCCCCACAAGGAATAATTTTATAGCTCAGCTTGATGCATCCTGTCGAGGTGTTTGCAGGGTTCGGTCCTCTATTTGTCTAGACCCTTCATTCCGAAGAGAAAGAGCCAAAGCTTTCCCTCTGCACATGTAGGGTTGTCTGGATGTAAGGTCCAGAAAACGTAGAGCTGACTGACCTAGCAGAAAAAAACCCTCACTATTTGTGGAAAGTCTTTTTTGAAAAAAATCCTGTTTCAGGGCAATCTCAAGTTAGTCATGATCGCCACATTGACCATACGCTCTTTCTCCTTTAAACATGGACTGCTCACTGACCTTGGGGGTCTTGCTTCCTTCCCTAGTTTCCCATATTCTCCTGTAGGGTTCCTGACTTCCTTCAGTGAGGACGGGAATTTGATAATCACTGCATCTCTGGCACCTAGAATGACCACTGACAAGCAGCTGAGGTTCCATGTATCATGAGACATCCGTGTCTCCCTCAACTCCCCCCGTGGCTTGAGTTCCAAACCTTACTTGGAGAAGCATCCTGGTCTTGTTTCTTAAGTGGCCCCTGGGCTGGCCCTTCAGGAGCTTCCCCACAGGACACTATAAAACTCACCCTCAAAAGCTCACAGGAACTGTGAGTCTCACCTCCATTCACGCCTCATGCCTGCCACTTAGCATTGGGGTTACCTGTTAAGTTAGGTGCAGCTCTCTGTTCCCCGTGCTTAGGTGTGGCAGTCATGGGAGAGCCCAGCAGGTACCGTCACCGACAGTTCACTTACTTGAAGGTCCTTCTTCCGTTGACACTGCGTGGGCTCCGGGCCTCTTGGCACTAGAAATGCTGTTATAGCTAGCCCGTCCACTCTTAGCATGGGACATGCCTGTGGTCTAGAAACCATTTTTATTTGGATGCTGTCAGCCACACCAGGGTTCTCTCAGAGCCAAAATGCAGTTGGCGGGCCAGTCAAGGTGATCTTCAAATCCAGGCCTTCCAACATCTCCCCCTCATGTTCATATTTACTTTAGTGCTAGCTTACTTTATTCTTTACAGAATAGAAGGGGGTGGTCATTAACTGATGAACTCAAGAGAAATGGAACAGTCGTTCAGTCATTTTCAGTCATCCCCTCCCACCTCCTGCTCCAGTCTCCGGTGCTTTAGTCACTTCCTTTCTCCTACCTTCCAGATTTTCTAGGGCATTTTAGTTCTTAAAGATTGAAATGAACATATTTACCAGTTTTACATTGTCTCAGAAAAACTCTACTATTGACTACGCTCTTGTGGGATGTGTCCATCTTTGGTCACAGCCTGAAAACACTTTGATTCCCCAGCCCACAAGCCCTCTTTGAAATAACCTATCCCTTGTGTTTTATCCATATAGGCCCAGAGCGGGAAAAAATGGCCTTCTCTGAAGCTAACTGGAAGACTTCCCATGTTTTTGTAAGCTAACTCAATACCCCTGGATCCTTTCACCATGAATATTATGAGAGACCCGTCTGGAAGCAGAGTCTCCCGTTTTAAACAAGGCTGCACTGGAGTCTGCCTTTGACCCCTGACTTGTTTCCGATCTCATTATTTCGTGGGTTGAAACCTTTGTAATGCTTCAGATGTCAGAAGCCCTTGCCAGAGGAAAGTGAGAGGGGCATCAGTGGTCCCCAGCTGTATCCAGGGAAGTACCCAGCATTCAGAAGCTGCCTTGATTATGTGCGTTAAAAGTTAAATTAGCTTAAAAAAAATATCGGCTATATCGTGTGGTCAAAGGGAGGGATGGGATAAAGGAAATGGCTCTCGAGCAAATCTCGTAAGCAGATTTCATGTGACTTTGCCTGGAAAGACTCCAGGAAATGTCTATCCACCCTAGATAGGGCACTGTAAACAGACCAGAGAAATGATGCCACCCACGTCTATCTTAATGAGCCAGCATGTTACTGGTGCTACCCATGGGAGCATGTGTGCGTTAAAGCAGTCACATCAACAAGAGCCTGCCCAGCACAAAAGCTACACCCTTGGATCTCTCTCGTCAGTTGCTGCAGATCGGTGGAAGAGTCTCTACTCCCCAGCCATGCTTCCTGTTTATATAACCTCAAGGTCGAATCTAGTGAGTCTTACAACTTTATGAACTTCCTGAGTCTTCTAAGTTTGGTGTTGGAGTCTCATGAGAACACCGCCTTCCCCAGTTTTCTGGGAGGGAGCGTTTAGACTCTGAGGAAGCAGCTGCACAACAGTAGAACAGGAATCAAACTGATGATGCTATCACAGAGCAAAGCTGTCTGGGAAGAGTCATTTTGACTATGTAGGCAGTTTAGGATAAAGTACATTAAAGCAATGTGTTTTTTTAAAGTCCTTTAATCTATTGATTAAGTTAATTGTGTAAGCTAACCATGACAGTGTATGCCTGTAATCCCAGCAGAGTCGGAGTCCTGCCTTGTGGCTAGTTTCAGGCTAGCCCTGTGTTTAAATAAATAACTAAATAACTAAGAAACTGAAGAAATAAATGTTGGTGTAGCTCAGTGGTAGAACGCTGGCATGCATGAATCCATGGATCCAACCTCCAGTTCCGCAAAGATTTTAAGTCAGTCAGAATCCTGAGGACAGGGCGATAGGCCTCAGATATCCTGAGATGGAGAAGTTAGTAGCACACTTCAAACAATCTGCAGAGATTAAAGCAAGGTCATTTTTAGTGATTATTTTTAAACTCCTCTCTTGCTTGTGCATGCTTTTCCAACTTTCCTTTGCCCAACATGCTTCATCACATGATACGTATGTGGATGAGGCAGCTGGTGACGCTTCACTCCATGTCTGAAGGACTGAAGACAGGCAGGCGTCATCATCCACTCACAGATTCAAACACGTACACACTAGTGGGGCTCAAACTTACCATCTGTGATAGCAACAAGATGGCTCAGAGGGTGAGGATGCTGACCGCCAAGCCTAACAGCGTGCGTTTGATACCCAGAATCGCACACAGCCAGCAGAAGGGGAGAGCCAATTCCTCCACGTTGTCCTCCGAGACCCCTCCTCCCACATCTGCATGTACGTATCTATGTGCATGTATGTATCTATGTGCATGCACAGTTATGACCCTGATTGACAGCTCCGTTCCTAGGCAGTTCTGGGGACTGAACCTGGCCCCAGGCATGCTGGACAAATGTTCTTCCTCAGCTGTAGCTGTAGCCCCGCCCTCAACCTGGGTTCAATCTTTCTGGGTAATACTGCCTGGCTTCTATGTTCTAATCCTCCTGCATCAGGCTTTTGAGTGCTGGGATTATTGTATGTACCTGTAAAGTTCTAAAGCACCAATTGTTTCTGTTTTGCATATATATAAAATCAATGCACATATTTATAGGGAAATTCTGTAGAGGACACAGAATCTACTAAGAGGGCTATGTTTGGGGGCAATTCATATATTAAGGAAGACCATCAAAGAGTTTTTCTTTGTTCCTGAAAATTTCATTCAGGTATACAATGGAATCTGATCATATAGATTCCTCATTTTCTCCTTCCAAATCTTTCCATGTTTCCCCAGCCAATTTTATGTCTTTATAATTTTTCCTTTTAAATTTTCTAGTGGGTGTTGGACATCCATGGGAGCATGAGAATCTTACCATGGCCAATCATCCTCAAAAGAGAATGATTCTCCGTCCTCACAAACCATCCACTCCCAAGAGCACCTCAGTGGGGCTGGGTCCTCAGCGTCCTCTACCCCACCCATGCTGAAGTTGGGCAGGTAACACGCTGCTGTGAGCTCATGGCTGTAACAACCACGTCTTGTCCAGAGGACAGCTTTGCATGACTCTCCTCCCCATCCTCTGACTCTTACACCCAAGAGAGACAATAGTGAAGGCCCACCCCTCCCGCACTGCCACACTGAATGTTCATTATTCAAAATGAAAGATGACATGCCAAATTGAACAAATAAGTAAATAAATAAATACAACAGCCCTGCAGGTTAAGGGATGAGTTGTGGCGAGCACACATTGCTGCATTTGCCTCACACTAATTTTGTTATTCCCTCTGGTTCTTGTCCCAGGAAGGAAAAAATTAACAATGAATGTAATAAACCCGTTTCGTTAATGAAAGCAGCGTGGTTGTGGTTTGGAGTTTATAAAGTATCGGACTCTCTACATTATTTCCTTTCTAAAACTATGTCTGACATAAAAAATTCTTTCTAGAATGCATACCCAAGTGGATAAGTTTTAAAAAATTAGATTTACACACAAAATGTTTAAGCGACCTCACTTTTCGGTCAGCTTCAGCTACAGAAACTATCGTCGGCAGCTTCACCAACTGCGTTTAGCCAGTTCAATTGGGTCCAGCTCTTGGTTGTTAATACCACACTACCAATCTTTAATTTGCAGAACCACAGGGGAACGTTTAAATGAAAGAACACTCAATTTCATAGTAGTTTCTAAATGAAAACATCTGTATCTGTAATAGGCTTTCAAAAGTTTTATATTTTTCCTCAATGAGAGCTTTGTGTGTGGTATCTCAGTCACAGGGGGGTTGTAGTTTCTGCTTTTATTTACTTTTGGGACATTCACTCTGTAGCCCAGGCTAGCCTGGAGCTCAGTAGCGGGCTAAGCTGGTCTTAAACTGCAATCACCCTGCTTTAGTCTTCTCGGCTCTGGGTTACCCAGCATGCACCACCACGCTCAGCTCAGCCCTCTGCTGTTACTGCTGTGTGTGTGACATGTGCCGGGACAGGTGAGGGACAGCGTCAGAGAAGATGGTTCTCTTTTTCACTAAACTCCTGTCTTTAGTGTGATTTTACCTGCTTAGTTATCTCTCCTTGGGCAGGGCATTTGTGTGAGGGGCAGGTTCTGAGAACTCTAGCTCACGCTAGCTTGGCATTTACTAGCTAATCCAAGCTGGCCTTCAATTCACAGCAATCCTCCTGCCTCGGCCTCTCAAGTGCTAGGATAATAGGCAACTCTTTCTGGTTTTCCTTAAGGGGCTCATTAAGTCAGGATAGTTAATACTCATCAAGATGTGGTGTGCTGGGAGATTATAAAGCATGCAGGGAAATTGTCAGGCATGCTGGAAGCCTGTGAAGCGTGCCTGGAAGCTGTCCTTAGTTACTCCTTCCTTATATGACAACAGATACCATATTTCAAGAGAGAGAGAGAGACAGAGACAGAGACACAGAGACAGAGACAGACAGAGACAGAGACAGATAGAGACAGAGACAGAGAAAATTTTGAAACTCGAAACAGTTTTATAAAGCTGTTGATTTTGGAGTTCATTGCCCAAAATTGCCATGTCCCTCCCTGCCTTCTGGGGAGACAGATGAAAATAGCCATGAGGTAAACACATTAATCTGCTATCTCAAATCCTTATCAAATGTTTTAAGGTTCCTTGGAAGGGAAGTCAGGGTTTTGAGTCCATAATTAGTGTACTTGCATCAACATTTGATATTATTCTCCTGCTGCCGGGAGGAGATGGGAACACTGCCCTAACTGAAGAAGTAAAAGCACAGACCCATCTCGGGGAAGGGGTGCATCCACTGCTCGGCTTCACTTTGAGGGTTCCCTTCCTCTCAAGGCTTTCTCTGATTGGCTGTGGGCTGATGTCTGTCTCCCCCAGAGCTGCACTGAGACTGAACTTCCCAGTGTAGAGTTTGGGTGACCTGCCTGGGTCAACAAAGAGAATGAGAGGTGCCCGGTATGGGGTGTGGCCCTGATGAACACAGTCAGGGGCTCTGTCAAGGACCCGGTTGAGTTGCTAGGTCGTCTCCCCTGCTAGGTCTCTCTGGGATTTTGATGGTGTGAGTCTCTCCTGCGAGGAGAAACAGCCACTCATCTTGGGCTCTGCAGCTCCCAAACTGGGAGATAAATATACCTCTTTTATAACTGCCCTGTGTCTGATATTTTCTTGTAGCAAAAAAATGAATAGGGACTGTATTCCCTCTTTTCATGGTTAGATTTCCAAGTACCTTTTCTCTCATGTTTTAACAGAAATCCGCACAAAACCACCAACTTATGCACATAGGCCAGTAACTAATATTGCATATTAATAACTAATATTTAATAGCACTTTACCTATATTTCTAGCTATGCTAGAAGAATTCAGGTGGCCACAACATTCTGTCTTGAATATCTTAAGCATCCATCCATAAGTGTTTCCCATAGCTACTGGTATGATTTCTAGCTATGTAAAAGTTTGTCTGCCCATGAATATGTAGGTACATATATGCATAAATATATGTTTATATTCTATATATACACAATTTATTCATAAATATTTGTCATATATACACACAAACATGACTATGCCTATATGCACATTGAAAGACAGTATAACAAAGTCACTCATTGCTTACTTTGAACCCAGGCTCTCTTCCTCTTTGTACAACCTTCTAGAACTTACGTAATTCTCCACGTTTGTTTCCATGTCTGTGGAAGGATAGAATAAAATGATGTAACTCATGGCATCACCTTGGGGATTCACTTACTTTGGTTTTTTTTTTTTTATTCTTTCTGAAGAGACAGGCTCTTGCTATATAAGACATGATGTCTTGGGACTTGTAATGCAACCGAGGACAGTTGTGATCATCCTGTCTCAGCCTCTCAAGCACTATGGTGGCTGATGGCTTGAGTTTGCATGTCATGTAAAGAGCAGCACCCACACAAGTCTATGATCAAGGTTTAGCATTTAAAATATACATACTAATTACATGGGCAAGTATGTGTACACATAATACATAATTGTCTAATCTACAAAATAAGACAATTCGATATGTATTGTTTAAAACCCTGGGTGTACATATGATACAGATATAATTTCTTGGGAATTTCATAGTTATCCGAAGATGAGCAAGATCACTAACACAGCTCATGTCTGAAATTAGGTAGTAAGATTTGTATTTTACTTCGCTGTTGTTGCAGTGGTAGGAACTGAGGCCAGAGTTCTGCACATACCTGAACATGCTAGGCAAGGCCTCTATTCATGAGCTAGAAACCCAACAATGAATTTGTCATTTTAAGTTGTGCATATAATGACCTAATATTTGGCACTGTGAACTGGCCCTGGCATGATTTGGGAGGAGTCCAGGGGAAGTGCAATGTCCCATCTTGGAGCTGGGCAGGTCTGGTGCATACTGTGGTACAATGGCTGCCACACAGCAGGGCCTTGGGTGAGCAACCGCGCCTTGCCAAGCTTCCCTCCTCTGCTCGGCAGAGGAATGTCGCATTTCTTGCAAGTCTGTTGTGGGAAGGAGAGAAAGGAACACAGTTACAAAGCATTTGCCTAGGAACCCGGGATGTAGTACACGCTTGATAAATGGAAACACTGATGTTCAATGAGATAGCCCCACTTTGGTGTGGTTTTGTTTTCTAGGCTTAACACAAACAGACATATCCTACTGGAAGGTTTTGATCAACCCTGATGTTGCTGTATAATGACCATGGCTTAGTCTGCAGAGCGTGTGGTTTCAGTAATCAGGGAGCTGGCTGTCTTCCTCCTCCACCAATCCTGTTCCCTTGTCAGTCGGACACCTGCTTGCCCCTGAAGCTGGAACACTGAAGAACAAGAAGCAAGGCCTCTAAAGAGAGGTTCCGGCCCTGCTCTGGTTGGTTGGCTTAAGCAGGCGCCTTCAGACATCCATGGGGAGAGAATCTACTTCACTCCCTTTTCCTCATGCAGTGGGTTCTAGAAAGCTCAAACCCTTGTGGAAATTAGTGTATGAACCATTGTTTTATAATTGGTCTGAATTTGCTCTTTGCTCATTTTCTGGAGAAACCAGGCTTGACCCTCTAATAGCAAACTTTGAAAGACATCTTAGCATCGGGAGAACAGACCATCCTTCATGTGGCGAGAGCTGCGATTTCTGACTTGTATGTATGTGTCTGTGTGTCTGTGAGTGCAGGTGCCCAGAGGTGCCCGTATCTTATCGCAGCTGGAGTCCAAGTGGGAGCTGCCCCACCTGGATGCTGGGACCCCCAACTCAGGTCCTCTTAACACACTCACTGCTGAGCCACCTCCCCAGCCAGAGAACTCTTCATTCAGAGTAAAAGCCCCATGTAGACTGAAGGTGGAAGGCAATTATCACTGGGCGAGTGGGTCACACCTGCAAATGACTGACTAGAAGCTGGAGGGACAGAGCCTGTGGGGAAAAAGAACACATGTGGAAGGTGTTTCATACAAACACAGATTTGTTGGTTTCTTTATCAGTGTGGGGAGGCCACATTAATCCAAGAGTTTCATATTTTTATTATGAGATTATTATTATTTCTGTTCTCTCGTTAACTATACTTACGGGAATATAGTAAAGGTGTTTAAGGATACACACTGAGCACTGGATGATCACCTGGTTTATAAAGTCCTGGCCGCTGATGATAATTCAGAGCCCCCACCCCCACGGAAGCTCTGGGCTTATTGGATTGTTCTCTTAATTAATGGGCTCTGTGCTATCAAATATTTGTTGAAGGGAGTGCTTTTCTTTGTGGGAGTGGATAATGGTTGTGTTTACACTTTGAAATTTCTGCCTCGAGTTATTAAGATTTGCATTTCTCACTTTTCTTCCAAGGGAAAGGTGTTTAGCCATTTTTAGAAAGCAGGTACTAAGTAATCAATTGTCAAAACATCTCCCTGGAAACTTGCCTCTCTAGACAAGTGCAAAAACCCCAGGTATTAGCAATCCACCTACCAAGGGTGGAAGGGGCAGGAAACGAGAAGTACTTTTCCAAGCTTGTGAGTATCCTGGGCATCCAGACACTGTATTGCTTCTTAACATCTGCTCTGTAGCCAGGCGTCAGGGAATAAGTCACCCAGAGGGAGTGGGCCTTTGACGGGCAGGTTCTGAGCCTGCTTCCCAAGCTGCTCCAAGGGACCTGCTTCTGCAGGAGGATGAAGAGCAAACAGCAGGTTCATTGATCCCTGGGCAGCTTTGGTGCACTCTGGGAAATGCTGGGGTGCCTGGAGAAGAGGTGCAGGCCAGGGATGTTCTTCTCAGGGGAATCACAGATGTAGGGAGGGGGCACACACAAGCCAAGAAAGGCAAAGGAGAGGAGGGGCCAGAAAGAAAACAAAAACATATTGCTAGATATTTTTTTGGCAGAGGCTTTTGCCATCAGTTTCTTCCAGTCCCTTGGTCCTGGCTACTGGATAGCCTGCTCCACTGGGTCCCTGCAAGAGCCCTTATCTCTGCCCAACCCTGACTAGAGATTTCTTGGGGATCCCCTCTGGAGACCCCTCCCCCTGGCAGCTGTTAATTTAAGTCAGTGAAAGCAAGAAGAGCAACGCTAAGCCAGCTGCAGCACGGGAGCTGTCAGAGAACAGGCTTCCATCAGCCCCGCAGCGTCTGCCTGGGGCGGTTCACCCACCGAGTTTCTGCTGCTGGTGGTGGTGATGTAACTCGCGCTCCCGAGTGGCGCAGCTCCGGAACCCAGTGCCCAACCTCATCTCGCTGCCCTCAATATCAACCCCTGGCTCTTGGGCATTCGTGATATTTTTTTTCCCTTGGCTGAATGCACACAGAATCAACCAGTTCAGTCACCCCTGAGGTGGAGATCAGAGGGCTTCTAAACTTTTCTTCTACCCCTCACCCCCAAGGAGTGGGTAGGTGCTTAGAGCCCGCAAAAGGCAACAGAGGACCCGGTTGCAGAGCCCGACGCCTGAAAGGCAGTAGTGGCTTCAAAACACGAACTGTGGTCTCCTGACCACCTAGAAGGTTCCACCGACACCCGCAGACCCCCACGCGCGTCCCCGTGCCATCCGGTGAAAGCCTGTTTGCACACGGGGGTGGGCGCAAGAGGGACGGGGGTGGGTGGATGGGCGCAGGGCGAGGAAGAAGTTGACAAAGGGGACTTGACCAGACACGATCGCGCAGGAATAGAAGCGAGCTTCCCTCTCCTACCCTCCTCCTTCCACTCCTGCCATTTCGTCTTTAAGTGGAGGGCAGATTAAAGGGAAGAAAAAAAAATTCCTGCACGGTGTGGGTGATCGGTGCGTTATTTACAAGCCAGTTGGGCTGCAACAGAGCAGGAGGACCGTGAGGGGCTCCAGGGCTTCGGATGCGGGCGCGCGGCCGCGGGCAGGAGGTCAGGGTGGACCCCAGGTTCGGGGGGTCGACCTGCAGCAATCCGGGCCCCCGCGCCGCTCCCGCCCGCCGCACCCCGGGGCGCGCGCCGGCCACGGTCACCGGCGGCTGGAGCGCTGCCCTCGCCTCCCCCATTGTTCCCACTGTCTTTTTCGCCTTTTGTTATTTATTTGCACCAGCATTGTGTTGTCTCCGAAGCCGCCTCATGACCAGCCGAGGGATTTCACTTCGTCCTTGAGAGAGAGAGAGGGAGAGAGAGAGAGAGAGAGACAGAGACAGAGAGCGAGAGAGGGAGCCAGAGGTTGGGGTGGGGGGGTGGAAGAGAGAGAGAGAAAGAGAGAGGGACAGGCGCGCACACACACACGCGCGCGCACACCCCACACAAACACACCCGACACAGACACACACACAGAGTGCAAAAGGCGAGCCGCCCCATCCCGTCTCCAGGGTCCTCCGGGGGCCCCCGCCCGCCGCTGCGCATCCCGCGTCAGAGGAGCGATTAACCAGAGCCGGTAAGGTGCGTGAACCGCAGCGTTTTAACTTTGTGGCGCGTCCCGCTGTGGAGGTGCCGGTGGCGGGCAGCCCTCCAAGGCGCCCTGCTCCAGCTGGAGAAGCCGCGCAGCACCAGGGAGGGGGCGCGGGAGTTTGCTCAAGTCCCGGGAGGGGGCTGGGCCTGGCTGCGGGGGAGGCTGCGGGGGGCGCTGTCACCCTCCCCCCCTCCTGAAGGAGGGGGTTGAGATCGGCGGGACCGGGCCAACTTTATCTGGGCTGCTGTTGGAAAACCCGTGTCCTGTTGCCTGTATTGTTTTGTAAGTGGTGGCGGTGATGCGAGGTGCAGGAGGCAAGCAGCGCAAGGGGGGAGTCAGCCCTGGGCTAAGCTTGTGCGTCTCCAAGGGACAGACCCTCGAACTTGGACAAAGCCCCTGCGCCAGTCTAGAACAGAAAGACCACTCTCAGCCCACCCCGTCACCTTCACCCTTGTCTTTTTGTTTCGCTTTCTGCAATCTCTCTCCCTCTACTCCTCTTCAGTCCTTCCCGGAGGCTCAGAAATAAGTCTCATCCTTCTGGATTTGAGGCATTTCAGAGACCGGAAGCTTTCATTTTATTGCAACTTCTCTCTCTCCCTCTCTCTTTAAAGCCCCCTTCCTCACTTGGTGCAGAGTATAGCCCCCTCACGTGCTGTGTCACACTCAGCGGGCGCTTCACAGCCACGGGGAGTAAGAAGTAAGGAACGGGCTTATGCGGTAGGAAGCAAGTTGAAGCAGTTTTTGGAGTTACCGATCTGCCGGCCTCAGATCCGTGGGACACGGTTCACATATTTTAATAGTCATCTTGCAAAGTGAATATATTAATAAGCAGATTGGCCCGCATTGACCCTCAGAAGGCGCTGGTCTCAGTGCCTAAGTTGAGAGTGAGGAACGTGAATTCACTTCCAGTCTTCCCTCGTCAGCTAAAGCAGGTCAAAATGAGGAAGTGTGTGTGTGACTGCAGAGCCCACGCTTTCGGGGCTGGCCACCCGGGATACTCTGAGTGACTATTGGCTTTGCTGCCTCAGGAAAGTTTTGAAATTTGTTGTAACCCAGTTGAGATGTTCCGAGTATCCAGATATGCAAGGGGTTTGTTAAGGAAGGCACGAGGAGAGATTTCCCCAGAGAACCTTTTCTGCTCAGCACAGTTTCTGTCAAGGGCAAGGCAGAGGGAAATCTGTGGGATTTTGGGTAGTAAATGTGGGAATCTGCAAACAGGCTAGACAACAGTGGTTTGTTTTCTTAGTGTTCATAAATTATGGCTCCTAGTATCACACACACAGAGACACACATACACACACACAGACACACACACACACTCACACACACTAACCCATTGAAACTGCTGGTGGGAAATCTGTAGACATTTTCAATCAGAAAAACCAGAATCTGGGGGCTTGATTGCCAGGAGTGATTAGGTTAAGGGCCAGATGTTTTTTTTTTTTTTTAAGTACACGGAAATGTTCTCCCCTGCCCAAAGTTTGACTTTTATAGCTTTTAAAAGGAGGACGATTTCATAGTCTGTACAGAACTGCTAAATTTTGATCTGTCTCATTTTAAAGGAATCCGGCTGTCTGAGGATGGCTGTTTGTGCAGATAGGGGAGGAATCTGTTTTCAGAAGCAGATAGAGGGAGCACGGTTTCTAGGGGGTGCTTCTTCCTGATTTAAATATAGCTCCGAGGCCAAAGCCTAGATAAATTCAGCCAGAGTGATTTAAAACATTAAGCACTTACATCGAAAGTTCTCCTGGGCACCGTGCAAAATTCTCTTGGAGATTATGCCATCCAGTGTTTATCCTCAGAACTCTAGGAGATAAAAATCACCGGCATCACTTAGAAACTGATGCAATCCAGTCTCAAATCCTCAAACTGCTAGGGATGGCTTTTGTTTGCCTAAAAGGTAGATCTTTCATCACGAAAGTTGTTTAAAAACATTTAATTGTGGGGGTGGGAAGGGATGTGCATAATTATTTAGTTGTTTGTGTTAATTATATAGTAGCATCCTAGACAGAATTTCTTTTTTCTTCCTCCTCGTCTTTCCAGTGGTCTGCTTATCCCATGTCTGAAGCTTTCTGTTTCCTCTCTGTTTTAATTCTTTTCTTTCTGTAGCCTGCTTGGATAGGCAGTGCGGATCTGCTCTGACATAGTACAAGCTTCTGATACTGAGGGATGCTTTAGTTCTTCACACAGAAACACGGAATTAGTTTTGTTGTTGTGCTTAACCAGTCATGGCTGGACGTGTGTTGCATACATACAGCACTCACATCTGTTAACCTCAGTTGGTAAATCAGCAGGTTCTTGGGATACAGTAGTTGACTCATATAGACACACATCCTGTTTAGACTAATGCACAGTCCTATGGGCGAGCGAGAAAATGGACATTCGTTGCGGAGATTCTTAGGGCATACAGAATACGTGGTACACGGGAAGAGTGATGTTCTTAGCCACGTATAACATTTTCTTTTTTCTTTCGGTCCTTGTTGGAGTGAGATATAAGTTTAAATATTTCAAATTTTCCTTTTCCGAAGAACGGAGCTTGACTTCTTGCAGAAATGTTTTCTTGCAAAGCACACTTAAAAATAAGACACGGTGCATGCGCGTGCAAGAATGTACTGTCTATGAGTCGCTTCGTCCTTTTTCTGCAGTCCTGGTCTTCAAGGTTCGTTCAGAGCAGCTACAAGAAGGGAGACTGTTGGGAGAAGAACTCATGGTTTGTGATTTCCTGAAAACATGGCTTTCAAAGAGCTGAGGATCCTAATGTTCCGTGTGGCGTGGACCTGATGTGATGCGGCTGATTGGCAGAGCCTGCGTGACTCATCCAACACGGGGTCAACTTTAGTGGTCAGGGACGGCATATAATTAGGATCCCGACAGCAACCTGGAAACCATTCATCTAGGCCTGAAGGAAATGTTCTTCTTAGCAGGGATTTGTTGTTTAAGAAATGTAGGTTTATTTTAGAGGTGAAGAAAGTGCCTGTCTGTTTCACATAGCTATAAACTATATCCTGAACTTAGATTTGTAGATAGTTAATAAAATAAAAGTCCAATTTTGTTCCAAACAATGTTTAAAAACACCCGTTTGTAAATTGTCTGCATTCGCGTCTCATATGTTAATGATTTGGGCTCTGAGACTTATTTCAGAAAGGCATTTTGGTTTATCTTCAGACACACCACACAAACTGTCTAAACAACTCTGTAAATAAACTGTTCCAAATGCCTCCATTTGCTGAATGAATTAAAGAATTATGGGTCTTAATCCAATTATGATCAGTCTTGCAATTCCTTTTCCTATTTGGGGGAGCGTGGGGGGCAGCTAGGACGGTTAATGACTATAAAGTACAAGTGGGGTCTTGGCTATTCGTTTTCTATCTCTGGTGTGACAGAAATACCAGTTGTGTCCATGTATGAGGAGGGCTTGGGATGTACAGAAGTTACTTACTCTGGTGAACCAAGACTTAACTTGCCTGAGAAGTTACCATTGAGAGAAGAGTAAATGAAGGCTGAAACTTGGCAGCTAGGGCCTCACCTTCTGCTTGAAGATAATGAACTTTGATGTTGCCATGTGACTTGTGGTGTAGACCCCTTAAGGGTAGAGAGCAGACACCTTGGTACATTAGGGACTTGCTGCTGGGTCTTACTGGGACATTTCTGTAGGACTTTTTCATAAACGTCATCAAATGCAATTTCCTGGTATTAAAATTGAGTTAAGGTCAAGCGTAAACTATTAGGGGAATGTGTGCTGAGTTGTTTTCTCTAAGCCCTTACCCTTTTAGCTGTCTGATGTAGGTGCTTTTGAAAGCTCTCCTAATGAGGACCCTGAGTTTCAGGAAGGGCCCTTGACAGCAGTCCAGGTTGCTTTGATGAGCCCTTCCAAGATTCCTACCCCATTTGGCCCATTTAAACTCTGGCTCATAAGCTAATTAATTCAAAGGTATAAATAGTTCATTATGGTTTAATTCTCTGCTTAGATGATATTATCACACCCCCATTTGCTATGATCTTCCCGTTTCTCAGAGAAAGAGCTGTGGAGATTGCAGAAGAAATCAAAGTTTTCAGTGATCTTCAAATTAGAACTTAGAGGCAACGATCTTCCCGCTTACAGCTAACGATGACTTTCAATAGGGGCAGCATGGTGGGAAAGGTAGAGGGAAAACCCGAACTCGGGAAATCATCCGTCTTGAGTAGGGTTTCCCACTCCACGTAGAGTCACGCGTTCCCTATTGTGCATAAGTTTCAAAACCAAAATCAGCCAACCGATCAAACACACACACAAACAAAAACCCCACAGACTTGCCTGTATCTTCAGCCCTCAGTGATGCTTAACTACTTCCTGGTGCCATGGCACCCTTCCATAGTGGACGATAGGGCAGTGGTCATGGGGACCGGAGGACCCTAGCCTGACATCCAGTTGGTATGCTCTGACAAACTAAAGAACTTTGTTCTTACTGTGGCTCAAAGTGAAGCGAAGAGGTAGGGAATTTGGAGGGAGTCAGGAAGCCAAAGATGCTGCCACATTAGCTGAGGAGCTTTGCAGTTGAGGTCTGCGATTCATGCCAAACCTTATCAGCAGATCGGGAGTCCTCAGGGCTCTGTGCCCATTTCTAACCTCTAACGCTGGTAATTACATTGCTCCCTCTTTCTTGTGTTTCTGTGTGTGCTGGTGAACTGCAGGGATGTGCAGCTGTGTCTGGGGGCCAGGGGTAGGTTAGATATGCTGGAATCTTCTGGGATTCCCTTCCACGTTGCCATTGGAGACAGGATCTCTCATTGAACTTGACATTCAGGGATGGGCTCTATTGACTGCTGGGCACGCTTTGGTATCTGCTCGTCTCTCTCCACTGAGTACCAGAGTTCCAGACGCATGCGACCGTTCCTGGGTTTTACATGGCTGCCGGAGATCTGAACAGTCCCTACACGAATGTAGCAGGCACCTTATCAACTACAGCATGTACTCAGACACCTATGGTGTTCTTATGTGGAGGTTTTGTGGAAGGCACAGGAAAAATATGGGACATTTCTAGCAGAGGGTCTGTCACAAGCTGGTTGCTCAATCAACATAGGCACTGCTTTTCTTTCCCTTCCAAAACCAGTCTAGCTTCTTGTGATCAATGTGCTTGAGGCTTTATTTTGTAAATTTATTTGAGTGCAAGACGGAAAAAAAAATATCACTTTCTCAAGGCTGAGATCAACACTTTGGTAATCCAGTTAGCATCTCTATATGATTATTGACAATGTGGTTTTATTAAAGATGTTATAGCTGGTGCAGGTGTGAACTGTATCTTTTATTCATGTAAGTGTTTCTTCCGTAATTAACATTTTCATCCTATATAAATAGGTAAAGGGAAATAAAAACGCTAGGCTCTGGCTGCAGGTCTCTTTGTAGAGGCTTCCGAGAGTAGAAAGGAGTGAGCGCAGAGATGACGTGGAGGATTGAGCAGGAAGACATCCGACTGACAAGCGCAGTTCACGAGTGGTTTGAAAACAGAAGTTATCTCTAGAGGAGACCACTGTCTGGAAGGACTGTGTCAGCAGTTTCCACGGTGCTCCAAGAACAGGGAGAAGTCCACAGCTGGCCACAGTGCTTAGTGGTACAGTGCCAGCAGCAGGGTCCATTATGTGGCACCCAGCATAGCCTGGAGCTTAGTAGCTCTAGGTCTGGTCAGGTGGATCAGCCCCAAAACAAGCCAACCAAACACACAACCACCAGAAACCATGGCGGACTCCTTGCGTTCTCTGGGGTTTTGTCTTCGTCCTTTTTAAAATGAACGTGCTACTAGTCAAGGTTAAACGAGGCTGTGCACCCATAAGCCGCTGTGCCCTGCACAGCACAGAAGGAAAGCTCAAAATACGTTGCTCCTTTCAAACGTACTCAAAATGCAACCACCAGGTGTGGATGCATTGTATCAGATGGTCCTGGATGTATTTAAACAAGGGCTATTTCACGTAAGTGGAAGGCAGTGTTTGTGCGAGCAGGTGTCCTCAGGCTTACCTTGAAAAAGTCGCTCTGCTTCTTCCTCGTGCTTCCCTACTCTTTGACTCTACACACCAGAGCAGACAGACCACCTGACCTTGACCGTCTTCCGGTAACTCGGTAACTCATCCAACAAAGCACCAGGTAGAGGGAACTCTCCTTTCCTTAGCTCTGTGGGCTTTCTCTTCAGTGGAGCAGCAATGTACTCCGGGCTGCATTTTATCTCAAGCCTCAAACACCTCCCGAAGTCTTTGCTCCCCTGCGTGACTGATCCTAAACCAACTAGCAAGCGCCACAAAGTGCTGAACTCAAGTGGCCCTCAGCGCCAGCCCCTGCTGGGATGAGTCACAGAGCCACCAGCACTTTGTTGCCTCAGATTTGATCGCTGCCATGAGCAGTCCTTCGATTGTCAGCTAAGAGCCCCTTCAGGGACTTGTCTCTTAATAGGAAGTCTCTTTTCTTCCCTCCTGTTGTAACTTTAAATTAAAAGAAACTGTGGAGGAGTTGGTGGTCAGGCCTCACATCTTTCTTCTCCCACCGGGAGAACAACATCTGAGAAAAAGACATTTATTGGACTGAGAATTGGGTTGTTGCTGTGTGGAGGCTGGTGGGAGCACTGTCAGGGTTTGGGGGTGGGGCGGTAGGTGGTGATGGAGGATGGAGACCACATCACTGAGACTCAACACAGCCTGACTGTTGGAGCTATCGTCTAGAGTGATGTTGTGAAGACCAAGGAGTAGATCCCGACACGGGGCTCCCACCTGGCTTAGGGTTCTTAGGGGGTTCTGATGTGTTGTTTTCTGCCCCAGATTTTTTAGGTGGCTCTGTGTTGTACTGTGGGAAATTGGCATGAAGACAACACCAGGATCCGCAGAGGCTGGGAGGCAGGAAAAGGGAGCTAATTTTTGACACATTCCTCAGACTCCTCTGGGGAATCTGTGCCCAGGCTACTGACTGTTTATTTGAAATTATGGCATTGTTTTTCCCCCAGCAGTGAGTGAGCATGGGTTGCTGTGGGGTCTCTGCTTAAAAAGACAGCTGGACATCAACCAGGAAGGAAAAGTTATCAGTGCTTTCGATGGCGCATTTTTCTAAGTGCCTTATTTGATTCTTGGTGTGTGTGTCCATGTGTTTGTGTGCATGTGTGCATGCATGTATGTGTGTGTCTGTCTAGGCATGCATGCACATGTGGGTGTATGCTGTGGAGGTCAAATATTGCTGCAGTCATCCCCAGCTGCTCTTCCCTTATACTGTGAGACAGGATCTCTCCTTGATCCTGGCCGGGCTCACTGATGTCTAGACTGGCTCCCACCTACCTGCCCTCAGCAGTTGGGTAGCACACAGGTGCATACCACTGTTCCTGCCTTTTGGCTTGGGCACTGGGGCTCCAAGCTCTGGTCCCCCTGCTTGTCCAGCAAGCATTTTACGAACTGAGCCACAGCACCCTCTTCTCCCTGCACATTTAAACTCTTCTCTGGGCCTGAGCACATGCCTTGCTTTGCTGGTTCTTCTGTATAAAACCGATGCAGACTCTCAAGGTCTCATCTGTGGCTGCTGAGAACCAGGCTTGTTTGATGTCGTATCGGGGGCAGCCTGAGGTTTGCATGCCAGCTCTTGTGATGTGTGCCGTTCTTCTCTGGTGCTGGCATCGCGTTCATAGTGTCTGGCAAGATCAGTCTCATTAATTCATTCTTTCACTGGAACTATTTCTGAACAAGTGCATACTGTCTCTTAGAATTCTGTCTTGAACTTTCTTCCTTGACTCTTTCCCGGAGAGCCTAGTCAACCTTGGCTTCTACCAGAATGCAGTATCTTCTTCGCTTCAACCAGGAAATTAAGTGGTCATTTTATGTACATAAATAACTCTATCAGCAGATAAAGAAACACAAGGAAGCCACTCTCTGTTTGTTGGGACTTCATCAGACGACCCGAATGTCACTAAATCCCAGCTCCCTTTCCGTGTCAGTGTGTGCTGGCTTTTCTTAGCCATTGTCTTTGTCTTGCAGAGTATTTATTTCCATAGTGCCACTGTCTCTTCCGCATTGTGTTAGTATCACTGAAAATGAAGGGTGTGGTCGATACATTCCTGCCTGGTTTGAAAGAGGTAACTACATGGAGAAATAAAGAACTCCCCATGTGAGCTGGGGAATGTTCCTCAACCCAGTAGATTGCTTGCTCAGCACACAGATGCCCTGGGTGCCATTGCCAATGCGGCATAACCGGGCACGGTGGTGAACCTTTCTAATAAAAGAACTATAGCGATGTGGAGGCAGGAGAGTCGGAAGTTCAAGGATGTCTTTGGCCACACAGCAAGGTAGTAGCCAGCCTGGGAAATGGAAGACACCGTAAGCTTTCCTAGAGGGCTGGGCTTATCTCCTTGGCACCAGCACAATACCTAGGACAGAACGGGCACAGAACAGGCGGCTTTGAGTGAACAGACTTACAAACCAAATCACTCTGTAAGAGCAGAGTCTTGGACCTCACCGAAGCAAAACACGCCGAGAAGTGGCTGGATTCACATCTCTGAGCTGTTTATCATGCCCTGAACTTGGTGTTGGATGCTTCCCACGGATAGCCACACATATCCCATCAGCTGTGTAGCAGCCCTTTCCACATAGAAGACTGAAGTGGTCAGGTGACCTGCCCACCTCCCACAGCTGTCATCAGCAGGAGAGTCACAGCCTGACTTTGGTCTATCAGGTTTGGTCTTGCTCTGTGTCAAGGCAGTGCTGGGGGCCTGACCCCTGTCACATAGGCACACTAGTGATAGCTTCCTGGCTACCCCATGTTATGGAGGATCAGATGGGAAAGGCTGTGAAAAGCCAGGGTTGAGAGGTAATTTGTACATACTAGTTGGGGTGATTGGCTTTAACCATCAATTTGCTACAGTCTAGACTCCCCTGGGCAGAGAGCCTGACTGAGGGATGCACTGACCGGGTTGGCCTGTAGACATGCTGATGCGGGATTGTTTTGATTTTCAATTGATGTAAGGAGCACCCAGCCCTTGTGGGTGGCATCATTTTATGAGCTGGGTACCGCAGTGTATAAGAGTGGAGAAAGCTGGCTGTGTATAAACACCAGACAGGAATGTGTTTCCTCTGTGCTTTTGACTGTGGGTGTGTTGGAGCTCCTGCCTGACCTGGCCGAAACCATGAGCCCTAAGTCAAAACAGCCCATTGTCCCTTGTGTTGCTCTTTGTCAGAGTACTTATCACAGCACCAGACATGACACCGGAGCACTGGCTGTCACATTAGCCCCAAACACCCAGGAGCACCCAGGGGCATGCTGTGTGGGCTTTACCTAAGAAGAGTGGTTTTATGCCCGTAGGTAGCAATTCTGCAGATGTAAATACCAACCACAAAAGGAAGGAGAGTTTGGCGCTGCTCACTCATCCACTGGAAAGCTATTTGGGGCATCTGTTAAAAACTGATTCTTTTAAGCCAGGTGGTGTTGGCGCATGCCTTTAATCCTAGCAATCGGGAGGTAGAGATAGGTGGATTTCTCTGAGTTCGAGGCCAACATGATCTACAAGACCTAGTTCCAGGACAGCTAGGACTGTTACACAGAGAAACCCTGTCTCAAAAAAAAAATTGAGCCTTTTGTGTTCCATCCCGGACATACAGATCCCAAATCTTCTGTGGTTTATTTTTTATCAAGTGTGATGGGTGATTCCTTGGCACATGGAAGTTTGAGAACCAGAGATAACCTCCTGTTTGATCTAGTTTGGTAGTAAGTTGCGTGTGTAGCTTATGGAACTTAGGTAATGTGCTCGGAGAATAGTGGCATTGGTGTGACAGAGCAGGGCTGGGGTTACAGGGCTAGGAAGGCTTTTCTCCAATGGCCTTTGAGTTCTGAATTAAAATGTAAAGAACCTCCAGTGATTTCACACACAGAGAACACTAGTGTGGCTGAAGCCAAGCATGGGAGAACCTGACACGGAGAGGTGGTGGCCTAGAGTCAGGCAAAGGGGGTGACCTTTTCACCTTTAGCTCTGAAGGGACTTTCCAACAACCGAGTCTACAGTCCTGATAGCCCTCTGAAGACCAGAGGCCGATTTCTCTGTATTCCAAACACTTGGTACAGTCTCTGGACACAGAAAGTGTTTAAAGATATTTGTCTTTCTGTTTACTTTTGTAGTACTAAGGTCAAATTCTGCTAGTGTTCTGCCATAGGGCTCTAGCCCCATTGCAAGTTTTGTTCAAATGCATAAAAAGCGGGGAGAGAGAGAGAGAGAGAGAGAGAGAGAGAGAGAGAGAGAGAAGAAATACTAAAAGAATTTGATTATGATTACAGTAAATCCAACCCCTCTGTATGTTGGGGATAAAGTCCAAGATCTCCCAGATGCCTGAAATTGTCTTAGACCGGAACCTAAAGACGTACTTCTGTTTTCTTCTGTATATCCCTAACTAGGAGGAAATTTCGCATGTCGATAAGGCCTGGTAGACACCAACAGTAACCAGTAATAAGATGGAACTGTTATAAGAAGATAGGAGTGTGGGTAAGGCCTTTCTCAAGACTCCCTACTGTGTGTGTGTGTGTGTGTGTGTGTGTGCGTGCGCGTGCGCACGAGCACCCGTCTTGTGACGAGATGAAACAAGTTGAGGATCATAGGCGCTGTGACATAGCTTTGGGTGACTCCAGAAGGGTCATTCGAACATAAGCTCTACGGTACTGTGACGGTCTGTTAACCAAGCTGGTGAAGAGACTGACTGGCAGGTAGCGTGCACAGAGTAGATCCAGGAGACAAAATGATATAGCATCTTTCAGGCATAGTGGAGTTGAGGTGGTGTGAGATTCCTTCATGGCTCTCTGCACGACCTTCCGTTTTAAAGTCGGAGTTCTCTGCTGCTCCAGACCTTGGCTGGCCGTGGGTTACTGAAACCATGCGTAGGAAAAGGCTGATATTCTGGGAACAAGAGGAGGCTGCAGAGGAGCACAGTGTAATAAGGTGAGTGCAGGATCTTACTTAGACCACTGCGGTTCTTACAACAAGAAGACAAAGCATTGGGATCACCGACAACATCGAACATGAGGTACTGTGCTTGTTAGCCTCAGAGTGGCAGTGACTCTGGGAGGATGGGAGCCTTGTCTGTTTGGATCTCCGTGTGTGATCACGGCATTCAACAGATATTCAGTGGACAATTGACAGGACTTCCCCACAGACCAGAAAACCAGGTGTGTATCTTTATAGGAGGAAAGCAATGATTGGCTCTTTGACCATCTGCGGACTAAGGCCTCCGTGTGCAGTAGGGTTTCCATCTGGTGATTTTTCTCTGTAACCACGTCTTGCTCGGTGGCTGTTGTGCATTGCTCTTTACTGTTCTACAAAACCCACGGTGATCTAGAGTGTGGTTGCACTACTGATTATACGATGAGGAGTTCAGTGGATGCGTGAAGGAGGATGGCTTGATGGTGAGGAGAAGAAGGAAACTGAAACCCATCCCGGGGAGCTGTCCCCAGTCACTCAGCCTTCCCAGGGACAGGTGATGCAGAGACTGTAAGGGAGAATCCTTGCCAAGGTAATGCCAGCACAAGCGATACCAGTCCCACTAGAAGAAGAAGCCATTCGTTCTGTCTAGAAAATGTATGGGGTGGGGGGGGGGGGCAGAAAAAAAAGGTAACGAACACGTCATTCTTAACCTAACAGGCATTTCAGCACAAAAATGGCTCTCATCCAAGCAGCACAATATTAGCATCAACGTGCATCTTGTGGCTCCAGCCCCACACACTGCTTTGGAAATAAAAGGAGATTGTGTAAGGAATTAGCAACACAAGGCATTTTTAAAAGTGCTTTATTGCCAGGGCCTGTGATACTGTGTGAAATCTATGCAGCCCCTTCCTCCTGCTGTGCTTAATTTCGGAATCTCACGCTATTACCTATCCTTGGAGAGAAAAAAAATAATCTCTATTAACTCTTAGAAACCAAGCTTCATACTGTACTTGTTTCCCACTTCTCTTTCCGATGTCCCTTGGGAGGAGGAAAAGTGGTGTATTTAGGCACTGAGGGTTTGTCGGGGTGCATGGTATTTAGGACTGCCTTAGGGGGTGGCACTGGAGCAGGGGGGGTGGCTGGAACTGAATGTCAGAGGCAAAAGTTTAGAAAAGCCTCCAGCAGTACAAAGAATAAAGACCTGAAAGAGCCAGCAGAGATTGGCTCTGGCGTGGATCCAGAGCAGAAGCCAGAAGTGGGTTATAAAAAATCCAGGAGGCAGGAGCCAGGAGGAGTTAAGTCTTCAGGGTGCAGATGGCTATCTTCTGGAAACAGGAAGACATCTCCCGGGTGCACTGTGGCCCTGTGCTGCCTGCTTCACTGATGGTGGTTGATCAGGAACCATCCCTAGGCGTTTTGCTAAGCAGCTGTTTTTGTTTGTTTGTTTTTTGTTTGTTTGAGGCTCTCCAGTGACCTTCGCTGTGTGCAGAAACTGTTTTCCAGATAAGGAACCTGAGCTTGCCGGGAGCAGCCTGGTAACCATAGTCTAGCTGGGACTTGAACCTACAGAGGCCTGGTTCTGGAGGCCTGGCTTTTACCCACTGTGATATAGCAAACATATCTTCAGACCCAGAAAGAGCTCCCTCAGGGGGATGCCCACATTTGCCCCTCCCCTTCCTCCAGGACCCACATCTGTGCCTATTGCAGCCCAGTGTTTTCCTGCCTAGCCCAGTATTTCCCGCTGCACTGTGCGCTGTTTACTGCTGTCAGGCTAATCTTCCTGATGTGCTATTTGGGTCATGTTGCCCCTTTCTTAAAACCTCAAAGTGCTGTATGCTTGCTACTTGTGGATGGATCTCACAGTTCTGCAACCTGGCTCCTCCTTGTCTATCTTAGTGGGCTTGTTGGAAACCTTCCCTTCAATTTGCTGCTGATCTGCTCCACGCTGCAAACAGTTTTGCAGCTCACTCCCCAGACTGTTGGCAGCCTTCTAAGCCCTTCACGGCAACCTGGCTTGGAGGCTGTGGCCACTGTTCCTAAGTCACTCTCGACTCCCAAATTCCTGGGGACTTCTTCCAGAGTGGCTGTTTTCTCCATCTGCTTCAAATCCTTCCATCAATGGGTTCAACTTTCCAATCTACCCTGCTCCATAATTTGGCTTTTTAATCACTGTTTCTCTGCCCTTGCCTTCATTCAGTAACCAACACATCATTGAGTGCCTCCTATGAGGTAGTCCCCACGCTACTGCCGGAGAATCAGTAGTGTGTAGAAAGGTACTCAGCTGTGCCTGAGGAACTGCTAGTCTAGTGGGGAAATAAAACCAGAATCAGATAATGATCGTCACTTAGAAATTTGTATTGTGCACTTCGAAGAAGGATATATAGCAGATAGAAGGGAGACAATTGGTATATGTGAAGGTTGTAGCAATTAAAGACATTCTGCTATAGGAAGTCACAATGAAAGATAGTTGTGTTAATGTTAATGCAGTACGGAGGAGAGAAAAGCATTCGAGGAGAAGGTAGCATATGGTTGCTCAAAGGGTCTGAAGAGAGAGGGAAAGGGGCATCTCCCTGGAATGCTAGAGGCTGCATGGAGTGGAGGGGGCAGGCTAGGAGACGAAGCCAGATACTCCAATCAGACTTGGGAGCATCCCAGGCATGTTAGAAAGTCTAGTCTTTGTAGTAAGAGTGACGAGAAACACAGAATAGTCTCAAGAAATTTTTCACACTCCTGACTATTTCCTACAGACCATGCTGAAGAGGCTGGGGTAAACTAGCAAGAAGGAATGACAACACCTTTGACAAGAGAAAGATGGTATCTAGACCACGAGGGATGGAGGATGCCACAGGGTATCTAGACCACGAGGCATGGAGGATGCCACAGGGTATCTAGACCACGAGGGATGGAGGATGCCACAGGGTATCTAGACCACGAGGGATGGAGGATGCCACAGGGTATCCAGACCATGAGGGATGGAGGCACGCCCCAGATTTCAGACACCTGGAAAGAAGGCTACTGCCTGCATCTGTTAGTCTGCCTACACCAAAATCCCAATGGGATCCCTCACTGTGGACGCAATATCTTCATGTTCACAGTTTTGGCTTCACTCTATCCCTGTCCTATACTAACCTGAAATCTTGCCCATCCTTTGGTTTCTGAATTAAAATTTACCCTTTCCCAAACATCCTTACAGAAGGCAGGTGCTGAAGATCTCTTCCCTGTGGTTTTACAGCATTTGACACACACTCTAGTTAGATTTTTGCTGGCTTGACACAAGCTGGGGGCATCTGGGAAGAGGGAATCTCAGGTGAGAAAATGCCTCCATCAGGTTGGTCTGCTGGCAAGTCTGTAGGGCTTTTTCTTGATTGATGATTGACATGAAAGGGCCCTGCCCACTGTAGGCAGTGCTTCCCCTGGGCAGGTGGGGCTGAGTGTTGTAAGAGCAGGCTGAGCAAGCGGTGAGAGCAAGCCAGTAAGCGGCTTCCTCCATGGCCTCTGCATCAGCTCCTGCCTTGAGTTTCTGCCCTGACTTTCCTCAGTGAAGGACTGGGGCAGAAGTGCACAAGACCAAAGGGATTCTTTCCTTCCCAAATTGCTTTTGGTCTTGGCTTTTTATCGCAGCAATAGGAAGCCCATGGGAACACACGTACTGAACTGTGTCATAGTGGTATTGTGAACATGTCTTTTCTCCAGAAGACGCTTGTCCTGCGGACTCTGATGTACAGTTTAATAAGGTCCTTCTTTCTTGGATCTTCCTTTACCCACCTCTCCCTTTCTCCTCCATTCCTCCCTCCTTCGGTGTACATGTATGTATTAATTCATGACTGCTTAGAGCAGAGGACAATCTTGGTGTCATTCCTAAGAAGCTGGTTTTGTTGTTTGGTTTTTGAGACAGGCTCTCTCTCATTGGCTAGAGCTCACCAGTTAAGTTAGGCCTGCTGGCCATCAAGGTCCTAGGATCCTCCCATCTCCACTGCCGCACACCAGAATCATGAGTGCACCTGTAAGCCTGTCTTGTTTACACACACCCTGGGCCTCAAACTCAGGTCCTAATGCTTACAAGTCGTGTGGGACACTGTCCAGGCAGTCTCCCAGCTCTTCTTGCTCTCACTCTGGCTGACAAGCTGAGCTCGCAGTCTGTGCTTCCTCACCTGCAGCACAAAGCGGCAGCAAGGAGCTCACGAGAGGGCGAGAGCACATTGGGAAAAATGCTGCCTCCGGCCTGCTGCAAGTTTCACGGTTAGCGGTGGTGCCTGTGTGTATCATGGCTGCTCTTGCCTATTGGAACTCAAATTTGTATTTACACCGATTCATCGTTGTTTCCAGGGCTACAAATATCAACAAATCTGGGCACAGCCTGCAAGAATAGTCACAGAAGCTACCTGCTAGCTCTCAGGGAGACAGCGATGGAGAGTAAGACCTGGCTGGAAAGACCCAAGAGCACTAAAGAAAGGCTGCGGAGTGTTTGCAAGGCAGCTCCTGCAGTAGGTCGCTATCAGACACATGTATGAAAGCATGTTAAGATAAGATGGAGACTGGAAATCCAGGCCCGCGTGATAGAATGGGTCCTGTTCCACCAACAACCATTCTCTCCTCACCTTACAGTGTTCGTTTTTCAATAGAATGCTCTTCCCCTGTTTTCTTTGACTTTCACCAAGGGTCAGGCACTATGCACTCCTTCCTCCCATCTCTCCTCCTGCCCCTTGCTTCTCTCCCGAACCACACATTCTTTCTCTTGTGTTGCCCTGATACAGTTTTATCCTTCAGTAACATTAGACAATACATACATCTGCCAAGAATATTAGATACTTCTTTTAGAATAGAACTGTTTTGGCCTCTTTGCGTTGCTTATGTTGTCTAAGCCCGGTCACGGTGTCCTGGATAGCCAGGGGACCCCGTGAGCAGTTGGCCATGGGGGAAGAAAAGTGTGTGACTGGCAAAAGTTCACATCGTTGGGGCCAAGCAACAATAAATTCATCAGCTTTCAACCGAATATTTTCTTAAACTTTCTTCAGCATGTCTGTCCCGTTACTGTTTGCGTGTGCGATTACCAACCCCCGGAACCTGCCACCAAAGGGGCTGAGCTCAGCTGAAGAAGGGAGCGGTGTTGCTCTAGCCGAGTGGGAGCCCGTTCCCCGAAGGCAGGTTAGAGTCTGTCAAAGATCTTAGGGGTGAGATACAGCAAGGTGTCTGTGAAACATCAGGTGGGTTGGCACTGGCAGAGCTGAGGCACTGTGACAGAACAGGCTGGCACCAGGTGGTGTCAGGTCATGGCCATCTTTCCCTGGACCATATCCCGTGACTTTCTGTTTGAAAGGAATGGCATGAGGAGGATCCTGTGCTGTTGAGTGATTGAACCAGTGACTGACAGGGTGACTATAGCTCCTAACTGCCAGGTCAAATGGTGGCTGTCTTTGAGTATTTGGTGACATGTAGGGACAAGGGGTTTTCTCTCTGTTGCCTGCCTGCTTGCTTACGCATGTTCTTTAGGTGCATGCATTGTTCCTTTGGTCACGTTGCATGCAGGACATTGCAGATGACAAAGTTCAGTTTCCATGGTGGGTATGATGAGCTGTCATATCTGAGTCCCCAGGAGACCATCTGTGACCGTAGATTCGTTACAGTGAGATTTTGGGTCCCACAGTGGATATCAGGGGTGTAGATTTTCAGAGCACACATTCTTTTTTAAATGGGGAGACAGTGCAATGAATGGGGAGACAATGGGGAGACTGGCTTGACAATGTTGAGTTTAACCAATGCAACCATTTAAACAAGGCTTTACTGGCTCCAGGGTTAAGAAGCAAATTAGGAAAAAAAATAAGAGAAGGTTTAGGAATATAGTTTCAATGTTTTAAAGTATTTAAAAAACATGGAAATGTGTGTGTGTGTGCATCTGTTTATGTGCGGGTGCTAGCCAGGGTCATAATGACTTAATGTTTCCGTGTCTTTAGCAATTCCTCCTAATTGACTAGAAGGTTGGGGCCACACTGACACCATTATTCCTCTGTATATCTGGCTCTAATTTATGACCCACATCCTGCCTCGTGTCCTAAATGCTTTTGAATGTTCTGTGTTGCTTGTTTTTTTTTTCCCTCAGATTCATCAATTTGTAAATCAGCTAAGTGCAGTAATTAGAAGTGATCTTTGTTTGTGTCATCTCCGCGACAGAAGATCTGAAAAGACAAAAACCTTCCATAAATATAATAAGTCCCCCCCCTGGTTTTTTTGGAATTTTAACTGTTTGTAAGTTTTTTCCTGGTAAAACTCAGCGTGCTTTATAAGAATTATACACAGTCATCTTGTGCCTGAGCTCTAGATGGCTTAGTTTTCCTATTAACATCTTTTTATTTTGTTAATAAAAATTCATTTCAGTTATGTTCCCGTTTTTACATTTAACCATCCCTCTTCAGAAGATATTGGTTGCTTTGAATTTCTTGGAAGGAAGAGATTAAATAGAGCATTGTTAGTGCTTTTCATTACAGGGGAAAAATGAGGTGCCTGGGTTAGGAAGCGGCATATAGCTGTCTTTATAAGGATATGGTAATCATGACTGGCTTCCCTGGGGAAAGCTAATCATGTAATCTTAAATATAGTTCATAAGTTAAAAGGCAGAAACCTTGTTATGCTACATAATGTTATTTTAAATAAATAAAAATTAACTTTTTTTATAGTACACAAATGATCTTTCCATTATTGGGTAAAGAACATATAGTTTTCACAAAAAAAGATTATGAAAAGTTTATGGGCAACCGTGCCTATGTTTGTTCCTAATGTCTTTATAACTATATGAAATTAATAATAATCATCTTAACATAAACAATGCTGTTTTTGGACCATCATAGCTCCTCCTTTATTTTTTACTGGGGATTGAACCCAGGGCTTCCTATATACTAGGCAAACACTCTACCATTGAGTTGCAGCCCAAACCCAATCTATGATCCATCCATTAACTATTGATTACTCATTCAAGTCAGTTTTACTGGGAGTCAGTTCTTCAATCCATAGTATTTTTCTCACTGTGAGTTGAGTAATGAGTTTGCAATGCTGAGCAAGGAAGGTTTGATTACTCCACCGGGGAGCTCGCAATGCACTGAGTGCAATGGAGGCCATGCAGCTCCTCACGTGACATGCTCAAGGCACTTTCCTCTCTGGGAAACTTAAAAACCCCTAAAGCGTAGAACGCCGAAGAAGTGCAATGTGTATTACACCTTTGAGTGTGAACATGTGCCTCTTTGATTAATTAGTGTCCTTGTTTGTCAAGGCATTGATATCAGCATTGACAAATGTGTCAATATCAGAATCAGCTATGAGCTTTTTGGATCACTATGCAGTCATCTTGGGTAGGGAGCCCTGACCCCTGACCCAGAATATAAATTCAGCCATTTTTGCTCCTGAGTTATTAGAAATGGCAAAAGAGCTCAAAGGCATTGGACAAGAAATCTAAAAATCTGAAGTTACTAGTTTTTTTTAAAACAGCATTCCAATTTCTGAAATTATGTGATGCCATAGAGATTTTTAAAGTTCCTTTAAAAATGTTTTTATCCTATCCAAAGCAGTCAGTTTAGTCCCATGAAAATATTCAATCTCATCTTATATTTTGAGTTATTTCTGTGTTGAATTAAGGTGTGCAATCGGTAGCAATCAATGATCTAAAAGGATTCAGGGGCAAGCTGTTAAGTGGCGATTGGCGGCTTGAGAAGGTCATCACAGGCTGTCCCAGCTGGTGGAGCACCTTCCGGGGAGGATGCAGGGCTCGCCAAGTGCCTTCAAAGCTCGGTACCACGGGCTGTCCTGGGAGAACGCCTGTGGCGAATGCGCAGAGAAGACCCAAGGTAGTTCTACTTGCTTTGGAAATCCCAGAACTCTTTCCCAAGAATGTGAATTTGGGGCTGTAGCAGAGAGTAGAAAATTCCGGCTGCCTCTGCGAGAATATGGAGGAGTGAGAGCAGGGAGCAGAGAAACCATCTCTGAAGCAGGGCAAAGCTTGGAATATGGGCCTCAAGTTGGTCCGTGGGTGAAAGCATTTCCTGTGCAAAGTACATGACCTGAACGTTGCCCTCTGATCCCCGTGCTTGCTCTGTGGCATGCACGTCTCCTCACTGGAAACGGTTCTCTCAAAAGCCTGTGCTATGTAGGAACTAACAGGTCACCGTGACTGCAGTAAAGAAAGCCTGTGTTTGTGTGGGAGGAGGACGGGTGAGGCAGGAACTGGCTCGTGGAGGAGCTTGTGAAGTTTTTTTTTTTTTTTTTTTTTTTTTTTTTTTTTTTTTTTTTTTTTTTTTTTTTTTTTTCCAGTCTTGAAAGCAACGACAAGGAATTAACTGAGGAAAGACTGATTTTAAACATGATTGTGGGCCTGGGATGAGGGCTCAGTTGGTAACGTGCTTGTCATGTAAGCATGGTGGGCCTGAGGTCCACCTCCAGCTCTCCTGTGAGAAGCTGGGCATGCGGAGCACGGGTGCATGGGCCGGCAGCCATGCGTGTATGCACTAGTCAACCTCAGGATTAGTACTGACAACACACTGAAGTTGGGAGAGGCACAGAGTTAGGGACATTAGGATGAGCTGGGTGGAGGCAGTGGTGCTGGGCACGGTCATAATACATTGTAGGAAGAGTTCAGAGAATAGATACAAAATAATATCTTTTAATAAAAGCACAGTGTGGTGGCACACTGATAATTCCAATTCTGATTTTGTGTGTGTGTGTGTGTGTGGGGGGGGGGGTGGGTGGGTGAGTGGGTGTGGGTGTGTAAATATAGGCCTAGATTCTTGCTGAGTTCCAGACCAGTGAAAGACCGTATCTGTAATAACTAAGTGGGCGACTTCTGAGGAAAATCACCAAAGGTTGTCCTCAAACATTCTATATACATGATTCCTCAAGAGAGGGGGGAAGGAGAGAGAGAAAGAGAGGGGGAGAGAAGGAGAAGGAGAGAGAGACAGAGAAAGCGTTAGAGGGAGAGAGAGGGAGAGAGAGGAACATATTCTGGCTATCGTTTGTAGAAAGCAACAGAAGAATTTCAGTCAGGAGGTGATTTAGTAAGAACTTAGCATCTGGATTGTTTTCCGGAGCCTCATTGACTGTGTGGTAAAAAGATCTTTGAACAGCAAAAGAACCAACGTTTCAGAGCCAGGGTCCCTGGCTCTTGTCTAACCATCCTATGGGTTCTTCCTTTCGGCTTATGTTTCTATGCAACATATGGGAACTGTGTTCTCAAAACAACAGGAAAACAAATCATCCTTTGAAGTTTGTGCCTTGCAATTGACTTCTTTAGAAAGGACAAGGAAAGCATTTATTCCGGCGCGTCTAAGAATTTACCGTGGAGCATTCTTCTCGACGTGTGAACAATGCCTAACGAAGAGGTGCTTCATTGCAACTTCATCAATAATTCAAGTGCAACTTAAACAAAAGTAGGGCATCATGAGGAAGAAGGAGCTTGTTCCATAATTGAGTCAATTAACTACTTTGGAGCCCCCTGTCATAGTTCAATTGGTGGAACAACTCTTGCAAGTATGGGGAGCCCACGATGATGCGAGACCTCAGGTTCAGGAGGCAGGGAGGTGGACATTGCGGCTAAGTGGGAGAGCAGCCTTTCAGTGGTCACAGCCCGGAGGGGATGGGCTCTCGAGAGGCACTCCTGTTGGGGCTTCAGCGGTTTTCAATGCTGTGAGGTAATAGCCCAGGCTATTTTCGAGCTGCGCATACATTAGCGGTCTGCTGCCGTGTGATCTGATAACGTGTGAGAATGTCTCTGATCACACCTTGTTTAAAGTTGCAGTTTCTGTGCATAATCCCGCCACGAGCTCCTGTCGGATTTTGACTGCATATGGAAGGAAAAAACAAAACACAAAACAAAAATCCAAAAAAAAAAAAAATCCCAAACCAAACCAACATCTATGGAAGCCTCCAAATTTGGGGTTGCATGTGTATATCTATGAAATAAGATTTTTTTAAAAAAAAAGTTGTGCTTTTTTTTTTAAAAGATCAAATGTTATATCAGTTTTATGTGATCGATATACAGTATTTTGTAGGTCAAGCTGTAGCCAGTTTCGTCGTGTTGAATACATGGAGAGCTGTCTGGGAGCTGTGTGTGTCTGCTCTGTCTAAATTAGCAGACGGCTCCTAAAAATACAGTTTGATTCTTTAACCAACACGCTATCATTTATGTGTTCCTGTTAATGTTGGTTTTCAAGATTATCGCTCTGAGTAGTAACGCCCGTGTTCCGACCGTGATGCCCTGCTCTAAATACACTGGAAAACTCTCTCTTGAACTGCCCATGAATCATTTGCAAGGCTAGCTTTTAAAAAAATCCGTTTTTTTTTTTGTTTCAAATCATTATGTTATACCAAGATCCATCATCCTGTCTGTGTGGGTGGGTGGGCAGATATCAACCTCTGGCATCTCTCAGGAGCCTTTTTTGAGACGGGCACCACCATTCTAGGGGCAGGTGTCCTGGACTGAAGAAAAGGAAAGAGAGTAGAAAGTAGGCTGCGCACCAGCGTTGATTTGGTTGATTGCTGACTCTGGATGCCACGTGAGCAACTGTCTTACTCTCCTGCCTCTGGGTCTTCTCTGTCACAAAGAACTGTACCCTTTCAAACCATGGGTCTTTCTTTGAGAAAGAGCTTCTTAGTGGCCTGGAGCTGGGCACGCAGGCCTGACCTGGCCAGCCTGCACACCCCATGGCCTCTGCCCCAGGGCCCTGGGGATACAAGTGAGCCTGGTGTCTCCACACGGCTTCTAGGGTTGGGATTCAGGTCCCCAGGCCTGTAAAATGAGTGCTTCACTGTCCAGGGGATCCCCCAGCCCCACCCCTCTCATCTTCTGTTCAGCAGAATTAGCTATAAACGTGTGTCAATTATGGAACTGGCAAAGATCGACTTTCAAATGATGAAACCTGTCATTGCCTAGGTTATTAAGTGGTGTGGTGTGTGTGTGTGTGTGTGTGTGTGTGTGTGTGTGTGTACAAATGTGTGGCCACATGTGTACAACTTGGGAAGCGGTTTCAGGAGAGCTAACAGTACTGTGAGTCACCGCTCAGCTTCGAGTGGTGTTCTAGCCAGGCCACTCTGGATGGAAAACACCTCTGGATTTAGACGGCTGAGAACACTTGTTCTAAAACCAGTCGAATTACTTTTTAATGACACAGTAGATTAGTTTTTACAACATACACACAAAAATGCAAATATCTCTTTTGGAATGTAAAGCCAAAATGCCTTACATAATTAGTAGCATATTTCATTATTAAGACAATTAGAGGATTAAGCAACCAGAATGCTAATCTTATGTTGGCAGATCCTCAGATAACGCCCTTACCTGGGAGCCCCGCTGTATAATTTTGTTTTGTTTAGGAGCTGCCATTCGCTACCCGATCTGTGCGGCTTTTGTTAGTGTCTGGCACGGCTGATACTCACTTCCGTGTTGCTGGAAGGCAGCGGCGGTGCCGCCTACTTCTGTTTCAGGTGACCTCTACCTACAGAAATAATTGACCTAGTTTTCAAGACTACCCATGGCTGTTTTCTGAAGCACTTCAAAGGACCCAGATTGTCACACACACGGGTTGAAGAGAGGAGTGGATTCCAAATATTTTCCCAATTTAAGAAATCTGGGGATATTCGGTATGTATGTTTTGACTGATTTATGAATGAATTCTAAATTAAGTGGATCTAAGTTAATGTGCAGTTATTTTAGCCCTTTATGGACTCACGTTTGGAAAGTTATTGCATTCTTTCACACATAAGTAGAAAAGAAAAGGTGCCATGCCCAGCCCAGCTATGCGGAGTAGCTGTCGGTTTTCTAAGGCTTGAATTAGAATTAGTTCCAGGTAATCACAGGAGGGTAACACATTCAAGTGTGCCTTTGCTGCGGGCCCTTTTCTGAGTCTCTGTCACCTGCATCACGCCTGTCTTCCAGCTTTGGACCAGAGCAGCAGAGAGGAAATGACCCCTTCGTGAGGGCACAGTTGGTGGGACAGGGAGATGGCCCAGGAGCCGAGAGTGCATGCATGCCGGCGTGAGGGCTGCAGTGTGAATTCTCAGCACCTCTGTTAAAAGCAAGCATGGCTGCCTGTGCTTGAGGCCCCAGAATTGAGAGGCAGAGGCAGGTGGAGTCTCAGATTCCCGGGCCAGCTAGGATGTCTGAAAAGGTGGCCTTTGGGCTCAGTGAGAGGCAGAGAACAACAGAGAAAGAGGCCATGGCCTGCTGTGGATTCTGCATAAGTCTATGGGTGCACACATCCATACACTCATGGGCACAGATCTCTCTCTCTCTCTCTCTCTCTCTCTCTCTCTCTCTCTCTCTCTCTCCTTTTCTCTCTCACTGATATCAGAAAATCAGATTTTAAGGAGGAAGCCAGTCACCTTGTGCACTGTCTCTCAGCACAGCGAACTCACCCACTGGAGACAATAACGACTTCTTGTTCAGAGTGGTATAAAATTTGTATAGGGTAATTTGTGCCACATTGATTCTTTTCCTGCTTAACTAATTGTGTGAGCATTTCTTGCTTTCCTTCCTGGCTTGCTACACCTAAATGGATTTCCTTTTACTGAACCAATGTGTTCTTGACTTTCCTCAAGTGTTTTATGTGAACAGTCTATCCAGGCCAGTTTCTAGACCACTAGCTGCTTTGTCCCTTAAGCAGCCTGGCGTCTGAAAATGAAGTTAGGTACCATTTCGGCTCTGCTCAGTTACTTCTTCCTGCACAGGGAGAGGAGTGACGGGGAGCTACGTCAAGGTGACTCTTCACTGAAGCTTTAGTATTCCTGTAAACTTACCAGTTGCCCCAGATTCTGAAGACAGTTGGCAAAGTTCAGAAAAAGAATGTTTCTATTGGCATGTATTAGTTGTACACAATAAAGGTTTCATTAATCTATATCTATATCTAATCTATATCATCTATATCTATATATCATTCTGTCCCTTGCCCTATTTTGTTCCCCCCCATTCCTATTAACCTGTTGTATAATATTTCATTTCTAAGATCTCCAACAGACTTTAAATAAAATCCCAGCAGTCACCCCATCCCCCACCATCGTACTTTCATTTAGAAGGCTTGGTTTATAAATATGCCAAAAGTTAGGAGTTTGGGTCTGGTACAAGTGAGGCTAATAAGCAATGTTTATGTAATCTTGATAAACATTTGCCCTTGACAACTGTGGGCGGAAAACTCTGCTCCCTAAAAGGCTGTAAGAGTAAAAAAGAAAAAAGAGGGCTATCTTGTGTGTGTGTGTGTGTGTGTGTGTGTGTGTGTGTGCATGCGTGCACATGTGCATTCATGCTTAGCTTCAGTTTAATATTGAGTAATGCCCACATCTGGCAGAAGACTGAAGATCTGGGAATTAGCAGCTTGAAACCCTGGGACACAATGTTCTCATCTGACCGGCAAAAGTAGCTGTGGACTTGAACTGGAATATTCAGGGGCAGAAACCTCTGAAGTGCCTGGAAAATTGGCCTGTTGAGTCACCACGGAGGCACTAAAACAAGACTAATTTTAAGCAGGTCAAAGTTCAGCGATTCCCTCTGGAATTCAAACTTTTTTTTAAAGAGTCTCATGTTTAAGTGAAAAGGGTCAAAGTTGAGGCCCTGTTGCAATGTTTTGAATGTTTTCCCTTCAGAACAAGCAGTGAAGGGCTCAGTGTAAGGAACTGGACGACCGGCGCTTGGACATCTGGGTTAAAACTGGTTTAAAGCAGACTTGCAGAGAGATCCTCATTTATCTCTATTCAAAAGTGTGTGCGCTCAGGGCGGCGACTGTGCTGTAATTCAGGGCACGGTATGCCTCGTGGCTTTGTAGAATATTGCTTCGTGCTAATGTCCCATTGGAGCATGGTATGATAGCAGTAATTTTAGAAGGTGCCATTCCTGTTCAGCTTACATCGAAAACTTCAGAATAAATAAAAAAGAAACATCAACCGAATGAGAAGTATAACTATGGGAAAGTACCAGTGAATCTGAATTTGAGCCAGACATACTCCAAGCAGCATGGGCGTGGGGCTCTTTAAGGTGGCAGCTGTAGTAAAAACCATCTCCCAGGAGCGGATGGTGAAGGTATGCGTGGCGTGGACATACAGCTGTCAGAGACTTCAGACAGCGCCTTGTTGACAGCGAGATGCGTTAGCTGTGATTATAGGAGATGGTATGAGAGAGGCAAATCTAATTATTTTGGAAAATGGAAACAAGAGATTTCATTTCAGTAGCTGGCACCCCAATGACATCCGGAGATTCCCGGTCAGCCCAAGCCTTCCACTAGTCCAAGTGCCTTGACTCAGACTGTGGGGTCCCTGGTGAATCTTGAGCTCGGTGGCAGAACTTTGAATGGTAGGGTGTACGCATTTTCTCATCTGAAGATGTTGCTGTTGACTCGATAAGGCCAAAGTGCAGCGCCTGGCTGTTAGGAGGCGCTGTTACTTTATGGGTTGAAGTCTCTAATACTAGAACACGGAGTCTGATGCCTTCAAGTTTCAGGAACTTAGGTAGAATCCTGGACAGCCGTGAAGCCAAGCTTATTTCCATAACTCACTAGGATCCCAGGAGAGACACTGGCCTCCCCCACAGGCTTTTTATTCCCTCACGACACCCATTGCATGACAATTCTCTTCTTCCTCCACCCATGAGACTCACTTTGAAGAACCCCAAGTTAGTCTGTCCATCTCTTCAATAAATAGCAGCGATAAATAGCAGTGTGGAGGGTGGCCGTCTGTGCTGTATTTGCTGTGTCTTGAGAGATAGGGACTCAGCCATGTCTGTTTCCTACAATGAGATGGCCCAGACGTGTGTGTGTTCGCACGCGCGTGCGCACATGTCTGTTTAAAGCCAAAGCAGAGAATAGACACACACAGAGAAAATGGAAAGCTAAGTTGTTAGCTTAGGGAGCGACTCCTCTTGTACACATTTCGATCAGAAACTAGAAGGCAAGAAGGCAACGTGCAAACTGCACGCTCCCTTCACTAGTCTAAAAGAGAGCAGGCTGGGATTTTAAGTTCTCAGTGCAGTCATGATCGTGACAGGCATTATGAACATTCTCATTTTAATTTAGTGACGAAGAGAGGATAAAGGATTACAGCATTCAGACTAGGAGAAGTACAAATGACAAATGTCCTCTAGAAGTGGCGTGAGAATTAAAATGCAGGGTGGCTTTCACCGCATTCCTGTATGTCTACGAGTCTTTTAACTTTTTTTTTTCGTTACGTGCATGAGTGTGTATAAGTGTGCACAATGGATGCAGTGTCTGCAGGGCCAGAGGAGGGTTCCGGTTCCTCTGGAGTGGGAATTACAGGTGGTTGTGAGCTACCCAGCGTGGGTGCTGGGAACTGAACTCAGGTCGTCTGCAAGAGCAGTGTGTGCTCCTATCCACTGAGTCTTGATTCCTTTGTATTTTAACTACAGGCCAGGCATTTAAAATTTTGTTCAGAGATTCTATCATATGAACTGTACAAATGAAAAGAAATAGCAATATTATATTGCATCAATATTTAATATGTGTCAGTATGTCAGATATGCTAATTGGTTATTTTAATAGATCTAGTTAGTAGTTTTATAAGGAAATGTATATACACACATGCACACACACACACATATCTGTATACACACACATATATACACACACATAATTTAGTATATGCTGCTCTGTACATTTGCCCAGCAAATCCTACAAGTTTTCACAGGGAACACTTGCAGAAGGCTCGGAAATGCCTCCATCCCTGTCCCTCCTGGCTCTGTCAGATTCCATACTTGTACCTGCAGGATGCCAGTGCCACAGACTGCCCTGGCCCCTTTGTTTAACTGCCAGTTTGTAGGTTTCTCCACTTAAACCAGCTCTCAGGATCCTCTAGGTCAACTGGGTAGTGTTTGCCTAGTTGTAAGCTCACCCGAAGTCTTTTGAGATGAGGCCTGTGATTTCATGAAAATATTCACCCCAGTGGGGGGCTGCAGCGCTCGCCTCTGTCTTCCGGGGTTCGCGGTAACCTGTAATAATAATTTGGTGACACAGGCTGCTTCTTTTTATGCATTACCTATTTCCAGAGACCTAATTTAGGTTTGTATCAAAATGGATATCACAAACACTCCAGCTTCCTGCTGGGAACCAAAGTGCTACAGAGACACTTTCTGTGATTCTTTTGGTGGCTTCTGAGAGAGGTGAAGGCACACTGGGGCGTGTGTGGGGAGCAATTGTCAGCTGCTTAGACTGTAGCACTAGCCGGGACACAGAATGTGTTCAGAGGCACACTGTCTTCATGTTCTTGTTTGCTGGGGGCTGAACTTTGTTCTAATGCACTTGCTGGAGGGGGTGGGGGGAGATGGCAGAAGAAGGAACGCAGCCTTGCTCCATCAGAAGCCTTCCTTTCCTTCATTGTCACATTTCCTGATCCTTGGACCAGCGACCGCCCTTGCCCACGGCACACACAAACGTAAGCTGGAGTGGCCAGGGCGTTTCAGCTGAAGGAAACCCCTCACGGGCATTAAACTCTTGTGTGTGCCTCTGGATGTGTGAGCCAGTGCAAGCCAGGGACTTAGCCAGCAGGTCTCACATCAAAGCTGTTTCCTAGTTTCAATTGCTCGGCACCAACACCAAACTGGCTCCTCTGCTGTGTTAGTCCTTCTTGCAAAAGACAACAAGCTGGAGAGAAACATGAATGCATACTTTCCTCTCGTGTGTATACAAAGTACACTCAAGAGTATCGTTCTTTAAATAGAAACTTGTGAAGGTTGTTTTAATAATAAATATTTAGCATCGGCGTCTGCCCGTGTTCCTCGTGAGGAACAAGACAAATGCAACAAGCGTATTTTGCTGCAGAGACCTTCCTTTCGTCCCCAGTTCACAGCATAAAGACCAGTTTATCATTACTGCCGATTCCCAGGTGATCAGAGCCCGGATTCGGACTCATGGTGCATGGTGGGTTAGCGTCCGTGCTGGAGGACTTGATGATTGTCACATTATTTGGCTCTAGAGCATTGCCCTGCTGAGACTCTATCCTGATTATGTCTGCTTCTGGCTCCTGGGTGAGAGAGATAGAAAATCCCTTGGAGCCAAGGCTAGGACAAGCACCCCAGTCTGGAACTCCACCCCAGCCCAGAACGCCACCTCCAGCTTCCACTTGGATCCATCTCTCTTGTAGATTTTCTGGGTGCAGAGTTTATCCTGCCTGGCTGCACTAGCTACTGGCTCTTGCCCTTTCTCTGTAACCTGGGCATGCATTTCCAGAGGTCCATTTCTTACCTGAGCACAGCAAGCAGGGAGTGGTTAATTTCCATCCTCCTCCTCCTCCTCCTTCTCTTCCTCCTCCTCGTTCTCCTTTCCCCTCACCCACCTCTCTCTCTCCCTTTTCTTGTTCTCTCTCCCCTTTACTTTACTTCTCTGTCCTTTTTGTTTTTCCTCTTTTTCTTTTTCCTTCTCTTCCTTTCTCTCCTTAAGTTCTTATTCTAGAGCTTAAGTTAGGCTCAAATTCTCTGTGTAGCCCAGGCTGTCCTTGAACACACTATGTTGCCCAGCCTAGATTCAGACTCCTAATCAATCCTCTTGCATCAACTTCTTGAATGCTGGTATTATAGGTGTGAGTTATCAAACTTAACTTACTTAAAAGAATCACTCTATGTAATGGCAACCAGGGGACAAGCTACTTCATTTCTTTTGTTAATGAGCAGAAAATTACGTTCTCCTAGCATCAATTCTTCTGATTCCTTAAGGGGCCATGTAAAACCAGTGTGTCCACTTTACAGTGCTTTTAGATGTATTACATCCATTTCCTTTTTAATTGTCTAAATTCATTTTGTAAACGTTCATCTCTCAGTGAAGGAAGACTTTGCACCTCCATGGTCTGAGAGTTTGGTCATTTTTCTTAGGGATAGCTCAGATCATTGCTTGTAATAACCACTCCTTGAAGAAGAAGTAGAAGAAGAAGAAGAAAAAAAACACAGAAAAGAAATCACAGCAAACCCTCAAAGGCAGCTTTTGTCCCATTTGAATGGCCATGGATAATTCTTAAAGACTGTAAGTGGGGTGAGGATTTAAGGTAGCCTCTTACCTCCCTTTTCAAAGTTTCTGCCAATTTTGGTGCGTATTTTAAAACCTTACCTGGGGTGAGAGTATAATGTCTTTTGTTTTCATGGCATTGTTTTTTTTATTATTATAATGATTGGTGGTTAGAAATACGCCATAACTATCTTTGGGATCTGAGCTTCCTTTGGACCCCATAGGATGTCAGTGGACTCATTAGGGTTTAGCCAAGTTTTTATGCATAATTCATAATACACATCGCAGCATGCACACTGGCGGCTGTCTTCTGTGCCTGCTTTGTGAGACACATTTGCATGCTGTACTATGGGACCACAATACAGAATGCATTTAGCCACATTTTCTGTATTATCCTTAATACATATTGCCATCATGGTCTGTTGTGGGGTGTGTGGTGGATGTGTTGAAACAATAGCATGCACTTGTGCATTCCGAGTCCATAAAAACAAATGTATAATAAAAGTCTTGATGGAAGTAACTATTGCATATGTGTGCAATAACAGTGTTTAAAGGAGATTTCTTATTATTTCTAGTTTGCTTTTTACTGTTTGATTATCTAGTTATTTGTTTTATGTTGCTCTATGCCTGCTGGACTGATGTCCTGAAAATTTTCATTTTGCAAACGACGTACCCACCTTCTTCATCCCTCTCATCTCTTACCTCATTAGTTCCCCTAAATGAGTACTTAAAACTGTAATGTTTAAGGGAGATTTGGTGGTTAGCAAAAGTGTGTTTTCTAACTACCAATTAAAGATCTTTAGGGTGTGTGTTATAAAGGGCTTGTGTTCCGTGAATCAGCAAAGGACAGTACCATGTGGGAAACATGTCTGTTGACATGTACTTGTTCTGTGTCAGGGAAAGTGGTCCCATGCTTCTTGTTGACAGCATCTCTGACTGACGGGGAGAAGTGACACTTCTTTCTTTTACCCGAGTTGTGCTCAGCCATGGGAACGTTGTGGTTTAATTCCAACAGGACACTTTGACTGCTCTTTTTTGAATAGAAGGGAAAGAACTGCAGAACACATGGATGTGTCAGGGTGTGAGGAAAAGAACGCCTTTGTTTCAAGCTTTGAATCACAATTGGTTGAAACGTTTGACATCTACTAGGGAGCCAAACTCACTAAGCTGGCTGTAATGGAAGTAATAGATACAGAAAGTCAGCAGGTTCCTGGGAGCTGTCAGTCTCCTTTGAAGGGAACTGGTGGTATCTCTGCAGTGTGTAACCACTGGGCTTCTGGCTAGTGAGTGGTAACCCAGTCAACAATGCTCATTTTGAAAAGCCTGCATTTGGTCAGCCTTCCCAAGTCAACTGCTTTTCCGGGCCTGTTCTTACATTAGAGGGTCAGTCAGGATGAATTCCTAGAGTTAGGAGTCCGTAGAAATCATAGTCTTGGCCAGGTGCAGGCACCTGCTATGAAACCTGAGAACCTGGAATTAAGTTCTTGCGACCCACATGGTAGTAAGAGAAAACTGACTCTTGCAAGTTGTCCTCTGACATCCACACTCACACCACGGCATGTGGGTGCCTATGTACACACACCACACACACACACACACACACACACACCAAAATGCAATAAAAATAATAAAAAGAAAATGGCAGCCTCACTTTGAAAACTAAGCCCACTGTGGGTGGCCAGAGCTATCATCCCTAGGCAGATGGTCCTGTAGAAGAAAAAAAGGTTGAGAAAGCCGGAAAACAACACTCTTGCAAGGTCTCTGCTTCAGTTCATGCCTCAGGGTCCTGCCCTGCTTCATTCCTCCTGGGCTTCCCTCAGTGAAGACTGTGACCTGGAAGACAAATGAGCCTTTCCTCACGTTCCTTTTGGTCAGTGTTCTGTCACAACAACAGGTCAGCAAACCAGAACCAAAGGACATAAGACTCCTGGCTCTAGATGGTTCCAGACATGGTGAGTGAATTCTATGCAGTCACTGAAGGTGGGGCAGAGAAGGATGTGGAACCAGCTTCTACTAAACTCTAGGCACCTTGGTTGTCTGAAATGAGTTTATTACATGTTCTTAGTGGAATGACCTCCCCAGTTCTTGTTTTAACTGGTTTTAGTCACAATTTCCCTCCCACCAGCTTTTGTTGACAGTCTAAGTATTTCCCACACCTTAAAGAGTCATCATTGTAGATGGAAGTTTCTGTCCTTCTCAGTCCCAAAGCCATTTAGTTGCAGTAAAACACACAGAGGCTTATATTAATTATAAATTGGTTGGTGGTTGGCCTATTAGCTCAGGTTTATTATTAACTAGTTCTTACAACTTAAATTAACCCATAATTCTTGTCTATGTTAGCCACATGGCTTGGTATCTTTTATCAGTGAGGCATTCTCATCTTACCCCCTCTGCATATGGGTGGTGACTACATCTCTTCTTTTTCTCTTCCAATAATTCTCCTAGTCTGGTCATCCTGCCTATACTTCCTGCCTGGCTGCTGGCCAATCAGCATTTTATTAAACTAATACAAGTGACAAATCTTTATAGGATACAAGACCATCGCCCAACAATACTTCTCCCCTTTTGTTCTTTTTCAAAACAAGAACTCTGAATCTAATCTTCTTTGTTTAGTTTTTTTCTGATCATTATCCATAACAACTTGTAATCAACACTCTAAACAAATATAAATATCCATAGTCCATTTTTGGGGGGGGAATGTGGGCATAGTTTTCTAGGCTACTTCCTGATGATTGTGGGCACTGATAATCTTTTAGGAACCTAAAGAAAATTTAGGATAATGATCAAGTCCTGACTGGAGTAGTCTGTGAGCTTAGATCATCTCAACCAGCAGTCTTGAGGCTGTTCCAGATGTAGAACTCAGAGGAAACTGCAACAGAGGTGCTCTGAAACATTAGATCATCTGGGCCATCTCTTCCCATTGGAGATTTTCAGAGGACCTTCCTTAATCAAACCTTCTTTTTCTTAACTTAGAATGAATCCACAGCCTCTCATTTCTCCGTGGGAACAAAAGCAAAATCTCTTCTCCAAAGTAACATATCTTTTGACTTAAAATTTGAAGTCAAGGCATTTTCAAAAATATAAATATGTTGAGTGATTCCAGCAGTATTTATAATCAAATGTCTTTTAGCAGCTGTTGCTTCTTCCTCAGCAGTCAAACAATTCAAAGACAACATAATAATATATAGTGTACAGACTATCTATGTATTTTCCATCTTTACATGGTTTTTTAAAAATTCTATTTCTTTTATTTTTATTTTTAATTTTTGTTCTTTTTGAGACAGGTTTTTTTTTTTGTGTGTGTGTGTATCTTTGGCTGTCCTGGAACTCACTCTGTAGACTAGGCTGGCCTGAAACTCACAGAAATCTTCCTGCCTCTGCCTCCCAAGTGCTGGAATTAAAGGCATATACCACCATCCACAGGTCTTGAACTCATAGAGATCTTCCTTCCTTAGCCTCCTAAGTACTGGGTGTGATTAAAGTCATGTGCCACCACACCTGACTATATTTCTTTTTTTAAAAGAATTTCTCTATTTTTTTTCTTTTCTTTCCCAAATCTACGTATATTTTTAAATATACTGTAAACCATTTAGAGGTTTTTTTCTTTTCTTTTTTCCCCTCTGAATCTGTCTTTACTCTGTATCTTTTTCTGACCACATGAGTCTTTAGTCTGCTAAGCTATATGACTCGAATTAAAACTGCAGCTTTGGTGAATGGATCTGCCTCACTTCTTGGCTTTCTGAGAGATTACCTTCATGTCACACGTACTGGCTGGAGCCACATTTTTTTTTAACCACAACTGTGGAGTTTCTAGGTCCATGTCATCACCAAGAAGCACACTGCCAACTGTTCATAAACACCATCTAAGTGTTTGGTGGTGGGGCCTCTTAATAGAGCTGCAAGGTTTTTACTGCTAATGCTGAGTCAGGAAGCCTCTCTTAAAGAAGTCATACCTCTGTTTGTCTTTAGCAAGCAGTTGCCTCTAGCAACCCAAGAAAATGCTGCTACCAAGAAGCCATTCTTGACTCTGTTCTTTTGTCTGTCTAGAATCTCCCCTTATTTTTTTTTAAGACTTTCTCAGACTTTATGTGGAAATTCTTGTCAAAAGTTTGAGTACCATTTGTAGACAGAAGTTTCTGTTCTTCCTGGTCATGCATCCATTTAGTCCCAACAAAACACACAGAGGCTTATATTAATTATAAACTGGCTGGCCTATTAGTCAGGCTTTATTAACCATAAGCAGAGAGTGTTCTTTTCCCAGCCACCCAGACCTGAATAATCACATAGAAACTATAATTAATTACAACACTTTTTGGCCTATTGGCTTAGGTTCTTATTAACTAACTCTTACATCTTAAATTAACCCATTTCTATTCATCTGTGTATCACCACAAAGCTGTGGCCTATGGGTAAGGTTCTGGAACATCTGTCTCCTTCTGCAGCTACATGGTGTCTTTCTGACTCTACCTGTTCTCTCTATATATCTCTTCCAGCCTGGCTGTATTCTGCCCTGCCATAGGCCAAAGCATCTTTATTTGTTAGCCTCATAAAAGCAACAATGTACAGAAGGACATCCCATATCATCTCCCTTTTCTGTGGTGCCTGAACAGGGACCTGCCAGACATTCTATAGGACACAGAAGAAAGCAACTGATGAATTTTATCATTACAAGACAGAACAGATCTTCAAATTTTCTGCTTCATGGAAAAGTCTGCCTGATACTATGGGCCTGAAGGCTGAAGATTGGATGCCCCAATGTTACAGAAGAACTTTGGGTGATTGTCCAGGCAGCTAGATGTCTCTATCAATTCTAGAACTTTGGAAGTTGTTTACAATGGACTTCCTGTTTACTTAGGTAATATATCCTTCTGGGGCCTTTGAAGAGTTGAAGACAGATAATTATAGTTTTCCTTAGTTATGATAAAAGATAAATTAGATATAAAACTTTAGACTCACAAAGAGGATAGATGATAGAATATTTTCCTTAATTTGCCAAATGTAAATGGACTAAATATTATAACTGTAATTCTTGCTTAATAATTGTTTTGTATATGTAATTTTACCATGTTAAAGCTAAAACCTTCCTTTTTATTTAGACAGAAAAGGAGATATGATATAGGATGTCCTTATGTATATGTGTTGCTTTTATTGGCTAATGAATAAAGCTGCAATGGCCTATGGCAGGGCAGAATATAGCCATATATATGTGTATATATGTGTGTATATATAATATATATATATATATATATATATATATATATATATATATAGAGAGAGAGAGAGAGAGAGAGAGAGAGAGAGAGAGTAGGCAGAGTCAGGGAGACATCATGTAACTGCTCAATCAGAAAGACATTCCAGAAACTTACCAGTAGGCTACAGCTCCATGGTGATACACAGAATAACAGAAATGGAAAAATTTAAGATTAATAGTTAATAAGAAGCCTGAGCTAATAGGTCAAACAGTGTTGTAATTAATATAGTTTCTATGTGAATCTTCAGGTCTGGGTGGCTGGGAAATAAATGAGCAGTCAGTCTCTGCTTACAATTAACTAGCTCTTACTATTTAAAGTAACCCATAATTCTTGTCCATGTTAGCCACATGGCTAGGTACCTTTTATCAGTGAGGCATTCTCATCTTGCTTCCTCTGCATCTGGCTGGTGACTGCAGACTGAGCTTTTACTCTTCTTAGAATTCTCCTAGTCTAGTTGCCCCACCTATACTTTCTATCTGACTACAGGCCAATTGGCATTTTATTAAACCAATACAAGTGACAAATCTTTCCAGGGTACAAGAGCTGAAGCTACTCAGGAATGACTCTTAGTGCTGAGCCTGAGGTTTGTTCTTTGGGCAACATCAGTGAGCAAATCCCCTAACTCTGAAGGAAGGTTCTGTATTTGAAAATGCTTGCTCACCTCTGGCAGGCTCTGGTGAAGAAACCAAGTAGATAACTGTGTGTGCGAGTGCACACGTGCGCAGGAACTAATGCTCCAGGGTCATTTCCTTGGGCCATCTGTCAATCGAAGAATCCTGAAGCAGACGCTCAATTGAAGTAGTTAAGCAAGAGTAACTGTGAGTAGATGGGCCGTGAGTAGGTTCATTTCTTTGAAGAAAAAGGCATGTGCACCCTTTAGAACTGACATGCAGACGTGTCCATGCAGATCAGTATGCCCACTCTTCCTGAATTAGGGAAGCAAATAGGACTTTTCACAGCCTTTGCTTTCCAGCAGGGTATGGTGGAGTGTAGTGATATTTCATTTATATTTATAAAATAAAGGTGTGTGTCATTGTGGCTACTGAGATTAAAGGTGTGTGTCATTGCTGTCTGGACTGTAAGGCTGGCCAGTGTGGCTGTTTTACTTTTATGATCTTCAGGCAAACTTTATTTATTAAAATACAAGTGAAATATCACTACAGTAGCGTATGCTTTAAAGTTTAGCACTTGGAATGTAAGCGCAGGTGGATCTCTGTGAGTTCTAGGCTGGCCTGGTCTATCTGTCCAGTTCTAGGCCAGACAGGGCTACATGGTGAGATTTGCCTCAGGCAAGCAAGCAAACAAACAAACAAATCAAAACCAAACACATTTGAGGTTTTATTTTTTAGACAATTCAGTATTTAGAAGAGACCAAATATCTTAGATGTGCTTATTTTTCCTGCATTCTATCAGCCAGAATTGATTTCAATTTCATAACCATTACTTATTTGGGAGAGTTTCTTTTATTGGACTTGAGTTTATTTTTATTATTTATTTATTTATTTTTGCTTTTCAAGACCAATCTGGCCTTTTGTAGACTGGTGCAATGGCTCATAAATAGATCATTTCTGTGTGCAGTCAGTGAGAATGACATCCAGCCTTCGTGCACAGTGTCCCAAATTACAGTCACAGAATTTTACAAACCTATAGTTTTGCAGATGCATGTGTCGAGCAGCTCAAATGATTTGGTTTGGAGATGGATCTCTGCCAGCTCCATGTCCTGATTATTTTGTTGTTCTGCTCCTCTCTACAATGTCCCACTGACTAGGACTTGCAGGAGAAGGCTAGATACAAGGAAGATTGGAAACCAGTTGTGGTCACTCACTCTTGGAATCTGAGCACTTTGGAAGTGGGGGCAGGAGGATTGTCTAGAGTTCCAGGTAGCCTGGGATACAGACCAAGCCTCCATCTCAGCCCCCTAAACAAGTGTCAGGCAAGGGGGAACTGCTCTGTGTCTAATCTTGTGTGATGATTTGAATACTCAAATCACTTAGCAAATTGCCTTCTTTCTATTTTTTGAGGAAGTCGAAGAAACACCATCTCTTCTAGGAAATGATGAATTCAAGGTAATGAACCTTCTTGATCCAAGGCTTAGAGGAGGTCTCAGCTGAGGTTTTCCCCAACTTGAATGAAGTTGGAGTTGGGTTTTGTAAGTCCTTTTGTTATTGCTGTAACAATGGTTGGCTTTGCTGTAGCTAAATATGCAGAAACAATGAAATTCCAACAACTTTCATGGATCCCCTTATAACTCTTAAGATCTCACATTTTACTTTGTAGAAGGAGCAGCAGGTTGCTTCCCGCCGCCCAGCTTCTGCACGGCCATCTTTACACCCTGAATAACAACACACAAATTGTATTCTTTTAAACACTGCCTGGCCCATTAGTTTCAGCCTCTTATTAGCTAATTCTCACATCTTGCTTTAACCCATATTTAGTAATGTGTGAAGCACCACAAGGTGGTGGCTTACCGGGAAAGATTCAGCATGTATGACCTGGCATCTGTCTCAGAGAGGAGAGGCATGGCATCTGACTAATTTCCCTTCTTCCCAGCATTCTGTTCTGTCTACTCCACCCATCTAAGAGCTAGCCTATCAAATGGGCCAAGGCAGTTTATTTATTAACCAATGAAATCAACACAAACAGAAGACTCTCCCACATCATTACTTGATATAATTAACCATTGGCTGTACAGCGTTGAGTTTCATAAAAGGGAATGCAATCTCTTATGGGTGAATTCATGACCTGTCTCTCTTTCCTTTCTTCTTTCAAATTCTTCCTTTTTTTTCTATAAATCTATTTGTTCTTACACTGGGTGTGAGTGGAGAAGAGCGATGGCTGGCCTTTTAGAAAACTTTAAAATCATATTTTCATAAATCTTTTTATTCAATTGCATACATTTTTACCATTTTTATTCATTTAGTGTGTGCATATGTGCACAAGTGTGTGTTTGTGTGTGTGCGTCTGTGCATGTGCATGCACCATTGGAACTCATGTGGAAGGAATTAGAGGACAAATCTGTGAGTCAATGGAACTCTGATCAGCAGGCTTGGCAGCTAGTGCCCTTACCCACTGAGCCATCTTGCTGGCCCCTTCTCTACTTCGTGGTGGCTCGAAGAAATGTATCCTGAGCCCCTCATACCAGGGTGTACCCTCGCATTGTGTGACTGTCTGAGAAATAGCACTGCAGTGACAAGATCTAAATTGTCCTCTGAGTGATCCATGCTCTGGCCACTGAATTTGGGACTGCATTTTCTTCCCTCGTAGTTGTGCGTCCCTCACAGGATTTACGGAAGATCAAGTGGAGGTGCCACAGCTAACACCCAGTATCAGATACATGAAAGCGTCTTCAAAACCATAATTTCCAGTAGATGCTAGTGTTTGGTGGACCCCACTTGCTCAGATGCAGAGCAGCCAGTGCTCCAGATACATGGGTGATTTTTGTGCATGGGTTTATAAGCTCTTTCATATGCCAGGTATCTTTTTGTAAAGTTCAGACTTGGTGAGTTTTCAATTGGCATGTCTTCTGTCTTGCAAACTGCCCCTCCTGCCCCAGAATACCTGGAAAGATTCCAGATCTGCCCTGGGTTGCTACACAGTGAGGAGTGAGCCCTCTGAGGCTGAGTGTTGGCTGCACTGCCCAGACCTCCAGCCTTGAGCTCGGCAAAGATCCTGCTTCTGTTTTTAAAATTCTTTTCTTGACTAATCTAAATATAAATTTTAGATCGGGCCCATGGAATGATGTGTGTATTTTCCTCTTCATTAAAAGGCATGTGGTATACAAATGGGGCAGCTATGTCTCATTAACGTGATAATATGCTACAGAGACACCAGTAGCTGTGCTTAATATTTGTTTTAAGGAAATATGTCACCAAAGACAAATTTACTTTAGACTGATCTCTCTGCAGCCCAGTGAATCAAATGGTATGTGTGAGTATATGTGTGTGGGGTAGGGGATTTGTTGCTCACTGTGGAAAAGAAACATATTATCTGAGTTCAGAAGAGCCAGGTGCAATCTCTCTTTCCTCAGAGGGCTTTTCTTTTATCTCCTCCCTGCTCTTCATTTCTGCTCCTGCATAGTTAACTGGCCCCAGGTTAGTAATTAGACTTGAACTACTGAGTAAATGCCCCAAGCGATAGGAAGAGATACTGGGTGTTAGCTGTGGCACCTCCACCTTCAGACCTGGAGAAATCACAGCACTCTTCCTTCCTTCTTCCTTCCTTGACAGGGACACAATGGGTCTGTGTCGTAAGAGAAACAGGTATCATATGTCAATGCTCAAATTCCTCACAACCAAAATGTGGTTTATCGATGCCAGTTGCTGTAATTCAGAACATTTGGCTACTGAAAGAGGCAATTGTAATGTCCAGGTTCTTTGACACGTTTGGAAAATCGATCTTCCAATTGTCCGGTAGAAGCAGAATCTGCAAGTGGGATACTGTTCTGTAGCCTGTGAGCTTGCAAAACTGGAGGAAAGGGAGGCAGACACAGGTTCTGTGGCAGGTTCAAGCTCCCACAAACAACAGGAGAGATGGTTCTAGAACTTATCTGCTGTCCACTCTCTGAGCATGGACTGGCCACTCAGTTGGGATCCTGGGGTGCCGTGACGGCAAGAGTGTGTTCCAGGACACGGGCTCTTCTCTGTGATGGGAGGCTGGAAGGCATTTGCTTCCTGCTTTCTTTTTCCCCTTGTGGTTTATTGGCAGAGCTGGGATCATGTCGAAACTTGTAGCCACCACCAGGAAACTCTTTCAACTTTTAATAGCGATCACTCTGCTCCTAATTAGCAAGTATGATTATGCACCACTAAGTCGGAAAGACTTGTTGGGCTTTAATATTTAGATGAGGAAAAGACCTCCAGCCATGACAAAAAAAAATCCCTGTTGATATTTTCCATAAAAGGGGAGGTGCAGTTGAAACCCGGCGCAGCCAACTGTGCCACTTTGTGTGAAAGAAATCCTGAGGAATGGCCAAGAAACGAGGGTGTCAGTCAGAGTTTACGCTGCTGGACCGTCCCTTCTGACTCAGGGACCCGATCCCTGGAAAACCCCAGGGGAGGACCACCAGTCCCAAATGCCGCAAACATGAGCGTCGTTAAATGCACGTTTGCTAAAGTGTGTGAGGATGGCCACTCTTGCTAAATGGAGGTTTTGCAAGCGACAGGCATTTCATTCCCGTAAGGAGTGAGCCTGTAAGGAAGAGGAGCTTTGAAAGAATCATGTAAGTTTCATTCACCGCTTCTAAAACAGCCGGTGTTAGCGCTGAGTACATCTTGGGCTGACTCACTCGCCTTTGAAAGGGAAATCAGTTGGCTGTCTGGCTTGCCTGACAGAGGGGTCTCATGACTTACCTAGCTGTCGGTGGGGTGGAGAGCTGGACGGGGCAGACTGTGCCCAGTGCTGTGTGTGGAGATTGGGGGCATTGGTAGAGGGGAGCAGAACATTAACATATTTTTTTCTGGATTGTATTTTAAAAGTTAAATTATATCTATTATTGTGATATGGCATATGCATGTTTGTATGTGTACATCCACATTCCACACACATGTGGAGCTGAGAAAACTATTTCATGAAGTTTTTTCTCTTCTACTTTTACGTGGGTTTAGGGGATCAAACTCAGCTTGCTGGGCTTGTGTCACAAGCGCCTTTACCTGCTTAGCCATTGCCTCTGACACTTTATATTACACTTACCATGTGTGGAGGCAAAGACAACTCCATAATAGAACGCAAAGAGTATTAGAAGGGGATCCCCTTTTTCCAAGAGTGTATGATAGATTTTGAAGATGGAATTGTTGATTCCACGTCTCACTTAACAGGATCATTTTCCAAACCAGGTTTGTCGACTTTCTACACTGTAGAATGACTAGGGAAGGGTTATCCAAATTGGCCTGTGGGTCTAAATGAATTTGTCTCTGTAGCTTTAATCGATGGAGAAGACACAGCTTGAAAGTGGGCAGCACCATTCCTTGGTTCTGGGTCCTGGACTGTGTAAGAGCTGAGGCCTCAGTGAGCATGCATGCACTCATTTCCGGCTGCTCTTGGCTGGGCGTGAAGGGTTCCAGGCTCCCGCCTTTGTGCCTTTCCTCTGGTGATGGACTGAAACCCGGAGCTGTGAACTAGGCCTTCCTCCCCAAAGCTGCCATCACAGCAACAGAAATGAAAGTGAAACCCATCTCCAGCTAGTTTATTCTTGTGCCAGGCTCAGCAAAGGCCGGGAGAGCAGGGTTTAACTCTTGCTATTCACGCCTTTGCTGTGTTGCCTGTCTGACCTCCAGCCTATTAACTGTACTGTCCTTGTAGAATCAGGGTATAGAGAGAGGCTGCTCTTTGGTGACACCAGGAGCTACTATCTGTACTTGTGGACACTGGAGCTAAAGCAAGCTGTGACCAGTGTCGGATGTCCATGTCCCTGAGGATTTTACACGCTAGTAGACATGACAGAAAGGAACTAATAAATAATTCCATATGCATGAGGATCAGAGTCCTAATACAGCAGATTGGCTAAGGGATCAGCCTTGGTTGGGTGCTCAGCAGGGAATGGCCCTTGACTTGACAATAGGATTCTCAAGGGATGGGCAGCATTGCTGAGCATCCGCACACAGCCTGGTTTGCTCTGGGTGGAGAGTCGGAGGTGGGGAAATGGACATTTCTCCTCTCCCACTTGGTGCACATCTCCCATCAGCACAGTTAGCTCACACTGCTGCTGTTTCTTTTAGAAAACCACGGGACTTCTAGAAACTCTATCAGCATGTCTGTCTGTTATCTACTCTGTCTGGTCTTGGCTTCTCTAGCTACCGTGTCTATGACCTATCACTCAAGCCTTGGATCCCAGAGTCTGTCCTTGTTGTCTGCTCGTGAGGAAGCTAGCACTGCTTCTCTCTCCATTACAATGTTCCTTCTTTGTCTATGTTCCACGGCAATCTACCCTCACGCCTTCATCTTACCAGGAAAACCTCTGGTACTGTCCTCTGGCTGCTACACCTTCGTACCTGTATCTTAGAAGAAAAGCTACCACACTTGTTTTCTCTACTGTCTTCCCTGTGCTGTTCTCCCGGCTTCTCCCAGGCAGGCTGCGAAAAAACGTGCTCTCCGGCAGAGGCAGCCAGCAATGACCCCATCGCCACTTACCCGGTCCTCCATTTGCGAATCCCGGTGGCAGCCTTTGACCCCAGTCTTACTCTTGTGACTTCTTCTCACCCATGTCTTGGTTTTCCTTCTATCCACTAAGGTCTTTGTACTTTTAAAGAAAAGATATTTTGTTGCAGTAAAAGGAACATTGTCACCTCCTCTCTGTGTGAGCTGCTTTTCCCACCGCTCTGATAGTTACCTGTGAAAGGCAAGTGAAGGAAAGAAAGAAGTATTCAGTTTTAGTTCAGTTGTTTTGAGATCCTTCCTGTCTCATGTAGCCTAGGCTGGCTTCGAACTTGCTATGTTGCTGAGGATGACTTTGAACTTCTGATCACCCAACCTCTTCCACCTAAGTGTTGGGATTAAATGTGTACATCACTATGCCCTGTTTTATGCAGGGATCAAACCTGCAGGACTTTGTGCGTGCTAGGCAACGACTCTTCTAACTGAGCCACGTCCCCAGATTCAGGTAAGGAGGGATTATTTGGTGCATGTTTTCATTTTCAGAAGTTTTAGTCTGTGCTGGGCTGGCTCCATTTATATCAGGCTGTGGAGAAACAGAACCTCCCAGAAGGGCACTATAGTAGTATATAGTCGCTTAGTTCATAGTGATGGAAACACAGACACACGAAGGGCCAGGGAAACCACCCCACCCCGGCATGGGTCACAGCCCCTGGGACTTACTTTCTTCAGCTGGGCCTTGGCTCCTAAAGTCCCCACCGCCTCTCAAAATTGTTCTGCCAGTGGGTGAGAGAACACTAAACCCATGAGCCTGCAGGGGACTTTGTAATCAAATCCTAACACCCTCTTAGCAAATAGCATTGTATGATATAGAATTGTTTACTATAAATGTGCTCTTTAGCTTTTATCATGCTTGTGGGGCATTTTCCTGAAAAGATCATATGGGAGGCCCCAGTTCACTGAGGAAAATATCATTGCTGGGCTGGTAGTCCAGCCTTACGTGCAAGCCACAAAGCAGCACTCCTGTATGGCCTCTGCTTCAGTTTCTGCCTCCAGGTTCCTGCCTTGAGTTTCTGCCCTGACGTCCCTCAGTGATGGACTAGGGTGTGGAAGAGCTAAGCGAAATAAGCCCCCTCCTCCCCAAGTTGCTGTGCTCAGTGCTGGTGAGAGCGACCGAGGCGTGAATTCTACTGTCTTGTAGGCAGCTGTCTAGAGCATATTTGTTTTCTTTAGCTCATATTGATGCCTGTGGATTAGCCAGTCTCATGGCACAGCCCACCTTGCCTCTGGCAGTCACCATTCCACTCTTGGATTGCCTGGACATGGCTACTTTTGATATCGTTTGTAAGTGGAATCACACCGTAGTTTTGCTTCTGGGACTGGCTCATTCTGCTAAACAGAATACCTAATGTTCACTCTTGTGTATGACGAAGACGCTCCCTCCCTCCTAAAGCTGCAAGTCACACACACTGTGCATACCACTTTCTCACTATCCATTCATTTGCTGAGAACACTTGGCTGGTTTACATGCCGACTATTGTGAACTGCGATCTAAGGAACATGGTAGTGTAAAATGTCTTCAAGATCTTGAAGTGGGATCACCGTGTCACGTGGCCATTTAAAATTTGAAGTTATTACCTGAGAATTTCATGCATGTATGTGATATATTTTAAAAATTCAAATCCTTCCCACTCCCTTTCCTCCAATTATTTTTAGACCCCTCAGAGCTTCTTTCTGCTTCATGGACTCCCCCCTCTTATTTATTTATTTACTTGTTTTTGTTAACCTCACCCAGCCCACTTAATGTGGCCAGTACGTGCATGGGCAGAGTGTCATTCCCTGAGTGTGGGCAGTTTACCAAGGGCTGCGTCTCCGTTCTTCATCCTATGGCACCACGGCTTGTCAACAGCTCCTCAGCTAGGATGGGACCTCATGAGTCTCTCCGTTCTCTGGGCTGGAAGTTTGGCTGCCTGGCTTCCTCTTATGCAGGGCTAGGGTGTGCAGTCCCCAGTGCTGTGAGTTCAGTGTGCAGCCATTCCTCCATGTCTGGATATCTGTGCTTCACACAGCGGCCCTCCCCTTCCACTGGCTTTTATAATCTTCCCAGTTCCGCATCTTGGACAGCTCCTGAGTCTTGTGGGGATGGGGGGTGCGAAATAGATGATCCACAGTCTCTTACTCCCTGTATGTGGGTCAGTGTAGGTCTCTGTGTTATTCTTGTGATGCAGCCGTGTTGTGACACAGCCCCGCTGCTCCTCATGGAGGCAGCTCATTTCCACCACCATTTCGTTGCTGTTGCTTTGTACGACAGCCATCCGGACGACTGTGAACCCATGTCAATTCACATTTCCCTGGCACTTAGTGATGCTGAGCATCTTTACATGTATCGAATGGTCATTTATATGTCTTCTTTGAAGGCGATGTCTATTCGGGGCTGGAGAGATGGCTCAGTGCTTAAGAGCATTTGTTCTTCCAAAGGACATGGCTTGGTTCCTAGCATTTACATGGCAGCCCAAAACTTCCTGTTAAACCAACTACAGGGGGACCTGATACCCTCTTCTGGCTTCCACAGTCACCTGCACATATATGTACACATCCACATACACACCCAGCACATACACATAATTTAAACAAATAGAACTAATCCTGAAAATCATGTCTGTCTTTGCTTCTCTATGGTTGAGTTCTAGTAGTTTATATACATATAAACATATGCATACACACATGCAAACTATACATATACACATGCACATAAATGTATACAGGACACACATACACACATGTATATACACATTTGCAGGCAACACACGTACAAATATACATGCGTGTATGTATGTATATATGCATGCATGAATATAAACATACATCTATGTGTGCATTTACACACTTACACATATATGTGTGCATATACATAGGTCCACACACATATACATACATACATGTATCCACAAGCACATTAATATACACAACACACACATGCATGTCTACATGCATACACAGTAGGTATACATAGACATGCACACATTAATTCCTACATATATGTGCATGCACACAGCACATATGCATGAACATACACACATATATGCATATATGTATGCATGTGCACACTACATGTACATACATGTATACGTACACACATATGTACAATGGGTACTCACCCTTTACAGGTACACAGCACACACACATTCTCTCCCTCAGGAGGCTGACTTTTTGTTTTGTTGTTCGTCTCCTTTCCCAGCTGTGCTTTTCAGTTGGATATCATCCCACATTTCTATTTTTGTTCTTATTTATGCTTTTGTTGCCATGTTCATGAGATCATTGCCAAGGCCAATGTCAGGAAGTTTTCCCCTGCATTTTCTTCTAGCTATTGTCTCAGTTCTTGTGTGTTCTACTCCACAGTAAGTTGACTTGGTTTGTAGTGTGAAATGAAGACATAATTTTATTCTTGAAACAAATTAGTTAGTTCTTGAGTAGTTAATCCAAATGTGGGTTGTAGCCAATTAATATCTCCCAGGAATTTTTGAAAATAGTTAAGATTTCATAATTGATCTCTTCTGATTTATACTTTCTGTGGATGAATTTTTGTAGCCCTATCTTATATCCTAGGTAATTAATATGATTTCCTCTTTGTATTTTTTCAGGATCAATTTCTAATCCCCAACAAGGCAAAATTTTCTTTATTTCTGACATTTTTCTAAGGTTTCTTTGTTTTAATAAACTATTAAGATATCCATATAATAGTAAATTATAGATTGAAGAAATTGTTTATGAATTATTTCCAATAGCTTTTGTATATTGACACAAGATAGGGCTTATTCAGGCTCTGAATAAGTAGGCACTGCAAATGCAAATTTTAATCTTTCCTGTTTTTGTAAAGGTATAGCACAAAATCAATTTTTTAAATCAATCATTATAATAGGTCATTCTTTAGGTAAAAGAGAAGGTAAGAGAATTCCAGACTGTGAAGAGCCCATTGGCTGAATCACCTTATTTATGACTCTTAAATCTGTAACAATTCTCCATTTTCCAGATTTCTTTTTTAATAACAAATAGAGGAGAATTCCAAGGACTGGTCAATTCTTCAATGTGTTGAGAATGTATCTGCTCCTGTACCAGCAGTGTGAGAGGTCATTACTACACACTGATTTGTCAGTTAACCATTTTAAAGGTATGACTGTTGGTGCCTTTGGTTGACCAACAGTAGCTGTGCCTGGCTTATGTATAACCTGAATGATTGGTGACTGTTCTTGAGAATACTTTTTAATATTTTTTTTCTCAGAGGCATTCTTTATTTTATGGTTTGTTTCTGAGATTGGAGGACTGTTAATCTGTGTTTTCCATTGCTGCAACAAATCACATCTCCATAAATTCATTGCTATATTAGCCAAATCCAGTTTTAATTTTCCTATGTCTCTCTGGCCCTATAACTGATCCCTTGTACTTTGTATTACCTGAGATAAAGTCCCAATCCCTAGAAGCTTGACATTTTCCTCCTGAAGAGGCCAATCTGGATGCCAAGATTTTGGTGAAATTATTGTTACATCTACACCTGTGTCTACCAAACCCTCAATTTCAATGCCATTTATTGGTGTTTTTAGCTTTGGCCTGTGATCATTCATAGAAGTTTGCCAAAATATGTGTTTTATGATCTTGCCTGAAAATTTTTCTCTATCTACTGAAGATGTTCTGTCATCCAAAACAGTATGGTTTTTAACAACAGGCATTAAGTCATTTAATTGCTCTATGGTGGAGTTTCCCCAATGCTGACAGGGAATGATTGAACCAAATTTGATATTGGTACCTGCAAGAGACCCCCTTAATGTGTTTTCTTATGGCAAATGGTTACCTCTGAATATTCCAGAAGACTTAGACTGTCTGTTTGGATTATCTATAGAAAAGAAAAACACTGTTTCTAGGAATTCTTTGCCTACAATTGCTTTTCAGATGACCTTGTTTACCACAATTAAAACATCTGACCTTTTGATTTTTCTTAAAATATTTAGAAATCACATCTTCTATTAAGGTAGCATTGTAAGTGTGAGATGCAATATCAGACATATTTCTGATCTATTCTATTATGGGTACTGATCTTGCCTTTAAACACCTAATCACTCATTTTCATCCTGAATTAGAATTTTCAAGAGTCCAAGATTCAATTAATATTTGTCTAACTTCTGGATCTGATGCCATTTTATTTAAAGCTGTAGTCAATCTTTGTAAAAAAAAAATCAGTGAAGGCTACTTTTGGGCCTTGTATAATTTTAGTAAATGGTTTAGTCCTCTTATTCTTCAACTCTGTCCCAAGCATTCAAAGCTTCTCTAAGACATAGAACCAAAGTGTAATAGTCAAATATAGACTGTCTTTGCAAATCAGCATACTGGCCTTCACCAGGAAACTGGTCTTGGGAAATTTCTATACCTCTAGTCCTACCTGATTATTCTGAGCCTACCTTCCTCTCTCCATCATGTTTTTCACTGTAACTGAGGACCAGCTTCCAATACTTCTGTAGCTAAATCTTTCCAATCTTTTGGAATAATTCTGTTCCTAGTCACTCATAAGTTTAACATTTCATTTAAAAAGGTAAATGCATACCGCATGAAACCACTGCTTCCTTAAATTTCCTCAAGTTTAATATTGTACAGCATCCCAGTTAACTTCTGTGCAGCCTTGTGGTGTCTATCATCTTGTTCCATTCTTTATTGGTAACTGGATAAATTAAGGTTGGTTTTATAACAACCTTTTTCTGGTCCTCTTTGGTTTCATAATTCAACAGTAAGGTAAATTCTGTGCAAAACTACTTCTGCCTTCTTGTGAATATTTTTCTTCCTTCCATTAGTAGGTCTTCTAAAGATTGTATCTTATCAACAAATTTTTATTTGGCATCATTATCAAGCCACTTTTTAAAATATAAAACATAAATTACCAGACTTATAATAATTATAATCAACATTATGCCAACCCTAGCTATATTGATTATGCCTTCATTTATTTTTCCCATTGTCCAACCACCCACTGTAGAATCATACAGAGACCTAACTCCCTGAATTGTAATATTATTCCTCCTCCTTAACGTGGCTAAAAACTTTTCTTTTAACTAAGTCCTCTTTAACAATTCTCAGGTCTCTCAGCAGTTCTGCTGCTGACAACAGCAAAGCAAGAGGATGTCTGAGGTTTTGCCACACAGCTGGGCAGAGAATGTGAGTAGTGCACAGCCTGGCCCAGGGCAGCTGTGGCTGCTTGCCTGCAATTCAGGGCTGAGAGTGTGTTGTGGCAGCAGCAGCAGCAAAAACCTGAGTGGACATCAAGGCTGTTGAAGTCAGCCACCTGAGCAGGGGGTCCCAGGGGAAGCCTGGAACCCATGGCACAAGGGGGGGGCAAGCCTCCCGAAAAGAGGGACATGTGGAAGAGGCCTACATGGTGGGAGGTAAAAACATGGGGCTGCCTGAAAGACAGTTGGCTGGTGGGGGCAACCAAATTGTGGCAATGTTTGGGGCTCAGCTATCTGTAGTGTTTGAGGCCAGGAGGGTGGCAGCTGGAGGCTGTGTAGAGAGACTGTAATGGGAAAATCCCAGGCTTGCACAGAGGGTCTGGGAGAGGGAAGGAAAGCCAGCTGTGGTGGCAACTCTGGCCACTTCAACGTAAACTTTTCACAATGAACAAAGTATTCTGAATTTTAGTTTTCAGTATTCAAGTCCTTCTACTCGTTAGATTTTAATATGTTGTTTATTTTTTTGGTTTTTTCTCTTGCTGCTTATTGTTATCCATAAACATGGATAATATAACTTCTTCTTTTCTCGTTTTGGTGCTGTTTATTTCTTATCTTGCCTAATTGCTATGGCTTGAATTTCTAGTTACATGGAATAGAGACAACCAGGGTAGGTACCCTTGTCTTAGTTCAGATCTTAGAGGAAAACCGGTTTTCCAAGGTTGAATGTGAGCAGTTCAGGTGGTTCCTAGTTTTTTGTGAGCTTTTATTGTGAAAGAATTTTCTATTTTATCAAATCTGTTTTCGATGTCTGTGAGATGCTCCGATGATAGCAATCCTTTATTCTATTATCTTGTGATTCTATGAACTTGTTTGCATACAGTGATGGAGTATTCCAGTTGTAAACTCAGTGAGTCATGGAGTGTGATCATCTGAATGTAATACTGAATTTGACTTGAAGTTGTCACAATGAGAATTCTGAATCCATGCTTGTCAAAAGTATTGGTCTGTAATATTCTTTTCTGTGGTGTCTTTGCCTGGCTTTGGTATTGGTGATGCTTATTTTATGAAATGATTTAGGAAATGTGCTCTCCTACTCCATGTTTCATAAGACTATGAGAGCCATTGGTGGAATCTCTTGGATATTTGGTAGATACCACAAGGGAAGCCTTCAGACCCAGGGGTTATCTTTAGCATTTTTTTTATGTATTGATTCCACTTGCACACTTGTATAGCTCTACCCAAACTTTGTTTCTCTATGATTTTTTTCATCTGCAGGAGTTTATGCACCATTGCTCTGTTTCCCAGTTTTTTGGCATTTGGCTGTCCACAATGGTTTTGAGATTCTTTTCATCTTGGAGATGTTTGTCTATTGCCTGAGATTTCTGTCCTGCCTGGTCCCACAGCTGCTCAGTTCCAAAGAAACATGCAAAGTCCTACATTAATTATAAACTGGCCTATAAGCTAAGGCTTCTTATTAACTCTTTCTTACATCTCAAATTAGCCAGTAATTCTTGCCTGTGTTAGCCATGTGGCTCGGTACCTTTTATCAGTGAGATATTCTCATCTTGCTTCCTCTGTGTCTAGATAACAACTACAGACTCAGCCTTTTCTCTTCCCAGAATTCTCCTGTTTTGGTTCCCCCACCTATACTTCCCGCCTGGTTACTGACCAATCAGCATTTCATTAAACAAGTACAAGAAACAAATCATTACCCGGTAAGACCATTGTCCCACAGCATATTTCTGTTTTTTTTTTAATTAATGATTTTATTTACTTCACTTTTCTCTGTCTTTTTCATCTAGCTAGGGATTTGTTGATTTTGTCTTTTGAAATCAACTAAATGCTAGGTTTTATTTATTTATTTTTCTATTTTGTATTCACTCCTTGTTTTATTTCTATTCTCGTTTTTATTATTTGCTTCATCTGCTAATCTCTAGCATACTTTTGTAGATCACAGATTATAGATGATGTTATTTGGGATTATGTCTCTGTCTTTCTTATGTTTTTCACTTTAAACACCCCGTTATTCTTTCCGATCCCTCTTGCAAGACTTGGAATGTTTGTAATTCTATTTATATATGTCTCAATATACATTGTAAATCCTCTTCTGCTTCCTGTTTGACCCAGTGTTCAAGAGTGTATTGTTGAGTTTCCATACATTTTTTTCACATATATTCTTCTGACACTAAATTTATTTTCATTAGAACCAAAAAGTGCTGGGAATCAACTTGATTTTCTCAAAAAATGCCTTATTTTAGATTTTCAAATAATCTTTCATGTTGTTGAATGAATGGCAAGTTTTGTATGTGTCTATTTGACTAATTTAATCTAATAGTACTTTTAAGTACAGTGTTTTCTTCACTGATTCTATGATTGAATATTATGTTTGTTACTGTATGTGGGCTACCATAGTATAAATGTTCTCCCAGATTCATATAATTGCAATTAAACCTACAGCAGAACCCTGAGAAGAGATATACATTATTTGAGAGGACCTCAGGTCCCAAGGGCTCAACCCTCAGGTGTAAGCTGAGGATCTCTTCATCAGAGTAGGTTGGGTTAGTTATTTGGAAAGTGGGATTCTATCACAGGATGAGATGACCACCACCCCCATTGCCTTTCTTTTGCGGTTGCACATCCATGGTCTTCCACTCTCTAACAGGGAGCCATATCAGAAGTGAGCCTTGGCAGCTGTGGACCCACCAGTTTTGGGCTTTCCAGAATCCAGAACTACAGGAAACAAATCTTTGCTCCTTATCAATGACCCAGTATCTGTCATTCTGTAATAGTATATAGTTAGCGGAGACATGAGGTAGCAAGCCTCCTGATGTTTTTGTATTACTGTTCATTTTTCCTTCAGCCTGTCAAAATTTGCTTTATGTATTAGGTTCACAGATGTTAATTGTATATGTAATTTTAAATGATACATACTCCCTTTAAATTGGCCATGGCATTTTTATGGAATTACTCTCTTTATGTCTAAAGAGAGTTTTAAATTAAAGTCTATCTTGTTTGTTCCAATTTGCAAGAAATATCTTTTTCCCAATCCATTGTTTTCAGCCTGTGTGTGTATTTAATTTTATTGTAAATTGCCTGCAACAAGCCAATTTTCAGTAATTAAATTCTGGTTTTCACAATTCAGTCATCTACTGCATGTCTCTTCGTTGGTGGATTTAATCTGTTCACACCACAGTGTGTATTGTGTTCACACCACAGTGTGTATTGTGTTCACACCACAGTGTGTATTGATAAGCATGGACTTCCTTTTGCCATCCTGCTAGTTGTTTTTTACTCTCTGCTGAGTTCTTCTACTTGAAGGTTTTCTGAAGGCCTTTGCCTTGTTTATTACCCCTTTACTTTAAATAACATACACATTTCCTTTGTGGTTAGTTGAAGGCTTGCGTAAAATATTTTTTAGCTATTAACTCTACTTAAAAAAGACCATGGTGGTTGAAATTTGCATGTAAAGGCACTATACTTTTGTTTCCTCATTAACAAGGTTTTTATGTATTACTATTTTAATATAATGTTAAAAGTATGTTATATTCAGGATTGTTTTCTGTGCCCATGCTTTCGAGGCTACTTCCCACTTTGTCTTCTTTCAGGCTCCATGTAACTGGATTTATGTTGAGGTCTTTGCTCCCCTTGGTCTTGGGTTTTGTACAGGGTGATAGATATGGATATATTTGCATTCTTCTGTGTACTCACATACAGTTATGCCAGCACCATTTGTTGAAGATGCTCTCCTTTTTTCCCATTTTATAATTTTGGCTTCTTTGTCAAAAATTAGGTGTTCATAGGTGTGTGGGTTTATGTCAGCCCACATGGAGCCTCTATGGGACTGACCTAGGCCCCCCACATATGTGTGACAGTTGTACAGCTTATTCTACTTGTGTGACTCCTAGCAGTGGGGACCAGGGTCCTGTTCCTGATGCTTTGGCAGGCTTCTGGGAACATAATCCTCATACTGGGTTGCCTTGCCAAGCCTTAATACCAGGGGAGGAACTTAGTCCTACCTCTACTTGCTATGCCATGCTTTGTTGACACCCATGGGAGACCTGCCCCTTTCTGAACAGAAACAGAGGAGGAGTAGATTTGCTGGGGAAGAGAGGATGAGGGGAGGTGGGGGAGGGGATAGTAGGATAGGCGTGAGGGGATACTGCAGTTATGATTAAAATAAATGAATAAATTTAATTAATAAAACAGTGTCTTATAAATACCACTTCCTCAGTATTAGAATAATATGCATATATATATATATATATATATATATATACTTCTTTTTCTTTACTGCTAAATCTTATTTTTATCAACATGAATTTAGTGTGAGAGCCTTTCAGTATGAATAATTCCCTTAGATTTATCGTATAAGGCAGATTTATCAACAAACACCCTCAGTTTTGTGTGCCTGTGAAGATTTTTTTTCTCTTTACGTTTGAAGTATAATTTCGCTAGGTGTCTTATTCTTGGCTTGCAGGGTTTTTCTTCTAGCACGTCCCTTCTGTCATTTCATTCTCTCTGAACAGTGATAGTTCTGTGGAGAGATCTTACGGTTCCCTTGGAGCTCCCACACATGTGACAAGCCACCGCTCTCCGCTCTCACAACTGTCTGTCTTGGACTTTGGTTGTGTGTGGTTTCAGCAGTCTTCTTGGGGTTGATCCTTTGAGCGAACACTGAGCTTAGTGGATCAGGATGTTCATTTTTAGAGAGGCCGTTTCAAGCATAGGCAGAGTGTATTATTCCTCTGTTCAGAGCATCCAGTGGTCGTGTCTGTCCGGAGTCAACAGCCTTGTCATCTGTCATTGCACTGTCCTGGTGCTTCATCTCATAGTTTAATACTGGCTTCTCCCATGAATTGACCATACTTACAGCTGATGTTTTCTAGATAATCTTGGTGTCGCTGGATTTGTCAATCTCGTGGCTCAGAGCAATCTTTTAGATCCTGTCATGGCTGCTAGAGGCCTTTCTTCAGGTCGTCCCTCAAATATACTTTCTAAGTGAGGTCTTCCCTGGCGACCCTATCTAACACTATCTATTCACTGCCTCCTAAGAACCCAACTCTCTCTCTCTCTCTCTTCGTATTTTCTTCTCATTACTATTTTGACTATACTATACATTTTAAATCTTTTCTTACCTCCTTCAAATAGAGTGTTAACTCATAGAGGAATGAAATATTTGGCTCTGTTGTTAACTCTTTTTAGTCCCGAACTTGGAAGGATACTTGGTGTGTAGCTTTTTTTTTTTTTGAAGGAATGTGTGATTAAATGTAATCATCTAAAGAACATATGAGAGATTAAGATAGGAAGCTGTGCAGTGATTTAATGAGCTTGAAGCCGATGTCTAACATCTTGGGATGCTGTACCATTCTTTGTGTTCCAGCTCAGCTTTGACTCCTGGACATGAACCAGAACAGAGATCTCCCCCCACCCAAAAAAAAAAAACAAGAGCAAAACTGAACAAAGAGCAAACAGTGTTTGGGGGAATGGTTCAGTGAGTAAGGACCCTTGATGTTCCAGCAGAGAGACCTGAGTTCATCACGTAATAAGCATGTACCTTATGTAATAATCATGTAATAGGCATGGCCTCGTGCTCCTCTAACTACTACTGCAGGCAGTGGAGACAGGGATCGCTGCAGCTGGCTAGCTGGGCATGCTAGCTAAAAACCAAAGAGCCCCAGGTTCAGGGAGAGACCCTGTCCAGGGGAACAAGGGGGAGATTGACAGGTATCTCCTTATCTGGGTCCTCTATCGCTGTGTCTGCATTTCCTCGAGCACACATACTCTACAGTCAGCCCTTATCTTAAGCAGTTAGAAAACCCATAAAAGAACCATAGGAAATCACAGTATAGGCTGTAGAAGGTGTGTTTCCTAAATAGTAATACAAATATAGTGTTAAGGAAGTAAAATAATTTAAAATAATGGATTTGGGGGGGGGGACCTTCCAGGTGTAAAAGAAAAGCATATGGTTGGTTGGAGATTGCCAATGAAATTGACAGATGATTAACATTCATTAAAACTTTTAATTAACACCTTGGAAAATTCCATAAAATGATACTGTATGCAAACTAGGATGTGTGATATCTGGGCACATTCTCTTACCTGTTCTACAGAGGGGAAATGGATGACAAAGCTGCTTATGGTAACGATTTCTTTCGCCCTGGGTCTGTTTCAAGTGTTATCTGGTGCTGTCAATCATGCCAATTTGAGCTGCCAATAACTCTAAATATATTTGGCTGAGATATAAGTGATTCTCTGTGCTTTCTGGAGGCAAGAAAAACTACCTTCTTTTTTTTAAAGTTGCTTATCACTTCTTTTTACAGCGCTTCCTGATTATGCAACTGCGGGAGGGGTTGGGCTCTCACAGAACCAGAGCTGTTCGAAGCTGCGGTAAATCAGATTTGTGAAACCGCAGCTTAGAAAACTCATGCTCGAGAAACGGCATCTAAGGCAGAACCGGAGGCTGCGAGGAACTGGCTTCGTGAGGGCCGGGAACACCAAATTGAATTTTTCTTTGTGTGGTCAAACTCCATTTTTAACTTGCAGTTTGCAAAGAGGAGATGGCCAGTTTTGACCGTGGTGATAATTAGCACAAGGAAGGCTTCCTGCATATATATTCACTGCAGTATTTTCTTAGTAATGTGTGTATATATATATATATATGTATTTTTTTCTCTTAGTAATATATATACACATATTTTTCATATATATACATACATATATATATATGTGTGTGTGTGTGTATATATATATATATATATATATATATATATATAGAGAGAGAGAGAGAGAGAGAGAGAGAGAGAGAGATAGGGTCACATGTAGCCCAGGCTAGCCTTGAACTCTGTATGTAGCCGGAGATCACCATGAACTTTTCTGATCTCTTCCTCTCACGTGCTGGCACCATAGGCACCTGCTATGATACCCAGTCTGTGCTGTGCAGGGGACTGAACTCAGGACTTCCGAAAGCTAGGCAGGTGCTCTAGCAACAGAGCTGCATCCTCAGCCACTCTTAATTTGAATTTCTTACCTAACAGCCTTAGTGTCGCTGAGAGAATTCTGCCCGATTCTAAGTTTACATACATGTTTCATGTTTCGAAACTGAGTAGGACTGTAAAAACACAGGATCATGTTTTTAATTTTTGTGATAGGCCTGTTTTAGCTGCCATTAGATGGCAGGTTTGGTTGGGTTTAAGTGGCTATTAGATAGCTAGGGTCATTAAGGCCTAGATTGTCCCAAGTGCTGAATCCTTGGTGTCCTCGAGGATTAAAGAGGCTGGGTAGCTCTCCTTCATCCTGTTCTCTGTTACGGCATTGTGCTGACTTTCCCCGTGTTTTTCTTATGCTGTTTCTTTCCTATGCCACTCATCTCCAGCTTCTTCCACACACTCCTCCTAACTCTTAGCTCTGTGCCTGTTGCCGTGGCTGTCAGAACAGCCTGATGTAGCTCTCCCACCTGCCGGGCTACATGTGTGTGTCATGGAGGATTTGTGCTGTTCAAGGAGAGTTATCCGACTCCATGTTTCTAGGATTTATTAACTGACTGTTCACAACATTTCCTCTTGGGTCAAAGGGCAACAAGGCATACAGCTTAATACTGCAGCCATTCAACTGGAGGAAGCTGCCAGAGCCTAACGCGAGGCACTGTGATTTAGAAACCTAAGGGTGATCAGTTGTAAGGTGCCCTTCTTCGAAAGCTAATGTGTGTTCCAGGTGTTGTATTTAATTCCTCAGAATCTTTTCTTGTTCTCTTGCTTAGTGTTTATTAAGTATTATGATTTTTAAATCATTTTCCAGATTGGCTAAAGGAGTTAAAGCCTTGGAACTGAAACAAGAAAGCTCTAGGACAAAAAAGAGCAAATCTGTACTATTATTTTTATCTTTCCTAGCATTAGAAGCCTAAATGTTTTGAAGTTAAAGAATAAAGAATGCAGGGAGAAACAACAAAAATTACACCGAAAATACCAATTAAGCGTGGATGCTGCCTGATTTATAATTCCATGTGCAAAGATTATAAAGAAGAAACACCGCTCGTGAAGAACGAGCTGCTCTGGAGTTGTAATTCTGACTGTATAATTGGGAATCGTCCTGCTGAGTAGGGAAAGGAACTCAGGAAAAGGGGAGTGTCCTTAGGGCTCTGAGGAGCTCAGCACCTGAAGGAGCAAGGGCCGAAGACATAGGCCTGAGTGGCAGAGTTAGGGCTTGCTGAAGGAAGCCAGGAGTGACCACAGTCACCCATCCCTGTGCCTACAGCGCAAGTGTTCACAAGGGGACCCTTCCGTTGCCCAGTTTTCTTGTTTGTATTATGGGTGTTAAAATGGAATGGGGCAGGTGGGGCTGAGGGTGTAGCTCAGTTGATAGAATGCTTGCCTAGTTTGCAAAGCCCCCAAATCCTAGGTATGAGTCCCAGAACCACACAAAACCAGATGTGGCGGCACACGCTCGCTTATATAATGAGTTTCAGTCCATCCAGGGCTCCATAAGACCTTGTCTAGAAAGATACAAAATGAAAAGATTTAAATACACATACACATGCACAAATCTAACCCACCTATTGCATGTTTCTAAACCTAGGGAAGTTATAAGAGAAAACATAGGATTGCTTATTTTCCGACAGGCCTGTTTGGCTGCTATTAGATAACCTATTTGGTCAGGTTTAAACACTGATGCTCCACCCGCCCCGGTCCCCACAAATCTTCTGTTATAACCCTGGACCGTGGTGCTGAATAGACATGGCTACTGAAGCTCCACTCAGTCTTGATTTTTATCTCCAGAGTAAGTAGTAGAATTCTCCATTTCAGTCCTGTCTCTAGGTTCCTGCCTTGACTCCTGTCAATGACAGACTGTAATCTAGAAGTTGGGCACACCATTTTGTCCCTTGGATGGCTTTTGGTCCATTTCATGGCAGTGACAGAGGAGTAGACCAGGGCCTGGAGGCTCAGTGTGTGAAAGTGGAGTCACGCTCCCCACCCAAGATAAACAAGGGTGTTAGGACCTGGTCTTACAACACAACACACTCAGGCATCCAGCCCCAGGTCAGTGTGGGCTGAGCTCCTAGGATCTGCCTACAGGTCGGATGAATAGCAGTGGGCAGTTGTTCATCGTTTTCCTCAGAACTGTGAGGAAAATCTGGAAAATGTGTGTAGACCACTGCTGTGGTTTTCACTTTGTACTTGTAGATCTACCAGGCAGTAGATGCCCTGTGTTTATCAGTGAAGAGCTCGCTACAGTTTGTTAGGAACAACTTGGCATTTTTGACATTTGATGATTAATTAGCCTAGTCTACCAGGATAACCTCATTTAGGGTTCTTTTTTATTTTTTATTTTTAAAAAGAACACAAACCATCTTTCTTTTTCATTTTAAAAACCAATCCCAGTTCCTGCTCCCTCCCACTCCCCAACCATACCTCAGAGAGGGTAAGGCACATTGCTTTGAGGAAGGACCAAGGCCCTCTCTACTATATCTAGGCTGAGCAAGGTATCCATCCAAAGAGAATGGGTTTCCCAAAATCCAATACAAGCAGTAGGGATAAATCCTAGTGCCACTGCCAGTGGCCTTGGAGTCTGCCCTAGCCATGCAATTGTAACCCCCATTCAGAGGGTCTAGTTTGTTCCTATGCTGGTTCCTTCCCTGTCCGGCTATAGTTGGTGAGCGCCCATTAGCTCAGGTAAGCTGTTTCAGTGGGTGTCCTCATCACGGTCTTGACCTCTTTGCTCATAGTCTCACTCCTCCTACTCTTCAACTGGACTTTGGGATGTCAGCACAGTGCTCTGCTGTGGGTCTCTGCCTCTGTTTCCATTAGTTGCTGGATGAAGGCTCTATGGTGATATTTAAGATAGTCATCAATCTGACTACAGGGCAAGGCCAGTTCATGCACCCTCTCCACTATTGCTTAGAGTCCTAGCTTGGGTCATCCTTGTGGATTTCTGGGAATTTCTCTAGTTCCAGGTTTCTTGCTAGCCCCATAATGGCTCCCTCAATTAAAATATCTTTTACCTTTCTCTTCATCTCTGTCCTTGCCCCATCTCGACTATCCTGTTACCTCAAGTTCTTCCCCACTTCTCCCCTCCTCCCCACGTATGCCCTCCCTTCTTCCCCAACCCCATGCTTCCAGTTTTGTCAGGAGATCTTGTCTCTTTCCCCTTCCTAGGGGATCCATATATGTTTTTCTTAGGGTTCTTAAATACTGTATTTTTCTTTGAGAATTTCATGCTCTCCCTCTCCATCTTTCTGTCTCTGAACCCAAGGAGACTAACTTGTGTTTTTCAAATACTCTGGGGAGTGGGACCTACCTTGGAACATGGTAGACCTACAAGAGGAAACCCTAAAAAACCTGCCTTCTTCTTTCCCAGCGCCTGTCCAATGCCAATGTCTCCTCCTAGGGTTGGGACTGTGCACCCACCTCAATGCTTCCATTGCTGGAGTTTTGTCTGGTTTGGGCTTGCACAGGTAAGAGGCATGTCTTTCACAACTGCTTTGTGTGTAACTGCCCTGTTGTGTGCAGAAAATAAAACTGTTCCCTACCTCCGGCTCTTACAGTCCCTTCTTCCATGAATTTCCCGAGCTTTTCGGTGAGGGGTGTGACATGTATTTCCTGCTTAGAGCTGATCATTTCACAGTCTCTTACTCTTGCATATTGACTGGTCATGTTTCTGTGTTTCTCACCATCCTGCAAGAAGGCCCTGATCTGCAGGTATATCAGTAAGCCCCTCTTCTAAGTGGCTGCAGGGTCTGTTTGGAGAAACTGAAGCAAAATTGGGACTAAAGAGCAGATTTCCCAAGTCTCTCCCTACTCAGAACTCTTCATGGCCTCAGCCAATGCGCTGGAATGATCAAAATCTTGTGCCAGAATAAAGATTTAATCATAGCATCTAAAAGCAAAGTAATCATTCTTGTGTCCAAGCTTCTAAACACTTTATGCATATGGACTCATTTACCATTTCCTGTAATCCGTCTAACATCTTAATCGACAAAACACCCCTGTGGTTCCAAATAGAAAGTCATTGACTAGAGGTCCTATAAGTCATATTGCTAGAAGCAAGATTTGAACTCAAATCACACTTTTTTCTAATTGCTATTTTTAGTATAGTTTATGAAGTAATGTGTTTCATTGCAGCATTTTTATAATACCTCATTTTTAATAATTCCCCTCTTTTACTTCCCTCCCTCCCCTCTTGAACCTCTCTTGTTGGTCATAGCTTTCTCCCCAAATAGTGACCCTTTTCCTTCCTCTCACACACGGATGCCAGTATCCTCCCCACTCCTTCCTCTCTTGGTTGGGTACACTTCTACTTTCATGACCTAGTAAACATACAGTGTTTGTGTTTCTGTGTTTGGCTTATTTCCCTTAATGTAATGATTTCTGTTCTGTCTTCCTGTAAATGTTAGGTTTTTGCTTTACAGCTCAGATTCCCTCGTGTACATGTCCCATATTTTCTTCATCTGTTTCCATGTTGATGGACATCTAGGCTGATCCCATTTTTTTCACCTGCTGTGACTAGTACGGCAGTAAACGTGAAGGTGTATGCCGCGCGGTGTGGGGACTCAGATTCCTTTGGGTCTCTACTCAGAAGTTACAGCTGGAGCACCTACATTTTTAGCTTGTCTGCCGTGTTGGCTTTGAAATAGATATGAGGCAAAATTCCTGTTGTACTGAAATAACATGAAATAGCCAAGAGTTAGTTATCTTGCTAGTCTCTAAACACTTGACAACCTTTCTCTATCAATGAGAAAAATTTTGAATAAATGATAGCTTTAACTATTTAGGTAGATTTTTCTCAGACTGAACAATTGAACCCATAGATAATTGATTAATCAATTAGTGTTAATGTGGATCCTGGCCTCGGTTCTGTCATTGAGTAACTGTTGATAACTTCAGTAACATATGCTTATTGTGCTGGTTGGTTTTTGTCAACTTGACACAAACCTAAACATATTTAGGAAGAGGGAATCTCAGTTGAGGAATTGTCTTTGATTGCTCTGCAGACAAGTCTTGAGTGGGGGTGGGAAGATTCCTGATTAATGGAGGAAGATTCATTGTATTGTGGACAGTACCATCCCTGGGTTTTCCTCCATGAATTCTATTTTGGTGTCTGTCTCAAGTTCCTGCCTTGACTTCCCATCATGGTAGATTCTGACCAAGACTTGTAAGTCAAACAAACCCTTTCCTCACTAAGTTGCTTTTGGTCATGGTGTTTATTACAGCACAATACAAAGTAAACTAGCGCAATACTTATCTATCTTTAAGTGGCTTCCAACTCAATGAGATAATTTGTATAGTTAATAAAATATAGGGATTCAATATTCAGATCAATATTGTAATAGTATATAAGGCCCAAATGAGGGCAACCATCTAAAGAAGGGTCCCTAGTAAAAATGAAAACATAATTTAAAAGTTCACAAGCCCCTGGCTGGCTGGTGTTTCTGAAAGAATCACCTAGCTAATTGTTGAAACATTTGACTCAGTTAGGTCCAGAGCGCTGAACAGGTACCCAGCTGCCTGTATATAGATGTCAATCAGGAAGGTTAGAGAGACAGGAAGCCTCTGCTGTGCTGCCCTCAGAGAGCAGACAGAAATTCAACCATCCTCTTACCAGCAAGAGATGTAAAACCATAAACAAATCAGTGTATGAGTCTTATTATAGAGAGTGGGGAGATTTTTATCAGACTAAGAATTACATTAGGAAAGTCTCTTAAGGTTTCCCCTCTTTGGAATTGTAAAGTTCTATAATTTCACAGACTTGTCGTGACAAATTGAGGAGATAAGAGGGGGATTGGCTTTGGGGGAAATAGCATGCTAATGAGTGTGTGTGTGTGTGTGTGTGTGTGTGTGTGTGTTAGACAGATCAAACGCAGTGGCAGATTTGAAGACTAATTAAAACCAGAATGGGAGTGGTTCTAACCCTTTCTCCTCCAGACATTCTTCTGATATTCTGAGATAAACACAAAAGTATACAACATACCATGGAAATTCAACCTATAAGTCGTTGGACAGTAAGAGTAGACATATATCAGAATCCCCAATTACAGACAGGACCCTGACCACGTGTGGAGGTAAATATTGAGAGCCCATTTGTAAGAGGCACCCCACTGGATTCCTGGGAAGTTGACAACACAGCTTGTAAAGATGTTCCGATAATCTGATGGGGCCCCCTCAGCATGTGTGGTTTTCAGTCAAGTTTCTACAGAACTGGCTGTGCTGGAGAACCTTTGTGGGGATAGACTTTACTTGCTTTAGACGATATTCCGCAAACTGAGATCATGGATTCTGAGTTAACCTAAGCGTTAACCTAACCAGAAGTCCTTGGTTCTGTTGATTGAGAAGCTGAGTGCGAGAAGGTGGCTTACCATGCCCTGTGTGGTCGGTGGTACAGCAAAGATCGGTGTCTGCCTCTTACACCTGCCAGTGACATCGCCAGTCTCTCTGTGCTCTGGCCTCTCTAGACCTTCTTTTTAAACACTTGACAAAGCTCAAAGCGTGCCCAGGTTCGGGAGGAAGAGGAAGGCACACACGCCCATGCTGTCTCTGCAAAGAGAGAGGCATTATACTACAAAGGAGGAGTGAGCTGTTCAGTTCGTCCGCCGCAAATGAGCTGGGTGGAGGTAGGATTCTGAGCCCCTTTCAGGGAGGATTTAGAGCCCGCTGGCATCTCAGCAGCTTCCACCAATTTACGAAGATGCCCACCAGTAGCTGCATCTGTGTTTCAAGCCAGCCTAGCTGGCCACACCTGAGACCTGTGATCAGCGTGACTTTACTAGAGAGGACCCAGGTTGTAGCCTATGGCTGAGAGGCCAGCCATTCTGCTTGAGATCTTTGCTGCTCTCTCTCTATGGATTTAAAATTTCCTTTTGATTATGTTTTCTGCCTTTCCTTCTGGTTGGAGTCTAGAGTCAAGTAGTATTGGTTCATTGTTTTAAACAATAATTGAGGCAATGCTGGGTTTAATATGGAAAATGTATTACTATTTAAAGATGAATTGCAGTGACTTCTTATTCTGCAAATTCCCAGATGAATGTTAGGTGCAGCAAAGTTTTAAATGAAAACAGCCATTTGTGGCGGATGCTCAGTGAAAGGTTGCAGGGTTTACCTTTCTAAGTATTTGAAAATCAAACTAAAAAATGTTTTATAAAATATAGATATTTTAGGAATAATCAAACTGATACACTATGAGCTGATAAAATGTTTGTGGCTCATGCCTGATCAGTGGTCCCTGTTGGCACCATGTAAGTTGGCATAGAAACTTAACATATCTTGGGCCCTTGGGTATTGAGGAAAGAACGGAAGAAGCTGAAAGTTAAGAGATTACCAAAATGCAATGTTTAAATTAGAAACTTAAAGAGCATGGGCATTTAAAAGTGACAGATTATTTGAAAGTGAAGCTTCAAATGAAAAATGCATCTTTTGGCCTGTGTGACTCAGGAGGAGGGAATGGGCTGGGGCAGTCCTGACAAGTTAGTTATAGTGGGCTAATACACTCCTGCTGGCGTCTGACATGTGTCCCCTGCTGTCAGGCTTCTCTCTGCATGCCTTTAGACCCCCCTGATTTCAGCTACCTCTTCCTCCGGGTCTCCTGAGGGTTGGAAGTCCTCGGTAGTATCAGAACCCCAGGGCCTTGGTCCAGGCACATGTTGCCAGGATGCTAGTACACGCGTTTCTCATCACACTGAACAGCCAGCTGGTGCCAGGGCACTGCCTCTTATATCTCTCTGGCCTTTCCTTCCTTCCTGGCTTTTCACTTCCTGACCCCTCCTTGAGGTATTTAATTTGTCTTAATCAGCCTTCGGGGGGGGGGGGGGGAATGGCTCTTTTAAGATCATTGAATGTTTGAAAATTGGAACCAGTTGATTGAGCCATAGAGAAACAGACCTCCTGTCTCGGGCAGCTGACCTGACCTGTGTTTATCGGCTCTGTCATGCTGGGAGGGGTGGTCTTTTGTTTTTATCTCTTCCCACTGTTTGTAATGACTTCCAACACACACGGTGCTCACCTGCATACTGACTGCAGACAGCAAGATGAACAAACTTCTATTCTGAGCGTAAATCTGTATGCTTGTTTCTGTTGCTGCCCGATTTGGGGATTAATTTGAGAAAGTTAAATCCAACAAGTTTCTGCCTGTGTGAATTGTTTCTTCTTGTTCTGTTGACCTGTTTCTTGTTTTTTTTTTTTTTTTTTTTTTTTTTAAGTTTGTCCTTAAAGTGGTTTCTGCATCCTTTAATACAGACTGGGTAAAAAGGGAGGTAGATCTTCTTGTACTAAGATTCGTAATCAATGCTCTCAGCATTTATCAATGTAACAACAGGAAAGGCTCAGGTCACTGTCCCAGCCTTGTGTCTGACGCGTGCTGTCTGCTTACATCTCATCTCACGAGGTTTAGACATTGCGTTGATGAGGCCGCTGGAGTGGCATGGAACTAGTTTTCTAGTGATTTGCTGAGTGACGGGAGTGACAGCAGGGATGCGGTCTATAGCTTGGGGATGTGGAGCAGACATATTCTCCTAGGCGCATGCACCCGATTTCTCAAGGGTTTGCAGGCCCAGGCTGCAGGCTCTCATAGCTATTAACTGTGTTCCTGGCATGTTCGTGACTCATTAAGCCCTCCAAAATGGTAGAAGTTCATTTCTTGATGTTATTTATGTGCTGTAAAACCATCCTGAGGTTAACACTACCAGCCCTGTTTCTGACATGTGCATATTCATGTATGCTTGTACCTTTGTGTGCATGTACATCTGTGGGCATGTACATCTGTGTGCATGTACCTTTGTGTGCATGTACCTTTGTGAGCATGTACATCTGTGTGCATGTACCTTTGTGAGCATGTACATCTGTGGGCATGTACATGTGTGTGCTTGTTCATTTGGATGCATGTACCTTTGTGGAGGCCACACCACAGGCTCTGCTGTTTTTCCTCACATACCATTTACATTATTTTGTTATTACTTGTTTGTTTGTGTGTATTTGTGTGTGTGTGTGTGTGTGTGTATGCGTGTGTACTCGAGTGTACATGTAATAGCACATTTGTGGAGGTGAGAGAGCCACTTGCGGACAACTCTCCTTTCACTGTATGATCATCAGTGATGGGACTCAGGTCGTCAGGCGTGGAGCAGACACCTTTGCCCTGGGCCCATCATTTTTTGTTTTATTATTATTATTAATTATTACTATTATTATTTTTCTGACACGGCTCCTCGTTGTTCTGGGCAGTGCAAATTGGATAGGATAACTGGCCAATGAGCCCAAGGAGTGAACTTGTTCTGCTTTCCCAGTGATGGGATTACAAGCAAGACGCCTTCTTGCCCAACTTTTTTTTTTTTTCAAGACAGGGTTTCTCTGCAGCTTTAGAGCCTGTCCTGGAGCTAGCTCTTGTAGACCAGGCTGGTCTCGAACTCACAGAGATCCGCCTGCCTCTGCCTCCCAAGTGCTGGGATTAAAGGTGTGCGCCACCACCGCCCGGCTCTTGCCCAACTTTTTAAAATGTGGATTCTGAGGGATAGAACCCAGGCTGGCATCCTTGCAAGGCAAATAATTAAGTGGCCTTAACAAGCCCTGATTTCGCTTGGTATTCTCATTGCTATAACAAGCAGATGAGAATGTGGGGAGCACTGGGGATGAGGGGGAGAAAAAAGTGAAGAGGAATGGGGGAGGAAAGAATGGAGGAAGCAGAGGAAAGTAAGTCTGCCAAGAGTTCTACATAAAATGCAATGGGACTCAAAGTGAGTACTTGGCGCTTACTATCTTCAGAACACTTTAAACCAAAGGACTGGCTTGTGTGGGATTTTAGAATTGAGTGTAACCTTACAGAATAATACAGTTCACAGGCTTCATTTTAAGAAAAAGGAAAGAATAGAAAGGTTAAATGGCATGGTCACGGTCACACAAATAGTGGCATTGTCTCCCGACTGGCCACCGTGGTGCTACTTATCTTTATTTTTAGGGTAGGAAAGTAGGCCATTTGCCTCAGAGATTTGGTGGAAGGGCTAAGATCGCCAGGTATCTCCGTGTTGGCCATTGAATGGACCATTTCCCAACTTTGCTTTTTCTCTTTTTCTATATTTGACAGGGACAGCTCCTCATCTTTTCGTGAGTTTCTCTGTTCTTTGAGTTTCTGTGGCCGCATGGCCTCTTCTTCCCTTCCTCTGATCCTTAGGATTCATCACTGGTCTCCTTCAGAGGCATTCTTAGGGTCTCTCTCCCCGACGCTGAGCCTCCAGAGGTCGGCTGTGAGTTCTTTGCACTCGTGACATCGTCTTCGGGGAACCTCAGCATTTCTGCAGGATTTATTGTGAGCTGCACGCCATTGTAGACAGCGGATAATGACAGGCACAGTCCCTGGGCCACCCAGGGAGGGCTCTCACAGAGTTTTGATGCTTCTGCTGCTCTCTGTATCTGAGTGTTCTTGGAGTCTATAGATGTAGTTGTGACGGGTGCCCTGGGCCACACTGGATATCAGCGGGAAAACTGCACACTCAGCTTGGCTAACAGGGTCTCCATCAGCAGCTCTCTCCACCCCCACCCAGCCAGAAGTTCTCTCTTCCTGAATTCCTTCCCTCAGTGTGATGTCATTTTATGAGTCCCACAGAAAGCCAAGCTCCCACATTAGGGCCACTCTTTCCTTCTCCTCCCGTGACTGAGTTTGGCTCCTCCATGTCACCTCCTGCTCTGCTTTGTCCCCTGGTTCGGTCTCTGTCCATTTCCACGGACCTCCACCTGGGCTTCTTTTTAAAGCCTACTGCCTTTTCTCCAACCTCCATGGGAGCCACTCTGCTTAGGGCTGCGTCTGTGAAGGCCTAGAGATGTGATGGGTAGGAGGCCATACCCATCTCTGATAAAGACCTGCTGGCTTTCCCATGTTCCAGAGCCTAGTATGTTAAGGTGCCTGGGACACAGCCCTAGTTCTTGTGCCCGCCCTCCTTCTTCCAATGTTTGCTGTGTAGACAGTGTCACCCCATGTCTCTGGTCAGATCTCTGGCTTACCGCGTTTCCTTGGACTGGAACATCACACTCCTGTTCTTAGCTGTCCGCTCTGAATCATTTGACGAAACTTAATTACAAAAAATTCCAACTATTCACCCGAGAAGGGAAAGGACAATAAACTGAATTTCCTATTTTTGGGGATTTTGATACACATTTTTTTCTTTAACGGTTTTAGGTTAGACTATCATGGTATCTTCACACACATATGGCATTGGACTGCGATCTCACATTCCCCTTCCCAGGTAGCACCCTCTGCCTCTACCTACCTTCCATGGGTTCTATTTCCTGCCCTTTTTTTTTTTTTTTGGTTTTTCGAGACAGGGTTTCTCTGTGGCTTTAGAGCCTGTCCTGGAACTAGCTCTTGTAGACCAGGCTGGTCTCGAACTCACAGAGATCCGCCTGCCTCTGCCTCCCGAGTGCTGGGATTAAAGGCGTGCGCCACCATCGCCCGGCTATTTCCTGCCCTTAAGATCTCGTCCTAGACTCTCATGATCCCATCCCAGCTTTGTGTCTTAAAAACGCACACCAATCACACGTACACTAACAGCCACATACACATGATCTTAAATTTAGTCTCCAACTATAAGATAGAGCATGCCATTTTTTATTTGTTTGGTTGGTTTGGGGGGTTTTTTAAGACATTTTGGGGGTTCTCTCTACATAGCTTTGGCTGTCTTTGAACTTACTATGTAGGCCAGATTGGCCTCAAACTAACAGAAATCACCCCGCCTCTGCTACCTGAATGCTGGGATTAAAGGCTTGTGCCACCACACCCAATGTAGGCTATGTGTTTAAGTCCGGCTTATTTCACTTAACATAATGATCTTTGGTTTTACCAATTCTCCCTACAAACGATGTGATTTGGGTGTGTGCCACCTTTCCTTTATCTGTCTGTCTGTTGGTAGCCATCTAAGCTGGTTCCACCTCCGTGATTTTGTGACCCATGCTGAGGTAAACAGAGATGAACAGGTGGGCTGAGCTTCGATTTATTTATCACCACCACATTTTCTCCTTTTTCTGAGATATTTTCAAGTAAATTCAGGCCACTGTGCAATTTCTCTTCTTTTTTACTAGATGTTTTCAAAATGATAGTAATTTTCATGCATATCAATATCACTTCAGATCTGCCGTTAACTGTGCAATTCCTTGAGATCATCTAATTTTTTAAGAAAAATTTCTGTGTTGTTGCAGTAGAAAAAGGGCTGCTTTGAATAATGACCCCAAAGAAGCAGCACATATCGGCTTTGGTTGTCTCTCTGTCTTACCTAGGACCGGGATTCCTTTCTCCTCTTTCGTTGGCACCCTTCACTTGTTGCAGAACCAGGTCCCCTGTCACATTGCATGCTCCATGGTCTTTGTGTCTTTTGGGTGGTAGTTCGTTTCTGATTCTACTCCATCACCTAGAAATAGAAAAGAGCTTTAGAGGTTTGGTTAAATTCAAGTCTGCCCTCCTTGCCCTTTCCTTCCCTGTTTCTCTTTCTTTGCCTCTCCCCTTCCTCCTCCTGCTCTTCCTTCCATCTGACTGTGCCTCTGAATGTTAGCATTGAGCCGCCGTTTCCCTTGGCCACAGCCTGACCCTGCACCGCAGTCATCGTCAGTGTCTGGGTAAACTCTGGTTGAATCTCTTGACGGCCATCACCCATACCCATCAAGTCACTAAGGCTGCAACACATGCCAATGATAATCCTATCATTTCTGCCACATTTTCTGGCAGGACTTTACTGTAAAAGATCATTCTAGGGAATGGTGTAGAGATGGCTCATCATACAAAGGCACTTGACTGGTGACCTGAGTTTGATCCAGAAACCACATGAGGGAGAGGCCAACTCCAGAAAGTTCTCCTCTGACCTCCATGTGCATGCCGAGTGCAGGCATGCATGCATGCAGACACACAATGCGCACACAGAATCGTTATATTTCATCAACTCAGCCCGTTTGGTTAAGAAGGAGAGGACAATGCTCAGGCTCGTATTTTCATGATCTACCTAAATTTTCATTCCAGGACTCAGTCCCTTCAATTGCACACGTGAATAGGTTCCTTCATGGGAGCTGTTGTCAGTCCTGTGAGCAAAATTAAACACTGTGTAATTCCCCTTTCCAGGATGTCTCTTTACCGCACCTACCAGACTCCTGGTGTACCGAAAATACTAAGCTTTTTTACTCAGAGCGTCCCTTCGTTATAGATGATTTGGGCAGCGGGAGCAGTACTGAAAGTGCCCGGAAGTCACACGCTACCCTAAGCAAGTTTTGGGTTGCCTCACCCCATCATTATTATGTCTCTTTTCCCCTCTGGGGTAGTTTTATGAGCTTGAATGTCTCTTAGAGTATTTCTGTCCATTTTCAGAGTTCTAAAAATCGTCTTTCTCTTTTCCTTTGTAAAAAATTCCATGTATTATCTTTGATTATATTATCTTCCCTCCCCCAATTCCTCCAAAATCGCCCCCACTCAACTTCATGTTCATCTGAAAAATAAAAATGTAAGGAAAAAAGGCACACACACAAACTAAAACAAACAAAAGAATATGAAGTCCCTTTTGTGCTTTCCAACTGCTTCTGAGCATGAGGCCTGACCTGGAGTACAGCTGATGCTCTTCAAGGATGCTCCCTTGAAGAAAGCAGATTTCTCCGGACCAGCAGCTACCAATTGCACAGTTTCCAGCATGGTTTGGACATAAATGATGCTTGTGTATTTTTTAAATATTGTATTCTTTTTGTTTCGTTTTTTATTGATTTTATTGAGCTATACCTTTTTCTCTGCTCCCCTCCCGTCCTCTCTTCTCCCCTTCAATCCTCTCACATGGTCTCTATGCTCCCAATTTACTCAGGAGATCTTGTTTTTTTCTACTTCCCTTGTAGATTAGATCCATATATGTCTCTCTTAGGGGCCTCATTGTTGTCTAGGTTCTCTGGGATTGTGATTTGTAGGCTGGTTTTCTTTGCTTGATGTCTAAAACCCACTTATAGGTGAGTATGTATGATATTTGCCTTTTTGGGTCTGGGTTACCTCACTCAAAATGATGTTTTCTAGATCCATCCATTTGCCTGCAAATTTCAAAATGTCATTATTTTTTCTGCTGTGTAGTACTCCATTGTGTAAACGTACCACATTTTCCTTATCCATTCCTGAGTCGAGGGGCATCTAGGTTGTTTCCAGGTTCTGGCTATGACAAACGATGCTGTTATGAACATAATTGAGCACATGTCCTTGTGGCACGATTGAGCATCCTTAGGATATATACCCAAAAGTGGTATTGCTGGGTTTTGAGGTAGGTTGTTTTCTAATTTTCTGAGAAATCGCCACACTGATATCCAAAGGGGCTGTACCAGCTTGCACTCCCACCAGCAATGCAGGAGTGTTCCCGTTTCCCCACAACCTCTCCACCATAAGTCGTCATCAGCATTTTTGATTTTGGCCATTCTTATAGGTGTAAGATGGAATCTCAGAATTGTTTTGATTTGCATTTATCTGATGACTAAGGATGTTGAGCATTTCCTTAAGTGTCTTTCAGCCATTTTAAATTCCTCTATTGAAAGTTCTCTGTTTGGAATGTTTTCCTGATGTGATCATTGTTAAGAGAAATGTGTGTGTGTGTGTGTGTGTGTGTGTGTCATGCATGCATCATTATTGTGTGCATGTGTGTGTGTGTGTGTGTGTGTGTGTCACATAATAATAAAGAGGCCATCAAACTGAGAGAGAGTGGGATGGGGCATAAAAGGGTCTAGAGGGAGAACAGGGAAAAGGGGAAAGGGAAGAAGTGATACAATTTTATTTAAAAAAAAACTTAAATTAGAAAGTATATTCATGAGGAGCTGTGGTCTGTATGAAGATAAAACATGACCAACACATGAGCAGAGAAGTGTTTTTCTTCCGTGTGTACTTCTTGAGTGCCATGCCTCATGGCAGAATTGTATGGAATTTCAAGGAGATCTCCCTGCTGTAAAATTTGATCATTAGGTTAGCCTTTTACACATGGTGAAATGCACTCTGATTGATTGTGACTTCTGCTCATTGTGTGAGACAGAGATGCTCAAAGACAGTCATAACAAAACTAAATTTTACACCTTTTCATCTGCACACAAAATAAGCCACACACTTGGTAATCAGTTTTCATGTGCTTGCTGCTTGCATTGAACTATTTCAAGTGACACCCTAACTCTTCAGTGAAGACTAAGTTACCATTTTCTTGTAATCTATATTACTTCACCTGTCCATAAAAACTTAAGCAGAACAGCTAAGAGAACCATCACACTAGCTCAGCATCCGGACACTAGAAGCTGAGAGCATAGCCCTCTGGAAGAGGGAGGAGGGAGGCAAGGCCAGGACCACTTCTTAGTTACAGCTGGTTGTAGGGTTGTGGTTGAGCCATCTGGGGACTGCAGTGGGGACTTCTGTGACAGAGAAGGTAGTGGGAAGGGCAGCCAGTGGTTTAGATTCATGTTATGTGTGTCATATGTGAGTTTCATTTATTGGTTCCAAATGAGACTATCTAGAAATTCCCCAAACTACCAAACATAATAGAGGTTTAAGATGATCAGAAACAGCTCCCTCCCCAAGTTCAAGCAAAGGTTGGCCATTTATTTTGGGTCATGGAAGCCTCCCCCATTTCCTCATGTGTAAAATGGGTATTATAATTGAGTTCACCTCTCAAGGTTCTTCAGCAGACTCAGTGAGCTAATATGCATGGATTTCTTAGCACAAAGTATAGTCAGTGTACTTCAGATATTCTGTGGAAAGAGAAGAGGAGAAAATAGGGTGTATGTTTGGAAGACACACACACACAGATTGTGTAGCCTTTGACTTGATGGCTTTGGCGGAGATAGAATCTTAAAGAAAGCATGACATGTCAGGGTTGTATTTTACTTAAAATGAGTTCTTTAGGTACACGCCGACTGAGACACTGTGGATGAATTGTCTTGAGACAGCTCTCTTTTCTGTCTACTTGGCTGCCTCAGGTGTGGACCAAGTTAGCTGTGTAGTGGCGTGAGACTGGATTCTGCTTTTGTCCCCAGCACCTGTGTTCTCTGAGCATGTTTACAGGTTTAAACGATGAGGTCTGTCTACCTTACAGCTAAATATGGACGTATTCAAAAGAAGTTCCAGTTTCTTTCAGCTCTTCAAAGGACCATCATCTTGTTACTTTTAATTTCCGTCACATCTGTTCCATGACTTGGACTGCTTTCCTCCAAGAAACTTCCAGTCTCCCTTCTGTTTTGTTTGCTTCTTTCTTTCTTCTAGTTGGAATGCAGGGCTTCCCACACTGTCAGCTCTCGGCTCAAGTCCTCTTAAGTCTGATAATAATACATTGGACCAGGTAGATGGAGCCATTTTGTTTGAATAGTCAGCAGCAAACCTGCAAGAGACAGAGCATGGGAGCTGGGCCTTGGCTTTTCCAGTCAGTCAAGGGCTAGAATGTGGTCAGCTCTTTTGGCACAAGTGAGCCCCAGAGGCCAGCAAGAATAGTGTCATGTTTTCACCATCTTCTTGTCTGAATGGCCTCCTCTCCAAACATCACTTGCAGACCCTAATTGGGGAGGTTTATCCTTTAAGTATCTCTGATGTCCCCCACCCCTGTTCCTGCACTTCATATTATCTTGGATGCATTGCATGCAGCATGAAAGAAAGGTGAGACCAGCCAGGGCGGTTAGAAACACTGCAGCTACACTGTTTGGATTGGCTTGAGGTTCAGTGTGCTGGGCTTTTAAACAGCCCATGACAGTAGACACAAGGGCCAAGGATGTCTAGTTTAGGAAGGCAAGAATCTGGAGTTCGTGTTGACTCCATTATCTATCAGAAACAAAAGGGGAAAAAAGGTGTTTTTTTGTTTTGTTTTGTTTTGCTTTTTGTTTTGTTTTTTGCATGTTTCTGAACTCATTTTGTTTACATGGTTATCAGTTATTTTGGGGTTTGCCATCGAGACTAGAAAATAGGGTAGATTTCTGAAAATAATGTAACTCATGCTTTCAATTTTGGTGTACTTGTATTTTTGTGGAATGTTATAAACTTTTAAACTTTCCTTCAAGGAGTTGCATATTTTGATAACAACTACTTGTTTTCTCAAAATCTCTGGATTAGGTACAGGGTTAAACAGAGACTTCTGAGTGACTTACAATTTAAAACATTTTCTAAATGTCCTTGTTGGTATTTTGGAGACATGATTTTAAGAGACCCTGAAGTGATCGCTGATTGTGTATGTTGAGAGGGCAAAGCATTTAGTCTTTCGAAACTGAGCACAATGGAGCGATTGGGGTGGCCTAGAGTCCTAATTTATAGACACAGTGTAGATGCCATTTAAGTGTAAAACGTTATTAGAATATTTCTGTAGAAAAAATTAGATTACATACTAAGTGGCCGAGTTGATTTGAGTAGTTCCCGCTTATTATTGATTAGTATCTTCAGAAGTCTGATAGGAGGAAGGCAGAGATGCGGAAAGGGACAGCCCAGGGTGAGAGAAGGTGAAAGGCGGCTTTCTCTTTTCAGCTGTTTGACTGGAAGAAACTTTTGATTATGAATCTGAGAACTGCAACCTGACGAGGCAGTCTCGATAACTCTGCACTTCATTCAGACTGTGGTTTGTCTGTGTCCGTTTGTTGGTCTTACTGGAGGGTCCCTTACACTGTGTCCTTTTTCTTTCAAAACTTGCCTTGCCAGGACCTTAGACTGCCAGTAAAGGAACAGAGATGATAGAGGTTTATTAACACCCGATGCAACTTCTGCCTCCTCTTCCCTTATGGGTAGACATATTCCACAGTCAATTTCCGTCATCAATAAAGTGCACAAATTCTATAAACTGTACCAATTCTATAAATCACATAAATGTTATGAATTTCATTAGTTCTATAATGCCATTAAGTCTATAAGTATTTCTGTAATATAGCTGATGAGCTAATAGTGTTTTTCCTCTTTGATGAGAGTGTTCACTCCTAACTGGTGGAACTCTTCAGGTTAACTCTTTGATGAGAGTGTTCACTTCTAACTGGTGGAACTCTTCAGGTTTGACTCTGGGGATCTGTCCTTTCTGTCCACATCCTTCCTCTCTGGATCTGCCAAATATTTCGGGCTCATCTGTTATCTCTTCTCCATCCCTGGGGTCAGCATGTTTTTCCAGGGTTTATCTTGGGTGTAGCTCTTTACCAATGGAGATATTGAGACACTAAAATTTTACCCTATAAATTATTGAAAAGTAACTGTGACTTGGGGTGCTCTTTAAAAGAAAGACATACTAAATAAATCAAGTGTTTAGAGAAATAAGGGTCTGGATGAAAGACTGTATTTCTAGTCCTAGATCCCAGGAGCTAGTGGGAGCTGGAATGTTCTTCCATGCTGTGAATTGTTTAGAGGCCTGCATCCGGGTCTTCTCCCTAGATGACCTAGAAGTCTTTGAAATCATCTCAACACTTTATGAGCAATTCATGTTTTTCCTTCTTTTCCACTTGCCCTATCAACTAAGAATACCACCATCCGTACCAGCGAAGTATCATTTCTTCTCATTCCTCCATGTAAGTACAGGAATACCATAAACAAAGGCAAAGACAAAATGCAGCCTATTAAAGGTGCTCTTCACTAAGAGTACTGCAGGCTCCCGTCTGGGAGGTGGGAAGCCGGCTCGCTCATCCTCACCACACACAGCACACGGATGCACCCATCGCCTCCTTTTCCGGGAGCCTCATCCCTGACAACCAAGTGAGCATCATGGTGGGAACTAATGCAGATTCAACAAGATCACAACCTCAGTGCGAAAACTGTTCTTAATGAGGTACTGTGTATGAATTAATTAAATTACTTTCCCCTCATATGGCAGGCCCTGGTTAGCGTTTATCTGCTTCCCTAATTTATGAGTGGAAAATTACGGAACAGCCTCTGCCTTGCTTGTTTTCATCAAAGAGATGGGCTAATTTGTACAGAAACTTTATCAATCAGGGGCTCTTGTGGTTCCACCTCCCAGCGCTGACTAATGAATGGGAGCTGTGGGAGCCTTTGGTCCAGAGCTCCTTCTGTGGCCATGGTGGGGGAGGGCCCCTTGGCCGGAGATGGGTTGCTGTAACAGCCGTCTCCAGTTGTTTCTTCACTAGCAAATAGATAACCAGCGTTTTATGTTTCCTGTTTGTTGGCATGATGGAGACTTTCTGATTATCTTTTTCTTCCTTCCTTTTTTTAAAAAAATACAGGGTATGAATTGAAAGTGGAAAGGGTGTGAAATGCTGGTTTCTTTTTGTTGGGGAGAAAGCGAAGGCTGTGCGTTCAGTGTTCGAACGGTGGTCGCTAAGAACTCCCAACAATGGGTGAAGGAATAATAGTACAACCGGCTGAGAAACGGAGACTTTGAAAGGCAATATTCTTCAGTGTGGGAAAGTAATAAAGTGTCAAAATGAACTTCAGTAGAAAAGCCCTTGCAAGGAAGGGGGAGCGTGCCTTTTATACTGCTGTCAGGGCTCCGGATTTGTTCTCTTTTTTATTCTGACAAAACTCTTTTGGGGGTGTGTGTTTTTTTTCTTCCTCAATTCAAACAGTTGATACTAGTGTTAATTTAAACTCTCGTGTGTTTACATCCTTGAGTCTTTGAAGAGAACTCATCCCCAGTGTTTTTGTTATCTGGGAACTTTTAAGAACAAAGCTACTGTTTCCAAGACACACACACACACACACACACACACACACACACACACACGCACACATGGTCCTCAATTGGATTGAGAAGTAAATGAGTCCAGAATAACGCAAGATACCATTAAAGGTTTATATTTGCTTCCATGCAGCTACATAATTATTTTTTAGGAAAAATGTGTTCCTACTTAATTTATAAAACACTGGCCACGGAGTGATGCTTTGTACAGAGACGGTGACAGAGATTCTCCTAGGCAGCAAGTCCACAGCTGAACTGGATCTAGGATTTCAGGTTCCGACTACTCTCCTGTCATCGGCCACCAATCGGCTTGATTTCCTCCAGGAATTCCAGGCCAGCGGAAGGAATGCCAAAGACATATTTCCAAGGAGATGAGTCACCCGGGTGGCTTTTTTTTTTTTTTTTTTTTTTGGTTTTTCGAGACAGGGTTTCTCTGCAGCTTTTTTTTTTAGAGCCTGTCCTGGAGCTAGCTCTTGTAGACCAGGCTGGCCTCGAACTCACAGAGATCCGCCTGCCTCTGCCTCCCGAGTGCTGGGATTAAAGGCGTGCGCCACCACCGCCCGGCTCCGGGTGGCTTGATAGAAGAAAATCTGTGTTTACTTTGCAAAGGGTTTCTGAACAGATACGAGAGGGGCAGGTTTTGTCATTATTTTCAGCTTTATGCTGAACAGCATAGGGCTTTCTGTCCCAACACTGAACGACACTAAGTTCACAACATTTCCCTCCCTGTGTCTCCTGGGAAACTTTGAAAAACAAAGAGGCAGTCTTGCCCCTCCCCACCCCGTGTGTGTGTGTGTGTGTGTGTGTGTGTGTGTGTGTGTGTGTGTGTGATCCCACAGGAGAATTTGGAGATAGCATTAGCATCTTTCATCTGGTTTCCTTAAATCAGACTGCAGGCATTCCAGTGCTAGCCTGCCTTGGTGGGAGGAATTTTGGGGCTCTCCACTGTGTACAGGAGTCTTCCTCTTTCAGTCTTTTTGGAGGGCCCCCCAACATCCATCTTGACTGAGTTTCTTTCTTACTTTCAAAGTCCTGTACCACGGCCTGTTGGTTTTGTGGCGCTTTCTTTGCCCAGGAGATGCACGGCACGCATTTCTCACACCACAGCGTTCCTTTCTTACTGAGCTTTTATTTAGTATTTCTCCACATGGCAGTATTCAGGGTTCTAGAAGGACAGTGCTGAGGGAAGAAGAAGAAGGGCAGAGGCTGTGTGGGCATAACCCTCTGAGAATGAAGGACGAGAAATCAGCAAGCCAACAAAGACCTCTAGATACTACATTTATGGCCACAATATATTGCTTTGAACATAGAGATCTATGATGAACCATGTTCGGAGTGAGAAAAAGGATAACAAGAGTCACTAAGGATGAAGGAGGTTGATCGTGTCTCTCTGGAAGGTGCTACCAGGCTGGAAAAGGAACGGTCATGTGAAGATCTGGTCAGAGACGTATCTTCATGAGTTCCATGGCGAAGAGAAAAGTGTCTGGGCTCCAGCCAGCTCAGGAGTCATAGCTGAGAGCTGCCCTCAGAGCGCTGGGTGTGCCAGACTCAGAGAGGTGGGCGTGCCAGGTCACAGAGGGATTTGTGAGCCAAGCAAAGACAGTGTTGATTTCAATGTATTGGAACAGAATCAGGCAAAAGGTTATAAGAATTGGATTCTTTGAATGTCATTTGTGTCACAGCAATGCTCTGTGTAGTCCCGGTAAGGGAAAGAGCAGAAGCCCTTTCTGAGTAAAAGTTAATCAGTTTCACAATGGGGACGGGGAAGAAAGAGGGAGACTAAATATTTGCCAGGTTGTGAAATGAATGGAGCAATGGAGACTCTAAAATGGATTATTTTAGATATTTGGAATTTTTCTGTGACAGAAAGCTGGGATTATATGCTGCCTTTTTTTTTTTGTTTGTTTGTTTTTTGAGACAGGCTACTTGCTATGTGGCTGAGGATGATCCTCAAATCCTGACCTGTCTGCTTCTATCTCCCAACACTGAGATGATAGGTGTGTCTGGCCACACAAGGTTTTTGCAGTGCTGGGGCTTGAACTCTGGGATATGTGTGCATGCTAGGCATGCTGCGAACTGCACTACACACCAGCCATCATACCTTCTTCTTGAGGGTGGCCAGCTGCCACATGCTGCTCTTGATGGCCATGCTGTTTGAGAAGGGCCAGGTGCAGGTCTGAGCTAGCCCAGTGATGGAGAAAGACTGACTCCTTGTGAGTGCGGGAGCCAGGTGGAGCTGGGTTGGCTTCCGTCCCAGCTTCGTCATGCCCTTGCTTGGTCATGGCATTATTAGTCCATCTCTCTTAACCTTTGTTTCCAGCCAGGAAAAGTGGGATGTGAGTAGGAACCATATTATTGGTTGCCATGAGCGTTGACTGAAGTCATCCATGTCGAACAGTAAGAATGGTATCATATAAAACCCCCAGTGTCTCCTCAGTGCAGGTCAAAGGCATTCCTAGGTTCTTCTGAAGTTCTGTGACGTCAATCCTTGGCTCTCTTTCATCCCCTTTCTGGGATTTTAGTGTAGCACTGATAGTGAAGTGATATAGAGGAACCTAGTTTTTTTTTTTTTTTTTATTTTAAACAGCTCAAGTAAAACCTGCTCTTTTTTTAACTTAGGGAAGCTGAGAAATACATATTCAGTAAGTAATATTGAGGAGAGAGTGATAGTCATTTGGCAGACAATTACAATCCAAGTACATCTTATTAGTTTTCCTTCCTGATTGACTTCTGAGAGACTTGTGTACATGAAAATCCTTGCATACCGTCAGTTCTTACACAACAACTGGTGTCATTTATGTCCCTTCCTTGTCCTCCTGGAACTGTCTTTGTGTATTTGCAATGTTCAGCATGTCTGTGGTATCATCTGTACCAGCTTCCTCTAGTATGAAGGCCATGATGGCTCAGGGTCCCGATGTGCCCCACACTTCATGGCACTTGCCTGAAGCACTGTAGGGGGTGGTGAGCTCTTGTCCCTTGGGAAGAAGCCAGTAGGACGAGTATCATCACAAAGAACAAAGTGTAAAGTAATAAACCCAGCCTGGGGGCTCTAATTCTGGTGCAGTTAGAAGTTTGATCTCTGGTAGGCTCAGCTTGCCCAGTGTGTTCTCTGGAGGAAGCTCTTTGCCCCTATTTTCATGAAGATGCTGCGGTTTAGATGTGAGAACATGGTTAGAAATAAGTGATAGAATCCAGACTGGAGGCCTTTGAGGGTGTGACTTATTGCTCCTTTCCAACTCTTAAATAATTCTGAACATTTTAACCAGCCAAAGAGAAGACTCCCTCTGGCCTTTCTGTCTGTTTCTCTTGTTTCTTCATTACTGCTCCCAGTAGTGTTACATAAGTCACCTGGAAAGGGAACAGCTTGGCTGTCCTGAGCCCCACAGCCGAATATTTAGATGTTCACATGGTCGGAAACAACAGGAAAGCTGCGTAATTTGAGGCTAAACAGGAAGAATTTGGGAGGAATATGTGTTAACTTCATACTTAAAATTTAAATTTAAAGGTGATATTTCAAGTGAGTGGCTCCTTTGCTAATTACTGAGTCTTCCCAGTAGTTGGAGCCAAAAAGGACAGAAGCAAGTCACGTGTCCAGGGACTGGAAGCTCAGTTTGGTGTTTTTCAAAAGGGTTGAGTAGACTGTGAGGACACACTTGATATTTAAGCAGTAGCCGTTTTTGTCCATTCCCGCCCCCCTTCTGGAAGTTACTAGGGAATGAGCAGATATTGTCAGCGAAATTCTAATTCCACACACCCCGATTTTTACCTCCCATCAAGGAACCAGGAGGCTAAAGTCTTTCATTTCTCTTTTGAGATTAGACTATTCAACTTCATTTCCATATGAACAGCTTGAATCATTGTGACATAGTTAACTGAGTTCATGAGGTGCTGGGGACTCCTTACCCCCATTTCATTCTAACTGTAGTGTGAACATTTGCAGTAATATATGGCACTAAGAAATTACCCAGGATCAAACAGAAAATTTCCCCAAATCCAAAACTTGTCTTTGCTTTTGCTACAGAAGAACTCTTGGATGTTCCCACCTTGAGGTCCTGCTTCAGGTGTGCAATCTTTGCCCTGCCACACCCTTTTCTTCCTCCTGCTTCTCCTGATTCAACTTCTCGAAGTCATACTTCTCTGGTCCTGTTTGTCAGTCACTAGTTATACACAAGTGGGGCAGTTTTAGAGGGTGCACGTCATGAGACATTTTCCAAAACTTAAAACTTCAACCCTTGACTCGAAACCAGAATCTTCTTGTCAGCATTTAATGTCATTGTGATGAAAACCATCCTAAAATAAAACTACTTCACTCCAATGAGAAAGCAGCCAACATCTAGATTTGGTGTTGGTCAATGTTTTTTCTAGAACCTCTGGACTTCTCTAGAGGGGGATTGTGAGGACCATTTTATAGCTTATATTTTCTCAATGCCTTGAGTGTTTCTGTGGCTCCTTTGTAGTTCTTTGCGAAGGAAGAGGCAGCAGGAGCCAGCAGGCTCCCAGTCTGACCTTCAAGTCTGTGGAGACTTCTTGGGGCACAGCTTCCCTTGACTGTGCTGTTGCCAGTAGTCTGGGTCATGGCTTACCTTTGGACCATGCCCACAGAAAACATCTTTATAAGTCACAGAAAACGAGACATGTGGGCACTTCTTTAGACAGTGCCAGGTAATAGCAAGAGGGCCGCCAAATGGTGGTGGTTCACTGATAACAATGGACTTTAACTCAGAGTGGCTGAAGAGAGAGCTGAGACTGTGACTCAGTGCTGTCATGGAGCCAAAGAATAAAATAACTTAATTCTGTCATGTGGGAGACTGAGCCCACGGCCTGATATGCGCTAGCCAAGGGCTCTACCAGCAAGTTACACCCTTGGCCCTAAAATGACTTAAAACTGATAGAACACACAATGGCAAACCCCACACTAATGACACTGAAATTAAATATGTGCATGTATATATACATAGCACACACATGTGACACACACACACACACATATATATATATGTATATAGTAATAAATGTATTAAACTATATAAACAATTGATTTGGGCCAAATTCCCTTTAGAGTTTTTCTTTATAGCAGAATGGCTAGGACACAGTCCTTACCTGCTACCCTGTCTTGTGTTATAAAGTTGGTGACATACTAGAGCTGCATGGCCATAGATTTCTGTTACAGTGCATTAATGCTTGGGATGCTGCACCCTGAGGTATGTATGTAATTCCCTTCTTTCTTCTTCATATATTTTTTCAGACAGAAAGGAATTTGTGCTGCTGAGGCTGACCTTTCGTTTCTGATCTGTTTTTTCTTTCTACGAAGTGAATGTGTCCTCTGATAATTTCCTAATGTACATTCTGGCCGCACTCATCCCTTTACCCTCACTTACCCCCATTCCCATCAACTCCCCACTCCCCTCACTAAATCCCTGTCTTAGCTCCATTTCCTTCTGTGTCATGTGCTTGGCTTTGTGACTGCTGGCTTTAAACAGGGCTGCTCTACTGGGCATGAGTGTGAAGTGTCCACTCAGACAGGAGTAACTCACCAGTGAGTGACTCCCTCAGTTGCCCTAGACAGGATAATTCCATTCCCGGCTCCCTATCTATGACTGGATATTTGCTGGTTCAGTCTTGACAACTGCAGGTATTGTGATTTAATGAGTACCCTGGCCATAGGATGCCACAAGAAGACCTTTCCCAGTTCTCTTTCTCATTGTCTAGTTCCTATACTCTCTCTGCTCTTCTGTGATTGTCCACAAGCCTTGGGGTGATACGGACATCCTATTTGAGACGGAATAACCGACAGTTACTTTTTGTCAGTGCCTTGATCAGCCATGAGTCTCTGCATTAACCGAGGTTCTCTGGAAAGCCAAGTTTCTTTGATCCAGGCTGAGGAGAATGCTCTATGGATATCAGCGTAAGTAACTGGTAGGCAGAGTGTGACAATATGTTCATTTGGCAAAACAAAAGTGGTAGGTTTACTTTTGTATCTGTGGCCTTCAGAGTCATGGGCTTCTGACCAGATCCACATTATGAGGCATGAACTCTGGTGTATGGATCAGGTCTCAGATCCAATCAGAAACCAGTTGGTTACCCCTGGAAACTATTGTGTTTGCCCCTCGGGTAGTCATACCACTGTTGCTCCAGCCAGCATGGCTTGCCAAGCTGAATGCCGTCATCTTTGAAGAGTCATGTCCTTTTCCATTCTTCCAATTCACAACAGAGGAAGTTATCAATAAATACAAGGATTTCCACTTTTTAATGATGTTGATGGTGACTTTTTAAAGCAATCTTTTTTATTTCACAAAGCAGTCTTGAAGTAGTGTTTCTCATTGCCGTACAGCTAGCTTCTTCTCCTGAACTGACATCCTACAGAAGTGTCGTGTGCTAACTTCTCCGTGATTAACAAATCAGTTGCTAATTCATTCATCTCGGTTGACTTCCAGGCTGTGCTCTTGTCCTCAGGTTTTTCCCTTCACATCCGTAACTTTCTGCTCCAGAGTCTTATGTTTCATTTAATATCATATTTCTTGGGCTGTTCTGGACTGTGATAGTTTTTCAGACTTTCTTTGTTGGCTTTGACAATGTTGAAGACTTCTCACATTGGCTTTTAACCAGAGACTTGAAGTTTGCTCAGTAGAAGAGAATTATCAGAGATTTGCTGCCCCACCCACAGATAAACCCCCACAGTACAGAAAGAATATCCCTCCTTGGCCTCATCAAAATCTAAGCCTGTCTAGTAAGCCAGTTTCAAAGGACGATCAAGGGATCTGATGTTGAAAAAGGCCATAATGCATTATCAGGTATACTCATGGCAATTAAAATGCTTAATGAGCCCAAGTGTCCTTGCTCAGTATAATCTTTTTCAGTTCCACCCACTTACTGCAAGTTTTATGGCTGGTGCATACATGCACTGACAACAATTCTGGTTAGCTGCTCAAGACCCATGAAAGATCAAGTTGATTTAAATTCTATTATTCAAGGTGGGGGTGTCCCCTGAGGTTCCCCCTCAGCTAAGGAGTTATTGGCAGGTGATAGTGACTCAGATTTCTTTGGGGGATAGTGGCCACTGGTGGTTTTCTTGTGGCCTGGCAGATGATGGTCCTACGCCCATAAGCACATGGGCAATGTTAATTTGACTCAGTGGATTATAAAACAAAAAGGCATGAAGTTGGGAGGAAGATATGTTGGAGAAGTCCTAGGGAGCTGGTTGGAGGCATTTATGTATATATTTGGTGCATAACAATTGTCTATATTCTGTTTATGTTTAAAATAAATGCTAATTGGCCAGTAGCCAGGCAGGAAGTATAGGTGGGACAACCAGACAGGAAGTAGATGCAGGTCAATGAGAACAGGAAAATTCTGGGAAGGAGGAAGCCCATTCCTCCCCAGTCCTGCCCAGACACAGAAGGAGGAAGATGTAACCTACCCTGATGAAAAAGGTACCGAGCCATGTGGCTAACATAGATAAGAATAATGGGCTAATATAAGCTATAACAGTTAATAAGAAGCCTGAGCTAATGGGCCAATCAGTTTATCATTAATATAGACCTCCGTGTGATTTCTTTGGGGCTAAATGTCTGTGGGAACTGGTGGGAGGACAGAAATCCAGCAGGACAGAAAACTCCAACATGTATCGATTTTTTCATTGTTTCTTAGAGCCATTTAGTACACATAAAACTCTATATCTTAAGCCTAAGCAAGGAGACCTTGTATATAGTAGTGAATCTAAGTGATCTAGCAGCCCACTTTTTTCAGAAGAGGCCAATTTTCATCACAAGTGTCAAGAACAAAATGTCCTCACATCACTTGTAGGCAGGGAAGGAACTTGGTACCTTCAGCGCTTAGCCTCACTCACCCACAGGGAGCTGCCTGTAAGTGTTCATTATCATGAGTGCCTATTTCTTTTCATACTTGGCAAGACTGAGCCATTAACTTTACAAAGTAACTTTATCCAGGCTTATGAAGTGATTATGTCTCGTCATTTTGGGATCATTATTGGTCCTGTGTTTATGCCCTAGGATCCACCTTTCGCTTCTTCCAGTGACCTAATTTTGCTCTGCTTCTCAAGTCAGAGAAGTTTGGTATTTAAATTACTTTAGGTAAAGTATTTTTTCTTTGGGGAGAATTAGTTGTTTTCTGTGCTTCACAGAAAGGTGAGGCTTTTCAGTTCTGGGGTTGAGAACAGCTAGAACAGCCTGACTTTGAGGTCACTGTACAAATCTTGTGACACTTGGGCTTAGCTATGGAGCCCTTTTAACCCAGTCTGGACGAGATGGGTTCATAGGCAGGGAAGGCCAATGGCAGGTCCAGCAGCCTTCCTGTTTCCATCTGAGTGAGTGTAGGATGCTTAAGGATTTCATGAAGATGAAACCTTGGAGGGTCATTCTACCTGCTTGCGGCTGGATCTTTAGCCAAAGTTGTCTCTATGTTTATACTCCATTGACTCAAAGCAATTAAATGGAGTAAGGAGCGTGGGTTCTGAATATGTGAGGGCATTTGGAACATGTGTTGACTTGTTGGTTCAAGTTTACCTCAACAACAACAACAAAACCCAGATGTGTTAGGCATGTAAAACAGCAAATCTCTCTAGTAATGAAGGGAAAAGCAACTTTGTTTTTGCATCAGAAGAAAGAAAGATGTTCTAGTTGGTTTTATTTACTTATTTATTTAGTCAACTTGACGCAAACTAGAGTCATCTGGGAGGTGGGAACCTCAGTGGAGGAAATCCTCCCACCAAGGCAAGTCTGTGGGGGATTTCCTTGACTCATGATTGATGTGGGAGGTCTCAGCCCATTGTGGGTGGTGCCACCCTGAGACAGGGGGTCTGGATTGTAGAAGAAAGCAGGCTGAGTGATCCATGATGAGCAAGCCAGTAAGCCGTGTTCCTCTACTATCTTCAGTCCCTGTCTCCATGTTCTGGCTTTGAGTTCCCTCCTCTGACTTTTCCCAGTGAAGAAGTGTGACCTGAAGGGGAAATAAATCCTTTCCTCTCCCAAGTTGCTTTTGGTCATGGTGTTTAGCACAACAGAAAGGTGACTGAGTCTGTCATGTGCAGACTGGGGGGTGACATAAGGCTTGTTCGTGTGCTGTATTGTGGTGCCTTGGACCCTGCCTAAGATCTCTGTTTCTATACAGATAGAAACATCTCTCCTCATCCTTTCCACAGCTTCAGACCACCTTGCTTTCCTTCAGACTCCACTCCATGAGTATAAAGTGTTGTCTGAGGTTTCTGTCCTGCCCAGTTCCCGCAGTTGTTAAGTCCCAAAGAAATCACACAGAGGGCTATATTAGTTATAAACTGATTGGCCTAGTAGCTCAGACTTCTTGTTAACTCTTATAACTTATATTAGCCCATTATTCTTGTCTGAGTTAGCCACGTGGCTCAGTAACCTTTTTGGTGAGGCAGTAACATCTTGCTTCCTCTGTGGCTAGGTCACAAAGGCAGAATGTGCTTCCCTCTTCCCAGAATTCTCATTGCCTCACCTCTACTTCCTGCCTGGTCACCCTGCCTATACTTTCTGCCTGGCTACTGGCCAGTCCGCATTTATTTAAAATTTAAGTGACAGGGTACAGAGCATTGTTCCATAGCAATAAAGGTTACTCTTCTCATCACCACACCCAGGTTCAGACACATTCATGGAAGCATACCTCTGGATGTTTCCAGAACGGTTTCACTGCAGAGGAAAGACCCACATGAAATGCTTGTATCCCCCTTGGGTGGGGGATACAGACTGAAGAAAGAGGAGGAAGTGAGTTGAGCACCAGCATTCCTGACTGGGGAGCAATTCGACCAAGCACTCCACACTTCCACCAGCCTTCCCTCTCTCCCAGGATAGACTTGACTTCTCTGGACTGGGAGCCAAGAAAACCACCCTCTCATAAGTTGTTTCTTGTCAGGTTCTTGGTCATGAGAAAGTGTTCAAGATTCATGTAGACATGCTCTGTCAGGGTACAAACAGGGCCTTGAAGGGAAAGGGTTATATTGGGGTTTGGTTGATTGATTGACCTTTTATGATTGGCTTTAGGATGAAAAGAATAAAATCTGGCTTTTCTTACCTCTTAATACTTGGATTGTGGCCGCCCTTTTAGTATCTTGTTACTTCTGAAAGTTCTCTTTGAGAGAATAATATTATTTTTAGCTCTGTGTTTTAAAAACTTGGTCCTACTGTTTAAGTTAAAATAGACACAAAGCGCTTTGAATGTGCCCGGTTACTAGTGAGGTCTAGAAAATGAGCAGCAGACAGTCAAGAGGAAATGAGCGTGTCCCCAGGCCCATTGTGGGTACTTACACAGATCCTGGGCTTCTCCACAGATCTCCGAACTCGCCCACATAACACCGCCTCAAAAATAGGGAGTGAGTGGCAAACACAGCCTGAATTTCCATGAATGTATTCCTAGTGAAGCTATGAGCAGACCATGAAGCCAATTGTCTTTTACTTGTATTCTCCTCTGTAAGTACGGGGGTGTGGTGTGGTGGTGGCTGTTAGTGTTTTAGCCACATTTGAGCACATTGGCTTCATACCTGTTTCAAAAGATTCTCTGTGATAAAGCAATAGTCTAATTTATTTTACAGTAAGTGGAAGGGAAAAGGTGTTAAAAGTTCTATAGAACTGGTTCATCCCCTTCCTTTGAATTCATAGGGTCTATCTTATGAACAGTTTTGGGAAATTACAAGGCAAAATTTCAAGGATCACTTGTTGCCTTTACGAACTCCAGGCCAAGTTTCGATGAAAATCCAAGTCCCTGCTAGGTGGCTTGATAGCAAAGCAAGTAAAGAAGAAATTGCAGATGAAGACATTATGCCTCATATATGGTCATAGTATGCGCTCTGTGTTACCCTGGGGTCTCCCAGCACCACAAGGTAGCGTACTATGTATGAAATGCCCCGTGAGCTACAAAGAAGTTCAGTGGCATGATGTCTGCCTTGTGTCTGTGTGGGCAGAGCTTGGGGAGCATAAAGCCAGGTATCTTTGCATACCACATTAAAACTAGAGAAGATATGAGGTGAGTGAGCTTTTCCTTAGGCAGAAACCCCAATGTGCAGTTAGCAGAGACTGAAAGAGGACCCAACCCAGTTGACGTGGAAGAGAAAATGAAAGGCAAATCTTGACTCACTGTCATAGAGTCATTAGCTCTAAGATGTGTCCTGCGTCCTATCCTTGGAAGTATGACAAACAGATCAACTGGAAACAGTCAAATCCTACTTGGGAAGTAGGATTTGATCCAAGATGATAAACATATCAATCAACAATGATATATTTTTACTAAATAATCCAGTGGTAGGAATTCCTACACACTCCCAGCTAGTTGGAAATGGGAAGGCTTTCTGTCAAGTGAAATAGCCAGGATCTTTAATTACACATGGAATCTCCTTTCCTATATGTTCTTATTTTCTTCGATGCCCACTATTCGACAGTGAGGTCTCCAGCCATTACTGAGCAGCCTCCCATAGACCCACCCTGGCCCAGTATTGTGGTGAGAATCCTGGGGAGAGAGGCTCAAACAGATCTGCTTACTCAGATAGGGAACCCACACCAGACCAAAGTAACAATGGCACCAACGTCTAACCTTGAACCAGAGAGTTATTATTGAAATTATTAACATGGACATGTGTGATAACCAGCTGCCTTACTGAGAAACCCAGCCCCACATGGGTGAAGACACCAGAAGCCGCTTCCCTGACACTCTGTAAGGCCTGGAGACTGTTCTCTAGGCCAGAGAACCTTCTCTAGGCAGCCCGACTGGTGAGCCTCTGCTCCCTGGACAGTTTCTACAGGCTTGGCAGCAGGCTCGCATAAGTTTCAGGTCTCCTACACCTGTGATGTTGCTTTTCTCCTTCTCCCAAATCTCCCATCCCCCTTCCTTCAAAGAAAATGGCTCTACACACCCAGAGGAGTGGGAGCAGACCCCAGCCCAGCCCAAGAGACCATCCCACCTGCCCTTCTTTGGAAAGTGCCCTCTGATTTGACAGAGATAGCTATGGAGGCCTGTCCTTGAGTCTTACATGCAGCCTGATACTGGACTCAGAGCTGAATGTCTCCACTGTGGGCTCTAGGAAGAGAGGATTCTAACTTCCCTACCAGAGTCACGTGGGAGGAGTTGCTGAGAACTGATGAGGACCTGGGTATAGACATCACTGCTGTTCCCCTTAAGAGATGTGGACATCTGGGTGTCCATCCAAAGGTCATGGGAAGCCAGAGGGCTTTCACATTGTTCCTTTAAGTTAGGTCTCAGTGCAAACTGTTTTCAGCACTTGCCAGGAAGAAAGAATGACCTTTAAGACAAGTGGCGCATTAACCGGAGGAACAGGGTTTGCTCCCATCTCCTCCCTCCCTGGCTTTAAGTGTCTTCTAGAATATTTTTTTAAAATAAAGAACGCTTCAAGTTCCTGATGGTTGAAGTTAACTCGGGGGCTTGACTTTGGGAATTATATATATTATGATAATGCTACTGAATGTCAGTGACCTAATACCCCCTCCATGCTTTGGAACGTGTTGGGAGCAGTCTGGATCTGATTATTCACTGAGCATGGACTTTAAAGGGACCTAGGTGAGATTAGTGACTGGAGTTATAGGACAGCTTTAAAATATTAGCAGTTCCGACTCGTGGCAGAACAAGTGGTTAGATATCGAATAGTTTCCCGATTAAATCCAGAAGTTTATCATCATATGTAACTACAGATTTAAGGACAATATAGATCTTTTTGGTTGCGCATTGGTCCAATGCACCTGTATCTGGGGACTTGACAATTGGTTGTAGCCAATAAATAGCCGGGTGGTGGTGACGCACGCCTTTAATCCCAACACTCATGAGACAGAGGCAGGTGGATCTCTGTGAGTTTGAGGCCAGCCTGGTCTATAAGCTAGTTCCAGGAAGGCTCTGAAGCTACAGAAAAACCCTGTCTTGAAAAACAAAAACAAAAAAAAATAAAAAACAAAAAGAATAGAACATGTCCAATAGAATAAGGATTGAGGACTTTAAAAATATTTTTATTTTGTATATATAAGCATTTTGCCTGTGTGTTTGTCAGTGTACCACATGTGTGTCTGATCCCTGTGGAGGCCAGAAGGTGGTATTTGGTAGCCTGGAATTGGAAGTAAAGATGGTTGTGAGCTACCACCTGGGTGCTGGGCACTGAATACAGTTCCTCTGCAAGAGCAGCAAGTGGTCTTACCCCTGAGCCTCTCTCCAGCCAGGCTCAGTCTGGAAATGACTTCAGATGCCTGGTGCTGCTGGGCTGCACACCAATTTAATATTTTTTTAGATTTATACATTGTATGCCTATGTGAGTAGTGCTGTGGAGTCCAGAAGAGGGCGCCAGAGCTCCTGGATCTGGAATTATCCATGGTTGTGTGCACCATGTGGGTGCTTGGAATCCAACTGTACATCTATCTTCTGGAAGAGCAGCCAGTGCTCTGACCACCGAACCATCTCTCCAGCCCCAGTGAGGACTTAACAAAACAAACACAAACTTCTAAATAAAAACAGACAGCTTAAACCCCACTTGCCTAGATTGACATTGAATCATTCCATTGTCTGCATAGATTTTTTCTCTTTTCAAATTCTACATCTTTTGACAGTTTGGCAAGCTAAAAGCTAAATATTTTAGCTTCACTCCAGGGAAATGCAACTGATCCTGCTTCTTTCTACTGTGTTTGAATTGGGAGATAAAAGTGCCCTCATTCCTGGTATGAGAGAAGGCTGAGAGCCCAGCCCTTATCTCTCCTGTTTCCTGAGCAGGGAATGTACCGGCTCCTAATGTCATCCTGACTCTCAGACTCTGCTTGTGCTTCCTTGGCAGTAGGAGGGGATGCTGGCTACCAGAAGTCTGGTGGAGCATGCAGTTACTCATCCTCTGGCATCTGCTTCTCTAGTATGGCAGGCGAGAGGAGTCATGATGACAACTTGTTTGAATGGGATCCAGAATCAGGCATGTAACACCCTTCCCTTGGACATGTAGCTGCAGAAAATAAATGCCAGAGATGATTTTGGTCACTCTAGAATGGCCTTTCACAAAGTGGAGGATTAAGGAGGATTTTTAACTTGCATATTTTTTTTTTAATGAAGAAATGGGTGGTGGAGAATATTCAAAGAAAATTAGGCAAATGTTTCTCTATTTGCTATCTGGTGTCTTACGCTTCTTTCATGAATTTTCGCAGACTAGTCTACCTCGAGATGATCTCTCTCGTCTGTAGCCACCTTATAGCATTTCCTTACTGTTTTGTTAATAAAAATAAACGATTGATGACATTTAGAGAATGTCAATTAGGTTTCAAAGAAAAAAAATGTATAAAGAAACATTTTATACATAAAAATTTTATTAATTACTTAAGAATTTTATGCAGTGTATTTTGCTCATATTCAGCCCCACCTCCCCCTTTAGTCTCTCTCAGATCCCCCTCCACATACTTAGTCCCTCCAACTAGGTTTCCTTATTGTTTAAAAAAAAATAATAATCCGTTGACTCCAATTTGTACTTCTGGGTGTGGGGGCTATGCACTGAAATGTGGGCATGGGATGCTTCCCCTCAAGTTGCTGGTCAAAGGTGTTCCCCCAAAATGTAGGCTAGGCTATTGCTTTTGGTTGCCAACTAAAGGCTGACATGAGACCCTGTTGCTAAAGAGACCACGGAGGGAAAACTTGAGATGCTACTGACGGAGAAGTTTCCTCCTTACCAGCTTGTTCTCAGAGCACTAGAAAGAGACATCCAGGCTTCTGGTGAAAGGGAGCCACCACAGTCTTACCCCCTGTGAATGGCGTAACTACCGGCATCTCAAGCTATGCCCATGGGCTCAGTAGTGGCGTGAATGTGATGGGGAAGCCAACAGCTTTCCACTCCTGTTTGTAGGGGGACGCAGACAAGAATTTCCTTTTGCTTTCTTTCTACATGATTTGGAAATCTATAATATTTTAAAGGAGCAATTAATGGACTTTTCTTACTGGTAGGATGCTTGTTGCTAAGATGGTTAATCTTTAAAAATAAATTATTGATCTCGTGAAAAAAGTTTATTGAATATTTTTACCTTGGTGACATATCGCCAGCTGTGTTTGGTTTTTATTTTAACTGCCAACATAGACTAGTATATGTTCTATTACCTGTCTTCTTTTTTCCATTCTCATTCTTTTAAAAATGCTTTATATTACATCGTGTTTGTGTGTGCGGGAGGCATGTCATGGACGTCATGGTGCGTGTGTGGAGGTCAGAGGACAGCTGGCAGCAGTCAGTTCCTGCCTTCCACCATGTGGGTCCCGCGGATCCAACCCAATCATCTTACTTGAGTTCAAGCCGTTTTGCTCGCTGTGCCATTTTCCCAGCCATCGCCCTTTCATTTTTCTTATTCAAACACGCTTTAAGTTAGTTTTTCAATCAGCATACAAATAATGGGTTTCATTATGGCATTTGCATATATATCTGAGTCACTCCCTCCCCTGTGCCTCCTGCCTCACTCACTCTGCCTGCTTCCTTTCCTTTCTCAGTCACCACTTCTGCTTTCATGCTGTCGATCTTCGACTCACATGCCCCTGCCATTTGTTTAAACATTTCTCGACGAAGAGATGGATATATTTGATATAGTGTTTTTAGATATTAGCAAGAAATTGTCAATGATACTGAAAGCCATCCCACTAAAGCCAAAGAAAGCTGATGGCATGCAGTAAATTGACAACAGAAATGAAAACTTCCAGGATCTTGCCAGAGAGCTGTGTCTCTTGTGATGCATACCCCACCTTCTGGGTGAGCTCTGCATACCCCACCTTCTGGGTGAGCTCCCTGCTCGGAGATGGTACATTTGAAGAGCTGTGTCTCTTGTGGTATACACCCCACCTTCTGGGTGAACTCTCTGCTGGGGGATGAGTACATTTGAAGAACTTTCCAGGTTGAGATGGATCATCTCTGTGTGACTGACAGCCTCTGAGTTCAGATTCTTCTCATCAGGATGACTGACAGGTCACTCCTGTGAGGATCAACAGAAAGTCTCTCCCTAGAAAACAAGATAGCAAACTCGTGTTTATAAGGAAAAGGCCTCTGGTTTTAGTAGAGTCAGAGTGAGCTAATATTGTTGAATTATTAAGTTTGTTACGGTTGTCCCCAAATTTAATGTGAAACGTGGAATGGCCAGCCAAAAGGCCGCTATACCTATATGGACCAGTACTTTATTAAAATTACCTTGTTTTGAACTAATTTTATACTGCACCTTAAAGGAATTACGGAGACTAGCAAACGGATTGTGACGTGACTTGCGAAATATCCAGGTGCAGAGGAGCTCCAAGGGGCCTCTGGAAGCAAGAGACCTGTACGCTTCGGTAGACTAGAATTTCCTCTGTGAGGTCATGCTAGGGGACAGGTGTGGGCTCAGTCTAAGGCTGTGGTTCTCAACCTTCCTAATGCTACAACCCTTTAATATAGTTCCTCATGTTGTGGTGATCCCAACCATAAAATTACTTTTATGGCAACTTCATAACTGTAATTTTGCTGCTGTTATGGATTGTAATGTAAATATCGGTTATGTAGGGTATCTGATACGTGACCCCTGTGACAGGGTCATTCATCCCCCAAAGGGGTCATGACCCACAGGTTGAGAACCACGGGTAGACAGAAAGGCTTTTATTGTCACTGCTAAGCCTGGAGTGGGCTGTTGCTGGAAATAGTAGCTTTCCAAACACAGTCACTGGTGCTAAACTGACAACTTGAGTTGCTGGAGAAAGAGCTCACATCTGCTTCTGAGCCTGCACACGAGTGGAGCTCTTGAGTCTTGCATTATTTGTTGAAAGTTATATGAGCTGCCAGTTAGCCTATTAAAACACCGAATTTCAAAACATAATTATAGCAGGGCATGGCAGTGCATGCCTGTAATCCCAGGATGTGGGAGGTGGAGACAGAAGGATCAGGTGTTCAAGCCCAGCTTCAACTAAATGACAAGACGGAGAGCAGCCTGGACTATAGGGAACTCTTTGAAACAACAGCAGCAATGACAAGAAACCATAATTATAAAAACTTCAAGCCTCACTGGGAGGCGTCCAGTGTGTGTGTGCACGCACGTGGATGTGTAGTAAGTGCATTACTAAAGGTAGCAGAATGACAGATGCCAGAAAGGCCTGCTTGCTTTTGGTAGACAGCAAAAAAAAAAAAAAAAAAAAAAAAAAAAAAAAAAAGAGAGAGAGAGAGAGAGAGAGAGAGAGAGAAAGAAATACTTCAGGGTAGAGAGGATGGGTGGTGGCAAACATTTTTAACCCTGTTGTATGGAGGCCTCAATGTGAAAAAAAATGCAATATCCATTGTAACGAGTTATTAACTCTATAACCTTTCATAGGTGCATTTTAGATATATCGCCTCTGATTATCCCAGCAAATGAGAAAGGGGTTTGTAATGGCACATGCTACATAGATTAAAACACAAGTACAGAGAGGTCACCACACACAGAGTCAGTGGCAGAGCCAGCTGTGCCCCGTGGGCTTTCTGGCGTTGTCTGTCTGTGTCCCTCTGCTACAGCTGTTGGTCTTGCTAACAGTGTGTTTGGACGGTTTTGTGCTTTCAGCACCAATTCCGAGCTACATACACCCTAATCTGAGCTACTGGTGAAGTTATCTTTTTTAATAGCCTCCAAGATTGTAGTTTTGATTATGAGGGCTAGAAAAATCTTGGAATTGTTTCTCTATTTCCAAGCCAAGAACCGCCCAAATGTTATTTTAATTATCTGGCCTGTGTTCTCCTTATTGTTTGTTGGGATGTGGTATTCACATTTTTCTGTCTTCATTCTGTAGCACCGTGTTATTAGTGTTCTGTTGAATAACTTATGTGAGCTCCCTCTGCTCTTCGACGTGAACCCGTGTCAGCAGCTCCGAGCGGGCCACATCTCCATCCTCTGACTCTCTTGCTCTTGTCCTAGCTGCCAGACTCCGTGAACGCTCCCTAGAAACTCAGACTCTGTGTCTGCTTTAGGTCTCTTCCTTCTTGTACAAAAATATGTAATTCCTACACATTTTAAAAGTGGCGTCCTATAAATAGCCTGTATTATTAAATCTTATCATTTATATATTTCTAATGCTAAATTTAATGTGTATGAGGGTGTATGTGTGTTCATGTGTGTGTATGTGTATGTGTAGGTCCACACTCACACATGTGGAGGCCAGAGTGACCTCAGATGTCTTCCTTGGTCACTGTCCTCCTTATGGTTTGAGACAGGGCCTTTCCCTGACCTTGGAGCTCACTGAGCTAGCATGAGAAGCCAGCAGGAAAGTGGGCCTCAGGGATCCCCCTGTCTCTGCTCCCCAGCACCAGAGAGACAGGCTGGACTGCATGCCTGCGGTTTTTAAAACATGGTTTCTGGAGATCTGAACTGGCTCCCATGTTTGCATAGCAAGTGATGTCTACTGGAGATGCCCAGCCCCCAGCTTGAACTTTTAAAATGTAGCCTCACTTCCAGCTATGGACTGAGAATATAAATTAAGAAGGAAATAATCTGTTGGGAGAGGAACTGCATATTCATGGGGAAAGAGTTTCAGACACCTTTGTGACATGGAGATTCTGAAAGGGGAGGACTGTGTTCAGGGATCACTCTTGCAGAGAGCATATAGTTCAGCTTCCCAAAGCAAATTCATTTTACAATCAAGGCATTCAGATGAGGAAGACGTCCTAACACAGGGAGCCACCTACCCTTCCTCGTCTAGAGGTCCAGAGGAACCCAGCTGTGGTTTGTTCTTTCCAGAAGACAGAAGAACATGTGTACCCCTCCTAATTAGTATGATTTAAAGCACTGACGGCTAGGAAGAGGCAAGGTGACTTGAGACTATCCCCAACAAGGCATTTTTGGTTGCATAGCTATTATTTAATTCACGAAAATGATGCCATTGCCTTCAAGATGTCTATAGTCTTTTGAATCAAAAATAAGAGAGAGAGGGAGCAACTTAGTAAAACTGACAACTTTTCAGGAAGCCAAGCAGCAGCCATCACAGAAGAGCAATAGATTATTGAATTGAAAGGGTTGACTTATGCAGAAATATGAGAAGCACTGTGTGTGTATGTGTATATATATATATATGTATATATATACATACATACATATATATATATATATATATATATATATATGAATATATATATATCGGCTAAATGAGAACTTTGGTGTCAGACAGGATGAACAGCCAAATTTGCTTCTCTGTCAGACTTTTTGAGACCAAGGATGCTCCGTACAGGCAGAAGGATGTTTGCCAATACTACAAACCTTGCACATTTCTTGCATATTTTCACGTCAGTCACACAAGCACACCTAGGGCACAATGGACACAGCAAACGTAACTCACCTCTGCCTTTGTGATGTCCTGTGTAGACTCAGTTGGCTGTGTGGCCACTGTTCCTTGCTTGAAAAGAATTCAAGAGAAGCACACCTGAACTCCATGCTGTGCTTAGAGACAGAATTAATAAAGAGATTGATCATAAAATGAGTTTAATGTGAGCACTTTAAAATAGAAGATAGGGCTGGCAAGAAGGCACAGTGAGTGCCTGATGCCAGCATGATGACCTGAGTTTCACCCCAGCCCTACATGATGGAAGGAGAAAACTGACCTCCTCATGTATGATATATGGTACATGTACATGAACATGTATATGTGTGCCTCATGCCAATAGAGAATTTATCTTTAAAATTTTTATTAGATTTATATATAAAGAAATAAATATGAAAGATGCTTAGAAAGACTAATTTATTTATGAGTTTGTATATAGTTATATAGAGAGTTGAAGGTTCACCAAAGCCAAATTATTGTGAGCTGGTGGCTAAATATTCAGTAACATAAGTCAGCAAGAAGATCTTTGACTACGTAATGTCCAGTGCCCTAGTAAGCAAGTCACTGTGTTTAAAGAGCCTGTGTAGAAACATCCATGCTCCCTGAAGACAAAAGAACCTCTGGGTCCTTGAAAACTGGAGTACCCAGTACTCATATTGCTGCTTTCCCAGTTAAGGAGGTGAGCCTCACGATTACTATCTCACCAGGGTGGAAAACCTTCTGTGCATTTGAGTAACCAAATTACACTTCCAGATGATGGGGTTGCCCCAAGTGTGGCCAAGTTTCTGTGGTGAGTGACTCAGAAGAGCCAGCGAGGACTCTCACTGAAAGAGAAATTAGTTGTGGGGCTGAGTGAAGTCACCAGGTGTCCCCACTTTCCAGAAGATCTGTGTCCTGTGACTGCCTTTCATCATGAGTCAAAGCAGAAGCCACACACACTCCCCTCACCTCTATGATAGCCAAACACTAGAGAAGTGTAATGCTTCTTAGAGGAAAATTGCCCTAAAATGTCGCTCCTTTCTCAACAAACAGGGGCACGAGCATCGTTGTGACCAAACTGGAGTTAGTTTCAGTGTTGCTTGCATTTGAGTTGTTACATTGGAGGAATGATGGTGAGGAAATAAATTTTAATATGACTCTTTATACTTGTCTATGGATTAAATTTATATATTTATATATGCATGCATGCCTAGGCAAGAAACATATGAATATAATTTTGCATTAAGGAATGAGTATTTGTACATAAGTATCACTTATCAACATGACAACTTTCGTGACGTTTTATAAAACCTGAGTCTTGCATCCTAGGCTACTGTTCCAGAGCTTTTGCCTTGCCCATGCTGACTTTCAGCTTGCAATCCCACCTCAGCCTTGGAGCTGAGGGGCTAGGGTCTCCTTTGCTTTTGAATTAGATGCATCAGCATAGCCTCTTGTTCATGGTGTGCTCTGACCTAAAGCTACAAGTGAATATAGAGCATGCATCAGTAATCAACATGTGTGTGCTTTTCTCTACTTGGCATGGTTATTTGAGGACATTCTACATGAATTAAAATTTGTATCATACTCAAATAAATAAACATATATCCTAAAGAATGAACTTGTTCCAAGTGTTTCTTAAAAGACATAATCTATACAAATTCAAAGAAAAATTCAATCAGATAAATGAAAATATATTCCTGAGTCATACATTTTTTTTCTGAGTGAAAAAAAATGGAAATTTTGACTTTGTACATTTACTTGGTTCCTAAATGTATCACTCGTTGATACACATACTGAAATTAAACTTCAATAAAAATGTGTAGGCTCGCTCCTTCCTCAAGCTTCCCCACTGATTAGGGACTCTGTGCCTCTCCACTCAGTGTGTACTTGTCTGTGATATGTTGGTGTCACATGCCATTTCTGATACTGCCACATGTCAGCATTTCAAAGACAGCACGGACTATGAGTAAAATTCTTCTTACTAGATCCTCACTGTCAAATGAGAGAGGTCTTGATTTCTTCTGTCTTTCCTCTGAGGCATTACACCATCTTTCACTCAGTAACAGGAAAAACTGCCTTTTAAGAGTAATTTCTGTTTCTACCCTGATGTATTCCGCTTGTTTATGTTCTGCCGTTTCCCGTGTGTGCACACGTGCACTTAGCCATGCCTCACTGCTGCTTCCTGCCGTCCAAGCTGCTGTTGTCTGAAGGGGGCTGATGAGGATGGTGGTGGTGCTGTTGCCACTAGAGCTAAAGATAATTCTCTCATTCAAATGTTTTGCTTTTCTTTAAAAAAAAATCTTACTTCCTCTGTGGGTTCGGACGATCCTGTAAACAATTGTGATGACTCTCCAGATTGTATCAGGCAGGATGGACAAAGAGTATTTCCATAAGTAGCTGCCACAGAAGTTTTGAACTCAGGTGTGTGAAGGCTCCACACTGGCAGAGAAGCCAGATGGTAGTGCCTTTCTGGGAGGCAGAACAAGCATGGTGGTGAGAGAACGCTGTGACATCACAGTTCACCTTGCACACCTCCCCAGTGTGCACACCTCCCTAGTGCACACTCCTCTGGAAGGCCCTTGGAGGTGGGAACTTGGGTATGTGCATTCCTTGGGCCTTTCTAGCTAAGTTATTCTCATTTAAGTAAAAGAACCATGCAGTTTTCAGAATTAAGTGAATTACTTGGCAAGTTCATAGATTTCTGCCTGTGTATAGCAGACATCCAATATGTATATTAACATTACAATTATTTAACCAACCCCAGCATCTAGTACAGATTTTTTTTATGTTGGAGAATTGCTTAATAAGTAGATGTATGCACAGTGATTTACTGTCTGATTGCCCCTTTAATATTTCTGAATGTGGAGTTTTATAAAATGTTTTTACTTAATATAACTTTATTAAAATCAAAATATATGCAAGTATTATAACAAGGCCTTCACACTTAAAGACATTCTTTATATATGGTGTTGGTGAGCCTTTTTATAACAGTAACAAAACCTCTGACATACACAACTTTAAGTAAGAAAGGGGGATTCTGGCTCACGGTTTCAGGTTTCAGATGGTTCATTTCATGGTTGCTTGGCTCATGCTCTTGAAAGAACATGATGATACCATAGTGGAGTAGATATATAGTAAGGAAATTTTTTACTCTGTGGTTAACAGGAAGGAGAAATAGAGAGAAATTAAGAGAGACACAGAATACTGGGAACCAGGCATAACCTCCAAGTATTAGCCCCAGTAACCTACTTCCTCCAGGAAGGTCTTAATATTCAGTTTCTACTACGTCCCAAAATACTCTACAGGCCATAGACTGAGCATTCAAACTGCGGGCCTGTGAAGGATGTTTCACATCAAACTGTAATGCCAACTCTTAGTTCAAAAAGCTAATTTCTAAGCAGCGCTAAACGTTTAGGCTACATTAGGTGAAAGAATACAATCTAGACTAATCCCACCATTTCAGCTGCAACTTAGGAAGCCCTTGGGATATGTATCCCAGGCCTTCACTTTGGGTGTGATAACTGAGGTCCCCACACATCAGGTGAACTCATTTTAAGAATATTTAATTATGTTTGCTTGATTTCTGTGTGGAATTTTGTCAATTTTAATAACCTAGCAAATCAGTTTGATTTAGTTTAATAAAACATACAATTCTCAAGCAGTTATTACATTAATTTACAGGTTCCATTAAAGACATCTTAAATACATTTTGTTTTAGTGGGCTTCTAAAATAATTTATGTTCATAAACTAGAATCCAATACATTATATTTAAGTAGTTAATATATCAATTGCAGGTAAGCATAAATATAGATGTAAATGTGAATAATGAATATCTAGATGTATAGTCTAGATAATAATATCAGTTCTCGATTAATTGATAATTAATATCAGTAATAAGAATCTCGCAGTTCATGGTAGATCCCAGAGAATTTGAAGCCCAGAGAACTTCAGGGCTTTGTCAATTTCTTTGAAAATGGTTCATTTTAATTTAACCTGAGACTTTCATTTACATACAGTCATTAGGTTTTATGTTTTGTTTGAGACAATGTCTTGCTGTGTAGCCAAGTCTGACTTTGACCTTGTAAGCCTCTTGCCTTAGCTCTCAAGTGCTGGGATTACAAGCCTATGCCACCACCCTCAGTGACATTTCTAAAAATGGACAAACAGTGCTATTTCCAACACTCTGGTGTGAAATTATGACTATTTGGGATGATTAAATTCTAAACATAATATATAACAATATCTAAGATGTTTAAATCCTAATCCCAGAATCTACGCATGGGTACATAGCAAAATGTTGGGAACCAGGCATGGTGGTACTTGCATCAGGAAGCTGAGATGGGAGAATTTCTGAAGAGGCCAGCCAGAGATACATGATGAGTTCCAGGGTAGCCACAGCTCTATTTCAAAAACCAAACATAACAAAACATAGCAAAGAAAAACCCCCAAACCCAAGCCATAATCAGAGCATCCCACTAATAGCTGCAGATTGTTTTACTTGAAAATGTGGGTGAGCTTTTCTTCAGATGGGAAGTTTCCTTTGTGACTCATGAGCTCCCAGGCCAGTTCTCTGCCCTCTGAATCTTTCTTTGGAGCAGAGGTTGAGTTAGCAACCAGCAGCTCCTCAGCTGCCTCTGAGCATCAGGACCTGTTGAAGGAGTGCCACGCTGTCCCTGCCCTCAGAGAACACCTTGTCCCATGGGAGGGGGCAGACCCAGACACGCGATAGCTATCAACAAAATGCTTGCCCTGTAAACAAAATGATCCATGTTCAGTCACCCAAACCCGTGTGAAGATGTCAGGTCCAGTGACTAGATTTGTTAATCTCAATACTTGGGAGGAAGAGACAGTTGGATCCCCAGGGATCGCTGGCTAGCCACCTGACCTAATGGGGGTTCCAGACCAGTGAGAGACCCTGTCTCAAAACACAAAGTGGGAGATGCCTGGGGAAGAACAGCCATATAATATATTATTTCTAATGTCTCATGAAGCAATGCCGATGTAAAGTATGGTAACACTTTTAGAAACAAAGGGGAAAAAAGCCACACAGAAGGAAGCAAAGCATTTATTTCAGGCCTCTGTGTGTGTGTGTTGTATTGTGTTTTGTTTCTCTGAGTTTTAACAGCCATAACAAGGTTTTGTGAGATTCCTGTAAATGTTTCCACATCTGACTCAAGCAGGGCACTTAGCTCTGGTGCACCATGACACAAGGCTTGCAAAAGGGTGGTGTCTCTCAGACAGACACAGGCAGAGCCTTGCTCAGAAAATCAGGTGCCATGGTACTAATTCCAGTCTTCTGGGAAATGACTGCAAGATTTTCCTAACCAGATGACAGCTCATACTGGTAATCTGCTTTTTAAAAAATTTCTGTTGTATTTGCCTTGCAATTTATTTATTTTTTGTTGATTTTATTCAGCTATACATTTTTCTCTGCTCCCCTCCTTTCTTCTTCCCTCCTCTTCAACCCTCTCCCATGGTTCCCATGCTCCCAATTTACTCAGGATATCTTGTCTTTTTCTACTTTCTATGTCGATTAGAATCCATCTATGTCTTTCTTAGGAGCCTCATTTTTGTCGAGGTTCTCTGGGATTGTGATTTGTAGGCTGGTTTTCTTTGCTTTATGTCTAAAAGACTGTTATGAATGAGTACATATGATAACTGTTTTTCTGGGTTTTGGTTACCTCACTCAAAATGATGTTTTCTAGATCCATCCATTTGCCTGAAATTTTCAAGATCTCATTATTTTTTTCTGCTGTGTAGTACTCCATTGTGTAAATGTACCACATTTTCTTTATCCATTCTTTGGTCAATCAAGGATCATTTAGGTTGTTCCCAGGTTCTGGCTATGAAAAACGATGCTGCTATGACCATGTCCTTGTGGTAAGATTGAGCATACTTTGGATATATACCCAAAAGTGGTATTTCTGGGTCTTGAGGAACGTTATTTCCTAATTTTCTGAGAAATCACCATACTGATATCCAAAGTGGCTGTACCAGCTTGCATTCCCACCAGCAATGCAGGAGTGTTCCCTTTATCCCACATCCTCTCCAGCATAAGTTGTCATCAGTGTTTTGATCTTGGCCATTCTTACAGGTGTAAGATGGAATCTCAGAGTTGTTGTGATTTGCATTTCTCTGATGACTAAGGATGCTGAGCATTTCCTTAAGTATCTTTCAGCTATTTTAGATTCCTCTATTGAGAGTTCTCTGTTTAGGTCTGTACTCCATCTCTTTTATTAAATTATTTGTTCTTTTGATTACCAATTTCTTGAGTTCTTTGTATATTTTAGAGATTAGACCTCTGTCTGATGTGAGGTTGGTGAAGATCTTTTCTCATTCTGTAGGCTGCCGTTTGGCTTGTTGATCATGTCCTTTGCTTTACAGAAACTTTTCAGTTTCAGGAGGTCCATTTATTAATGGTTTCGCTCAGTGTCTGTGCTACTGGGGTTATATTTAAGAAATGTTCTCCTGTACTGATGTGGCATTTCCCTCTGTATGCTGTAATTACCATTAATGAATAAAGAAACTGCTTTGGACCTATAGCAGGGCAGAACTTAACTAGGCGGGGAAAACTAAACTGAATTGCTGGGAGAAAGAAAGGCTGAGTCAAGGAGAAGCCATGGAGCTGTTGCTGGAGACAGATGTGTGTTGAAACTTTGCTGGTAGGTCACGACCTCATGGTGATTAATGGAGATGGGTTAAATTAATATGTAAGAGTTAGCCAATAAGAAACTAGAGCTAATGGGCCAAGCAGTGATTTAATTAATACAGTTTCTGTCTGATTATTTTGGGGCTAAGCGACTGGGAACAAACAAGCAACCTCCTTGCTACACTGTACCAATGCGTTCAAGTGTACTTCCCAACTTTCTCATCTATGAGGTTTAGTGTGGCTGGTTTTATGTTGAGGTCTTTGATCCATTTGGACTTGAGTTTTGTGCATGGTGATAGATAAGGATCTATTTTCATTCTTCTACATGTTAATATCTAGTTATGCCAGCATAATTTGTTAAATATGCTTTCTTTTTTCCATTTTATAGTTTTTGCTTCTTTGTCAAAAATCAGGTGTTTGTAAGTGTGTAGATTAATATCTGGGTCTTTGATTCTGTTCCATTGGTCCTCCTGTCTGTTCTTATGCCAATACCAGGCTGATTTCAGTACTGTAGCTCTGTAGTAGAGTTTGAAGTCAGGGAATGTGATGCCTCCAGAAGTTCCTTTATTGTACAGGATTGTTTTGGCTATTCTGGGGTTTTTGCTTTTCTATATGAAGCTGAGTATCTTTCTTTCAAGGTCTGTGAAGAATTTTTCTGGGCATGCATTGAATCTGTAGATTGTTTTTGTAAGATTGCCATTTTTACTATGTTAATTCTACCTACCCAAGAGCATGGGAGATCTATAATAACCACAAATGGTCATCTCATTAGATGCTAAAAAAATCTTTTGGCAAAATACAACATCCCTTTATGATAAAGGTCTTGGAGAGAGCAGGGATGCAAGGAACATACCTAAACATAATTAAGGCAACATACAGCAAGCCGATATCCAATATCAAACTAAATGGAGAGAAACTCACAGCGATCCCACTGAAATCAAGAACAAGACAAGGTTGTGCACTTTCTCCATATCTATTCAATATAGTTCTTGAGGTCCTAGCTAGAGCAATCAGACAACAAATAGAGATCAAGGGGACGCAAATCATAAAAGAAGAAGTCAGACTCTCACTATTTGCTGATGATATGATAGTTTACATAAACAACCCCAAAAATTCTACCAAGGAAATTCTACAACTAATAAACACTTTCAGCAATGTAGCAGGATACAAGATTAACCCCCCAAAATCAGTAGCCTTCCTTTATACAAATGATAAATGGGCTGAGAAAGAAATCAGAGAAACATCACCCTTCAGAATAGCCACAAACAGCATAAAATATCTCAGAGTAACTCTAACCAAACAGGTGGAAGTCCTGTGTGATAAGAACTTTCAATCTTGAAGAAAGAAATTGAAGAAGATACCAGATAAGCAGAAGTATATTTGTAACCTTAAAGCTCAGGATGTTGAAGCAGGGGGACTGTTTTGAGTTTGAGGCTGGACTTGACTATATAGCGAACTTTGCGTAGGTCGTTGTGGGTTGCAGAGTGAGATCTTGTCTTACATCAAAACTCTAAACCCACCAGCAGCGAAGAAATGTTTCTCTCTTGTTCCTAATTGAAGTTTAGAGTTAGTCTGTCACCTGTCCTTTAATGAAGTCCACTCTTTTTGTGCTGTGTGGACTTCTGTTTTCCTGCTTGGGGAACTCACTGTTCTGGAACACTGATGACACACAAGATGGTCAGTGCCAAGAAAGCAGGGATAGGTGACAGGTGTGCTCACGCTTTGATGCAGCGTCCTTCATGCTTTCTCCCCCCACACTTATCAGACCTGCCTAGCTGGGCCGGGCATCACCCATAGTCGCTGACTATTCACACCTTCCTAGCTGGACCAGGTGGCAGCCATAGTCGCTGACTATTCACACCTGTCTAGCTGTACCAGGCATCATCCATAATCACGGACTATTCACACCTATCTAGCTGGACCAGATGGCAGCCATAGTCACTGGCTATTCACACCTGCCTAGCTGGGCCAGGCATCATCCATAGTCACTGACTAGTCACACCTGCCTAGCTGGACCAGGTGGCAGCCATAGGTGCTGACTATTCACACCTGCCTAGCTGGACCAGGTGGCAGCCATAGTCGCTGACTATTCACACCTGCCTAGCTGTACCAGGTGGCAGCCATAATCATGGACTATTCACACCTGTCTAGCTGGACCAGGTGGCAGCCATAGTCACTGGCTATTCACACCTGCCTAGCTGGGCCGGGCATCATCCATAGTCACTGACTAGTCACACCTGCCTAGCTGGACCAGGTGGCAGCCATAGTTGCTGACTATTCACACCTGTCTAGCTGGGCCAGGCATTATCCATAGTCACTGAATTTTCCAGGAACTCATGCTGGGATACGGGAAGGGGAATTAAGGAGTTTTGTCATGAGAAGCTCGCTCCCTGGGCAGGAGAGCTTGGATTAAGTTCTGTCCCTACATATGTTCAGCATACTAAATTTTGATAAACTCACAGGAGTACTAGAAAAACAATAGTTGGATAATTTATTGGATTTTTCTACTTATTTCTTTTATTTTTATGTTAAAAATTGGCCTTGTGTATCCCAAGCTGGCTTCAAACTTGCTCTGTAGCCAAAGATGACTCTGAGCTTGTGATTCTTCTTCTGCCTCCTCCCTCTCCCAGGTGTTGGGAGCACAGGTGTGTGCCACTGTGCCCAGATTAGGCAGCACTAGTGATCTAATCCTTATGCGTGCGAGGCACGTGCTCTATCAGCTGAAAGCCACATCCCCAGTCTCCCAATTTCCTCTTTCTACCAAGTCATAGAATTTTAAAGGCAGGTAAAGGAAAGCTCATTACACTCTAAATTAGTCTGTGCAGAATTACCATTAGTCATGTTTAACATAAGTTATGAGCTATGTTTGCAGTTACGAGCTAGTAGTCTCGCATTGTCCTCTGATGCTAGCATTCTAACCCAGGGCCTCATGCCTGCTGAGCAAGTGCCTTACTGCTCAGCTACTCACCCAGCCCTCCTCAGTCTTCCTACAGACTGGTACCAGAATTTAATGTGACTTTTTATTGGGTGAGTTACACTAACGGAGCCATCCAGACATGATTTAAAGGCACCATGATAGATAACAGATTCTCTCGGGGTGTAAGCCATGTTACTTTATATCAAGCAAGTTGTTCTAGAAGACTTCCAGTCTGCTAGACCTCAGCAAATCAAGGCCTTTTAAAGCAAAACCAAACCATACCTATATACAGTATGGCAGAGTGTTGAGAAAGTCCCATTGTTGGGTTTGACATTTAAATATGGTATTCCCAACCAATGCACACATCTTCCATCTTGTTGATGTCCTCTAGGCATTCAGTTTATAGAAACAGATATTCACACCATCCTTACGCAGATAATCTATATCCGTGCGAGATTGTTTTCCTTTCAAAGTTTACTATGCAGTAAACCTGGGTGTGGTGGCTCATAGCTATAATCCCCGCACTCAGGAGGTTGAGGAAGAGAGATTACCATGTCAGCCTGGGCTACATACTTAATGCAAACTTGGCTCAAGCTATCCCACAAGACCTCCTCTCATGAAAACCAAATGAAAAGAGATAGTGTATTATGCTGTAAAATTACCAGTCTTATTATGAATACACTTAATGGCATATGTGGATCATGGATGCAGATAATAGTGTATGCCAATAGTAGAGGCATGCTTTTACAATGACTTGCCAGAGAACTATGGGAAGCCCCTCTCCACATACAGTGTAATTGGTAACAAAGGAGCTAGTGGTTAAAGAAATGTGAATATTTCTGAGAAGTCAATGATGTATGATTTTTAAACTTCCAGCTTTTGAGAGGCTGAGGCAGGAGGATTACTACAAACTTGGGCTACATAGTGAGTCCCAGGCTAGACAGGGTTGCATAGCGAGATTCTTCTGACTTAATTAAACAATAGAAAGTAAGTAGCACTAGACAATGATCTTAAGTTGTCGTCTCTATGGTTGGTGTTCTGCTTTGCAGCTCGAGTGGCATGCCATTCAAGTAGCTGGCCAATGCAGTTGCTGGGTTATGTCAGAGATAGCATTACACCTGTATGGTGCCACAGACGTATATTCCTTAGTTTAATGAACGCAGCGAGTCTGTTGACCTTCTGTGATAGCTCTAGAAACCAGTGGCTTCTCTGGGTGTCCAGGAATTGCTTTGACGGATGGTGGAGATGGGACTCTGGGTCACATCAACTTGGCTATTGGTTCAATGCAAAGAGATTCTACAGACTCAAAGGCAAAGCCCTTTGTTTAACAACCCTTTGGAAGCCTCAGAGAGGGACAACATCTGGATCCCGATCTACCTTTGACCTTTCAGTAGCACTACTTCCTCTTTAGGCAAGGAATGCTGGGTACAGGCAACCAATTACCTATAATGAGTGGTTCCGTCCTAATTAGCTTGGTCAGCCCACTGCAGACAAAGGTGTGGCCTGGCCTCTCCATGAAGAAAGGTGTGAGAGGCTGGGTCGCTGGGGTCACTCACCTCAGGGTCCCTTTCACCTTCCTGAGCCTGTAATTCCTTTTACCCCACTGGGCTGTCAATCCAAACAGCAGCCCAGACTTCCTCGGGCCCCTTTCACACACACTTTGCTTCTCTGAGTGGCGTTTGTCTGATCTTTTCTTCGTGTGTTTTAACTTTTAAGATAGTCTCTTTCTTATGTAAAAAAGGCAATTAGACTCGTATCTGTTTATTTTAAACAAAATGGCTGTTAATTAGTGTGATGAAAACCCTACCATTGTAGACTTTGGGCTCCACTTTGTACTGCTCTAAATTGAGCATGGTCTGGTGCCAGTTGACATGATAACAACGCCAAGTCTGGCTTTTTAAGAATTAATGAACAAACACATCCACGAGGCTTTGTTTTGTCTCGTTCAGATCTATAGGCGAGGAATGCATCACAGTTCTCGGTTGTTGGGTATTTTTTTAAAGCTGACTAATGCTTTCGCTTATTAAAAGTGCATAAACTTATTGAAGAACTTTTTGATAATATAACTGGCATGGGAAAACTGCACTATTTTCATTTAATTAGCTCAGTTTTGACTTTCTGAGTTGGAGCTCAAGGTATAATTACTTTGCCTTCAGAGACACACCCCAGCCTTTTACTCCTCATGATTTACCAACTCACCAGACTTCTAGACACATCCAGAACCATCAGCCTCTCTTCCTTCTGCTCCATTTAACATGTAGAACCGATGAACTGAACCCAAGAACTGATTTATTGCACAGAGACTGTAAAGAGTGCAGAACACCTTTAACATCTGCAACACTTTAGTGATGCTCTGAGTACAGATGTGGAACTAATATAATATTTGAGAAACTTAGCTTATGTACATGCATGCTAGTGCTAAGGTCGAAAGCCCTGATAATATATATTAGTATAACTTTTCAAGCACTCGGATGAAAATATATTTCTAATTAGACAGCGAAACCCAGAACCGAATGGAAATGTGACACGGTTGCCCGGACACCTTCACTTTTTTACATCTTGTTAATTGAAGTTAGAAATTCATATCTCTTTAACGAGCAAAGAAGAAGTCAGGCATCGGAAGGCCAGTGACCCAGCTCTCCGGATGAGCGTGGACTCTGAATTAATGCCGGGGCAGGAACAGGTATCTCTGCTCTTGCTCAGGTATCTGGGAACATCCTGGATTCAAAACCACAATCTTCCTCTGGAAACCCAGAGTGAAACTTGATTTTTGGTGGACTGCTGCTTTGAAAGGAGGAAAGACTTGGGAGTGGTAATGGATCAAAATGTTTCACTCAAGGGGAGGTTACAACCCAGTAATTGTATCTGCCAGTTACCAGCTTCTTGTCGTTCTGCGGGCAGCACCTCGAGCCTGCTGATCATCATGTTCAAACTTCACCAGCCCTGCAAGCCAGGCTTACCTGTGTGCGCTGTCAGTTGATAAATCAGGCTTGAAAAGGCTAAGTGGCTTGCTGAGCTCCCTCACCTGGGAAGTGACAGATTTGAGTCTTGAACTCTGATTGTTATGGTTGCAGTGCTTGCCATAAAACTGTTCCTGATACTTGTCGTAAGATATCAGGTTTTTGGTTTTTTTTTTTTTTTAAAAAAAATCACATTTTGATATTATGTAAGGAAACTTCTTCATCTGTGATCTTCCTAAATCAGGAGGAACTTCTGTCTCCACCCTCCCCATAGCTACCTCTAAACACTCCCATGAATGGAAAGCCATTCTTAATGGATTTCAGCATTCCTTGGTTCCCTATTGCTCATCTTGGATGCTTCCTGCCTTCATCTCTCCTCTCTGCTGCACTTTTTCTTGATACTTCGCCTGCATTCCTCCTGATCGCACTCCACACTCTATCTTTAGCAGCTGCTCCTTGTTTACAATCCTCCTTGCAAGGCAGAGGCTCGTGTGGCGGTGATGATCAGAGATGAAATAATGTAGATGCGGGTAGTTGGGCGATCAAATTCAAAGTACATTCTAGACCTCGAATTAGTAGGAAAGCAATAAATGGGATGATGTTGGCTCTCTGCATGGTCTGCATTTTGGTTTCCAATGAAAGGTATCTGTACCCGATGGTTTAAGAATATTCCCATGCAGTTACTTTATTTGGCTTTCAATTTTAAAGCATATTAGCTTAATGAATAGTTCAAAGTTTGATTATATTTGATCTACTGTGACATTAATCTTTTTATTATTTTCCCACTAAACCCACAGCTCATGCAGTAAACCTTTGATCATATTTGCTTACTGTTTCCTGCCCTCAAGTCCTTGATTTCCATTTCCTTTTCAGTAGTAATGAGACAAATTATCCAACAAGCTCCTTTGAGGAAACTCCAATTGTAATCAGTTAGCTTGCTGGAGAAAACGATAGTTGGTATGCAGCGCTTGTCCTCCCTTGCGGATACCCAGCGCTTGTAATTGAGGGCTTCGCACGGGGCATGGAGCACCCACCCAGCAAACTTCACAAAGTGAAACCAGATTCCCTCACCCCACACAGACCAGATGTCAGTTCCTGAGGCGCGTGTGTCTGCTGGACTTCGTCGTGTTGTTTTAACATTTTCCTAAAAAGGTGACGTGGGCACCGGGGAAAAAGCCTCCTTTGTTTGGGTACAGACTCAACAGTCCCGAGCTTTGAGTGCCATCATGAGTTCGCAGTGAGTCCACCACCGGGGAGAGAAAGACAATCCCATCAATAAAGAGCCACAAGAAAGGAGAGCCTTAGGATGCCAGTCAGGAGCCAGCTCAGAAATAGAGGACCCCTTTAGGGATGGAATCCGGTAGAAATAAGCCAGGCACTAGGATACTTGGTGCAGAATCTCTTCATGTTTGGAAACATCAAGATCCTGGAAGATCGGGTAAATGAAAGTGGCGGGAAGCATGGATGTTTTTAAATAAAACATCTACAACTATGGAAAGACTACATGTGACGAACACTTCCAGCACCGAGAGACAGATGCATGCAAACATTAAAAAATGGGACAGCAAAATGTACCAGGGGGAACACACACTGAGAACTATCTTAGGTCTGTTTGGTTGGCTGGACCAGGAGAGCACACACTGAGAACTAACTCAGGGTGTGCTTGATTAAGCTCTTTTCACCCAAGAGCAACTGGGCAAGACCTGGACTCTTAGACTATCCGGGCCACTCTTGCTCATTTGCATACCCAGGGCCAAGCCTAGGCAATGAACATTTCTGTTGATGGATGACAGCCATCCCTGGAGCATTATCTATGGACAAGATCACTGCATCTACAAGAGCTGTTACTAACTGGGCTCTGAACACTAAGGTTTAGGCACATTATATGTGGTCTATATGCTGCTCATGTGAAGAAGGCTCCTCCGCACCTCAGGTCCAGGCCTGTCTCTCTGACAGTGGCAGAGACCCAGAAGGATCAAACAATGTTTCCAGTTGCACACAGAGAAAAGTTCTCATCTAGGCTATGACATTTAACAAGGCCATAGAGAGCCCAGGCTTGACAGCCCTACTGCCTCACGGTATCCCTGCCTGGCAAGCTCAGGACGGCTTGTTCCCTGCACACACTCCGCCCCGAGCCTCAGCTCTTTCTACAGCATCTTCTTCCTCACGTCCCCTGTGTTGGACTCTATACTCTGTTGGTGAGACTTCTCCAATGTGCAAACTGAGCTGTTAACTCATTCCAGAAAAACCATCAGGGTTCTCGATAGCATTAAGGGTCAAGTCCAAATTCCCCAACATGATATCAAAGACCATGTGACCTAGGCTCACTTTTCCTTTTCCCCAAACCCACCCCTCTTCTGTAGACAGTGTGTTATCTGTGGTCCCCAGTATACACTGCTCTTCTTCTTGGCCGTCGCTCCTGTTTTCTCTGCTCACAATTTCCTTCCTCTTTTCTTGGTCCAGCTACTCAAGCCTGTTCCATCCACTGAGCATCAGTGGTCTGTCTTGTAGAGAATCTCCTCTGATTCTGAACAGTGAATCTAGCTCATGCCCGTGTCCTGGTTGCATGTCCATCATGACGTATGTGTTAGCTTCCAGTCACTGGTTTCTGTGTGTTTTCAATTAGGTCACCATCTACTTAGTATATGGATAACATTGTCAAATTTCTCTTGGACTTCCCAGAATCTAATACATGGTCTTGGCAGCTTATTGCATGAATGGGTCAAAAAGAATTGATATGAGTGGAGATTCTCTGGTCTTTGGAGTTTCCAGTTTGATGTCAGACCTTCAAGGGGATGTGTGTGTGGTTGTTGCTAAAGGGAAGAGTTGGTACCAGTGCCATGCCATCATTAGGATGTGGGCACCTAGGGGCATTGGGTTTACATGAACCCTGAGGAGCTACAGCTTTCTGGGTGGTTCTCATAGTCAGATCCTGTTTGGCACTAGACCCAATTACTTGGCCACACTTTCAAAATGGTGTACATTTTGAGGGGGATAGAGAAGATTTGTGGGAAAAGACTTGGAAATCCTGTGGTAGAGTCTTGAGCCAGCTAGGGAGGTGGCTTCAGAAGGATACTTTTTTCCCCCACTTCATCTTTAAACAATTGATTTAATAGCCTTAGGGGCCCACCCGTTGAGTGCTTCTTTTTTAAAGATCCTGAGTAATTCACTTTCTAGTCAGGGAGGGGGCTGTCCCTTGGAGGCAATGGGTGAACTGTCCGAATTTTGGCACAGAAGGAAGATCTTAGTACAGAATGTGTGGTTGTGGAAACTTCCACAACATGTTGAACCATAGAGACTTCAGTTCTCTCCACCCAACAGACTCCACTGAGCTATCAGACCAGCGTGTGTCCTGCAGAATTGTGTCTCCACAAGTGTGTCTTCAGAGGCCTGAGATAACATGATCATAAATGAATTTCCAAGCCTGAAGGGCGGTGCTAAAATGTTTTGTTTATTTGGAAAAGTTTAACCACAGCCATGTCAGGTCTCCTAATTATCGGTTGTATTTCTGCCCTTTTTCTCTTTCTGCTCTTTCCACCTCCCCCTCCTAAATTATGGAAACAAGAAGCTCCAAGGGGCAGACAAAACAAAACCCACACACATTTGCCTGGAGTGCTGTGTAACGAGACTCCTGGTGTTAGACTGAGCGGCACCCTAAGATAGCAGTGGCCTTGGAAGAAGTAGGTATGAATTCAAGAAGACGGTCCAGGCAGGTGCCTTGGCTCATGCATCTGCCTTCCATAGTTCGATGCACTGGGCATGTCCTTGAATGCCTTCTGACACTTCCGGCAAAGTTATTTGGAATGTCAAGAATGTTTGGCAGTCAAGAAATCATTTCCAATGAGTATAGAAGTTTGTAATCATTTTTTAAAAATTGTTGAAAGGTTTCTGGGTGCCTTTTATTCAATGCATCTGTATCCTAATTCATTTGGTTCCTGTCTGCTGTCATTCCGTTTTTGGTTGAATGGCTTCCCTCGGCTTCCCCGTGCTTCTCGGACTGCTGTACTGAGAGAGGCTTGCAGTCAGCCTGGTCTAGAGTCTCCTGGTCACTGTCACTGTGCCTGTGGCTCAGACCTGTCACTGCTCCCTCTCCCTACTGCCCTCTGCTTTGCTCATTTGACTCAGCACTGGACGGTTAAGGAACAGTCGTTCTTTTCTCTTCCCCATTTGTTTTCATAGTTCAAAATGGACTCAGTGAAAGGTTGGTGGATGAATACACATCCCAAGTGGAATATGAGACGGGTGTGGTAGCTCACGTTTGGCACCCAGCACTTAGGAGGCTTAGGCAGGATGATGGCCTAGGCTGCAGAGTGGCACTGGTCTCAAAAGTATCCAGAAAAGACAATAAACACTCAACAAGAACAACTTCAAAATTGCAACAGACTGCGGTTTGCTTCATAGCCGCCGAAGCAAGGATGAAATGATGTTTAAAGTCACTTGGGATGGTGCCTGTTGCACAATGAGCCATGAGTGCATGTTGGATATTTGTATTAATTTGAACTTGAAGCATGTAATAGTTAGCATGGGAGTTCTGAGGTGAGAGAGTCTCTGTGTAATTCCTGCTGCGTCATGAACTAGTTAGCTCAGCTCTCTGTACTTCAGTTTTCTCTCACCGAGGAGGGATATACAGAGAGCATCTGCCTCACAGAAGCTTTGTTGAGCGTCAGATGGGAAGAACCATCCCCAGTGCAGGTGCTGCTGCCGGTGACTGACAGGCACCACCCGCAGTCATCTGCAGTATCCTTTGCACCATCTCTAACCAGCTCTATCAGCATCCCGGACACCCTACCACTCCACGAAAATCCTAGAATGTTCTGCCCAGCTCAGTTAACTCAGTGCTCAGGCACTGGGAAAGCTGGAGGTGACCCCATATCCTGAAAACTCTTTGTGCCAAGTTCCCCTCAAAATGGCATCTAAGTAACAAGCATGTTTTACCAGTTGTGGGACTTGGACAAGTGATTTAAACCCTGCACTTCATATTCCTCCCCAGAGAATGCTAATAATGGTTTCTGTTGTCTGTGGTTCTTATTAATAAGGGGCAAAAAGAACACCCATCCATACAGTTAAGTCATGAAAGTAACACCTTTTTCTAAAAGGAATAGTTTAATAGTGGGGGGAAAGGATATGAACACATGTATAAATAGTGGCTATCAGTGTGCATGCTACAGCACTGTGTGCACACATAAACACACATATATTCTGGAGGTATGTTTTTCTTTATTGCTGTCTTAATGGTCAAAGGCTAGAACTCAGGGCTTCAGATATAGCTAGGTAAGCACTCTAACAATGATAAGCTACAGCCTAGGTTGTTATAAGTTGAGGTATCTGTGTGTGTGTGTGCGTGTGAGAGAGACAGACAGAGAGAGAGAGAGAGAGGGGGGGGGGAGAGGGTATTTGCATGTATGTAGGTTCATGAGACCAGCTGTGCTCACACATGTGTGCATGTGCATGTGGAGGCTCAACGTTGACATTGAGTGCCTTCCCTAATTACTTTGAGACTGGGCCCTTCACAGGACCAGGCCCTCTCTGATTCAGTAGAGTCTGTCTAGCCAGTTGCCACGGTGATCCCATGGCTCTGCTCCCTAAGTGCTGGGTTTACAGGTGACTCCCACTGCTGTCTGGTTCTGGTTAACCAACCTCTGGTCCCCACGGTTGCATGGCCAGTACTTTATCCACTTAGCCATCACTTCAGCCGCTTTGATAGCTTTTTGTAAACATTGATATTTCCATCATTTCCCAGGGAACAGATTCCAAATTCCATCAAAGGGAATCTAGACTTGTAAACATCAGGACTGGAGAGATGCCGCAGCAGCTAAAAGTACACACACTCTTACAGAGGACACCCACAGCCCCAGTGCACACCACTCTTGCAGAGGACACCCACAGCCCCAGTGCTGGGAGATCTGATGGTTCTGGCCTGTGCTCCTCTGTGCAATCAAATGCTCTGTGAATTAAAAACCTTAAACATCTATGAAAATGAACTAATCATGTCTGAGGCAGCAAAGGTAGTCTTCAGTGTCAACATTGTTTTAAAGTTATAAAATTTTAGATCATTGGCCAAGATTCTGTTTCTTTTAAAATTTCAATAAACACAAAAGTGTGCTTGAAGAAACTCATTCTGCTTCACTGGAGTAAACCAAGAGAAAAAGGTTTGTGTTTTCCAGTCATGTAAAGGGATATATATGTATATATATATATATATATATATATATATATATATATATATATCCCCGAGACTATAGACTTCTGTGTTCCAAAATAAAAACTTACTGTGGCAGGATTGGAAGCCTCAGATCAAAAGGGCAATTTTAGAAAATTGTGGTGAGTGAATGAGGCCCTCGTTTATTGAAGAAATCAATTTGCTATCTTAACCAGTGGCACCAGCGCCGTCCCAGTAATCTCTGAAAATAGATAGGCACTTTGCGGTTCACCAAGCCGGAGATCACAAATGTTTCCTTACACCTGGCAGGCTCACACCCTTTCAAATAAGATTCTATCACCGGAGCCTTGTGGGTTTATGAAGCCACAAGTTTATTAGTTAGATAAAATCTCAAGGCGTTTAGAAGTTTAAAACCAGGCTGTCAAACTGTATTTCAGTTATAATGGCAATTTCCAAAGTAAATATGACACGGTGACTTCTAAGCCTTGTCACTCTGTCTCCTTGATGGTGTGTGACTCCTGAGCCACAGCGGCAGCCTCAGCCCTTCCTGCCTGTGTTTTGAAAGCCAGCTGTGCACAGTCAGTGGTGAAGCCTTAGAGTAGAAACCTGATCGGAACTTCTGATTTGCCCCCATGCTTCTGTGGATAAAAGGCAGGCACACATTTTAAAGAAAATAAGACAGCTTCATCATTATTATTATTATCATTATCATTATTATTAGATTACTTTCCTTCTATTGAAAATATCTTATATCCGCCCAGGCTGATCTGGAGTTTACTATGTCGTCCAGAGTGGCCCTAAACTCGACCCTGGAGATGTGAACCACCATACATGGCTCAAATACAGGCTGAAGTAGGCAGTGCCATGGAAAGATTGGAAAGCAACGTTGAGGGTTATGTGCACCATGTGTGTGTGCAGAAGCCTGTACTGGTCTTTAGAGGACATCAGAGTCACAGAAGCTGGAGTTACAAGCAGATGTCAGCCACCATGTGGGTGGGAGCTGTTGCTGAGTCTTCTGCAAATACTGTCAACTGTCAAGCCATCTCTCAGACCCTGAAGTAGAAGTTTTTAAAACATCTTTGTTCCTAGGTGTTGGGTGTGTGTGTGTGTGTGTGCACATGTCAGAGTGCACAGGTGGAGTCAGGAGAACACTTGTGAGTATCAGTTCTTTCCTTCCAATGCGCAGATCCCAGAAAGTGAACTCAGATTGTCCATTTCAGCAGCCATTGCCTTTACCTGCTGACCTCCCTCACAGCCACAATTTTCAGTATATTCTTACTCTCACTGAAGTTATCTAAATGTTCTAGAACTCAGTATTCTAAGATCTGCATAAACCACTTTTCTCTTTTAACTTATGAATCTTCTGAAACAGAAGCTAACGTTTTCTTTGAGACAGGATTTCTCTGTGTAGCCTTGGCTATCCTGGAACTTGCTCTATAGATCGGGCTGGCCTTGAGCCAGAAGCTAATCTTAAATAAATAATATGGCATTAGCACCAGTTCTGGAACAGCAAATTTTGGCATGTTCATTGGGTCTATGTTGTCTATGAAATTGTCAGAGGAAGAATTCATTTCCCTGGGAGATCTAGGTAGAGGTAAGGAGACAGAACATTTAGCAGCCTTTAGGTCTACTATATTAACCAAGACATCAATATGGTATTTAATTACTCTTTTTTTCAGGGTTAATATACTTTATTATTTTTAGTTTTTTTCCCACACATATCATGGTGGAAGTGTGAGGTCAGAGGATCAATTGTGTGTGTGTGTGTGTGTGTGTCTGTGTGTGTACGTGAATGTGCATGTGTCGGGGAGTCTGTTCTCCCCTTCTACCAGGTATGTCCCAGGGATTGAACTCAGATAGTCAGGCTTGGTCATGGGTGCCATTAGTCACTGAGCCAGTGTGTGGGCTCCTAGGAGACAAACTCAGTTCACAAGCAGTCTTTCTAGAAGACTTCACAGCAGCACCTGCCCCCAGTGCTGATGCTCACAGCCTGACCTCTGTGGAGTATATTCCCAGAGTGGACACATCTTCCCCATGTGTCCCTTTGCTTCCTCTGGTAGCCCAATGAGGTTAAACGTAACCCGTAGCTCTATCCATAACTCACTGAGCCAACACTTGAACTCCAAGACCAGAGCAGTTGCCATGGTATTAAACCACAGCTTAATTTCCTGAGGATTATAAACCTGAAGGTTCTGTTATGCATGGAAGGGGCAATGTCTCCAAGAACAATGGGTTTGGGTTTTACTTGACACACATTACTGCCAGTATTGGACGAAGGTCAGGTAGGTGTGTGTGTGTGTGTGTGTGTGTGTACACTTGGAGGCCAGAGGAGGATGTTAGTCATCTGCTCTGTCACTCCATCTTATTCCCTGAGGTCTCTCACTGAAACTGCAGCTAAGCTGGCAGCCAGCAAGTCCATCCATCCTCCTGTACACTCCCCCGCCCCATGCACACACTGTTTTGGGGTTACAGGAGCACACAGGTACGGCAGCTTTTTATGTGGGTGCTTGGGATTTGAACTCAGGTCTTCATGCTTGCACAACAAGAACTTACCTGCTGAGCCCTTGTCCCAGCAACACTTCTCCTCTCCCCCAACTATGAGATCCATGGTCTCTTACTATTCTGGAACTTACAAAGTATCTCATTGGGACTGGCTGGTGAGTGCAGGGATCCACCTGTCTGTCTCACACTCCCTGTTTGTTTTTCCTATGTGGGTTCTGAGGACCAAATTCTGGTTCTCTTGCTTGCAGAATGAACACTTCATGGACTAAGCCGTTCCCCAGCCCCAGGATATCATTACAAACATTTTGACCCCCAAACTGAAGCAAATTAGCGCTGCATTAATGGAGACAGCAGTCTGTGGCATAGCTTTAGACAGGAACGGCTGCTAGTGTGATGTTTGCTGAGTTTATCACTGCGCCAAGAGGCAGAATTCTTCCCTAGATTTCGGTTGACTCGTGTGCATTGCTCTGTTATCAGGAGTGGAATACCAGGACTCTTGCTTCTATGTCCGTCGGTGAAAACTCATTTCACATCAAACTGGTTCTTCCAGGTCTCTTGTGTAAGATAGACGTGGGCTGGTCTGTTTCTTATCTTATGTTGTAAGTTCTATCTTTCAATACTGACAGCTTTGGTAGCAAAATCCAAAATGAGTGTTTTTAATGAAAAATCCTTACGGTCTATTTCTATGGCTTTAAGAATCAGTTTGGAATATGTCAGCCATGTAAACAAATATTCTTTTAAAAAACAATGTTTCTCTCTTCTCTTTGTAACTGTCTGGCCACTTAGTGGAGGCTACCAAATATAAGAGCCCAAGTTTGGACTGGCTATATCCTACCAGGACCATGAGGGAACTCCCAGATTGTGTGGAGGAAACTCCCAGGGAAGAACCTTCAGCACAGTGTTGCTTTCTCATCTTTGGCAGCATAACCTCATCCTCACAAGCTCTCCATGCGCCATGCTTGCCACAGACCTCACAAAGATGTGGCGTCATGTCTGAGGCAGCATTGAAGATGAGAGCCCACAGCTGTCAGTTGTAATATTAGATGGACTGTCCTTCAGGGAGAAAGGTGCTTTTACAGGAACCCCGGATGTCTGTGATCTGAATATGTCCACGTAAGAGCAATTCTGAGAAGACTACAGTTTGAGCGTAACCCACGTGGCTGGGTCTGTTTGACAGTTGCCCACTTGTTGGATTTGCAGTGCAGAAACTGACCGTCTCCGCAGTTGGCCGCGGTCAGACTCACGGTGTCATCCTGCTGATGGCCCGGAGGAAGCCCCATTTGTTACTTGTCATGGAAGCTCTGTGGAAGCTAGAGAATCTGGTGACAGACACAAGTGTATTCCATTGGACATGCTTTCTGCAGAGATAGCCTTTGGTTACCATGGAGATGACCTGGGTGATAAGAGGACCAGCCTTTGGGTTGGACCTCAGATTTTTCTTTTCATTTCCATTTAATTTAATTTGACTGCAAAATGTCACTTCAGTTGCATTGATTAAGCTTCATTGCTGCCACCATCACTGTTAGAAAGGTGACAGGGCAGGCCAACTGGTATCATTTCATAGCATTACCCTCCTCTGATATCAATACAGACGGGCTTTGAGATGCAATACCCCGGCCACAATGGCGCCGACACACGCTTCTCTTGCTCACTTCATGAAATATAGGAACTGGATTATGTTGGTCATCAGGGGCGCTCTCTCTCTCTCTCTCTCTCTCTCTCTCTCTCTCTCTCTCTCTCTCCCCTATTTTTTTTTGCTTTAACTCTGTGATTGTGTAAGGTGTGATATACAGTGTTTGCAAACTAAAGCTTAGTATATCTTCCAATTTGCCTTTAATTTTTTTCCTCAGCAGTTGGCTATGGTCTTTAAAAAAGTCTTTTATGGTTTAGATGAATGAAAAGTTTTAAGGTGCAGTTGACATACAAATATGACACATTCGTTCTTGGTCTTGTGTACAGGACAAGCCATCCTGGAGTGTTCATTGAGTTGCCTCGGAAGGAAAATGATGCTGGAGGCAAGGGTTGTCAGTGGTGCCTGACCTCTGCTATCTATATCAGTGCCCTGGCTCTTTATGTTTCCCAGAACCCAGAACCAATTCCTGGCTTGTATTGTCACCTACTTTTTCTTTTAGCTGAAGAAAGAAAACAACACTAAAATCCAGAATGATATCTTAGGTGCTCAGCATTTATCTAAACCATAGAGCCAAAGGATTCTTGAACAAAAGAAGCTTCCTGTGAACAGAATTTCCATGGAGGGACATATGAACAAGGAGACGATTTGCTAGGAGGATGTCTAGACTCTACCCATCAGAGTGCCCAGAACACGGTGTGGAGACAGAGGTTTGGTTCTCGGGCGTGCTGGTGTTATCTCATTAAGTCTGCTGGCCATGCACCATCATTTGGGAAGGTGCTTTGTTCATCGGTAAAAGGAACCCTGGAATGTACGGCTGAGAAGTAGGTCACCACAGATATACCAGTGCATTGAGGTAAAACTCCTAAAATGGGCTTGCTACTTCCTGTTTCTGCAAGGATGGCAGCTTCCTTGAGGGGGACTGGGAAGAAGGTGGGAAGAAGAAAGCAACAATTACTAGTTGATGTTTGTTTTGTGGCCATTGCTTCTTGGGAACTGATGCCAGCATTTTGTGAAGGACCTCTATTAATTGTTCATATTATTATTAATTATTATTATGTGTGTATAAATATTGGGCATGTTCCTGTAGGGGTGCATGTATATAGACAGATGCCTATGTGTGTACACATAAGTGTGCATGAGTGTTGAGGTCAGAAGTCAACATGAGGTTGTAGTGACGAGGCAAGCAGGCCTGCTTTTCATCCTACCTGTATCCCACATGGCTAGCTTTACACCCAAAATAACAACACAAATTGTATTAATTTAAACATTGCCTGGACCATTAGTTTCAGCCTCTTATTAGCTAATTCTCACATCTTGCTTTAACCCATATTTAGTAGTGTGTGTAGCACCACAAGGTGGTGGCTTATCGGGAAAGATTTAGCATGTTTGGCCTGGCAGCTGGCTCCATGGCATCTGTCTCAGAGAGGAGAGGCAAGAGGAGAGGCATGGCATCTGACTAACTTCCCTTCTTCCCAGCATTCTGTTCTGTCTACTTCACCTATCTAAATCCTGCCCTATCAAAAAGCCAAGGTAGTTTCTTTATTAACCAATGAGAGTCCTCCATCATTTCCTCTTTTTCTGTTTAAAGAAAAAAGAAAGGCTTTAACCTTAACATAGTAAAATTTCATATAACAAAAACAGTTATCAAGCAAGAATTACAGTTACAATATTTATATCTATGCTAAGACCAAGGTCCTCCCAACTCCCCCCAGGTCCAGGAAGGTGATCGACCAAGCTGAGAAGGCTCCCACAGAGCCTGTCCATGCAGAAGAATCAGAGCCCAGCGCCATTGTCCTTTGCTTCTCAGTCAGCCCCCACTGTTGGCCACATTCAGAGAGACGGGTTTGGTCGCATGATCCATCAGTCCCATTCCAACTGGAGTTGGTGATCTCCCATTAGTTCTGTCCCACCGTCTCCATGAGTGAACGCACCCCTCACATTCCTGACTTTCTTTCTCATGTTCTCTCTCCTTCTGCTCATCATCAGGACCTTGGGAGCTCAGTCCAGTGCTCCAATGTGGGGCTCAGTCATTTTCTTCATCTATCGCCAGGTGGAGGTTCCCTCATGGTCCTGACTTTCTTTCTCATGTTCTCTCTCCTTCTGCTCCTCATCAGGACCTTGGGAGCTCAGTCCAGTGCTCCAATGTGGGACTCTGTCATTTTCTTCATCTATCGCCAGGTGGAGGTTCTATGGTGATATGCAAGAAATTCATCAGTATGGCTATAGGAACTGGCCTTTTCAGGCTCCCTCTCCTCAGCTGCCCAAGGAACTAACTGGGGGCGTCTCCCTGGAAACCTGGGAACCCCTCTAGGGTCAAGTCTCTTGACAACCCTCAGGTGGCTCCCTAAATTAAGATATATGCTTCCCTGCTCCCATATCCACCCTTCCTGTATCCCAAGCATCCCATTCCTCTGAGCTCCCCCCATTCTCCCCTTCATGCTTTTCTCTCTCCATCTTCCCTTGGCCGCGTCTCGCCCAACCCTCAAGTTCCCAATTTTGCTGATGGCTCCTTGACCTTGAGAGGGAGGGAGGGAAGGTATGGGTGGAGGGGAAGGGAGGGAATGGGGAGAAGGAGGGGAGGGAAGGGGGAGGAGGAGGGGAGGAGATGGAAATTTTTAAATATAAAAAATAAACCATGAAAAAAATAAAAAAACAATATTTATATCTATTTTATCTTTAATCATATCTAAGGAAAACCATAAGTATCTATCTATTCTTCAACTCCATCATAGACTCCAGAAGGATATAATATTACCTAAGTAAACAAGAAATAAGCAACTTCCAAACTCTAGAAATGACAGAGACATCTTGCTATCTGGACAGTCACCCAAAGTTCTTTTATACCATTGGGGCATCCATCTTCAGCCTTCAGGCCCACAGTATCCAGCAGACTTTTCCATGAAGCAGGAAATTTCAAAGACAATTCAGTCACTATCTGCTGTGTCCTGCAGAATGTCTCGCAGACTCTTTCATGAATCAGGAACCCCGAAAGACCACCTCACCTTTAGGCAAGTTCAGCAGTCCTCTCTTTGCAGGTTCTTTGTGTCCAGTCTATGCATCAGTCCAGGCAAGAGAAGTTTCTTGCACAAATGGCTATCAAACTCCATAAGGAACCTCTTCGATGCCCATCTTCCTCTTGAAGTAGATTGGTGCTGCCAGGAGCAGATGTGTCTCATTGTCATGAAAAGCTCTAAGTTATTAAAATATTAAATGCCATATTCTGTAGTCCTTGAAAAATATGAAGAATGCCTATCTAACTGAAATATATCTCTATATATTTAGAAAATCTAATTAACATGACTACAAGCTTGACTATTATCGATGATTATCCATTAACAACCTATATTTCCTAATTATACATTACATTTTTAAATGAACTACACAATAACAATACCTTAATCAATATCAGAAATACATATGCATATAACAAAATTGACCTTAAAATCCATACCAATGCAAATTATTCATATCTATATCATATCCCCTTTTAAATGTAAAAGAACATTTATAAACAATATTTGGGAATATGGGCGCAGTTATTTCCCTCCAAACTTCTTCTTGCTGAATGGGGACGCTGTTATTTAGGTCTTTCATAGTATATAACCTGTGTGCTATGTATATCTCAGTCGGCAGTTGAGTGAAGTAATTTTTTGAGTGTGTTCACAGCAACCTTTCAGGAGGGCATGGTCTATCTTAGCATATTGGGATAGAATCAATCCACAGGGTCTCATCATCTATGAAAACAAAAGAAGAACTTTTCCAAAGCATCATAACCTTAGATCCAAATTTTGAAGTCAAGGTATTTTCAAAATATCTATCTTGAATTAGTTCAGCAGCATTTATAAACAAATATCTTTTAGCAGCTGTTGCTCCTTCCTCGGCATTCAAACAATTCAAAGAGAGCATAATAGCATACAGTATCAAGATTCTCTGTGTATTTCCCATCTTTGTGCGTCTTTATTTTAACCTCTATTTCATTTATTTTTACTTTTATATTTTGAGACAGGTTCTCTGTATATCTTTGTCCTGGAATAACCCCGTAGACCAGGCTGTCCTTGATCTCACATAGTTCAGTCTGCCTCTGCCTCCCCAGTTCTGGGATTAAAGGTGTGTACCACCACAGCCAACTTCTCTCTTTCTTTTTTTCTTTGTTTTTTTTTTTTTTTTACTTTTAAGAACTTTAACCTTTAGCCTGCATATATTTTTAACACACTGTAAACCATTTAGACATTTTCTTCAACTTTGAATCTTTCTTTTACTGTATATCTCTCTTTTTATGACCACATGAGTCTTTAATTTACCAAACAATATCAGTAGGACTAAAGCCATGGCTTTGGCTGCTGGATCCAGCCTACTCCTTAGCTTTCCAGCCTCATGGCAGAGGTACCAGCTGTAGCCACTTTTATTGCATAACTCTATAGCATTTCAAGGTCCCTGCCTGCAAGCAAGCTGCAGCATTCTGCTCACAGACCACAGTCAGTTGGACTGCCTGCTTGAAAGAGTCAGAGTTTGTCCTGGCAGGACGGCCCAGAAAGCCGGCATTTTAAAATGGCACAGCTTTTTTCCTGCTACGGCTGAAAACCGAAAAGCATGCGTTCAGCTTTTCATCAACAAGTGTTTCATAGCAGGACCTCTTAAAGGAGCTGCAGGGTTTTGCAGCTAAAGCTGAGTCAGGAAGCCTCTCTTAGATGAGAGCGCTTGCTTGCCTCTAGCAAACAGAACAGACCCGAGAAATTGCTGCTACCAAGAAAACATGTTTACTCTAATCTTTCCCAAGCTTTCTCAAGCTTTCTGTGGATTCAGTTATCCATGTCGGTGCCATTCTGTAGTGACGAGGCAAGCAGGCCTGCTTTTCATCCCACCTGGATCCCACACAGCTAGCTTTACACCCGAAATAACAACACACAAATTGTATTCATTTAAACACTGCCTGGACCATTAGTTTCAGCCTCTTATTAGTTAATTCTCACATCTTGCTTTAACCCATATTTAGTAATGTGTGTAGCACCACAAGGTGGTGGCTTACTGGGAAAGATTCAGCATGTCCAACCTGGTGGCTGGCTCCATGGCATCTGTCTCAGAGAGGAGAGGCATGACATCTGACTAACTTCCCTTCTTCCCAGCATTCTGTTCTGTCTACTTCACCTATCTAAATCCTGCCCTATCAAAAAGCCAAGACAGTTTCTTTATTAACCAATGAGAGTCCTCCATCATGAGGTGTCATTACTCAGGGGCCATCTACCTTGTTTTTATTGAGATAGGGTCTCTCAACAGCTTGGCTAGGCTGAATGGCCAGTGCACCCCGGGGACTACCTGTCTCTAACGTCCTGACACTGGGATTGCAAAGGCTCACCAACACGTCCTGCTGGATCACAACTGCACACTGCCATGCTCTGCTTTTTGGTCTGGATTCTGGGGATTGATCTCAGGTCCTCGTGCTTGTGGTTGTTTTATCAACTGAGCTGTCTCTCATCCTGCTCCTGCTATTACTGCTGGAATCTAAAACCTTGTGCCTTGGGAGATAATTTTACTTAAAGAGACAAGTTATGGTAGGTTAGAATGTTCTAGAATTCCAATGAATAATACAATGAACATCATAGCCTGACTCCATCCAGTGATCCCTAAGTAATTAGACTAGTGTTACCCAATCTGTAATATGCATGAGAATCACATACACATTTTAAGTTCAAGTCTGAGTCACAAGGTCCAGGGTAGGGTTGGAAATAGTAGGTACTTTAAATCTAAGGATGTGTTTCTTTTTAGTTATGTGTATCTGTGTCTGTGTGTATGTGCTTGTGAGTGCAGTGCCCAGAGAAGCCAGAAGATGGTATCAGATACTCAAGAGACAAAGGATACCCAACAGTTGTGAACTGCCTCATCTGAGTGCTGGGAATTAAAACTCAAGTCCTCTGCAAGAGCAATTCATTCTCTTTAGCTCTGAGCCATCTCTCCAGCTCCCATTCTGGGCTTCTAGAAAGTCACCAATTCTGGTTGATGTTAGTTGTTCCCTGATCCCATTTTATTTAGTGAAGGCATAGAGCACAGTAAGTTTAATTGCCAACTTGACACATTCTAGAATCATCTAATACTTAGCCTAAATGTGGGTAGCACCATTCTCTAGGTTTGGGGCCAAGGCTTTATATGAGAGGAGAATGTGAGTGTGAGCAGGTGTATACTCATTCAATCTCTGCTCTTCAGTGTGGATGTGGCTAGCTTGCTGCTTCAGAGTCCCTGATATGATAGACTGTATAACCTTGAGCTAAAATGGATACTTTCACCTCTAAGTTGCAATGACAGGAATCAAAATTATGGTTCTTTTCTAAAATTATGACTGATTGGATGTTAGCTTTGCATGTTAGTGGCTCACTGTAACATTTCCTTACTGTGTATGCCTTGAGTTGACATATCCACCTGCACCCCTCACCCTTTCCTTGCACCCTGCTTTCCCAGTAGCACAGGCAGACTCTATCTTGCCTGCAAGCTGGAATCAACCTGAAATGTCTCTTAAAGATCTGTGTTGATGCTGAATCCCCAGTGGATGCTGCTGTCGGTGGAGCCTTGTGGAGGTGGATCCTCAAGGAAGGAACTTAGGTCATTGGGGCTTTCCCTTGAAGAAGGTGTTAGGACATCAGTCCCATCATTTTATGTGTCTCAGCCACCAGGAGGTGATCAGCCTTGCCCCACTCCTCTATGTGTTCCCCACCATGATGGCCCACCTTGGCAGAAGCCCAGAAGCAGTGAGGGCAAACAAACTGTGGAAAAAACCCTGAGACCATGAACCGGGAGCCACAATGAACCTTCCCCTTTAAGTGGATTTACCCAGGCATTTCTTGTAGTGACTGACAACACGCTTGGGAAGGTTACAGACACATGCGTCTGGGCCACGTGTGTTTAATTCAGTGTGACATAGGCAGAAAGGCTTCCTGAAGGCTCCCTCACTGATCTCCATGCTCTGCTCATGTTACACACACACCACACACACACACACACACACACACCACACACACACACACACACACACACAATCAAGGCTATTATAGGTAGCTGAGGTAAAATGAGAGGAAAACCATTAAAACTGTCCTCTCAATTCATTCTAGGACTCCCCACTTTCTTCCTATAACGAAATTTTGTAAATACTGTTGCAAGATGGAGTAGGGACGCGCCAGGAAACCTGAGTTGCAGATGCCCAGTTGAGTCTCATGTGCATGTCTGGCTCAGTGTCCTCTCCAAGAAATTTTAGAAAAATAGTTAAAGTAGGATTCCCCAGAGAGAGCTGATGATGTCATTGACACAGTCTCGTCCACGTGTGGGTGGTGTGTTTTCTCACACTGCACTGATCAAGTCTCCAGCCCATCATGTGCAGAAGACAACTTCGGTGGCCAGGCACCAGGCACTGTGCACTGTGACTTTTGATGCGGGGTCTCTCATCAGCCTGCTCTTTGCTAGTTAGCCTTGGCGGGCGGGTCCAGGGGCTCCGGCACTGTGTCTACCGCCCAGTGCTGGTGTTGTAAGGGCACACTGCTAAGTCAGACTTCTTCATATGGGTTCTGAGGATCGAACTCAGGGCCTTTCATGCTTGCCAGACAAGCACGTTGTTGACTAAGCCATCTCGTCAGCTTCTACCCACTGTGGTTTAAGTTTAGTATAAAGTAAGACCGGCTGATGGCCTCAAGGTGTCCGGCTGTGACCAGGAACAAATATGAGGCATTTTCTGTGTTTGTGAGAAGTTGAGGGGAGGGGTACGTTGTGGCCCTCGGAGCAACAGTTAGCTGGTTTTCAGTTTTTTACCGTTTTCTTTAAGTTTATTTATCTTAAAGCTTCTCACATATTTGCAAATTCTTTGATTTATGGAATCCAGAAGCTGCCCTGTTATAACTAAAGTGTAGCAATCGGTGTTCATAAAACTACAAATGCCAGGATTCGCCCCAGAGAGAATAATCCAGAGGCTTACAAACACAGTCCCACGAGTCTAAAAATGTTGTGTCTATATACCCAAATAAGAAGAGTTAATCTTTTAAAAAATGACTCAGATTAATGGAAATGCCACAGTCTGGCCTTGATGAAAGCAGGGTCTGCTGTAATAAACTCACTGAACTCCAGCTCCCATGGAGAGATTTCCTGCGACCCACAGCTACCTAAGAAACAAGCTCACCCCCCATGTATGTTTTACAAGTTTAGTCAGAGAAATTAATTTTCAGGTTAAGGTAAAAAAAGATGCAGCATTGACATAATTAGATTTTCCTTTGAGCTGCATCTGCCATGGCGCCCTGGTCACACCTCTGGTGCTCTATTAAGGAGACAGCATCCATACGCCGTTATCGAATGCAGTGATTTGTGCTATAAAATGTAGTGTTGAGAACTCTATTGGGAAGTGTTGCTGTATATAAGAGCGAGCTTTAATAGTGTTATATTTCAGTCTATAAATAACGCCCACTTCCTATCTGACATTAAAACAATGGATGGCGTTTGGCAAAAAGCAAACTGCCAAATGATTTCTTAAGTGCCTAGTTAAAGGATGTCACCATAATTTTTTTTTGTACGATCCAAGGAGCTTTTAGGATGCATCTGAAATCCTTAAAAAAAAAAAAAAACTTAAGTTTTCGCTCTGTGAAATCATACATGCTGATCACATTCTCCAAACTGTAGTATTGCTGGTTTTTATTTAGATCGGGCAGGCTTACAGGTGTCTTATGTCGTGTGGTTATATTTAATGAGTGAGAATCAGGACTGGGATGACAGAAGAGCTCGCACGTGTGCACACGTGAGCAGACAGGGCAGAGGGTGCGGGGAAGGCACCCACTGGAGGGTTTCCAGTTAGCATCCCCGTGGCTGAACACAGCCCCAGCCAGCTCCTTCACAGTTCCCTAAGAGGGCTCTTGTCTCACTGGCTTGCTGTGGAGTGGACCACATCAAAGGCTCTGCCCTGGTACCTGTTATTTTTAAAAACAATAGTTTCCACCTGTTAAATTTGGATCTGGATTTTTTAACCAAAGAACTGAGGTTGAAGGGTGGCCACGGGGAAGCATCAGGGCCTGGGAAAACTGGAGACTGAGCTGGGGGTGGTGGCGCATGCCTTGCCTCAGTAGCAACACTCGGGAAGTTTAAGCAGGATCAGGAGTTAAAGGCCAGCCTCGGCTACATGATGGGTTTGAGGCAAGCCTGGGGTAGGTAAAACCTCATTGTCTCAAAATAATATCCCCCAAATAAAAATAACCCACTAAAACCAACAAGTCCCCCCCATAAAAAAAAACCAGTATCAGCAGCAGCAACAATAATAAAAAACAAAAGAAAACAACAACAAAAAATAAAATAAAAAGAGAAAAATGATATGGAAGGAGTTAGGTTACTGGGGATATGTCCTCCAGTCCTTGAAGGGTTCCTAGGACCCTGGCTCTCTGCTTCCTGTCTACCATAGGGATAGTTTTGCCTGTGTGTGCACATGTGTATATTCACACTTGAGCATTAATGGGTTGTGGTGTGTGTGTGTGTGTGTGTGTGTGTGTGTGTGTGTGTGTGTGTGCATATATCTTCTAGAATCTTGAGGTGATAAGCTCAGCAGAGTCCCAGTTTTAATAGGTGATGTCATTTTTAAAGATGTCTTGGGGGAAATGTCAAACCTCAGAGTCTTTGCGAGAATTGAGGGGTTTCTTATTTTGAACTGAGGCTATATGAATGCATTTTATGAAGTGAACTTTGACAAAAGTCCCTGATGTGAAATCTTTGGTAAGGTTTGAATGAGAGACTTTTTGTATTACTTCCTCCTTTCCTCCATCCTTTCTGTTTCTCTCTCTTTCCCCTCTGGCCTCTGATATGAATGCACAAATTGCTCTGAAGTTCAGGATGACCTGGAACCCATGCCGCTCCTACTGCAACCTCCTGAGTCCAGATCTAGGGGCAAGGACCAGAGATCACTCTCACATGTATCTCTTTGTGGGGACTATCAAGAACAACCTGGCTTTTGAGTTCCATTTCTATCTATGACCAATATACATACATACATACATACATACAATGTGTGTGTAAACTATGACCAATATATAATGTATCTATAAAAATATATTTATATTAGACCCATATATAATATATCACTTATATGTACACACACATATAAATACAGATTTAGAAAGTGCTAATAGCTATATTGCCACTGAGAATGCAAAACCTTGAAGGAAACATTCCACCCAGTTTCAGTTCCAGTTGACGTGGTCTAATGAACCCAGTGGGCCTTAGTGTTGTTGGCTCATGTCTTCTGAACAGGTCTCCTGTCAAGGCTCTGATGTGCTGTGGATGAGCCTCTGGGTTGGGTCCTGCAAGTGTGGATAGTTTATGTTTGTTGGTTGGGCTAAATGGATGAGAACCAATGAGGAAAAAGCTGACTTTGCCCAACATCTGAAGATGTTCAGTGGATTCTAATACCAACCCCTTCCTGATGTGATCATATACCCAGCCTTAAACAAGTGGACACCTCTGTAGCCTAGTGGTTGTCTGGAAAATGGAATGTCAAGCAACCTATAGTATTCCTTTTTCAGAGAGAGAGAGAGAGAGAGAGAGAGAGAGAGAGAGAGAGACAGAGAGACAGAGAGACAGAGAGACAGAGACAGAGACAGAGGGGGACAGAGAGAGAGAAGTGTCTAACTTTGCAGAGAGTGATAACAGAAGTCTTGTCATCTTGGAGGCTGCAGACTTTCAAATTGTGTCATGTAAAAAGTTAGCTAATATCAAAAGAATAGTTCAAATAAAAACATAAATGTAATATCATTAGGTTGAAAAGAGCAATCTAAACATATAATTTTGTTCATTAGAAATATTTAAAATTTTAGAATAACAGTACACTTGAGAGAATATTTTTGATCAAAAGAGATTTAGCTTAAATCTGTTGTTACTGAAAATGAATGTTCAGTGGGAATTCTTTTATTTGTAAGTGTGTGTGTGTGTGTGTGTGTGTGTGTGTTATCCACAGAGACCAGAGGAGGGAGTCAGATTCCCCTCAGAGTTGGAGTCACAGGTGAATGTGAATCACCCAACATGGGGGCTGGGAGCTAAACGAGCCCTCTGGAAGACTAGCATGCTCACCTACCTGCTGCATGCTCTCTCCTGCTGCTGTGTGAATTTTTACATGGAAAATTAGAAAGATCTGTGGGTTACTGCCCAATGGTGTATATGATTCTTCTATAAAATACTGCAGCCTGCCACAGTACGTGTGGGGCAGGGACCTCAGAGATCAGTGAGGGGTAAGTGCAGGTTTGGAAAAAAAAGCAAGCAGAAAATTCACCCTGTGTCTGATCTTAGGGGAAGAGGTACACATGCTTGGTTATTTTGGTGTTTGATGAACTCAGGGTTGAACCTGATTTATTTATCACCTGCAGGTCACTGGCTTGAGCAGAAAGGCTTGCTGTGGAGACAGTGCTAGGCAGGGATTTAGAACTGTTCACCTTGTTTAAAACTCACGGCAGGTTTGTGTCTCTCTGCATTGGACTTTCCAAACTACGGTCATCAAGAGCACAGCTTTCCAATAGTTCAAGCTTATGCCCAGAATGCCTAAGCAGGCATGTTTCACACACACACACACACACACACACACACACACACACACACACACACACACGGATTCTGGGCCCAATTAATCAAACAAGGGGTGAATGTGCAAACAAAGAGTGGGGCTGGAGAGAAGGGCACAGTGTTTTTAGCAGTGCTAGCGAACTGGGCAATGGATGGATGAAGAGATAGCCCCATGGGCTCCTTTGGAGAAACGTACCTTGGCAACACTCTTCTCTCAAATATCTGTATTGTCCTGGAAAACAGAAACACACAGCCTGCAGAAAGGCAAAGACGACTTGTCATCTCATATCTGGACAAGTCAGAGGCTGAGAGGGTAGTGGCCACTGAAGCTACGCTGTCAAAGTGAGCCTTGGTCCTGCCAGCAAAAGTCGCACGTCATTGGCTCATTTTCGCCTTCTAAGCTGCTGTGGGTGGCTGGCCTCGCACTGTGCAACGTCCATTAAGCCAGAAAGTGACTCTGTTTCTCAGCTCCTTGAATGCCTGAGCTTGAGATCACACGTGCAGGAGAAGAGCTTCAGGCCCTCATTTTGCACAGGACAAGAAGAAGCCCGGAGAGCCTGAACATGCCTATTCTAGAGAAATTAGGAGACCTAGGAGACCTAGAACCAGAGAGGCTTTCCTGACAGGGACCTGGTCTCTAAGGTGTTACCGAGTATAATTTCAAGGATTGAAAAGTAGGTAGAACAGAGTAATGCCTGTCTCTGTTCTTTTGCCTAATGTCTGATTAACTTATAAGGCCGCAGCTTAGTGCCGCTCTGGGCAGAGTGCTTTCATGTGCAGCATAGAGCCACTTAAACACGCGTTTTTGCTTAAGTTCTTAAGAAATCAACGAGGGTGGTTTTTGAGGGGGTGTGTGATTTTTTTTATTCCAGATTGCAGCGACCTTTTATTTTTTTTTAAAGAAAAAAATAACTCAGCCCTTTGCTTTGCTGAGGTACCTACCAGACAGTTATGCTTACCTAATAATTTCAACCACAGTTTCCTGGAAGATGACTGTCCACCAGCCGTTCTCACCACAAATGTGGAGAACCAATTTCCATTCTTTTGTGGCTTTTTGTGAGTTAGGTCCACTCTTTCCCTTGGGGGAAGGTTAACGTACATCTAGAATAAATATCCTAAACATAGAGAAAAGAGGGTACCTTCAGATACAAAGGGAAATAAATTTAACCTTTCGAAACAAGCCTGGGAAGAACTATAAGTTTTTAAGACTATTTAATTACTTTGCACCGAAGCCAGCTGGTCTCCTAGCTTTCCTGACCTTATATTCCCTGAATGTTCTCATAAATCAAAGGAAGAATATGCTAGATTCTAACATTAGTCCTGGGGAAAATTCCGGATCTGAAAACAAAAGAGAAAAAGGTAGAATCAAGGCCGCCTTGGGAATTTTGAGGTCCTCGGTAAGGTTAATTGGGAGGGCATGGATTCCTTTATCCTCAGATTTTTCTTTTTCTCTCTCTTTTTTCCCCAAAAGCATCTCTGCCCTCTAACCCACCAATTTCTCTTGCAGCTTGAGTCTGCACACTTGAACACTGAACCTGAAGATAGAAAAAAAAAATGATAAAAAAAATTCTTACAGGCAGGGGGATAGCCTTGATGAGCTCTTTAAATTCTTTCAGTGGTTTTATTTTAAATTCTGATGATTTCAGAAAAACTCAAAGGTGAAGTAGCCTCCCCATAAAGGGCCTCATTTGAGCTCCTTCAACACAAGACTGAGCCTGCCCCCCAGGAGTTGCCATAGGCGGCCAGCCCCGAGAGGTATCTTCCTGCCCTGACCCCCACCGGCACCTGTGGACCACCTCTGCAATGACTGGCAGATGGGCGCATGCGTTAGATTGGGGGGTTCTCCCAGGTACACGTTTTCACATTTATAGCTTTAATTTTTAAATGTAGAAATCATTGTTTGCTGAACTTCTCTTTCTAAGAAGATTATGCTAACTGTCTAGGCATGGCTTATGGTGGAGTGGGCCCTGGTGGACAAGAATCGAGAGACCCAGAGTCCTCCAGTGTCAGGCAGCTCAGGGAGCAGCAGTTGAAGGTCCCTGTCCAAGGCGCTGCCAGCCTGTAACTCTTCAATGGCCAAGGCCAGCAGATAGCATGAGCGCCTATATTGTGTGCAGCTGCAGGGCGCTGTGCTCCTGTCCTGTGTGCAGCTGCAGGGCGCTGTGGTCCTGTCCTGTGTGCAGCTGCAGGACGCTGTGGCCCTTTCCCGTGTCAGCTGTAGGGTGCTGTGGCCCTTTCCTGTGTCAGCTGCAGGGTCCTGTGGTCCTTTCTCCTGTTAGCTGTAGGGCGCTGTGGTTCTGTCCTGTGTGCAGCTGCAGGGCGCTGTGGTCCTGTCCTGTGTGCAGCTGTAGGATGCTGTGGCCCTTTCCTGTGTCAGCTGCAGGGTGCTGTGGTCCTGTCCTGTGTGCAGCTGTAGAGTGCTGTGCTCCTTTACTGTGTGCAGCTGTAGGGTGCTGTGCTTCTGTCCTGTGTGCAGCTGTAGGGTGCTGTGCTCCTGTCCTGTGTGCAGCTGTAGAGTGCTATGGCCCTTTACTGTGTGCAGCTGTAGGGTGCTGTGCTTCTGTCCTGGGAGCAGCTGTAGGGTGCTGTGCTCCTGTCCTGTGTGCAGCTGTAGAGTGCTGTGGCCCTTTACTGTGTGCAGCTGTTGAGTGCTGTGCTCCTGTCCTGTGTGCAGCTGTAGAATTCTGTGGACCTTTACTGTGTGCAGCTGTAGGGTGCTGTGGTTCTGTCCTGTGTACAGCTGTAGGGTGCTGTGGCCCTTTCCTGTGTCAGCTGTAGGGCACTGTGGTCCTTCACTGTGTCCCTCTGTAGGGTTCTGTGGCCCTTTACTATGGTCACATGTGCAGGTCACATCCCTCCCAAAGCATTCAGCTTGCAGGATCACGCCTCCAGCAATTTTTGAGATTCGTAAGGGAGCTCCTGAGATTGCTGACCTCACTGGACTCCAACAACTATAGGAATCTGTATTATTCCTAAGGCACCTGTCTTTTCCAGTGTGGCTACAAGGTCCCCGGCACTGTGCCATTCTTACTCCCTGTGCTAATTCTGTGAAGTCGAGATATTTAGCTGCTTTCCTTCAAACATGAAGAAGCGGAGGCAGCTATATTAGCTCACAGATAGTTAACAATGCATGACCTTGTGGGCAAGCTATGGGTATCAGGCCTCCTCCTGCGCCTCCTCCCAGGAACAAAGGATACCACTCAGGCCCCATTTCTCTGGCTGCTAATCAGAGTTTCATGGCCCCAATTCTTGCCTTTAGAAGCTGTACGTGAGGACAGCGCTCCAGCCCCAATGTCCTCTAATCTTGCTAACACCTACCTAACCACCTAACGAGATCACTGCGTTTTCCATGCTCAAATAATAGGAAAAAAGTAAGATGAAGATATTCAACCTTAAACCATGTTTGTTACTACCTTTTTCAGACTTAGATATTATAGATACAGTGTAGATATCCAAGCAGTGGGGAACTTTTAGAGTTCCCCCAAGGGAATGTAAATTTTACATATTATCTTCAGTTCTAATGATGGGAAGGGACAGACTCAGGGAAACATCTCTGTGATACAGTGTCACCCGAGAGGAGGTTTCATTAAGGAGCAACGCGTTGTGGGTTCACAGAAAATCCGCCGTAATTATCCTGCCCCAGGGTGTGTCAAAAGGAAGCAGCTGGGTTTGAGCCTCAAAACCTGGATATGTTTGCACTGTGATGACTTTGCACAGATGGCACCGGGGTTAGGGAATACTTCTGGGGAAGCTGCTCTAGTCAGGGGAGTGGCACACAGATCGTGGGTGTGCGAGGGCCGAGAGGCAAGTGTGATTCAGTGCGGAGAGTACACCAGCTCACTGCTAACTACACTTTAGAGTACTTTCCAGAGTTCCTCAAGATGTCTCAACGATGCTATAAGGTTTCAGGTGAGACCACAGAATGCTACTGCCCCTTTACGTTCCCATAATAAACCTATTGGACAAGAATTTGCCGACCACCCCTGAGGTGCCCGCCAGGCCTGCTGCTAGTCTTGTGTGGGTTAAGAGGCCAGTGAGCTGTGTAAGATTCTTGTTGCTAGAAAAGTCACAGAGGGGAGCAGCACAGACAGCAACGCCTCGAGGAAATGTCTGCTAGCAATAAGTATGGTGTTGAGAGTCCAAATAGGCCGACGTGACAGAGCCAGGCTTAATGGCCGTTTTTAGAATAACAAGAAGGCGCCAGACACGGGAAGATCTCGGAGAAAACATTACCAGACAGAAGGACCAGCTGGTGCAGCATCCCTGAGGGAGGAGCCAACGCCAGGCTGAGGCAGGACCCAGGGAAGCTGGCTGTGTCTGAAGTCCTGGAGGAAGAAGCCTTGAGAAGGCTTCAGAGAGACAGGCATGGAGCCAGAAGTGGTGTCCTTTTCTAAGTGGAATGGTCAGCTCTTGGAGGCTTGCAAGAAAGGGTCTGGTTGTGTTCATGTGTGTGTACATACACGTGCATGTGTTCACACCCCTCTCCATGTGGAAGCAGAAGTCAGGGAGTGGCTGCAGTGAGTGGGAAATCCTGCTTTGGATGAAGGCAGAGGATCCGATAGAGATAAATGGACAATTAATTAATTATAAGACATGATAATGAAGTAGATACGAGGAGGCTTCCAGGAAGGAAATTAGGGGCTTTGGGGCGCTATCTCCTGAGTGGAGGAAGACTGGCAGGGTTGAGTCTGGGGTGGTGTTGGGGGCTGCTGCTGCTTCCTCTTCCTCCCCTGCCCCTCTTCCTCCTTCTCTTCACCCTCATCCTCTCCTCTGCTGCCCCTCCTTCCTCCTTCCCCTCTTCTTCTTTATTTTCTTCTCCTCCTTGCCTTTGTTTCCAGACAGGAAAAGCTTCACTCTGGATCCACAGGGTATGCTTGGCAGAGCAAGCCCCCAGAGAGCAGAAGCGCATTCATTTGGTTTTCAATCTAACTCAGGTAGGGGCTGGAGGCCGGGTCCTACTGAGCTCACAGACTTTCTCAGTTGTCTGGTCTTAAAAGAACTGACACACAGGAAACAAAGATCTCAAGCAGCAAAGTCTCAGGCCATCAGCAGCATGCTGTAGGCCCCTGTGTAAACAAAGGTCTCCCTAGGCCTAAGAATTAAAATATTTGCATAGAAGTCTTACAAGGTGGAACTGATGGAAGAGGGACATCTGTCTATGTGTTACTTTTATTGGTTAATAAAGAAACTGCCTTGGCCATTTAATAGGACAGAAAATTAGGTAGGTGGAGTAAACAGAACAGAATTGTGGGGAAAAGGGAAGTGAGACAGTCGCCATGACTCTCCTCTCTGAGATAGACGCATATTAGGATCTTTCCCCGTAAGGCACCACCTCATGGTGCTACACAGATTACTAAATATGGGTTAAAGCAAGATGTGAGAATTAGCCAATAAGAGGCTGAAACTAATGGGCCAACCAATGTTTAAAAGAATACAATTTGTGTGTTGTTATTTCGGGGCATAGGCTAGCCATGTGGGAGCCGGGTGGGAATGCAGCCCGCCACTCCATACTACAGTGGAACAATAACAAGATTTGAATTCCTGGCCTTAAACACAAGGTTTATAGCATTTGATAGAAAAGACTCCTCCTGTGCATCTAATTCCGTTAATCAATTGCTTTCCAATTTTCTCTTGTTCTTGTTCAGTTATTATTATTATTATTATTATTATTATTATTTTATTATTATTATTGAGACAGTGTTTGTTCCATGCATCTAAAGCGTCCCATTTCATTCAGCCAGACTAGCTAACTCACTAGCTAGTCCATAAGATCTGCTTAGTTCTGTCCCCCTATGCTGGGCGATGCTGGGATTACAGGCAGGCAGGACCACACTCAGGGTTTACATCATGGATACTGGGGACCCAAACTCATTTAGTCCCCTCCTTGTCACCGTAGCTACTGTTGTCTCTCTCTCTCTCTCTCTCTCTCTCTCTCTCTGTCTGTCTCTGTCTCTGTCTCTCTCTGTCTGTCTGTCTCTGTCTGTCTCTCTCTGTCTGTCTCTGTCTCTGTCTCTCTCTGTCTGTCTCTCTCTCTGTCTCTCTCTGTCTGTCTCTGTCTGTCTCCCTCCCTCCCTCCCTCCCTCCTTCCCTCACTCCCTCCCTCCTTCCTCTCTCTCTCTCTCTCTCTCTCTCTCTCTCTCTCTCTCTTTCTCTCTCTCTCGACAGGGTCTTACTCTCCAGTTTTGGCTGATCTGGAAATTGTACCAGCACTAATCCTCCTGCCTCAGCTAGCTGCCCTCCTGGAGGTACTGTGATTATGTGCCACCGTGCCCAGATTTATTTGATATATTCGTCACACTGCCACTTCAGACCTTTCTGACTCCTTGTGGTCCTGCTTTCCTGGTTTTATTGCTCAAAACTCACCTCCTTGATAATCACCCAGGCTGAGTGTGTCTTCGAATCCACATAAAAGTAAACTGTCTTGGTATGAAATTTACATTTTCCCTCGTCCCCATCATTGTTTACAGTCCTTGGGCTCGCACACAGCTAAGTCACGCAGAAAATAACCAGCAGACTTCTTAAGCGCACCTTGAATTTTACTATGTTGCGGAGTCTGGCTAATTAACTGGGCCTGATGCCTGAGAGATTTGACTGTGTAGCTCACATGCGTTCTGTAGCTCTTCACGGTCACTGTAAAATCGGTAATTGACAATTTCTCACTTAACCTGATAATTGGCTATCACTTTAGCTAACTTAGGAAATAAGCATTTCATATGGATGTCCTTGCAATGTGCTTTGAGTTACAACAGGAATGGACTTAAAATCTACCCCGCCCCCAGTCCCAGTATCCAGCAGTATCTTTTCATGCTTTCCAGTCTGGACAGTTCAGAATGTTCCAGTTAATATTTATTCTAAAGTAGTATTTTTGTGGTTGGCATCCTCTAGGGACATACGCCATGCTTATGATAGTTGTGTCTGTGGATTTTGGAGTGATGGGCTCTTGGAAATGAGCCGGGGACTAGGGATGGAGGGCAGGTAGATAGAAGGGTAAACTGTGGCACACAATTGCAGCAGGGGCCCCTGTGGATTCTGTGAGGGGCCTGGGCTGCCAGGGCTCTGCAGCAGAGGCTGGTGTTTGTCCTTTGGACCTCACTCTTTAACAATGGTTAGACCTTCCCGGAGTAGGGCAGGTGCGGATTACCGTAGCCGCAGCTGTGTGCGGACAGGTACTCGGCTGAGGGCTGTTAGCGCTGGACTATGCAGACAGGGGCCAGTGAGGGCTTCCCAGGGGGAGAACCAGCAGCTCTGGGGATAGAACAGGACAGTGCTTCCGATACAAGGGTTCAAATATTTCAGGTCCCATTCCTAACTCAAGAGTGGTGGGAGAATATGCACTCTCCCTGGAAGCCACACACACACACACACACACACACACTCACACACACACACTCACTCACACACACACATTCACACACTCACTCACACACACACACACACACACTTACACAATGTTACTTGGCACATAGTCATGAGCTTAATAATGATTAGCTTCTTCTACTTAGGCCTTTCGTTGCACTAACAGGTTTCATGGATTCCCCCATCCTTCCTTTTAAAGCAGAACAATTCTCTCAGCTCACATTTCAAGATCTTGGTACTGAAGTAAAAAGTGGGTCAGGGACTCACTCTTTAAGAAGAGTAAAAATCACCTCACTCAAATTAGTTTACATGCTCCTCCTATCTCCACGCATCCACCATGGACAACATACCTATTTTAAAGACTGCAGGTTTCTTTAGTCTGGGAATGGGGTTCAGTGCAAAGTCCTGAGTTCAATCTCTAGCACCCCAAATGCTAAATAAATAGGATCTATTTCTGGAGTCACTTGTGAACTGGTGAGCAAATCTTATTCTTTTGGGGCGGGAAACTGCACGTTTGTAGGCATCCTGTAAAACGCTGCATAGAACGGTGAGTGGGGAAGCTGATGTCCATCTACACGGCCTTCTGGTAAAGGCATTGTGACTCTCAGCCAGTTACACTGATGAGCAGTATGATATGCTTTGAGCCCATACTGACTGCTGTGTAGCCTGGCCTGCCAGGAGCGAGCATCTTTCCACAGCTAATCAGGCCTTCCCTAGCGACATCTCCCAGATACGACAACCCATCCCTTCTGCTAGCATCCTCCTCGTGCCCAACAAAACAGACACTTGACTGACGGCAGCAGAGTTGGCCCTTTGTTTTCCCTGTAGGGACCTAGTTTATGTAAAGAAGTGAATTGTCTCCCTGAGATGTGACAGAATCTGCGGGTTTAGTTTGCAAACAATCTCATTGGCTGGAGATGTGAATTCAGTCAGTGATTTTCCACAAGGAACCAGAAGAGTCTCAGAATCCCTGTGGTTTCCTTGGGTGTCCCAGGAAGGGAGAGAATGTGGAGACATGGGGTCACCTTTTAGTATTCTAGTTTCTCTCTTTTCTTTTCCCCACTATTATTATTGTACATTCATTCTGAGGCCTAAAAATGTTTTTAAACATGTTCCATAATCTTAAAAAGTTTTAAAAAATACATTATAATTATTCTTGGAAACAAATGCCTACCACATGTTACATCATACATTATTCTCCCAGACTTCCCTCTCCTCTTCCTAAACGAAGGGTCTAGCCTGCTCTTGAGTTACTCTTTTATTTTTAAATTTCTGTTTGTTAGGTTTTAGGCACAGGCCTTGTACTGTAGCCCAGGCTAACCTGGACTTACTATTTAGCCCAGGCTGACCCCAGACTTACCACAATCCTCCTGCCTCAGCCTCATAATTACTGAAGTCACAGGTCCTTTGGACTCATTGCAAACCATCTTTCCTCTGGCTTACTCCCCATCAGCCACACCAGCTTCCTTGATTTTTTTCTAAATTATGGGATGACTCCTACCTTAGAGCTATTGAATTTACTTCTTCAGTCATGCTAAGTAAGTGGCCTGTTTCCCGATGCTGTCATGCTTAGGGCTCTCATCCTAACCTTTAAAAATCACTTTTCCTCCCTAATTAGAACGACCTGTAAATGGAAGTTTCTGTTTTGCTTGGGCTGCAGCCATTCAGTCCCACAGAAACACACAGAGGCTTGTATTAGTTATAAACTGCTTGACCTATTAGCTCAGGCTTATTATTAACTAGCTCTTACTACTTAAATTTACCCATAATTTTTGCTTATGTTTAGACATGTGGCTCGGTACCTTACTCAGTATGGCATTCTCATCTTGCTTCCTCTGCATATGGCTAGTGACTGCAGACTGAGCCTTTCCTCTTCCCAGTGTGGTCACCCTACCTATGCTTCCTGCCTAGCTACTGGCCAATCAGCATTTCATTAAACCAATATGAGTGATAAATCTTTACAGGGCTCAAGAGCATTATCCCACAGCAACCACCTTTGAATACACCACATATTAATTTAAATTTTATCGATCTTTGTACCACAAATAATAAAAACCCAGAAATAGATATTGGGGTCCAACCTGAAAACTAGAAAAGCAAAGCAGCCAAGCCACTGGAAAAATGTTATCTCTACCAAGGCTGGGCGACCACAGACTAAGCAGACTAACCTTCTCTCTCCTCTCATTTTATATTCTCTCTGGTGCTGGGATTATTAAAGGTGTGAGCCTCCAAAACCTGGATTTGTTTCTGTATTGATCTTGCATAGCCCATAGTGGCCTTGAACTCACAGAGATCTATCTGCCTCTGTCTCCTAAATCCTAGGATTAAAGGTGTGTCTAACTGTTACCTGACCTCTAGTGGCTTTAGCTTTGCCTCTGGACTTCAGGCAAGCTTTATATATTAAAATACAAATACTATCCCACTACAGATCTTTCTGCTCCTGTGTGTTTATAGGTACAGGGAAGGGTTTTGATTTGTTTGTTGTTGTTAATTATGAGACAGGTCTCCCTGTGTAGCCCCAGCTGCTGTGTAACCTCTTCTACCGATCATGCCGGCCCCATTCTCCTTGGGGAGCTCCGCCTGCCTCTGTGTCATAAGAGTGGACTGTTGAGAGAAAGACGTGTTCCACCATAACTGGCTAGCGGGGAGCTTTTCATGCCCTGTCTCTTCCCAGATATCTAGGTGCAGCTAGGGGATGCCCAGACTAAGAAATGGATGGCTGAATGGATGAGTGAATGAGCACCTTGTAAGTGAAAAGCAGGCAGCTCCCAAGGAAAGTGACCCAACAGGTCAGCAGACCCCCAAGGTGCACCGGAGTAGGGCAGCATTCTGGGTCTGGGTTAAGTCACCCCTGGTATGCATCCCAGCCGCTCAGAGACCATGCCTAGGTGCTTTACGGCAGGCATGCGCATGCGCAAGTGTCTGTTTCCTTTCTTCCTCCCTTCTCCCCTTTGCTTCTTGCTCTAGCCGTGGGGCGCGTGCTCCAATTTTTCACACCTTCTTTAGACTCCGGTGTTTATTGTAACTCCAGCGTGTTAAGTTTTCTGCCTCTTTAAATCCACAAAGCACTTCAAGAAAGGATTTCCTTGTATTATATTTTCTTCAGAAAGTCTTATCTCAGGCAGACATATTTGCCCATTTTCTTTTTTATTACAACAACAACAAAAAGTTTGACAATTATTACGCGTGTAGAGCGCCGCTTGCCAGGCCGGGTTGGTATCTCGCTCTGAAACCACACACAATAAGACAATCTCCTGAAAAACTTAGCAGAACATGCTGATACAAGGCTTTAGAACACTTAATTGTTTCTTTTTCCCTTATTGTTTATCATTGTTTTGTCAACAGTCCATATCAGTACCCATAATGCTTTGGGTTTGGTTTTCTTTGAACATTCCTTTCTTCTGAACTTACTGTGAACTTGTGCCTCTAGCAGGCCGCCCCAGAATGCCACAGCCACTTTAGGCAGGAGGGAGGGAAAATCAACACATTGGTTGTAAAAGGTGCTAAAAGCTAGCTCAGATTCTATTAAGTAGTGAAAACACTTGTCTTCTTGCTATTCCAGGTTGCAACATGAGGCTTGCTTTAGAAGGCCTGTGTAATAGTTTGTACATACTTAAGGAGAGTCGGGAGTTTGTACAGGGCGGAGGACTTGGTGGATTGCAGGAGGATTGCATAAATGTCAAATAAGATACAAGGAAGCCGGCCCATTGTCACATCTCCAGGGCAGGATGGTGGAAAGAAATATTTATTATGTTCAAGGGCAGGAGAGGGGATCTCCTCCCAACGCCCCCATATTTCTCATTATCTCTGTGCATAGAGTACTCTTCTAAAACTTACTGTTCCTTCTAAGCAAAATCTCAAGAGGGAGAGGGAAAGGGAGATAGAGAGACTGGCTGGCTGCTGGGCTCACAGCCCAGCTCAATGAACAAGTCTCCAAGGCCCAGTAAGAGACCCTGTCTCCTAAAACCAAGATGGGTGACTCCTGAGGCGTGACACCACCTGGATATCCAGCTTCCAGCTGCCCACAAACACAAGGACGCAAGCACACTGAGAATCACCCCGCATCACCCTGCTTGGATTCTCATACAATTATTTTTGAAAGGATTCCCCTTAAATTCTGATCTTGTGATGTCACCCGAGTCATAGTGTCACAAAGTTTGCACACAGCTACGATATTCAGGGACTCCTCTGCCGCAGTAATACAATTCTGTGCCCAGGGAGTGTCTCAGGACCCAAGTGGTTACATGGCTCTGACTCTGTAGCCTTCTGAGCTCTGTGGGCTATTTCCCTGTGCCATCCATATGCACCTGTAGAACTTAGGGATAACGTGGTGACGAAACTTCCTGAGGAGGGGACTAAGGAGGGTCATATGTTTCTCTTACCTCCTTCCTCATAAGAATATGCAGTGGGATGGCTGCCCATGTGCATCCGTGTATGGGGGGTACCAGGTTGGGTGCCTGACCCATGTTCAGTAGGCAATGATGGATGGACACAATGATGTAGGAAGAGACACAGCTGTTAGTAGAAATAGGAGGTGACCCCCAGAGGTTGCTTGGGTCCTGTGTAGAAGGGCCTCTGTGAGGGCTTCTGCTGTGGCCTCTGTCCTTCACCATATACTAAAGAATTTCCCATCAGAAGGAGACAGCAGAAGGATGTGGAGTTGATGCCATCCAAGAGGCAATGAGATTCTTCAGTCCGTCCCTACAGCCTTGGCCACAGTGGTGAGCCCCAGCCTGCTGATCTAAATAGTCCCAGCCCATAGGAGTACCCTTGCCTGGGATAGCTTGTCTTGGCCATCGGTTATATGTAAGACGTATGTGTCCCAGGAGAGGAAGGCGGTCCCTCTCGCTGCTGCTTAGCCTTGTTCGGCTCTCATCTTACTGTCTTGGGGAAGATGCTTCCCTTTATGCGGAAGTCTGTCACAGAGATAGCACGGGTGAGGCCTACACACAGGTGTATTTTGACCTGAAGAAGTATGCTGACCAGTGAGTTTTGTTTTTAATGCAATGTTAAACTTCTTTTTAAATCCTGGCCTCTGTATGGACAGATTATCCTCAAGTCTCTGAATACTATTTCTGATATTTTTCTCACCTCCGCTTGAGTAAACAGACACTGAGGAGGCTGAGCTGGGAAGATGGGGCAGCAGTAAACCTGCTGAGGATAGGATAGCCTGGCAGACAGACAGACAGACAAGGTAGGGGGACATAGGTTTTAAATTCTGTGTTCCTGTGATCTCATTGGTTGTTGCTGAACTGGAACTCTTGGCCCTGATATTCAGGATCTCTTTATCTCAATGGCTTCTTAGACACCATCCATTGAGCACGCAGCCCACTGTGTTAGATTCTGTCTTCTCCGCCTTCCAGATACACATCCCGCAGTGGCAGCAGAAGCTCCAAGTTTATGGTCCCTGCAGTAGAGAGGAGTGTGAGGTTACACAATGCAACATCTTACATTGTGACCTGAAAGAACTTGGAGATGAGATGCACAGACTCATGGGACTATACATGCATAAGGCTTCAGCTAATGCCATCAGAGCGGGCCCTGCCTCCCTTTCTTGTCACCTGCTTCGCTCACCCCTGTTCCAGCTGCTTCTGGAAGCACCATGGGCTGTGCTGGTGACTCCTGGCAAAGGATATGTGATGTTTTGAGTCTTTTCTGACTGCTTATGTACTTTGAACCCTGTAGCCGTCCTGGATCAGTCGTGGTAGTCAAGGAATCAGGATTCTCCCATGAAATGGGTTTATGCTTTGCTTGTGCCATACTTGGGCAGTTCTGTCTTTGGGGTTAGGGTAGTTTGCTATAGTAGTACTGCAAATGGAATCTCTAAAATGGGAATTCTCTTTCTGTGGGTGGGGTAAGAAAAACTAGCAAAAATCACACCTGCTTCAGCTATTTTTAAGATGCAGGCAGTCACAGGTGCAGAGGTGTAGAGGAAAGGGATCATAAGTACAGAGGTGTAGAGGAAGGGACCACAAGGGCAGAGGTGCAGAGGAAGGGCTCACAGGTGCAGAGGTGTAGAGGAAGGGCTCACAGGTGCAGAGGTGTAGAGGAAGGGCTCACAGGTTCAGAGGTGCAGAGGAAGGGCTCACAAGTGCAGAGGTGTAGAGGAAGGGCTCACAAGTGCAGAGGTGTAGAGGAAGGGCTCACAGGTTCAGAGGTGTAGAGGAAGGGACCACAGGTGCAGAGGTGTAGAGGAAGGGACCATAGGTGCAGAGATGTAGTGAAAGGGCTCACAGGGGCACAGGTATAGAGGAAGGGACCACAGGTTCAGAGGTGCAGAGGAAGGGACCACAGGTGCACAGGTGTAGAGGAAGGGACCACAGGTGCAGAGGTGTAGAGGAAGGGACCACAGGTGCACAGGTGTAGAGGAAGGGACCACAGGTGCAGAGGTGTAGAGGAAGGGACCACAGGTGCAGAGGTGTAGAGGAAGGGACCACAGGTGCACAGGTGTAGAGGAAGGGACCACAGGTGCCGATGTGTAGTAGAAGGGGTCCTTAGAAATCTACAGTACCGGCCCCAGAGTTCAACCTTACCCAATTGCACGCCGTTGTCCACTCAGCCCCCACAGTTTTCCTCAGAAGGAGTATTGTTTGCTGCCTGCTTCCACAAACATTCTTCAGACATCTAGTTGCTGTGACAACTCAAGCTCAATAACAATTTTAGGTATTTACAAATTAATTTCTTGGAAAGTTCTGCATAGACAGAAGTTTCTGTCCCGCCAGGTCCCACAGCCATTCAGTCCCAAATAAACACAGAAGTTTACACTAATTATAAATTGTTTGACCTATTAGTTCAGACTTATAAACTAGTTCTTACAACTTAAATTAACCCATAATTCTTGTCTGTGTTAGCCACATGGCTTAATACCTTTTATCAATGAGGCATTCTCATCTTGCTTCCTCTGTGTCTGATGACTTCTCAGTCTTCCTTGTCCCAGAATTCTCATCCTGTCACCCTTCCTCTACTTCCTGCCTGTCTACTGGTCAATTAGTGTTTTACTAAACTAATATGAGTGACAAATCTTAGAGTGTCCAATAGCATTTTTCCAGTTCTGCCAACCACAGCCAACTTTCTGATCATTTATTTTGCCTAAGACAAAGGCTTCAGTTAGTCATCCTAACCATCTAAGAACATCTAGATCAGTTCCCAGCCTCTCTGGATCAACTGGGCATGACATAAATAGATACCAGACATTTTGCTTCTGTATTTTGTTGTGAGTGTTCTGTCCTCAAAGATCTGGGATTCTCACTTAATCTTTCCTTTTGAAGCATGTGCATGGTCTTAAATGATTTTAAGCATTTATTTGGTTATAAAACTGTATGAATCATTATAGAAGAATTTTAAAATACAAGCTAATAAGCTTGGCTCTGGGGAGGCTGAGGCAGGAGAATTCTGAGTTGAAGAAAGGCTTGGGGGAGGTTCTGACTCAAGAAAAAGAAGAAAGCAAAGACAGAGGGAGGGAGAAAGGAAGGAAGAAGAGAGGGAGAGAAAGGGAGGGAGAAAGAAGAAAGAAGGGAGAGAGATACAGAGAAAGGGAAGGAGTCTCTAGCTTGTAAATCAGTCCACCCCCAAGGATTCTCCCATGAAATGGGTTTGTTCTTTGCTTGTGCCATACTTGGGCAGTTCTGTCTTTGGGATTGGGGTAGTTCACTATAGTAGCACTGCAAATGGAATCTCTAAATGCATCCTCAGCATCCCAAACCAGCACAACCAGATGGGGGCCACAGTCTTCTATCACATGAGCCTGTGGAGGGTACTTCACACTAAGAACACAGTACCAGCTATTTACATTAAGGCTGAAAAGGAGACTGTAGAGAGTGGTGGCAAGGTTAGAGCATCCCTGGACTATTCCCAACTAGTCTCCAGAGAACTGTGGTTGCCGGTGAATTCACTGGTGGAATTGGGAACACAGGCTTTTAGCTTGAAAGACCTGAAACACAAGTCCAGTTGTATTGCTTTTGGTTTCTGTGATATTGGGATTGTTGCCTAATCCTTCTAGCCCCCATTGTATCAGTCCAGGTGTTGAGACAGATGTGCACATTGCTTAGACAACGGTGGACAACTATATAGTATGTGTTGGAAAATCTTTATTATAATCCCCTGTGTTACATTTGCCCTTTCTAAGGGGTGGAGGTTATACTGCGGCATTCTATTCTACCATGGAGCCAAATTCTGATTAAATTCCAACATAAAAGTGATAATATATTGAAAATTTTCCATGCATCGAGAGGCCTCTGCTGTAATTCAGTTGTCTTTTTATCCAAAAGTTTGATGAGCAGGTCTTGAGCTCAGAACTTTGGCAAGCTGACTGGAAGCAAGGCTTCACCATCTCGGTCAATGTCTTGGCCTAAGTAAGGCAGTCACTAGCTGGGGCATACCACTTACCCATTGGAGTTACCACTTGCCCAATTTCACAGGGTGATGACTCACGGGAACTAAGTTATGCGTGAGACTGACACCTCTAAGCACACAGAGAAAAGTTGTTGGTTGATTCCCAATAATGAGAACTGAGATAGCGGAAAAGGATTGAATAACTAGAACAAACTAGCTTGCTGCTGGTGGCATGAAATGCCCCTGTCCTCAGCACAACAGCGTAGCTGGGTTGTGTCTCTCGTAGATGTTAATCTTGCTCTAATTTCATACGGTGGATATTTATTTTAATTTTATCCGTGCTCTTAAGCTTAGCAAACTACACATAAAGCACACATCCACAGAGCACACAGATTTAGAATCTCCTTAAATATAATGTGGTGGTGGTTATATTTTTATGCTAGTTTTGAAAATGCACGATTGTCTCAGCAATAACAAAAGTGTGGATGGACCACTTTTTATAACTGTATTTTGAATGTGTTTTAGCCGTTTGAGGACAGACTCTGTGGAAGCTTCACCAGCCAGCAAATGGCTGGAAATTATTAATGAGAAAGATTTGATGATTTAGGCATCTGACAAAAATGGTGAATTCTATTTCTCTCAGAGACAGGAGCTTGTTTTACGCTGTCAGTTTGTCAACGTTTGTCATTGGTTTCAGTAGATTATTGGTGTAGATTTAAACTGAGCCTTGAAGAGGTCCAGAAGTAATTCAATGATTGATAATAATTTAAAGTTCAGAATAGTGCACACACTCAAATCTCTGCTTGCAGTCTAGATGAAGGGGGAAATCACAATGATTTTTTTTCTCATTTTTTTTATTAAAGATTTCCATCTCCTCCCCCTTCCCTCCCCTCCCTTCTACCCATACCCCCACTCCACCCCTCTCCAAGACAAAGAGCCATCAGGGTTCCCTTCACTATGTTAAGTCCAAGGTCCTCCCAGCTCCCCCTAAGTCCAGGGAGGTGAGCAACCAAACTGACAAGGCTCACAGTGAGCCCGTCCATGTTGTAGAGTTCATGTTCATTGCCGTTGTCCTTGGTTTCTCAGTCCTCCTCCACCGTCAGCCACATTCAGAGAGTCCGGTTTGGTCCCGTGTTCCATCAGTCCCATTCCAACTGGACTTGGTGGTCTCCTGTTAGATCTGTCCCACCGTCTCAATGGGTAAACGCACTCCTCACGGTCCTGACTTCCTTGCTCATGTTCTCCCTCCTTTTGCTCCTCATTGGGACCTTGGGATCTCAGTCTGGTGCTCCTATGTGGGGCTCTGTCATTTTCTCCATCCAATGCCAGGTGAAGGTTTTATGGTGATATGCAAGATATTCATGAGTATGGCAATAGGATCTGTACATTTCTGGCACCCTCTCCTCAGCTGGCCAAGGACCTAGCTGGGGGCATCTTCCTGGACACCTGGGAACCCCTCTAGAGTCAAGTCTCTGCCAACCCTAGAATGGCTCCCTTAATTAAGATATATAATTCCTTGTTCCCATATCCACTTTTCCTATATCCCAACCATCCTATTCCCCCAAGCTCTTCCCATCCTCCACTTCACACTTTTCTCTCCCCATTCCCCCCTCCCCCCACCCCACCCCACCCCCATGTTCCCATTTTTGTCCGGCAATCTTGTCTACTTCCAGTATCCAGGAGGATAACTATATGTTTTTCTTTGGGTTCACCTTCTTATATAGCTTCTCTAGGATTTTTTATGAATTATAGGCTCGATGTCCTTTATTTATGGCTAGAAACCACAATGATTTTTTTTAAAACTTTTATTTGTTGGAGGATTTTATACATTTTAACTGTATTCACCCCTAAATTAACCCCTCCCAGATTCTCTCAATGTTCTTTCCCTGGCCTTGTGTCCTTTTTTGTTTTAAATTTTATAACTGTTTTCTCCCGTTTGTGCTGCCAGTATACTTCTGGCTGTGGGGTCATTCATGGTAGCGCTAACAGAACCCACGCCCTTAAGGACAACAGACTCTCTTGTCCCAGAAGCCATCAACGTTCAGAGCTCCTGAGTTAGGGGCAGAGGCTCACAGATCCTTCCAATTCCGCACTGGAGTTCGGGCTGACTTGCTGTTGTGCAGGTGCATGCAGGTAGCCATAGTTGCTGGGGCCTCATGAGTACCACTCAGTCCTATCTGGAAGATACTGTTCTGCTCCATCCCTCCCTGACCTCGAGCTACTTCAATCTTTGTGTCTCCTCTGATGGTCCCTGAGACTTGCCTCCCAATGATAGAGCTCTCCATAGTCACATATTCTCTGTACCTTGGCCAGGTGTGAGTTTCTACACTAAACACCATCCACTGTGCAAGGCTTCTCTGATTAGGGCCGAGAGCCACACTATGGTAAAGAGAATTTAGAGAAGAGTTTGATACTATGTCCATTTAGCTAAATAATTGGAGCAGGCTCACTCCTGGTTCAGTCACTGATTATTCTTTAAATCCAAATTTCACATATGAAAATAGGATAAGAAGTAATTTTTATTTCAGCAGTGTTACTCATGGGGCAGATAAAAAACTGCAGTATCAAGGATCCGAAAGTCTTGTTTGCATGCCTCCCCCTTTATTAAGCCATCTTTGGACACACTGTGGCATGCAAGTGATCCACTTCATTGGATGTTATCCTTGGCACCCTTAACTTTGTTTAGTTTGTTTAAACAAACAAAATCACATAAAGGGCTGTGCTGGCAGAATCACACCTGCATGCTTCTCTCCTTCAGATGCTGAACAATCTAGAAAACAGATCAGTGACAAGACTCCAGTAAGGCAAGGTGCTCATGTATACCAGCAAATCTATGTTTATATGTGTGCATGCATGGATGTACATACCTACACACATACATGAGCATCACATAGGAAACGTAGCTTGATCAAGTAGCAGCATAGAGTAAACAAGTCATTCTTTGTCACCTCCATTGTAGAAACTTTTGTAGAATGGCACCATCTCCTTCCCATCTGAGAAATAATTGGTTTGTAATCATTGCCTCACTGAGAGCCAGGGACCAGTAGCATTTGTCTGTGGTATGGCATGCTGTGTTCCAGTAACCTGACACATACTACCTTGTTGTTCTTTATAACCACGTGAACAAGGAACCGATAGTCATGTATCTTCCCTGAGTTCACACCTCTAAGAATGTGTTGCATTTTTCTTTAAACCTTGGTAAACTTCATAGCCCCCTGTCCTTGCTAGTATTTAGAATGCACATTTCCCCACAAGCTTTCCAGTATTTTCAGAAGGATGGCTTGCCTCTGCTTAGTCCTCAGTCTCAATACCCCATGAGCCAACTCATTTTTGTTTGTCTGTTTCGTAAGAACATTTTCAATGGTTGATCCTGGCAACGAAATAGCCTTCTCTTTTCCTGCTATGTCTGATGGGCACACCGACTTTTCAAAAGTAGACTTGAAGCTTGGGGAAACAGGAGTCTGTACCTCTGAAACACTGAGTGGAACAGCGACGCCCGGACAGCGAATGTTCTCGAACATTGTTTGGTTATAAAATCAAGGGTTTTGCCTATTCTGATAATAGTTGTCAAATTTACATGAGTTTGTGTTAAAATGTTTCATATGCAGCGTTTCGGCATAGAGCTAGCCCACAGCTTTCCCCTCTTTCTCAACCTGAAACATCGCGTTTAACTCACCCTGAAGGAGTCTGGGCTAAAGACTGGGTCTTGGAAGCTCCGTCGGCTCACACCTCTGCCTTTGGTTTTCAGACTAGTGGCAGAACACTATAGCCAGCAACAAAGGGCCTGAAGAATCAATATCTGGGTGGGGGTGGGAGGGCACTGTCACCCACCTTTTTAATTTTTCCCCTGGTGTTTTTTTTTCCTAGTTTCTTTTCCCAGCTTTTTCCTGAGCTCGGAGGGGAGGGACGTTTTATCAAGCCCCGGTGGCTACTTCCGCCACTGTGGATCTCAGCCGGTTAGTCTTTTACAGCTACACACATTCACACCTCATATATTTTGCTCTAAAACAGAACATCTGAGTTGATTCTGCGTTTGCAAAGACCTCAGAGAGATGGAAGATGGATTTCATGTTGCCGTTTTTAGATGGGGCTGTAAATAGAATGGCAGCTGTCCTCGGATGCATTGCAGATATACGGTGCACACACTGAATAGAAGCAGATGAAAGATTGCCCCCAATTAATCCGCACAAAATCCGCATTTCAGCCGTATAAAATCTTAACCATAGCGTATTGTGTGTTTATTTATTCTACATACTCACAGATGAAATCTAACACTTTGAAGGTAACTCATAAAGAGAGGGAGAATTACTACCTTCCTTCCTCACTAGGGTGCACGTGACCTGTGATAGTTTAGGTAAACATACTGTCCCCCTGTTAAATCTTACAAGCCATTCAAATCTACATATTGTGTGAGTGATTAAGATTGGTTGGACACCCTTCTTTGCAATGTGGGGGAGAGAGGTTGTCTCTGCAGGATCTGTTTCTTGGGTGGACGAGACTGTAGTGGAAAATCACCATTTGGGAAAGAACGTGGCAGCACCAGGGGCTGGCAGAAGTCTTCCATGGTTACTCCAGCTGAGAATTCTAGAACAATCATTTCAGGTACACCACTAAGAGGGTAGGGAGGATTGGTACCCAATACTCCAGGAACTTTCCTCCGATGCTCCTGGGAAGATAACTTAGTGGGTGGTACAGGACTTGTTCTGCACGTGTGAGGACCCGAGTTCGGATCTCCACCGCCTGTGTAGCACAGCTGCTTACGAACAAGCATGCCTGTAACTTGAGTGCTAGGGAGGCAGAGACAGGAGACCTCGGAGCTGGTGAGGCAGCTGGTCTTGCCACATTGGTGAAACTCAGGTTCAGTTTAAGAGACTTTGCCTCAGAGGGGAAATGGGGAGGTGGCTAAGAAAGGCACACTGACTTCTGGCTTCCACCCACACATACACACATATGTGCATACGTGTCTGCCTGCAGGCCTCTGACCCCACATAAAGAAGAGGCGGCTTAGAAGTATTTGCATGTTACAATTAAGTTAGGCATTTAATCATTGTGTACATGCTATTAAAGGCAGTAATAGAGAAACAAAAACCTGCTGCACTGAAGGATTTTGGGTCATGGGGTAAGGCTTCATGAAAGTGCTGATGAGAGACCGACTCCCGGGGATTTTGAGGTCTGAGAAAGATTTTTTGCTTAATAATAATGAGGGGAAGAGATCAAGACCATAAGCGGAAATAAGAGCAGAGATCAAGACCGTAAGTGGAAATAAGAGCGTCCGCGAAGATCCCGGCGAGAGACAACATGGCGCAAGGCACTATGGGACAGGGTGCCGGAAGTGCTCTAGGATCTTTCTCCTGTAACTTTCTATGGGCTGTGGAGGCGGCAAGGAAAATGAAGTCGTGACGGAGAGAATCTGTTTCATGAGTATGATAGCTTACTCCGTTGTCAGAAATCCTGACTCTGGTCCTACACTACCTTGTGATCTTCCCGTGGCCCGTGACTCCAAGCCTAGCCCTGGAGAAACAGAGGTAGGAGAGTGTAAATGTGTGTGTGTGGGGGGGGGGGGGGCAGGGCAGCCCAGGGAGTTTCAGACCCGTGGGGCGACCTGGTAAGAACGCGCGTTTCAGAAAACAGGAGGCCAAGCATGAGAAAACCCTTCACATGGCACATGGCCACCAGTGTCTAACGGCGAGTAGTTCACTTCTGTGTCTTTATCTGCATCTTCTTGGCCACTGCTTGACAGCGTCTCTCGCGTGCACACCTTCCTTTGTTTGCACGACGCCTGCAGCTAGAGCTCTGGAGAGAGAGACTAAAGAGTTGTGGACCAGGGTTTGGAGAACTGGGCGGCAGTTCCCAGTGCACAACGACTTCAAGTGTGCACTGCAGTTGATCCGCCTCTCAAAGGGAGGGCTGGGGGATGAAAGGGTCTGACTCACACCCTTATCAGTCACCCCTGCATCGCATGGGCAGCCAGCCCAGTGACGTGTATAGCTGAATTCCAGTAAGACATTGGCTAAACCAGATATTTTCTGCTCTGCTGAGATGTGATTTATAACACCTCAAGTCCATTTTAAAGAGATGTGGTTACCCATGTTTGCAGAAAATCACCAAGTTCAGAGCAAGTACTGAAAAGCACATTAAACATGCAGACCTGCGGCCTCCTATCTGTTATCCCAGCATTCCAGAGGCTGAGACAGGAGGATTGCCATGAGTTTGAGCCGGCATAGGCTACATCGTGACCAACAGGCTAGTCTGAGTTGCAAAGGGAGACCTTGCCTCAAAACAGCAAACAGAATCAGCAACCCCACCTCCACCATACAAAAATGAACACGCAGGGTAGTGATTGGCCAGCTGTGAGCTCCTTCTCAGATCAGGAAGAGCAGGGTGCTGGGTGCTCACCATTGGTGGTGCAATGTGAGGCTGTGATTGGTCGCTCAAGGGAAGCATGAGAATGCTGTGGGCGAGAGCCTCTCAAACAGTGCATATGAAACACACCTGCTAAGAACACTTTTTCTCTAAACATGGAGGGGTCCGCACCCAGGAGAAGGTGCTGTTGGCAGGCTCACAGGGTCAAGGACTGGTAACCCCAAATCCAAACCATAGACTCCAAGGACACAATCTAACTACTGTTTTCTTTCAACATTGATTTTCATATTATTTTGTAGTGCGAGCAGGTATGGCCCTGTAGTCCCTTAGTGTTCTTTTCTCTATTCTGTCTCCCTGCTTTGTTTCCACCCGTTAATCTCCTAACCAGCCACTTACCACATGGATTTGCTTGTAATTGAAACTGTAAAAGCCCGTGGCAGGTAACCCTATGGCTGGCAGATGGTCCTCCTGGTGTGTCAGCTGTCTCAGTCTCTCTCTCTCTCTCTCTCTCTCTCTCTCTCTCTCTCTCTCTCTTCCTTTCCTTTTTTGTATTACAATATGGTCTGAAAGAGAGAGAAAGGAAGAGGAAAAGAAACAAAAAGATAAAACAACAACCCACAAAGAAAAAGAACCCAGATTCTATAATTCAAACGTTAACAGAATGTATTTGCTAACACATTCCAAGCTGCCTTCAGACCAAAATTCATGTACAGAAGCATTTTCTGTGGAGCATGAACTGGAAGAGAGTGAGGGAGTGAGGGGGAATGGAGTGTGGGGAAGCGTGGGGAGGGTGCGACCACAGACTTTGCGAAGCTCAGCTTCGGGCTGGTCTTTCAGTGGACTTATTTTGGGGGGTGGAGAGCTAAGGTAGACATCCCCTCCAGCTATTGGTTGGTTTAGCTCACTCTCATGGCAGCCTAAGAGGAAGAAATGCTTGTTCAAACAGCAACTATTCCATAAAAGCTAACAATTATGGCAAGGTGTTTCAAAAGGAAAATTACATTAAAGATGAATGAGGGCATATTGAAATAATTACATTTTAAGGTGTGTAACATTAAAAGATATTGAATAGAATATTGACTGTTTTGTGGAAATAGCAATAATGAGATTCCTGTCACCTAATCTTACAATAATTGGGTTATTATTATGCAAATGAAGGTGTGACTTTAAAAAAAACCAGTAAGGGAACCAGGCCTCCTTGAGGCAGCCCTTTCTGTGCTGGCTGGGCTGTCAGTTCTTAGACGGAAGACTCTCTTCTCGGTAACTCAGAGACACTCATTTGATGGTTCGCTCTCCACTTACTCTATGGCATTTTTCCGCTGCCACAGGGAGCAGATTGGTGGCTGGCAGTGGTGTGTGTGTGAGCCTGTGTTAGCTTTATGTGGAACTCCAAGGAATAATTAAATCATATGATTATTGCCCACCGTCATTTCTCAAAAGTGCAATGGAGCCCCTTCTTTTGCCAGGGATGCATGCTGAAGCCCTTATCATTCCTCTGCACATGCTCTGTCCCTGCGCATGGTACCGGGTGTGACTGAATGTCCCTGGAGCCAGCAGGTCATGTTGGGCTAGTAGACCTCCAAGGACACAGTTGCCCAACTATTGTGACTGGGTAGATGAGTCCATCGGTCATGCTCAAATCATTATCTTGTTTTGTTGGACTCCCACGGTACCCAGCATATGAAGAGAAATAGATGGGGCAATTATCCTTTTGGTTCAGGATCCAGATAAATCTGTATGCTAGCAGGAAAGCGTCTTTCTCGCCATTGAGAGCCAGGCACTGGGCAAAGGGAATTGTGTTTCCTGGGAACATTCTTCAGCTTCTATACAATACATTAGGGAATGCTGTGTTTTCAAGCAGTGGTACAGAAACTTGCTGTAGAAAGTCTCTGGTTTTCCTGTGTTTGAAAAAACGCCAGGACCAGGTGTCGGCTGCACCTTCCTGACATCTCATGATGGAGTTATTTTTTTTTATAGATCGAATACTCTAGATTAATCATGGCCAAGCAGTTTTGAGCAAAGCACAAAAGACAAATTTCACTCACCTAGTACTTTGGGTTCCAAGGATTAGGAGGTCAAGAAAATCTAAGCCTTATCAATTTATCTTAGGATCAACTGAGACTGGATAAATGTCAGGGCAGCTGCTCGGGCTTATGTCCTTCCATCACTTTCCCAGTAGGAGCAGGCTCAGAGTGGCTGATGAGCACCACTGTCTGCTGTGGACAGATCTCTGCACTGCTGTCCACTGTGTTCTGTCTAGTGGGCAGATCTCTGAATCCACTTCTGTTCATGTGATGAAAGTTTCTAGGATATGTTTGTTACTGTAAATAAAGCCTCAAATTTAGTCCACACTTTGCAAGAATTCCCAGTCCGGAAGAGATGAATTCTGACTCATTGTACTTTTACCAGTCCTGCTAATTTGCTAGCCTCAAGAGATTAGGCCATTAAAAAAATCATTTTTATATTGTTTTATTTTTTTCATTGCATTTATTCATTGTACATGGAACTGTAGGACATTTTTCCAGAAGGATACAGGGAATGAATTAAAACGAATTTTGTGGACAGAATTTTTGGAAGCTGAGAATTGCAGCATACAACTTTGGTTAAAATGGTATTAGCAGCCTGGGAATATCATTGGCAAAGCTTGGGTTTAGCTGGTTCTGCCGATCCACATCCTGCTCTGCTGATGGGTTACCTGGTGCTGTGGATCTCCATCCTGATCTGCTGATGGGTTAATTAGCTGGTTCTGCCAAGCCGCATCCTGCTCTGCTGATGGGTTACCTGGTGCTGCTGATCCGCATCCTGCTCTGCTGATGGGTTAGTTAGCTGGTGCTTCCAATCTGTATCCTGCTCTGCTGATGGGTTACCTGGTGCTTCCAATCTGCATCCTGCTCTGCTGATGGGTTAGTTAGCTGGTGCTTCCAATCTGCATCCTGCTCTGCTGATGGGTCAGCTAGTGCTGCTGATCCACATCCCGCTCTCCTGATGGGTTAGTTGGTGCTGCCAATCTGCATTCTGCTCTGCTGATGGGTTAGCTGGTTCTGCTGATTCACATCTTGCTCTACTAATGGGACACCAGCTCAGTTTCCTGGTTCTCATTTTTCTCTCTCTAGGGTTTGACCACATCAATCCTTATTTCCAGACCTCCCAGGCTGGGGAAAAGAGGCCTGTGGGGCTGAACACTGGCAATGAGTCATTTTCAACATTGCTTCTTGCATTTTGTCTATAATAATTTCCCCTGCTCTGAAAACACTGAAAAGAGCTAGCTGTGGACTATACTGGTCATGTTGAGAATCCTCTGAATGCATCTTCCATCCACTGAGGCTCCCTTGAAGCCTGAGATTGTTGACAAAGGTTTCTTGTCCTGCCTGGTTCCCGCAATTGTCAAGTCCCAAAGAAATCACCAGAGGTCTATATTAACTATAAACAGATTGGCCCATTAGCTCAGGCTTCTTATTAACTCTTATAACTTATATTAGCCCATTATTCTTATCTATGTTAGCCACATGGCTCAGTACCTTATTCATTGGGGCAGTCACATCTTACTTCTTCTGTCTTTGGGCTGGGACTGCAGAGGGATCGGCTTTTCTCTTCCCAGAATTCTCCTGTTCTCATTGACCCACCTCTGCTTCCTGTCTGGTTGTCCCACCTATAATTCCTGCCTGGCTACTAGCCAATCAGCATTTATTTAAAATATAATTGACAGAATACAGACTATTCTGCCACACCATGAGACAGGGATCATGGTGTGGAAAGAACCATAGGAGACCAGGGAGTGGTTCTCAGAAATGATAGCAGTCCCTCACCTGCCATGGGCTGGATTGTCTGGGCCTCTACAGGCCTTGCTGTTCCTGAGTTTCACAGCACAGATAACCTTGACTAAGCTCATTGGAAGGCCAGTGTTGACAGACCAGATAACAGTGAGATTTTTTCCACTGCATCAGCCACCACCTGACAGTGATGTCGGAAGCTACAGGGGAGCAGGGGAGTGTCCCTAGGTTGGACAATAGCTATTTTGCAAACCAAAGGAACGTTAGACTCCAACCATTTTAGTAGGATTTATAAAGAAAAAAAAATCTAGTTTTAATATATTGAACGACCCATTATCTTTCTGCAAACAGCACAGTGCCTGGAAAGGTAGGTATCCAACCACTGTAAAACAAATTGGTATCTCATGTGACTTTTGTTGCTACCAGAGAACAACAGGAACTCATTTGGCCTGGAGCAGGAGACTGTCCTGCCACAAATACCAGAGCATCAGGCTGTATCCTCCAATGAGAGGAAGTGTAAATTTCCAAAGAGGGTCCCAGATGAGCCAGCAGGGGTGCCGCTGAGGCCCACTCGGCAACACAGCATGCGGGGAAGCAAACTGGCTGAGCTTAGGTTAGCTTGATTTTTGTTACTATTGACAACCGAGAAACCCTTTCAAGGCTGAGAGACAGCTGTCAGTAAATTGCTTGCCGTACAGGCCTGAGGATCTGGTTCAGATCTCCAGAACCTGGGAAGTTGTGCCACATGTGGCAGCATGCATGTGCCTGCAGCCTAGCGAAAGATGTCTCCAGAGAAAAGAGGGAGAGCAATGGAGGGAGACCCTGATGCTGGCCTCTGGCCTCCATATGCACATGTGTATGTGCACACGCTTGCACGTGTCAGTGAACACACATAGAGAACTGGTTTTAGTTGCCAATGATAGACATGTAATTTAAGAGTACACAATCATCTTCCTCCTTCCTTCCTCCTCTTCCTTCTCTTCCCCTTCTCTTCTTTTTTCCTCCTTCTCTTCCTCCTCCCCCTTTTTCTTCTTCCTCTTCCCTCTTTATCTTCCTCCTCCCTCCTCTTCTTCTACCCTTCTTTACTCTTTTCTTTATTTTTTTACTTATCACACCTTTTTTTGCTTTTGTATTGCAAATTAAAATGAAAATCTTAAGAACTATAGAAAACAGCAGTATACTCTGTAATTTATTCCTTAATGGACATTCTTATAAGCACCACCTAGATCAGGAAATACTTGACAAAGAATTCTAGCAGTTTCTTCATGAGTCCTACCAACTCATAGCCCCATGTTTTTTCTAGATGAATCTTCCAAACATGGTAATTCATTATGCTTTATCATCCAATTATGTATACATAAACACTGTAATTAGTTTTCACATTCAAAATATCTTGATGTGTCCTTCAAGTTTTTTTAGCCTGGGGTCTGCTTTGTCTCTTTTCCTTCCATCTTGTCTGTTTGTAGAATTTTGGGGGTGGCATTTCTCATGGTGTGGCTATTGGTGATTGGTGCATGGTGTGTTCCTTTGTATCCTCTAAAACATAGCAGCTGGCTTCAGAGACTTGACCAAACATGCCTGGTGCCTTTGTAGGACTTTAAGGGGCGCTGTGCTTCTTCTTCAAGGGGAAGGTAATGCCCTCTGTCTCTCTGTGATGTCTACATTTACTGATGCTAGTGTTTGCAACTATTAATTCATTAGGGTTGTAATGTGAAACGACCTAATTATAGCATCTTGGGTTTTATGAAAAGACACTTGCCAGTCAAGAATTCAAGTACCAACTTCTATAGTTCATATAGAAAAGGCAGAATTATAAAATTACTGTGTCCTCTATTTTTACATTTTATTATTTTTATTTTATGTGTAAGAGTGTTTTATCTGCTTGTATATGCATCTCTGGATGTGTGCATACAGTACCCACAGAAGTCAAGTGAGGGTACTGGAGCCCCTGAAACTGGACTTACAGACAGTTGGGAGCCTCCATGTGGATGCCGGGAATAGAACCTGGTTGCTCTGTACTCTTGACTATCAGGCCGTCTCTCCAGACCTGTTACTTCTTCTTACATGCCCTTGTGTCAGCGTGACTGACTGGTGTCTTGATCTCTTAAAGAATTGACTGACATCCAATGGATGCCATTGGGTTCATGAGTGTCAGCACAGTTGACAGGATCACCACAATTGTAATTCTTTGTCTTTGAAAGCCATGCTGTCTCCGCTCCCCGCACTGCAAAATTCTAAGTTCTTTGCTATGACTGCAGTATCCAGCTTATCCAAACATCTTCATTAAACTTATGCAGAGCCTGCCCCATCGATTTCTCTAAGACTCTATTGTGTGTACACACTTTCTGTGTTCATTGGCACTGTTTGATCGTTATCCAAAGACCTAAACAGAAAGACTTACTTGATGTGCTTAAGAAATACTAGCTTCAGTACTCAAGTGTTAATTTGTGACTGTCAGATTTTATATCAAAACAAATTGCATGTTGTCCTGGCTTATAAGAAGCCTATCAAAGGTTTTTCTAATACCTTCAGAAAAGAACAGTTCAGGCATGCGAAAGTCCCATCTTCTGTTTGGGCTGCAGTATGAATATTTGAAATATTCCTGACCTCAGTCTTTCCTTGTCTTATTATGGCAAGATGTTACTCTACTGCATATATTTGGCCCCTCCGGGACTATTCATGATAAAACACGTGTGTGTGTGAGTGTGTGTGTGTGTATGTGTTGTGTTTTTGTGTGTGTGTATGTGTGTGTGTTGTGTTTTTTTGTGTGTGTGTACGACGACCGCCTTGGGTATCATTTTCAGGAATGCCATCTACCTCTTTGAGTCAGGCCTTCTCATTGGTCTGGTGCACTAGCTGTCCACCCAGCCCCAGGGAATGCCCTGTCTCTGCCCCTCTAGTTTAGTGATAACTTAACAATGATGCTAATATCAAAGAGGGGCTTTGCTTGTGAGGGGGTGGTGGCATGCAGTGGTACAAAGCTAATGGCACCCGGCAAAGCAATGCGGCATCCTACTCCATAGTCGCTGTGGACCCCTGTGAAATGTTACTCTTTTTGTTAGACCTCATTAGACTCATTGGAATAGTTTTTTTAAGAAACCATCTTTTTTCCTAAAGAGAATGACTAGTTCATTATTCATTGGGAGGAAGAAGGTGATCTATGGTTTCATCCTGGGATGCCTCATGCTGCTGGAATAGGTTTGAAATCGTTCTGAGTTTTAAGTTTCACTGTGTCTGAATGACAAGGACAACCCTTCACTTTTTTATGCCTCTAAATGAACTCTGTGACAGCTAATTTGTCCAAAACATGGCTAAACTTGCCTTTCAGGCATGTTGTGTGCCGGGAGTCTTATTGTAATCACTCCCCATGCTTCTCACCCCCCTCTATTCTGGGCCAGAGAAGGTTTTGTGTCTGACCTCCACTGCTTTCCATTTTCCTAGACTGACGTCATTGTCTGCCTTTCTTCTCAGTTTTCCAGACTTTTCTCCTCTTCTTTAAACCCACACTATCAGCTCTTTTTCTCATCTCTGTCATCAAAGACCTGGCGGTCATGGAGGAAAATGTGTGAGATTTGAGGTGAGTTGAATTGACTGTCAAGATTTCAAGTCACCTCTGGGTACGCCTGTGTGTGAGTGTTTCTGGCGGGGTTCACTGAGAAGGACAGACCCACCCTGAGTGTGGACAGCACCATCCTATGGGGCTGGGAGCTTAGACTGAATTGGAAAGTGAGTTGAACCCCAGGGTTCACATCTTGCATCTTTCTGACTGTGGGTGAGGTGGACAGCCATCTCACATTAGGGCTGTCACAGTGGGGTCTTCTCTTGCCCAGGCCTTTCCCTCCGTGATGAACTTAAGGGAGGAGGGTTTTGTTTCAATGTACAGCAAAAATGTGAAGGGGGCGGGACTCATTTTGTGCCACTGGTGACTTGGGATGTGATCTCTGTGTCCTGATTGGGACGTAAGATTTAACATTAGAAAAAGGGCTGTCAGTAACCCATAAGATTCACCCCTACAGTCTTTGGTCTGCCAGCTGGTCTGCCCTGTGTCCAAAACTATCCGCTGACCTCCCCAGACAGCACCACAGCTGGACCAGAAGTGTCAAACACAGCACCTGAGGGTTCACTGCACACCAGCTACTCCACCGTCTCTGTGAAGTCTCTCATTGGCCATCTCTGCCCTGGGGTCCCTCCTGCCATTTTCCTCTGAAGATATTGCCTTGCGTTCTCTGTTCACTTCATTTCAATCCATGTGGCGCCTTTTGAGGCATCTTTGACTTTATGCCTTTGAGCTGTTTCTAACAACTTGTACTATTGATTGTCATCTTCTTGAAGGGAGACCTTTGATATCTTAAGAAGTCCCATGAAAAACTATCTACTCTTCATGTGACCAACTCAACAAGGGAAGGACTTGAGATTTCGTCGCTTATTAGACTCAAAGCTCCCGTTTATTAAGTGGCGGCTGTAAGTCTGATGCAGGAACACATGCCTACAGCTATTATCTCAGCTCTTCACACATACTCAGGGCCACTCTCTGCTGGGTTCCACAAAAACCTGTCTCAGAATAGCTGAGGTAAGGAATGGAACTATGTGGCAATACTAGAGACACCACCAGGACCTATCAGTAGCCCATCTCTCCCTCTGCTCTGTAGCTCATCTCTCTCGTCAGCTTCCTTAGGTTTAATATGAGGCAGAATCTCTGCAAGATCTGCAGCTTCACATCTAAAGAGTTCGTAGAGGAAGAGAAAGCGGAGGCTGAGGGATCATTGATTTTCAAGCTCTAACAATGCTTGGGTGAGGGCGAACACACTTTGTGGCTTCCTAGAGCTTGGTCGCATGCTAAGTACTGAGCTGTCATCCCTAGAGCTCGGTTGCACACTACATTCTGAGCTGTCATCCTTAGAGCTTAAAGGAACTCAGACCAACTCTCTACGCCAAACTCTGTCAGTCTGATGATTGACAGGCCTGACTGTCCAATGGGAAGCTTACAGTGTTTAGCTATGGACAGGATTTGGCTCTACAGGTGGAGTCATGTGGCCAGCATCCTTCATGTGGTCAGCATGTGTACTGACATTGGTACCAGTTTCCATACACAGTAGTGTTCCTGCAAGCCATGTTTGAATGCCAACACTCATGAATCATATCTGCTATATTGGCCTCTTCCTGGAATTCAGTGCTTCTACTTTATTTAATCTCTTCTTTTCTACCATCTCAGTAGTTGACCCATTAACTTAAGTGAATATATGTTTGTTGAGTGACTGGACTTCCTTACCTAGGGCTATGATCCAGGCACTAAGCTGCCTTACCCGGTTCTTGGCATTTGAACGCTTTCATAGCCCCGATGGATTCAGAGAAGTCACAGTGGGATGGTTTATGACGCTCCTCCACCAGTTCAGAGATTAGAACGCACACGGCTGGCCAGGGAAACTGCCTTTCATTGCCTACGCAGGTGCCTGGGTAGAAGTTGGAGATTGTGGCTGTGTGACCTGAAGGAGTCCAGGATCTCCCAGAAGTGAGCTGTGTGTCTTCCATGGAGATCCCATGCCAGGCCATACTGAGCTGTGTACCCTAATGACCTGGCTCTCAGAGCGCAGAGATGAAAGTAAGACGGGGTTGTTATCTCTGAAGCGTCCTGAGATGCAGGGCCTGCTCTGCTCTTGCTCGGGCCTGCTGCAAGCCCTGACATTCAGGTTCTTTCCACCCCCTCAAAGCCAGGGGGAGACCACCCACTGTCTCACAATACCTCGGGTCCTCCCCTTTCAGAATTCCAGATGCCCAAGATGAGCTTTCTATAAATGTTTACATTATATTCCGGGTCCTATTTTTTAAATCTATGGACATAGAAATCCATGCTTTCCTATAGCGCCATCCCTAGACTTTCTGGACATTGCCCCACGGTTACGTCTTCCTCTGCTAATGACTTGAGCATCTTTGAAGCGCTTGGATCACAGCTTCTTCCCTAGTAAGTTTAATGACTTTGTTTTCTGTTTCATCTAACAAAGTACGTTGCAGGCGTTGCTCAACAATATATTTAATTTGACTTAGTGTTCATACAAGGGTTGAGACTGTCTGTGAGTCTAATGCTAGCACCGGAAATCACGTCTTATTTTCAGAAGGGGTTTGGGTTCTGCTGTCTCTGTGTACAGTTGGTGCCGGGAACCCTCGGCATGAAGCAGGATTTGCCAGCCGAGCTCTCAGATTGGTATGTTGATCCTATCTCTTCATCCTTTTCGCCTTCTTTGTTGTCTTTCCACTCACTTTGTGGGTATGTGTGTGCAGGTGTGCATTTGTATATGTGTGCATGTGCATGTGTGTGTACACATGCACGTGTAGGTGTGTGTGCGTGTTTGCAAGTGCATGGGTTATGTATGCATGTGTGTATGCATGCACGTGTGGGTATTTGCATGTGCGTATGTTTGTGTATGCGTGCGCATGCGTGTTTGCATGTGTGTATGTTTGTGTATGCGTGCGCATGCATGTTCTTCTACCCTTGCGTGTGTGGAGGCCTGAGCTGATGCCAGGTGTCATCCTGTATTATAAGTCACCTTGCTTTTGAGACGGAGTCTCTCACTGAACCTGGCACTTGTTTACCACTGGCTGGCCAGCAGAGGCCCCAGCATGCCCCTGACTCTTTCCCTGCCTCCTGTGCTGGCGTTACAGATATGTTCCGTGAGTGCTAAGGGCTCATTCTTGCATAGCAAACATTTTACCCACTGACCCACTGACCCACCGCCTTAGCCTCCAGTCCTTAACAGAAAGCATAGGAGTGAACCTGGGCTTTCCTTTTGATTTAGAATATAGAATCTGATGTTTTCCTAGAGGGTTTTCTGTAATCAGGAACAATGAATTTGTGTGTTAAAAGCCATTAGAATATGTTATGGTGTCTAAGTCAACTAGCTGCCTGTGGTAGTTTCCCTTGATCCATTGCAGTATGGTGGCTGGAAAGGAGACAGATTGTGGTCCATTAACACGGAAAGAAGTGGATCAGTAGCCTGTCTTCTCAAGACCAGTTTACAGTGTTTGAGAAACCGACCAGGTCTGCCCTCCCTACTGGCTTTTTACCTAGTGAAGTCCCATCTCACCTCTAGTCCGTGGCAGTTGGCAGATGGCATATCTCTTCTTACCGAGCAGGGGATATACCCAGCTAACTGATGAGACATGAAGTGAGCTTTCATCAGCTGTTTTGCTGGTCTTTGGTGTCACAGCTGGGCCTTTCTGTTCTTTCTATTTCTTACTCCAACCCCAGGGGGCCAAGAAGAAGCAAAAAGGAAGAAATGTAATTTGTAGCTGCTGTTGAAATGCTTCTAGGATAGTTGTTTGGAGAGTGCTGGGGATGCCGGGAGAAAGCTGGAGAGGAAAGACCTAGGGTGGCCGTGATATGGACGGGGGTTTAGGAGGTACACAGTAGCAGCACAGTGCTGGGCAGGGTGTTATATGTTCTGCAGGGTTCTTTTGGTAAAAGCGTCTAGGACCATAGCAGTCCTGTCTAGTTCCTGTGCTGGGTAGGGTCGGCTATGCACCCTCAGCTCCACCCAGGTGCTTCAGTGTGGTATGCCGGCTGTAGCCTTCCAGTTCCTTCCAATTCCTGGGCTTCCCTACTGGAATTCTGAGAACCTGGGCTGTTTTCCTGTTCCTGGGAAAATAGTCCCTGTTAGATGAGGGGAAGGCTCTAGGCTCTGTCTGTCCATGATGCTGCATGGTACTGTGATAGCACACTGGTCTGGAACACCAGGGCATTCACACATCCAGCCCTTTGGGGATAACATTGCAAGGAACCCGTGTTAGCTTGTGAACCATTTTTTTCCCAGGAGAAAGCAATGTATGTTCGTGGCTGGGATCTTAGCAGGTGAATGCTGACATTTTCCCCAGTGTGAACCGAGTATTTGTTCATATTTAGACAGCATCTAGGTGGAGGTAATTTAGGCATTTCATCAGCTATAAAGCTATGCTAAAACCAGGAAGAGCTCATTATAGATTCACAGATCTGTGTGTGTGTGTGTGTGTGTGCTCAGGGATGAAAATAATACCGGGATCCATTTCAGAGGAAAGAGATGAGTGGAAATAAGAAAAAAATCCTAATGGATTTGAGTCCAAGTAAATGAAACTCTATTATTTAATTATAGTATCCGACTGTGAATATAAATGGAAGATGAGCAAGAATTTTTTCCCCTGCTTGGATCAGAGAAGATTTCATGACTAAAAGGGAAAGTCTGTCACTGAGAGCTCTACACTAGAGGTCTGATTCTTCCTAGAGTGAATCAGGGAACAGAGGAAATGTTTTGGGAATTGAGGACAATGTCTTTTGCACACATTCAAGGGTTTTATATCTAAAAGGAGTAAAACTGTCCACTGGAATAAAGGTCCTGTCCATCCAGTTTCCAATTCTGCAGTTACCTGGATGGATGGGGCAATGTCTCACCTGTACAGAGGAAGTAGACTCACAATTTCATTTTTGAAACCTTCCCGGGCTCGTGTCTGAAGTATCGATGATCAGGCCATCTATTTGTCATCTATTGCTACTCTTGGCAAGTGGGTACATTTCAGCCCTGCTTTCCTGGTTCTGTTCCAATGCAGATGACTGGGGGTAGTCCATCTGCCGTGTTCTTATTTTGCCTCCCTTAAGGAAATGAAGTGTAACTGAATGCCAAGCAGACTGCTAGCACACTGGAGAGAAAAGTTAATGTTTTTTCTGTTCTCATTGTAGCTCAGTGCCATCAGACCCCGGTTCTAGCTCATCTTGACCTTGGGAAGTTAGCTTTGTGCATCTGCAATTGGTTGTTGATAAGGATAACTGTTAAATCTCCTCATATTCATATAGCAGGCTATAGGTTGTTGATAGTTCAAGGCATGATAAAAAAGAATATGTGGAAAATTTCTTTTAGAGTTTCAAAGACTTTTTGAGACTTAATAATCTTAGTCTCTTTAAAAACTGCCTGAGTGGTATAAATCAAATGATAGATACATTAATGTTTTGGATCAGTTAGAATTTTTACCCTTCATTTCTGTCATATGTCTTGGGAGTGTAGATTTGTGGTTTTGTTCTATGTGGTAGAAAGTAGGATAATGTAACACATAGGTACATTTGTCTAGACATTTTCAGATTCTTCATTTACCATCTCTACCAGTTTTCAGAATTATTCAATAGAACATATCTCATTGATTCATGCCATACTTCATTCAAACTGGTAAGCTGGCGAGACCGGCTTAGCATGATATTATATATCTATAATACTATATGCCTGGAGAAACCACTAAGAAAGAAATGAATGGCAAAAACCCCACAATTTGTGAGCATTAAAATGAAGTCAAAACTGAGAAATAAAAGTTGAAGGCAGGAAGAAAATAGAAGTGAGAAATCAAGGAGGAAGTGAAGAAAAATGCAAATTTAAAGTAATATACACATTAAATGTAAATGGTCTAAACACAGCAATTAAAATATACATTGCCAGACCACAAAACAGGATCAAAGTGAATCTATGTATAAGAAACTGTTCATTTGGGTGTGGTGATCCATATCCTTAATTCAAGTGTCCAGGAAGGCAGAGGAATGAGAATTGCTATGGGTTCAAGGTCAACCTGGGCTCCATAGGTCAGCTGCTAGGTCAGCAAGGTTCGGTATTCTAAAGCCTGTCTAAAGAACAAACAGAACAACAAAAAAAAGCAACTGTTGAATTGAATAATATGTCCAGGTTGAAAAACAAATTGATAAAAAGTTATATCACAAAAATTAGTGGGAAATGAGAGTCACTGAGTAAACACAAAAGCAATAATCTTCAAAGCAAATTAAATCACTGGTTTAGAGGATGACATATGTTATAATGTTTTCAGGCAATCCTGATGCATGTGTGCTGAGTAGCTGAAAGGCAAGATAAATGGAAAAATGAGAAAGTTGGAAAGAAAATGGCCAGGCCCACCATAATAATGGAAGAGGACAATAACCTGTCCAGAATCACTTGCCCACTGCCTCTCTCTCCCAACCTGTTTTGTGTAGGCTTTTGGGGACATGCTTGTCAGTTCTAACCACAGGGCCTTTGTTCCTGTTGTCCCCTGTATGGAGAGCAGCCCCCTCTGCATGGCTCATTCACTTTGGCCAATCCTCTGCTCAAATGTCACCTCATTAAAGATGTCTGTCAGCTTTCCAGCAGCAGTGATGTTCCCATCAAGATCTGTCCCTTTCCTCTGTTTATTTCTCTTCTCTCATCAGAAACAGATGTGAAAGTCTGAAACATTCAGCATCTTGGGTACATACTCAGTGCTTTTCTCCTTAATGCCCACAAATCTCTTTTAAGAAGCGATTCAGGACGATGCAGTCCATCCTTGCTGAGAAGGCAGCATCAGGATTGAGTAGTTGTTGGTCACATTGTATCGGCCATCCAAAATCAGCAGACGGGAAGTAGGTCTGGGCTAAAATACTTTAAGGTCCATTCCTATTGACCCGCTCTCTCCAGACAGGCTCCACAACCTTCCAACTGGGCACTAAGAGCTGGGGACCAAGTGTCTAAACACATAAGCCTATGGGGGACATTCCATACATAAACCACAGTAGACAAGAACTTCAAAGTCCCCCAGTAAGCTTTTCTATCCTGGGTTTTCTTTTATTTGGGGTATTTTATTTGAAACAAACAAGTAATTTTTGAAAATAAGCAATGTAATCACTGTATTTCTCCCTTTTAATGAGGACTCTGTGCATGTGGGTTTTTCAATGTGTTGCTCTGCCATATGAGGTTGATTGCCTTCCAACAACATTTCCCTAAACACCTAAGTTTTCACAGCCATAACACTGTCTTCGTAGACCATGACTCTAAAGGATCTTACTCTAATTTTCTTCCAGATACTCTAGCCTTTTGCGGTGCCAAGATCTACTTCCGGAGGATTCTTAGAAGTCTTGGACAAGCCTCCCACATGTGGCAGGTATGACTTCTTCATATATCCATGGAAATCTTCCATTTAGCCATAGAAGCAGTGATGTGGGTGTGTCTAAGTTCCCAATGAGACTGTTTGGGCTTGAGTTCTCGAGGCATGAATCTCTAGCTTCGTGGCTGTTAGTTCCATTAGTTATAGCCATGCTCCTTCCCCTGGTTGAGCGTGTGTCAATTACTGCTCAGTGGCACCTTTATTAGTCATCTTTTTTGTTGTCTTCTTCCTTCTCTTTTTTCTCCTCCTCCTCCATTATTTTTGCAGTGTTTCAGTGGAACTCGAGGCCTCATACATTCTAAGATGCTAGGCAAGTGTCAATCACTGAGTTTTATTCCCAGCCACACACTATGATCTACTTTCAAGAGACTTCTGCTTATCTCTTATATGTTCCACGTGCATCTTGGGGCCATCTGTTAATCATGATGACTGGAAGAAATCTTGTGGGGTGGCATGAAACAACCTGACCTTGGCACTGTCACCCCAAAGCACAGTGCTTGCTCCATGGCTTCTGTATTCTATGTCACAGACCCTACCATCTTGCCATTTCTAAGATAGTATGGTAGATCATTTCTAAGATCTAAACTTCACCCTCCACAGTGAGTTCTCTCCTTCCTTTATTTCCCCATACAGTTTCACCCTGTAGCATATTTTGAACAAGCCCAGCATGGAAATTGTCTCAGGTCAGGCTACTATGGCTATGATAAAACACCATGACCAAAGCAACTGGGAAGGAAGGGGTTAATTCAGTTTACATTTCCTCATCACAGTTCATCACCAAAGGAAGTAGGACAGGAACTCAAGCAGGGATGGAACCTGTAGAAGTGGCAATTTAGAGACCATGGAGGGATGATGCTTACTAGCTTGTTCCCCTTGGCTTGCTCAGGCTAATTTCTAATAGAATCTAGGACCACTAGGCCAGGGATGGTGCCACCCACAATGGGCTGGGCCCTCACACATCAATCACTAAGAAAATGCCCTATAGATGTGCATACAGCCTGACATCATGGGGGCATTTTCTTATCAAGATTCACTCATCTCAGATGACTTTAGCTTGTGGCAAGTTGACATAAAAGTACTCAGCACAGAAATCAACCAATCACAGTTTTTATATTTTATCTCTGCGTCAAATTTAGTTCTTAATCAGGCTCCAGATCTTATAAGCTCACTTGGAGATTAAAAAAAAAAACAAAAACCTTTTCTGGAGACTTCTAATATCCAGCCAGAAGCTGTACATCAGCTATACACAAGCCCATCAGGCCACACCCCCAGCTTCAAAGTTAACAGCAAACCAGTTGCCTCTTTTGTCTTACTGGAGGGCTCATTTCCTTGGAACTCACAGTCGGGAGGAACCTTTGTGACTTGTTTGGCTGTTGTTGTCATCGTTGTCGTTGGCTTGTTTCTTTACCAGTCACCTGCTCATTGAGACATTGGCTGCTGTAGCTGAACTCTAAAGGGTTAGAACATGGAAAAGAAGAATGGAAAACACCTGGGGAACTCTCTCGCATGACCTGGGGCTCTGTTAAGTTAGGTGTGCTTGTAGTTCTGGTAGTTATTTAAGTACTTTTAGGAGGATTTGTGTATTTCCCTTACTGGATCTATCTGGCTTCAACTGTCTCAACTTGAGCATGGCTTCTCCTTCAAAGTCCCCTGCCTGCTTAGCCCCTGTTTCTCATTTTGTTCGTTTTCCGTGGAGTTTAACAGTGTCACATGGATGAGTCCACCAGTTTTTTTGAGCTGCTCTTTAGCTGATATGCCCATGAAGTATGCATCTTATTGGTCTGCATGAGCAGGAAGGGGAACATGTTTGTTCTCAGATTCCAGACCTATTCCTCTCCCAACCCCCTTGACTTCCAGAATTCCACCATTATAAGACAGTCTCTATTCTACTGAGTCTTCTGAACCAAGGGGCATGGCCTTCTGGAAACTTCTATGTTGTGGGAGAGTCTTCTGTTTGTGTTGATTTCATTCATTAATAAAGAAACTGCCTTGGCCCATTTAATAGGCCAGCCCTTAGGTGGGTGGAGTAGACAGAACAGGAAGAAGGAAGTAAGGTAGATGGTTCAGACAATTGCCCCGCCTCTCCTCTCTGAGCCAGACGTGATGAAGCTCTGACCCAAGATAAACGTAGGCTAGAATCTTCCCGGTAAGCCACCCCTTATGGTGCTACGCAGATTACTAAATATGAATTAATCAAGATGTGAGAGAATTAGCTATTAAGAGGCTGAAACTAATGGGCCAGGCAGTGTTTAAATGAATACTATTTGTGTTGTTATTTCGGGGCATAAGCTAGCCAGGAGGCCGGGGGAGCAGGGCGGCGGGAACACAGCCTGCAGCTCCTCACTACACATTCTAGTCATATTTGTTTCATAGTTGATTCCCACAGGGCAAGAGGTTTGTTCAGCATCCATTGAGTCGTGAAACCTCCCTGTTAAAGTTTAAGGCCGTCTAACTCCTCCTGAGTTTCTTTCAAAGCTGAAGGCGCCTAAGTTGAATCTTCAGGTCTAAGATCTGGTCACTCTACCCCAGCTAGGGAAAGTAGAGGTAGGAGAAAGCTTGTTTGTAAGAGTGAAGGGCATTAAGATGGCAGCTGTCCTGCCCTCTCAATACTTCCTGGTCTGCCCAATAGTCATGCCTCTCTTAACAAGACCGAAATTTTCTTGCAGGGGCCAGTCTCTCCTCATTAGTTAGTTCACCAGTACAAGGGCCTCTTCTAAGCCCATGTCTGTGTATGGGAATCCTTCTGGTTTCCCAGGGGACACTGAGCTTTTGGTACTCAGAATCACATGACTGGCTCTTCCCTCCCCATGCTTTCTGCTCTGCGGATATTTTCCCGCCGATGGAAGTTCAGGGTGTAACCATTCCAATGGTTGCTGAGGGGAAAGACGTCACAGTTGTGGAAATAAGGCCAAATATTTCCAGCGTTCTGTTCCATATGATAAAGAAATAAGCTTTGCTCGTTGGGTTCTTCCCATGTTGTTATAACAGCTCCGCACATTTTATACTAAGGGCTTACTGTTGAAGACGTTTGAGAGGGCACTTCCAGGAACAGACCCCCATGGGTGGCCTTCAAACAGCAGGAGTTTATTGTCTCGGAGTTTCTGATGCTCACAGTAATAGAGCCTGCAAAGTTGGGTCTTTTTGAAGGCTTTGAGGAAAGGTGCCATATCCACCTTCGCTCCTTGGCACAAAGGGGCATCTTTTCTCTGTGTCTTCTACTTTGTTCCTTCCCAAGCGTGTTCTGGGATTTGGATAAGTGTCCTCCGAATACCCACATACCAAAAGCGTGAGCCCCTGGGTGTGCCAGTGTGAGGAAAGTAGAGCAAGTAGAGCAAGGAGGTCAGAGCTGGCATCAGATGTTTAGGTTGTGGGGTCGTGGGAGCCTCCACAATCAACTCTGCCTTCTCACCCAGCAGTTCCGCCTGCCTCTCTTTGCTTCCTGACTCATACTGTGAGTGGCTTTATTTTACCTCATGCTTCAGCCATGATGCATCATGGGCAGCAGACTGGTGGGGCCAGTGACCCTGGACTCACATCTAGGAAGAAGATCCACACTTGCTCTTTTCCTTGATGGGCAGTATTTGCTTTGTTTGTTTGCTTTGCTTTGATTTTATTTTTTAGACAGGGTTTCTCTGTGTAGCCCTGGCTTTCCTGGAACTTGCTCTGTAGATCAGGTTAGTTTTGAACTCAGAGATCCACCTGCCTCTGCCTTCTGAGTTTTGGGATTAAAGACATGCACCCCCTTTCATGCCCAGTTCCATCTGCTTTAGGACTCAAGGAGGCTGAATGACTTCAGATGGTCACACAACCTTGAAGTCACAGAGCAGAGATTCTGGCCCTTGTGGAGCAGGGAGAGTGTCACTCTTTCAAATCATAGTCCACTCAGAAGTAGCTCTCACACAAACATGAACATGTGCCACTCCAGTGTGACCCGAGCATCACAATCCTGCAGAGCCTGTGGTCCAAGCTGGCATCATCCTCTTGACAGGAAGAACACTTCATACCTGAACTCACTAAACAGATCAGGCTGGATTGCAGAGTTTTCTTAGCTGTTAAAATGGTACGGTGTGCACTGATACCCTTCCGTGGCCTGGAGTTTCACTTTGAGGGTCCCTTGACCTGTATCTCTGTCTAACTAGACTGTGTGTGGTCTCCTTCACAAGAGGCATATCTAAACAGAGCATAATAGAGCAACATGGTGAAAACATACAAAAGAATAAAGATAAACTGTTTGCTTGAAGTCCCTTCAAGGGACTTGCAGCATAATGGGAATAAGTAATGGCTTCCCTGGAAAAGGGTGAACCGTGTTGAACTTCACCAGAGATACTGTTTGAAACTCTCAGGTTGTTGTGAATATTTCCCTTTCCTAACCCAGTTTTATTGCCTCCTGAGTGGGAGATGAGACTGACCACAGTGACTTAAAAAACCAAGCCTGACGCAGAATCAGAGTCTGGAAATATTCGTCACCACCTTTTTCCAGGTGGTAATTTTTTCTTTATCATCTTTTTAGTTAGATCTGATGTATATGCCATCAGATATGTCCACGGTAAGATTATTCTAATGGATGCTCATATGCTCAGTTATACCTCTAGTGAGAAATGTTTCTTTAAAAGTTCACTTTAATGAAAGGGCATTAGGGAAATCTAGCTAATGGTGTACATGATTTCAAGCAAAGTCCACTGCCGGGCCTGTGAATAAGCGGGGTGCAGGTGTGTGGGTTTTAAGAGGCTGAGTGGGAGAGCTAATGAAAATTGGAGCCAGTAACAAAAATATTATAAATCAAATGTCTTATTATAAATCAAATACAGCCATCTACAAATACTTTTACATAAGGACTGAAAAATAGGGCTGAAAAATCCGGCTACGAAACTAAAGAGATGCTTCCGTGCTTAAGAGGACTTGGAACTCTTGCAGAGGGTCCTAGTTAAATTCTCAGCACCCATTTGGAGCTCAGTGCCATCTGTAACTCTAGTCCCGGGGGATCAGACACCCTCTTCTGAATACCAGAGGTACCAAGCATGGATGTGATGTATACACATATATACAGGCTAAACAGTTGTACTCATGAAATAATAAAACCAATGAATCTTTTTAAAAGTCCCACTAATGGAGCCAGGCATGGAGTCTACGCCTGTGATCTCAGCACTTGGGAAGTGAAGGCCAAAGGATCAGAGTTTAAGGTCTTCCTCAGCTACATAGCAAATTCAAGACCAGTGTGGTCTATTGCGACGCTGGAGCCAAACTAAAGAACTGCCTGACAAAAATAACCAGGCATTACCTAAGTTAGCAGGGTCCACCTCCCCACTTCTTCCTCCTGAGTACTGAATCTAAGGGACCGCATCATGCCAGGCCAGGGCTCCACTACCAGGCTGCACTTCCAGCCTGGCATCAGATTGTTGAGGAACAGGCATGGTGTGTGGAGATGATTTCATGAGTGGGTGTGTATAGGGCTTGCTGGCTGAAGAATCCCCATCTCCTAATGGTACCTTGGTGGCCCTGGTGTGATAGTGCAGGCTGTGACTCCTGGTGCTCCCCTGCCTCTGTGGGCAAAACTGAAGCTGGAGCAGCTCAGCCAAAGTGTAGTGTGTGGGATGCTTGGTCAGCATGATCAGCCCTGTGCCCATTGGCTTTTAAATTTTACTACTGTTTTATAAGTAGCATACTCTATTAATTATTGTGTTATTATTATCATTATTATTTTGAGATAGAATGTCATATAGCTCAGGTTGTCTATGAACGCCATTTAGGATGACCTTGAACTCTTGACCCTCCTGTCTCCACTTCAGAGTCCTGGGATTACAGGTGTGCCTCAGGCTACCACATTATGTCACACTGAGGACGGAACCCCAGGCTTTGTGTGTACGCGGCAAACACTTTACCGACTGAGCGACATCCCAGCTCCCGTGTGCATAAAAGTTGTATATATAAAGAAGTCTACTGTACCATGTGAGCTGGAGGTCCCAGCATCCTGTATTTACTGTATCCCCTCCTTTGAGAGATGGGGGGAAGAGGGAGGGAGGGAGAGAGAAAGAGGAAAATGTGTGCCCGTGTACACATATATGGAGACCAGATGTCCACACCTTACTTTTGACAAAGCGCCTCCCACTAAACCTGTACCTGGAGTTCACTGATTGCCTGAGCTGGCTGGCAAGCCAACAAGCCCCAGTACCGGGGTCACAGATGCATCCCACTGAGCCCATCTTTTGCATGGGTGTTGGGTATCCAAGCTAAGTCCTCTGGCTTCTCATCAAGCAGTTTACCCATGGAGCTGCCTCCTCACCCTGACTTCATTTCTTGACCCCAATGAGGACCTGAACCCCTGGGGTGTGTTGAGAGCATCCTCCTTGTGGGCCCTAGAATCCAGTCGTCTTATGATGTGTTTCTCAGAACACATCGCCATGGAAAATAACGCATAACATTTACATCTCCTTTTTCACCTCGTCATTGAATGGAGAAATGCTGAGCTCTTACCCAGTGAGGACTCATGATACTTAAAGTCCCTACCCCAAGAAACTGTCATTCATCAGGGAAACACACAGGGAAACAAACACCTCAGTGGGACAAGTAGCCCACAAGTGCTATTAACTATATTGTCTGGTTTGAGAAAATCTGCAAGGTAGTAAGTTGGGATAGGAACTCAACTAGAAAGCTGTTAGCCAGAAACAAAAAGAGGATCCACTTCAGCTAGAGAGAAAGACTTCTGCTAAGGCATAAGAAGATGAAAATAACATGACAAGGGGCTGTGACTAGAAGAGTCCGTCAGAAACAACAGAGAACTCCACTGGAGGAGGCAGTAGGGTGACGTCATGGGAGGACCTGAAATAACAGAGAATGTGATTGGAGGAGGAGGTGGAAGGGAAGTCATGGGAGGACTTGTGCCAGTTAGTCCATTGGGTAAGGGCGGTTTTCAAGCAGGGAAGGAATATGTTTAGAGTTTTATTTTCTTAAAAAAAAATTAATGTGCAGCAATGTGATTGGACAGAGAGCTCAGAAGTGACAAACTTCAGAACTAAGAGCTTATCAAGGAGCCAGGTCCACCAAGCAGCCAACAGCAGCTCACGCAAGCGAGGCTCGCACGGGCCTCACTATAAAGCATGCTCATTCACATGCTGTCTTAAAGTCAACTTTGTAGGAACCAAGTCTTAAAATATTTAAAAATGTCTTCTTTATCAATTCCATACATGCCAAGATTGTATTGGATCACAGTCGCTTCCAAAGTTCTCCTTCTCTTCTCCCCTCCTGTTCACTCTGGAGCCCTTCTTAACAAGGTCTCCTACTTCTGTGTCTTTAAAAAGAAAAAAAAAACAACCTAAATGGGTGGCAGCACATCTATGGCTACAACACTGAGGAAAACTGACTCCCCCAGAAGCCATAAAGTGTGAGCAGCTCCTCAGCTAGGGCCTCATGAGTCCCTCTGACCAAGTTTAGAACTTCAGTTGTTCCTAGTGCTTTCTTTTGATTTATTGCCCTGTGTTAAATCTCTGTTCATACAGAGTAACATGGTATGCCCTAACATATTTCCTGCTCGCAGTTCTGTGTTTTCTTCTCTTTACCTCCAAGCTGTAAGTGTCAGGCTTCATGGCGATAGATACAGTCCCAAAGTGAGACTGTCATAATGGGGGTTTCTTCAGACAGTATTGTAACAATGGAAAGGAGAAGGCGCAGAGACTACGGGGTGGATTGGTTATATTGGCGCAGCAGAAGAACTTGGGCTAAGGATTCTCATACTGGGAGGAGAGGCAAAGAGAGGTCAGGAGCATGAGCTGTTTATCAGGCATCTTTGTGTATGTGTATGTTTGTTTCCATGCATGTTTGTGTGTGTATGTCTGTGTATGTGTCCATCTGTCCATGTGTTTGTGTGTGTATATGCGCGTGTCCATGTGTTTGTTTTCATGTGTGTTTGTGCATGTATATGTTTGTGTGTGCATTTGTCCATGTGTTTTTGTATGTATATGTCTGTTTGTGTGTGTATATGTCTGTGTGATTGTGTGTGTTTATATTTGAATTCACAGAAGTGGACTGACCCTGTCAAAGCGGATTAATATTTCAAATGGTTGTGTTATCTGTTACCACATTGCTTTCCAGATTAATCTGTGCCATTTAACCCCATTACAGTACAGGTGGAAGCAAGTTTCCTTTTCCATGAACCCACCAGCATTGAACATTATAATTTTAGTATCTTCAAGCTAAATTACTGGGTTAAAGTACTTTTATTTTTTCAAGATAAATTGCTTGGTAAAAGTAACCCCCTTTTCATTTTAATCTGGAGCTAGACGGATGCCATCCATTACTGTGTTCTCCCATGGGATCCAATGGGGCTCATTTATTGTGCTATCTTCCTAAGAGTGACTTAGGAAGCGCTTGAAGCCAATGGTAAATCCTTTATGCTAATAGTGATGTTTCATGCCTCAAATGCTTACACATACCCGGTACAGAGGTGGAAATACCTGAGAGTCAGGTTGTTCAGATCTAGGGCTGACAAATTTCCTTTGAAAGGACTAGAACATATCTGTGATAAACTCAGAGGGCATGGGCAAGATATTGTGTAAGTAAAAGTGAATAATAATTTGCACAAACTATGACATACCCAAATTGTAATACTTGACTTGATTTTGAAAAGCTGAATCTCAAGAGAGGATCTTAGAAGTCTGTGTCTCTGTCATCAGGTCAGGTCGGTTCCACATGTTCAAATTGATGGGAAATATTCAAGCTGTTCATATTTGACACAAAGTGAGCTATTTGAAGGTCCTCACTGGCCACACTTTGTTTTCAATGGGGACCTGTGTGAGTCACTGGCCTGCTGAGCTTTCCTATTTTCATCACTGTGATACATATTTGAAACATCTTCCAGGAATAAAAGGGTTATTTTTGCTTGCCATCTTGAAGGATCTTATTCATGGTCAGGTGGGTCTCTGGACAGCATTCGGGAGCCAATGGTGGAGCACAATCACTCCACTCAGGGCTAGGATGTGAAAGAAAGCAAGAAGGGATCTGAGTCCTACCATGGCTCAAAGTCATGTCACCAATAATACAGAGTCCATCTCCAAGGCACACGGCTGTGGTTGAGACTAAGCCATTACCAGGCGGATCCTCATGGACGTTGAAATCCAAAGAGCAGTTGCTTTTTTAAAACACTGTCTGATGAGTTTATGTTCTATTGAAGACTTTATCTGGATCCACTTGGGAATCTGCAACATGTTAAGCACTTATCAAAATATGCGTGCATATACACACATACACATGTGTGCTCTTTGTGTATAATGTGTGTACCTGGGGCTGTGGGATCGCTCTGCACTGATAACAGATCTTAGGATCTACCTGGCAACACCCCTTGTAGAAGCCTTCCTCTGTTCGGATGTAGAGGACTGGACAGATGCCGACTGGCTCTGTGGGGAGAGGGCGAAGATTTCTTTTCCTGGAGAGTCTCATTATATAGCCCAGGTGGGCCTAGGACTTGCTATGTAGACCAGAATGGCCTCCTGCCTCTGCCACCCAATGCTGGGCAGGCAAAACTCCTGTGTCCACAGGAAGCCAACTATGGATGCATCTTTCTGCTTATGCTAATCTTGAGGGGATTGTGGTTTTTCTTCATATTCACTATTGGCAGGGGGGAACTTGAAAATTCTTAATTTTCTGCCACCCTCCCTCCAAGTCTTTCAAGTCGTAACATTTTTATATTCATATTTCATTTGCTAATCATTCCCTGGCTAAGCCATTCAATTTCTGTGGTTTGAAGAAAGAGAAGCAGGGTGATTTGAAAGACTGGAGATGGAATAGAAAGCCAACTGAAATATAAAGAAAAAGTGAGTCCTTTCCCCCACTTCAGAGATCCTCTAATACCTTGAATGTTTCAAGAATTTGATCCCTAAGTCTAAGACTATTTTTCTTTAAACTACTAATAAACAGAATTTTGAGAAGTCTATCAAAAATTTTTAATAAATTTAGCTGTTTTCATGAGCATTCTGGTACATGAATTAGATTTATTTTTCCCTTCCCCTCCCCTTTTCCCTCTTTCCCTCTCTGGTCCGTCTTCTTCCCTTCCCTCCCCTCCCCATTCCCTTCTCCTTCACCCCCCTCTCCTTTCCTTGCTAAGACACCATCCCACTGCACAGTCTTGGCTGACCTGAAACTCATCATGTAGACAAGACTGTGATAAACTTAAACATGCAGTGATCTCCTTGCCTCTGATTCCAGGATGCTGGCATCACTGGTGTGACCACCGTGCCCAGTCTTCTGGATTAGATTTCATGTGACCAATGACTGACTGAGTACAATATGACGCAAAGATTGGGTCCCTTTCTCTGCCTATTCAAATGTAATTATCACATGATTCATTCAATTTGCTATTGTCATTTGCATTGCAAACCTTCCTTAATTCTTTTTTATAGATCATTTGACCTGCCTTTTGTTTAATGGACTGCATGATGTTGAATATTCTATATCTATATCTATAATTCTACATATAACATAAGTGATGCATATTTTCAAGACAGTGTGTTATTAAATGCCTTTTTTTTTCTCAGACAGAATAAGCACAAGAAAAAATTGTACCACAGTTAATTTCGGGTTTGTTTCTCTCTTTTGTTTATTTCTACAAACACTTTGACAATTAGTGTCTCAAGTTTATATTTCCATTAGTCTTCTTGGCAGTTGCCAGTCCAAAATGACTACACTGTGTGTTCTCCTCCATCCTCATACTATTTATTTAGCTGATGAAATGTGTGCTTTTTAAAAATTTTACTTCTGCCCTTTGTTTGCATTTTAGATGTAGCAGGTTTTTACACTTTCTTGTAGATTTATACTACATTTCTTGATTCCATGAACAAAATTTGCTTCAAACACCGGTTACTGTCAAGGGTCAGCTGGACGCCCAGGCTTGTAGTTGCTCGATCTTACTGCAACACACACCATACCACCAGCTGATGAAGGGGGAGGGTGCGCTTGGTTGACAGCTCTGGTGTCAACCATGGTCCCTGGTCTTGTTGCTTTGAGTTTAGGGTGAGATAGAACATCATGGTTGGGGTGTGTGGTGTGCACAGCTGTTCATCTCATGTCTGGATAGCAGAAACAGAAGAGAAAGAGACCACAATCCTCAACCCACATCAGTCCCACTCAGCTATGTCCTCCTCCTAAGTCCTAGCTCTTACATTTTCTAATCTTACCCTATAGTGCCAGGCTGGTGGCCAAGGCCTGGGTACAATTGTCTTTGAGGAACAATCTATAGCTTTCGCAACTAAATTTTTCCATACTTACTATTATTAATAAATACATGATAATTACTGGTAGAGCAGATGGCTTAACCAGACAAATAACATCTTTTTTCCTTTGATTGTTCCTTAAGACCATGTTTCATGTAGCTCAGTATGGATTTGAACACGTGAACATGTTGTATGGCTGAGGTGGTCTTTGGCCTTCTGATATGCTTGCCTTCCTTCTGAAGTACTGGGTCTACATGTGTGCCACCAAGCTAGGCTGTTGAGGTAATATTTTTTTCTTCAGAGATGAAATGCAATTTCAGAGTTCTTCACTTATATTAACATTTTTCTGGGCCTTGAAAAAAACTCCAGACACTCTACTGAGGGTCATGGTTGCCTTGGGAAGGCCAGCCGTTCTTATCTTTTAGGGAGCACCCATCAAAATGAGGCTAACACTAGAAGTCCAGGTTATCTTAAGTTGAATCAGATGTATTTTTGTGATTTGTAAATACTTCCTTTTGTGCAGATGCTGCTGGCATCTGCCTACCTTCCAACACCCTAGCATTGTGTCACACACGTGAGGCTGGAAGTCATACTGCCCCATGAATGTGTCCTCATGAATGTGGGTGCTGAGAAAGAATCCAGGTTTGAAATATCCAGAGCCATGGGGAAACAGGAAAAGACCAGGGCCTCCTCATCCCCTTTGAGTGGGGACCCCAGTGACCTAAAGGCTCTATGCCACACCTTTTGTCTTCCGCTTGCCACATTATTGGTGACAATTGAGCCTTGTCAGCACCTAGCCTACATCCGAGGTCTTTCAAGAATCCAATGACACCATATTTTATACTGTGATTAATATTTCATGACATTTTCCTTCTTTGACAGATAGTACCCAAATAGAATTTCTCTAAATTCCTGTACTCTAAGGACACAGACTTGGAACAGTCAGTTGGAGAATCTGATATATGGAAGTAATTCAGTGTTGCTTCTCGGAGTCCCATTTCCCCATTGGACTTGTCAGGGAGAGGAGGAAAGCAAAGCAGGAGAAAGGTAGGCAGGGAAGGAGGGAGGTGGAGATAGAGGGAGAAAGAAAAGAAGAGAGGGAAGAAAAAAGTATGGGGATAAGGGACAGGAAGACGGGCAAGAATGAGGACAGGAGGAAACAGTGGGAGGATAAGACAGGGAAAGGGAGGAAGAAGAAATGAGAGAAGAGAGCACGAGAAGGCGGGAGGGAGGGAGGGTAGGAAGAGAACAGAAAAGCAAACAAACACAATTTAGAACTCAGAAGTCCTTTAAAACATTTTTTAGATTTATTTATTATGTTATTGTGGTGATATTTTGTTTGTGATCTAATAAATAAAGCTTCCCCGAAGATCAGAGTGCAGAGCAGCCACACTAGTTAGCCATAGAAGCTGGGTGGTGGTGGCACACCTCTTTAATCCCAGGGCTCAGGAGACAGAGACAGAAGGATCTCTGTGAGTGCAAGGCTACCCTGGAGATTGAATCTGTCTAAAAGAAAAACAGAGCCAAGTGGTGGTGACTCACAGCTTTAATCCCAGCTCTAGAAGTGAGATGACTGGGCAGAGAAGGATTCATGGAGACGGGATGCCCATTCAGTCTGGGCATTTGTGGAGACGGGATACCCATTCAGTCTGAGGGTTCATGGAGACGGGATACCCATTCAGTCTGAGGGTTCGTGGAGACGGGATACCCGTTCAGTCTGAGGGTTCGTGGAGACGGGATACCCGTTCAGTCTGAGGGTTCGTGGAGATGGGATACCCATTCAATCTGGGGATTTGTGGAGACGACATACCCATTCCATCTGAGGGTTCATGGAGACGAGATAGCTATTCAGTCTGAGGGTTCATGGAGACGGGACACCCCAGTCAGTCTGAGGATTTTCTAGACGTAAGATCTAGTGGTTGACTGCTCTACTTCTCTGATCTTTCAACTTTCACCACTTAATAGCTGACTCTGGGTGTTTATTGTTAATACCAATTAGATTTCTCGTTACATGTTATTTATTATTTTACATGTATGAGTTTTTGCCTGCATTTATGTCTATGCACCACATGTGTGCCTGGTGCCCTCTGAGGTGAGAAGAAGGCAATTTATCATTTGGAATGAGAGTTACGGGAGGCGGTGAGCCATCATGTGGGTGCCAGGAATTGAACCCTGATCCTCTCTAAGAGAGACAAATGCTCTTGACTGATGAGCCCTCTCACCAGGCTCCTGGAACTCAAAAGTCTTTCTGATCGTGGTAAATAATGGCAGAATGTTCTGTGGCTCTAAACAGATAAACAGATTCTGGACAAATTATCCAGATTTTTGACATGGTAAGGGTAAATTAATGGCACCTTTAGGAAGGAGACAGAACATGCTTCAGAAGTTTCCTTCACCCAAGCTTCCCAGATAACAAGCTTAAGCTCCAAGTGTATGTGACTAGGAAAGTGGGTTTGTCCCGGGGTGAGGGCCCTCAGCTAATTTCAAGCAGTTCCTCCTGCAGAGCTGTATGTGAAATGATTTGGAGAGTGATGTCCAGTTTCTCCCTCCTGTGGGTACATTTTACCTCCAAACAGTTCACAGTTATCATGGGAGAATCTTCCAGGCCCACCCATCTTTGAAGGGCATCAAGAAATGGAGTCGGATCTCATACATGGTCCTTCTAAAGCAGCCTTCCTGGTCTCAGAAATGGACGGGAGTTCAGGAAATGCATCTGGTGGACCGCCTCCCAGGTCCTTCCCCCGAGGATTCCAGGCTGTGCTGACTGGTGGGCAGTGTCTGGTGGAGGAAGTCAGCTTGTGTGTGGGTGGACGGCACAGCCGGCGGACCAGCACCCACAGGGTTAAGCAGCTTGCCAGCGTGAACAATGGGAACTCGGTAGCTCTAAATGAAATGAGCTGAATATTTCATTCGGCCACTCAGCTGCCTGCTCCAATTGCCTCCTTTGCTAAAATAGGAGCTTAATCTAAAGTGACATCAACATCAGTTTCTGCGTGCTCCAGTCACACTGAACATGACTTCCTTAACAGAAACACTATTTACATGGACTGTCTGGATGGAGCGGGAGTCAGGAGCGTGCCCAGCTAAGACACAGGCTGCAATGAAGGACCAGGAGCAGGCAGCTGAGAATTAACATCAGCAAATGAAAGCCTGACCCTCAGAGGCCATGTCCCTGATACATTTCCAAATGAGAGAGCATTGCACCAGTAACCCCAGCTTCTGTCAGGGCCGTGGCATTTAAAATAAAACAGTACCTTTTCAGTTTCGACACTTAACCAAATGCATTATGTCTGACCCATCTTCCCACTTCCGTGACACGAGGGGACGGATCCCTAACTGCAATTATTAGGATCCTTCGAACAATTGCAAGCAATAACCTCACTCCCTCAGACTCCAGTTCATAGCAGCGTGAACTCCTCCTAGATAAAGAGGGCATTTCGTTCTGGGGGGACAGGACAGCCAGCAATGTCAGGGGAGTGGCAGACAAGATGTGGCCTTTGAACTGCAGGCTTTGATGTCACCGGGTTTGAAGGAGGTCTCCAGCTGAAGAGTTCTAGAAGATTAGAAATATCGTTCTGGCAACGCGCTGACTTATCAGAAGCTGCAAAGTAATTCCAGCGACTCCTTCCCGATTCTGGAGGATGGGCTGAGGCAGTTATCAGTCTGGGCTGAGTTATTGATGGGTTCTGCCCATGAGGAGAATGCTACTGGATCAGTTATCTCCACTGTGCTAGTCTCCTTGTGGGATTTTAAGGATCACGAAATATCGAAATATTGTACTTAGTCCTATTAGAATTATTGCTTGTTAATGGAATTTAGCGGTCTCCTCATTATCCTTGTGGACAAGGAAATGAAGGCATGGAGGACTTCCTGGGATGTTGAAATCACACAGGCTGTAGTGTGCCAGGGAAAATGTTTGTGTGTGTTTGCCTGTGTGTGTGTGTTTGTGTATGCACATATATTCATGTATATACATGTGTACATGTATGTGTGTATATATGTGCAAACATTCCTTGGAGGCAGAAGGCCAACCTAGAGCATTATTCTGTAGGTGCCATCTACTTTGGTTTTTTGGAGACAATGAATCTCCCTGGCCTGTGACTTGCAAAGTGGGCTGGCTGGCCAGCAAGTTCTAGGATTCCATGTCTGTGTCTCCTCAGCACTGGAATTGCAGGTATGATCCATCGTGCTTGGCCCTTTTTATGTGGGCTCTGGAAGTTGAACTCAGATAATCTTGTTGCAAGGCAAGGATTTACCAACTGAATCATCTGTGGTCCGCGGTATCACTTTTGGTCAACTGTCTCCACTTAAAATGACGACATATTCTCTTTCTTATTTTCAAAGCAGTTCTCTTGAAGTTTTTCTCGGTTGATTCTTTTGGACATTAATATATCTTTGGAGTCTGCTGATAAAATGGCAGCTCTTGATTGCATATGTCCCAGTTGGCTTCTTTCTGTATTGAGCATTCTCATCCTGCACTTCCCCCACCTCCCCAGGCTTTGATTTGTGTGATTTGGTCACCAAGGGAGTAGGGCATGTGTGTCATGCCACACAGGAAGTGTGACATCCCCAGAAGGTCCTGTTAGGGTGTTCAGGTGTCAGCATCCCTCCACTGAAGAAGAGACAAGCAGATGATACCACTACAGGTTTGTTCTCACCTCCCTGGGGGCACCCAGGCCTGGGTTCCTCCTCAGAAGAGGATACATTCCCTTTACATGTGCTTTTCCAAATTATTAGGCATATCAACACCACTTACCATTTGAAAGAATAGCCTTCTAGTGTTTTTCTTTTGTTTTGTTTCTTCACACAGGGTTTCTCTGTGTAGCTTTGGACCCTGTCCTGAAACTCACTCTGTAGTCCAGGCTACTTTCAAAGTCACAGAGATTCGCCTACCTCTGCTTCCCGAGTCCTGGGATTAAAGGTGTGCACCACCACCACCCGGCTCTAGTACTCTTTTTGACTTAAGAAACAAGGACAAGAAGACAGAGTGGGAGAACTTCCTTTCTCCTCACTGACCCTGGAGCCACTTTTAGATCTTGCTCTATGTGGACTCCCAAGCGAGGTGAGCTTTCTCAGCATCTGAAGAGGATGGAGACACTTTCACAAGTATTATTTACACAGTGCGTCTTACTAAGGCAGGTACCACATGCTCAGAGGTGGGGATGGCCGCTCCTGTGAGACTGTGTAAATGGAAAAGATGACAAGTTCTATTTCTGGGAAATAGTTTGTCTCCATGTCTGAGGGCACAGCAGTGCCAGTAGTGTCAGGACCCTGCTTTGAGGTGGGCGGGAGAGGCAGCCTCCATCCTGAACAGCCATTGGAAGCACATCTCCATTAGCTGGGGAGCACTTCTCTATCTGCTGGGGAGCACTTTTCTATCCTATGTCTCCAATTCTCTCAATGATGTTGTTTGTGCTACTTCGCCCTCTCTACCGATGTCCCTGGTACCTTGCTGTCTCTTATCATGAAGATAATTTGTCTCTTGTTGGAAATGACAAAATTACACTTAGGAGGAGGAAAGGTTTCCATATTGAAGCTAGCCTCTGATACATGATGAATTCCAGGGTAGCCCAGGCCACAAAAGGATACTCTTTCAGGAAACCTTATTGAAACAAAGACCAAAGACAGCCAGAAACATAGACTCCAAGGAGAGGTTGTCTGAAAGCAGACTCTGGGCATTGAAGAAGTCTCTTCTGTGTTACTTCTGTCAGTCAGCTTGCCACTGTCTTGTTGCAAGCTCACATTCCATCCCGAGTGTTTGGGATGTGTGCAGCTTCTCATCATGTTTCTCTGACGATGTGGGTTTTTTTGATGATGGGGATGTTTTAAGAGTGTTTTCCATACTGGTGTTCCTCTAGAAAGAAACCACTTTATAAAACATGAAGCCAGAATTCTGCTCGCCATTGATTTTTAACTTTTAGAGAAAGATGTTGTTTAATTGTATGTTGTACGGGTTGGATTTGATCTCACTTCATCCTTCTTTGAAAGTGGGTGGACAGAGTTTATTTTTGTTTGTAAATTTATTCAAGTTGATTTGGTGTGTGTGTGTGTGTGTGTGTGTGTGTGTGTGTGTGTGTGTGTGTACGGTGCCCATGGAGACCAGAAGGTAGGGTTGGATCTCTGGAGCTGGAATTACAGGTTTTTTTTTTGAGAGCCTCTCTATGTGGGTGCTCAAATTAGAGCTCCATCCTTTGATGGAGCACTAAGTACTCTTACTAACTGAGCCATTTCTCCAGCTCCTTTAACGTAATTTTAAACCGATACAGTGATACCTGAAAATTGCTAAGACAGGCCATGTGAGGTTCTGACACGTGGATACAGTGTGTGTGTGGTTTAAATCTGCTGAAACATGTTTATGTCTGTAAGATTTGTTTCTTTATGATGAAAACTATAGCTTTTTGAGACTCACTATATTTTGTTATTTATAGTCACTCAACATGCAAGAAGCAAAATGTATTAAATTTAAAATTAAACTGTGGTATCTCATAATCCCTCCCTGCTGTGTGTGGGATGAGGAAGAGAGGGAAGGAGAGGAGAGGAGAGGAGAGAGAGAGAGAGAGAGAGAAAGAGAGAGAGAGAGAGAGAGAGATTATTCTGTTATCTTTAGAGACTGACCTCAAGTTCATGAATATCCTCCTGCCTCAGTCTCCTGAGTCCTGAAGTAAAGATGTCTCACAGTTTCTTAAAGAAAAGCCTCATCATGTTTCAAGAAACATAGAGCTTCAAATGAGCCCTCATTTTTGCAGGAAGAGCACCCACTTTCTAGCACACAGAATCCACACGGAAGCGTCTGCCTCTCCGGGGCTGCTGCGTGTGCTTCACGATGTTTCCTCCGATTTACATGGTAAATTCTTAGCGCAGTAATCAACTTTACGTCACAACAAATGTCTAGCTCTTTGGAACCGGCTGCATGATAGCAGATGAAGTGAGGCAGTCCTGTGCCCTCGCGGGTGGGGGACTTCATCTAGTGCCTGGCAGCCGTGCCGCTTCCTGCAACCTTGGTGCTCTGCAATTGTGCCTCGCCGCCAGGACAGCCACCGAAGAGGCAGCATGGTGGCTGCAGCAGCTGCCTCTGCAGAAGGTGGTTGCCGAGCTGCTACTGATGGGCTGGCTAATTTGTTTAATAGACAGAGTTTAGAGCAGGGAACAGGGTTTGTCTGCTAGCTGTCATCAGCCGTCAGCTCCGGGCCGCCCCAGGCAGTGCGCTTACTTTGCCAGATTCTAATTTTGCTTTATTTTTCCTTAGCTTCCATCTACTTTCTTCATTTATTATACTTGGGAGAGCAGTGGCTGAGCTACAAAGGGGGATGATAGTACTTGTGTTCCCCTCCTGGGCTAGTGGGCCTTATATACTGGCACTCACTGGCAATCAAGGGACCAGCCTGGGCTTGCTTGTCACTGGCTGGTGGAGTTAAGGGAAGGAGACTTTCTCTCACAGGGGACCTGAAAGGACATCCTGAATGCGGTACTCCCCAAATCTGACCCTGGTCCTCCATGCTTCTCCTTGTCTGTACCAGGATCAGAGGTTATAGTATTAGGCATTTCTTTAAGGATGCTTATGGGACTCTTTCAAAAATCATTTCTTAAGTGTCTTCTGTGTATTGGGTATTATTATAAGTGACAGAAATAACTGTCATGAGTAAGTCAGACTAAATTCCTGCTTTGTAGGAGGTTAGGGGTAAAATAAGAATTTACAGAAATAAGAACAAATATACACACATGTATATGTCCATGTACACTCACACACATACACACATACGAACAAATACACACATGTATATGTCCATGTACACTCACACACATACACACATACAAACAAATATACACATGTATATGTTCATGTACACTCACATGCATACTAACACATATACACGTGTATATGTTCATGTACACTCACACACATACACACATATGAGCAAATATATACACATGTATATGTCTGTGCACACACACACACATACAAAGTGTGGTAGTGTGAAAGGTGTGGCCTTGTGGGATTAGACATGGCTTTGTTGTAGGAAGTGTCACTACTGGGTGGACTCTGAAGTCTAAGAAGCTCAAGCCAGGCCAGTAGTTCCGTGTCTCTTCCTGCTGCTCGAGGACCTGGATGCAGAACTCCCAGCTCCTTCTCCAGCACCGTGTCTGCCTGCATGCCACCATGCTTCCTGCCATGATGATAATGAACTAAACCTCTGAGCTGTAAGCCAGCCCCAAGTAAATGTTCCTTTTATAAGAGTAGCTGTGGCCATGCTGCCTTTTCTCAGCAATTGAAATCCTAACTAAGACCCAAAGACTATGGTGGATCTCATAAAGGAGTTAAACAGGGAAAGGGTGGTGCTAGTGTTGCCTTAGATAATAAAGTCAGAGAAGGATTTTTGAGCAGACCTAAGATGGGATGAGAGACAAACCTGTGAAGACCCATGAGGAGACGGAAGGCAGGGCAGTGGCCAAGATGAAGACCTGAGAGAGACGCTGAGCCCCGTGCAGGAACAGAGGGGTGGTGTTCTAGAGCAGGTTGTGGTCACAGCAGCCTTGGGGGATGACCCTGGAGGAGAACACACGTGCACATGGATAAATGTAAGAGCCACGGTGCTCGTGGTTTCATCTTCCGTGTGGCGGGAAGCAGGTATGTGTGGGGAAGTGGCTTTGTTGGGTGCACTATTTTTAAGATGTGTGTTATGCATGATGGGTGTGTAATAACTGGCCATGTTTATAGTTCATAATGTGATGTTTTGATGTGGAGTGTCAGGGTAAGTTTTAAAGAGCGCTTGTGCCGAGTGAGTTCTGGGATAGAGAGAAGGGACAGGGGTGTGTGTGCAAAGGCGACTGTGGTTCTAGCCAGAGGGAAAGTTGGCTATCACTAGAAGGGCAGTGGAGGGGCTGTGGCCTGGTCAAAGGACACCAGCATTAGATGGTGACTTGATGGGAGGGGTGGGGAAGGAGAGCTGCCCAAGGCAATACTTAGAAAAGAGGATCCGTACTACGATTTATATTGGGAAAGACAGGGTGGGATGAGGTGACAGCTAGCTAGAAGTTGTTTTTGAACATCCATTTTTGGTAAATTAGGAATAACATGCAAAGGAAGTTTCAGAAGACTCAAGACGCACGCATGCTGCCTTGAATTTAAAACAGAGGAAGCATGTCAGGCTCTTAGGAACCAGTGTCAGGTCTCGAGGGTGTAAGGAAACCTGATAACTCCCTTTGACAGATTACACTACCATCAAATCCTAATTTTAAAAATGGCAGTTTAATAATATGTCCCCAAATTCTGCCGATGTAAAGAAGGTAGTGGTGATTATAGCTAAGGACATGGTCCAGGAGTGGCTTCTGTGGTAAGAGTGTACACTCAACAGTCTAAGAAACACATGCAGGCACTTTAGTGGTTACCCTTGCTATCCACTGGATTTTTTCTCTTTACAACTTAAAAAAATTAATTATATATCTTTGTATGTTTTTATGTGGATATGTACACGTGAGTGTAAGTGCTCAAGGCTGCCAGAAGAGGGCATTGGACACCTGGAGCTGGAATTGAGGCAGTTGTGACCTGTCTGACACAGGTGCTGAGACCTGAACCTGGGTCCTTCGCAGGAGCAGCACATGCTTGTAAGCGTGGAGTCGCCTCTCCAGCTCGACACTTCTCACTTCTATACAAAACTTTGATGCGGGAGCAGGGACCCTTGGAATGTGACTTTGATTTCCTTTTCTAGAAAACTTAGACTTAGTTTCTAACTTCCTTTCACTTCCCCGATGCTAAGGAAGTTAGTGACTGCATTGTCCCAAACTTAATGGGATAAAATTTAATAGTGCTGAAATAATTCCATAGGGGACTCAAGGATGAGTTGGTTGATTATGGGTGGAATTCGACTTGTGTTGGTCACTTCTTTGCCACTGTGAGAACAAGAGTGGCCAGAAGCAACTCCCAGAAGGGTTTATTGGGCTTACGGCTCCAGAGGGAGGGAGTCCATCACAATGAGGGAGGGACAGCAGGAGGGACAAGCAGCTGGTTGATCATCTTTTATCACTCAGAAAGCAAACAAGGGTAGAAACTCTGAAAGCCTGGGGACCCCCTGGTGTACTTCCTCCAGTGCTTCACCTTTGAAGCTTCCTAACCTCCCCGGACTGCCCCACCAGCCGAGGACGGATGTTAAAATTAAGGAGCCCCTAGAGGACATATCTTATTCAAACCACCAGGGAGGTAAAGAGAATGAGGCCATTCACTTCCATTTGAGCCCCCATGTGAATGAGTTGCTGGACTCTACAGTGACCAGAGATAGCCCAGGGACTGAGATGGCAGAGGAACTTAAGAAGCTTGACATCAAAGAAGATGGAGGATCTGGAGAAACAGAATTTGCCCACTTCACAGTTTTACTGATTATGTATATTAGCCCCACTTTCCTCTTTAGCTTAAAGTGACAATGAAGGATGGCACTTGAATAGTTCCTCCGAGGAAATTATCTCCAGCTTTTCAAGACAGGAAAGATGTCAAAGAAGTTTGTGTCCTGTGTTCTCCTGCTTGTCTACCAGAACTCATTTCTCCAGGGCTGTGCAGTTGGGGAAGCAGTGACCCCATCTATAGAACCCGCATTTCATGGTGCTGTACCTGGAAGCCTACATTGTATGGGGATTGGTTAGTTTTTGTATTGTTTTGCCTGGTTTTCTGATGAGGTTTCGTGTATACCAGGCTGGCCCCAAACTTGCTAATAGCCCAGGCTAGCCTTGAACTTCTTCTGATCCCACCGTGTCTCCTCTACAAGTGCTGTTACCACAGATGGACACCACCAGTGATGGCTGCTCACTTCTCTGGCGAAGACAAGCTCCCCAAGGATGGAGTGAGACCAACATGAATAGGGTAAAATGTCCCTGGAGTGACAGGATGCATGGAGATGTCGTATGCTGATGTTGTATGTTGTATCCATGGAGAGCAGATGTATAGGCTCCTGCAGCAAGGACTTTGCAGATATCATGGGACTTTAGCATTATTTAAAATCAGCACTTCCACCTTTCCACATTTTAACTACTATATTAAAGATCCTCTGACATAATCATTTACATGGTTTTGCAAATTTACATTTGCTTTGGCAAATGTGGACACTGTCCAAACAAGCCCCTTATGCACTCTGTCAGTTCCAAAGGGCGTGATATTTGGAAAACAGACCAGCCCAGGAGTGTGTTCTGTAACAGTTTCCACCAGCTTGAAAGAGTCCATTCTGCTGCAGGGAAACTCTGTAAGCAGGAAAGTCAACAACTCAAAATTACTTCAGGAAGTCCCTGAAACTGACCAGATTCACTAGCTCCCTCCCTAGCAGAGTAAGCAGTAAAAGCTGAGAGTCCTCCTCAGAAAAGTTAAACTACAAGAAAAGAGTCTCAGGCAAGCAAGCTGCCAAGAAAATTCTAAGAGTAGACCAGCTGCCTGGAAGAAGTAGCAACCTGCCGAGCTGCCTGGAATAGGGTTAGACCAATTGAGTCATGTGGAAATAACACTCTCCAACCTCTTGAGCTGCCTGCAGGCTGTGCAGTGTGCTCCAGGTTCCCAGCTTTGTGAGCTGTCACCTGTGCTGGAGTGGCCTTTGGTGATGCAGCTGTCTTAAGTAATTTCTGCTTCATCCATATTCCTATAAATAGTCCCTGTAAAATGCAATGGTTCACCTGTAGGGGTCCAAGAAAATGGCGAATCAAGACCCCAGACTCCAATAGTACACAAGAGCAAAGAGCACTTATTCACCAGCTCGTGCGGGGTCGCTCACCTGTACAAAAGGACAACAACCCAGGACAAAGGCACACGGGTCTTTGAAGCATAGCTAGGGGGATTTCAGGAACAGTTAGGTCATCTAAAGCAAAGTTGATTAAACAAGCAGCAGTTAAATTAGTATGTGTTTGATTATTTATAGTTTTAGTTTTCTACTTTTGGGCATACTGGGGCAAGCCCAGACCTGTTTCAGGGGTACAGGAACTGTCCATTTTTGGTCACTGTCGTGTGATACTGAGGGGCTGCTTCAGGCCTTGTATGCGGTCTCCTCTTCTACTTTGCTCTCAGGGGCAGTGTTGATTAATTAAATTCCTTTGCTGGAAAAGAACTTGTTTGCTCTTAAACTGAAACCTAGATCTGGTTGTAAAATGGGGAAATGTAGACCTCACGCCGAGTTGGACTTTGGTGGTGTCTGTACTTTGGTCTTTCTTGACTTCCTTATCTGGGGTGGTAAACAGGTGCGTATCTCCCCAAGAAAAGTTTTGTTCCAGACACTGATCTGTGCCTAGCTGTGTATCTTCATTTCTGGACGTTAAGGCATATCTCATGAATACTTAACTAAAGACCAATAGGCTTAGAGAGATCAGCCAGTCTGGGCCTTGTGGGGATGTCTCAGTGGGTGAAGGACTTGTGAAGATGTGGGGTTCAGCATTTGGGTCCCCACAACCCATGTAGAGACTGGTCTGGTAGCACAGGCAAAAAGAGAAGACTCCTCAGAAGTTTGCCCAGCAGTCCTGCATCACAGAGAGCAGTGACACGCAGAAGACTTCAGAGACTAAAGCTGGAAAACCCCTGAGGTCACCCTTTCGTGTTCCCTTATCACCCACTCCCTACAGCAGAAACTCACAAAGAAACTGCCCAGGATTTTTTAGCAATAATTTTACAGTAAATCTGACTATTTGCTAAAGGTCAACAGTTCTTTTTGTTATTATGAGCTTTTTATTCCTATAAGCACTGTTTGGATTTTCCCGATTCACAACTCAAACACTCAGCTCACCAACCCATGAAAGGATCGTTTCAAGGGCAAAGGGCATTAGGATAATGTGTTATTTGGACAGGTGATCCCAGTGCAGCGTGCCCTTGTCTCCAGGTCCTCATCTTGACATCTTTCTTTATTCTTCACTGCTGTTCTTTGGCTTCACAACAAAGAAGCAAACCTTTGTATTTATATGTTTTTTCCACAAAGGAATCTGGCTTTAATTTAGGAACTCTTCACAGGATCATATAATACAGTAGGATGGGATTAGTTTATTTCTTTGTTTAGGGACAAGGTCTCATTATGTAGGTCCACCTGACCTGACACATGCTATGTAGACAAGCTAGTCTCAAACTTAAAGAGATCTGTCAGGCTTGTCTTCCTAGGTGCTGGGATTAAAGACATGTGCCACTAAACTTGGCAGGTAGGATTATTTAATGTGTATAAAATAATGCTCTGAGTCTAATCTATAACACCATAAACATAGAACATGAAGTCTAATATACTCGAGGGATAAATAAAAACAACTCTGATGATGGTGGCTGTGATGATGATGATGGTGGTGGTGATGATGGTGATGATGATGGTGATGGTGATGGTGATGGTGATGATGGTGATGGTGGTGGTGGCTGTGATGGTGATGATGGTGATGGTGATGATGATGGTGATGATGGTGATGATGATGGTGATGATGATGGTGATGATGGTGATGATGATGGTGATGATGATGGTGATGATGGTGATGGTGATGATGATGATGGTGGCTGTGATGATAATGGGGGCCCCAAGCATCCATGGTGGACATTTCATATTCACACCACAAGTTTAAGGCTCTTTTGAGGCATGGAGAAGCTGGAGGATACATCCGGGATTGATGCCACTCTGGGTCCTCTGATGTGTGTTAATGCACAAGCAAGCCTTGTGGAGCTTTGCTGTCAACACAGAAGCTGTGGTGTGTGTCGACAGTTGGCTCTGGCTACCCTGACACGGCTGTGTGAGGTTAGCTCTCTGCACTCTTCTCAAAGCAATCACCCCTGGCTCTGCTCCATCTGGAGAGGGGAGATCTGTTTGAAAACAGCCACTGGTCATGGTCAGAGCTTAGAAAAGTATACTGGATGATATGGGTGTCTTGAACAGTGGGCCCTGTCCTCTGAAGTGTAGATTCACACATAAAGACCACAGCCTGATGGTTGCATGGGATGTGTGTGTACAGTTTTCTGTGCGCGGTGCCCTCTCAGCCCTTTCTTGGGTCAGCTTAAGGCAAACCTGTCTCTTTTCATTGCTCAGAATGCAAACTTCTCATCACCCTCCCTTCTTTCCATGTGCACCCCACACCTTAGCCTTCCCATGAGCACCCCACATCTCAGCCTTTCCAGACTGCACCTGCCCATCAGCTCTGCTATTTCCACTTTGACAGAACTCCCCATGCTTCCTTGCCACTCCCCTGTTCCTGGTGTCTTCTAGGGTCTACCTCTATGGCTCAGGTTGGCTTCACACCAGCAAGAGAACCTGCTGCAGCTGCTGGAAAACATCTGTGAGAGCCACCATGAGCGGCTTGCCTCCAAGTTTCTTTCTTTCTAATCTAGTCTATGTGTGGCATTACGGCCTTCCTGTTGGTCCCACCTCAGGAGAGCCCTGAGCACAGTTGGCCTCACCCAGTGTCCAGTTCACCTGACGTCCACCCCCTTGCACTCTGTGCCAGTCCACCCTGCCATGGGTGCTTCTATGGGGAAGGCACAGCCTCTGGGCCTCTGAGGGCCTCTGCTCTTGTTCTGGAAACCCATAACGAGGTGACTCAGATACTTTCTTCTGGTATTGAATAGGATGGCACCTTCACAGAGAGGCCCTCCCCTCCACTCTATGTAATGTTTTATCTGCCCCTCCCCCAACTCTCTCCCACCCCTCGCCCCACCCCAGCTCTGTGTTAACATAGTGTGTCTCCATCTACTCTGCCCCTTATTTTTGCCTCTGAGTACAGTATCAGCTGTAAGAGGACAGGGTGTCTTTGTGCTTGGCTCTTTAGAGTCCAGGATGGTCTCTGGCACCTGGAGATGCTCAGTCAGTAAATCTTGCTGAAGGAAAGAACACCAAATATGATTTGGCATGATTTTGGCTCTCATCCCACACAGATACTTAGAGACACAGTAACTACTTACTGCCCTTCTCCGAGAATTCTACATAGGCAACTTTGAGGGGGCTTAAGTCAAACTCTTTATTTTATTTGAGTTGTTTCTCTTGTGTGTGGACATGCACACATTGTGAAGCATATACGGAGGTCAAAAGACAGCTTGCAGGAGTCTGTTCTCTCCGCCATGTGGTTCTTGGAGATCCAACTCAGGCCATTTGACTTGCTACAGGTGCCTTTCCCAGTAAGGCATTATACAGGCGCTTCCTTCCTGGACGTCTTCCATCTTTCCCTGTAGCGTTTGATTCCACTCTACCTGCAGTATCTGCTGTGGAACACGCCCCGTCAGCTCACCGCTGGCCTTCCGGATCTCTCTAACCCATGTTGTCAAACAGCAAGCAGCAAGCAGTAGCTCAAGCCATATTTAATACTGGGCACGATGCTTGGCACCTGCCTGCGATCCCATCTCTTGAGAAGCTGAGGCAGGAGGACTGTGATTCTGAGGACAGTCTGGACTTCTTTGCCTGTAAACCAACAGTTACAAAGTCTGGATGTAGTTTTGAAAAGACATTTCCAGTGTAATTATTAATACAAGATTATTAATAATGCACATGAAGAGATGGTTATAGAGGGATTCATAGCACGCCAATAAAATTTGTTGTTTTAACATTCTTATCCTATTCTCTGGCTATAAGGTGGGAGGAAGTTACTTCATTGTTTAAGATATGCTTCCATGTAATTTTATTATCATTTGATACAAACACTGATGAAGAGATATTGGCCACACAGAGATGTGTGGATGCAAAGAGCTCTCAGACCAACATGCTTGTGCCTTGTCCACCAAAGCCTGCCTAGTACACACCCTGTGTAACAGGAAGTTCCATGCTTAAAGGGTCTCTACTGAACAGAGATGACTCTGATGTTCAAAGCACTGAGTGCACACGTGTGAGGCCCTGAGTTCAGATCCCAGCACCCATGTACAATGCTAGACTGAGTACCTGTAACCTTCCCATCCATGGACAGTGCTAGACTCAGTATCTGTAACCATCCCATCCATCTATGATGCTAGACTCAGTATCTGTAACCATCCCATCCATGTACAGAGCTAGATTGAGTACCTATAACCATCCCATCCATGTACAATGCTAGACTGAGTACCTGTAACCATCCCGTCCATCTATGATGCTAGACTCAGTATTTGTAACCATCCTGTCCATCTATGATGCTAGACTGAGTATCTGTAACCATCCCATCCATGTACAGTGCTAGACTCAGTATTTTTAGCCATCCCTCCCATATACAACCAACACTGGGCTCAGTATCTGTAACCACCACATCCATGTATAGCACTAAACTCAGTATCTGTAAACATCCCATCCATGTACAACCACCGCTAGACCCAGTATGCGCCCTTGTAACCATCCAAGTGCCACAGTAACCATCCTCGTGCCCTGTGGTGAGACGGGAGGTAGAGATGAGAATTCCACAAGCCAGTAAGCCTAGTATAAAGAGCTGTCAACAAAAGACTCTGTCGCAAGGAAGTGGAAGGTGAGCACTGGAACGTGAAGTTGTGCTCTGACCTGCACAAGCACACACACACACACACACACACAGAGAGAGAGAGAGAGAGAGAGAGAGAGAGAGAGAGAGAGAGAGAAGGGGGGAGAGAGAGAGAGAGAGAGAAGAGAGGGGTTATTTAAAAAAATAGAAACTTACCAAATCTTTCAACTTTGGAAAAAATAATTTGTATTAATTTAAAAAATGAAATATACATTTTTAACTCTACCTTCTATTTATGAAACAGGGAGCTTGGTCCTAATTTTGCATCATTACTTGGTCAATGAATAAGTAAAGCCTCGTCTTAAGGGAGAACAGAGGCTAGCTCTTGGGACCCTGGCTATGGCTACTCTTTGGTGATGTGTAACTGTGTGGACAATTGTGCCCTGTTTAGAATAAGGAGGCTCTTACACCACACACACACTTCTTAGGCTATGCTGCTCAGCTCTGGTGCAGTCCTCTTGGAATTGCCCCTTAAAGAAAGACTCTACCCCTGCGAGGCTGCAGAGATAACTGGTGGACAAGTGGGTGAGAGCACTTGCTGCTCTTACAGAGGACCTGGGCTTGATTTTCAGCACCTGCATGATGGCTCACAATCCCCTGTAACTTTCATTCTTGGGATTCCGATCCTCTCCCGGCCTCCACAGGCACTACATGCATGCTGTGCACATACATACATTTATATACACATACAGGTGAACACTGACACGCACGCAAAATGTTTTCTAACAAGATCCCACTGGTAAAAGTGTATGGACTAATTTTCTAAGTCTTTTGCTAATTGCCCTGTAGATGCTTTCCTTGGGGAGTTTTGTTTATTTCTCTCTCTCTCTCTCTCTCTCTCTCTCTCTCTCTCTCTCTCTCTCTCTCTTTCTTACTAGTTGTTGCCCATTGACAAACAAACATACAAAATAGGAAACATGAACTGGATTATCCTCATATAGCCTTCCACGGAAGTAAAGTGGCTCCTTATAGCCCAGGCTGTATCCAGTTTGCTATCACTGTTGCCTTGGCCCTAGCTGTGCCATACTTAGGGTATCCTCAGCTTATCAATCCTGTCTTCCTTTAAAAACTGTGTTAGGAGAACTGGGTCAATTAAAAATATTTGCCCCTGAAAAAGAAAGCAGCGTGAACGTTGATCTGGGGTGGTGTTTATTTTCGGGGTTCCACGCACACTGGTGCATGGGTGCGCGGTAGGCACAGAAATTTACTAGCACTGGAACCAACTGGGCCAATGATCTTTGTTTTCCCACCAGATGGATTATTTTAAAATATCCCACAACTTCTGAGGTTATTTACATTACAAATGCGCTGCTTCCCACACATCAAGGATGGAGGACTATGTTTTGACAGTCACTCTTTTATGAAATTATATGTTGTTCAAGTAGAGTAAAATTCCAGTCATTCTCCAGGGAGCAGGCTTACAAATCCGGACGAGGTCACACCTCTTTAAAGATGCAGTTTGATGATCTGCCATCAAAACAAAGGAATCCTGTTAATCCTCTCACAAAAGTGAAAATTGCTGATCAGGCCTCTGGGCTGGGCTGGCATCTTGGTAATGTATTGCAGAAGAGCAGCCTTGAGAGGGTTGATAGCCGAAAGCTTAAGGTACCAGCCATGTCCCTCCTTAGCCCAGTTGGGCCTGGTGTTTGGAAACAACCAAGCTTGTCAAGGGCTGTGGCTCTAGCCTTGCCTTCTGGTGTTTCCCACCTCCCATGCTAATGGCAATGCAAGCCCGGCCCTCCCCCCGCCCCAGCCCTTCCTCTCACTTCCAGAATGCACAGGGCACCACCATGCCTCTGTATTCTTTCACTTGGATGCACCTGTCTTTTGAATTTTCATCATGAGTTTCTCTGCAAACCTGGAGGGGTTTCTTTCTTTCCTTCCCACAGAGAGTGTGCTGGTATTTTGCAGAAAGGAAGAATAAATCCCAACTGACTGAAGAAACAGAATCCTCTGGGAAGTATAATAAGAAAGACTGTGAAAATAGATCAGGGTTGAGGCCACGACCTGAGTTCTGATCCCCAAGCTTGGCATGGTGGCCTACGTGTGCCTGAAACCTCAGCACTGGGAGATTAAGATAGACAGGTCCCCAGAACTTGCTAGACAGGTAACCCAGGTTCAGTGAGGGATCCGGACTCAAGCAAAGAAACAGATAAAATTAATTAATTAATTTAAACCAGGTGGAGAAGGCATTGAAGATAACCTGCTGTTGGCTTCTAGCTTCCATATATAACCTGCACAGGCTAGCTTATCTGCACATACATGTGCATACAACACATGCGTATTCATGCATGTGTGTATATGCATACACACAACAGAAAGAGAAAAATACATATTTGCAAATGACAAAACTCAGTTTGAGGCAGCTGACAAGAGCTTAAGAAAAGATTGGGGGAAGGCAACAATAATAACACCACAAAGGAAATAAAGAGAGTAGAGGGGGAGCCGGAGCATGGCTGGGCCTCCGAAGGAGCGGTTGGAACTAGGAGTCGGGCTTGTTGGGGCGATCCTCTTCATTTGTCTCCAGAAATTTTGGTTATTGGCTTTATTGTTTTTGGCTATCATAGTGATCTTCAGGACCTGACCCATGGTTGACAGTACTGGGTCCTAGGGTGCCATCAACGCTGCTTACTCTTTTCAACCCAAATGGAAGGTCTCATAAGTCTGAGATAAGCTCAGCTTCGATCAGGTGACAGCCTGGACTCTTCAACCGTGTGACTTCACTCCATTTCTGCAGAGTGTGCTTTGCAACCATGTGGGCTCCTCCACCGTGTGAACTCACCCCTTTATTGTCAGGGTCTAGATGAAGCCTGCGCTCTGTTGCTCATTGGAGACGCCATGGCCAGCTCTAAAGCCCACAGTGCTGCTAGCCTGCAGAGCTGTTTGTGTGAATCAGTGCCACGCTTGCAGCTCCTCTTGGCTCCCCTGGCCTGTCCAGCTTTCACCAGAGCACTCGAGAGTTTGTAGATAGGGTTTCTCCTGAAGAGTCCTCTGATGAAGACTCCCAAGCTGCTTTCCTGTCTCCCTATTTCCCTGGAAGTGCACTTGCGTATGTGCCTGTGGGTGTGGCGTGTGTCAAAGAGACATCCCAGTTCGCATGAGGGGACAGCCTACAGCAGGTGACAGCAGGTTGGAGCTCTGGTTTGGGTCCAGCCTAGGCTGCCGTAGACATACTGATGATCTTCAGTCAGGTGAGGCCCTGAACAGACAGAGCTCCGTCTGTGACCAGAGACTCGAGTTGACGGGGAAGCTCTGAGGCAGAGGATGGCCCACTGGGGACTGCTCCTCATAGTCAACACTTTCTAAATAAGAGCACTGTCTTTTTAAGACCAGTAGGGGGTGAGGATGGAGGGAGCATGCACAGCGGTAAGTATAACACAGCTGTGCTCTGTTTATGCTTCAGCTACAATAAAAAAGCTATAAAATGTGGGATGTCATAGCTCCACTTCGCTTTATTTATACGATTTCCTCTGAGCTCTGTCACAGTGCACATTCATCTGCTAAGCTGCAGCAAGAATGGAGATTAAAATATCACAGCTCAAAATAGGAGTCAAGCGGAAGGAGATTCATCATAGCCCTATTAAAAATATGTAAATATGGGAGTGAAGTCATTTTAAAGCTGTGCCGAGGCCGGCTCCTCTTGATGGGTGAAGATCTCTTGAGTGAGTGGCGGGCTGAGCGACGGACGAGGCTAAGGGACTCGGTCTCTGTGTCTCCCACCTATGGAAATCTGTTTAAGATTAAAGGCCATTTGCATTGCAAAACACGTTTTACTATCATCACACCCACATCAGTGACGGCGGGGACTCCGAGTCTCAGGACATGATCTGGTCTCCAGGCTCCGAACACGTCATGATGGAGCTAGGCGTGGGAGCCCTGGCCTCTACTTCCAGCATCTCTAGTGAAACGACTTTGAACACTTCCTGTAACTCTCCAGATTCATCCTGTGTCTGGAGGGCACACTCAGGAGAGCAGGGAGCTAGACATGGAGGCTGGCGCATCTCAGATGCTGCTAACTGCCCTGGCATCTCCTCTTTGCTGTCTACGTCACGAATGCCTTATTTTCCAAAGGTGCGGTTGCCATTGTCTTCATAGCAAGTGCCCAGTGGGCACCAGGAAGGGCCCATGCATAGATGTGCAGCAATTGCTCTTAGGCAGCTGGATGGGGTGTGTGTAATTAAGTCTCACATTTCACATATGAGGACCCCACATGAGGCAGAAGACCGTACTTCAGTGAGAGTGGAATCCAATGGCTCCTCTGGGAACATTCCAGAAACAGTAGGGGGAAGGAACGGTGACTCAAGGTAGAGACTTTGGGTTCCGGCCCAGGCCACCGCTGCTCCTGGTGTATTGGCCTCACTGTAATTTAGTGAATGAAAGGGCCTGGGGAGATGGCGCAGCCTGAGGAGTGCTTGGTGCACAGCGGGACCTGAATCTGATCCTCAGCATCCATATAAAAACCACTTGTAGTTATACAGAACTGCAGTCCAGGGTTGTGCCAGAGACAAGGGGATCCCTGAAGTGTGCTGGACAACTGGACAGCTCCAGGTTCAGTGAGGAGAGCTTTTCTCCAAACTCGAGGTGGAGATCGATTAACAAAAAATCCAGGAGTCAGCCTCCAGTGGCTACACATGCATTCGTGTGCATGTGCACACACACACACACACACACACACACACACACCACACACACACCACACACACACACACCACACCACACACACCACACACACGCACCACACACACAACACACACCGCAAACCACATACACCACACACACACACACACCACACACACACACACACACCACACACACACCACACACACACCACACACCACACACACCACACACCACACACACACACACCACACACACACACACACACACACACACACACACACACAGAGGAGTTACTCCCTTCATGGCATCCTTTGCCTGCCAAAGTTTCATGATCTCACAAATACACATTTCTTTTTTTAATTCAGAATTATTTTTCTGTATTTTAGTTGACTTTGTCTTCAGACACAACTCTGTGAACCTCTAATACATGACAGTTCTGTAATTTCTTCTGCTGCTTGTTTTTTATATATATGTGGTATTTCATTTGAACCCTTGGTATAGTTGATGCGATAGCTGAGTTGTGTGACCTTGTCTGTTTTTCTTAATCCTATTGGCCCTTTCTCTCGACAGGATCCCTCTCATTTGACGTCTCCTAGTGAGCTGGCAGAGCACACACACAGATTCTATAGGTGCCAAACAGTTTCCAAGATAGCATGGATAGCTGGGATAGCGTGAGATCGTGGAGGGTATGGGGGAATGTGGAGAGCATGGCTCCCTCCATGTGTACATGGCTCTTTCCCTGTTTCCATGGCTCCCTCCATGTGTACATGGTTCTCTCCCTGTTTCTGTGGCTCCCTCCATGTGTACATGGTTCTCTCCCTGTTTCCATGGCTCCCTCCATGTGTACATGGTTCTCTCCCTGTTTCCATGGCTCCCTCCATGTGTACATGGCTCTTTCCCTGTTGCCATGGCTCCCTCCATGTGTACATGGTTCTTTCCCTGTTTCCATGGCTCCCTCCATGTGTACTTGGCCTCCTCCCTGTTTCCATAGCTCCCTCCCTGTGTTCATGGCTCCCTCCCTGTTTCCATGGCTTCCTCCCTATGTGCATGGTTTCCTCCATGTGTGCATCGTTCCCTCCATACTAAACAGAAAATAGAAAAGGTTTTGGGATTTGCCAAAGTAACTAGTTTCCATGTCTTAACAGTTTAATTTAGACAAATTGCTACCGTGTCTCAAAGTTACCCTTTAAGATTTTAGGCCATATATTGTTCTGGAGGATTTCATAAGAAGACACTAGGAAATGTGTTTTAGGCTGCTGTGGACTATAAGTCCTTTCCTGTGGATTCTAAGAGAATTGATGTTCTTGGTTGGTCTTGAGTGGTAAGTGGGATAAGGTGTCACTTTCAATAGCACAGGAATAAAAGAGCCCTGTATGTGTAAGAGAAGGCAGAATGAGAAAGATGACTTGAACACCAAGTTGAATAATTTAAGTAGGAAAAGTCTTGGTGAAATAGTGTAACTTTGTGGCACATTTAAAGGCTTAAATTTTGTCTACTTTTACTTTAAAGCACAAAAAAGAATGGACCAGTGCTCCTGGTCTGTCCTCATCCAGCGCCCCCACCCTTCTGGTCTACAGTGTGAATGTAGAACCATTCCCTGCAGGACAGGGGCGTGTCTCCGTTGGTAGCTGTTTATCTGGCTTGTGTGATGCCCTGGGATTCATCCCCAGAACCACACAAAGCTGAGCCTGGTGCATGCCAATAATCCTGGCATCCTGGAGGCAAAAGTTAGAGGATCAGCAACTCAATGCCATCCTGTGCCACATAGGACCCTGCCTCAAAATCAAAATCGTAGTAAAAATAAAGCCCACTCTGTGTCAGATCATCCATTTGTCTGTTAGTTCCTTGTTCTCCTTGTCTACCCTGGGCTCATGGGGCTGATAGAGTATTTCGGATTTAAACTTAAGGAGATTGTACTCAGCCATCAGCCTGCACCTCATAGACCCAAGAAAAAATGTCACTGATGAGGTCATGGCTTTTTACTTAAACCCCATCCTGTGACTGTCACTACTTGAAACATTGCTACTCAGTTTTAGTGCCTCTCTACACCTCAGCTATTAAATAGACTTGATATTATACAGAGCCGCATATGGAAACTTGTTCAAAATCTCCAGTGGAAAGCTGCCCAGAGCATCTGTATCTTTAGGAAGCTTCTCAGATGGCCAATCGCCAGCTTGGTTGCTGCCATGCCTATATGGGACCAAACCACCAGAACCTTCTCAAGACACGTTCAAAGACTGGAATAGTTGCCATCATGGTGGACCTAAAATGTATTCAGCACTGTAGGTTGTGTGATTCTTAATCCTCACTACCAGCTCAGTTCTTCCTCTCGACTGAGAATACCCTCACCTCCACGACATGGGCATCTCTGATCTCCAAGGGGCTTCATCGAGAGGTAATGATATCCAGTGTTAGGGATGTACCCCACCATCATGATATCAGAATGCAGTCCAGCCCGTGTTAATCAGAAACTTACATTAAGTCTGCAGTTGGGCAAACAACTCACAGAAAGCCTAATTTATACTAGCGTGGAGCATTCCGTATGATTTATTGAATACCGCACTCAAAGTGAGAAGCAGAATAGTTGTATAAGTGTACTTCAGTGTCACCATAAAGTCAAAACATCGTAAGTCACATGCTAGCAAGCTGGGGACAGTCTGTGTACTTTAACGTTCAGGAGGAAATAGTGCAGACTTTGCTTGTTGCAAGATGTGATTAGGCTAAGCCTCCCCACGTAACCTGTGTGAGAGTCAAGTCTGTCACCCAGCAAACCACTTGGGAGAGCCAAGCCTACTCACATTGTAGGACTGCCTTGAACTCATTATGTAGTGAAGGGCAGTCTTGAACCTGGATCTCCCTGCCCGTACCAGACCTGGGAATCTGGGGTGCACTTTCTTCCTATATAGTTTTTATGGAAGAGGCAGACATCAATCCTGTGCAGTTTAAGTGCAACTTGGTAAATTCCATATCATTAGGTACAGTAGGAGTAGACAGGGGGCATTGTACTCCAGCTGAGATGGCCTCCCGAGTAAGAGCCTGACTATGATAGTACAGTATTCTAGTTGGAAAGAATGAGACATATACATACATGTTTATATATATTCCAGTGTCATATACATTTATTATTTATATTTGTCATATGCATCATATCTCATACAATATAGAAATCATACATCATTATGTTAATTATAAAATTATATTCTTCTATATTTATACATTCTATATTATACATTGAATAGATATTTAATTATATTTATATTTATAATTATAATTAAATGATATATTAATATGGGCTTATTATATAAAAAGATGCATTTATTTGTTTATTTCTTTATTTATTTTTGTTTTTTTAAGACAGAGTTTTTTGTGTTGCTCTGGCTGTTCTGGAAATCCCTTCGTAGACAAGGCTGGCCTCCAACACAGAGCTGTACTTGCCTCTATCTCCCACAAGTGTCAGTATTAAAGGTGTTTATCATAACACCCACTAGGCATTCATTTTTCCTTTTCAAAGTTGTTTCATAGTTGTTTATGCTACAGAATATATATGTATATTCTATATATATATATATTCTGTAGCTACAGAATATATATATATATATATATTCTGTAGCATAATATTTTTATTGATTATTTTGGAATTTCACATCATGCACCCCAATTTCACACTCGCTTCCAAGTCCTCCCAGTTCCACCCTCACCCTTGTGACCCCCTCCCCCCCACAACAAAAGGAAGAGAAAAGATAAAAAGCATACAAATGAGAAGGTCCAGTTTGTGTTGCCTATATCCTCCCTGGAGCGTGGTGAAACTCCCAGTAGCCAGGAAATACATGCTAAAACAAAAACAATACTTAGTGATGTCAGAACCCCGCTAAGTATATTGAATAATATATATTATTCAATAATATCACTGGGAATAGTTAGAAGTTACCATATTCTACCTATTTCTTGCCACTGGGAATAGGTAGAAGTTAGCATATTGTCTATACTTCGATAATTAGTGCCTCTGTGAGCAAATGACTTTGACGTGAAGCCACGTTGGTCATGTGGGAACATGGATGCCCATGTTTTCTGAAAAGAATCTAGTGCTACAGGGAATGAGCTGAGTGACACTCCACATCCTGCTGGTGCCCACCACTGAGCCCACACAAGGGATCTCAACCTCACTCCAAGGACTTTAGGAGCTCCGTGTTTTGTGTGGGCTGCACCATGGATGTTCACCTCAGGAGAGATAATCGCTGCCTGATTGTATCCCTTTAGAACGGTGAAGAACATTCTGAAGTAACTGAGGGTGCACAGAATGTCTGCCTCCTCAACACAGCGTGGGAGGGGAGCTGAACTTGGCAATTGTTCAGTTGTACAAGGCATGAGTATAGACTGATACTTGGTTACATGTTTTTCATTTCAAAAGGTCCGTGAGTTGTCATTGTTAGAGAGGAGTCTACATGACAAGGTCAACATGGTCTCCAGGGGTGTCTTCTTTCCCAGGGGAACACTGGGCAGGAGTCTGTAAGATTTGCATTTCCATGTGTTCTGTCACAAATGGTCACAAACGCAGTGGCTGAATTGATACCTAGACACTAGTTCACTGCTGTGCACGACAGGGGCCACCCTGCCCCAGTCCTTTCTATTCAGGGTATCTCCTTGCAACAAGCAAATTCTGCACTATTTCCTTACATTATTTTACCTTACCAAACAGCAGTGAAAGAAAATGCAAACTTTTTTCTTTTTGAATCTGTTACTGGAGAATTGTAATGGTTGCTGTTTGCATAGGGCAAGATAAGCAATAGCCTGTAATCTCTATGTAAACATCATCTGGTTCAAGGGTTTAAACTATGAGAACTTAGAGCAAACTTAAAGTTAAGGGTTAAGCCTTTTGTCCGGGCAGCGTCCCTGGGCTGCCTGGAATCCCTGATCCTGTACAGTGGAGTTCCATCTGGACTGAACCTCCACCTGGCGATAGATGAAGAAAATGACTGAGCCCCACATTGGAGCACCAGACTGAGTTCCCAAGGTCCTGATGAGGAGCAGAAGGAGAGAGAACATGAGAAAGAAAGTCAGGACCGTGAGGGGTGCGTTCACCCATGGAGACTGTGGGACAGAACTAACGGGAGATCACCAACTCCAGTTGGATTGGGACTGATGGAACATGAGACCAAACCAGACTCTCTGAATGTGGCCGACGGTGGAGGCTGACTGAGAAGCCAAGGACAAAGGCACTGAGCTTTGACTCTTCTGCATGGACAGGCTCTGTGGGAGCCTTCTCAGCTTGGTTGATCACCTTCCTGGACCTGGGGGTGATGGAGGAGAGTTATCTGTCTATGTTTCTTTCATTGGTTAATTAATAAAGAAAACTGCCTTGGCCCTTTAAGAGACAGAAAATTAGGTAGGTGGAGTAGACAGAACAGAATTGTGGGAACAAGGAAGTAGAGTTGGGGAGACGCTTCAGGCAGTCTCCATAGGGAGTCTCCATGCTGCTCCTCTCCGAGATGGACGCAGGTTAAGATCTCTCCTGGTAAGCCATACCTCGTGGTACCACTCAGATTATTAAATATGGGTTAAAGAAAGATATGATAATTAGCCAATAAGAGGCTGAAACTATGGGCCAGGCAGTGTTTAAAAGAATACAGTTTCCGTGTAATTATTTCGGGTGTAAAGCTAGCCGGCGGCCGGGTGGCAGGACGCAGCCCCGCCGCTTCACACTACATGGGGGGAGTTGGTAGGACCTTGGTCTTAACATAGAGTAGGGAACCCCGATGGCTCCTTGGCCTGAAAAGGGAGGGAGGGGGAGTATGGGTGGAGGGAAGGGGGAGGAAGAGGGGAGGAGATGGAAATTTTTAAATATAAAAAAATAAACCAAAAAAACCATGACGTCATAGTAAAAAAAAAGAAGTTAAGGGTTAAGGTATGTATGTTACCTTTCAAAGCTCTAGGCCTTGTGGATTTACAGCTGGGAGGTGGGGGAGTTTACGCAACTGCCCAGGTAGTTAGTCAGTGTCAAGTGAGAGGAAGCCAGACGAATCTCACTTCTGACACCAGCTGTGAGTGCAGGGTTTCCACAGCCATTCTCAGGTTTGACAGCTTCCTAAAATTCATAGGGTTCACAGGAACCTCTTAGACGGACAGTTGACTACAGAGGAGGGATGCAGACCAGAAGCAGCCAATAGCAGACATCAGGCAGAGTCTAGGGAAGCAATAAGCATAGGGATTCCCTCACAGGAGACATGTGTTTTTGACACTAACGTGTGACAGTCTGAGCAGAGCATTCTCAACAAAGAGAACTCACACCAGCCTTTGGTGCCCAGAGTTTGAACTGAGGTTTGATCATACACTGTGCACGGGGCCGGCCTTTAGGCATTGAGCCGATAGCTTTAGAGTCCAGGCTTTAATGGATGTAGAACTATTGTTACATGGACCAAAGCCCCCAACACAAATCATGTTGGTAGAGTATAGGCTAACCAACCAAACACAGCCCTATACTGCTCAAGGTTGCAGGGCATCGCCTCCTAATACTAAAGGAGGAAGCTGTCTGTTTCAGTTAGTTAGATTCCTGAAGTAACACCCATCTTAGATGCATACTGTACATGCTAAGTCACCCCTGACTCTTGACAAGAATATTGGAAAGATACTGTATTTTTCAGATAGCTGCATTTGTCAGGGCAAAGTAATTTACCTAGCATGAGCCCCAGCTCTAAAGGGCTTAATACCAAATGGTTACCTGAACTGTATCTTCAAAAAGCAAAAGATGATAGCCCTTCTGGGCCAGGGGTCAGGTTAGGCCAGCTCTTGGCACACGCCGGCAAGCTTCCTTTTTCAGTGAATGGTTAAAACAGAGATCCACAATTTGCCCAAGTGCAGAGAGAAAATGTCTGTGGAGTCCTCTGCTACTGTGACTCCCCCAAGGCTCAGAGAACATGTGAAGGAAAGATAGTGTGGTAAGATTGTAGAGCCGGAGGGCATGTGAGATGGTGTCTTCTGGACACAACAGGGCTGCTGCAACCAGGAACTCACAGAAGCAGTGGTTGCCTGTGCCAGATCTGCAGAAGAAGATCCAGTCAGTCAGCATTCTTCCTGGTTGAAAGAGGGGTTCATGGAGCCCCAACCCTAACTTAGGAGTTATTAACATTTGATAACCATTGGGGAAGAGAGGGTCAGGAGTGTGTCCCATGGAATGTCAATCATTGTATTAGTCAGGGTTCTCTAGATAAACAGAATTGCTAGGATGAATGAATCTGTCTGTCTGTCTATCTATCTATCTATCTATCTATCTATCTATCTATCTAATCTATCTATCATCAGCTATGGGGTTTCTTTTTTTTGGTTTTTTGAGACAGGGTTTCTCTGTAGCTTTGGAGCCTGTCCTGGAACTAGTTCTTGTATACCAGGCTGGTCTCGAACTCACAGAGATCCGCCTGCCTCTGCCTCCCGAGTGCTGGGATTAAAGGCATGCGCAACCACCGCCCGGCCTAGCTATGGGGTTTCTTAAACTGACTTACAGCTTCTGGTTCAACTATTGCAACATGGCTGTCTTCTTCTTCTTCTTCTTTTTTTTTTTTTTTTTTTTTTTTTTTTTTTTTTTTTTTTTTTTGGTTTTTCGAGACAGGGTTTCTCTGCAGCTATTTTTAGAGCCTGTCCTGGAACTAGCTCTTGTAGATCAGGCTGGCCTCGAACTCACAGAGATCCACCTGCCTTTGCCTCCCGAGTGCTGGGATTAAAGGCGTGTGCCACCACCGCCCGGCCATGGCTGTCTTCTTATGGAAAGTCCAGGAATCCAGTAGTTGTCAGCCCATCAGGCTGGATGTCTCAGCTGCTCTTCAGTGTGTAATGGAACCAAGAGGAGTGGCGGCCTCTAATGCCAGTGAAGGAGCAGACTGAGGACAAGCAGACAAAGAGCAAGTGCTCCCTTCTTCCATGTCCTTTATATAGGTTGTCCCCAGAAGGTGTGGCCCAGAGTAAAGCTGAGTCTTCCCACCTCAAATGACCTAGATTTAGTGTGGGTTTTCCTACCCTAAATGACCCAAGGAAGAAAAATCCCTCGCAGGTGTACTCAGTCATTTGGGTTTTAGTTAATTCCAGATGTAATCTAGTTGACAACCAAGAATAGCCATCATAACCATGTCTAATAGATGGTTCCACATTCATGCATATTTGGGTAGTACTAATTTTGAACCCAATATAGAATAGCATAAAAGGGGTTGACATTTGGTGGGGGACATTGAGGAGATTGTGGGAGGAGTTGAAGATGTGTGTGTTGGAGGTGATGTGACCCAAACAATGTGTACATGCCTGAAATTATTAATGAATAACTAATATTAAACACCAAAGACTATATTACAAGCAGAGTGAAGATTTAGAAGTCAGTATAGGAATTAAGTGTTTGCAGTAAAGTTGTCGTCCAGTGGTGATGTGTGCTGTTTTAATAAAAAAGATTACAGGGGAAGAATGGTTATTTCATTAGTCAGTATCTTCCAGTAGAGTCCAGTCAGCGTGGGTCAGTGCGTTCAAGCACATTCATGGACTGTGTGTATGTTGCAGGTGCTGTGCTGGCTGCTGTTGACCCAAAGATGATAACGAGGAGGATGTTCCTGACCACAAGGAGTTAGCAAGCCGATAAGGGTACGTGCTGCATTGCCTTAATGACCGTGGCTAGCATGCAGGGGTTATGCAGAACAAAAACCTTATCTGCACGCATGAAATACTTTGCCAGCAGTTGGAAGAATGGGTTTTTGAACTGATTTTGTCAAAGTTAAAGAAAGGTGAATCGTTGGTATATTGACATTTACTTAATTGCATTAAATGATTAAACTCAGGATCAACTTTTTTACTAACTTTTATAACAGTATAGTTGTTTTTGAAAACCTACATTTGTATATAGAGTCATAATACGCACACACACACACACACACACACACACACACACACACCATTATAGCTGAAGAGTCCTTACACCTGTGTGTAAAGAAAGGCAGGATAGAATGTCACCCGGCAAAGTCCTTCTTCATGCATTCATGATCCTGTTTCTTATTATCTCAGGGAACAATATATGTTTATATTTTAATTTTTTTCAATGAAAGTATAGTAAAATTATAATAGTTTGTTGCAGTGTATGTTACTGTCAATCTTACAGTATACAATAGGGTGAATAACTAAATCCAATAAAAGTAGATAAGAATATATATATATATATATATATATATATATATATATATACATGCACACACATACACATTGTATAGTTTAAAATAGGAGAACAGACTCAGAAGATAAAATGAATAATTCACACTGGAAATGTATAGTAGCTCACAATACAACTTCAGAAACAGTCTGCGTGGATATAGTTAATAAGCATGAACACACTGTCTGGGTTAGGCCTTGCAAGCCCTGAGAGCAGTTATTACTTAAATGTGTGAGCAATGCAGGAAGGAACATGCCTTTTTCTTTGGCGTGATGATTTTAATTTTTAAAAGCATTTAATTTTGCAGGCCATATCCATCATCTTTGCCTAGATAAATGTTGTGGCAATTTTTTGAATGAACCTCTCCGCTCCCTCAAGAAATTATGGCTATACTATAAATTCACAAATGAAAGGCCATTTGTCAGCGTTATAAATCTGAGTCAAGCCTATGCTGATGTCCTTGTAAACTCAGAGTGGTTCGGGGTCTGTTGACTGTTGTGACTACTCAGAGCTCCAGAAGAATATGGATGGCGTCACTCTTGCGTGGTGCCGTTGCGTTGCATGCGGGAGACAGCAACATGCAATATTTCTGGAATATTGTGGCGTTTCTTTGAGTTACTGCTGCCCACACAAAATAAATCATCCTTAATGATAGATATTCTAAGGGTGTTTATGAATCTATTCACTTAATCTAAAATACTTTCTCTTGGCATTTATAGATCCAGTTCAAAGGAAGGGGCAAGTGTTCTAAACCTCAGCAGTTACATTTAGGTAGCTCATAACTGTGTCAGCCAAGCCCAGTAGGAATTGAAATCGGAAAGCATGGGTATGATTCCTACAGATACTGATTTAGCAAAAACGTGTGTGTGTGTGTGTGTGTGTGTCTGAATAAATTCTCAACCTGTGTCAGTCTTCACAAAACACAGGTCATGTTTCTTTTTGATTATCTCAGGGAACATTATCTGCTTATATTTTGATTTTTCCAATGAAAGTGTATATTTAATTGCTCCTATATTAGAATCCTTCTTTGACATAATGTTTGTCCCTCTCCCAAACTCCTTGCCTCTCTTTTTTGTCACCTGATAAATATTCCTGCATTGTGTACACTTTGATAGAAAAAACGGGAAAACTGAAAAAATTCCTCTGTAATGATATAAGACATGGTAGATAGTGTGTGGTTTTGGCAACCTGGATTGGGGTGGGGTGGAGGGATGGGACAGGTGAGAGATTGCTGGTTACCATTAAACAGGAGTCAGCTATGCACACATTTGGGAGATTGAGTGTGGGCACACTTACACACAGGCTGCTTGTTGACGTAAGCAAAATACAAGGTGCAAAGCTAAATTCCAGAATCAACTATTATAACTGACTCTGTTCCTGTCCATCTCTTAGCCACCATGCCTAGCACGCGTGATCAGTTGCTGTCATCTTTGGTAGCAAGATGGTGGCTCTTGACGGAGACCATTTGTTCATTCCCCAGCTGCACGGACTCCTGACATAATCACACAGAAATCTGTATTAACCGCAATACTGTTTGGCCAATAGCTTAAGTGTATTTGTGGCTAACTCTTTTATCCTAAACTAACCCATCTCCATTAATCTGTGTATCACCACATGGCTGTGGCTTATGGAATAAAGTTCTGTCCCCAGCGTCTGTCTTTGGCAGAGCTACATGGCATCTCTCTGACTCCGCCTACTCTCTCTATATATATCATTTCCAACCTGGCTGTATTCTTTTAAGTCATTGGCCAAAAGCAGCTTCTTTATTCATTAACCAATAAAAGCAACACATATAGAGAAGGATTTTCCACACCAGGTTGCTGTCCTGGTTCTTCAGTGGTATCATCTATCAAATTATAAAGTCTCTTCACCAGACACCATGCAGATAGACATCTCCCTGGGCACCCTGCAGCAGCAGCAGCAGCAGCAGCAGCAGCAGCAGCAGCAGCAGCAGCAGCAGCAGCAGCAGCAGCAGCAGCAGCAGCAGCAGCTTCGCCTTGTCTGTTGATGAGGCATAGACACTAGACCTCAGGCAAAGAGTTCCTTGAAAAAAGCCTTCACGGATGCTAAATAGTAAGCATGAGGGTTTACTTCCCATGTGACTGGGAAGATGGTCCAATTGGTAAAGTGCTTGCCAAGCAAGCAACGGGGACCAGTCTGCGTTCCCGGTGACCATGTACAAGCTGAATGTGGCATGTGCCTACAGCCTCAGCACTTGGGAGGCACAGGTAGGAGAATTTCTCCAAGTCACTTAAAAAAAAGTCTAGATAAATATCTGATCTCTAGGTTTAGTGCTGGAACAGATGTTACAATAGATGATAGATAGATAGATAGATAGATAGATAGATAGATAGATAGATAGATAGATAAGAGAGGATCATTGATTGAGGAAAACAACCAGATGCTAGCCTCTGGATTGCACACACATGTGAATACAGAGAAACATGTACGTACACACTCTATTCAATAAAAACCACCGTACGTACATATAGTCAGCCCACTGTCTGGTGTATTTAACTGTGTGGGGAAGGAGGAAGAGAAGAAACAGAATGAAAAAAAAAAAGAAATAAACTTTTTTTTTCAAAACCTTTCAAGAAAGTTAAAAAACAAACAAAACAAAACTAAGAAACCCCAGAGCTTGGAATTATCACAAGCCCAAATCCACCCTGAATCTACATGTATTAAGAATACAGGCAGCATGCTAGATGCCGTGAGTCACCTGAGATAATGTAAAGTTTTTGGCGATGTGTGAAGATCATAGGTAAATCAGATGCCATTTTTTCCCAAGGGGCAAGGGGCTTGAACATCTGTGGATTTTGTTTTCAGTGTGGGGAGCGGGTCTCATTGGAACAAATTTCCCTGGATTCTATGAGAGGAATGTACCTAAGACTTTAGGGACAGTTATAGAGAGCTGTGGATTTCCTGCACCCCTAGATTCTTGGGTCAGCAAGTCTTAAAGGAGCACTGATTCAGCATGTGTGAAACAGAGGACAGCCAACCGTGTTCCACCAGAATGGAGGACGGTAGCGGGCCACTAGCTGTCTCCTGAGCAAGAGACAGAATGAGTGTCCCCTCATGACAATATCCAAACCGAGACTGAAAACGTGACATTTTCTTGTCCCCTAAGTTGGAAATGAGTGGGCTGCTTACGTGTTTCTTTGCTTCTGTTCTGTATAGAACAGAGACCATAACTTTTTGTTGAAAATGAGAACTTTGAGACTGGAGAGATTTCCCAGGCCTTATGAGCTCCGAGCACTTTGCAGTGGACCTGAGTTTAGTTCCCAGAATCCACATCATGTGCCTCCCCAAACCTGTAACTACAGCTCAGGGGATCTGACACCCCTGCCTCCTTAAACACCAGCACTTACATGCACATACTCCCCACATACACACAATTAAAATGAAGTTTTGATAAGAACGTCGTATCGGCAACATAAGAAACTTTGTGTAGTCTTTTGCAAGATTCCCTTTTGATTCTCTGAGAATTTTGTGTACTGCATTTTGATCCTTTTGACTGCAACTCCTGCACGAGTCCTCTTGGTTCTACCCTCACCTCCCTGCTGCCAATTCATGACTTCTGTTTGAATTCAGTATCCCACCAGGCCCAGTTTGTGCTGTCCATATTCTTGTTGGTGTGCAACCATCCACTGCACATGGTCAGTCTACTGGTGATGTACTCCTAAAGAAAACTGGCCCTCCTTCCCCCAGAAGCCATCAGCTGTCCATAGCTCTTCAGTTAGGTGGGGCCCATGAACCCTTTCCCACTCCATACTAGAGTGTTCACTGTCTTAATCTCATGCAGGCAGTCTCAGCTCTTGTGAGCTCTTGAGTATTCTGGCCCTATTCTGTTTAACAGACCTGTTTTACTCTGGTTTCTCCTTACTTCTGGCTCTGACAGTCTTTCTGCCTCCTCTTCCACCATGGCCCTTATGCCATGAGTGTCAAAGAGACACAATTGTTATGGGAATAATTGACTACTTTTTCTGTATCGAAGTTCCTCTCCACAAAGAATCTAGGTCTAGGGGCTCATATGACTATTCTATTGCTAAATGGACATAGTATCAACTGTTCTCTGAATTCCTATCTCTGTACTGTAGATCAGTACAGCTCTCAGGACACATTCATGATTAACATAGACACTCACAACTGGTCAGTGGGCAGAGCCACATGTGGGGCATCAATATTACACCCCACCCCCAAAAACAATCTCAGAAAGCAGTGTTGTCCACCGCGGTCTCAACAGTGTCACTGCTGCGACACCCGCATCTCTGCGCCCTGCACACTGTGCTGTGGAAAAGTACTAGCCAGATCTGCACATAGGACTATTCTGGGCCATGTTGGTGGGGTCAGGTATTTCCTTAATCCCTTCCCACTGGGTTGTTTGGGAGAAACAGATGATGTATGGCTATGCTGTTGGGGTCTATGAGGAGATTTTGAAAGTCTACATGATGATTGTTTGCTTTTCATTAATATTGGTAAGGAAAAAAAAACCTTTTTAGCAAGGTGAGGACTAAGGATAGGAAGTGGATTCGTGTTTATTTTCCTAAGGACCCTGAGCTGGTAAATAAGGACTTGACTTGTGATTTCCAGTTGTTTTACTGAAGAATTAATATGTTTGAAGAGGAGAGCCTCACCATATTATCTGCCCCCCCTTTCTGCTCCCAGACAGAAATCTGCTGAGCTGAGCTCCCTTCCTCAGAAATGGAGCTGTGTAGCCAGAGACTTCCAGAATCTTCCATTTATAACTAAAGAGAACTTCTTATGTGTGAAATCCTTGGTTGTGAGTAAAGTTCCTGAATTGTTTATTAGTGCTACCCAAACCTACCAATAATGCCCTGAAATACCGTGACATGCGCCAGCTTCTGGGTTCAGTCAGGGAATCTGTGGGTCTCAGTCACTCTGTGCCAAGTTTTACTCTCCAGACCCTAAATTCTTTCTTCACAGCGCTGGTTCTCTGGACCCAGGAAGCAGTGCATAGTTCATCCATTCACAACTAAGCACAGGATTTTTTTTTAAACATTCCTTTACCTGTTTTTCTTCAATACAGAATTTTAATTTTACTTTAACCAAGATAGTGGGCTGCTTTGTCTCTATGGAAATGCCAGTCATCCACAGCAGGTGGAGAAGCAAGCTTTTGTAAAAGATAAAAAGTTATTCTAATCTATTAAAAAAAAGTAAGGCTTTTTTATCATTTTATCTCAATCAATTCAAGGGCTATGTGAAGGCCGTGGGTGGAAGGAGCATAAACCACCGTGCCCTTAGGCCTGTCGAAATAGCAAAAGGAGAGGTCCAGATCTCTTCAGACAGTCTGTGTCCTTAGTGATGTCCAGTTCAGCTGCACGGGTGCCCTGACAGCCCATCCGCTGTTAGAAATGTCAAGGAATATTTTTAGGGAAATGGAATTATTTTAATCTAGAAACTGAAAGCTTAGGTTTTATAAGATTTGCATTCTGAGTAAGTTGTGGGCTGGACGGCAAACAGGGAAAGTGTGGCCATGTGTTTGAGTTTCACTTCTGTGTGTGTGTGTGTGTGTGTGTGTGCTCGTGCACATGCATTTGTGTGAGTGTGTGCAGGTGTGTACATGCTGTTGAGGTCAGGCGACAACCTTCCATCTTACTTTAGACAAGATGTCTTTAATGTTTCCTGCTGTCAGTGCCAGACTAGCTGACCCATGTGTTTGTGAGGATTCTCCAGACTTTCTGGAATTGTTGGTGGACTCTACTGCATCTGGCTTAGGTGGATTCTAGGGATTAGAGCTCGAGTCCTCTTGCTTGTTCAGCTCGCTCTTAATCCATGGAGCCATTTCCCTATCCTTGTTTCAAGACTCTAATTGGGATTTGGGTCTTTGTGAATCACTGTCTATTGAAGGAACTCTATGACGAGGTTTTCAAGGGCCTGAAGATGAACATGGACCAATATATGACAAAAAGGCTTTCCTTCTTTGCTCATTTTAAATCTGTTCTTCACTGAGGAGGAAAAAATAGAAAGCTAACGTTGGTGTCAGACCTGGGTTTCTGCCACATTCCCTGCTTGCTCCATGGCTCCCTCCACCCGCTGGGAAGGTTAATATTTACCAGAGATTTGCTATAGGTGTGTAAATCATACCGCAGACACCTGCTCCTATATATGGGGATGCTGTTCGCCCAGCATGAATCAGAGATGGTTTCTTTTGTCTTTTCTTTTTAAAGCATACTCACTTTCAAAATCCTCATTAATCTCAGTGTGCAGAATTTCGGTGGAAACTTGTGTTTTGGCAGTTGACACTGTTTAACGTAGTGATTTACAGTTGTGCCTTGTGTATACACAATAGGCACTTTATAAATTGGATTGTCCTAAGAGTAACATGATACATAAATGTTATTGCTATAAATTCTGTCCTTGGCTATATATTTTGTCCCTTGCAGCCAGTTGACTTAGAAGTGCTGACTATTCTAACCTGCTCCCTTCCACTCAATATTGTAAATGGTCACCAAGGTAAGCCTCATATACACAGAGGCATTCAAATAGCAAAAGAACCATGCACAGAGGCCCATCTATGGCATGGCTCCTGACTAGACTCCACAGGTGATGCCAGGAGACAGCATAAGGGGAGCCTGAAGCCTATGTGGTGGAAGTTGAATTGAGCTTCATATTACCTGTGCCCAGTAGCATCAACAGACAAATGAAAAAGAAAATGGGGGTAGGGGGAATGCAAATGGGAAAAAAATTGGGGTACAATTATAAGGTTGCACAAGATACCATTTGTTTGCACCCACTAACATTAAATATGGACAAAAGAAGTAGCAGTTTGGTAACTGTGAACAGAGTTTAATATCAGTCTGCTCTGGTATGTTTTTATTAAGGACACAGTAGACATCATAATATATAACTCTTGTGAATGCGGCTGAGGAATGGGGACTCTCAGGTTACTTCATTTTACTGATGACTCACAGCATCTTACTGCTTGGATGATGTCATCGTGCTAATTCCTGTCTTTGATTGGTCATGGTATCTCAACCGACTGTGATCTTCCTGAGATCCTGAAGAATTCGAGAGAGCTATCATCGTTTTAGAGTTGGTTATTTAATCTCATTGTGTTTCTAGTGCTGAACTTGTGTGGAGGGGCTCACGCAAGCTAGGCAAGGCCTCACACAAGCTCTACCGCTGAGCTGTGCCTCCATGCCTGCTCGGTCATTTCAGATGCATGTGACTGCTCAACATGGGCTTCTTCTGAGATGCTGAATGAGAGGGCAAAGACCAGCCATGTCTATAGCATCTTCTTCACATGGTGCCAGGTCTTTATCAGAGTTGATTTGAATTGCCCTTGGCCCCCGCCAGGACAAAAAAGCGCTGGGCTGTGAAGAAGCCTGTTGTGTTCCTCTTGTCTGTTCTGATAGTGATTTTTCTAGTCTGTTTTATAGGCTAAGTGTTCTAGTCACTTCCCTTCCCCCATAACCCCTTAAGAATTAATGTCTACACTATTGATCTGGTTACCCACGAAGTCTGTTCAAATTGGTTGTTGTAGTGGCTAGAAATACAAAATCAGTAATTCGAAAACCTAGAGGGTCCTAGCCGAAATCTCAGCAGGGAATCCCCACATGAAAAGATGAGAAGGTTGCATCCGTGGTGTGTGTGACCTGCAATCACGGGCATCGTTTATTTGGCTGTTCCCTTCAAGGTACCGTGGGGACAAGCTCCTTTATTGCTTCTCCAACAGACTCTTATAGCTACATCTTCTGGTGCATCCTTGGCAGAGAATGCACATGCACGAAAGCCCATGTTTGCAGGCAGTATAGTCAAAGCGACTAATTTGCCTAATGACTTCGTTGATTTACCCACCCAGTACCAAACTCTCTAGAGGAAATAGGCCTGAAAGTTTGAATAGAATAGGTCTAGCCACTTCTCTGTGACAAGAAAAAAAGTTCTTTGAGAAGTTCCCTGCGGCATCGTTCAGCTTCTGGAAGGGGATTTTCAGCATTCGGTGTCGGTCTATTGATCTTCAGTGCTGACTGTGTATACCTTGTGAGACAGAGACCATCCCAGGCTTGGCTGCTCCACACTCAGGTAGGCCTGGGTTAAGATCTCAGAGAGACTGTTGTGTCTGTCAAACTGTGGGAAGATTCTAGGCGGATAGAGGGCTTCCGGGTCTCAATTTACTTATCCTGTGGAATTTAATCATCACTTTAAATTCTGTTTCTAATAATTAAAAAACTTAAATATATGTATACGTACCTGTGCCCATGTATGTATGCATAGACTGGTCATTGTTATTCATAGTAGGATGCTTGTGGCAGTTGCCACTGACTGACATTTTCCTTGTGCATAATCTCATTGCCTGATTTTGTAAGGGATATGGTTTTCAACCTGCTAAGCGCTCCATGAAGCAGGTAGCGTTAGTTTGTCTGGAGTTTACTTTGAACAGAAAGCACAGAGAGAGAGAGAGAGGAATGCTGAGTAATTTGTCAAGACAAAGCCATATTCAAACCCCAGCATGAAGACCGCGAGCCACTCCTAGCCTAGCTTGGGAAGAGCTGAGTAATTCACGCCAGAGAGAAAGGCAACTGGCCACAGGATTTGGTTCTTTTCATCATAGCGATACAGGGTGTTACTGTGTCACTCAGGCTGCGTGGGACCAGTGGCAAATGCTTTTGGAGACATCCGGTCAGCACCGATAGGAACATCTATGACCAAACAGGAGGAAAGTGGGCACTTGTGAGTCCGTGACAGGACCTGGGACCTTGCTTTCACTATGGCTGTCGGAGACAACTCCGTTAATGAAGCACACATTTCTAGTGGCATTGGCTCTCTCTGTTCTTGTCATCCTTGTAGCCACTATCAGAAAGGAGAGGCTAACTTTTGTGAGTATGTACTCAGTGTCCGACTCCTAACTGTCTTATCGTTTTGGTTTAAGAAGCAGACAAGCAGTCATCAGCAGTCAGGGGTTTCTGGCTAACTTGGAAGCCATGGTCATGCTGTGTTTATCACCAAGATCGGGCCCATCTTCCCAGGGCTCCCTACATCCAAACTTTAGAAAGCTCATCTTAACAGCCTCTTGCTGCTGTTAACCACTTGTGGTCAGAGCTATGAGCAGCCACTCACTCCCAGACTGAATATGTAAAACAGAGCCCTGAGAGCAAGCACCCAGGAGGCTGTGGGACAAGAGCATTTGTGTAAACTAATAATAGAGCTTGCAGGTCAAGCTGGCTGTTTGCCTTGTTAATAAGACTGTATCGGCTTCGTTCGCCTCAGCTCCATTGCTCAGTTCCATGATTTTTCTTGCTTTGTAATTTCTGGCGATTCGAGCAAAAGTCCCCTCACTCACAGGAGGGACTTCTGTGTGGACAATAAGACAGGAGGGCTGTTGAGCCAACAAGGAGGGTAGCAGCAAAGAGACTTGATCAACGCTGCGCTGGGTCCAGCAGCTCCTGCTAGGACAAAATTCCAACGCGTTCTGAAATTTGGCCTTCGCAGATATTTTTCTAGGCCTGGAACATGTGTTCTGGTGCTATTTATGTGAGGAAATAGTGACATCCTGTGCGAAGTTAGCCTAATTGCCTCTGTAATTAACCTATTTGAAGAGGAAGTTACACAGAAATCAAATATCAGTGAGTGCTGAAAGAGGAGATTTTGCCTTAAAGCAAACCTCTTGCTTTACCTAAGGGTAATGGATATGAAGACAGAATTCCAGCTTCTTCCTTTTGTTTCTGCTTTCTCACCTCCGTCCTCCTTCTCCTTCCTTCCCTCTTTTTCTTCCTCTCTCCCTCCTCTTCCCTCCTCCCTGTCTTCCTCTCCCTTCTCGTTTTGAAACAGTTCCACTAATCTGTTTCACTTTTATCTAACCATCTTCCTTTTCTATATTGTTCAATGAAATTCTAGTGTCGTGGGTGGGAATTCTGCTCGTGAGCCTTGAACTGAGGGAAGATGCACACGTGGCCAGAGGCAGAGTGCTGGTTTCTGGGCCGTTCTCATGTTTTCTGCTCCTGGGCAGGGTATGCATGGTGCTGTTCCGGTCTCCAGGTCTGAAGACAAGAAGCATTTACTCCTTTCTATCCTTGATAAAATGTATGTTGAACACGTTTAGAGCAGAGGGAGAGATGGAAATGCAGAGTTTCCTCTGACTCCTTTTAAACTAGGAGAACCTCCTGGAAAACCCTGGGTTGTAAAGGAGGGAAAGTGTTTGGGGATGGCGTACTTCATATTGCACCCTCTGAGTGTGGCTCAGGTGAAGCCAGAAGAGCCCTCTTCCATGCCAAGTCATGTGAGAGAATGCGGATATGACCAAAGCCAGGCTAATGTTAGACAAATAGTAAGAATCCTTCCCCGGGGCATCCCACTGCAGCAGGACCAGATCTCAGGGGCATTCTCCATCCCAGACTAACCTACGGCTCTGTCACCCTGTAACCAGAATGGTATTTAGATCCAGATGGCATATTCAGTACCCCTTTCGTGGGATGGAAATGCTGTGTGATCAATGCTTACCGCAGAACTTTTCGCAATAGCTGAACTGTGGAGCTAACCCATGCTTCCAGCATCAGAGGAACGGTGAGAATGCAGCCTGCGCACATGGTGGTTTCTGCTTTTAACTGTGAAAAATGAAGTCGGGGCATGTGTGTGAAAGTGGGAGTCACCAGACATCACCCAGCGAATAAGGCCAACTGGGAAGACAATACCACGTGTCTTCTCTCACTCGTGGGTCCTAGATAGTGGCGTTGCATACTAGCTCCATGTATTCATGGCACGGAAGTAAGAGTAGAACTTCTGGACGACAAAGGGGTGTTGTGGGAGGGGACGAGGGGAGATGTGAGGGGATGTGCTCATGGTGCATTATAGATATTCCTGGAAACGGCTTTCTGCAATCTTGACGAATAAAGCTATAATATCATTGCTATAATTGCAAATCAGTCATTGAGGTTGCATTCTGCATATTATTTTGGCACAATCTAAGGCTCACTACCAAGGAGAAACCCCTCCTGGAGGGTTTGAGGGGCTTGACCGTGAGCATTAGCAAAGCATTCTTTGCTAATTTGGAATGGAGCCCTTTCCAGGTTTTAACCTTCAGTGAGTGTGGGTGCCTCCACTTCCAGGATAAGTGCGCCATGCCTCAGTTTCCACTTCTGTAGAAGAGATACACAAACCTTACCCTACCACCAAAGGCAATGTGAAATTTTGCTAGTGTATATTACTGTGACTATTGCCTGTAAATAAATGCCAACAAAAAATAATAACTGTAACTAAAATTTGATAAAACAAATTGGTTGTGGGTTTATTGTAAAGGGTATCTAACTTGCAATGTGTAAACTAGTCCTCAGATGGAATTATTTAATATAATACTTATTCTCGTTCTGATCCATTATCTACTTAAGAAATTGTGACAGAGTCTTACTTGCTTGTCCAGACTGGCTTAGAACTTACTATGCAGCCCGGGTTGGTCTCTAGCCAATGGGGATTCTCCTCCTTTGCCCTGCCAAGTTCTACGGTTATAGTTGTGAGCCTATAGCACACACTTATCCTTTTGTGGTGGTGGTCTTTGACAACCAAGAAAGTATTATTTTGGGAACAATTTAGGTAAACAGGGGAAAGAAACAGCACAGAGTCTTGCTCTGTATCATGCTTGAAGTTAATCTAATAAACACAACTGAATGTCAGGAACAAAGCCCCAGGCCCCCCATGAGTGGAAATCCACACTCACCTCTAAGCAGGCTCTCATTTATTCATGACTATTTTGTATGGTTGAGATGTCTATTATTTTTGCATGGATCTCTCACCTATTTTGCTAATGTTATCAAGAGTATACGTGGTTACATGGGTGAGGAAGTCTGGAGAGCATCCTTTGGAGAGTGAGTCCGTCATTGCTATCACAAGGTTATTTGCCCATCCATTGAACATGGATTTGCTAGGCACCCACTCTGTGACACACATGGGAACAGTCTTGGAAGCATGATCGTGACTGGTGTAGTTTCATATCTGTCACTATGATAAAATGCCCTAGCAGAACCATCTTCAAGGTATTTCAGATTCAAAGGCTTGTATCAGCTTTCCGTCCCAGGTTACACAGTCCATCCCTGTGAGAAAGAGAATGGGGCAGAAACGTAAACCACCAAAGCATATGAGAGAAAACAATGCATATGTGCTCGCTTGCTTGGGCTCAGCTGTTTCTCCATGCTTATGGCAACTTATGGGATGGCACCACTCACAATGGGCTATGTCTTTCTACATCAGCTACCTTTGTTAACATACCCCTCCCCCCGTGAAGACCTACCCAGAGGGCAACCCAAGGTGGACAGTCCTTCCTTAAGAGCCTCTTCTCAGGTGACTCTAGGTTGTGTCAACAAAGCTAAGTGTGCTTTCTCAGTTCAGGAGGGAGCATGGTGAGAATCTACTTGAGCCCATGACATTTGTTCTGTTTTTTAATACTAGTGACTTACTTTGCTAGAGTAAAAGTGCCTGGCACTGACAGCTTGAGAAAGGAAGGGTTGTTAAAGCTCAGTTTCTGAGGGTTTCAGTCCAGAATGGTGGTAAAGGCATGATGGAGCAATCCAATTCACGGCATCTGGAGTGTGACCATATCCCAGTGGACGGGAAGTGAGGAGTAAGGACAGAACCGGACATAAGAGCCGGCAGAGTCCTACTCCTAGTGACCTCCGCCTGCAATCCCAGGCTCCATCTCCAAAACTTCCAGTTTTTCAAAGTGGCACTACCAGCTGGGGAATAATAAACCTCATCTACTGAGTCCAAGGAGGAACATTCTAGAGCCAACTGTAAGACCCTTCACTAGCAAACTGTTGCTTTGCACTCAGCATGAAATCTCTTCTCAGCTGTGAGCTCAGGAGGTGTCATGGTCTCCATGGGTTCACCTTCGCATCTTCCATAGAAAATGAACCTTGTTGCATTACAAGAGGTCCAAGAGGTCCGCAGTAAAGACGGTGAAGGCACACAGCTGGAGTTGGGGCACGCCCAGCTGCTTAACCAGTCTGGGGTTTATATCCTTCCATCTTTCACCTTGCGCTTTCTCCTCCTGTTAGTGGAGATGGAGAACCAGGAAAGTCATTCATTGCCCTCCGTCTCTGCCCTCTCCTGCTCATCTCTCACAATATAATCAGAACTCAGAGAAAGTAAATGGCTACATGTTATTGACTCTGGTGTATAGACTCTGGCAGGGATTGCGGCACAGTGACAAGCCTCTGTTGTTTGTGGCCTAACATAGTTTGGAGTGGCCTGGACTCTTTGTCCTGTTACAGTACTCGTCCAGAGAGCCAGTGTTTAGTTATTTGGTGCCTCATTTTTAAGTTACAACTAGGTCTGGATATGAGGGTGGATATGGATTGGTTACCAGTGCTTGCTGCTCTAGAGCAAGACCCAAATTGGTATCCCAGCACCTATACCATCCAGTTCACAAGCACCTGTAACTACAGCTTCAGGGAATCTGATGCCCTCTCCTGGTCTCTCTGTGCTTCTACAGATATATGTACATGGGCATGTTCATCATGCACACACACAAACGCAAACACGCGCGCGCGCGCGCACACACACACACATACACACACCTACACACACACACACACACACACACACACACACACTTCAGAAATAAGTCTTTAAAAACCAAGTCCAATTGACCATTTAGAATAATTCAAGATCAAATGGTAGAGAAGGAGTTGGGGGCGGGAGAAGGAAGCCCTTACACAGTCTCCTGGAAGGCATATAGGCCTGCTGAGATTCAGACCTGGGCCTAGCGCTGCCTGTGAGCCCAGCCTGGGTGTCATTTAGCAAACTGACAGGGAAGTGAAGTATCTCCTCAATATCCGTGTGTGGCAGAAGAGATGAATGCATACATCAGGAAACAATGTTTAAGTGTTTTATTTCCTTATTTCAGCCTGTCAAACTGTCAGTGTGGTTAATGGCCACCAAGAGAGAAACAGAGCTCATGAGGAGGGAGAACGGAGGGAGACAAAGGTGCTTTGGAATCCTGGAAAAGAGACACGGGGATGCTTTTGCCTGCCTCTGTGGCAGGATGGTCAGCCAGACAAAAATAACTCATGGCATCCATCTCTCTGCTGCCAGATGTGCTGGCGGGATGGCTCTCATCACACACCCTCCCCTGCCTTCCCTCACGGCCTCCACCCCTGCCTCCCTGAGCTTTGATCTCTGCAGTTCCTCTCATTAATTCTGTTGGGTTATCAATGGTTAGGGGATGATGTTTTGTGAGACGCCTAGTCCTCTCTCTCTCCTGCTTTATGAGGTTTATTATCTTGTTCATAGTCTTAGAAAATGTACTGTTAATTCTGTGTATGTAAAACCCTTGCTCTTGCATCTAACCTATCCTGTTTAATCCTTCCAAGGGTCCTAAAGTGACCAAAGAATATGCCAAGCCTGATTTGGGCCCAAATCAGCTTTCTTTAAGTGCACACGTGCATGTTCAAACACATACTCTTACAAACGCGCCGACTCTCACTCACATATACACACCTGCAATATGAAGTGCTTACACCTGATATTTTACCTTTAGGATTACTAAATTATTTTGAATTTCTAGAAAATGTCAACCACAGCAGGATTAGCTGTGCATTACAAGTGGAAGTGTTTGTCATGGATCTTTTTGAACCAGAAATAAGTCATTTGTCCTTAGAAGTAGAAAAGCCTCTTTTCTATCACCTCTTGGTTAAATCCTGGATTGAAAACCTCTAGCTTCATGCCAGTCGTGGCTGTTCTCCATATGGATACATTCCATTGCCCAAGGAACTTAAAATATTCAACTAGAAAAAGTGCTCATTTAAAAAATTGCTCTGTAGTCTAAATTGGGAAGGGTAGCCTATGGCACATCCTCAGACTTGACAGCCACCAGGTCATCTGGAAAAATGAAAAAAGTACACACTTTTCTTGTCTTATTTCACCCTGCCTGCGTGTGTATAGGTGTGGTGACTAGCATGTTCGTATGAGCTGTGCTTCGTGGCCACGCTCTCAGGTAAGAGGAGGGATCGGCCATACTGTCACTGTCTAGGAACTACTTTGAAACGCTTACCAGAATTCTGGATGGTTACCAGCTCTATCATCCACTGACTAAGTAAATCTCAGGCCAGCCACAAAATATATGGAGCATAATTTTTTCAACTCTATGCAATTTTTATGACTCGTTTTATCTCTAAATCTTATTCCTATATTGTATTCATGAGATTTTAAAAAGTTTTGAGTTAATATGCATGTACAATACCTATATACATACATGCATATGTACATGTGTACACACATGTAAACAAAAACCACACACATGCACATGTGTACTTGTACACCCATATACACACAGACACACACATATACATACATGTTCCTCTTAGGAAATGGTGACTCTCTTATCTGAACTCACCATTTGCTGAAGGATGGCGTTTCTTTGTAGGATGTGCATGAACTTCCAATCTGACCTCATGAATCCGCATGCCAGATGCTTGTCTTGACATGACACATCGGCACGGGATTAGAAATATCCTGGTTTGTGGTAAGAACAACGTTTGCTGCTGTGTAAATTTAGAGACTATTACAATTACAATAAAATGTAATGATTTGGGGAACTGGAGTCCCTCCATGTCCTTGGTGCACAAGAAGACAGTCACGTTGCTTTCCCTCACCACTTTCCTTTCTCCTTTAGGTAGACATGCTAGAAGAACTCTGTTCTACACGTTCTCCCTTGAGTCCATATCCAAAGACCTCGCACATGATAATGAAGCTTTAGGCTTCTTCTCTGCCCCATTCTTCAGAGATTATGTTTCCATCACTGGCTTTTACAGCACTTAGCTGGAAGATAGCCAAGGGGCAGCTGTTTGAGAGGCCCGACTAGAGGAAGAGTGTCTTCATTTTCTGCTGCTTCTGAGTGTGAAAATACTAAGGAACCATGCCCAATGGTGATTTGTGGGAAAGACAGACAAGGAAAAGAACAGGGCAGTAGGTGAAGTTTTGAAGGACATAACAGCAGTGTCTAAACAAGCAGATAGTTGGCTGGACGACTAAGTAAAATCGATACACGTTTGTGGGAAATGACTTCTGAATAGAGGACCAGACTAGAAAATAGACAGTTGGCAAAGCAGGGCATCGAGTTTTACCACAGGACTCTTGCTTCGTCCCATCACAACTGTGACCTCTGCAGAGAGAGTCAATGGCAGTGATCTTGTCCACAGGCCCACTGGGTACAGCGAGCACAGCCTCCCTGTCCCGGGACCTAAATGTCACTTGGTTATTTTTAAGTAAGTTAAGATGGCAGATGTGAATGAGGGGAGTCAGGATTGATTTCTCATCAAATAATCAATATGTGATCATTCCCCAGAGCTCTTTATAATGGGGCAGAGAAAACTCATTATTTTCATTTTTATAAAGACGGATTAGCAACTGGAGGGGAGCATGGTTTGAGTTTACTGTGTTGGAAATAACTGACCTCTCTGGAAACTCAAGCTACTCAAAGTCCCAAGATCTGAGGCTTCCAGAGAAAAGCTGGGAGATGCCGAGGACGGGACTCTGCCTTCCTGGGATGCTACAACTCCATGCAGTAGACAGCTCCCTTCCCTTTAGCTGACAGCCTCCCCTTTCACTATGCCCCGAGAATCTGCTGCAAAGTTAAGAGAGCTGTAATTTTACATATAACGATTTCATTCAAGACTTTAATGACCCGGATCACTGCGAATAACCATGGTAACAGGTGAGAAATCAAAGATACTTAATTTAATTGCCACCGAAAGAAAATAAGTGCAAATAATCTATAATTCTTCATTTCCAATATGTACATGTTATTTTCTTGGTGCATTAATTACCCAATAGCTAGACAGAAATTACCTGGTTGTTGCCCTGAGACCCCCCTCCCCCGTATTCATGCAAAGGCTTTTGCTCTAATAACTGATCATTATAATTTCTTACCTCAGCAGTTTAGACTGCTGAGAACTGAGGAGTGTTCATTCAGTTGACATTAGCAATTTTTAATAACAATAAAATGATACCTTAAGCACAGTGAAAGAAATTAAGCTGTTCATTCAATTGCCTTACCCGAGGCCACTCCAATTCATCCCCTCTCTGAAACAGGCAGTGATCTGCTTCTGCTTCTTGGACAGAAGGATTCAAAATTCCCCTCTGCTTCTTAATCCCTGTGCTAGGAGTTGCTTTGAGTACTGCTTAGGATTTAGGAGTATGTTGCATAAAAGTAACTATGGAGATATTTATAATCAATGATAGTCATGTCAAATATTTTATTGCATCCACAGTGCTACCAAGCATTATGCTAGGCTGGGTCTACTAGGGTCAGTGAGATATGGATGGATTATAAATAATAAGACAAGAAACTTTAATGAATGACTTTCTATTGATTTTTACTTTATTATGAATGAGCCTTGTGGATATTATGCCAAATAAGATGGGCCTATTACAAGAACACTAACCTGTGTGATTACCCATGAAATTCATTGAAAGTGTTGGACTCACAGGGGCGGAAGCTAGCTGTGGCTGCAAGGGTATGGGGGAAGAGAGAATTCTTGTTAAACAGGCACAGGGTTTCATTTTTGTGAGATAAAAACATTCTGGAGGTTGTTTCACGATGTGAAGATACTTAACATGATTGAACTCCACAATGAGACCTGGTAAATCCCTGCTACGTGTCTTGTTACATTTTTAAAAAATGAAGGAATAAAGCGACCTTGAGTGGAAAACTATATTTTAAAAGTAATTGAGATATATGTAGAACACACACACACATGCACACACACACATGCACACACACACATGCACACACACACATACACACACACATAAGCAGACATTAGGAGTGAAAGGATATGGGCTTCAATGGCCACACAGAAACAGATGATGGGCAGGCCAGAGACAGAGGGGCTGTTTATGTGAACATGGGAGGAGGAGGCTAAGCTGCGTGGTCACTGCCACTTGTGGCTGTATTTTCTTTGTGGTTTAGGATTATAGCCTTAATTCATATTCGTTTCTAACCAGTAACCAGGCCACTTATTCTTTTTATGTAAATCTCATTGTGCATATCCTACTTAAGAAAGAATCCTTAGAGGTGGGTTAACGTGTTGGGTTTTCATTTTAACTTATGTTAAGTTTGAAGTGACTACCCATGGGTTTGACATTCCATCCCTGTGACACAATAATTGATTGCAATGATTAAAGGGATGGATGGAATTAACTCATGGTTTGACAGGTGTTGACTGATACTGCCCCTTCGTTTCTGGCCTCCCAGACCTAAATAATCACACAGAAACTGTAATATTATAATTAAATAACTGCTTGGCCCATTAGCTCTAGCTTCTTATTGCTAACTTTTACATATTAATTTAACCCATTTCTATTAATCTATGTATCACCATGTGCTTGGCTTACCAGCTAAAGTTCTGGCATCTATCTCCAGTGGGACTACATGGCTTCTCTCTGACTCTGCCCTTCTTCCTCCCAGCATTCAGCTTAGTTTTCCCCACCTAGCTAAGTTCTGCCCTGCCGTAGGTCCAAAGCAGTTTATTTTATTTATTAATGGCAATCATAGCATAGAGAGGGGAATCCTACATCATCTGTGTAAGCAGCCAGTTCATCAGAAGCTAAGATAAGCAGTTAGTTTGTGTATGGGAGGAGGGAGGGCTCTGTGGAAGCAGGCATTTTAACATAAGCTAAGAATAGCTAGCTGGGGCAACTTGACCTCGGGTCAAGTCACAAGACTGTGCTCCTTATCAGCAACTCTGTTGCAGAGCACTATGCTATATGATGAGGCAGCCTCCTGACTCTTGTGTTGCTGGGTGTCCAAATTTCAGCATTTCCTCTTGTGCCTGATTTGATCTGCTGTCTTGTTCATGGTGCTCCTAGAAGCCATAGGACATACCATGTGTATCCAACACAGCCTTGGTGTGATGAGCTACCTCATGTGGGTTTGTGCACACTCCATGGTGATCATACAATGACGATATTACCCAGTGACACATTTATTAGATTGTGCAGTGCTTAGGTGATACTTAAAGCTTTCTTAGAGGGTGGCACTTAGGAGTTGTCCAGGGACTGTAGAAATAACTCTGTAGCTAAGAGCACTAGCTATGCAATCATGAAAACCTGGGTTTGTATTCTAAGTACCCTTGTAAAATATTGGACGTGGCTGTATATATGCCTGTGACCCTAGTTCTATGGGGATAGAGCCAGGAGGAAAATGGGGCTTTTTTGTTGTAAACCTAGCTACAGGTTCAGCTAGAGATTCTGCTTCATAGGAATAAGGGGAAGAGTGATAGACCAGGACAACTTACACCCTCCTCTGGCTTCTGCATGCAGATGTGTAAGTCTGCACACATATGCACACACACACATACACATACATGCGCACACACATACACATGCACACACACATGGCACACTTACAAACATCCATGCAAAAACACACATCCAAAACTAGTAGAGAAGAGCTGTCCTCTTGAAAATGGTATGTTAAGCTATGGCTATGCTAATCAGCCTGACTTAGCTGTTCCACAATACACACACACATCAACAAGCCTCGTGCTTAGGACCATATATACGGTTTTATTTCTTAGTCTAGAGCTTCAATCACTCTAAAGTAGAGGTATTAAAAATTATTGATGAGAATTTGAATATAATGAGGCCAGGTGGCATGACCATCGGTGTCAGCACCACTGTCTGCAGTGTATTCTGTGTCATATTTCTCTCAAATCACGCACATGGAAGTTGCACCCCTCTGGAAGACTGCTCCTTTCCTGTTATCTGAAGTTTAACTTTCCAGCGTTCGGACAGGCTTTTCATCTGAAGCGTTCCCACATCTCACAGTTACTAGCTCAGGTTGTCGGCGATGTAGAAAGACAGTTTTCCTTGTGTCCAGCTCTCTCATCCCTCGATGTTACAATAGCTGAGCACTGGCCCAGGCCTCCCTGAAGCTCGGACTGAGGAGAAGCAGGGGCCGCTGCGTTCATAGAGGGACGAGCGGCATGTTACCTGAAGCTTCGGGTTGATGGGGTGTGAGTGTTTGGACCAGGCGGTTCCCTGTGGAGAGATGGCAGTGGAGGTGCTTCAGGGGACCGAGTGGGAAGGCCCTCTCCCCCAGCCTGCACTCTGCACTGTTTCTGTGACTCCTGCAGGAGTAGAGGGAGTAGGTATGCTTAGAGAGCCGTAGACCAAGTGTGCGGGTTCTGTGGCCCATCTTTGAAGAAGGCAAGGCCAGCCGAGCATAGCTCATTCTCTGTGACCCTTTGACCATGCCTTTGGTGAAGTGTGGCTCAGCTGCAGAATCCATGTGCAATGTAAGAATTTTAAGTGTTTCCCAAGAAATAACAGGGGAGAAAATAGCATTCAGAGTCCTTTCAGGTCCCCGGATGGCTTGTTATAGTTGATTGTTATTATAACTCTTGCAGACTTAACAGTATTAATTTCATACTTTTTATTTGAAGACTCAATATTCATAATCTCAATGAAAGTGCCTCTGGCTGTCTCAAGGATGTAAGCATTTTGATCTTGCTCTCAGTGAGCTTTGGTTGGGAAGATCCAGCTAAACTATGACGTAACAGTTTTCTGCATTGGCAAATCATTGTGGTGGGGCTGCACCCCCTTGAGAGGGCCTGATCCATGAAGTAGGGACTGACTGGCCCTGGAAGTGTGTGTAGGCAGAAGGGGGCTCTCGAGATTGGGACAGCTGAAGTCTCAGAAGGAGACTCTCAAGAATTGGGTCAGCTAAGTCCTAGGAAATGTTATGTCTGGGCAGGGCGATGGTGGCACACGCCTTTAATCCCAGCACTCGGGAGGCAGAGGCAGGCAGATCTCTGTGAGTTCGAGACCAGCCTGTTCTACAGAGCTAGTTCCAGGACAGGCTCCAAGCCACAGAGAAACCCTGTCTCAAAAAACCAAAAAAAAAAAAAGTTATGTCTGTGAAGGTTAGGATATACAGTGACGTGTCTGTGGATTTGCTACCCAAAGAGCTGTGTTGGCTCCACACACGTGGTAATGTCCTGGGCATCCTGGTACTACCACTATCCTGCCACACACAGTGCGCATCCCTGCGAGTGGGATGCAGTGCTCCTGTTGCGAAGCATGGCTGGACAAGGCCATGGTGACTGACTGGAAGAGGCTGGGATGGCCGCGTGACTCCATGGAGAAGGTCCACAAAGTGACTCAGATTCCTAGACTCCACAGAAAGGAAGAAGACAGGCCTGACCGCAGGGAGCTGTCTCTGATGTCCACTAACCACAGCACCCCCCATACAGACACAACCGCCACCCACCCCTGCATCTACAACCCTGTTGTGGGAATTCATTCCCACAATAGCCTTGGGGTTATCTTTGTGGCTCATGTTACACAAATCCCCTACACAACCATCCCTGTACACACAACCTCCCCACAACATCCCCCCCTGCACACACAATCCACCTGCACTCCTCTCACACACTCACAACCCGCACACACAAATGACTCTTACCCCCCCCCCCCACACACACATAATAACTATCTCTGAGAGCTTTTTTGAGCTGTTAGTTTGTGGTTGGGTTGAATATATAAGAGTTTGTATGTATATAAGATTTATTTATATATTTTTTAACTTAATGTGTATGTGTGTATCTGTGTGTGGGTATCTGCACATTGGTGTGGGCCTGCGGTGGCCAGGAGAGGGTCTTGAATCCCTGGAGCTAGAAGTACAGATGGTATGATCTGCCTGAGAAGGGCTGTGGCACCTAGACTCGGGCCCTTTAGAAGGGCAGCAAGTGCATTAGCCACTGATCCCCTCTCTCAGCCCCAGGTGAGAGGAGTTCCTTTAGTCTTTAACAGAATCTCATGCCGTACGGTGTGTGTTTCGCAGTATGTGTGCACATCATTTCTGTGAATTCAGTGGGTGTTAGAAGTGGCCCAGTTTGCTTTTTCCTAAATGTGATGGGAGCCCAGATGGTTTCATTTACTGGAAAGGCATTACTCGACAAAAGCAGCGTAGGACTGGGGGCAGAAAGCATCCTTCCAGATTTTCCTGCTAAAGTACAATACCTCGTTTTGTGTTTCCATTGGGAGACCTCTGACCACTGTCAGATATTCTTCAGTTATTCAGTCCCTGTCGACATGCACAGAAATAAAGGGACCACCCAAGCATATCACTTCCTGTGGTAAACTCCACAGAGATTGAGAAGGGCAGGGAGGGGCACCAGGCATGCACAGAGCCATCTGGATGCTTCGGGAAAGTCAAGGTGCTTTCAGTCAGCTAGCAGGGTGGGTCCCTGAAGCTCTGTGTCTCCGTGTTAAATGCCCAGCAGGCACAGTGTTCCCCTCTGCTCATTCCCAATTAAACCAGGACTAGTGCTCTCAGGGGGGCACTCATTCTCCATGGCACTGAAGCTGCTCTCACACTGTCCCCATGTGATCAGTGCTAGATCACAAGCTTCCAAGTGGCTGAGACTGCACAGAGGAGAGGACACTGTGAGAGAGCAGAAGGGCAGTGGCCTGTATTTTATATAATGATTTCTGAGCTGATCCTGGAAGCTTGTTCTCAAGAACCCAAAATCTGAAATCATTAGAAGACATAAAGTCAGAACTGGACCCTTTTGCCCCAAACCCAGACTCCTGAGTTAACTTAAATCATTTACTGGTTGTCTTTTGCTTTGTTTTATATAACCAGTCTATTTATTTATTCTTAAAGTTTTCACACATAATATTTTGTTCATATTCCTTAATGCCTACCCAACTCCTTTCAGATCCTCCTCATCTCCATGGTTAGAAAAACAAACACAAACTGATAAACATACAAAAAACAAATAAGAAAATAAAGGTACTACAACAAATAAAAAATTCATGCACACAACAGAAATGGAGTCTGTTTTGTTTTGTTGGCCAAGACATGTTGGCATGGAGCCTAGCCTGGAGTGTGGTTGACAGAGTATTGACACCCCGCTGAAGAAAAACTGGGTTTTCCTTCCAGGTATCAATTGCAAGTAGCTTCGTGGTTGGGGTGGGCTCTGTGTCCACTCTTCATGTCATTTTGAACCAGTGCAGGTCTTGTGTGTGCTGTCATATATATAGTTGGTCTTTGGCTCCATCATGTGTCTTCTGCCCCTCGCCCATACTGTTGTCCAGGGTCTTTATCTCCGGGTCAGATGTTCTGACTTCAGATTTGGCAAAAGTATGTGGTGGGAGTGTTAGCTGGCTCAGGGGACAGTGAGTGGGACATGGGTAAAGGGAATCTGACGTGTGACAACAATAGAAAACGAGACACAATCCACATGTAAACGTTCTGGATTGATTAGATGAGGCCTGAAACACAGTGTAGCAAGATTTTTGCAGTGGATTCCTGGTCTTGATTTTTTCCCCCACATTTCAGCCACCCTGGTGGGGTGTGCATCTGGTGAAGAAGCTAACAACAACAATAGCCACGACAACAATTACAATCCTTGAGAGAACAAGGGTCTCCTTGCTGGGCTTGCAGTGTGATACTGGGAGCTGCTTTTCTTTCTGCAGAGGCTCATGCACAAGTCAGAAGATTTGATCTTGCCACACAAGTGTCCATCCACGTGTGAGACCACACCCTGGCATCTCCTGGTTTATGGTCGGAAGCACATGGAGGCTGTGCCTTACCCACATGTCCAAGGAAGCTGTCTGTCTGTGGCCACCCAGACCTTTGTCCCTGGTCAGGCCCCAAGTAGAACAGGCTCTAAATTAAGATGTTAGCCAGAAGTATGCAGTAGACCCTTCAGCCTCAAGGCTCTTGTGGTCCCAGGCCCCAAGGGTCGTACCTTGTTCTGGAGCCTTTTAACAAGAGTATTTGAGAAGAGCTGCTTGCTGTTGTTTTCTGAGTTCTCAGTCAAGGAGCTCTGGCTTTCCATGAGGCCATAAGCAGCATCTGAAGATGCTGGGCCCAGCTGAACAGGTAATCCATGAGTGTTCAAACAAAGCAGAGAGTGGCACTCAGACTCAAGGCCAAACACTCCATTGTGTGATCAGAACGAGGCCCGTGGGTGGCTGCCGGTTCAGACAGGTTCAGAAAGCTTCCAGCCTTGGCTCCCAGGTATTTAAATGATAGTGATTATTAACAGTCACAATGCTCTGCGGTTAAGTTAGCTGTCCTAACTTGGTTGTCCTATGAGTTATACTTCCCAGGAGAGTGAGTTTGACATGACATTGTCATGCGTATTTGAAATTACATGGTCAAGTTGTATTGAATATTTAATGTGTTTGGTTTACTGAGACACGAGGCTGGAGAGGATCTGGATATATGCCCAGGTGCACAGACTTGGGCAGCACCTGTCTCGTGTGGGATGTGAAGTGACAACGGGAGGGGTCCCTGCAGGTATCCAGCTGGGGAAGCACATCTGCAGGTATCCAGCTGGGGAAGCACACCGGGCTAAGAGATAGGAATGAAAACCCAGTGCAGATTGGCTTCATCAACGTGAGTCAGATTTCGGGAAGTCTGATGCCAGGTGGTTTATTCCTAATGTTTCTAAGCCCATGGTGATTTGGGTGAAAAGTGTCCTGGGGTAATACAATTCCCAGTGCACACGGAAGCATAGTTACATTGAAACTCAACTCAAGGTACTTGTCGTTTCTTCCAAGAAGATGGGCTCTAGAGATGGTTACCTCACTAGCTAAAGGGCCTAGGGAAGGGTCTGGCCTGGTCTCAGTCTTACAGATAGCACAGAAGTCATCTGGGCTACTAGCCACCTCTGGTCTGGTTGTAAGAGCTTGGTATGGCCTGGCCCAGCAGCTCACCAGGCAGTTCATCATTTCCAATTCTCAGCTTTCTGGATGGAAAAACAGGTTTTTCATCTTTTCCATTGGAAAGACAATCCTGTGTGTTAACTTTCTTGATTTCTCTGGAGATCTGTGGGTACAAGGACCTTCGTGCTAGTCTCCCAACAACTATGTACCTTATGAACAAGGATCTTTGCATACAGATCTATGTTGGCCTGGTAGTTGCTGTTCTTCTCATTGTGACCCAATATCCAGGAAGAAACTGTCTAAGAAAAGGACGTATCTTGAGTCAGCGCACTCTGCTATTGTGGCACAGACGTGGCTGGTGGCGTCCAGTGGTTGCAGTAGGGAAAGCCAGCAACAAGGATCCATTTTCATTTCTATTGCTTTGATAAAACAGTCTGACCAAAAGCAATTCAGAAGAAACAGGGTCTGTTTGGCTCAATTCCAGGTTGCAGTCCACCTTAGAGGGGATGTCTTGGTGACAGGAATTTAGCATAGCTCACGGAGAGCAGTGTGACACACGTGTGCCTGATGCTCATCTCACCAACTCTGCTTTCAGTACAGTCCAGAGACCAGACACAGACAATGGCGCTGCCCACCATCAGGAGGCTAGGGCCTCACATCAGTTACTGTGATCAAGATCACCCCTCAAGGCATACCTCAGGCCAGTCTGATCTAGAAGCCTGAGTGCTCGCCAGCAAGCCTCAAGCCTCGCCCACATGGTTGTATGTTGATTGGCTAGGCTTTGTGACCAGAGGGCTCCCTGTTCCGAAAATAGCGCCATCAATGCAGGAATCAAGTGTCTTTTACATGAACCTGTGGGACCCTGTGAGGCGTATTTCACATCCCAACCGCAGCGGTGGGCTCCTCAGCAGCACCCGAGAAGACAGTCATAGCGAGCAGTCTATTGAAGAAGGCTGCCCATTGTGAGAGTTGAGGCACTGCAGAGTGAACAGAGGCCCATGCTGACCAGCAAGGCCAGCCCTTAGCGTTCTCCCACATCCATCAGGTGGCCAGGACCACCACAAGCCTTTGACCTATTCTTTCATAGGCTGACAGTGAGTCTTGGGTTCATTAGCAAGGATATCCCTCTTCATGAATCAGTTTTATTCTTTTATTTTTTAAGCTGAAAGAATTTGCCTTTTCTAAGTTGCTCAGTTGTGAGCAGTCTTTGAGCAGCTGTCCACAAACACAGCCCATGACAGTGTTGCCTGTGTCTGGTTTCCATTTGCTCTGTTCTGTTCAGTCCTGCTCAGTCCTGCTCAGTCCTGCTCTGTCCCACTCAGTCCCGCTCAGTCCCGCTCAGTCCTGCTCAGTCCTGCTCAGTGCTTCTCTGTCCTGCTCAATCCTGCTCAGTCCTGCTCTGTCCTGCTCAGTCCTGCTCTGTCCTGCTCAGTCCTGCTCAGTCCTGCTCAGTTCTGCTCAGTCCCGCTCAGTCCCGCTCTGCCCTGCTCAGTCCCGCTCAGTCCTGCTCTGCCCTACTCAGTCCTGCTCAGTCCTTCTCTGTCCTGCTCTGTCCTGCTCTGTCCCGCTCAGTCCCGCTCTGTCCTGCTCAGTCCTGCTCAGTCCCGCTCAGTCCCGCTCTGCCCTGCTCAGTCCCGCTCAGTCCCGCTCTGCCCTACTCAGTCCTGCTCAGTCCTTCTCTGTCCTGCTCTGTCCTGCTCTGTCCCGCTCAGTCCCGCTCTGTCCTGCTCAGTCCTGCTCAGTCCCGCTCAGTCCCGCTCAGTGCTTCTCTGTCCCGCCAGCCCCAGCAGTCCCGTGACAGCTATCACTGTGTTTGGCTGTACTGATGGAGTCGTCACATGAGGGTTCATGCTAGATTCTCAGCCCTGTTTCCCTCCTTTAGCAAATTATGCGTGATAAATGCAAACACCTGATTCTCTTATCTTAAGGACCCCCACCCCCTGCCATGACTCTGTCTGCATAGATTAAATGTCAGATCCTAAGAAGGGCACTTCTGCAGCTTTACATTTTGTCGTTCACTTTTTCTGCTGTTTGTGTGACTTCTACTGAGTCTTTCTGACCACAGGACATTCGTGTGCATTGCGCCAATTGCATAGAAAGCCCCAATTTGGCTCTTAGATACTCTCATACCTAGGAGTTACTACCAAACACCTGCTTGAAGATTCCTGCTTTTCCTCAGGGAGGCTCATCTTCATGTCAAAGGCCTGACATGCTTCTGCTGTACCCATTCTGCATCTTTCATAACTAGCTCCTGTATGTGTGGAAGAGACAGAGACTGAGATATCAAGAGTCAGAGGGACAGACAGAGGGGTCATAGAGGGAAGGCAGAGGCATAGGCAGACAGTATTAGCATAGCATCTGCTTTCTTCATTAGGCCGAGATGGCCAGCAGAGCACTGTAGCGGCCGGTGGTACTGTGCATACTCGCAATCAGTATTAGGTTTGTGGAATGAATATTTAAACTAAATATAAAATTGGAAATTACCGGAAACCAAAAACTGAAAACGAGAGCCGTGGTTCCAAGTATTAAATAACATTGATGCAGCTTCTGAATTTAGATCTGATGTGAGAACTGTTCATTTAATGGTTATACATTTTATTGTACTTTAGTCTTTCTTATCTCTGGTATTTGTAAGAGAAAATACACACACACACACACACACACACACACACACACACACACACCACACTCCGTTGAGAGAGCAAAGGAGATAAATAGAGGCTAAAGTGGATTTCTGAGAGGAACAGTGCACACAGATGGTCCTGTCTCGTGGCTATCCCATTCAACCTTTTAGCAGTCTAATCTATCTATCTATCTATCTATCTATCTATCTATCTATCTATCTATCTATCTATCTATCGATCGATCGATCTATCTATCGATCTATCTATCTATCACATGCATGTGTATGTCCACTGAAAACTTACAGTAACTTATACAATATACTGAAATGATTTAATTATCTAAGCAGTATCAATAAGGTTCGCTACTGAACAGTTACAAAATGTGAGTTTTTATGTAAACACAGCCTTAAAGCATTAGAATATGTGGCCAGCATTGTGTTGTTCCATAAAGTTATTCCAACCCCAAGACCCACGTAAAGATGGGCGACAATGGACTCCAGAGTTGTCCCCAGCCTCAGGATGTGCGCATTACCGCCCCACCCACACCACGCACACACAATGGTGAAGGTGATTTAAGGATGTCAGAAAGTGGTCGATGGCCCTCAGCCTTGTAGGACTGATATTAACGGACCCGAGTGTGTTCCTTTTTACTCTCAAATGTCTCCCCAAAGTTAGGGGAAAGAAGAATCTCTTGATAAACCAGACTTGAGTGATTTTTCCTTTATGTTTAAAAATAATATGGCATAACTTTGGCCCTGATAAAATTATTCATTTTTTAATGGAAAACGTTTAGAATTCTGGTACCACATAATTTTAGAAGTTTCTTGCATCATTTTATTTTTTTTAACTAAAAATATTTCGCCGTGTGAGCGTTTGGCTAGCATGGTCACATTGATTCTTAATTCCACGGAATTCCACGGCTCCATGTGTGCTTTGTCAAATGTGACCCACTTACCATTTCTTGGAAGACAGATTGCATACAGTTTCATTGCCTTGAAGGGTGACGACTCATTAACAAGAGTTTCCTCTTCTGCCCCAATGGCAGTGTCGTTTTCAAGACTGACTGGATGGTAGGGATATTGTCATTAAGGACTTAGATAATGCAGATCTAAACAAGGCCACGTGAAAACCCCTCGTTTTAAAACTCACATCCGGAGTGAAACAGCACGCTGCAGTGTGCTGCTGCTGGTGGGGACTGGGGGCTGGAGACAGTGTCCCGTGGAACCTATGCAGGTGTGAAAGCCATGCGTGTGAAGAGCGTGCCGAGCACCCAGGAGACTAGGCTGTCTCACTTTGCACAGGCTCTAAGTTCCAGGGTAACTTGGTTAAAGAGACCGGCCGTTGTCCTCAGTATTATGAGGACAGAACTTGCTGTTGTGGTGGACTCTCAGATTTTGTTCAGGACTTCCTAACAAGATTCATGGGATTGGAGAGATGGCTCTGTGGTTAAGAACGCTGGCTGCTCTCCAGTGGACCTGGCGTTCAATTCCAGCACACACATGGCAGCTCACAAGTGTCTGTAACTCAAGTTCCAGGGGATCCGACAGCCTCACACACACATATATGCAGGCAAACACCAATGCACACAAAATAAATTTTTAAACTGGTCCCTCGGGTTTTATTGGTGATAACCTGGAGCGTTTCTCGGTGACAAACCGTCTAGCTTTTTTTGGTTTTTGTGTATGTAAAAGTATATCTAGTCTCTTTCATACTTAACTGGCAGGATGAGTGGCCTCAAAATGTGCCATCATTTCTCTCTGAGATTAAAGCCTCGTGTGTCTTATTGTTCTTTTTAAAAATTTATTTTGTGTGCATTGGTGTTTTGACTGAATATATGTGTGTGTGAGGCTGTCAGATCCCATGGAACTTGAGTTACAGACAGTTGTGAGCTGCCAGGAATTGAACCCAGGTCCACTGGAAGAGCAGCCAGTGTTCTTAACCACAGAGCCATCTCTCCAATACCATGCGTCTTGTTAGGAGTCAGATCCCACCTGGCAGTGGTGGTGCATGCTTTTAATCCCAGCACTCTGAAGACAGAGACAGGCAGATCTCTGTGTCTCTGTGAGTTCGAGGCCAGCCTGGTCTACAGAGGGAGTTACAGAACACGCTCCAATGGTACAGAGAAACCCTGTCTGGAAAACCAAAGGAGAGCTTCCAGGCTAACAACTGTTCACCTGCGGAAGACAGGCTTGTTCTGCCATTGCCATTGCTAGTGATATTTCTGTCCGTCCCTGGTGTTGTAGGCAGGCAACTTTGTTTCTCTCTTTGAAGATTGGCTGTCCGTCTCTTGATCCTTCCCTGTGGTCTGCTCATTTTGTTTATTCTGGAAAACAGTTGTGCTTTTCAAATTCACGCATTTTCTATTCCTTTTTTAATCTCCCCAACAATAATGCTTTAAATTCTTGTGTTCTTTTGCTCCTCTGTTATTCTTTTTCACCGACTTGTTTTATGGGCACCACATATTCTACATTGTAAATACAGGTGAGTTTATATAAAATATTCTGAATATCTCTCCCTGTAGACTAACTGATTCCAGGGGGCTTAGCTCAGACATTCTATGATCTATGGCTACCTGTTGTGTTTCAGAGGAGGGCAATGGAAAGCCATCTCAAAACTCAGGGACAAATGAATGTGCTAATTTTGACCTAGCACTAACAGCATCTGCTGAACCCTAGGTGTCTTATAGTAAGTGACTAAGCCGAGCCCAGAAAGAAAAGTACATGGTGAATTCAGCTGCGTGGTAGGATTAAGGTAGTCCAGCTCAGGGAAGAAGAGAAAGTAGCATGGTAGGTGTCCGACAGGGGCCGAATGGGTAAGGAGAAGGGAGACACGGGCGGCAAACAGACGGGCACTTCTGTTGGGAAGAAACTCATTGCTGCTGCCCTGCCCTGCCCCGTGGATGTGACTGTCGTCCGGAAAAATAGCCATTTCCAGCAGCTCCCGAACCACTACCTGTCCTCAGCACAGCCAACCGATAAACACCTGAGGTGATTTCACGTCTGTTCCCGAGTACCCACAGCCTACCCACAATATACCACCAGATGAAAGTAAGTCATCCTTTAAAAATGAAGTATCAGCCGGGGCGGTGGTGGCGCACGCCTCTTTAATCCCAGCACTCGGGAGCAGAGGCAGGCGGATCTCTGTGAGTTCGAGACCCAGCCTGGTCTAACAAGAGCTAGTTCCAGGACAGGCTCCCAAAGCCACAGAGAAACACCCTGTCTCGAAAAACCAATAATAATAATAATAATAATAATATAATAATAATAATAATAATAATAATAATAATAAAATGAAGTATCTCAAGTTCAAAAAGTAAAAATAGCCTGTGAGTTGGCACCGTTACCTGGGAAATCTGCTAACGTCGACAGGGAAGTTCAATCTCCAGCTAGTTGACTTAAATTTTTCTGTGCATAGACAAGTTCTTGAGTAAAGGACTTAATTTTTTTAAACATGAGGATACATATGAGACTTGAACGTCAATTTCCCTATACGAAGACTTTGTGGATGCCCCTGTTTTCTGTCTTGCTCCTTACTGTTGCCATCTGTGGTACCCACTGTCCCCTTACTGAAACTATGGGAGTCCTGCATTCTTATGTTTTCTGCTTCCCAGCCACTGGTTCTTCCATCTGCTCCACCGCCCAGCATAGGGAACCCCTGTTCACTGCTGACCTTTTTTATTTCTATTCTTTGGTATCTAACATTCAGAGTTTAAGGAGAGATGACTCATTCCCGGGGAAGTAGGTGAGGACAAAAAATTCCAACAAATGATTGCCAGGAGCATGGCAACTTATCTGTTGGCCCTCCATACCTGTGAACTCCATATTCAAGGAATGAACCATTCAAAAGGTCCCAACCTGCAGGAAAATTGCATATACAATGCACGTGCGACTTTTCTTGTGGTTATTTCAGAAACAAGAAAGTCTAACAATGATTTATAGCTTTCACCTTCCTGTTCATTTTACATTTTACCTTACTGACATTTAGGGGTATTTTATATGTTGGGGAAAATAACATGTATTTTGTCTGTACATACTACTACCCGCATTAATATTAAGGGACTTGAGCATCCATGGATTGTGTAGCCTTGGAGTTAGGCCTTGGAATCAATCCTCAGAGAAGTAGGGGGTAGGTACTCACTATGTAGTGCAGGCGGGCTTGGAAGTCATGATGATACTCCTTATCTTAGCCTCCATAGTATCGATTATGAGTTTAGTCCATCACCAGGCCTGGCTTCATTAATTGTTCATTTGTTTCACTGAAACACATGCTTGTCATTTCTACCAGGTTTCATTCATTTCCAAGTGCAGGCTTGAGCAGGGGTTTTGTAGATGAAACAGTTAGGAACTTTGCTGTCTAGCCAGATCAAGATAAGATGCCAAGGCATAATTGTATTGAGGATTGTAAGGAGACGCGAGCAGGATTTGATCCCAAAGAGATGAAGGTCTTGACGGTGTTCCAGATAGGGCTGTGGCCCTCACACACCTCTTCCCTGTGTCTCCATCTTCGAAAATAGCCCTCGTCTGTCCTAGGGCTCAGATCAACACCCTGGACAGGTATGTGCCTCTTTGCTTCCTTTATCCTGGACATTCCTTTTGATGCAGCCTTTGATTGCCCCAATTTGAAATAGATTCATAAGCCAACGTGACTTTCCCACCAACAGGGACCCTGCCTCTGCATCCATAGTGGCGGCTTGTATTAATCTCACTCGGCCATATCTGTCCTATCTACATCCCCCATCTTTTATTCCCTTTCTGTCTCCCTTCTCCCCCCACTTTTTTCCCAGGTTCATATTTTCTTTATGTTGCCGTCTGTGATTTGGGAGCTATATATCCAATTTTGATTCTTGTGTGGTTACTTTTGGGTTTAAAATATATTATATGTCTAAGATACCATTTTCCTTTCCCTAATAAAAAAGTAGAACGAAATAACCAACCATGGGTTTTGTAAAGTGAATCACTGACCGTGGTTTTGTGTCTTGACCTACTTCAACTCTGTGTCGGTGTGTTTTGTAGAAGCAGCTCCATAGTCATTTATCATTCTTAGTTATTAGAAGCACGCTAAACTACTTTATGAGAGGAGCAAGTTTAGTCCCTCTCTCTTTTTACTAGAACACAAAATGGCAACCTAAATTTACAATATAGCCCCACCGTCAACTTAATACTTGTCAGCTAAAGAGGAGGGAAACATATCTAGGATAATCTACAGAAGATCTTGTAGTACTACCTTCGTCTTTAACACTTTGGGGTTACAATTTAGTATTAAAGGACTATATCTTGGTGGTTTTAAGTATGTTTTATGCAGGAGAATAGGTTCAGATATTATTAGAGTTTGCCAGGAAACACCCTAAAACAAAGATCAACATAAAATTCTTGCTTAATTTCTGGTAAGTGAGGATGCTTTTTTAAAGGCAAATAGTTGCATAAAAACACAGAAAAATATTGTATGAAATAATTTTTTAGCCAAAGTTACCAATAATATTCATAATGCCAACATGCGTCTCTTACATGTCTAAAGTGTGTTTTTACGCATTACATCTGGTTCTTTAACATTAATTTGTATGGGGCTCTTGGCCATTCCCAAACAAGAGTGAATGGTTAAATGGCTTCCTGTACCCATGTTTGTGCATGTCTGAGTGTCTCCCCCCACCCACAGGAGATTGTGGAGGTAGAGAAATCCAGCTATGCCTTTGCTCTTTGTGGGTAATAAAAATTACCCACTTTTCCACAGATGTCAATCTGGCAGATTCCATAGAAAAATTTGGATTGAATGTCAACTACCCAAATTATTTTAGTGTCTTGCTGAAGTGTGCACTTGGCAGGGATTCAGCAGGAAAATGGGAAATGGGTTTGAAACATTAATCTATTCTGAATACAACTCCTTAAGCTGATTGTTCACTGGAAAGACTGAGGCACACACATTGTCCCTGCAAACTGGAGCCCTCCAAGGATTCCAGGTGGGCACATTGTCATTGTTTCAAATATAGCAGAGGGAGAGGAGCATGGGGAGGAGAACAGCGTTTACATTTGGCTTACAGAGCTCAGTTGGCAAGTGATCTGAACCGAGCCTCAGTGGCCAAATTGAAACTGGTTGGTTGTCACCACGTTAGATGGATTTGGTTAGCTCGTGCTGTGGTTTGGTGAGAAGAAGCAAGCTCTTGCTCTGGCATCCTCCTCCAGCCAGTTCTTCTTCCTACCCTCCTCCCTTCCCTCCCCAGCCCCATCTGCAGCGTCTTTCTCCAATGTTTGACCTATCTCTCTCTGTGATGAAAGAGGTCGGTCTGTCTTAGCTTGGTTTCTATGCTGTGAAAAAGCACCCCAACCCAAGACAAACTGGGAAGGAGAGTGTTTATTTGGCTTATAGGATTACAGTCCATCGTGAGGAGAATCCGGTGCAGGACGCTGGAGGCAGGAACTGCAGCAAGAGGTCAGGAGGATTGCCTCTTGTTGGCTTCTCCTCTTGCCTCACTCAGCTTCTTGCTTTTATACACAGTCCAGGACCAGCTGCCCAGGGGTGACGTCACCCACAGTGTTCTAGTCCCTCCCAACATCCATCATAACCAAGGAAATACCCCTGCAGACATGCTTCCGTCCAATCTGATGGAGGCATTTTCTTAATTAAGCTTCCCTCTTCCCATATGGCCCCAGACTGTGTTAACTGAAACACAACAAAAATAAAAGCAAAATCCAACTAGCCAGCACAGGATGACGTTGTGAGAACTTATCCTAGGAGGATGAGAAAGCCCCTTTGCTTCAGAAAAGCATTGAAAACACAGGATATGAATGGCTCTGCAGTTTGTGGCACGGAGGGAGGGCAGCCTTAAATCATCACACTAGGAAATTCTAGGTGAGGCCTGTTGTATCATTCACTCATTTTTTCGTCTTCCAAGGTTGAAGCCTTTGTGAGTTTTATTCATTCACCAAATCTTGGTTGAGCCCCTGCCCTGTCGTTTGACATGATGCTACTAAATGCTAGGTCCTCTAAAGCATAAAACAGACAGCCTGTCTCCATGAAGTTTGCTAAAGACTCATTGCAAATGATTTGACAGGATTTAATCAAGGTAGCAGAATTTGAAATAAAATCACAAAAAAAAATCATGAAGAAATCAGCACTGTCGGGAGAGAGAGGAGAGAAACAAAAAGCAGAAGACCCAGACACGGGCAGGGTGGAGCTGGTACAAGTACCACTTCACCCAGCTCCATGCTAGGTCCACACTCTGTTTTGCTAGAACCCTGCAGTCTAGAAGGGTTAAAGAGCATATGGGGAAGCAGAGGGGGTGAGCTCTGGAGCCCTCCAGCAGCTGTCAGTCCTCCCTGGAGATCAGGAAGTGTTCCCAGCAGGTCCACAGACATCCTAACACTCTTCCCTGCCACTTCCCCCTTTCCTGACCTTTAGCAGCATGATGCTCAGGGAACCACTGACTGTGCGGAGGTTAATACATAAGGAAGGGTTGTGTTAGAGTGGAAAGCTTTTTCTTCCCTTATATGTCCCCAGTCTTTAAACACACCACATTCGTCAGCATGGGAAGTGGTGGGGTTTCCTTATGGTGCTTTTCATAATCGACTTTATTATCTCCTGTTTACATCCTCCTCTGCTCTCCCTCCCCATCCTCCTCTGCTCTCCCTCCCCATCCTCCTCTGCTCTCCCCCCACCTTCCTTCCCAAGCCCACTTGCTCCTTTTTCATCAAAGTGGTCTCAGGGATCCTGTATTGTCCCCCCCTTTTCATTTTTTAGGTGCTCCCCATTCCCTTTGGGCTCTTCCCCAGTTTTCTCTTTAGTATTTATAGAAAAAGTAAAAAAACAGAACAAACAAACCAAAGAAGCAAACGGTCCTGAGAGAAGGACCCTGGTATTGTCTGTGTTTTCTTTAGAGCTTTGGTCTCTTGTCTCCGAGGCTGGCTTTAAGGATGATAACCTTAAACAAGAGACAGTGTCCTCTGATATAGAGGGGATAAGGATTAAAGCAGCGTTTCCATCCTGGTCATTCCCCTGCCCTAGTGTGCAAACTACATCCCCTTAGATTCCCACGGTCCATGAGACTGAGCACTTGGTTATTACAAGGTGGAAGGGAAGGGGGCCAGAGCATACAGGGCAACTATTCAGCTGGAGTTTCTGGGAATAAAGTTTCAGCCTGAGTTTGGGAGATTTGACTTAAATAGTTTTCCTGAGAAGTCTTGAAAAAAAATTAGCACATGCCAAGTACTATCTACCCTCCATTCCTGAGCACGACCATCAGTCCTGTGTATTTACCCTAAACCCACATAGGTCTCTGTTTTCGTCAGCTTGACACAAGAGAAAGAACGTCACGTGAGAGGAAGGAGCCTCAATTAAGGAAAGTCCTCTCCATAAGATTGGGCTGTATACAACCCTATAGGTCAATTCTTAATTAGTGATTGATAGGTCAGCCCTTTTGTGGGTGATGTCATCCCTGGGCTGGTGGTTTGGAGCCTATAAGAAAGCAGACTGAGCAGCCATGGGATGAAGCCAGTAGGCAGCACCCCTCTGTGGCCTCTGTATCAGCTCCTGCCTTGGGGTTCATGCCCTGTTTGAGTTCCTGCCCTGACTAGATTCAATGATGGACTACAGTGTAGAAGTGTGAGCCATACTGGATAGTAGCATCCATCCATGATGGAGCCTATCATGAAATTCATGTCGGAAGACTATGGGGATGGACTTGGTGCTCCCGCTGGTTGGTAGAGGGTATTACCTGTGACAGCAGAGAACTCTCAGTTCCAGTTATGGATATATTTTCAGTTTTCATGCCCAGTGCAGTTGCAAATATCTTATCTTACAGCTTATCAGCTCCAGTGTTGTCTCGGGGATGTAGACATACTTCATGCAGTAGTTGCTACCCTGTATGAACGGAAGTTCACTGTGTATCCAAGCTTGACCTGCCTGTGGCTTCTCCTGAAAGAATCCCCTCTCTGCAGCATCCTTATTCATTGAGAGTCTCTGAAATATTATGTGTGGAGGAAAACATTAATTTTGTTTAAAATGTTTTTAGTCCGAGATAAACTATGTAAGGCTATATACTCACTTCCTGTGCCCCAATTCCTCTACCCCTCCTTTCCCAACACCCCTTCCTCTCTCTTCCCCTTTCTTTTGGCATATAGGGATTAATTCTAGGACCCCACTCAGACTAAACACACCCCTTCTCTGAGATATCCTTAGCCTCACTCCTTCCCTGGCCTGGGGATTTGGTATTTGCTACTAGCCACCAACTGAGAGATTGTTTCATCATCACCGTCAGTAAATTCAGTGTTTATGACACAGGTCCTTGACTCTTCTTTAAAGGACTTGGTGCACTCAGTGTACGGCAGGCCTTGTTTGTACACAGTAACTCGTTAGGCCTCTTAATAACAGAAATACCTCCTCTCTTCTGTAAGCAGTGCCCTAGTCATCTTGTAATCTTCATCCAAAAGATAAAATAAAGTAAAATAAGACAGAACCTTCGGGAACTTGTCTAAGGTGGTAAGGCTAGCTCTCTTTCAGCTTTCCTCTTGGATTTTTTTTTTTTTGCTTTTTTTCTCCATTTGAAATATAAATAAAATATAGTGGTCAGTTTCATTCCCTCTGGGGGGGGGAGAGATCGTATAGAGCATAGCAGGTAAAGTGTACATTAGCCTTTCCAGCACCTTCAACCACACGTGGCACGCGACCCTTTGTACCCCCCCCTTTTGCTGTATCAAGGCACGCCTGCATTTCCCTATGTTTAAAGCTATAATAACACCCCCCCCCGAAACTTGCCTATAATTCCCAGGGATGCTTTTCCTTTCCTTATAAATATTTAAATCATAGCAGTGATTTTTAATTATTTGGAACTTTCCCTCAATATCTTAACATTTAAAACATGTTATAACATAAAACGTTTTATGTAAATTTGTTATGAAAAAGCTACTTCATTATTTTATGTTTGACCTTAAAGGAATGGTACTCAGTTAACAAGGGAAAAAATGAGTTTATCTGCAAGAAACTTCCTATAGTTTGCATCAGGAACTTTGAAGCATACATGCCCAGCTTATAGTGTATATCCTTACCCCTTCTTTTCCTCTCACAATGCTCTAAAATTAGGGAGAAATGAAATCATTGATTTGCATACATTTCTGGATAAAATGCTCCATTTAGGTTAGTGGTTCTCAACCTTCCCAATGCTGCAACCTTTTAATACAGTTCCTCATGTTGAGGTGACCCCAATCATGATTTTTTTTTCATTTCCACCTTACAACTATAATTTTGTTGCCATTATGAATCATAGTGTAAACATTGCTAGAGGTAGAGTTTGTCAAGGCGTGTGGCCCTAGCTTGAGAACTGCTGCATTAGGTGCTTGTGTTTATGTCGTAAAACGTCATGCATGATAAGCTGAAGCAACTTGGGGATTTAAAAACTTGGCTAAGGCTGACCCCATGGTGAAGCTCTGGGGTGAGGTCTATAAATCTCCATTTCTGGGTATTTCCCGAAGTGACTCTGAGGGCTCCTGAGCTGGGACCACACCAGGGAAGTGCCACCTCAGCGAGGGAATACATTTGACAGAGTAAGACCGATGCAATCCACAGCACCACAACCATAACCCGAGCTCTCTCTGGTTGGGTGCAGAGCATGGTCTTTAGCTTTCTGGGCTCATTGGTGCTGATAATGAGTAGAAGAGGCAGCAGACATCATGGTTAGGGCTGGGTACATACGCCACTGTTCCTAAGCCCATAGTTCGTCTTCCCACCCAAGCCTTCTGTGAGCCTGTGTTTGGTCTTTTACCTTAGAGCAAAACCTGAAGTCTGTAGTACCCCAAGGTCCCAAATGGGGTTTCTCATTTGCAGGTTGCACACTCAATGCTCACTTAGAAGCAGTTATCAAAGCTGTAAGAGAGAATGCCAGGCAATTCATCATGATGATCTCTGAGAAACCTCAGGTCAGCTCGTGGATACCAGCATGACAGCCTTTGGTGTCCTGCAAGAAGAAGAATGTAAGCTGGCGTGACAGTCTGCTGGGATGTGTAAGGGATGCTCTCACGTGTACACCCCTGCACACAGAGGTCCTTTGTCTTAGTTGACTGGTGTTGTCACCAACCCACATCATACTATCTCTCATTACTTTATCATAGTTCATAGAAGCAGTGCATAGCAAAACTTTAGGATCCTTGTTGGCCCATACTATCTCTCATTACTTTATCATAGTTCATAGAAGCAGTGCATAGCAAAACTTTAGGATCCTTGTTGGCCCCGCAATTTCTTTGACGGCACCTATCTTGTGGGAGGTGTGCAGTTCAGCTTCTCAGAGCTTACTCTAGTACCCTAAGCTTGGACTTAAGTATGTTGTCCTAATGGTATGTGCAGATGGTGAGAAATGAAACTCACAATCTGATCTTAACTGTGCCACCAACATACTGTAGGTTTCTACTGTTTTGTGGTGGCTGTTTTCATATTGTGAATGGGATTCTTAACGTTCTCTAACCAAGCAAGTCCCTAGTAAACAGCCTTGCTGTGATGGATTTGATCTCACTGTGTTCACTTGACAGATGGGGATCCAACAGCCATAAATTCTCTACTTCCGTTTATTGCTGGGAAGGGATTCTGTGTGCCCAGAATGCCACGAGACAGGTTGTTCTTCCAGTGACTGTAGTCTGGTGAGAAGGGAAAACAAAAGCCTGTCCCCCGCCCCCTGTCTTTGAAATACTACACTTGCAAGCCATTTTCAACATATAATTTCACACTTCCAATCTGGATGAGAAATCTCAGTGCATCAGGGTTAATTCTGGGGCCCTCTGGTATACGTTCACATTCAAGAACTTTCTCCCTTTTCTTCCTGTTCTAACGTAGGTGGCAGAAGTACACAATGCCCTGAGCAGGGCGATGTAATGAATAGCCACTTAGAACAATCCCAAAAATGCTCCCTGGAAATATTAAAATTCTCCATACACGCATCTTTGCATTCTTATTATGGTCCTGAGAGATGGCTCAGAAAGTTGTTCAAATGCATGGAATCGACCTTAAAAAAACAAGACAGTCTCTAGAAGGATGTGAATTGGAATAAGGTCGTGACTTACATAGCCATCCGGTAATAGTACACATGGTTTTGTTTTCCAGATTTATACTTCATACTCCGTGGCTTTTACAGGATCAGACTTTCCACAGTTACAAGATGCACAATTTGTAGCACTCAACATTTGGGAGGATATCAGTACTATTTTCAATGTGTCTTCTAAATTGCAATTATTTAGGAAGTGTCATTAGTAATGGTTCCACTGGTTTTTATTACCCACTTAAACTTTCTTTGCTTCCTAATGCTGCAACCCTTAATATATGTGTGTGTGGGTATCCACATGAGGAACTGTATTATATATATATGTGTGTGTGTGTGTAATACATATACATGTATTATATATAATATATATCTTAAAATGATATCACCCTAATATAGATACTATTTTATATTATATTGTAGCGAGAAGCGGTGGGGCTGTGTCCCGCCACCCGGCCGCCGGCTAGCTTTACACCCGAAATAATTACACGGAAACTGTATTCTTTTAAAACACTGCCTGGCCCATAGTTTCAGCCTCTTATTGTTTAATTCTCATATCTTGCTTTAACCCATATTTAGTAATCTGGGTAGCACCACGAGTTGTGGCTTACCAGGAGAGATCTTAACCTGCATCCATCTCGGAGAGGAGCAGCATGGAGACTCACTATGGCGACTGCCTGAAGCGTCTCCCCAACTCTACTTCCTTGTTCCCACAATTCTGTTCTGTCTACTCCACCTACCTAATTTTCTGTTCTTAAAGGGCCAAGGCAGTTTTCTTTATTAATAATGAAAGTAACACATAGACACTCCTCCATCACTTCCCCTTTTTCTGTTTAAACAAAAAAGAAAGGCTTCAACTTTAACATAGCAAAATTACATATAACAGTTATCAAGCAAGTATTACAGTTACAATATTTAAATCTATTTTATCTTTTATCATAACTAAGGAAAGCTATAACTATCTATTTATTCTTCAACTCCATCAAAGACTCCAGAAGGATACAATGCTACCTAAGTAAACAAGAAATAAGTAACTTATAAAACTCTAGAAATGACAGAGACAACTCGCTGCCTGGACAGTCACCCAAAGTTCCTCTGTACCGTTGGGGCATCCATCTTCGGGCTTCAGGCCCACAGTATCCAGCAGACATTTCCATGAAGCAGAAAAATTCCAAAGACAGTTCAGTCACTTTCTGCTGTGTCCTGCAGAACGTCTCGCAGACTCTTTCACGAATCAGGAACCCCGAAAGACCATCTCACCTTTAGGCAAGTTCAGCAGTCCTCTCTCTGCGGGTTCTTTGTGTCCAGTCTATGCAACAGTCCAGGCAAGAGCAGTTTCTTGCCCAAATGGCTAACAAACTCCATAAGTAGCCTCTTCGATGCCCATCTTCCTCTTGAAGTAGATTGGTGCTGCCAGGAGCAGACGTGTCTCATTGTCATGAAAAACCCTAAGTTATTAAAACATTAAATGCCATATTCTGCAGTCTTTGAAAGATATGAAGAATGCCTATCTAACTGAAATATATCTCTACATATCTAGAAAATCTAATAACATGACTACAAGCTTAACTATTATCAATGATTATCCATTAACAATCTATATTTCCTAATTATACATTACAATTTTTAAAATGAACTGCAATCACAATAGCTTAATCAAGATCAGAAATACATATACATATAACAAATTGACCTTAAAATCCATACCAATGCAAATTATTCATATCTATATCATATCCCCCTTTAAATGTAAAAGAACATTTATAAACAATATTTGGGAAAATGGGCGCAGTTTTTTCTCTCCAAACTGCTTCCTGCTGAATGGGGGCGCTGTTATTTAGGTCTTTCATGGTGTAACCTGTGTGCTAGGTTCCTCTCAGTTGGCAGTTGAGTGAAGTAATTTTTTGAAGATGTTCACAGCAACTTTTCAGGAGGGCGTGGTCTATCATACCATATTGGGATAGAAGCAATCCACAGAGTCTCGTCCTCTGTGAAAACAAAAGAAGAAACTCTTTTCCAAAGCATCATGTTCTTAGATCCAAATCCTGAAGTCATACCGTTAAAATGTCCATTCTGGTCTAGACTGGCAGCCCATATAATGAAATGTCTCTCTGTACTTAGCTCCTTTACAGTCAAAAAAATCAAAGAAAACACAACAAAATACATAATCCAGACTCTCTGTGAATTTTCCATTTTTACGTGGCTTATTTTTACTCTATCACTTTACTTCTTTTAATCTATAACTATCTGTACTCTGTCTCCTTAAAGACTTTAGCCTTTTTTTAGGCATTAACTTTATTTTTTATATTTTCTTCTCTCTCTCTCAAGCCTACATACATTCATCCAACACTGTGACTCATTTAAAAGTCTTTTATGTCTGAATCTGTCCTATTGTGAATCTGTAATTTTTTTACTGTCGAGAAACTTGTTTGATTTGAGCCTTTACATTGCTAAGTGCTTAAGACTCTAAGCTGTGACATTCCTAGGTCAAAAAACATGTACTGTGAGCTTGCCACGCCCAGTCCAACATAGCTGAGCCGCTTGTGACTCTGAATCGGTTGCAGCTCTGAGCTGCAGAGCTGCGGGCTGCTCTGGATGTTGGCTCCACCTCTCTCCAATTTCAAAATGGAGGATGTACCATTTTCTACTAGCTCTGGGGCCGCCAGGTAGGAGCCGCACTCAGCACTTTAACTCTGAGACTGAGCGTGCAGCACAAAAACTCTTTTCATCCAAGTTACAGCCAAATCTGACATGCAGAGCACTGCGCAGTCTGAAAACACCTCTCTCTCTATGGCAGCAGGAATCCGCAAACGCTGTCCCGCTCGCCTAAGCCTGATTCCGCCATCTGCCCAGGTGCAGGCAGGGAGCAGTGAGCCATTGGCATGGTCTCAGAGTACTTTCTTTCCGATACCAAGCGGGCAAGGTTTTTAAGTGGATTTAGTGACCACGTTGGAGCGCCAAACTGTAGTGCGAAGCGGCGGGGCTGTGTCCCGCCACCCGGCCGCCGGCTAGCTTTACACCCGAAATAATTACACGGAAACTGTATTCTTTTAAAACACTGCCTGGCCCATAGTTTCAGCCTCTTATTGTTTAATTCTCATATCTTGCTTTAACCCATATTTAGTAATCTGGGTAGCACCACGAGTTGTGGCTTACCAGGAGAGATCTTAACCTGTGTCCATCTCGGAGAGGAGCAGCATGGAGACTCACTATGGCGACTGCCTGAAGCGTCTCCCCAACTCTACTTCCTTGTTCCCACAATTCTGTTCTGTCTACTCCACCTACCTAATTTTCTGTTCTTAAAGGGCCAAGGCAGTTTTCTTTATTAATAATGAAAGTAACACATAGACACTCCTCCATCATTATATATAACAGTATATATAATATTAGGGTTATAACATTTTAAGTACTTGAGATCTTTTGATTAACAAAAAATTATTACAAACATTGGCTACTGAACAGCAAAACCGAATTTTGACAGTTTTTTCCTTTATCTTTGAGATAGAATTTTTATGTGCAGCCTGGGATAGCCTGGACCTTCTTGTGTATACTCAGCTGACATCAAGATCAAGATCTCCCTGCTTCAACCTCCTCAGGGCAGGACTTGCGAACAGGCATTACCACACCCTGTGCCGTTTTTTTAACCCGCAGCTAAACCAGAGCTTTGTAGATGTCTGACAGTCTTGATTCCAGTGTTAGCCCTCACTAATGCCCCTGCACCAGACATGTCCCAGGAGAAGTGCAGGGAGAAGGATGCAAAGGCTTCATAAAAGATAGAAGATAAACCCAATCTTCCCTCCTACAGGAGAATTTCAAAGTAGAGAATTCAGAGTGTGACATCTTTTGTGGTTGGACACAGCCTTTTATCTCATGATCACGTAGTAAATTATTTTGCTTTTCAGTGGATCTATCTTAAGTGCCCTCGCACATGCTCAGATTGTGTCAGAAGTCAAAGTGGCAGGAACAAAGAAGTCAAAGTACTGGGTGAGACTCTTTGGAAGAGTATGAATGGAGACATGAGAAGTGTGGGGTCTAGAGAGACAGAGACGGCTCAGTGGTTAAGGAGATGACTGCTTTCAAGGGGAATCCAGGTTCAGTTCCCAGCTCCCATGTTATCAACAGCACCAGTCTGTAACTCCAGTTCCAGAGGATCTGTGGCCCTCTTCTGGTATCCTTGGGAACTGCACTCATATGGTGCATATACTTGTACTCAAACCCAAGTACAAACACACAAAATAAAATAATAAATCTTTCAAAAAGGAAAGAGAGTTTTGGCAAATAAATACCACCTTTTCCAATATGAAATAATGCCAATGGGATGGGATTTTCAGAGTTTAAGCAAAGTTATTAGAAATACTTCATGTAAAGAAACAAACTAGAAAGAAAGGTAAAACTCAAGTTAAACAGTTGTTGGTGACAACTGGGGAACATTATAGAACAATCTCCAATGATGGCATGGAAATCAAGTAGGGAGAGAAATTTAGCATCTAATAATGTACTAATTTTCCCCTTTGGCACTTGGGTGCAGCTGGTGAGATTTCCATTCCTGTTTTCTGTGTCCTTGTGAGCTCGTTCAGAGGTCTGCCACTGTATAAGGTGTGGAGGCCACAGAATGAAGGAAAACTTGGGCCTTCCCTATGGAATCCAGTAGTACCAGAGAAATACCAGCACATGGCCAAATAAACCATGGTGTGAGCTAGTGTTTAGTCAGTGCAGCAGACTAAATTACCACACAGAAGGTATCCCTAGTCTTGCCCATGGTGGGGCCTGGTCATGGATCCCATCAGAGAAAGAGAGTTTGAGGTGAGTGGACTTCTGTTTGGAGAAGGTCATGATGTAACCTGAAGGGAATATAGTGAGAATCTCCAAAATAAAGGGCCCGGAGCACTGGGCAGCTTCTGCTCTTGAGGAAAGATCTACACTCTGAATTACAGGCTGGGAGGTATACTAGCACTTGTCCTGCTGCTGTGAGCAGCGAGGTAACAGGAGCAACTTAAGGGAAGAGGGGCTGACTCTGGCTTAGACTCTGTGAGTAGGGAAGCCATGGCAGCCAGAAGCTCTGTGGCAGTGGAAGCCTGTGACAGCTGCTTACTTCACTTCAGCACAGGAGGAGACAGGAAGTGGGTCAGGATACAAACCACAAGACCCGCCCATAGTAGCTGGCTATATCCACTGAGGTTCTACCTTAAATATTCCACAATCTCCCAAATCAGCACCACCAGCTGGAGACCAAGTGTTCAGGCAGATGAGTCCGTGAGGGGCATTTCACAGGCAAGCCATCAAAGGAGGATGGCTCTCCAATGCTCTGTTGGCTGGATTTCAAGGGAGGATATATACTGGAAATCTACTGAGGACGTTCATTCATGAATTCAGAGGTGATCTGTAAAATGCTGGAACAAGGAAAATCAACTGGAAAGAAGGAGGACAGCTTCTGAAACACAAGAGTTAAAAGTCAATATCAATGACTGATTGATTATGAGGCCAGAAAAGAAGTGGAATTCAAGATGATTTGAGCTCTCAGGCCTGAGCAAAACAGGTGACTGATAATGATTCACATGGAGAAAACAGAGACACAATTTGTGACTTTGTTGGTGGGTTTGTAACAGGGGTAGAGGGTCAGGCATGGATAAACAGAAGAGGAGAAACAGTTTGTAAGCTTGATGCGAGGCATGCATGTGGGCTTAAGGTGCAGGGGGCTGCTTGTTCGTCCTGGCTGCCCAGAAACTAAATAATCACACAGAAACCATATTATTTAAAACACTGTTTGGTCCATTAGCTCTCATTTTTTATTGGCTAACTCGTACATCCTAATTAGTCCATTTCCAGTAACCTGTGTATCACCACGTGGCTGTGCCTTACGGGCAAGATTCCAACCAGTGTCTGTCTCTGGTGAGGCTACCTGGCTTCTCTCTCACACCTCCTTCTTCGTCCCAGCATTCAGTTTAGTTTTCCCCACCTACCTAAGTTCTGCCCTGCTATAGGTCCAAAGCAGTTTCTTTATTCATTAATGGTAATCACAGCATACAAAGGGGGCACCCACATCAGGCTTAGGATCTCAGGGACTACAGACTACAGGGGGTTTGTTGTGAGGGCTTGGCGAATCAACAGAAAAGCAAAGACAATTTCTGAGAATAAGTAGAAAGGAAAGGGAAAACAGAGCCTAGAGAATCAGGAAGGGGCATGAGACTCAGGGAAAGATGCAGACAGCAGAAAGGGTGGCTGACCTCAGTACTGGTGGAGAGGACAGAGGCAGATGGGGATGGGGCACTTGTCCTAGAAGAAGAGATGGACCCCAGTTATAAAGGAGGGAATAATTAGAATAGTTAGTCTACAGAAAAGTCACAGAGAGGGAATGAGTGGGCCAGACTCTCCAACACTCTGACTGAAGAAGTGGGACAAACATTTAAAGGGGAGGATTAAACTTGGCTCATGGTTTCAGAAATTTTGGTCCATGAAATGCTTGACCTACACTTCAGGCCTGAGATAGAACAGGTGGTGGGGGTTGCTGCTGCTTTGTAGTAGGCCTAAGGCCAAGCCAAGGGGGATGAGGATGGGGCCAGGAAATTAGTTACCCTGTGCATTCCTCATAGCCTGAAGTACTTCCTCCTACCTTTAAAACCTTCCATGGCTGGAGACCCAACATTCGACACAATAAGGAGAACTTATTCCCAGAGGTTCAATAATAATACTGGCCATTTGATTTGAAGTTTCCTCCAGCTGCAGGCTGTTGTATCTGCCTAACTAAGTTAATAATCTCTGTGTTTCAGTGTCCATACATTGCATGGACTGTCAAGCCTTCAGCCCTTACAACACATCCATAGGGGCATAGAAGTGAATTAACGAAGACAAGGCCCATACAGTAGCTTAGCTCTAACTTCTAGTGATGGAAGGTTCACACTGCCAAGGTTTCAAAAGCAAACTCTCCTTTTTTTTTCTATATTCTGGGATGAGACTGGAGCTACCAAATGCTTCTATCCCTAAAATTTGCAACTACAAAGCAGAAATATCAGGGAAGTATCTTACCTTTATCAACCAAAATGTTTTTCTCAGATTATGTTGGATGAAGAAAGGAAGGAGTTGATAGTAGAGGGGATTAGAAGATGCAGTTGAGTGATGATCCATGACAGACAAGAGATGGCCCATGGACAAGAGGAAGGGCTTCCCTTCTCAGAGAAGGGCAAACCATAGCTATTTTTAGGAGGTTTTGGGAGCTTTAGAAGGTAGGATCTACCTGGAAGAGGTAGATGAAGGGTGGGGTGGAGTGATGCCTTCAAGATTAGATTTTCCTCTGTCCCCTTTGCTCTGCTTCAAGCCAACTGTAAAGGGAACGGCTTTCTCCACTACTTGCTTCCAGCATGATACGCTACTCATCTCAAAAAGGATGCTCCTTTCAAGAAGGATGCTGTTGGTATTTTACTGACGTTAAAGACACTGAGGGACTGGGAAGCTAAGGAATGAAAGAAAACTCTATAATCATTAGGTCAAAATTACCTTAGTGGTTATATTTGAAAATGTACGTATACACACACACACACACACACACACACTATTATGTTGGGAACAAGTAGTAGAAGAGGCATACAGTGAGCAGGAAGTAGAGAACTGGAAATAGGGGAAGGGACCCGTAGTCACCAAGGACATTTTCCCCACTGTTCTGGTAGCATTTATTGGCCATGGTTTAGAAAACACCTCTGATTGTTTTAGTACTGATTGAACCAAAGAAGGAGACCTGGTCAAAGTTCAGATTTTCTGTTCTCTTATGATTACACTGTGTGCTCTAAATCGTATGTCTTTAAAACAATGTTCCTGCGAACACAGCGCTTCAGTCAGTGTAAAGCCTGCGGCTGTGACGTGTTCAGATGGCTTTCTTAGGACTGTGTGGGCGTGTTTCATGTTTGGCCCACACTATTGAGTGCAACTGTGGACTGCTGTCCTGGAATGAAAGCTCCCAGCCTGCTCTGGTGTCTCCTGTTAACACACCCCTTCTTTTCCCTGCTATGGTGAGAACTGGGTATTCGCACGATCTGCCTGCTCCCCACTTCCTGGGAAGTAGGGATTGTGAGATTCTGACCCCTGGACAAAAGGTTGCTGTCATTTAAAAAAAAAAAAACCAAACTCATAAAAAGCTTTGCCTTTTTTTTTAATTCTGCCTGTGATTACATTCTCAAGCCTCTTGTTTGTAGACCATAAGGGTTTGTACTAGTGGGAACCCTATTTTGCCTTAAGGAAAAAAATATAAAGACTGTCTTACCTAATAAGGAATGCTTCTTAACACTAGTTTCTATTTTTAACTTAAAACTTTAAAAATTTCTCTCTAAATACATTTTGCAATGACATGTGGAATGTAAATACAATTGGCACAGCCCTGAGTCATTCCCATCCTCCCTGCAGGCTTTGAGAGGGGAGGCTTGGGGGATTGCCGCTCTGATTCGCACTGATGAGCACACTACTCCTGCTTCCCTCCACTAACCAGACTCAACAGGGCTGAGGTAAGGAATCCCTGCCCCTTGCAATGAGACGATTAGGGAATGCTGAAGATTGAGGCTAGGGGCCAGCGTGTCTCACAGAAGCCTGATGACCTGGACCTCAAAGGCGGAGAGAGAGAATGGACTCTAGGCCCTGAAAGTGGTTCTCTGACTGCTGCATACGTGCTGTGGCACATACGTGCATGCACACACACACACACACACACACACACACACACACACACACACACTGTGTAGCATGTGGGGGAAATGGATGCTATGTCAGAGTCCTAGGCAAGTAGTACCAAGGTAAAGTCTTCTGTGACGGCTTGAAAACCAGCTCTGGGAGCAGAGTGCTTGCCTTACAGGAGTGAGGGCCTGAGTTTGATCCCCTGAGCTGGCCATGTGATGTGCACTTGTGGTCACAGCACTGGGGAAGCAGAGGCAGGAGGATTCCTGGGACTTACTAGCAAGTCAGCTTAGCCTACTTGGTGTTTTCTAGGCCTGTGAGAGACCCTGTCTCAAAAACAAAGCAAAATGCATGGTGCCTGAGGAAGAATACCCTGGGGAGGCTGACCTTTGACCTGTTCTAGGCGGGTCAGCCATTTATTTCTATCCTCCCCCGCTCTCCCACCCTTGGCAGGAAGCGCCAAAGGAGCAAATGCATCCCATAGTTCAGGATTCAGAGGTACAGCCGAGATACAGAGTCCTTTTGGCCTGAAGTATGACTGGGTGCTGGGCAGACCGTCTACACCCCTCCCTCCACTTCAGACTACCGCCTACACCAAAACACAGCAACACAGCGACAGTCATTTCAAACACCATCACGAGGATTTCTGTCTTCTCGTGCGTCACAAAGGCAGTGATCTTGGTTCTGAAACAAGCAGCCATGGGAACAACTGACACAGGTGACCGTCCTTCGCACAGGCGTGCCTGCAGAGCCCATGAAGCTCAGCTCGTGAGCCTTGCTTCACAGGGGTCTGACCTCCAGAGGCCCCCAGCAGTGTGAAGGGCAAGTGGGTAGCTGAAGGCCTTGGCTTTGAAGGCAGGTTCAAAGAAGAGCCACACCGCCCCCGGTTTCTGAAGGCTGAGCTAGGAGAACAGATATTTGGCCTTTCAAGATTTCTGTGAGGACTTCAAGTTGCAGCTTTTATTTGAGCCCAAGGCCTTCTGAGGGAAGATCACATGACAGAAGGTGTTGAGGGCGGGTTTCATCCGAGAAGCTGTCCCCTTTACATCTGAAACAGACGAAGTTTTCAAAATGATTTTCTAGGTGGTAACTACTTAAAAGAGAAACTCATATTTTTTTGATGTTACCTTTTCTTTGTCTTTTTTTTTTTAACGTTTCTAGTAACAGTAGCCATAAAAAGTCCTGTGAATGAGAGGGAACTGAGCTGGCCAGTAACCTGTGCATTAACTTGTGGTTACACGTGCATTAATTCATAGTTTAACATAATGATGTAAGTTAGAATGACTTATAAGCAAGCTTCTAAATGTGGTAAGATTGTGTTGTTTTCAAATACTAATATTTAAAGAATAGCATAGAGCTATGTGTGTGGGCAGGCTTTACGTGTGTGTGTGTGTATGTGTATGTGTGTGTGTGTGGCCTGGGCACTAGGCAGTGCCTTTTCTGCTCAGTGTTTTACTTTAGTAAATAGCACTTTTGCTTTTCACTAAGCATAGTAAGATGTGTCATTTGTAAAAGTTTTAAAGATGTATATCTTTATATAAATCATATATACATATATATATGAAAAATGTGAAAAAGACTTAAAAGCATTCTTGGTCCAGGCTGTGGTTTAGACGGTAGCATTGTTGACTTTACACACATGAGAGAACCACAGTTTGGATCACCAGAATATTTTCCTATGTAACTATAACATATAAATCTGTCTCTCACCACAGAGAGCAGGAGGTGGAGACAAGAGACCCCCAGAGCAGGCTATCTAGCCAGAGAAGCTGGCATAGCAAGGTCCGGGTTTAAGAAGAAACACTACTTTGACATATAAGGTGGAGATTGCTAGAGGAAGACACCCGGCATCACCATTGGCTCTCCACTCATGCATGCACACACATATATACCTACCCAGTATGCAAACATGCATCATTCAGTTTTATATCATACAATACATTCATATATACAACTAAATAAATTGCATTCTTTCCCCAGTTCAGCTATTTGTAGCTGTTCCTCTGTAAATGTCTAAAGCATGTGTCCTGATCTAGCTGACTGGAGCATGGAAGGTGAGCGTAAGCTGAGAGGAGGTTAGGAAAATCCTGGAAGCAATAAGAAAGGGAAATGCTGCCTGCAAGATAAAGAGACATTTCCCTGTGCTTGCTGTTATGAAGCTGCTCAAGTAAAAGCTCTGCTCCTTCTTAAAGTGTCTCATTAGTTCCTTAATTAACCCATTAATCATTCATCAGTTCACTATTTAGCAAACATGTATTGGATATCTACTGTGGCCCAGGAACTATGGGTAGTACGGAGGATGTGTTAGTAATGAAGTCAAGTCCAGAGCTGGTAGAGGGATCCTGGCACTGAGCATCCAGCAGCAAATGGTACCAGGTGCTGCTTTTGTTCTATGAACAAACTTTAGGATCCAAGGATACGGTGGTGAATGAAGCAGAGAAAGTGAAATCATTGCCTTCAAGTTGGATGATAGGTTAGGGTTAGGGTAAAACCAGATATGGCCAGCAAGAGGGTGGTGCCCACATGTTGGGGAGCAGTGAGAGTACATGAGGTGAGGAGCAGTAGACAGAGACCTCTCATTTGTTTCCTAGTTGCCCAGACCCAAAGAATCACATAAAACTGTATTAATTACAACACTGTTTGGCCTGTTATCTCAGGCTTCTTATTAACTAACTCTTGCATCTTAAATTAACCCATTTCTATTAATCTGTGTATCATCATGAGGCTATGACCTACCAATAAGGTTCCAGGGCATTTATCTCTTTCCACAGCTACATGGCTTTCTTGTATTTCTTTGACTCCTCCTACTCTCTCTATATATGTCTTCCAGCCTGGCTATATTCTGCCCTGCTATAGGTGGAAGGAGCTTTATTCATTAGCCAATAAAAGCAACACATATACAAAAGGACATCCCTCATATTCTCCCCTTTTCTGTCTAATTAAAATGGAAGCTTTTAACTTTTACATAGTAAAATTACATATACAAAACAGCTATCAAGCAAGTTGTAGTTACAATATTTAGCCCATTTTTGTATGCCAATTTGTTGACATACGAAAGAGTTCCACGATAGTCTATAGCGGAGTATAACAAAGGTTTATTTATCTGGGAATAAACTCATAGAAAGAGTAGTGATCTGGATGTGCAGTCTTCTGTGTCTGCTAAGAGCTGGAACTGAATCCATCAGCCAAGAAGCCCATGCATGCTTTTTGTCTGCATTTATGAGACCACGCTCAAAGTCGTCTGATATCTTAAAGGATATTGGCTAAAGGAGTTCTTATAGCACCTCCCCCTTTTGTCTAAATAAGAGAGTTCTAGGCATAATACAAAGCTATATGCAGTAAGAACAAATATAAAGTATTATCCAGGGGAAAAAAGAGGCAAACATATACATAAAAATTAGAATTATAGCCAGCATGAACAACATCAAACAAGAAACATATGCTAAATGTCTCAATAGTTATTCTATCCTAAAGAGTCTAAGACTCATTCAGCATCCTTTATGTCTGAATCCATTTTATTGCATATCTGTATCTTCTAACCAGGATCACCTGGTTAAGTGGCGTGACTAGGACTAAGACTGCTTTGCCTTTTGGCTCCACCCAGCCCAACATGGTGGAGATATGTTCACCAGCAGCTCTGTGAGCCATGCTCACTGCCCCAGCTCGAGGGATGCAGTGGGTCTGTGTCACCATTAAGCAACTTGTAGCACTCTGCTCACAATTCTAATTAATGCTCCATCACAAGACCTCCCAAAAGGGCCAGAGCTGTCCTGTGACACCAACATGAACCAGGAAGCCAGCTTTTAAAGAAGCCTGGCTGCTGCTTGCAGCCAGCAAACAGAGCCTATCTGAAAAAAAAAAAGTATGACTACCAAGAAGTCATGCTTGACTCTGTTCTTTTATGTCTAGAATTCCTTCCCAAGCTCTTTCCAGTTTTATGTGGATGGAGTTGCCCCACTTGGGATGTCATTTGTAGACAGAGATTACTCATTCATTTCCTAGTGGCCCAGACCTGAAAAATCAAAAAAAAAACTGTATTAATAACAACACTGTTTGGCTTATTATCTCAAGCTTCTTATTAACTAACTCTTACATCTTAAATTAGCACATTTCTATTGATCTGTGTATCACCATGAGGCTGTGGACTACCAATAAGGTTCCAGGGTATCTATCTCCTTCAGCAGCTACATAGAATCTCTTGGACTCCACCTACTCTTTCTGTATCTCTTCCAGTCTGGCTATATTCTGCCCTGATATAGACCAAAGCAGCTTTATTTATTAACCAATAAATGCAACACATATACAGAAGGACATCCCATATCAAGCAGGACCTCATGTAAGGGGTTCATGAAGGATCGGACGGCACAGGCTCCATGGATGCAGAAGGTACTTCAGCACCGGCTCCAAGTGAGATGGGAAACTCTAATGACTTCTGGACAGAAAGACCGATGTGTTTTCCCAGGATCGAGGTTGGTTGCATTGTGAAAAAGTAACAATCAGGGAGAGAAACAGGGATGCCAGGTGGACGGCTGTTGCAGCTCAGTAGATAAGATGAGGGAGCTGATGTAGGAGTAATTGCCACAGTGGTGATGTTAGGTGTATCCCCAGATATTTTCTGGGTACTTTGAAGGACATTGTGAACAAAACCTGTTTGCCTCAGGCATGTGTAAGTTTCTTACTGCTGTGTCCAAATACAAGGAGCAGCTTCGGGGAGTGCATGAGTTTGGGTTCTCTAAAGGAACAGAACTGATGCAATGGATATTTATATTACATATACATATAATATTATATATGCACATGCACATATGTACGTACACACACAATGTGGTTTATTCACTTGGTTGCAGGGTGTAGTCTGGATATTCTAACAGGGAGTCTCTGGGGATATTTTACGTTCAAAACACAGCAAACTGTGAAGGAAAGGAAGGGATCACAGCCTAGTTGAGAATTAGGGCCCAGTTAACAAAAGTGGACATTTCATGGAGAGAAGACAGGAGCTGATTTGTTCAGGATGAGTAGATGAGTAGATTGTGTTTAGACGAAATCAGTTAGTCATCCTATGAGAGGCTCTTTTGTGCTGAGCAGGGTACTGAGATCAAAACAAATGTGAGCAGTCCTCGGTAGGATGGCAGTGTAGACAGCACAGAACCAGTAAGCCATGGTATGCGTGTGCATACTAAGACAGACCTCAGGGATGCACAGACAAATGGTACCCACAGTCACAGAGCGGAACTGTGCACAGGGCAGGGCAGTGGAGAGCAAAGACCTGTGCATCAATTCCTGTAAGAAATCAGGGTCGGGGGATGCCAAAAAGATGCTGTTTGTGATTTGTGAGAGCTGGTGGTCTGGGACCTCAAGAGAAGGGGGCTGCTCATGCATAGCTGAGAGGATCTGGAACTCAGTGGGCCCGGGACTTCTGATGCTTCCATCCCCCATCCCAGCATCTTCCGCAGGCCTGCGCCATATTGCAGATACAAAGCAGAAGGTTATTGAGGACAAAAGCTTGGAACCGGGACTGACAAAAATAGGGAAATGCCACAGTCAATTTTAGAAGAGCGGGAATGATGTGCCAAGCACAACCACTGGAAGTGTTGAAGGGAGCACGGTGCAGATAGAAGACAATATGCCTGCAGGCAGTGTGACCTTTAAGAAAGCCTCTCGGTCCTTAAAAGGACGGAGCACCAGCGTGGTGCAAGAGACTCTGAGTGAGCTTGGGGTGTTCCATATTTGACAGTCGCTTCAGAGTTCCTTTGATAATAACTAGCATATTTGTTAGTTATGTAAGTTAAATATTTTTAAAATTTGAAGAAATTTTGCATGCTTTTCTGACTTTGTAGTAAATAATAAACACTTGTGTATTAAATATGTTTACTAAGTGGGTGTTCTACACCAGGCAGTCCAAGAGATGCTGGGAAGAGATGGGACAAAGGACAGTACAGACTACATCTGGGTTGTACCCATAGCTGGGACTTAGGAGTGAGTATGCAGGTGAATCAATAAATACTGAAAAGTAGACAAGATTAAGTGCCAGGGGTACAGAAATGGCAGGCTTATGTTGTAAGAGCCCACTTGTTTGTTTCCCAACCACCCAGACTCCTGAAATAATCACACTATTATTTTATATTATTTAAATCACTGTTTGACCTCTTATCTCTAGCTTCTTAATGGCTAGCTCTTACATCTTAATTTAATGCAATTCTATTAATCGCCACATAGCTGTGGCTTACCGGCAAGGTTCTGGCTCGTCTGCTCCCAGTGGTGGCTACATGGTGTCTCACTGATTCCACCTTCTTTCTCCCAGCATTCAGTTTAGTTTTTCCCACCTAGCTCTATTCTGCTGTCACTAAAGGATCTTTTGTGAACTCTGTGGCCAGGAGGGTTTCAAGTTGACATGGATTTCCACTTGGCTTTGGGGGGAATCTACAGGGGAATTTGTGGGTAGAGTACCAAATCCCTCGGATCCTGTAAGCCAAAGAGAGCATTTGGCCTGTGACACAATCCTGGGAACTCTGGAGTGTCCTTAAGAGGGGCGACATGAACCTAAGTCCATAGATGGAAAATGTTGACAAACAACTTAGACTTCAGTATGGATGGGAAACCTGGTAAGGACCCGGAGGCTTAGGACCTGCTGAGGTCTTTCTTGGTCTTCAGATCCATTAATAATTAGACAGACAAGGACATCCACCATCAGCATTTCTGCTAACATCCTGGCACAACGCTAATTTCAATCATTTTGCCTAAAATGCTTTAAATGAGTCTGTTCTTAGATAATGTTATTACATTCATTTTGTTCTGAAGCCTCCAGCTTTTAGCCAACCTTGGAAGTTCCATTATAAAATATTATGCTTAACTCTACTCCAAAAATATTCATCTATCCAACATTATGTTTTCCCCAAAATCAGAACGAACAAACTTGACACATAATAGGTGTTTTTCAGGCATAAGATACACATCTTTTATTTACACACGAATCTCATGTGATAGCCACACGGCCGGCTCAAGAGGGAAAAGGAATGCTGATGAGCAGATGTATTTTAATCCAAGTTTCATGGTGCCACAGGTGCCTCTGAAGTGAAGAGCCAAGATCCAGGGAAAACTATTTATGCTAAATTTGATGATGAGATGCTAACCATGGAGCAGCAGATTGCCCTGAAAAGAATGTGAGTCATAGTAAGGCATCTATGTGACCCTTGCTCCTCAAAGCCAGGTCCTAGGGCCTCTTTGCAATGGCAAGGCAGGTCTGACAAGTTCTTTAAAACTGTGCTTAAGAGGGGTAAGGAAGAAAGATGTGCACATGACCATGCTCCATGGTTTCCCTCTTTGCCCATGTACCTCATGTTGGAGGTCATATGTTCTGAACTTTCAAATGCTCAGTAAATGGGTTATGGAGAAAAATGGCAGACTCTATAGTCAGAACTATTTCTAAAATACAGAGGTGTGTATTTTAGGATTTAAGATAGCATTGTGGTGCCTCCCCTTCATTGTTAACTGGATTTGGAGTTGCCTGAGAGACATATCTTTGGTAAAGTCTGTGTTCATCCAAGGAGGGAAGACCTGTCTGAATGTGGGCAGCACCATCCTGTAGGCCTTGGATACAGACTGAATAAAGTGGCAAGATGGGAGAAAAACAACCTACAGATGAGTTTTCTCTTTCTGTTCGACTGTGCTGTGTGGTTAGCTGTCACAGACTTCAAGGACCATGTCTTCCTGCCTTAGTGGACTGTATGCCTCCTCAAAAGCCCAGTCCAAAGAAATTCTTCTGTAAGCTTACTCTGCTTGGTATTTTGTCACAGCTGTGAGAAAAATAAAGAAGAAAAATACCTCAAACACTGGGCTTCCTAAAGGAGTTCAGGGGTGGAGACTCCTCGTGCTCTTGTGGGCACTGCCTGCTCGTGGCATCTAGCTTGGCAGGATTGAGTTGTTGGCATAGTGTATTGTCTTCTGCTCTTAAAATGAGCTGTTTGTCACTTTCCAGCCCTCCATACCCAATGACTTCTCTCCTCACTAACCATCATCCTTTCCTCTGGATTTTCCTCCAACATGCACAGTTTTTACCATCTCAATTTTCATCAGAAAGCACATGAGTCTGTCTTGAGAGACTCCGTACAGTGAATTCATATGAAAATGTATGTTTGTGCACATGTATGTGATATATGGAATGGAAGGAAGGCTCAGTAGTTAAGAACACTATCTGCTCTTGCGGAATGTGGGGTGGGATGGAGGTCAATTCTTGGCACCTGTATGGCAGCTGGCAAGTGTCTGTAACTCAAGTTCCAGGAAATCTAGTCTCTAGCCTCTGATGGCATTGTGTGCATGCTTGTGTGTGTGTGTGTGTGTGTGTGTGTGTGTGTGTGTGTGAGACACAAATACCCTGGGAATAGAAACAGGCTGAGCTGAAGAAGTTGATTCAATGTTTTAGAAAAAATGTTCTTTTCTAAATGTTCTATTTTCAGGAGTGCTTTTGAATATCTACAATGCCAGGGCACGTCACTGAGCTGATGTCTCATCTTGGAATGAGACACGGCTTAAGGCCAAGTCTAGAGCACCAGTAAGTAGCATAGCAGACACTCGTATTTAGCAGGATGCTCTGTGACCCTTTCTACTGAGTTGTGGTATCCGTAGATCTTATCTGCTTGGGAGCTCACTGTTGAGAACTCAAGGTAGCCAGGAGCGAAACCATGTCTGAGCTCCTCTGTTGAAAAGGTAGGGTAGAATGTCAATAAATTTGGTGTATTAAAGCTATGACGTGTTTGTGTCTCCCCTCTGTTTAAAGCAATAGAAGTGACCTTTAGTATCTGTGTGTGGATAGGGTGGGCACCGGTCCCTAGATTGTGGAGAATCGCCTCCCTGAGTTCCTTTCTGTGTAGTATTTGACTTGGTGGTTCACTTCTGGGGTGGGGGAGGGGAGACTTGCAGTGAGTTGAGGATACTCGCTTTGAAAGCAGCTCAAAGATCCATGTTGTTATTTGGAATTGAGCACCAGAGCTGGGATGGATCGGTGTTCAAGGGTCTCAGATCTCTGGTAGCTCCTGGGAACACATGATAGGGAACAATCTTCCCGCAATCAGGGCCCCTTCCATCCTTTTTTTTTTCTCCGACATGTATTTCTGTCTTTCTTGTTACTTCGTAAGATGGGTTTTGACTTATCTTTTAAATATTTATTCATTCTAACTTCATATACATGAGTGTTTTGCCTGTGTGTAGGTGTGGTACCGTGTATGTGAAGAGGCTACTAGAACCCCTGAAACTTTAGCTACAGACGGTTGTGAGCCATTGCATAGGTGCTGGGGATGAACCTAGGTCCTCTGCAGGAACATCAAGTGCTCTTCCTTACCGAGACATCTTTCCATCCCACTTTTGATATGTTTTAAGTTGTGTTTTTAATAGAAAAAGGGCAGGAATGTTTAAACAGTTGGCTGAAGAACCATGCCTATCCTAGTGGGGCATCTGCCAAGCTTCAGGTCTTAGCTGGTTAGCGCTGTCCTCATGGGACTGGACTTGTGTGCAGCTCAGTGGGTAGTGTGCCTACCCGGCATGCATGATGGTCTGCATTTGATCCCCAACAACCCAAAACTAATGTGGTGGCACATACCTGTAATGCCAGGGCGGCGGAGGTGGCCAAAAAAGAAGAATCAGAACTTTAAGGCCATTTTCATAGGAAGTGTGAGGCCAGCCTAGGCTACGTGATGCCTCTCTCGGTCTCAAAATACATGAATAAATAAGTTAATTAAAATTAATTAGTTAAAAGTAAAATTAAAAAAGTTAAATATTTATTTGAGCAGTGTTTTTTTTTTTCAGGAAAACATATTCTAAATAAGAGTTCAGCTAGTTTTGCTAAAGTCCATTTTAATATCCCATGTGTAATTAAGTAGAGGGAAAAGGAGCTGCAATAATCACATGCTTTTCGCACACTGCATGTTAGTGGGAAGTGCTTATAATATTTATTAACATACAGAATTAGTCTTAACCTGCTGGAAAGAAGAGAAAATGCAACACCTTTCTAAGATGCAAATTGACAATTAACAAAACAATGGAATTCTAGGCCTTCCTCAGTGAGAGGTGTAAATTGATAATCAGGCCGCTTGAAAAGCTGCTTGTTTCTATTTAAGAGTTATCTTGAGATGAAGGCTCCCTGAGGAAAAAGGAAATAAGAATATGACCATTTTTGTGAAGTAGAACTCTCATTCTCCACGGATACAGTCTTTCCACCGCTCTCTGCCGTTTACATTTGGAAAATCGTAGCCGAGAGAGAGAGGAGGACATGTGAATTCGGTTTCTCTATATATTTAACAGCATGGCTTTTCACATTTATTGCTGATTCAATTCACAGTCCTGACCTTTACTTTCAAGGTAGTAAATGGTACAAGAGGCAGACACCTGAGGAATTTAACAACACTTGTCTGTGCCTCAACAGAACCCTATTGGGTTATGCCCATGTCAGTTTTGGCCCTGGCCTAGTCTACAGACTTCAGGACAATAGATTTCTGTCTCCTTCTCCTTGTGAAGGTTCTAGTCTTCTGAAATGAACTTTCAGGAGACAAGTTTCCAGGAGAAACAGGAACACATCTGCCTATGTGTTTGGGGGTTCATAGGAAGGTATATGCTCAGCTAAGAAAGGGGTGCGCAGCTATATAAGCCTTTCAGAGAAGAGAAGGAAAGAGAGTGCAGGCAACTTGGGTTCTCAGAGACTGAGATGAGGTGACTGTGCCCAGGAATGGACACTAGTGGCCAGGGGCAAAGTTCTCTGGATCCCAGTGTTCTACCTTCAGCCTTTTTTGAGTTCTGGGAGTCGGTGTTGCCTTCAGTCGGATGGGCACTGAAGCACACACAAAGAATTCCAGCACTGCCAGGAGCTTGAGACCAACATGGGCCATAGAGTGAAACCAAACCACAATAATAGCAACAAACACAACGGTGAGATTGAAGGGTTGAAGGAATTTGTGTCTCTTTTGGTGGATCTTGCTTTGGGCTAGATAAAAGAACCCCACAGAAAACCCCTCCTTTCACTGGGCTTGAACAGGTGGGCAGAGCAATGGAAGGCTGGAAGGACCTTGGCTCTGAGGCAGTTTCTTGGGACTTGTTTCCTTTCTTGCAAAGAGCATGCCCAAAGACCATTCTGCAAAGTTCTGTGTTCTGATCTCCATCATTTGTTGCCAGAGGTTGCCAAGTCCTGCAGCCGTTAAGTCCCAAAGAATCACACAGAGGTCTACATTAGTTATAAACTGATTGGCCCATTAGTTCAGGCTTCTTATTAACTAATTCTTATAATTTACATTAGCCCGTAATTTTTGTCTGAGTTAGCCACATGGCTTGGTACCTTTGTCGGCGAGGCAGTCACATCTTGCTTCCTTTGAGGCTGAGTCACGACTGCAGACTCAAACTTCTCTCTTCCCAGTATTCTGATTGCCCTGCCTCTACTTCCTGCCTGGTCGCCCCACCTATACTTCCTGCCTGGCTACTGGCCAATTGGCATTTTATTAAACAAGTAAAAGAAACAAATCTTTACAGGGTAAAACCATTATCCCTTAGCAGTCAGTCAACAAATGGTGCCTGATCAACAAATGGTAACGTGTGGACAACTGCATCCACATAAAGCCTGAGAGAACTTGGGACGTAATTCTATACAGAAAAGAATAGAATTAAGCATTATTTATTGATAGTAACATTTTCTCAGGTGGGCTCTGTTTGCTAGAGGCAAATGTGTCTCGTTTTAGAGAGGCTTCCTGACTCAGCTTTAGCTGCAAAAACTTTGCAGCCCTTTTCAGAGGTTCTGCCACAAATACTTAAGTAGTGTTTATGAATATCCTACAGCATGCTTCTTGGTAGCAGTATGGACGTTGAAACACCATACAATTGTGGCAATAAACATGCTCCTCCTAGTACTTCCATCATGAAAATAAATTCTCAGAAAGCTAATAAATGGGGTAGATCTAGCCATCAAAGCCATGGCTTTAATCCTAGCCATATTGCTTAGCAAATGAAAGATTCATGTGGTCAGAGAAAGAGAGATATATAGTAAAAATAGATTCAAAGGCAAAGAAAAACCTCTAAATGGTTTACAGTGTGATTAAAAATATATGTACACTTAGAAGACAAAGGACAAAGATAAAGTCCTTAAAATAAAAAAAAAAGAAAGAAAGAGACTAGTTGGATGTGGTGGCACACACCTTTAATCCTAGCACTTAGATGGCAGAGGCAGGCAGATCACAGATCTCTGTGAGTTTAAGGACAGTCTGGTCTACAGAGTGAGTTCTATGACAGCCAAAGGTATAGAGATAAACCCTGTCTCAAAAAACAAAAATTAAAAATAAAAATAAAAGAAATAGATATTAAAATAAAGCCATGTAAAGATGAAAAATACACAGAAAGTCTGTATACTGTATGTTATTGTGTTGTCTTTAAATTGTTTGATTACTGAGGAAGGAGAAAAAGCTGCTAAAAGACATTTGATTATAAATGCAGCCTGATTAACCATATATATATATATATATGCCTTGACTTTAAAATTTAAGTCAAAAGGTATGTTACTTTGGAGAAGAGGTTTTGTTTTTGTTTCCATAAGAAATGAGGGACTGTGGATTCCTTCTGCATTAAGAAAGATCAGGTTTGATCAAGGAAGACCCCCATGAGAAATCTCTAATAGGAGCAAATGGTCCAGATGATCCAACATTGCAGAGGACCTCTATTGGAGTTTCCTCTGAGTTCTACATCCAGAACAGTTCAAAGACTGCTGCCCGAGATGATCAAGCCTCACAGGATACTCCAGTCAGGACTTGATCAATAATCCTAAATTTTCTTTAGGTCCCCATAAAATTATCAGAGCCCCCAATCAGCAAGAAGTAGCCTATAAAACTATCCCCACATTCCTAAAAAATGGATTATGGATATTTTTCTTTGTTTAGAGTGTTGGTTACAAGTTGTGTGGATAAAGGTCAGGAAGAAAACTATATAAGGGAGATTCGATTCAGAGTTCTTGTTTTGAAAAAAAGGGGGGGGCTGTGGGACAATGGTTTTTACCCTGTAAATATTTGTTTGTTGTACTTGTTAATAAAATGCTGATTGGACAGTAGCCAGGCAGGATGTATAGGCATAATGACCAGGCAGGAAGTAGAGGCAGGACAATGAGAACAGGAGAATACTGAGAGAGGAAAGCTCAGTCTGGAGTCATGACCCAGTCTCAGAGGAAGCATGATGTGACTGCCTCACCATAAAAGGTACCAAGCCACATGGCCAACATAAACAAGAATTATGGACTAATATAAGCTATACAAATTAGTTAATAAGATGAGTCTGAGGCACTAGGCCAATCAGTTTATTGATGTAGATCTCTGTGTGATTCTTTGGGACTGAATGACTGCAGAACTGGGCAGGACAGAAACCTCTGACAACAATCGTTAGAAAGCCTTTCAGTGAGTTCTCTGCCAACATCTCTTCATAACATCCGTTCTCCGACCTGGAATAAGAAGAATTGGTCCTGAGGATGACTGCAGCATTAACTGACATGTGATCAAGGTCATGTGTGCAGTCCTCTGAAGAGTGCTGAGGACACAGTCCATCCTCCCATTGAAACCTCCCATGAATACATCTAAACGCTGTCCTAGCCTGCTTTCTGTTGTCTGTCTCTGTGATAATGGGTTTATTCCGTCTTCTGGCAGGGACCTGGGGGTGGGAACGGAAGCAGTGCCGTGGAGTCACACTGCTCATGGCATGTTCTCCATGACTCAGTCAGCTCGCTGTCTTATACAACAAGGACTACGTGCCCAGAAGTGGCACCACCTACAGTGAGCTGGGCTCCTCTGCATCCATCGCTTTTCAAGAGAATGCCCCGCAGATTCACCTGCAGGCCAGTCTGAGGGAGTATCGTCTTCCCAGATGACCCTAACTGCCTCAAGCAGATACAAAACCAACCAGCAAGACTCTTAAGAGAGGATGCAAAAGTTTTGCATGGTTTAATGTCCCTCAAGAAAGCCCTAGTCATTCTTTGGTGAAGAACAGGTGGTCAGCAAGTGACAAACTTTTCGTGAAAACCGGGAAAGCTTGTCAATTGTTGGTGTAGAAGGAAATTCAGGAAATCCCAAACTCTCCATAAAATTGCAAGGCATGGTGGAATCCGATGTAAACGTTGACATACACAAACATGGGAGTCCTGAAGCCTTTGCAGGCTTGTGCAGTGGTTCTCTGCACCCCTGCAAATAGAGCAGGAGCAAAGACAAATACCTACAGGACTATGTTCATATACCATCGTATGGCAAGACAACTTCAGAGAAATCATTTTCAAGATTATTTGTGCATGGATAAACTTGACTCCTGTTTTGGTTTTTGGTTGGTTATGTCAGTTACTTGGTGAATTGGAACCTCAGTGTGTCTGTGTGTGTACATAGAGGCAGGGTCTCATATGTAGCCCAGGCTTGCCTGCGATGTGCTATGTAGCTGAGACTAAAGAATGACCTTTTGCTTGTGACTGCCCTTCCTCTACCTCCTGAGTACTGTGAACTCATGCCTCCAGCACCTGAGTGTTGGAATTGTATATGTGTGTTGCCATGCCTGATTTTATGGAACTAAGGATCAAACCTAGGATTTCCTTCATGTTAGACACACATTCTGCCAACCGAGTGGCATCAACAGCTCTCATGTATTTGAGGACAGCTGGGAGTCTTTGTCTCTCCCTCTTGTGAATATTCCCAGGCAGGAAATAGTTGAGATCTGTAGCCAAACAGGACAAGGTTCTTTCCACTCATCTGGTTAGATTCTATCTACTTATAGCATTTGCAGTGAAACTCATTTTTATCACATGCTCCTCGTGGTTTGAAAGTGATGTGCAAATCCCAAATGTCCAATGGAATGATCATACTTCTCACAAAGCACAATGGATCAGACCTGGGGGGTGGCATTTCTGATGGTTACCCTCATGAATACCCAGGAATTTTTAGCATCCTTGAAGATGTGTGAGCATGCCATGGACAAACATCAGAGCAGTCTGCTGTGTTTGCAAAACCACCAATCTCTGTACTTCCTTCTGCTTAACATAATTATCGTCATAATTGCATTATAATAACATAATCAGTCATACTGGTGTAAGTATTGATTCGCAGGCCGTGATTCTATCAGACTGTGGAAAAGCCAACACCAGCCTTGAGTCTTGTGATCATTTCCTTTTGTTTCTGATAGTGAAAATCCATCAAAGATATTTCTCAATACTCAGAACTTGACAGGACATGCTGCAGGGGCATGCCCATGGGGATTCAGGTGTCTTTTTTGTACTATTATAAGAATTCCTGTGGAGATGAAGCTAGCCAGGGACTCGGGGACTGGAAGGCCTGAGGTGGTAGATGTCAACAGTGGCTAAATGAAGGCTGAGTGGGGGGAAGCCCAACTGCATCACTACATCAATCTTTGGTCCTGATAACAGCGGAAAGGTATGAGAAAGGGGAGGTTGAGCAAATTAGGGACATGTGACATTTGCCATGCCTTTCGATCATCTGAGCAGAGATATGAGATGTTGAAAATGTACCAGGAGAGAGATGTAACCTAAAATGACTGGCATGGAGGGACCACAGCCAAGGAGGGAAGGCTGCAGAGCCCCAGTGTTTCAGCAGCTTTTGTGCCCCTCCAATGCCTTCAGTCTACCTGGATGCCAAAGCAGTCCCTCTTCCTGTAGGACATGGTACCGAGTCATCTTAAGGCTACCAAACTTTCATTTCTAGAATCTTCTATGATTCTTCTTTGCTTTTTTGACTTTTGTCTCTTTGGATGGGAGACTCAGGGGCCCCCTCTGACCAAAGTCATCAGCCCTTACCACTCCATCTTCCTGCCTTCCTCCATGTAGGTAATCCCTGGACCCCTTCTGGTCTCCTCCGCTAACTTTTTTCTTGTGTCCCAGGCTTGGTTCATGCTGTCTTTTATCAGAATGCTGCCCACCACCCAGTCAACTCACTGACCCTCTTCCCTGACTCTTTATGTATGCTAGGTAATCTGATGGTTCAAGAGAAATCGAGCACTTTATATGTTCTTAATGTATTTACTAAGTTTTGACCTTTTGCTTGTGACTGCCCTTCCTCTACCTCCTGAGTAAAACTGTGAACTCATTCCTCTATCACTTGAGTGTTGGGATTGTATATGTCTGTTGCCATGCCTGATTTTATGGAACTAAGGATCAAACCTAGGATTTCCTTCATGTTAGACACACATTCTGCCAACTGAGTTTTTTATCCAGCATGCACCCAGACTTGGAAATATCTTAGGATGTAAAATAGTCTCAGCATTATCTCTTGGTGTGAGGTAAGATGGGGATAATTGGCGGCCTTTTCTCAACTATCCTTTTGAAAATGGTGATTGATTCAAGTTTCTGAGTTTTAAGTTTGCTGACACGTGACCACTGCCCGCTCTTGATCATGCTCTGGTCCTCACATATTTGATGTAATCCCCTTACTCTTGAGATGACCTGGGTTTACTGACTTATTTTAATCAGCAGAAGCAGAGGAAGGAGTAGGATGTCTTCAGCTCACCTCCTGCAGGTGCCACTACCTAGGATTAGAACTCCTTCAATAAGTGCGAGGCCTCTCAAACTCTCTCGGACTATGGGAATTATCTGGAAAAGCAATATCTATACTACAGAACAAAGTGACATATTTAAAGTCTATGCTTGTCTCTGTATTTATATAGTCATACAAATCATACATCACACTGTCCTATGGCAGTGGAGTTTCTGCCCCAGGGATTAAAGAACATTCTTGTTCATACCAGGGACAGAGAGTGCTTTATCTGACATTTCACTGAATGAATGCATATATTTGTCTCTTGGTTTCAATATTAAGGTAAAAAGTAACATGTTATGCCACTTACTGCATTATAGCAGCGTATACGTATACTTATATATACACATATGCACATATTATTATATATATGTATATTTACATATACATATATGTATGTGTGTAGCTTTACCCTTACCTATTAAATCTAAACTTTTGTGTGTTTCTGTACTGCTCTTTTAGGATGAGTCCCTTTCATTGTGATATGTTTCTTTAAATAAAACTTGTCTACATAAAGCAGATCTGTCTAGTAACAAACTAGTCACCAGTTTTTGTTGGTCTGCAAAAGACTTTTTTCCTGTTTTACTTCTCTGAATATCATGATTTCCTTACATATTTTCTCCTGTTTTGTTGTTTACTATACTATTAGCTATTAAGGAAAAAGAGTCACTTTAAGAATAGGTTATATCTTACAACATTTTCACCCTGTTCACGCTGCTATCACATAAACCCCTGAAGATGGGCACTTTATAAACAAGGGGGTATATAGGGATATTAAGCACCTTATTTTAAAAGTGGAAAGTCTGGGATCAGGAATTTGCTGTGTGGAGGATTCTCAAGACACTTGACCAAGGTGAGGCATGTCCCCTGGGGAGAGATTTAGAGCTAGATCTCCCTGGTCCTATTGTAACCACCCGCTCTGTGGGAGCTGAGAATCCTGTGAGAACTGCATTAATGTCTCCTGTAGGCGATGGCCTCAGCTACCCAGTTACCTTGCACTAGGACCAGCTTCTCCAAGGTTCCACTTGGGTACCATCACGCAGAGCTGATCAGTAGCTAATGCTTAGGTTTCTGCCTTTTCGTGAATGGCCCTGGAGAAACTGCATGGGGCTGTAAAATTGAATCTGGGAATCAATGGGAACACATCGCTCCTTCTCTGCCGTCCCATCACTACTCTGCGCTCACTGTTGTCTCGCGGACCTTTCTCTACTGACAATAGGTATATAAATGGCCTCTTTTGTAAGCCTCCCCATGCATTGTGTGTTCTTTCTCCTTTGGTCTTCTGGATCTCATTGCATTGAGCTTGGTATGTTTATAGATTTGGGGCCATTTTTGAGTGTGTGTTGTTTTGAGACAATTACTTTTGCTGTTGTTGTTACTAGTGTTGTTTTCCTTCTTTGGCTAGTGTGAAGTCAGCGGTTTTTATTTCCCTGCGCTGAGCCCAGTAGTCATCAGCAGTCCTGGATAATGGCTTTGGATCTGTCCCATTGTGATGCCTTGGACCCTGTCCCTGGCTAAGCATCCGCTTTAGGGACTGAGTTCTGGGAATCTGGGCAGGGGATGGTTATCTTCTGTCTTCATTTTCATTGTTAAAAATCCTTGGCAGTCCATAGTCTCTACCAGTGCCTTGCAGGCTCAGCTCAATATGCAGCCAGAGTGGCACTCACCATAGGGCTAGCGAGGCTTCCTCTCTGGCATCAGAGAGAATTCTCTCACCTGGACAAATAGCCTGCGAGCTTTTAATGCTTAGGGAATAAAACCTCTTACTGAAAACTCTCTATGATTAACGTCTCTCTATGGCCCACCTCTCTCTATGGTCCACCTCTCTATGGTCCACCTCTCTATGGTCCACCTCTCTATGGTCCACCTCTGTATGGTCCACCTCTCTATGGTCCACCTCTCTATGGTCCACCTCTGTATGGTCCACCTCTCTATGGTCCACCTCTCTATGGCCACCTCTTTCTTTGACTGACCTCTCTGTGACCCACCCCATGACCTGCTCCCTTTTCTGACCTTCTCCTCTGTGACCTACCTCTCTCTGTGCAGTGTTTTTATGCTGTATGTCATAATTAGCTTCAAAGTTCTTTGAAAACATGTCCTAAGTTTTTACTTACAGAATGTTGTTAACACGAACTGTGTTAAAATACTCTCACAGGACTGCTCTCCATGGCCTTGCTGTGTAAATTCTGCTGTTCAAAAAAAAAAAAAAATCAAGGTATTCGTAAACACACAAAATAAGCATATGCATGTATAATATTTTCATAGCATCACATAGCACCTGAGGGAGGTACATATATGTGTGCAGGTAGGGTAAAGAGGGGAATCTCGGAATAAATTAATTCAATACAGAAACACCATTCCGAAATAAATATTTTATGACACTTTAGACCTGTAGTATCTGTATGGAACCATAAAAGTACTATGAGAAATTTCAGTCCCTTTGTATTTCTATAGAAAAACGTTCCAGTAAAAAAATTAAAGAGTTTGTCAAATTCTTGATTACATGAAAGCTTGTGGGTGCCTGTGTGGAGAGGCCACTGTGAAATGTCACTGTGTAGCATGGTGGCAAAGGCTACTCTCGTATCTGCTCTCACCCTAGCTGACACCCGCCAAGGAGCTCACTACGAGTATTGGGAAACAATGCTTTCCTCCGTTAAACAGGCATTCCATCTCTCATGTTGCACCACTTGCTGGCTCCTTGCTCCAAGACAAGATAGAACATCTTCCCCCTAATTGTTCCCAATAATAAAAACCCAGAGTCAGATAGAGGGGTGGAAGCTGAGAGAGCAGAGAAGCAGAGCCACCAGCCACTAGAGTTCTTACCTCCACCAATGCTCAGACAAAAAGGGCCATCTTTCCTCACACTGCATCCTCAGGCCGACTGCTTCAGATTGCTGCCTCAGACTACACTGAGTTCCTGTCTTCTCCCGCCTTATCTTCCTCTCTCCACCCAGCCACATCACTCCTGTCTCCACCTCCCTAGTGCTGGGATTAAAAGCATAGGATCCCAAGTGCTAGGATCACCTTTGTGTGAGCCCTGTCTCTCATTTAGACAGATTCGATCTTGTGGAGCCCATTGTTGTTGTAGGAAGACCGCTTGTTTGTTCCTGGCTGCTCAGCCCCAAAATAATCACACAGATATCTGCAATACTGTTTGGCCAATAGCTTAAGCATATTTCTGGCTTACTCATATCTTAAATTAACCCATCTCCATTAGTCTGTGTATTGCCATGGGGCCGTGGCTTGCCAGGTAAAGTTCTGGTGTCTGTCTCTGGCGGGGCTACATGGCCTCTCCTGACTCTGTCTTCTTTCTCCCAGCGTTCAATTTAGTTTTCTCCACCTAACTCTGCTCTACCCTATTACAGGCCCAAGACAGCTTCTTTATTAACCAATGGTGTTCACAGCATACAGAGGGGAATCCCACACCACATGGTGGCTTGAACTAACACCTTCTGCCTCTGTCTCCAAAGTGCTGGGATTAAAAGTATATGCCTGGCCTCTAGTGGCTTAGCTCTGTACTCTGATCTCCAGGGAAGCTTTATTTGTTAAAACACAAACAAAATATCACTGTATCTTTCTCCCTTTTTGACCTAACAACTTTGTGTGCTCATTTCCCTTAGTTTCTTTCTTTTATAAGCAAGAAACCAAACAAGGCATGGAGGAATGACTTGACAGAACGTTTGCAGCACTTACAGGGGACCTGAGTTCAGTTCCCAGTGCCCACACTGGACAGTTCACAATTACCTGTAACTCTAATCCACGGCATATGACGCCCTCTCTCGGCCTCTGCAGGCAGTATACTAATGTGCACACACACAAGAGAGGGTGAGAGAGAGAGAGATAGAGACAGGGAGAGAGAGAGAGAGAGAGAGAGAGAGAGAGAGAGAGAGAGAGAGAGAGAATTAAAAATAAAAAACCAAACTTTTAAAAACAAAACAGGCCTGGTGGTGGTGGCGCACGCCTTTAATCCCAGCACTAGGGAGGCAGAGGCAGCAGACAGATCTCTGTGAGCTGATCTGCAGAGTGAGTTCCAGGATGGTCATGGCTACACAGAGAAACCCTGTATCAGAAAAAACAAAACACAACAACAACAAAGCCCAACAAACCAGAACAAAACACGATTTCAGAAATAAATGTGTCCTGACAAGAATTTACACTGTTACAGAAGGAAGATTTGGAAGTTTCTCTCTGTCAGAATTTTCTTTGTGATTCATAAGGAATGAGTAATTGGCTAATTGCTCTAGCCTGCTTGAAGATGTTCCCCACAGCTACAGCTCGTTCCTATTCTTTAACTTGGATGGGGAGGTGTGCAGTGTGCATAACTTGTGGTCACCACCCTGTGTAATAAGGTACCATGAGGTATATTCGTGGTTGTCACCCTAATAGATATATTTACAGTTATCGCTGGAAATACCATGGAATCTGATGCTTTCCATGAATAAGCCAGACATGACACATAAAACATTTGGAGCAACTTTTTTTTAAGGCAGCTGTCATGGTATTTCGGTGCAAAGTGGAATAGCTCTGAGAATTAAATTGTCTCTTGACATGACACAGTTCTCTAAGTAACTAATATTGGCATGCCAGTGTCAGGATCAACAGTGACTTTAAGTATGCAGGGAGCAAAGCGAAGGTGCAGAGCACACAGCCATTGCTCTTGGTCTTCTCAGGGCAGAAGGTGACAGCAGCTGCTGGCTCATGACAGCGAACACTGAGGCAACCCAGGCGGAGCAGGCATCCCCAGCTCTAGGATTCTGATATTGCTAAGATTTGCAATGGCCTCTCGGGGAGGAGGAATGGGCTTTCTATAAGACTCTGGGGTGTCATCGGAAAGACAGAGGTCCATGTTCTCAGTAGCCACAGACTAAATTTCAGTAATCATGCCTACACAAAATGCGTACAAAGAGAAAATGGCACAGAAGGTTAAACATGTGTGCACCACCACTGTGGCATCTCAATACCAGGTTCTCTCAGCACGGGGTCCTAAAGGAAACCTGGTTACTCAGGGTTTGTGGGTATATGGATATGCAGCATTGTGTCTTCCAGCTAGATGTTTATGAATTGATAGTTTTGGAAGATCTGCTGGTGATTGGTTTCCTGGAAGGGAGTTGCTGGCGAGCCCAGCAGAAGGAGTGCAAAGTGCCTGGGCTCGCAGACGGGAATGCACGATGCTGTGGCTCTTGACTATGCAGCCAGGGGTCTGTTTTCCTGCTTGGTGGGTGTGTTGCTTAGTGAATACTGGTCTTGTTGCATGGATAATGTCCTATTTGAGTCCAGAATAGCTCACACATCTCTCTTGTGTTTAGTAATAAATTGCCACTAACCATCAGGTAAAAGTTCATTCTACAGGAATCCAGATGGTGCATTTAACACTGTTTCTGAGGCTTCCTGTAACTCCCTAGCACATATACTTAACGTAGACATATGTGAATTCCAGTGTCCCAGTGTACTTAAGTTCCTCTGCGTGGTTCCAGTTCCCTCGGGGCTCAAATTCTCTCTCTCTCTCTCTCTCTCTCTCTCTCTCTCTCTCTCTCTCTCTCTCTCTCTCTCTCTCTGTCTCTGTCTCTCTCTCTCTCTCTCTCTCTCTCTCTCTCTCTCTCTCTCTCTCTCTGTGTGTGTGTGTGTGTGTGTGTGTTGTGGCTGGGGGCAGGGGGATGCATATGTGTATATAGGCTTCTGGAAGCCAGGAGCCATGCACGTGTTTTTGGAGACAGGGCCTCTCAATGGTCTTGACCTTGACAATTAACCTAAGCTGGGTGATGTGCATGGAGCCCCAGGGCTCCTGATCTCTGCAATCCCTGTTCTGGAATAAACACCTGACATTTATTATATGGTTTCTGGGGTTTGAGTTCAGGTCCCTCTGTTTGCTTGGTGAGCACATGGCTAACCGATTGTCACCAGCCCTTATGAAACATCCTAAGAAAAGTTTGTACTTCTGTCTGTTCCTGTTGGAAAATGCCTCTGCAAAGTTGATTTACCAAAGAGATGCACTCTCAAGACTTAGCAAATTAATCATCACACATAATATGTCATAAAATTAAGGGTAGGCAAAGATGTGGAATATCAAATCAAAGAAGATATGGTTCGTGGCACTTGGATAAGCTTTGGTTTGATGTAGAATTCAGAGAGGAGCAAGCATGTAGCTAGCTTAGTAGAAAATGGCTGCGTTCAGTACGGATCAATTAGTTCCTTGTCTGAAATTAACTTATTAAATGATTTGTGTCCATGGATCATTGAGAGGCATATCAGGAAATCAAAAGCATCACCACATAAACTGCCTTGTGTTTGTCTATTTTGAATTTGTGTTGCTATTCTTCTTTAGAGATTGGAAGATGCTGAGCTGAAAATCTAAAATCCTGCAACAATAGAATACGAGTCATAAAATGCAGACCCCTGATTGGGTAGGTTGTCATTTAATGCTGTTTAGTGCACCCAGATAGAAACGGTTGCTTTAGAAATACTTAAAATATGGGGTTCTCGTTCACTTGGGTGCCAAGAAGTGGGTTCTCTGGAAATACCCTCCCTCATTCAGATAGATGTCTTTATTTTCCTACTTATTTTGGCACTTGAAGTTATGGCTGAACCATTGCAATCAAAGCGCACTGTAAGTGACTGAGTCCTCCTTTGTATTATTGGGGGTGTGGGGGTCATGCTCCTCAGAGCAACCGTTGGGATGGGATTTTATTCTGAAGCCAAAAATGGGAGTTTATTGGATGTAGATTTGTCCGGAAAATGCCAAAAAATTGTTATTTGTGTCCTGTAGTAAGATCTCTGAATTCAGTGATTTCACCCTGCAAAGAAGAGAACAAACATTTCAGTTGTTTGCAGCAATGAACTGCCCTTCAAATGTAGTGGCTGTGGCATGCTCACACTCGGGCCTGAGTTATGCACACATGCTCACACACACGCCTGAGCTACACAAGCCTACACTGAGAGATAAAAGCTTGACAGCTGTCTTTGACATGTCCTCAATAATTTCGAAATTCATCACCCTCCCTGACCTATTGGAAATCAATGATTTAGTGACTTAAGACAGTGATCAGTGACCAAAATTGCTTGCTGCTCTTCCAGAGGACCCGAGTTGGAATGCTAGCACCCACATCAGGTGGCTCACAACTACCTGTAACTCAAGCTCAAGGGGAAGCTGATGTCCTCTTCTGGCCTCCACAGGGACTGCATTTATATGTGCGCGCACGCACACACACATTAAATAAATCTTTTCATAAAATGAAGTATTTTTATGGTTAGTTAACGCCCCAGCTTCAACATCTCCTTTAAATTAAGCTTTAAAAATGTGTCTTCAGTTAACAATCAGGTAAAGATTGTAAATTTTGTTTCTAGTTATTTTCTCTCTCTCCCCGTCTCTCTTCTCCCCGTCTCTGTAAAGTCTCACTATGCAGCCTTAGTTGGCTTCAGGCTCCTAACAAACCTTCAGCCTCTGCCTCCTGCGCACTAAGTAGTGAGGACCCCAGGGTCACAGCTGAAGTTTGAGTTTATTTTGTCTTGCTATTGTGACCTTCTGCAAGTACCCGTGTGACTCCATCATATTATTTTTCTGGTATTGAGAGGAAAACAGTTTATGTAAAATATTTAAAATGATCTATAATACACCAAAGCCACAGTGTTTATCGACATCACTGTGACAAGTGCCACTTCATAACGTTTGGATATAACTGGGTTAGTCCCTGAGTCTGTTAAATCTGTAGAAAGTAAAAATACATCAGGACTACATACACTGTTGAGAATCAGAGCCCAAGTTTTAGAGATTTTGTAAGATCTTTGAAAAGTTACCATTTTTAAATTCCTTTTATGAGTCCTGTCTTATTTTGTGTGTGTACATTCCCCTTTCCTCATAACAAATTTAACCTTCCTTGGTCTTTCTAAAATTTATAGCACATGTACACTCGCTCCATTTACATATATACATGCATGTGTGATAGGGTAGCGTCCCCATATATGGGGACAAAGCTGTTTTCTCTTTTTAGTATCAATTTTATCATAGTTGTTTTTCCTTTTCGTGTTGGATAACTGAGTTCAACTTTATAGGTATTGGAATAGCAAGAACCACAAAAATGTAAATAAATTTTAAAAATGGAATTGGTAGAGAAGCGTGAAGAACTGCAGCTTCAGAGCAGCCACAATGACTGTGGCAGACTTCACTGGGGTGTGTGGTGTTTAGGACTGGACAGGTATGTGTATGCAATGCCTTCATCTGTGATTCACTTACAATAAGACATTTTATTTTTAATTAATAATATTTTAAGAAGAACATTTTAATTTCTGGATTTTAATTGGAAATTTCCAGTTTTTTAGTGGGAAAATAGTTTAGAATATTTGAAGAGGATATTGGTATTTTCCAAAGTGGATTGATATGTGCTGGGTTTGGGTGGCCAATGCTGTTTCATAGTTAGCATGTGCACATATTCCATGCCCGTCAGTTAGCATGTGCACATATTCCATGCCCATCAGTTAGCATGTGCACATATTCCATGCCCGTCAGTTAGCATGTGCACATATTCCATGCCCGTCAGTTAGCATGTGCACATATTCCATGCCCGTCAGTTAGCATGTGCACATATTCCATGCCCGTCACCCACAGTTTCTGCGGGTGACAGTGAGAAGGACTTCACAGGAAAGGGAGGCCATCGATTTGAATGCTGGCCAGGGACTCCCTCAGTGATCCTTCCCTGTAGAGAGCGTGCTCCTGCCAAGGTAGACAGTGTGGGGGCACAGACCCGCAGCCAGTCCTATATGCTTGAGCACAGTCTGCTTCCTTGGGAGAAGGTTCTGATGGTCAGTCCCATTCCACACTTGCAGGTACCACCCTGACATTCCTGATGATGCTCTTGGCCCAATGCTAGAAGGAGAGCAAAGCCAGTTTTGAAAACTCAGAGACTGGAGGCTTGTTGAGGCATCCTTGGTCCGCTGCAGGACAGAGGACCTAGATCGTTACTTGGAGCAGATCCGGGGCTGTGGCAACGTTTAAGGGACAGTGCAGAACGCTACCTGTTTTGGTTTACTGATCTACCGGTGGGTCTCTATAGCAGCCAATGACCATGTTCTTGAGAGCTGCGGTACCAGTCCCCGTTGTAGCTGGTGAAGCCTGGAAAAGACAACAGTTGGCTTCATCTGCTGAGAGGAGAACAGCCCTGGGGAACAGGAAAGTGGGTGGGAGGTGACACGCACACTGGGTCATTTAGAATAGAGAGGCACAGCAATCCCCAATCATAAATGCTGTCTATGTTGTATGTCCCAACCAGCACACCTGACCCCTGCCTATCAGCCACTTGCAGATCTGTTTAACTGCATTGCAGTATGATGCTAGTTACTGAGATGTTATACCATCAAAAAAACTGAGGCAGCAGACTCAGAAAGAACCTGACTACGGCTTTGGCTCTTCTGATCAACCTTGAAAACCTCCTGAATCTACGTGTGTGGCAGTTAAATATATGGAGAACTTAGTTCTAGACTACTGCCCAAAATCATGAGAAGCCAGTGCGGGAGCTCGAAGCAGCCAGTCACACTGATGCTCAAGGGCAGAGACAGAATAACACACACACACACACACACACACACACACCTGTGTGCAGCTCGTTCTCTCTTATCTCTGTAGTCACGAACTCAAGCCAGGGGAATGGAGTTGCTCACAGTGGGCTGGGCTTCCCACAATTTTTGTAGCCAAGCCAACTCCCAAAGTCATAGTCACAGTTCCCATCTGATGTAGACAGTCTCTCTCTGAGACTCTCTTCCAGCAACTGTGTCAAGTTATGTTGTTTGTCTGTATCTTATTATAATTGATAAATGCTCACATATAGTCATGGACTACAGGCTGAAGAGCCTTTAAATGCCAAGATGTTTTGGGTTTAGGATCTCGATGGCTTTTCTCTATCTTGGAATATGTGACTATCCCTAATGAGATATCATAGGTGGATTCGCAGTGAATCTAACATGAAATTAACCGTCCAGCATCCTCCGCGGTTTCTACTATACTTTCTTGGCTGAGTGTGGTTCTCTGGTTAGAAGCAATGGCTGGAACAGCAAGCAGACCTGCCTTGTGTTCATGGCCTTGACCTCCTTCCATGAAGGGACTGTGATCTGGAAATTTAAGTTGGAATAACCTTCGCTTCTAAGGTGTCAGGGGGTAATTTGTCATAGGAACTGAATAAACCAGAACACAGCTCCAAACAATCAAATCTGTTTAATGCTACAGGCTCCCGAGTGCTGTTGGCTCCCATTAGGGATTCAGCAGTGCAGGACTCTTCAAAGCCATGGCCGACTCCATGTCCTGGATAACTCTTTCACAGGCTGATTGAGAGGCTAGGTATGGGGCTTCACTTATTCTGTGAGGGTCATGTTTGCTTGTGGAACTATTCCCTCTGAGTTCCACGGTGACGTGGGGAAACTATAGGACTTTCTTGACATGTCCCGGTCTTTTCCACAAAGTGCTCATATTAGTTATGAGGCAGGAACAGTCAGAGAGCTTTCCCTGGTGCCACAGATACAGCCTTGTTCTGCTGTTGTATCCCTAGGATGCCATTTGAGTCCTGATAAGGCAGCTGTGAAGGAGGACCAGGGTCAGAGAGAACGAAGACACAGCCTGACCTCACCTGGAAAAGCCCCCAGCGCTGGTCCTGGGGAATTATTTATACGAAGAGGAACAGATGGACAGACATATACATGTGATCTTGTTCTGTGGAGTTCCTACGTCAGAATTCCTGCTTAGCTTTTCAAGTTTACAGTTATAGATCCCTCTTTTTCTGGCTCTTTTGCAGCAGTGATGTGTGGATCATATCTTGGCAGGACTGGAGGCTGGCAGAATGAACGTTATGGATGGCTTAAAGTTAATGTAAGTTTATTACATTAACTTACTAGCAAATATTAGAAACCAGATGGAAACACTGTGTTCTATTTAGTCCACAATTAATGGTGGCAGGTGCACCACAGAAATGATCAAAGGAGATAAATAAAATTTGGGGTTTTATACCAGCAGAGGGGAGAACGTTTGAACTGTAAGAAAGACCCAAAAAGTAAGGTAGGAGAGCATGATGTTCAGAAATGGGTTAGAGTGTGTCAATTTGTCAGGGATGTAGGATGCTGGTAAAGCCACTTTCAGTGCTGCTGTGGGACTCAAGAGCCCACCATCCCTCACATTGTGTTGCCCGTGTGCTCCTTTTCCTCCTGTTTCTCTTGCTTATATCATCTTGCTTATAGTTGTTTCTTTCACTGAGCACCTTTGGTGTGCCGATACCCGCTGGCTCGCCATGCCTTTGTGTTGAGCTCTATGCTCAAGCTCCAGGTTGGGAACCTGTTTTACATGTAAACCATCTCACAGGCTCAAGTACTCACGCTGGTCTTTGGGAAGAACTGGAATGAATGATGCTTGAAGTGCAAATAGCTCTTAGCACACTGACTTCTGTATAAGGTACTTGGATTTCTTGGGGTCCCATGCAGGTACGTCCAAGTGTCTGTTTGGCTGGATGCTGATGGTTATTATGTTCAGCCATGGTTTACTGTTTTCTCCACAGTACTTCCCAGGCCAGGATTAAGCATAGGGAAGGGATGACTGCGTGGCCGTACCTGTTATCCTCAGCACCCACTGAGTATTTAGAGGCAGCAGTGTGCGGTGATGCTTCAGTAATGGGTGACCCATCCAGAAAATCCTCATTTGTCGTCATAGCTGGCCCTCTGTGAGCTCACCTCTGGGTTCTAGTGTCATCTATGAGCCACACCAGATATCTACCAGGTCTTCCCTGATAGCCTAGCTCTAGCCACTCAGGAAGCATTGCTGCCGAACTGGGCTCCGTGTATCAGGCATGGTTTCCAAAGTTTTCTGGTCCTCTGTGCCCATGTTTGTGGAAATGTTGAACATTCTCAGATTTATCTACATCTCTTCATTCCTATTCCACAGTGATAACTCCTTAGAGTAATATCTGAAGTTATAGTCATTTTCCTCATATCAGGGACTTTCTAACTATGTTAATGGGAGTTAGCCTGGTGGCAGAGACAGCCGTGAGAATTACCTTTCCTGCAACATTTAAACAATTTACTTGATCTCTCTTCAGCTTACCTGCTCATGCCTTTGGATCATTGATGTTGACCTTGTCGGAACTTTGTCTATAATCATGACAAACCCTCCAATAAAATCTAACCAAAAATAACATGTAAATGTCTGGGGGATTTATTAACCCCTTCACCGCCTTGTGGGGTGCCGTGACAGACTTAGAAAGAGGTAATGTTACAAGACCCTATTCTACTGCGTCTATTCCAGCAGCCAATACCCGAGGACACCATGTTTTTTAAAACCAGAAAAAATGAATAGTAAAACAACAGTGGATAGTATTGAGCACTGCCTGTTGTTCAGCCCAAAGCAGGAATACTGAGCAGGGCCAGCAAGGATCTCAGAACAGCTGTGCGACCATGACCCTGCACCGGAGCTCAGGTACAAGGCTGTGTTTTTATTAAAGAAACAGTAGCAAGTAAAGTTTTAGCAAGCCATTGGGGCATGCTACACCCCAATTCTCATATTACAAGAAAAATAGTGAGGTTATCCTTCAGTGGGTTTGAAACAGAGATGGGGGGACCTGGGCTTTTTTTACTGGACTAGCATGTACGCTTTACTAGTCCCTCAGTGAGACATTGTACTTTTGTTACAGACAGACCTGCCCTTTACTCTGGAGAGACATGCTTAGGGTTTTTGTTTGCTTGGTGTGGGGACTGATATGAAGGGCTGTTGTGATGGGAGCGGCAGGCTGCTTCCTGCCACCCAGCTAGCTTTACCCGAAATAATTACACGGAAACTGTATTCTTTTAAACACTGCCTGGCCCATTAGTTTTAGCCTCTCATTGGCTAATTCTCATATCTTGCTTTAACCCATATTTAGTAATCTGTAATCATGAGGTGGTGGTTTACTTAGAAGGATCTTAACCTGCGTCCCTCTCAGAGAGGAGAGGCATGGTGACTGCCTGAGGCATCTGCCTGGCTCTGCATTCTTTCTCCCACAATTCTGTTCTGTCTACTCCGCCTACCTAATTTTCTGTCCTATTAAAGAGCCAAGGCAGTTTCTTTATTAACCAATGAAAGTAGTACATAGACCCTTCTTCATCAAAGGGCAAAGGTGGTAGCCTGGGCTCAATCTGTAGGAAACACAAGAACATTGCTTAAGTGAGCAACATGAACCGGGAAGGGCTAGCAACAGCTTTCTCTGGGAGAAGGTACTATTCACTACCCATTCTTCTGGCTAACGGTGTGTGAGCAGAACACTAAATATACTGTCCAAGATGGGATTGCGTTGCCATGAAGTTTCTGATGGCCGCTCTACAAAGCAGAAGGTCAGAGGTCACCCCTTTCCTCACAAAACAAATTTCCATTTCCATCTCATGTTGTTGACACGGAGGATTCTGGCCATCCCTGGCCACTCGCTTTCTCTTTCCACATTCTTCCGTGCAAAGTGTGATAAATACTATGGTGAGTGATTTTATGATCCATTTATCTCAGTAATGGTGACCTCTGTCACTTGAACCGCGGCTCAGTGTATCCTCACGCTGCAAAGAGGAGGCATGGGGCATTGAGTGGAATTAGTGAGGAGGCAAGAGCTGATCGCCTTGTGCCAAACCAGTCATTAGCACCCTGGAAATGCCATGCTCTGAACGCATTACAGTGATTATGTAACAAAAGTGGGAGTCAAAATCAGGTGGCTTAAATAAAAGCATCGTCCAACTGGGGTCTGTGCCCCTCGGCTCTTTCTGGAGTTTGGAGAGTTCTTTGTTGGGGGAGCTGCCCTGCATCCTAGAGATGTTGAGAAGCTTGACCTATCAAGGATGTTTGAACCTTGAGACCTGCTTAGTCCTCACATAAGACTGGTTTCAGGGGTCTGGAGAAATGATTAGGGGTTAAGAGCACTGACTGCTCTTTTGGAGGGCCCGGGTTTGAATCCCAGAGTCCACATGGCAACCTGCAATTGTCTGTAACTCACACATGTGTTCACAGGTAGATACAGCAAAACACATAAAATTAGCTAATTAGTTCATTTTAAAAAGATGTCTCTTAGACATCACCCAGTGAGTGTTAAAGCATGTTCAGTTTTACAGTGATATCCTAAATTCCATGTTAGAAGTCTGTAAATTAATTGTCTCGCAAGCATGAGGACCTGAGTTCATATCTCCAATATCATGTGAAAGTCCTTTGGTAATACAATTCTGGCATGAGGGTGTCAGAGACAGGTGGCCTAGAGCTCATTGGAGAATTCTGTAAAATAGCCTGCCTCAAAGAAGTAACACAGACAGCATTAGGGAAAGACATCTAACCTGTCTCTGACTTGCACGCATGTGCACACACCTATTTACATGCACACACATTCTCACACACATGCACACATACCCCCACACATTAACACAGACACTCATGCACATATACACATGCACATACACTCACAATAACACACACACACACACACACACACACACACACTGTCACACAAGTAGGAACTGTTTTATCCATGAAGGAGAAAGCAGTAAGTGTAACATTATCTCCACTAACCATACATGTCTAGAAAGGAGCCGACCATGCACGTTCTTATATCCTGTGTGTGATCTGCCGGTGAGAACCATGAGCAGGAAAAGGGTTCAGATTTTCACCTGCCTCACCTTTTCTGTGTTGGAACTGTGTGACCTGGGATGAAGCCGTCATCCTCTCTATTAGTGTTTTAGTTTGTGGAAAGGGGTAGACCCTGCCAGACCTGAAATAAAGGTTGAGAACCACACCCAGTGGCAGGTGTTTGCCTTGAGCAAACATCAGGAGCTGCAGAGTATTTAGACAGGGAGCAAAACCCAGAAAGTGGTTTTATTTTGAGAATTCCCTGAAAACTTTAGGGCCCTCCTGGGAAAAATGGGTGGAGCTGCAGGGTGTTGCATAGGCAGATCTAAGGTCACTTTCTTGGAAGCTGCCACTTTGCAGCTGGCTTGACCGTGCTCATGGTTGGCAAGTGTGGAGTGGACAGTCACCTTGACAGGAGGAGCAGTGCAAAGACTCTGCTGGTGGCAGGGGAGGAGCATCACTCCCTGCTCAAAAAGCAGGAATACTTGTTCATGCTTCGACAGTCTCCAGGCCATAACTGTGCCTCGTCAACTGGAGATTCTAAACAGGAGGAAAGTTAGTGGCATTTATTTAACACAAACACCATTGCTTTAATTGTGTCTGGCTCTTTGGAAGATGCTGGATACTTCTCTAAAGATACTTGGTTAGATGCTGTGAGGTTTTTCTATAGGTGGAAAATGGATGTCCTCATTCTATCTAACATAATAACCTTTGTGGAAACATGTGCACGTGAGTGCACACATATGAGTGTGTACACATAAATGCATGCGTGTGAGCTTATGTGTGTGAGTGCACGCATCTGAGTGTGTCTCTGAGTCCTTGTCTGAGTGTGTGCATGGGAGTGCATACATGTGAATGTCTATGTGTGAGAGTGTATGCATGAGTGTGCACATGTGAGTGCTTGCGTGTGATGCATTAATTAATGTGTGCATGTGGGTTTCTGCTTGTGTGGAGGCTATCAGTGCAGTGGAGGACAGAAGACTACCTCAAGTATCTTTCTGGTTTTTTTTTGTTTCTTTGTTTTTTCTCTTGAGGTAGGGCCTTTCACTGGCCTGTGCTGCCTAAGCAGACTGGTCTGACTGTTCAGTGGGCCTGGGGACCTCCTGTCTCTGCTCCCCCAGTGCTGGGAATGACCAGGGCACAACACGGCACTCAGCTTTTTTCTGTGGATTCTGGGGATTGACAGCGTCAGTGCCATCCTCCCCCTTACCTGTAACCTTTATAAGTCAGGTTACAGCAAATCCTTTCCCTCTTCAGTAAGTATATGGATGGCAGTTGGCTTCCTGCCTGCGACAGTAAAGATCTGAATAGAGTCACTTCCGACTAGCAGGAATCTTAAGTGCTGGACGATCCATAGCCTTCCCATGTGTCTCAGGAAACCCACGCCTACTCTAGGGCAGAGGGGCCTGCCTGCCCTTAACGTCTGCTTCACCTCATAACTTTCCCTGGAGTATGTCTGGGTGGCTTTGAAATTGGGGAAATGGAGGCATAGTCAGATTGAGGGATTTCATCAAAGATCATTGGGTGCAGAAATTAATAAGGGACAGTTAATTAATAAGGGACAATACAGTGAATACCCACTGTATGTGAACACAGAGTCCCTTGCCTCAGCTCTGAAGGGCTAAGAAAACCACTGTGTACGAGCAGAGTCTTGTCTCAATTCTGAACCACTTGCCCTTGCTCATACAACTTCATTGCTGGGCAACTCAGTAGTTTGGGATGCATGAAACCCACACCTCTGTTCCACTGCCGCTGAAAACATGGTGTCTAGGGAGGAGCTGGGTTTGGTCCTCAGAGCCCACAGTTGTCATTCCAGCAATGTGGGTGGAGAGATGGAGATGGGAGTTGCCCGGGCTTGCAGGTCAGTCAACCTAGCCTGCTTGGTGAGACCTACTGGGGAGAGAACTGTCTGCAAACCAAAAGTTGACGGTCTGAGGAATGATGGCCAGATTGTCCTCTGTCTGATGGAGGACTCTCATCGGTTAATAAAGAAACTGCCTTGGCTTTTTGATAGGGCAGGATTTAGATAGGTGGAGTAGACAGAACAGAATGATGGGAAGAAGGGAAGTTAATCAGATGCCATGCCTCTCCTCTTTGAGACAGTTGCCATGAAGCCAGCCACCAGGTCAGACATGCTGAATCTTTCCCGGTAAGCCACCACCTTGTGGTGCTACACACATTAATAAACATGGGTTAAAGCAAGATGTGAGAATTAACTAATAATAGGCTGAAACTAATGGGCCAGGCAGTGTTTAAATGAATACAGTTTGTGTGTTGTTATTTCCGGGGCTAAGCTAGCTATGCAGGAGCCGGGCAGGATGAAAAGCAGGCCTGCTCGTCTAGCCACTACATCTGTCAGTCATAGCCACAGATAGGTTCACAGGAAGCAAACCACCACATGTGTGCAAATACGCACATTTTCTCTCACAGGCATGCAAATATTAATAATGTTTTAATTATTCATTTTATGTGTGTGGGTGTTTTCCCGAATATCTGTCTGTCTGTGTACCATGTGCATGCAGTGTCCAGAGTGTCCAGACAAGAGAGTGCGATCCCTTGGAATTGAAGTCATAGATGGCTATCAGCTGCCATGTGGTGCTGGGAATTGAACACAGATCTTCTGGGAAAGTAGCTAGTGCTCTTAACCACAAAACCATCTCTTCAGCCCCTTAAAATTATTTTTTAATTAGTTTTTAAATTACCCTTTAAGTAAATCTTTTCTTTTGTCTTTGATATGACTCTAAAAATGCTGTATATCAAAGCAAAAATAAGTTAAGGTTCTGGCTTGGGAATATAGGTCTATTATTTCCACCTCAAGGCCTTCTTATATTTTAAATTTTCTTCACAGATGAAATCGCAAACGTTGTAAGTTTGTCTTCATCTGATAATATTATTCCTGCATAATTATTCAAGGGTTTTGGATAAGATAAAGCCATAAATATTACTTTTATCCTTCCCTATTAATTATTAGGCCCATGCCTGATTCAGGGAAATTTGATCTTTATTTCATTAACACATACATCTTCAAAATATAATTTTGTGAGGGCCACTGGACATCTGTCATCTCTATGATGTGTATGTATGTGCGTGTTTGTTCATAAAACTAGAAGGTTGTGTTTTATTTGAATAAACAAATGTGGACGGGTTAGACACAGCTTATCTAAGACATAAACTTGTCTGTCGCCTTCCTCCTCCTAGAAGGAAAGGAGGGCAGTTTCCAGGAACTTAATCAGCGATGTAGAATCTTGGGAGCCACAAACCGAGAGAAATCAATAGAAAGGAAAAGTCATCAATGCACAGCTGATAAGAGATGCGGAATACAATCAGCTGTTCTCATGTAGGATGCTCTGTCTGGCAGCATGTCGGTGGCTACGCATGGGAGCAAGACTGACTGGATCAGCATGCAGAGGAAGGGTCCTCTATGACAATGTGACCTGTTCTAAGGGAAGCTATGGGTAAGGTAGCAAATAGTGGTCTGCCAGGGGATGGGGAGACCCCTCCTTCTGTGACAGTGAGACCATTCCGGTTGTTTATGTATTATTGAAGAACCACCATCCATTAACAGCGATGACATGTAAGACAACAGCCTAGAAGAGGGAAGTAAGATGTCCCCAGCACCTAAAATACTACCAGGGGCATCAGGTCCCTGGGCAGAAGGTAGCATCATGTGGGCAGGTAGGACACGGGGCCTGAGATGCCTGAGGCTGGGCAGACAGGGAGAGATTGTAGCATCACAAGTCCATAGATGTTGAAATTCAAGAGGCTTCATGGTATTTTTTCTTGTCCTGTCCTCTATAATTCTGAATTCATTTGTAATTGTCTCTGTGTATGTGTGTTTAAAGAAACATCATTCTGCAGCAGGCAGAGACTTACCTACCTACTCCCATGCATGCACTCCCATGCCCTGGTCTGTTCTGCTGATATCCAGATTTTGAAGCTGAATGTCAGAACATTTGCCCATAAAGACCATCCCCAGAGGCCTGTGAGCCTTCCTCCTGGGCAGCGAGATGCTGTCCTTTCTGCTCCCTGCACAAAATCTCCCTAGAATTCTCTGTTGCTTCATGACTTTTGGGATCACTCAAATAATTCTTGTTTTAAAATGGGATTTGGGACAGGAGTGCGAATCAGTGGTAGTACACGCTCTTAGTATGTATAGGACTCCTCTGTAGGGAGGTGGGGTGGTAGTGAAGGAAGGGGAATCATTTGAAGGGCCAGGAAGGAGAGAAGAGGTCTGGACCGCAGCAGCCTGTGCTGTGGAACAGCCCTTCCTTATTCACTTCTGTTCTAGGTTTTGGATGACGTTTCCTTCAGCTGGAATCGTCACAGTTGTGGGATGAAATCTTTCCCTTGTACAGAGAGGGAGAATATGGGCAGGGTGGGGCTGTCACGCAGGGTGGGGCTGTCGCAGAACCCTCTTTCTGTGATGAGAGGACAGCAGGGGGCTCATGTTTCTCTCCAGGGAGATGGGTCACATTCAGACTTCTGCATGTTCATCTCTGAAGACCAAGGGAAGAGAACACACAAGGGGAAGAAACCTGTCCTGCCTGGTCTCTGTCATTTTCATATATGAATGGAGGAAAACTCAGTTAAAAAATAAATGGCTCCATAAGATCTAGCTGTAAGGTATTTTATTACTTAGTGATTGATGGGGGAGGGCCCAGCCCTTTGTCCTTGGGCTATTAGTTGAGTTCTATAAGAAAGCAAACCATTGGGAGCAAGCCGGTAAGCAGCACCCCTCCATGGCTTCTTCATCTGCTCCTGCCTTCAGGTTCCTTCCCTGTATGAGTTCCTGTCCTGGCTTTTCTCAGTCATTGGCTACAATTTGCAAACATAAGTCAGATAGACCCTTTTTCCCCTGCTTGTTTTTTTTTTTTTTTTTTGCTTGTCATGGTGTTTCATCACAGCAATAGGAACCCTAACCAAGGCAATACGGAAACTAAGAAGCTAAGGGGAAAAATTAGTTTAGTATTGGAAATAACGCTTTGATTATAGAATCAATGGTTAAGTCTTTGGGGGGCCTTCATGTATGTTCATGCATGTGATACACTCTGTGATCTCTCTATGGCACCATTTTCCTTACTGGCATGAAGTCATTGCATTGCAAATATCCCTGTCAAGCATTCTCTGGATTTGTATAAATATGTGTGAAGGCAGGAAGACACATCAGCTGTTGTGCCTTAGACAAGCACCATTATTTTATGTATGTATTTTGAGACAGTGACTGGCCTGAAACTTGCTGAGTAGTTTAGACTGGGTTTTGACAGCCCAGCCTGTGGAATTCTGAACATGCATTGCCATGTCCAGCTTTTCTACATGGGCTCTTGGGATCAAACCTATGTCCTGTCCCAAGGCTTGCAAGGAAAACACCCACTGAGCCATCTCTGCAGCTCCAGCCCCATTAACTTTCTAACACTGATAGTGTCAGAGTGAAATACTCCCAGAAACTACCAGGCCTTCAGGGTCCATATCATGGTCTGGGCAAGACTCAGCTGTCCCAACAGGGCCTTAGATTTGCATCTAGGCTCAAAATTCTTTCCCAGTTTGTGATGAAGCCCCATTAGTCCTGTGTGATAGCAGAAGATTTAATCATATTAAGATCATGATGAGAATCACAAAATATTTTTCTGTTCTCAGATGATTCTGAGGGCCCCGGTCTGCTCTCAGTGGGCTTGCATTAATGCACGAAGGTACATTCATGTAACACACAAATTAGTATCTGTATCTTTCACAGTAGCTAAAGTATTTTAATAAGTTCATTAAAGGAACTTGCAGAATCCCTGAATTTTATTTTCAAATACAGTTTGGCTTATTTATGCAAAGGCAAAGCCGCCAGCACGTTTGGGAAGCACTGTCGCAGTTGGGTCTACATGGGTGTGTTCCGAGGGAGCTCCCAGATGGCGGGGTTAGAAGCCAAGCTGTGAGAGGTGCTGGCCCCTGGGGTGTGAGTCCAGATCTTGACCCAGGAACTGCAGAGTCTTACAACCTCCCTGAGCCTCTGCCCTTGAAATGCAAGCATCAGTAACAGGATCAAGAACCCACAGAATCCTTGAGGCTGAAGCGGAGAATCTCAGTGTGAAAATAGCAGGTTAGGCCTGGGACTGCATTCACGGCTGACAGAGCTGTCGGTCCGCTCCTGACTCACCCTTCCGCTGTGTGTTCAACTTGGGAACACATCTTCCCCCGACGGCTGTGGCTGTGGCCGTGTTGGCCATACTTCCTCTGTGAGTGTGTGTCCTCCTAAGTTCTGAAACTATTCTTGAAAATTTGCAGCTAAGTTATGTGTTCTTAAACATTTTATGAGCTCCTTTTAATTCTTAAACATTACTCTTATATCCCTTCTGTATATGTTCCTAAAAGAATGTCCTCCCCAATTTATTTTCTGTCTTAAAATATTTATTTATTTATTTATTTTTGTTGTGGGGTGTGTGTGTGTGTGTGTGTGTGTGTGTGTGTGTGTATGTGTGCCTGTATGTTTGTTCAGATTCAGAGACCATAACAGAATATAGAATCCCTCAGACCTAGAGTTACAGGCATTTGCAGGAGCCCTGACTTGTCATTTGGGTTTGGGTGTGGGAGCCCTGGTCCTCACGACTGCACAGCAAGCCCTCTTAACCCCTAGCCATCTCTTTCTCCAGCCCCACATCTTATTTGTTGACTGTATTTCCCCCTTTGCTGAGGATGTTAATGTTAGGGGGAAAAAAGTCAAGAACGTACAAATGAGCAAACAAACCAAACAGTGTAGCTAAACACGGAGGGACCGAGCTCTGATGTTTGTCTATAGCACCTGATTCTTAAAATACCCGAAATTCAACTTCTCTGACTATCTGGGGCTGAACAGAAATCTGAGCAGATTTCTGGTGCTTCTGAAATGCCACATAGGAACAAGGTTTCACCCCAACCCCCGTTTTTGGGGATGTGCTGTGTGTTTACTCAACATGTGTGTGTTTTCCACTTGTCCATCTGGCATCAGCTCTGGGACCAGCCTTCCTGGCTGGTGTGTGTCAAGGGGACTTTCGCCTTCTCATTATAGCCAGGGAGGACATAAAACCCTCTGAAAGGCTCCTCATATACCCCTCACTTTTGTCCTCTTCTCCCTGAGCAAGATTTTTTTTTTCCTTTTTGCCATTTACCTCAGAATTTGCATTGCTTATTGATTGGCAATTTGAAAATTGTTTATTGTGCTCTTTTGTTTCTGTGTCCAAGAGCTAAAACAAAAGCCACCAGACCCTGCGAGGTACACATTTGCATGCGGCAAGCGTAAAAAGTAATTGCTAATGCATATTTATGTGGCACAAATTTTCCATTTGTTTATGCATAAAATTATCAATAGTGCAGGGCGGCCCAGCCGTAGAAAATGGTGACCTTTTTAGCTTAATAAATAGAAATCAGCTGTTATTGTGAAGGGATCAGCCATTTATTCTGTGTTGAGGGACATTGCCGGGAAAATGCAGATCAGGGCTGGCAATATCATTAAATGGCAGGCCAGTGACCCTTTCCCTACAGTCTATTATACTTTATCTAATAGGGAATAAATGACTCTGCCTGGCAAATGGAATAAAGAACAACAGTGACTTTAATTTTTATTTTATTTTATCACTATATGAATTTTAAGCCAGTAAAACAAACAGCGAATCTCGTATTGACCTGGTGCTGGACTTCTCTCAGGAACATCCATTCTAAAGTTACTTTTTGAGGTTCTTGGTCCTGGCTACTTAGTTACAATGCAAAAGCCAGGCAAGCTGTATTGTTCCCAGAGAGAAGATCTTCCAGTTTACAGTTGCCGCCCCACCCCACTCCCACGCACCCTTCCCCCACCCCACAGCTACCTTGCATGTTGAGTTGTGTCCTTGCATTTAACAAGGTCACCCTCTAATTGACATTGTTAAAATACTGAAGATAGAAGAAAGTATTTTCAAATTCAAGTTATAGAATAAGTTGAGGGTTTTTATGAGTTTTTCTTTTTTACCTTTCTTATGATAAAAATAGTTTTTAAAAGTCAAGTCAGTGGTTCCTTTACTTTGGGGAATATTCTATAAACTTAAACTTCCTTGGCTATTTATCAGTATGTAAAAAAATACTACCCCAAACTGCCCCCTCTTTCGGTGATTCCCCCCCCCCCCCCCGTATTTGATAAATGAAATGGTTTTCGTCTCCCCAGAGCCCTGCACCTCTGTGGGATCTCGTGCAGTGTTTCCTTGTGTATTAATGAGTCCTTATACCTCTTGGCCTCTCCCCCCACACCCAGTTCTTAAAATCCTTGTAGAATTGATTATTACATGGAAGTTGTGTCTGCTGTGGTCGATGCCCTCTGAACTGGGGACGATGATGACCTGGAGACCCACCAAGCCTGCTCAGCCCACGACTAGCCTCCGGGAGGCCCCCTGAGCACAGCTCCCGAGTGGGCTCCTGACCACGGCTTCCACGGTTTCCACAGCAATGACTCTGCAGCCCTACTTAGTCTTTCCCGGCTTTGGGCTTCAGAGTACAGCGTGTTCCGCAGCCTGTCCACAGCGTGACTGAGTGAGCTTTTACTGGTGAAATGGACCTGTCCTTCCTTTGGAAAGCAGAGGGTGCAAATAGAATTGCACCAGGGCACATTAGTCCATAAAATGAATATATTTTTATGTCATTTATAAGGTATTGACTTTAGGTCCATTAGGTCCCTTGTCCCTAGTGGGAAGAAAAACCATGATTTAATGGGCAGCTTGGAATTCCAGAAGCGCAGCCGCATTAACCCTTCATTCCACGTGACTTCCTGCCTACTACCTGCAGCCTTCTGGGAGCCTGAGGAAGACTCGGTGGGAAAGGTCCCAACCCTTTCTGCCCCTTCCCTGTATTATTCAAGGGGTCACCAGGAAGAATTTAGTGTGGTGGCAGATCCAGCACCCTGAGTGACTGACTTGTGGGTGCTCACTGCCTTTACAGAAGGCACGTGGTTACTAAGAAGGGCACTTTTAAATCAATGAACTGATTGTGCTGTGATTAAGCACAGGGCATATGTATTTTAAGAGTCTCAGAAGCTCAGGGTGTCATTTGAGAGTCGAAGGGAGGGAGGCTCTGACGTCCTGGGTTATTGTTTTGCTGTTGTTGTTTTTTGGTTTCGTTTGAAGGAAGCTCGTATTCCTGTCTCACGTCATCACTGCTTCATGGCAGCTATGGCATTGCTCCAGCGAGTATTCGCTGATGGTATCAGGAATAACGATCTTAGTCACTGTCAAAGTAGGGCTTTTCCTCTCCAGTCAGTGCAAAGAAAGATGCTGCTTTATACAGCCGCCTTCCCCTTTCTGTCAGGTGGTGACTGAAGTCTAGTTTCTCCTGCTATGGCATTAAATTTATGTTTGTTACACTTATAATAATATTAGTTACGTTTGCACAATTAACATTTCTGCAAATGAAATGGAATTTTCTCCTAGACAGGGACAGTGCCACAGCCATCCTTACATTTGGAAAAAAAACCAAGTCTAGTAGACACAGGAAATTTTTCATAGTTTATTTTTTCAGTCTTTGGGTATCCTGATGTCTTACATAGTATATGCAGAATGAAATCTGATTCTTTTTTAATTTAACCTGACATAAAGATGCCGACATTAGTAAGCACTTCAAAAAACTCATAATTTAGTTTGTTTTCAAATCAATTTGTCCTGTAACAAAAATATAAAAATAGAGGCTCCCTCTTGTGGGAGAAACCACTGTACCTTGCGAATTTCACCTAAAGACAAGCTGAGACAACCTTTGCTTCGTTTGGGGGTAAATAGCGCTGGTCATCTGTTGCTTGCTGGTCAGATGCGGCCCTTTGTTGACCTGAGCGAAGTCGGTTGCAAAGGTTGTGGGGTCGCATTTTCATCTCAGGCTGCGTTCTCCTCGGCTGCTGCAGACTGGCAGCCTCTGTTTGGTGCCGTCCTCTCCACATCTAGGATTTGCTGGGGTAGCATTTTTGTTTTACAGAACTTCATCGTAGAGAAAGTGATCAGCTAACGAAACAACGTGTGTTTGGTTGTTTGTTTGGCTATTAACTCTTTGACTCTTTTGGGGGCCTGCCACCCAGCTCCCACATAAATACACATGGAGATGTTATCTTACTTATGAATGCCCGGCCTTAGCTTGGCTTATTTCTAGCCAGCTTTTCTTAAGTTAAATCACCCCATCTATCGTTTGCCTCTGGGCTTGAATCTTTTCTATCTACCCTTCTCTACTTCTTACTCTGTGGCTTGCTGTGTAGTTGGGTAGCTGGCCCCTCATGTTCTTCTCCTCCTTTTTTTTGTGTCTCTGTCCTTTCCTCCCAGATCTCTCCTATTATTCTCTCTGCCTGCCAGCCCCACCTATCCTTTCTCCTACTTTGCTATTGACTCTTCAGCTCTTTATTAGACCAATCAGGTGTTTTAGGCAGGCAAAATAGCACAGCTTCACAGAGTTAAACATATGCAACCTAAAAGAATGTAGCACATCTTTGCATCATTGAACAAATATTCCACAGCATAAACAAATGTAACACATTTTAAATTATATTGTACAACAGGGTTCCTTGTGTCATCTTGGCGGCCTTTGGACTCTTGTTTCCTCACAGTCAGGAAGAGATGGTACACTACACCAATGCCATTGATCTGCCAATTAAAATCCCAAGTCAGTTCTCGGAAAAGCAGATCCAAGATTGGAAAGCCCTGGCCTGAATCCACCATGCCTAGGTGACCTGCTCTTGTAAGTTGGATTCCTAGGAATTTCAACTGATAGCAGTTAGGTGCTTGCCTCTGCAGAACGATAACTTGAGGTGGATCCCTAGAACCCATGTGGAGAACAGGTGTGGTGGCCTGTGCTTGTGGTTGCAGGGCTAGAGAAGGCCAGCCAGTGTACCCTCATGAATGAGGTTCCTGTCAATGAGAAGCTCTGCCTCAAAGGAGGTGAACTTATCCTGGGGGCAACAGCTGAGGTTGACCGCCAGTTTCCACAACCACCTGACCATAGGCAGGCGTGCACACACACCTGCACGAACAGAGGGGGGAGAGAGACTGACTATGAGAATATGGAAGGGAATATTGGACACTCCTGTAGGACAGTGGCGATGTAGTCATGGAGTGTATAGCAAGGGGTGTGGATGTGAGCTACTGAACTTCTCCATGTCCACCGTAGCTTTGTCATGATCTTAGGTTTCATTTCCAAGGTCCCTGCAGAAAGGGTTCCCAGAAGGGACCTAAGAAGACACTTGAAGACTTCCTTCGAACCATTTCAGGAAGAAGAGTCTGCCAATCTAACCTGTGCTAAAGCACTCATGGGCTGTTGCCATGACAGTTAGATGTGACCATCTGAGGAAAGAAGCAGGGGAACACCTGCATGTGCATAGACCTTTTCTCTTGATTCTGGTGGCTTTAAAATGGCAAGATAATGTCTCTTCTTGCATAAACCATAATTTTATTATGTCTGTATATGTAAATTTCTATAGGCATAAATTTGCATGTATAAATATAAATTGTTTTTGAAAAACCATAGACAACGCCTACTTCCAAGAGTCACACATTGATATAGTCTCTAAATGGCACAATGCGCCATCAATGGTCCAGTCTTCTCTTCCCGACATTCCTTTTGCTAACTGACGCCATTCTTGTTTGAATCCATCTACAGGATTCTGAAGCTGAACGGGGTACATTTATATTCCAGACCTTGGAAAAATCAGTTGCTACATTTGCTACACAACAAAAATAGAAGTAGATGTGGCATCTTTCACTTTTACTTTAGAACACATGGAGTTGGTACATGTAAAATTTAGGGCATGTAGTCTGCCACCCCAGTGGTAGCTAGCCTTTAGCTTTGATCAATGATCATCAAGAAGACAGTAGCTCTCCACTGGAACACAGGTGAGAAAACCACCCCTTCCCTGCTTAATGGACCCACTCTTAAGGTTCAGAAAGCTTTTATTCTCTATTGAAAACAGTTTCTTAAAATTTTTGCTGCTACTTTTCTCGTTGTTGTTGTAAAAGAATTACTTCAGGTCACAATGGGTCTGTCACACACGCTAAAAATTTCCATAGACTGTTAATTATTCCAGGATATGTTTCTGTAAACACATACCAGAAAAAAGCAATTCTGCTGAGGCCAAACAAATATTTTCCAATTTCCTGGCAGAAACAGTCTGTGGGCATCTGGGCAGGCATTTATGAAACATTGGTTTGTAGTTTCAGAAAAAAAAAATCCAGAATGTTCTTTGGGTCAGGAACTGAAAGTTTGACCATAAACCTGGAGTTGAAAAGGTTTTTTTGATCCTGCAGCTGACCAGCCATGAGGTAGGAAGCAACAGGCACAGGAATATTAGGGGGCAAGGACCACAGTGATTGAGGAGGACCCGACTTAGTAAGATAAAATTATAGCCATATTCAGAAGGAAATATCCCAAGAGGAATATTCCTTCCCATGGTCCTTCCCAAAATGAAGTCATCTGGAAGTTTCCACTCTGTTCTTTGCTTTCATTGGCTAGGACGTCATTCCCATGACCATGCCAAGCCTTGGAAGAAGCAAGCAAAGGCATGGATGAACTTGGGAGCGTTCTTATGGGCGGTCTTAGGAACATAATATCAGGGCTTAGCTGACATGATCTCAGATTTCACTTCTAAGAATCCATAACTTAATTCATCTTCATAGGTTGGTGATGGGAAGAATTTGGGATTGATAATAGGGCACTGGTTAGATAAATTTTGAGTATGTTCATATGGTAAGAAATTATACAGCTAATAAGGTAGTTTTGAACAATGTTTTTAATCACATGAAAATATTCATGATATTATGCTTACAGAAGCATGTCTGAGTCACATTGTGGGTGCCTTGTGTAAACTTACATACACACACACACACACACACACACACACACACACACACTGCAAGCATTTAAAACTTAGTATAGCCTTGCTGGAAGCAAATAAACCAGTTATATATAATTGGCTGTGAATGACTGATCTTGTGAAGTTTTCATTTCCATCATCATAACTTAGATTTTTCTTTATTTTTAATTATGTGTGTGTGCATGCACACACTCACACACACTGTTCCTATAGAGACCAGAAAAGGGTACTGGATACCCTGGAGCTGGAGTTATGTGCTTGTGGGCCACCTAACATTGGTGCTGGGAACTGAACTCAGATCTTCTGCAAGAGCAGCAAATATCCTTAACCACTGAGCTGTCTCTCCTGCCCGTTATGAACATCTTTAATATACATGATTTAATTTTGAAATTTGGGAAATATGAAGTTATTCAATTCCCTATGGTTTAACCTGTGTTGCCTGTTATCTGCCTGCTAAAGTATTGCGTTTGTATTTGTTTATGAGGAGATGAGATAGCCCAGTTCTTAATCTCCTTCAGTGACTTGTCCTTGGCATGGTTAGGATGACGTTTCCTTCTTAGTAAAGCCTATAACCACTAAAAATCTTGGCCGTCTTCACAGCCTGGCAGCTGAGTTAAGACACTTTGTGCTGCTGGATATTAGAGAAGCTCCCACAGGCTCCTTCTATGACAAAGGCAACTAGCAATCCTCTGAAGATATATTTTTCTATGTAGAAGTTAAACTGGTGCCCTCATCTGGCCTTCATGGGTACTGCACACACATGTTTATACCTATACATAGACACATACACACAATTTAAAAAATTAAATAGAAATCTTTAAAAAGTTTATTAACTATGAGAGATACTGAAATTTCCTAAAGTAATGATTCACAGAGATGCTTTCCTATCTGTAAGTGAAAGAGGGTAAGTTATACCATTTATAAAGAAGACTGAATTTTAAAAATAGTGTTCTGTTTGTTTGATTGATTTTTTTGAGACAGAGTTTTTCTATATAGCTTTGAAGCCTATCCTGGAACTCGCTCTGTAGACCAGGCTGGCCTTGAATTTGCAGAGATCAGCCTGTCTCTGTCGCCTGAGTGCTGGGATTAAAAGTATGCATCACCACTACCTGGCTTTTAAAATAAGAATTTTAAAGCATCATGTTACCTTAGAAAGTTCGAGGAGCACGAGTTTATGCTTTGTGAGAATAATTGCGATGAGGGACTCTGAGGAATTCTTCATAGCCATTCTTCTTGTGAGCCTAAGTTGACTGCAAGCCTCCAGGGGAGAGATGTGGACTTGACTTTGCAGAGAGGCTGGTCACATTGTGGGCTTCATTTCTTACCAGCTGTGTCTTGGGATCCTCGGGTGGAAAAGGTAAATAATCACGAAGAACAATATGCCGTGCAAATACTGCACAGAATCCGGCAAAGTCCTTCAAGCAGGGTAGACCTTACAACCCCGAGCTTGACTGGAGACTGAATCACTTGGTGAGTGACTGAGGTTTCCTTTCAGTAGGAAGAGAGAACGATATTAAGTCTAAATGCCCCTAATAACATAACCCTAAGATAAATTAAGGAGAAATTGACAGAACAATGCAGTGACTAGACCACAGAGGAGCCATGGCACTAACCCACTCCTCCCTGCAGTTAATAGCATAAAAGGGATGCTCGAGTCGGGAGAGATTGGGACTGGGAAGGCTAAGGAGCCCGGTCTGGTGAGCTTGGCGGAGGCTTGCATGTAGCTGAAAACTGACATTGTTCTCAAGCCCACATGGGAGTCACTAACATCACACCATACTGTAAATGAGTTTTGATCCAGTAGGGTCTCGGCTGTTTTCAAGGATTTGAAATTACTATAAGAAAGAGATTATGACCTAAATGATTAACAAAATGTATCTAGAAATGAAGTTTTACAACTAGAAATAAATCAAAAGAGAAATAAGGAAATTTTAACATTGACTATGAATAACCTATACAAAGAGTTATAGAACACTGTAAGTTCTTACTAGCAGATTTATTGACCTAAATAAGTACATTCTAAAAGAAAAGAGTTTTATAAGCCTGTTGTCCAGTACTGTAAGAGAATAATCTGGGGACAGACTCTCGGGGGGAGAATTCTTGAAGCCAAAGAAGCAGCATGCAGCCTCCTTTATTTCTCATTTGTTTGTCAGAAACATCATGAAAAGAACCAAAGAAGAGAGCATCAGGCTTAACTTATGAAACACCTCCAGGTTAAAAGCCAGGACTCAGACATCCACAGTTCACACTCTCCAGTATGCATACACCTCCAGGTTAAAAGCCAGGACTCAGACATCCACAGTTCACACCCTCCAGCATGCACACACCTCCAGGTTAAAAACTAGGCTCAGACATCCACAGTTCACACTAGGCATCACAAAACACTTCCAACTTAAGCAAAACCTCCAGGTTAAAAACCATGACTCAGATAACCACAGTTCACACCCTCCATCATGTACAAGGCAAAGAAAGAAATCCAATGGCCAATTAACTTAAATTTTCAACCTATCTTTTGGTGCAAGGGGATGGCTCCACTTGCCTTGCAGGTGTGAAACCTGGAGCTCAGATCCCCAGAAACCATATAAAAGCTGGACAGGGGTATTGACTACCTGCAATCTCGGCACTTTGTAGGCACAGATGGGGTGTCCAGGGAAGCTCTGAGTTCAGAAGATCAGGTTAACAAATGGGGAGTCACTGAGGCAGACACCTGATGGCAGTTTGTGGTGTCCACACACTATGTACATTCCTAGTGACATGCACACATGCATGCCCACCAATGCCAACACATGTATGAATATGAATGTACAACACACACACACACACACACACACACACACACACAAGGGAGAGGGATTCGAATTTGTTTAATCTTACTAGTGATCAGGGAAAACAGAGACAAGACACTAAAAACTCTCAGCAGTGATTCCCCTGCTTCAGAAAGTGGCCCATTACAGAGCCCCAGGGTCCTGGGTATTGGCTAGGAGGCAGGCTTACTGAACTTCATCTGCTTGTTCCAGTGTAAAAAGTAATTACTTTTGGATACAATGTCTAGAAAGTTAGAGGACTCGGCTCCTGCTCAACGAGCAATAAATTTCAGAGGGGAATCCATGCATGCATATCCAAAGACACACATAAGAATGTGTGCGGGAGAGGGGCTGGCAAGATGGTTCCATGGAGTGCAGGTTGCTCTTCTAGAGGACCTGAGATCTCTTCCCAGCACCCACACTGGGTGACTCACAATCACCTGTAATTCCAGCTCCAGGACATCTGGTGCCCTCTTCTGGTTTCCTTGGGTACCTGGAACAGACAGAGACACAGACACAGAAACAGACACAGACACAGACACACACATACACACACACACACACACACACACACACACACGCACACACACACGCACACATACAGATGCACACACACAATGATAATAAATAGTAGTAGTAATACAAATAATTTAAAAAGGAGTGTACACTGGAGAAATGCTTGTATTTGCTAAATAATTGTTAGTACTTGCCACCAAGTAGACTGGCAATCACAGATGCCAGTGGGTAATATCTAAAGGGGGGAAAGAAGGAATATTAGCTTAACTAATATTAGCAAGCTAGATGAGAGCCGAATACATAAGATGATCCTGAAGCAACCAAATCACACTGTTCAAGGCAACATTGTAGACTGTGAACCTCTAAAAGAAAGCAAGGGGAGGCCACTGTGAAACCGGGGAGTGTTCAAGCTGTCTTGTACAATGATGGCGGAAGTTGAGGGGGGTATGGGATGGTGAGGGCAGGGGAATTCTGGGTCAGAGTGTTTCTCACCAAGGATGGCACTGGTGTTGTTGGGTGGAGCCACACATTAGGGTCATTGCTTAAATGATCATATTGTTAGTTGCACAATAAGCAAACATCAGAATTACCGAGTAAATGGTTTTAAAGTTTATTTCTGTAGCGCTGCAGTATATTTTAGGTGGGGGATATATGTTGCAAGTATTGAAAATTAAGCTAACACACATTTCAAAATGAGAGTAAATAATGAGAGTAAATAGTTCAAGACACATGTCAAATTTTGCACACGAGAAATGAGGCATAATAAAGTAAAACAAGCATTCTTTCCTGTAGTCCTTTTCAAAGGACTGCGCTAAAGACACTGCTACAAGATTGACCAGAAGTGAAATAACCCGAGAAGTGGAGCACAGTGGATGTTTTATTTATGCATCTTTAAAATGCTTCATCTTAAAACACCCTTTTCAACAAATGAAACGCAATCAGAAAAGGTCTCTGTTGAGCTGCAGTGTCGGCAGAGGACAAACAAGAGAAAAGCGTGCTTCCCCACAGGCGATTCAAGCCCAGTGCGTTACCGAGGGCCCCGAGGAAGGTGGCTCTGGCCGTGGCACTGACGAGTTTTGTTTTCTCATCTCCTCTTGAGTCCTCATTCTTTCAGCAGCCAGGCATTTATAGTTACTTGCTTTAACCATGTAGCCAGTTAATGATTTGTGATTCTGCATGGTTACTTTTGCCCTTGACCCTCTTTGTCTTTTACCTACAATTCAACAACCCCTTTGTTCTACCTACAGACCAAATCCACACACCCTTCACCTGCTCTGATGTAGGAAGTGAATGCCTTTATGGCTTGAAAAAGGAAAACAATCCTAATATTCTGCGAATTGTCAAGTGAGTTCTGGGTAATTAAAGATTGTACTGCGCGTAGAGTTTTTAAGGCATTTTATCCCTGCAGGGTTCAGTGGCCTTTGAGAATGAGGGACTTTGTTGACAAATCCACCTCCCAAATTGTGCAACATTAATGAGAACCCTGAGCAGTACACTTTCACATTTTAATGTGGGTGGTACTTAGAAAAACAACTCACCAAAACAAAATACTGAATATGATTGATGTTGACTTTAAAAGGTCTTCCACCTGTGGACTGTAATGTACATCGCTCTGAAAACATAATAATTAGCAGGACTGAAAGACCATGGCCTTCTGAAATCAAAACCTCAGTGATTATCTGGAAATCAAGAGAAAAGCACACTCCCCTTTCAGCTGTTCAAATACAGGCTCCCAATGCTGTGTACCTGTGTTAGTGGGCTTCACAGTTCCTTCTAGAATTCTCTGAAAATGTGTGCTCTGGAGAGTCCAGCCTAGGAATCTGGAGTTTTACTTCTTAATTAGTAACTTATGTGATATTTTCTGTGTGGCATAAAGTTCTGTTTTTTTAATTTCTATTATGCTTCCTTTCAGAATCTTTATTTAAAGATGTATTTTTGTGTTATGTGTATGTGTTTTGTCAATGTATATATATGTATATAGACTGTGTATTAAAGATTTATATTTGTTTTACGTGTATGTGTTTTGTCGATGTATATGTATGTACACCGTGTATGTGCAGTGACCTAGATGGCCAGAAGAGGGCGTCAGATCCTCTGGAAATGGAGTTTCACATGGGAGCGAGATCTGGGAACTGAACTTGGGTCCTCTGGAAGAGCAGCCAGTGTTCTTAACTACCCCCTTTTAGAATCTTTTATAAATTGTTATGGATCATCTTTGTCTCTTGAAGAAAATTCCTTATATACCTCCAGGTTAGTTTACTAGGTCAACAGAGCATCTTCAATAAAGACAGTATGCAGAGAATGCTGAGAGAATGTAAAACCTAACGGGATCCATCCTTTGTGATGTCTTTCTCAATATCAAATCATATACGTGTATGATGCTGCTAGCGCATCTCAATGCTTTACATAAACAGTATTCATCTGGGATTAACATGAGATTATCAGCCGTCTTTTCTGAGCGTTTTAGGTACATGCCCACGGAGTGCACTGGGGGAACTTGACTGGTGTGTTTGAATTACAGAACCCAGGACAAACAGCATCAACAACACTGGTGGAAAAGGATGCTCTCTGCTCAGTCCTTCCACTGTGGCTTCTTCCCATTTCCTCACTGATGGAAGAAATGCTGACTTAGAGTCACGCAGGAGTAAGAGTGAGTCAGTTGAATACTTTCAAAAAGTCAAATGACAGAGCGAGTCTTCATAATTTAATAACAGCCACTCAAGAACTGCCCTCTTTGTCAGCAATTATTTGTAATTAAGACCCTCTTCCCATCAAAGGAAACAATGCATGAGGCACCGACCGGAAGTCCCGAGGAGGCTGCACGTGAGAGGGCTGTTGCTTCATTTCCAATCTGTTTGTTAGAACAGCAAAGTAGCAGAGAAGCAAGCCTAAGACTGCAGACTGCGAAGAGACACTGGAGCTGACTGGCCTCCGTAGAACGTTCTGCGGTCGGTATGTGGAGATCCCAGTCGTGTGTCTGCTCAGTGGAAGACACTGCCAGCGACTCCACACGTGAGATGACATTCTGCGTCATGAAGTTGGACCCCTGGGATTCATTAGTGATATGATATCTACTTCATAAATTTTAAGCATTATAAACCAGAATAGCATTTTACTTTCTTTTATTTGTGTGTATGCGTGTGCATAGGCATGACCAATCTGAATCTTTTTCTGTTAGCTAGGCTGGCTGGAGAGTCAGGATCCGCCAGCTCCTGACCCCCAAGCCCTTGGGTTGAAGACATCTCAAACTCGGGTTCTCACATTTGCGCGGCAAACTCTTCACTCACTGAGCTAGCCCCAGCCCCCGATGGTCATTTTTTTTTATAAAATTTTTATAAAATTCTCCAATGCAATGGGAATGACTCACACTGATTATGAGCCAATAGAAAAGTGGGAAAAGTGTTATATTCAATTCATAAGAGGAGGAAATCAAATAGGAAGTAAGCAAAGATGTTTGAATTTTAGAAGTAATTGAGTAGTGCAGCTTAAACATGGAGTTGTAGTTCCCTGAGGAAATCGGCAGGAGCTGAAACCAGCTGTGCAGGTGGCTGGAAAGATTGCCGTGAAATGGAGTCCCTGACTTCTTGTCCATGGTGCGATCTTTTGCCCCATACCAGGGTATGTCTTTATGTGTGTGCAGTACCTAGGGATGCCAGAAGAGGGCACTAGATCCCTTATAGCTAGAACTAAAAACAGTTATGAACTGCTGTGTGGGTCCTGGGAACTTAACCCAAGTTCTCTATAGGAGCAGTGCGACCTCTTAACGGTTATGCTTTTCTTCAGCCCTAGTATTTTATATTTATATTTATATATTTATATTATATATTTATTCTACAGCCCTATATATTTTAAATGACTCCAATAGTGAGAAAGTATTTAATCGGATATTAATAGAATGAACATTTGCTTATATTCATATTTCTAGCTTTAAGGATATATTGCTCACGAATCTTGAGCAGTACATTAAATCATTAAAGGTACTGCTGCTGCTGCTGCTGTGGGGGATGGGAGCATAAATCAGCAGGTAAAGTACTCGCTAAACAAAAAAGACGCCTTGAATTTGTATGCCCAGCACCCACGCCAACTGGGCATGTTGACTGATGCACCACTGCAATCCCCACATGGGGAGTGCAGGAAAGCAGGCCCGCAGGGCGCCGTGGCCACACACTCTGAGTCAGTGAGTTCCGAGTTCAGTGAGAGACCATGTGAGGAAAGGTGGAGAATGACGGAGGAAGACATGGAACCCTTGACCTTCCCAGGCTCTCACATGGCCGGGGCACATATGCACAAATGCACACACGAGGCACAAGAATGTCTCATTCACAGTGGAAGAATATATAGGAGACCTTGGGGATTTGGGGACTTGTATCACTACACACACACACACACACACACACACACACACATGTATGTGTGCGTAACTGTGTGAATTTGTATCTCCCATATAAACAAAGGGGCCCTGTGAGATCAGAAGTGGGCCCTTGTGTATGTCGGGAACTAGACCCAGGTCTTCTGCAAGAACAGTAAACCCTTAATTCTGAGTCTTCTCTCCACACTTACATCACATTTAAAATCTTTTTTTTGCATGGTGTACCTATTTACCTTTAATAAACATGTACTCTTCACCTTAAGAAAACTGTGCATTCCCTTTAAAAACTCTGAGCATCAGTGTGGTGGTCTTCGCATGGTGTTTTATTAGTTGTGGTTGTTACTCCTGCATAGACTGTGATGTAACCTTATCTGGAGTCTTTGTCCTGATTTGTTAGGAAAAACTCTAAAGGAACTAAGCTGTTCAGCAATTTGAGTGGATAGAAGTGGTCTGTGTGGGAAGATACTGGCTCTAGTGCTTCCTCTGTCTTTACTCTGTCAGTGGTAAATCAGGGGACACCAGTCTCCTGGGGCAGTGTGCTGTAGGATTGTTTTGCATCTTAGAGTTCGCCAACCATTGACTGCATTTAGGTTTGCCTTGGTTATACTTAAGCTGTGGAAAATATTAGGAGTTTAAAAAAAAGGCCACGCAGCTTGAAACGGAACTTCCAGATTCTGTCATAGAATGCAAGTTCCGGGGCTCACGGTCGTCACCCTGTGATAACGGTTACTTTAAACTCTATGCCGACATCCTTTCGTGTTCTTTAAGGAGAGCAAGTATCTCCTTGTTGGAAGCTGTTGTGTTTGGAGCTTCAAAGATGAGGGGGAGGGCTACGCTTCTCCATGGACGTAAGGACACGTGTTTAGAATGCAGTTAGGTTTGTGCTGATTTAGTACTGGTCCTTGTAAGTTCTCTTCCAAGAACCATGACTTCACTAGCCTGTGTAGCTGGCTAGGTTTCAGGTACCGGACTTGATTTCCCTCCTGCATGTATATACACATGTGCATATACAACAACCAGCGAAAGAGTCCATGGGTTGAAAGAGAGCAAGGGCGATGAATGGGCAGCTTGGGAGGGGGGAAAGTGAAGAGGAAATGATGTGATTATTTTATAATCTCAGAAAATTAAAGCAATAGTTAAATGTATTTGTATGCACAGTTCAATTTCAAGAATCCATCCAGCTTTTATACCCCTCTTTATTCCATCATATTCATAACCAAATACCTCAACAATGAAAGTGTCCATGGCAGGGAAATGACCCAGGGGACAGACCGATTCCTTCGAATGAAGTGGATTTATTTTTAAAGTATGCTTGATAGGCCGATTGATGAGCGCCACAGTGTGATTTAAAAAAACTCCTTTTGGACGTGAGCTCTGTTCCTGCCACCACTGGGCACAGCTGGGATGGACAGCTGCAAACCAGGAGGCTCGATGCACAGACATCTGGCCGGTTGCTTTTGCCTAGTCACCAGTGCCTGGCAGAGAAATGCAAGGCAGAAGGTTTGATTTTTTTACTCACCATCAGAAGGCTCGGTCCCTGTCTCCTGCCTTCATGTTCCTGGGCCTGGAGTAGTGCAGAGCATTGCAGGGACAAGAAACAGAGTCTGAAGGAGGGACCAGGAAGGAGGTGGACTGTCCAGATCAGAACCCATGAGGCCCACTTTCTCCACATTGACCCTAGCATCTAGAATTTCCACAACCTTCAAATGTAGACCCCAGCATGGGACCCCATTTCATAGCCAAACCATAATAGATGATTTTGTTTTATTTTAAACTTTTAACGAGTGTTGATATTAATATTTCTAGATAAACATTTTACATTTAAAATGGGAATAAATTATCAATAGCAAAAATATATTGTAAAGATATTCACTCTCTCACAACACACACACATATGATTATGCACACATATACATATATAAAACCTAATTATTTTGGAAAGGAATACAACTCATAGAAGCAGCCCATCTCAGCAGCAGATGAGCCTTTGAAGAGACCCTGGCAAAGTGCATACAGGTCTGAGGAGAGGGCTCAGCAGATGAAGGCATTCGCCAACAAGCCTGATAACCCAAATTCTATCCTGAAAGTCACATGATGGAAGGAAAGACCTGGCTCCTTCCAGTTAGTCTCTGGCTTCTACATGTGTCCTGTGTTTCCCGCACACGTACATGCAAAAACAGACAAGAAAATGCAAAGGGACAGAAGCCAATACAGAGATAATGTCTGCATTAGCACCATGGACCACAGAAGAGCAGGGTAAAGTGACCCTGAGACTTGGTTAAAATCAGAGCAAATCTTAACCTTTTAAAAACCATCTTATGGTGTAGTGAAGAGACAAGCAGGCCTGCTTTTCATTCTGCCCGGATCCCACACAGCTACCTTTACACACGAAATAACAACACACAAATTGTATTCATTTAAACACTGCCTGGCCCATTAGCTCTAGACTCTTACTGGCTAACTCTCACTTCTTGCTGAACCCATTTCTAATAATCTGTGCAGCACCACATGGTGGTGGCTTACCGGGAAAGGTTCAGCATGTCTGATTGGTGGCTGGCTTCATGGCGACTGTCTCACTGCCTTCTTCCTCCCAGAATTCTGTTCTGTCTTCCCCGCTTACCTATGTTCTGACCTATCAAGCCAAGAAGTTTTCTTTGTTAATTAACCAATGAAAGCAACAGATAGATAGAAGACCCACCTACATCATTATGGCTTAGAGAGATGGCTCAAGGGATCAAAAGCTTTTGTTGCTCTTTTGGGGGACCTTAGCTTGGTTCCCGGCACCCAGACTGCCTCTAACACCAGCTCAGGGCGTCCCCTAATGCCCACCCCCGGCCACTGCAGGCACCTGCACACATGCACCTCCCCCATAACAAATAACAGTTCTTCACAAATACATCCTATTCTAATTGTTTGCTTTATTCCCTCAGTCTCCCTTTGTTCTATGAGTACCACTATTTGAAAGATAGACACACTCATCTCAAAATACCTATGCTACATTAAAAATCAGGCCTCCAGACTGTTTCTCAAGCAGAAATAATCCAGCTATTTCTGGTGTAGAAAGTTTTCAGAATAACATCATTTGCCCAGAAGCTGTTTCCAACCTACTAACTCCTGGAATTAGGATCTAAAAGTTCTAGAAGATTGGCAGTTGTATAGCTGCTGGGAAGCACCACAGAGCAAGAACGTGGGTAGAAGTGGAATCAGATTTTTAATTGTTTCTGATGTGGCACATGGCTGTGGGTACCCATGGAGGCCAAAAGAGGGCATCGGATCCCCTGAAGCTGGAGTCCCACGTTGTGAGCTACTGGTGTGGGTGATGGGAACTGAACCTGGATCCTCTGGAAGAGCAACATGTGAGTTTATAGCCATGGAGCCATCTCTCCAGCTCCAGGTTTGTCATTTCTCTGAGGCAGTTTGTGTTTCAGGAACAGCCCTGAGAAAATAGAGAGGCCGTGCCTGGAAATGTCACTTGGAGGTTGGTCTTAATGAAAAGCATACCCAACGACACCATAGTGCCCCCAAAGTTCTTTGATGTGTTGGTGCCTTTTGAATGTCAGTTTGCCATAACCTAGAGGCCTGGGAAAGGGGTCTCAGCAGAATAATTGTCCTTTTCAGGTTGTATTGGGGGCATGGTGTCAGGGATGGTCTTGGGACTGAACATATAGGAATTTTTATAGGAAGACTGACTATGGGTGAACCTGTCCCTAGGCAGGGGTCATGAACTCTCTCTATGGGGGCCGACAGGACAGCAAGTAGAAGCATGGGTGCATCTGCGTCCCCTCGGTCTTGACTGTGTGTGTGATGCCAAACATTCCTGCCTTGACTTCCCCAAAGGGTTGGTCTGTAATTTAGACTTGTAAAGCAAATAAACCCTTTTCTCTCCATACACTGCTTTCTGCCTGTGTTCTCGCCAGTTCCACAGATGTGTAACTAGACCGTAGGCCTCCTCATCTGCTTTCTTCACCTTAACTGCCTATTTGAACACTCCCTCAGCTTGGGGCTCCATGGTACAGAAACAAAGATCATCTCGTTCTGCATTGGTTCATCTTCTTCTCAGTACTCTATGAGATACGCCAGGTGAGTGTTCCTCTGCGGTGTATGGATGGTGGTCCTGTCTCAGGTGTCCTCTGCTTTGAGTACCTGGTCCAGTGTGGAAGCCAAAGTTGTGTCAAGAATCCAGTGAGAAAACAGGAAGCAGAAACATTCCTGTGGGTTAGAGTTTAATGTTCACTGAGTACACAGTTGTACGAATCCCCCCCCCCCCGCCCCATGTGGAGGGCATTGGGCAATATGCAGCCCCTTCTCAAAATGTCCCTATGACAGAAAAAGTTGGACACCACCAAACTAGTTCCCTCTGGGTTGGCAGTGAGTACACTGGGCTTACTTATAGAGCACAGATAAGGGCTTATGGGTAGGAGTGTGGGTGACCTTAAAGCTGCGATACTGGAAATTCTGCATGCAACATGGACAATGACCTTCCCATGGCTGTATGGATGGAGGCTTGCTCCTTCCTTCAATGCTCCCAGTCTGTGTGTTCTAGCTCCTCCATGAGATCAAAGGCCACCTTAAGTAAGGGTGGAATTGCATGCAATAATCTAGGATGGGAGTGTGGGTACTCAGTCGAGGGTCCTTTGACATTCCCACGCCCTCCTACTGGGGAATGACAGCAGTCAACAAGCCCAGCTGTGGTGCTCTTTCTCAAGGGAATGCTGCTGAACACCCATCGATAGCATCTTCTGAATCAGGGGATGGTCCTGTAAAATAGATACAACAAGCCAAATTTGTCCCTGGGGTGGGATAGTCAAAGTGCATTTGTCTTCCCAGTAAAAGGCAGAGCCCCAAGGTGGAGCCCTCATATCCAGAGGCTTCTTCATGGAATTGCCTCAGGAGGCCACCCTTTGCTGTGAGCTGCATCTCAGGCGTTTGGTTCCGTGTTTGGTTGTGGTGTATTGAATGTCTCTCTCTCAGAGACTATCATCTTTAGTTCATGGCCTCGTGGAATCGAGAAGGAACCCAGCAGTAGGAGATAGTACTTGAGAAACATGGTTTCAGGTTGTGCAGTTTCTCCCTGATGATGTTCCAGGATGTCATAGTTTCAGCTGTCCGCTTGGCACAAGCCCAACATCACCTGGAGGGATGCTCAGCTAGAGCACCGACTAGATCAGATTGGCCTGTGGTGTGTCTAGGAGGTCTTTTTGCTGATGAGGTAGGAAGGCCCAAGACCCTGTGGGTGATGCCCTTCCTCGACAGGTGTGGGTAGGCTGTTGATAAAAGCCAGCCAGCCAAGCAAGCCAGTAAGCAGGATTTCTCCACGGTGTCTGCGTTGAGCTCCTGCCTTGAGTTCCTGCCTCGGCCCCCTTAATGACGGACTGTAAAGTGTAAGGTGAGATTGCACCACTCCTCCTCGAGTTGGCTTCTGTCAATGTCATCACGACACTGAAAGCCACATAGACTTTGTGTCTCCAGCTCTGTGTGGTGTGCTGTGAATGCTTTCTGATGACCAGGGGAGAAGGACTTTAGCCCTATGCTTTAGTGTGATGTCAGGTTTTTTTTCTTGGTTGAAGGCTGTTTTTGAAAAAGTTAAAAAACAAAACTTTGATGCCTACAAGGGGTAGTGTGCTGCAGAAGTGTGGCTTGGAGTCCAGAGGGAAACTTAGAAAGAGTCAGCTCCTCTGACATGTCATTCTGCGCCAAATGGCCGGTCAATAGCTGAAGCCTATGGATCACCTGGCTCAGTGGTATCCTTGTTCTTCTATTCCTAACATCTTAGTGTCAAATAAAAAGTTCCACAGCCAAAGATACAAACACTGATGTTTACCACCTGTGCTGTTTTGGGTTTTGTTTTGTTTTGTGGGGATCAACTTGACACAGCTAATCTCGTCTCAGAAGAGGGAACCTCAATTGAGAAAATAGGTCCTTAATATTGGCCTGTAGGCAAGTCTGTTGGAGACTTTCTTGGTTACTGATTGATGTTGGAGAGTCTCCTATTGTGGGATGCGCCACTCTGGGCAGGCAGTCCTATGAGAAAGCAGGCAAAGCTCATCATACAGAACAAGACAGTAGGCTGCGCTCTTCCTTGGCCTCTGCCTCGGTTCCTGCCTTGAGTTCCTGCCCTGACTTCTCATCACCATGCTGTGTGGTTTGGACAAGCAAGCTGAAATAAACTCTGTCTTCTCCAGGTTGCTGTTGGTCATGATGGCTGTCATAGCAACAGAAGCTAGGCTGGCATTCTGCCTCAGCTCCCTGTGTGTGCTGTGTACCTTCGGCTGATGCTTGGTGGTACATTTCACCCATTATCGTGGAAAGTGCTCCATGGGTGGGCAACAGAGGAAGGAAAAACTGTGGAGGAGAAGTGGAACCCCAAAAAACACACAGATGAGCCAGGGACGTAGGTTGGTCTGTGAGAGTTGCTGGTGACAGGACTGTGTCATTAACTTATGCAGACTCTAAAAATCCTGTGTAGTTCAGTTAGATGAAGATGTGAATGTAACAGAGTGTTGTTCCACGAGTTCTTATATTTCACATCTTTAAACTCAACCCAAGGAGCTTTCCTGTAAGTTCTTACAGTTTTATTTAGTTTATTCTGTATCTGTGAATTTCTGCCTGCATGGATTTAGGTATACCACACCATGAGTGTGTCTGATACCCATAGAAGACAGAGGGAGGGTCTGGCCCCCTGGAGCTGGATTCATGGATGGCTGTGAGCCACTGTGTGCATGCTGGCACCTGAACGCGGGTCCTTTGCTAGAGTACCAAGTGATTTTAACATCTCAGCTGTTTCTCTGGTCCCAGCTTTCACAGTATCTTGTCTAGACTGATAAATGGCAAGATGCCCTTCATTTTCCTCATCCCCAAAGGACATGTGTCAGTGTCCAGCTTATGCTGTGGCTTACACACAAGCACAGAGACGTCTTACGTGGGTCAGTTCTGTGGATTTGGCATAGAGCTAAGGGGGTGGATTTTGGAATTTGAGAACTGAAAATGAAACACTATATAAAGTTACTGTCAGAAACCATGCATGGCTTTGGATTAGAGTGGGTGTGAGTCGCAAAGATCAGCCCAAGTCACACAGACTCATTGGGATGCATCTTCCCTGGGACAGTTAATGGTTCATAGGCCTCAAACTGTTCAGGTTACTTCCATCAGGCAGCATTTCTGATAGAAATTTTAGGCATATAGACTGAATCTTTGGCCAAAAATGAGCCCAGAATGTGTGTAAACAGAGTCTCAGCTATGTTCTTGCTTTAGGTTAGCTAAGGCTATTTCTATAAAATTCAGTATTTCTTAATATTTCCTTCTGTTTATTGTAAAGTTCTCAACAACACAGTTTATATGACAGATATTGAACACTTTTGGATAATTCATAATCACTTCATGTGTATTAACTCATTTAACACAAAGAGAACCCACAATGCAGTATTTTCAGTACTTCACAGCTAGGCAAACTGAGGCACTGGACAACTAAATTGCTTTACCCCAAGTTGATATATGGAGAATTAAGTGTCGCAGCCTTGATTTTTTTTAATCTGCACTTAATGTGGGATTTCCCTCTGTATGCTATATTTTATTACCATTGGCTAATAAAGAAGCTGCTTTGTCCTATGGCAGGGCAGAATATAGCAAGTCAGAAAATCCAAGCAGAAATAAAGGAGGAAGGAAGGCAGGGTCATGGAGATACCATTTAGCTGCCAAAGTAGCAAGATGTGAGGTAACAAACCACAAGCCTTGTGATAAAATATAAAATAAAGGAAGTGGGTTAATTTAAAATGTAAGAGCTAGCTAGGAATATGTCTGAGCCATTGGCCAAACAGTATTTTAATTAATATAGTTTCTGTGTGATTATTTGGGTCTGGGTGGCCGGAAAATGAATGCATACTCTACTTACATATACCATTTTTCCTAGTATGTACATTTTAATAGTGTACTGTTCAATCAACCTCAATTTTAAGGAAGTTATTACCTAAATATAATTGCCCCAAAGACTATAAATATGCTATTTCTTACCACTTCTTTTAGATTTATTGTTCTCTCTCTCTCTTTCTCTCTCTCCCTCTCTCTTTGGTGATGGTTGTATTTTTGAGTTTTGGTCTGGTTTAGAGTTTTATGACAGGGTTTTTTATTTGGTACGGGCTAGCCTGGATCTCACCATCCTCCTGCCCCAGTGTTCCCAGCTGTGAGACTTTTGGTTAGAACTGTAGCACTTCAGAGTGAGATGAGAAATAAAAAGAATGTGCTCACCAATTCCTTGTTCCATGTGTACACTTCACAGCATTAGGACAAAAGATTTCTTCTCTTTATTATTATTTATTTATCCTCTAAATAATGGGGGTAAAATCCCCACCCCAGGCATTCTCCCATTCTGTCTAGAAGCAGCTTACTAGAAATATTTAGTGTCTTAAATTATTGCCCCTATAATCTGCTATAGTGCTCATACCCTGAAGACATGGATAGAAGCATATTGGTAGACTATATTTGCATACTTCTGGCCAGCACAGCTCCTATTGACTGGTCACACAGCTGGGCACTTTGATTTGTGTTCCCATGAACTTATTTTCCATGTAACAATCCTGGCGTGGTGGGTACTGGATCACCACAGAGTCAATGAATGGACCTAAGGTTGCATAATGAGTGAAATCAGGTTTGCAGTCCTGTTTGCAGGACATCAGCCATTCCCCAATTGATTGACCTTGGCTTCCTCGGGGCCTTCTAGCCCACCTTCCTGCACTGGTAATGCTTGTTTCTCGGGTACGGTTTGCCTCCTTCTCACCACCCCCTCCCCGTCACGGTATCCTCATCCATTTCTGGTCCCTCCTGGGCATCATGTGTGTAGCAGTGAGGCTGGATGCTTGGCTTATCTTTCCCATAAGTCTTATTTCTGTGCCTTTGTTTTGGGACCCATAATTCTAGTCAAACTTTTCATCCCTTACTCTCAACACCACTTGTTCATTTACAACCCTTCCTTTGAAGTCAAAATCCAAAGACATGTCCTTTATCAAGAGCAATGAGCTCCTGTGAAGATTTTTTTTTATAGAATTATCAACTCTATATACAAGCTGACCCTAGACAGTATTTCAGCTGCCTCAACCTCCGTCTCACCTCACGGCAGACAGCATCAGGCTTTGTGGTCCCTCACCCAACCAGGATGGTTCCCCTAGTGGTCATCCATTAGTTAGCAAGACAATAATATTCATTGTTGGAAATGAATATTTAGAAGGTTTTTCTTTTTAATAAGTCACATTTTTCTTCCCTCTAACTGCCTGCCATTGATCTGAGCTGTTTCATTTAATCCATTTCATTGATTGTGTTCCATTTAGCACTCTGTAGTGTGTTAATGGTGTGTCTCAAAATTCTGTCGTCTCCACCAACTCTGAAAACTCCCTTTAGTTAAGGATGATGGCTTAGCCGGACAGTGGTGGTGCATGCCTTTAATCTCAGTACACTGGAGGCAGAGCAGACAGATTTCTGAGTCAGAGGCTAGCCTGGTCTACAAAGTGAGTTCCAGGTCAGGCGGGGCTGCACGGAGAGCCAAGCCCTGTCTGAAAACAAAGAAACCAAAGAATCCTAACTTATCCCTCCGTGCCTTACACACGTAGTACAGAACAGACACGCGGCGGGTCTTTAATAAACAGCACACTAAAGTGTGTCAATAGACAGTGTGTGAGTGTATGTGGATGTGATCACATAGTAATTGTGACCAACAGTTCACACCCAGCACGAACAGCGACCAATGATTTGCTATGTAACCCACAACTTCACAAAACCCATTTCCTCCTCTTGTCTCCCTCTGTTTCTCTCTCCTCCACTTTCTCCTTTCTGCCTCCCCTCTATTCCTTCTCAGCACACGTGTGTCTAACACACGGCACACCCTCAGACCTCTGTTCCTCAATGTCCAGTACTAGCTGTTTTCTTGGAACCACCTCTCTTTATGTCTGACCTTGAATTCATGATCTTCCTGCCTTGGGCGGGGGCTGGGAGTAAAGCGTGCAATGCCGCTGGCTTCCAGAACATTTCAAACCTCGCTTTCCTAATAAAAGTTTCAGAAACACTCACCTGTTTCCTTCAGGAAACACCGTCGGAAGTCAAGTAGCCCTGTGCTCGGAATGGAAACCGCACAGGCAGAGTGGGTGAGAGTCGGGATGCCGACTCAGCCTTCCCCGACGCCGTCGCGTGTGGCCAGTCTTGAACAACTTCTGAAAACACTTCTGCACGGTTTGTCCATCTCTGAAATTGAATAATAGTACCTATTTCACAGAGATCTGAGCATTAAATGAATTAATGTATATAAAGCATGTAGGACACACATCTAGACTCTTCAATAAATGTTATTATTGCAAAAAGCACTCTCGGAGCAGTAGAATAATCCCTTATCGTGGAGATAGTGCGGGAAATGGCTCTAATGATTGTCCAGTAATCAGTCACTCGCCTTTATTTTCCACAATTCCTCACACCTTCATTTTCGTTAAGAGAAAGTCTTACAATTTTTCTTTTTAGCAAAACATCCAGAAAAAGCTTTGGTCTGTGAGAGTTGCTTTGCTCTTGAATAAAAGTCCCCTGATTTTCTGAAAAATGTTTGGTACAAAATGGCCGAGAGCCTCTCCTCTCCAGCGTGACCTTCCCGTCTGTCTATTGCTAGAGAAGTTAAATTCACAAAGAAATACGAAAGCAGTCCGGCCGCTGAGTCACGGTGATAACAGTAACGCAAAAGTTTCTGGCAGTCCAGAATTTTGCAAGTGATTTGTTATTTATTGTGCTGCGATAAACGAGAAGGGTCACTAAGCAGGAGCTACTCCTCCAAGTGAGCTGTGTGTCACATCTTTTCTTTCGTCGAGGACACTGGATACATTTAGGGGACCTTCAGAGGCCATGGGCATGCCAAGTGTGTCTTTCAGAATGAGTTCTAAAGTACTGTCAAATAAAGCTGGACACGATGCACGCAGTCTTAGCACTTGGGGGGTGAAGACAAGGCCAGGAGTTCAAGGTCTTCCTCGGCTACATAGGGCATGTGAGGTTAGCCTGGGCTATCTATGTGAGATCCTGTCTCATAAAAAGAGCTTATAAACAAACTAACTAAATAAGATACAGTACCCTGGGCCTCCAAGAGCAGGATTAAAAGTGTTACCTGTTGGGGCTAGAGGTAACTCAGTAGTTAAAAGCTCTTGATGCTTTCACAAAGCACCCAAGTTCAGTTGCCCAAAACTGTGTACAACGGCTCATAACTGCCAGCAACCTCAGCTCTAGGACTCATATTCTCTCTTCTGGCCTTGGTGGCACCAGCAGACAGACAGACAGACAGACAGACACACACACATGCGTGTACACACACGTTATATATCTTGTGTGTTATGTCATGAACATAAGAAAACACCTTCAAAATTTTTGACTTTTCTTAAACACAAGGCGTGAGAATACACAAGAGCGCGATGTTATGTCCTGTGATGTGGATTAGTGAAATACTGTTTCTTCCTCCGGCCTTTCTTTACTCTTCAGTCAAGTTTAAATATCCCATAAGAAATATTTAAAATCTAGTTCCACGTAAGCAAGCGTGCACGTGTGTCTGCGTGTCTGCCCACGCCAAAGCAGGCAGCCCAAACCCGGAGCAGCCCTTCCCTTCCGCTCAGCCTGCCCTCATGAAGGGTTAACAAGAAGCCCTCTATTGTACTCTGAAAGCCCAGTGGGCTCTTTCAGGAGACTCTGAACAATGGGCTCAGCGAGGCTGTTCTGTCTAATTACTCAAAGACAGGGATGTTAAAGAGGAATTAATGACAGTTGACAAGTGCAATTAATAATTATAGCTAAGCCGGGAGTCATGCAGAAGGCAGATGACAATAACTGGGTGGCAGCACACGGCAGCATGCATGCGTGGCTGGTGCTCTCAGTGTGAGTTTAAAGTGAGAGGCTTTGTGTCTGTCGCCAGGTCGCACTTCACGCTGCCAGGGCAGAAACAAATTCATCCACTCCAAGACTCTCTGTGTGTCTCTCGCTCTCTCTCTCCCTCTGTTTCCCTCTCTCCCCCTCTTGTTTCCCTCTCTTCCCTATCTACCTGCCTCTCCTTTTTTCCATGCTGTCCTGGCTCAGTCCGGTGGAAGTCACACCACCACGTAACTTAAACTTTCCCGGGAGCTAAGCATGGTTCCTGTGCTGTCACTATCAGCTGGTGGGACAAAGCTACTAAAAATTCCTGCTGAAAGAAGGGGCAGGGGAAAGGTGGGGGCACAAGTGGGATTTCCATATCAAAGGGCAAGGCTTTGGCTCCCGTTGGTAATTAAAGCATCCTCCTCCCCCCCCATTTTCATCTTCATGGTCAAGTCTTGAAAGGAAAAGAAGATTAGAATTCCTCAGGTCCTTTAGAAGCCAGACTGGAGAGACTTAAATTAGGGGAAAGTTGAGCTGAGACATATCTAACCTAACCTGGCCAGTCTTGTGTTTGATACAACCTGCAGGTCCTCAAGCAGTTGTTAAACACCTTCCCATCTCTCTGTGCCCTGGTTAGCAAGGAACAGTGGGTGACTGCTTACTTTTTGCTGCCTACTGCTTGGGCTTCCGCAGTTATCACGGGGGACCATTCTTCATTACCCACTGCCATGGTGACATGCCCACTGTGGGGATGGCTTTGGATATTGCCAACAAAAGGGGCTTTGAGACACTTCTTCAGGCTGAGATCCGTGTTGGCATGGCTAGTCGTAACCTTGGAGTTTTAACGTTCTTCATATCTGCCTTGGACTCGCTATGACCATCGTCACGGCCCTCACGGTCATTGCCGCACCCGGCTTGCTGTGTCTTCTCCCACACCCCCATTTGCAGAGTCATCGCTTTATGAAATAATTATTTTAAGTTGAAGTACGGGACTTACAGGCACTTTCAGATTTGTTAAATGAGAAGGCCATTTGTGTTCCAGGAAAGGAAGACTTAGGCATCTTAGTCCATTTTTCTTTCTCCTCAATGAATAGAGCCTGGCCAAACCCTAATGTAGATAATTACATTTCACCTCCCTAATTCCCTGGCTGCTTTAATTGGGAACGATTCCACTTTACATCCCCCTTACTATGTGCTTTTAAACTTCCTTCTAGCTTCCCGGTGTCCTTCATCCGCTGTCATGTCCCCTATGGCCTCCAGTCTCCCACAGAGCAGCACCTAAGTCACAGCAGAACCATATCTGAACCCACATTCCAGGGATGCCGGACCCAGGCTTCTCAGTAAGTGGAGAGCTGTTGGTTTTCCCAGCCCTGCATGCCCACACATTCTCAAAGGTTGAGCCTCCACCTCAGGGTCAGTACATAGTTCTTGGAAGAGCAAGAATCTCGTACGTTCCACTAGGCAACAGTGTGCCTTGTGTGCTGAAATCGCATCAGGAAGCAATTAGTGAAAACAGCAAAGGCTCGTGAGTAGCAAGGACAGCACAGAGCATGCGGAGTAAGCCCACCTTTGACTTGAGAGAATAAAGCAAATGTCAGCACTTGCTACCGTCCTTGTGGTTGCCTTGTTTCTTTTTGGTTCACAGTCAAAGGCCCCAACAGCATCTTCCCATTTTTATGGAGTGAAGTGGATAGGTAGGCCGCTGGGGTAGAGTTAACTGTGCCTGTAGCTTTGTAAGCAGCCGTGAATCTAAGCACTAAAGACACAAAGAGCAGACTGCCCACATCCAAGCACAAAGCTAAAAGGGCATGTTGGATATAGTGATCCATTTTTTTTAACTTACCCTGGCAGCTCAGAGAGGGCAATGGCAGCTTCAGAGAGGGTTGCTCAGCAAGGGTTATCACAGGGGCTGCGAAGCAAGGGTCATCACAGGGCTGTTAAGAATATTCAAAACAGGCCTGGTGATGTATACCTATAACCCCAGATCTTGCGAGGTTGAAGCAGGAGGATCTCTGTAAGCTTGGGACTGGCATGGGCTGTGAGTTACAATCTAGACTGGGGAATGTGACCCTATCTCAAAAGGACAAATAGCAAAACCACAATTATATATGAGGCATTCTGTAAATATGTAGCCCTGGGCTGAAGGGATGGCCCAGAGGTTGAGAGCACCAGTTATTCTTCTAGAGGACTGGTGTTCAGTTTCCAGCACTTACATGGAGGTTCACAACTATCTGTGATTCCAGTTCCAGCAGATCTGATGCCCACCTCTGTCCCTACGTGTACCAGGAACTCACATGGTACACAGACACACATATAATCCAAAATTCTGTATGTACAAAGTAAAAATAAATCGTAAAACTAAAACAAAACCATGTATCCCCATGAAACACGCAGCCTTTGCCCCTTGTACAGGGTAATGGGGAGCCAAATGGAAGCTGTTGAGGACACCTAACGGGTAACTGTAGCCATTCCAGGAAGCTAAAGGTAATTAGGTTGATGGTTCTGAATTCTGTGGCACCGAGTCTTGACACAGCTGCTGTCTAGTGCACCCTGTTGAGAACAACTCTTACGAGTTTCTCTAAAACAGGTGTTGACAGTTGCTCCCATTTTATAGCAGAGGAAACTGAGGCCTGGGGAATGATGGGCCTTACTCCAGGCTTAAAGCTAAAGCTTAAAATTGCAAATCAGCTCTCTATGCACACTAAGATATTAGCATTCTGTTATTTTTACTCCCATGCCTCAACAGCAGCTAAGTACCACAGTGAATTTCTGGAATTATCTTTTCTTACAGAGAGAAATAGGGTTTTCAGAATTAGACTTTACTATGTTACCCAGGAAAGACAAAATGTCATGAACGTGGCCGTGAGGGGGGCCTCTTGCATCTCTTCTCCATGGTAATACTCTTCCGCGATCTGGCGACTTCTGAGACTCGCTCCATCCTCAAAGATACTCTTCATGTTTCCGCTTCCCCCTAGGAGGAGCTGCTGCTTTTTGCTCTCTTTCACTTGCCCTTTTCCTTCCTCACGCTAATGACAAAGAGACCACAGATGACCAGAGGGGACTTGCTGAGATGAGGAAGGGTTGCTGGTGTCAATTTTAGTCTCCAGGTTCCTAGGCAAATTTTCATGGCTGAATCCTGAGGGTTGACATCAATAATTAACAAGTCAAAAAAAAAAAAAATCTGACCTTAGAGCCTTCTCAGGTGATCTGTCACATTATAGAGCGAAGATGTTAAAGCAAAAAGATGCGTGTGTGTTTTCCCAATCATTTCTCATTTTCTATATTTGGTGTGTGTGTGTGTGTGTGTGTGTGAGAGAGAGAGAGAGAGAGAGAGAGAGAGAGAGAGAGAGAGAGGTGTGCATGCGTCCACATGCCATGACATGTTTTTGAGGACAAAGGAAGACTTGTGGATAGGAGTCAGGACTCTCCCTCCACAAAGTGGGTCCTGGGAATCAAACTCAGGTCCCTAGGCTTGGTCGCAGAGGCTTGCCTTGACCTGCTGTGAATTGCTAAGCAAGCATCATTCAGATCTTAATCTTTCTCTCTTTCTCTCTGGCACAAGTTCCTGTACTTGAACTGCCTGGTAGAGGCGCTGTCTTCTGCACTGGCTGCCTCTCTCTCTTGCTTTTCCCTTTGTTCCTCTCTCTCTCTTGGCCTCCTTTGTCTGTCTTTTCTTATCTCAGTGTCTTCCTGCATCTCTCTTGTTTCCCAGCCCCAGCGCATCATTTTCTGCTTTAGAAAACTTGGCTGCAGGGGCTCTGGGATGAATAAAAACGTAATCCACACTGTGCCCATTGTGCGCCCTCATTTGTTTTTTGCCGTATCGATTTATCAGCAGAGGGAAATTACTTGCTGGAAGAGAGGATGCCAGTCAGAATGACATTTATTTCATAGTACAAGGAGGCTCTCCAGCGTGTTTCCATGTAACCCAGATATTGGAGCTGTAAAAGGCTTGTAACAAGGTTTAGTGCCATGATTAGATCGTGTGGAGCACCTTGCTTTCAGAACAACAGGCTCTCTGCAGGAGCTGCGGCCTCGGGGTATGGTCAACCCTGCTTCTCCTTTTTTCTTTAGCATAGATACAGAAGCTAGCCCTCCCCTCCCCTCCTAACTGCTTCTATTGCAAAAGCCAAAATCGTGCAGACTTTATAGGAGAATAAAAGAGGTGTGTTTTGAAATGCCTGCAGCTCTCATGACATCAAATTAAATGTAAAAGTAGATGAAGCCCTAGCCTATTAATCCCCTTAACTTTTTTTGGCTTTTACCCTTTATTTTGGAGAAATTGTTTCGTTTTAATTCTCACCAAAGCGAATCTTTTCGTTCAATGATTGTAACTTCCGTGTGCTGAAGGCTATCAATTACCTGTGAAACCAAACACGCTTCTCTGCAGAACATAGAAAGAAAGGGCAAATTGTAGCCGTGAGAGGCTCTGGCTCAGATAGGAGAGGTAAATTTCCGAGGTGTTTCTTCTCATTCGTGCAAGACAGGCACTGAGGAAATTAGCCTGTTTTCTCATCAACCGGGGTTTCTGTTTGGGCCGATACACCTGGAAGGTTCCACAAAGTATGTCCTCGATGAGATGACAGGATCACTAATTTTTAATTGCATTTCTTTTGATACCTTTTATGTGCATGAGTCTTGGCTTGCATGTATGTATGTGCACCTGGTACATGCCTGGAGCTCTCAGAGGGCATCAGATTCCCTGAAATTGGAGCTATGATGATTGTAAGCCAACGGATGGGTGCTGGGAATTGAACCTGTGTCCTTTGCCAAAGCAGCCAGTGCCCTTAGCCATTCCTCTAGCCTTTATTTTTATAAGAACACACGGAGTTCATGTCTTTTCCTTCCTGCTTTCCCCATTGCCCAAGCTTATGCATTTGGTGACATTGGAGGTGGCGGTGGTGCCTGGTATTTTGAGGATTAAAAGGGAATGCTAAGGCTAAGCTCACACACTTGGAGATCTGTGCCTTTCCTTCCTCAGCCGTGCTAGAGGTCTCACCCCGGCCTTGTACACTCAGAAAGTACCTACCGGCGGTTTGTGAATCCAGTCTAGGACTTTTATCTTCTTTGTGTGTGTACGTGTGCGTAGATGTGGAGGGGGATATATGGACGTGTGTGTGTGTGTGTGTGTGTGTGATATGTATGTAGGCCTGTGTACATTTGTGCAAGAGAGCCAACTCCAAGAGATGGGAGCCAGTGTCTTTCTTTATTACACTCGACCTTAAGACCAAATTTGAGTAATTCTTTTAAGGACCACATCTTGATGCTAAAGGGAACTGGCTGTGATAGAAAGTAGTGTGTTGATAATTCTCTCTGTGTGTGATGTGTGTGTGTGTGTGTGCGTGCCTGCACAGAGCACTTGTGTAAGACAGAGACTAATATCACTTATCTTCCTCTCTGACGCCATATCTTATTTTATGAGTCAGTGTCTCGCACTGAGCCTGTAGCTCACTGTTTGCACCAGAACAGCTGCCAGAAAGCTCTAACCATCTGCTCACCTCTGACCCCATACCAGGCCCACAGCTGAGGTTATAGGTGCACGCCATTCTGCCTGGCTATTTCCATGCATGCTGGGGATCTGAACTTGGGTCTTTGATGTGGGATTCCCCTCTGTATGCTATGAATATGTTTTATTACCATTGGTTAATAAAGCTCTTGCCTAAGACAGAGCAGAATATAGGTATGCGGAAAAACTGAACTGAAGGCAGGGAGAAAGAAGGCAGACTCAGGGAGATGCCATGTAGCTGCTGAAGGAGAAAGATGCCAGCTTATAGGTAGACCACAACCTCATGGTGATACATAGATTAATAGAAATGAATTAATTTAAGAGGTGAAAGCTAGCTCCGCCTCAGCCATTGGGCAAACAGTGTTGTAGTTAATATAGTTTCGCTGTGGTTATTTGGGTCCGAGCTGCTGGGAATCATGAGTGCAGCCTCCCTTTACATATTGCGATTGTGTAGCAAGCGCCTTACCATTTAACCATCTTTCCACCCCCGTTGTATTCTCGGTGATTCACCCACTTCAGCGCTGAGGGCCTGAGTGGCAGTGGTTTTGTTAATTTTCGCTGGTCTTTCATTTTTGGAGATTATCTGGACGTTGAGAAAGAGCTTTGCAAAGTCAAAAGGAATCAAGCTTTTCTTTAACTGTCCCGAGAGACTCGGGTGGGACTGAAAGAACAACTGTAAGACATTTATACAGTCCACATTTTATACTCCACTGGAGTCTTCAGAAGGAAGCTGGAAAAACCTAGGAACCAACAGTGTTTTTTGTCTACTTTCCATAGATGGGGAGCATCCATGGAGATGGTGATTGGGTCAAGGTGTGTTAAAATAGCATTGACTGGGAGAGGCGAGGCCAGGGCAGGTCTTTCCCTACAAGGCCTGTGGCATGCCTTGCCACTGGGTATGGGCTAGGGCCTCTCTGGAATGAGGGTCTTCAGGATGAAAGGAAGAAGTGGGGTAGTAACTGTTTCAAGTTCTATGACTTCTTCAGCTGAGAGGAGATTTACCATCTCAAAGCAAGGAATTCCTATTTCTGGAGTGACAGACAGGAAGAAAGAAGAGAGCTCTTGCCTCTGAGGCCTTCCAGTCTCCCTGAATTTAAGGGTTTGGGGTGTGAGGGCACCCAATGCTGTAGGAGCCCCAGATGAATGAGGCACCCATCACCGTGTTACTCAGCTTCTCAGCTCTGACCCAGATTTTGTCTGTGATTCTTCAGTTTAGCATGCACTGGATAAAGAGCAAATTAAGAGGGGGCTGGAGAGATGGCCCAGCAGTTAAGAGTCCTTACTATTCTTAAAGGTCTGGGTTATATGTTTCTCTCATTTTTAAATTGATTTTATTGAGCTCTATATTTTTCTCTGCTTCCCTCCCTACCCCCTTCCTTCTTTTCAAACCTCCCCCACGGTCTCTATGCTCCCAATTTACTCATGGGATCTTGTCTTTTTCTACTTCCCATGTAGATTAGATCCATGTATGTCTCTCTTAGGGTCCTCATTGTTCTTGAGGTTCTCTGGGATTGTGAATTGTAGGCTGGTTTTCTTTGCTTTATGTCTAAAAGCCATTTATGAATGAGTACATATGATATTTGTCTTCCTGGGTCTGTGTTATCTCATTTAATATGATGTTTTCTATTTATCAATTTGCCTGCAAATTTCAAGATGTCATCTTTTTTTGCTGTGTAGTACTCCATTGTGTAAATGTACCACATTTTCCTTACCCATTCTTTGGTTGAGGTGTGGGATTATGTTTCTTGTATCTGCATGGTAGCTCACAACCATCTCTTACTCTAAATCCAGAGGATCTGACCCCCCTCTTCTTGTCTCTGTGGGCACCAGACACACAAGTCATATACATACATAATGCACGCCAAACACTCAGACACATAAAATAAAAATAAATAAATCACTAAGTTTTTAAAGAAGCGACATTAAATTCTTAAATATTAGCTTTATACAGCTGGTGAAAACAAGTCTTGTCTAGAAGAGGTGTGTGTAGTTAGGAGCCTCAGCGGTGAGTAGGTCCTGCATTCTCAGAGGCAGCTGCATGGTCTGGACACTCTTCACGTCTTTCTAGCATGTTCCATTATAGAGTAATGAAGGTGTCCATTCCAGGAGATCTAAGTCTGAATTTTGTTTGTTTGTTTTTTTTTCTCCTTATAGTCAGATGTCCAGGTCACCTAGAAAGGACCTTAGAATTAAAGCCCAGGTGACTTGGGATCTGACTTCTTCCTCCATGAAGAGACCCTCACATTGAGAACTGGCATACAGTGCCCAGAAATTGCGGGTCTGTCTCTGTTAAGTACCTGTTAACTAGTGACTGGCTATGCCCAAGGGAAGAGGTGGGCATTAATTAGACTTATTGTACCTGAGCCGATGTCCTTTCAATCGTAAGTCTATGTAGGTGACTTCAGAGGTTCCTCGCGATGAATTTGATTCATGTCTTTAAAGTTGACCCTCTCAATTAGTATTTAAAAAGCAAAATAAAAATAAGTGTGTGGGAAATCTATTGTCCGTGTTCTTCGTCGCGGGATGTTGTGATTTCTAAAACCCTTCAGAAGTTCAAACGGAATGGCTGGTGCCTTTGGATGTTTAAAAAAAAAACCCACAATAGCTGAGCCTTTCAGCAAACCCAGCCGCTGCCCTGTTGCAAGGACAGCTGCAGGGTCGGTTTTGACTCCTGCTGGTATTCAGGGAAAGCACCCTTTCGACATGTTTGCCCTGTGTCTCTGCGGTCTGCTTCCCTCTCCCTGGGGTAATCAGTGTTAGCATCCTTACCATACGTGGTTTCCGTCGTTGCTCGAACCATTTGCCATAGGTAAGCCCCCAGCACAGTGTCTGTGTGCGCGGAGAATGTGGCTAGCAAATGGATTGTGTGCAGAGGCACATTTAGACCTCATACTCTCTGTTTAAAAATGGAAGCATAGGAAAACTTTGCTGTCCTGCAGTTTAAGTTCATTGTAATAGTAACAACTTAGCTCGGACTTTACTCTGGGCCAGATGTGTGTCTGGAAATAGGCAGTTGAGAGAGATTCCTGACATGTTGCTGTGGGAGTTAATTAGCTGCCTAGTGCTGCTCTCCTCAATTACAGTTCAAGTCTGGGATGATCTGACTTCCTCTCATAAGGAATGAAGTTTCCTGCCCGAACTTTCTTGCTGTCAGTCCCCCTTTTGCTTTGTGGGATCAGATTGATTCTGCAAGGAAAGAAAGCCCCAGTTTGGTGTGTCAGCACCGGAATGATGTTGCTTTAAAGGATCCAGGAAGGCTGAGGCAGGCGGATCTCTCTGAGTTTGAGGCTAGCCTGATCTACAAAGTAAAGTCCTGGCTAGTCAGGGCCACACTGTGAGAATATATCTCAAAAACTAAAAAACAAAACCAACAAGAACAAAAACCAAATAAGTAAGTAATAAATAAAAGTTCCCAGGAAAGTAAAAGGTGCTTAAGTAGCCCTTGCTCAAGGGGGGTGGACTCCCGCGAGCCCTGGCTTGTCTGAGTCTTCCGGCTGCCGGGCTAATTACTGGTGATCAGGGCTCGCTGGCCTTGGCTCTCACCCTCCGATCTGCGATGCCATGTGACTCCACGGCAACGTATGTGAACTCGCCTGGGTGACAGCTGTCAACTGTAAGTGGCCATATGTAATGATGAGTAAAAGTTGTCGTCAACTGTCAATAAGGCCATATGCAATGATGAGCGGGTGCTGACTGATGGGCAGGAAGACGAGGGAGTGAACCAACACCCATGCCTGTCCCGTCAGCCGGCAGCAGGTATGATCGCTGAGATAAACAGGGTGATGGGAAACGTCTCTTTTCCATTTCTTGTTTCTTTTTTTTCTTTAGATGATCAGGTTGACCTCAAACCCTTTATGTAACCCAGTGCCTTGACAATTTTATGATCTTCCTGCTTCTGCCATGAGCTGGACTGGGACGGCTGGCATGAGCTCCCAGACCCTCTTATGCCACGCTTGAGATTGAACTGAGGGCCTTGTATATGTTAGGCAAGCCTTCTACCAACTGAACTTCCTTAGCAGCCCATGATATACGCACACATATGTAGGTGTGTGTGTGTGTGTGTGTGTGTGTGTGTGTGTGTGTGTGTGTAGCTCTTGCACCTGTGCTTCTGTTTGACCCCATTCCTCCCTAGATGGATAAATCCTGTCTGTCAACGTTCTCTCTCAACTGATGGGAAAAGTCCCATGCTAGTCCGCAAAGCAGAGGGAAGAACACATGGTGGTGAGGAAGGAATTTGATTAGAATGGCAATCAAAATCCTAAGGAAGCCCTGTTGTGCTTTTCCCCCTAGTAGGATGGGCCAAATGTTTTATGACCATGCCAGGGCTGATGGGCAGCCATGAGTTGTGCTTTGGAATAAATATCCTTGGTGGTACAGACAACTGACCCAAAAGGCATGACGGACTGATATGTCTGTCATTTGGACAAGCCATCTGGGACAGCGCTGCTACAGAGGGGACATGTTTGAATCAGTGCCTCTCCCATGGTCTCCACCTTGTGACTTCTTTCTTTCGTCATTTTGACTGCAAGGCCTTTATTCCATTTGTGTCATTGGCCTTTCTTGGCCTTCCTAGGGAATCAAGCAATCTCCCAACCATTTGCAAGGTAATGCTCGTCAAAGCTAGAAGGCGGGAGTTGAAATTAGTCAAAAGTTGACCACGAGAGAGAGTCGTCCGTCTACAAAGGCTTATAGGGGGTCTGACCTTTTGAAATCACAGTGCAGAATTGCAATCCGCAAAGTCCTCCCTCCTCCTGCATAGCCAGACTCAAGCCTACCTCACAGCGTGTTAAGTTAGGCATTGCTGGCTTTGGCTTGGTCTGCAGTCACAGCTCTCACGGGGCACATGGAGTCTGAGAGCTCCAGGTCAGACACACAAGAAGAAGGTGCTCTCTGTTTCTTTTCCACCCCCTGAAGCAGTAGGTCTTCACTGCTGTGTTCTGCTCTACAGAGTGTAGGGTGTATTTATTTCGGAATGTGGACTTCTCGGTCGGTCTCCTGTCAGGGAAGCCAATATGAAGAATTTTCTTTTTTAAGGCAAAATTTACCCTCTGCCAAAATTGGGTTCTTCTTCACCAGCCTCCTGTCCATCACCCCCTCACCACACGGCTTACACACCGTCCTCTTCTTCTTCCTCCCTTCACCAAAGCGAGAGGCTCAGACGAAATCCCTGGAAACCATTTATTTTCTGACGAGTTCAGTCAAAGTTTATCTTGGGTGATAAACCTCAGAAAGACTGCTCTCAGACCCTAAACTGAAGAGACAGCATGAGAAATGGCTTTATAGAAAATGTCACCGACTTAAAAAATAATAAGCCATCAATAGTGCCTCATTGCTCCGGGGTAAAGATTTCATGTGCCCAGGAAGATGTCTGTCTGGTTCTTGTACCACCCTGAAGCTTAGCAGGCTCTGTGCTTGGGAGTTCTTGCTAGTCCTCCAGGACCCTGTTACCCTGTTCTCCTTGTTTACTCATGTTGTCAAGAGCTCCTTCTCTCTCTCTCTCTCTCTCTCTCTCTCTCTCTCTCTCTCTCTCTCTCTCTCTCTCTCTCTCTCTCTCCCTCTCTCTCCCTTCTGTGAGGTAACCCTTAGTCCTTAGACAGATTCTGTTACCTATTGGGTGAACGATTCCCCAGCCACGGGACAGATCTCACTGTGTGCGGAACTTTTCTTGGGGGACAGGCTAGTTACTACCCAGCCCTCACCGCGTCCTTTCCCCGGCACGCTCACTCTGGATGCCGTCACATGAATGACGACTGATCAACGTCCATCGTCTTGATGAACCGGAAGGGTCTCTGTGTCTCCATGTTGTGTCCCTGCCCTCAGCACCAGGAAGGACACTTGAGAGCCAGCCAGTGGTTTCTTAACCAGAAAGCTCCCTCTATCAGACGCCTCCCGAGACAGAGTTCGCCATTGCTGGTGTCGTCTGTTCTGTTGCTCATTTCTCTTTTGAGAAAGATTTCTTTTTATTTTTTAAAATTCTGATCTTTGAAGATATTTCTCTTTTGAAAGTGATTGATGGAAAACACGTAGTTTTGTTTTCTTAGATTTAGTTTGTTTGTTTGACTGTTTCATAAATCTCTGCTCCCCTTATCATTCAGCATTTTTATTTTTGTATGTATCACAAGCTGTTTCAAAGCTTTTGCAAGTATTTGGATTGTACTGTCATAACTCAGCGAGATGCGTCCACCCTGGGCAAGCCCATGTCTGTACAATGACAGCCTTGCCGAGGTACTTTATCTCTGTGTACACATGGCCCGGCAAGAATTTTGTGATTTTTTTCCCTTCAATTTGTGGGAAACATTTAAAAATTTTTCTTTCACTTTGCACCTGTATACTAACTTCTCTTCCAAGAATATTTAAGCTCTAAGCACTTTCCAACCATGCCTTGATTAGCTGCCAGCATGGCAGTGTTTATAATGGAGGAGCTAAGGCAAAAAGAGCCAAAATTTCAGAATTATATAAAAAAATGTTGATAACATGAGAATGTATTCCTGGCTCCTAGCCTCTCCCAGCGCCGGCGTCACTTCAGGTGGTATCCTGCTAGGTGGGTAATTGGGAATTAGTACTTTAGTTTTTCTTGAACATTTTTCCTTTCATTTGGAACATTCAGTTGGGGTATGATTGACAGTGACTGCTATGGACACTGGAAAATACTGTACCCGAAACACTCTCAAAAAATAATTATCTATAAATAATCCGAGACCAACAGAAAAAAAAAATGATGGCAAAGAAGCTCAACCAATTTTCAAAAAACATTCACTGAGCTGTGACAAGTCTGAAGGTATTTTACAAGGAAACGTTGTTAAATACCAGCGCCGGCAGAGCGCGGGGAGGAAACATGGATGCTTGGGCACCTGTGACGAATGAGGCGAGGCCTTGGGCCTTACGGCTAAAGCCTGCATTTTGTCCACAAAGGCCGCTTGCTGCTCCCCAGTGGCGCTAGTGTGCAGCACGGGGATTGTGAGCAGGCAGGTCTGCATGGAGCTTTGTGATACGCAGAATTTTACAAGTCACCAGTATCTAAACTAGGCATTTCCTCCCTCCTGCCCTCGCTGTTATCAGCCAGTGTGTATCATGTCCTATGAATTCTGTGTCCGCAGGCGCCTTTTCCTTTCTTTCTCCTCACGCTCATGCTACAGGTCTGCCCGTCACTTTTATTTTTACTTAATTAAACCTCATGGTTATGGTCTGGTTAGGTCTAAAAACTTATTTAAAATGAGCTAATTTTCATATCAGTGGATTCTAGATTTGGGCTGTGATACACACATGTGTGCACATGCTTGTTTACGCCTCATCCACACCTCCATGCTGGTAAACACAGATTCTGTTCTTAATTGACTCGTGTGTCTATTGTAATCAGGCAGCTGGGGTGCAAAGCAAGTTTCAGAGAAGCAGCTGGGCGGGGCCAATTCCTTCTTCCAGCACAGCTCGGATGAGCCAGGATGCCTTGCTTGAAGTTCCTTGTATGTATTACGCTGATTTCTTTCTTCGTTTATAAAGACTTCCCTATTGTTTAGCTCTGTATTCACTAATTAATTCAAGAATTAATTTTACACATTATGAAATTTCTCTTACTTGCTAAATATCATTCTAGGTGGCAGTTCTTTTTAAAAGTAAGAAATAGTTTTTGAAAGTCCTCTGAAACACAAGTTATATTCCTTTTTAATATCATAATTTCATTCTGTGGGAATTTTATATAATGTATTCTGATCATGCTCACCCCATCCTACCCTAAATCCACCCTCTACCAACCCTGGCCTTCCCAGTCTCACATCCTCTCTCTCTTCTAAAAACTTACACTGCTCCTGTGTGAGGCTGCACACTGGGCCATAGCTGACCCACTAGGGGCCACATCCTAAAGAAGCTGACTCTGCGCTCCTCAGAAGCCATCAGCAGTGGCCGTCTCTTCCTTTAGGGCAGTAGGCTCTGGGGCCATTCTGCCATGTTCAGCAGCCTGGTTCTTACAGTCTTCCCATGTTCTCATCTTCTGTAGTCCCCGAGGCTTTTGTGTGTGTTTATGTGTGAATGTGTGCGAGTGAATGTGTGTGCATGTATGTATATGTGTGTGTATAAGTGTGTGTGCATATACATAGCCTATGTGTGTGCATGTATGCATGTGCATACGTATGTGTGTATGCATGAGTGAGTACATGTATTTGTGTCTGATATTACTATTTCTTGGACTGATTTGTGACTTTTTAAATTATGACCAAATAGTATATAAAAAGTGATACATAACTAAATGGATTGATGTTGTGAAAAAGAGGATCAAAACAATTTAAATTTAGCAAATCCAGGGTAAGTTGAAAATATAGTTCCTAAGTGGAGAAGGAATTTCAACTTTCCCCGTGTGTCTTTCAATCATGGAGGCTCTTTGTTAATGAACTTGGTGTCAGCTCCAGGAAGAACGAGACAGAAAACACAGCTGTGGTCTTAAATTGGGAGGTGTCCATACCTTTCTTAGAAAAAAATATAATTTACTCAGAAAACCTAACAAATCCCATAATATAAAGAAATATTTTTAATCTAAAGCAGAGAAATATACCTTCACAATCTACGGCAGATTATACTTCTTTTAAATGTGTCTCATGGTGAGAGAAATGCACGTATTAAGAAACGCCTCAAAGTCCACAGGGTTTTTTTTTTTTTTTTTGCTTTTTGTTGTCATTGTAGAAAGATAAAGTTATGTTTAAAACATTCAAAATTATAAAATGATAGAAAGCAAAAGCCTCAATAATTCTTTTTTGTCCCCAAGAAAACCCATCTAATAGTTTCTTTTTCATCCTGCTGCTACGCAGTAAGGCCACTCACCCTCAGAACCACCGCTTTCTCCCCTAATTTCCCACCGACAAGCATCAGGTCGACGTCTCATCGTTTGACTGGTCAAACACTGGTTCTGTTCTGTGTTTGTGCACCTCAGGGTGATTCCAACAGGATAAGCAGCTATAGGGAGGTGGGTCTATGTGTGTGGAGGGAGGCCATATGAATGTCATCTTTTCACGTGCATTGACCTGCCACCCTCAGAAGCCGTGGGCGTGCACCTCACTGCGCACGGGCTTACCCTGGTGGTTAGCACGGTGGGCTTGTTTTAAAGTTGCTTATGCTGACGGAAGACCTCTCGCTGCAGTGTCTCCGCATCCTGTGATGTTAGCACGAGCACATGTGTGGGACGCACTCAGTGGAAATGAAGGTAGCATTGGAAGAACCGGAAGTTGAGAATGAGTTCTCACGATTCTATGTCCTTCAGCTCTCCCAGATGCCACCCCACCCCTTTCCTCCCCACAGTGGCTTGCATGCTATGGCACATGCACTGAGTAGCTTTGCTTTGGTGGAAATGGGCAGAACTGAGGCAAAGCCTTCTTTATAATGAAATTATTTTAATACCTTTCAGGCAAGAAATTAGTTTCATCAAGAAAATTGATTTAATTTAGAAGAGATGCAGTGTTTATAACCATAACCAGGTTAAACATTTTGTCTCCGTTCCTGGATCAGAAAATAGCTTCTAACCAGCAGCTAGCTGCAATTGATTAGTTCAGTTTAAGGTTTTCAAATTTTATTAATATCCCACCCATTTCTACAACACCTACTTTTCTGTGCAGTTCTCTGAGGCTTTTCCTATAACTTCACAGCACACACCACTGGTGACCATAGGCAGACTGCCACGGCCCTGGTCGCTGTCCTTACACATAAGGATTGGGGTCATAGTGCATGACTGAGGTAAGTGGTTATTTTATAGGGGTAACAAGAAGCACACATCTTTTGGTGGTCTTCATTTTATCTTTAAAGTTTCCACACAATGATACCCCTTTAAAAAGTGGAACTTTTATAGTCAGAATCCCGATTTTATTCCCAATGGCTTTAATTATAGTCACAAATTTTAGAGGCTGATTAATTTTCATGAATCATCCAATACTTGCTGTGTACTCAAAACCTAAATCAAGGGGAAATCCAGAATATTGACGGCCTACACATGGCAGCGTTGGTGTTTGCCAGAGCTTCCGTGCCGTGGATCATAACGGCGCCGCGTGTCAACGACAGCACTAATGAGCGTGAATGTCCCATGGAGTCAGAGACAGAAACATATTTTCTGTATCATCCCCCAGAGATGCTCTGGTCATCTGAATGCTGCGAAGTCGTGAGGAAGCTCACACGGGCTGAGCCCACCTTGTACGGAAGCAGTGGTGGGGCGGGGAGTTTCCTTGTCCCTGGCTCCCCTTCCCTCAGTCTGAATTAAGGGCACAGCTGTTATAGTCCTGCCTAGGAGAGAGAGGATACTTATTGTCCCCAAATTTGTTGTTGTTGTTGTTGGTTTTCTTCTTTTTAAAGAAAATATTTTGTTTTAAATTTTCCCCTGACGAGCCCTGAGATGATCAGAGAGAAACAAAGAGGCTTTTACCATTAGTTAGGCAGGGCCGCTGGTGAATCTAAAAATCTGTCTCCATCAAAACGATTTTAAGTTGTGCGCAGATCTGGGTTCATTTTGGACGGTAGAACAACGCACTATGAATTTGGATGTATTGAGAGATCCTGGTACCATATGTTATTTTTAGGTGTGATAGGGTATGATATAGGGACATTCTGCTTTAATTCTTTTAACTGCTGAAGAAGAGGCCTCCATTATAACTATAACAGAAATCTTGTCTGTGAGTGTTCCATTCTTTTCAGTGCTGCCTGAGCATGCTGAGGCTACTCTACATTTATAGACCAGTAACAACTGAGGGAGGGAGTTCTGGGTCCAGTTAACCCAGCATTCTGCCATTTCTAGGTATCTCATAAGGCATTACACTTGAGAAAATACCCAGTCACCTGTGAGGACCAGAGTTACACATAGGACGACCATGTCATTGGGAAACATCAGTACCACGGGCCTCTGCAGGGAAAGTGTCCATTGTGTGGCATCTGTAATGGAAGGAGCGACTGTAGGAAAGGCAATGCATTCAGCATGGGCATGTGGGCAACAAACGGGCACGTGGCATTTCATATAATTTAAAACTGAGCTCATTCTTCGTGCCACCAAGGGTTCTGGGATGAAATTCCACGATCCTGACTGTCCTGTGATAGACAGGTAGCCGTGACTTTGTATGTTTACAGTGACGTTTGAGCCCTACTGATTTTATTGAAGGAGGAAACGGGCAACCATCTTCTTGCATAAAGCAGGGAGTTGGGCCAAGAAAGCTGTGTACAGAATAAATAATTTGAATACTCTCACATATTTCGAGATTTACTGTTGGTATGTGAAATTCTTGACATTTAACTTTGAGATGTGGTATAACCCTCTCTCCATACGTTACATTTCTGTTCTTCTGAAAACTGTGGTTTTTACAGAATCAGCAGCCGTCTCATACAATGAGCTGTCAGCATCCAGCTGTATAAACGGATAATAGAGAGAAGACAGTGGCAAGTGGAACACAACAGAACACAGAAATTCCAACTTGGGGCTTAGCGTAGCTTGGGTTCTCCTTTATTCTTCTTCCTTTTTCTTCTGCTCTTCCTTCTTCTCTTCCTCCTTCTCCTTCTCCTATTCCTCCTCCTTCTTTTTGTCTTACATTAAATATATTCTATGGAAGAAAAAATCAGAATTTTAATTTTTGGTACACGATTTGGCTATGTGGATGTAAACTAGAATATACCTTGAAGACAGATTACGAATGGATTCACCCAGCACATGTAATTTTTGTTTTGATAGCAATAGTCAGGCAGTAAATAGGACTTTGGGGCATGTCACATTTAAGGATCTCTTTATATAGCACCATAACTTCCTGTATATAAAAAAGATGCATATATTTTGCTAAAATTAGCATAAGGCCTCTTATTTGGAGCCTCGTATCCCTCTGTGGCCTTGTGGTTTTATTCCTATGTCTCCTCTGCCGTCATCAAATGTATATATTTGGGACATTGGCTTGGGAGGGAATGGGCAGGTTAAATCTCCTTTTGATACAAATGTGAAGAAATCTCATTAAAGGAAATTGCCCACGTATCTTCAAACCACATTCTGCTTCTGGGAGTTCGTGGGGGAAGACTTTATTTTCTTGTCTTTTACTGCTAAGTTCCACTCTGTCTTAAGTGTCACCCAGCAGATCCCACACTTCCCAGGGCTGGCTCAGTGGGAAGTTTTTCAGGTGGTTTCGGTTTAATGCAAGGAGCTAATCATAGCTCCGGGGCTTGGCAAGGCTGTAAATGCTAACCCAGGCCAGCACCTGATCATGTGGTGCACTTCCGGGAGACTCCTCTACCTTTTATGTTCTCATCCCATGCTGGTGATTTCTGCTTTCAGGAGCCTTAAAAATAAGACATACCAGACCTAGATGAAGTCAGAAGAAAGAAAAAGATCACAGTGCAGTTTGGGACAATAACAGAAATCTTATGTCTTTCACTGATAATAAAATCTGATAATTTCATGGCATTAAATTTACTTTGTTTCTCATCATCTCTGAGCAGAATTGTTAGCACAATGGCGACTGTGTCTTCTCTTTTGTTTCCCTGGATGATGCTCTGCGTGCAGATGCTCTGAGCCTTGACAAGCAGTTCTGTTTGGTAGACTTTCCCAATCCAGGACAATACAGTGGCTCACCACCCCTGTTCCTTGGAGACTTGGAATGAATAGCAGTGGTAATGCAATTGAATGGGGGTCAGGCGGGAGTTCTGATGGCCACTAACTTTGCCTCTTGACCTGACTCAAAGTTGGTATTTCAACTGTCGCTAATTTATCAACAGCTACATAAATGAGATGGCGTGTCTACTCACGTGTTAGAGATTTTAGTCCCCACTTGTGATCTGTGCACTGCTGAGTGTGTGTCTGGGATCTTAAACTACAGAAGAGAGACAGTCTATGTATTTGTCTCCTGTCTACTCTCATCTATCCATCTGTATGTCCGTCCGTCCATCCATCCATCCATCCATCCATCCATCCATCCATCCATCCATCCATCCATCTATCCATCCATCCATCTATCCATCATCTGTCTGACTGAATCTTTCTATTTGATCATAGAGTGTGAGAGCCAAGTAGAAATTCATTACACACGGCGCTATACCAAGTACAATACAAGAGTTAAGTTTCTGGGCCATCAAGGGTTGGTTCATGTTTTGGGGGTTGTTTTGGGGGATATAAAATGTAGATTGTAAAGGATGGAGAGGCGTTTGACATGGAGGTTCTGAACAGAGGCCTTCGTGAAACTTAACATGTGGAGGGATGATATTGAGACCGTCTGCATGTATGGTCCTAGCACAGAGCTGAGCTCCCCCCCCCCACCACCGCAGGCTCTTCCCTTTCGCCCTTCTCTCCCCTTGGCTTCCTCTCTCTTCTCCTCAGCCATTCATCCAAGGAGATGACCGCATGGCTGCTCATGCATAGGTGTTGTACTTCATTCTCTTTCTTAGACTGCAGGGAGCCTGAAGGCAAGCAGAATGAGTTTCCACATTCCCTTACATGGGGGAGCCTGACTCACAGGGGGAGCAAGCTCCTGCAGCTAAGGCCCTGTCCACAGACCTGGGCATTGCCTCGAGGTTAATATGGCACCGTGGCTCTGCCAAGATGTAAGCAGGATTTAGGTTGTCTCGAGATTTGTGCCCTTTTAGTGTTTCTTCCAGTCCTGGTCAGTTTCCTTTGTAGCTTCAGAAAATGTCATCCTCAGAGGAACCCAGGTACATATGTGGCAGCTCCTTCCAACACAGTATGAGTGGGGCACATCAGGTAAGAGAGGAGGACAGAGCAGGAGGCCATTGTGATCCCTGCATTGAAAACGTTAGTCACTAAAATGCACAGCTGCGTCTTCTTTATGATCTTAGGTGAGAAATAAGATGGGCAGGGTCTTTTCTATATATATTCTGATATTATAGTTTGAAGTGATTTTCCCTTTTGTAATCAAATAAAAACCATTGATGTTTCTAAAATTGCTTTACTTAAATTATATTATTTTTTGCAAATGACTGGAAGGTCATCAGTGGTGCGGGAGGTGTCGAGGAACTCATTGGAAACAGTATGAAGGTTATCCCCAGACAGGCCAGCAAGATGGGTAACGGTAGAGACACTTGACACCAAGTCTGATGACTTGAGTTCCCCACAACCCACAAAACATACATCGCGGAAGAGCTGGCTCCTGAAAGCTGTCCTCTGAAATCCACATTTACACCCTCCTTGGCCAATAAATGAGCAAATGCTCTTTTGAAAGAAAGTCATCACCCAAATGGCTCTTGTCTACCAGTTGTGTGGGGAAGATATTAACATGTGAAACAGGTCGCCGTGCCATTGGTGTCTAAATGAGTTGAAGTACTTCCTGTCTGAAAAGATATGACTTGACTCTAGTTTCATTGTCGCGACTTCTTAAGTTTATAGCCACTGGCTCTGTGTGCCCTGCAGTGAGGAAAGTGGAAGGGCCCTGTGATTGGTCAGCGGATCAGAGCATCCAAAGCTCCCACCAGTGTTAGCCATGGGCAGTGACAGTTGGCGGCCCGTCACATGGGTCCCCACCTCTCAGCTCATTGTTACCACTGACTCTCAGGATGCCATGCAAAAGTCAGCTACTGGTTTCAATTGCATTGTAAACTAAAACCGTGTACATAGACTTTTGTTTTTAAAGAGTTTAAGTGTATTATCTCCCAAAACATAAAATGGCTAACTTTGACTAAAATGCATATGAAGATTACATGTACCTACATCCCAAGTTACAACGCCATAAGTAAAAAAATAAAGCACACATAATTGAAAGATGCTTATAAGAAGATACAGAGCTCTGGCTTCTTTTGCAGCTCCTTTGTATATGTGTTTGACTACAATAATCCCATCCTTTAGGACTGAAGACACGTGTAGCCAGGCTCTCTCTAATATTAACTATGAAAAGAAAAGAGGACATGGTTGGGAGGAGTATGGGACAGCTTCATGTGAAATTGTTGTTGTTGTCTTGTTTTCTGTGTTCCTTTAGTTTTAAATAAACCAGAGATTTTCCATAGCCCCAACTCTCCCCTACATGCACACACATTTATAGTCTGGCGCCCTTAAGTAATTGGAATAAATGTGAACCCAAAATAAACTTAGAAAATATAAAATTATTTAATCTATGCTCCCGAGTTGCCAAGCTTTACTCGTAAGATAGCTCTAAAATCATCTCTTCTGCACTCTAGGGTTGCACGCAACTTGAAAAAAGAAAGTCGTTTTCCAAGCCTGGAGCATAAGAATGAAGTCAGTCAGAGACAGGGAGCCTTCCTGACATCCTGGTGGAGTGAGGCGGTGTGAGGGGAGAGAAAACAGCAGTGCTAGACAAAGAAACTCATGAGAAAAAGACAAATGCAGGTGGCCCAGGCCCCGGTATAGGTAATATAGATTCTGTGTGATTATTCGGGTCTGGGCGGCCGGGAAACATAAGAGCAGCCTCCATTTATAGCTAGTGGTCCCATGGAGTGTAACACAGCCTTGGGTACATGCTGCACCACCAACGTAGAGGGTGAATAGTCCTTGGTGTGGGGCACCCCACGCCTCAGAGCGCACCTGTGAATGTGCGGATGTCACCACAGTGATTTCTCTTAGTTTCTGTCCATTCTGACCTCTCTCTACTCCCTGACCTGCCAGTATGATCAACATAATTCCTTGCCGTTTGTGCAAAGTCCCCTGGAGCAGGGACCTATCGACCTCTGGTAAAGCTCGTTGCTTAGTGTATACCAGCCACACTGCCTGGACCTCTCAAACTCCCAAATCATGTAGGATGCCCCTCTCACAGAACTCTCTAAGGTGGTGGGGGAGTGTGTGCTGCGTGCTAGAGAGGTGCGTGTTGTGTTGTGTGGTGCCTGTTAGTGACCTCTGTCCTTCTGGTGTGGTGAGTCCACTGTCCAGTCCCTTAGATCGATAACTGACGTGGTCGTCAGTTTCTTGAGAGAAATTAAGGCAGAGTAGTTGGGAATAGGAAGTGTGAGGAAGTTGATCCCAGCCCTCTGTGTTTAGAGCCTGACAGCAAAATAGGAATGAAGGGCTCGTGGAACAATGGCAGCCTCTCAGAGGAGTGTGTGTGTGTGTGTGTGTGTGTGTGTGTGTGTGTGTAGCATGGGTGCACTTACCTTTGAATGAATATGTAGAAGACAGTGTTGGATATCAATTTCTGCATTATATTTTGATATTGGACCTCCCACTGAACCTGGAACTTCCTGATTTGACTAGACTGAATTGCCAGCAATCACCTGTCTCTGCCCTCCCAGGATGCCTTAGAACGCAAAGGTTTTTAACATCCCAATGCTGCCATGCCTGACTTTTTCATGGGTGCCGGGGACCCCAACTCAGAGCCTCCTCCCTGTGAGGCAGCTCTTTTACTCCCTGAGAGTCTCCCAGGCCCAGGTTTGCCCTGGTTAACTGGGATATCCAGAGCTCCTTCCCTTTACTTCAGAGCATCCTCCTGAATAGTCTTCACGTAGGCACCTAGCTTCGATCTGTTTCCTCTCGAGGGTGTTGGAAAAGAACCCTCCATTCTGCTCTTTCCAGGGATCTATTTAAAACCCTGTCTGGTGATCGAATGCCAAGTTTGCCTCCAGGCCCTCCCTGTGCCCGCTCTGCCATGCCACATGGCGGCACACAGCAAGGCTGGCAGTGCCTTCCATGGCATCACAGTCTTCGTGCCCCAGATTCAGAGGGCGACTCCCCTTTGCCAAGACGGTGTTTCCTTCGACAACACCACGGTTCAAAAGGACGGCTGTATGGGAGCGAGGCTGCTTGCTTGCTGCTAACTCACTTGAAAGGGATTGTTGTTGTTGTTGTTTAATACTTTTATTAAGTCGTTGAGAAGCTTACACAGCGTCTTCTCATATTCTCCCATAGCCCTTCCCAGATCCACCACACCTACCTTCCTCTGCCTACTTCCTATCGTCTTCTTTTCCCTATAACCCACTGACTCAAGCTTATTTCGGGGGGGGGGGACATCCACTGGAGCGGGTCAGCTCACCAGTACGCACAACATTAAGTAGAGCTGACCCTCCCTCCCCAGTAGCCACCCGCTGTCCACAGCTCCTAGGCTGGGGTGTAAAAGAGCTTGTTTGTGCCGAGTGCTTAGCCTTGTGCTCTCGACTGCCAGTGATTTCACTGTTCACTTTTAATTCAGCCCATTCTGTGATTCGGTTCCTACGGTTCCTAGGCATATCTTTAAGCCTCTCTCTCTCTCTCTCTCTCTCTCTCTCTCTCTCTCTCTCTCTCTCTCTCTCTCTCTCTCTCTCTCTCGTGCGTGTGTGTGCTTCCCCATCCATATTGTGCAGTACTTCTAATGGCAGTGGGTTCTTGCCTTCCACCATGTAGGTTCTAGGGTTTAAGCTCAAGTCCCTGGTCTTGGAGGCAAGTCTCTTCTTTCCCTGGTGAGATAGTTTGCTGTCACCTATCATAATTTTTGCTTATCAAACTAATAAGTTTTTATATTATACTATTTTGCATATTAAATTTTATTATATTTCCTTTGCCATCATAACCATGTAGTTTTTAAATTGATCGTTTTTACTTTTGTCAATTTTTTAATGTATTTTCTTTGCCATTCATAGGATTATATTGCTCAGATATTCTCTAAACAAGCTGTGTCCTCCTCCCTGCCTCTTCACCTGCATTTTAGGGATTGGTTCATTTCATGTTACTCTCTCTTTTGTGTGACTAAGATATGTTGTCTTTTGGCTTCTAGAGTCTTGTCTTTCATCATGAATATAGATGTAAAAGAATAGCAGAGAGACCCATGCTCTGAGGACATTTTCTGAGTATTCTACTATTTTATCCTTCTACAGCCTACTCTAAAATTCCAGGTATCACAAACTTGCCTGACTGAGATGCCAAGCAGAATGGGAGAGGGCCAAGACAAACCCAGATAATGAGCTATGATAACACTGGTTGCTTCTGCTTGCTATCAGTAGAATGCTGTGTGCAAGAGGGTGGATGTGGCATCCCCACATCCCAGAGATGCTCAGAAATAGGAATATTTGGTGGATTTTCTCAATCTTTATATTTTTCAAAAAATGATCCACAGGTCACCAGGAGTACCAAGCCTAGCACACAGGTGTTTTGCAAACCTGTCATCCAAGACTTTGCAACCAAGTTTTATATGCTTTACCCAGCAAACAGCGGCACACAAAACCCCAAAGCAGCAGAAGTTCAGCAATAGGATGCTTGACTAAATGAGGAGTTTCATCCTTGCCATTTTCTTAGGTCAGAAGGTAGCAGTATTTGACCAGTGTCTGTGCTGTAAAGCACTCACCTATCCACTGTGTTCTTTAAAACAACTATGTATGCATATGCACATGTGTGTGTGCACACCATAACACAGGTGTGCAAGTCAGAGAACAAAGTGAGGGACTTGTTTTCTCCTTCCTCCATGTGGGTTTTATGAGTCCAAGTCCAGTTTCCAGGAGTGGCAGTGTTGCCTTTACCGGCAGAACCATCTTGCCAACTGAGTCTACTGTATTTCTAATGGTCAGAGTTCTTCCCTTGAAAGCTTCTTCTGATGCTCAATCTACTTGGCCTCCTGTAGCTACTCAAATTTCCAATGATTATTAATTATGTGTAGATTTTCTTCTGTGTCAAAAAATTGTTCTTCCACTTTGAAAGACCAGCATTATTTTTGTTATTATTTGGATTTTGTTGCTGCCAATAGCAAAATTCCCTTTGATGAAAATGGAATTTTATAATTCTGATAAAGACTGAGAGATGAGTAGAAGATATTAAGATTTTGGAGAATATTGTAGAGACAGATTGTTACATTAACAGGAAGAAGAAATGTGTTAAGTCCACAAGAGGTAAGCTGTTATGGCCTCAGAAGAAAAGGATGTAGTCTAGCTGGTAAGAGCAGACCCAGAAGAGATACACAAGGACTGAAGGCATAATGTAGCAATGTGGGGTACATGATAGACAGGAAATGGGCCTAGGTGAATTTACACTCTTGCTGTAACAGTTTGAGAATTATAAATTCCCCAAAGAATTGAAGGTTCGTGGGTTCTAAACGCAGTCGTAGTGGAGGCAGGCACATCATGGGGTTAGAACTGTTTGACATTTGTTATATAATTATATACTCCAAATTCCCCTATGGAAGATTCAGGATAATTATTATCTCCATGGATACAGAGACCAAAGAGATCAACAATGTTTTTTAAAGACATACACTTAGTCGTACATTCTTTTTTAAGTGTTAGAAATGTGACATCAGGCCATTTAATTCCTAGTCTCTTGCCATTTTTTTTTTTCAGAACACCAGTGGTAAATGGCTTAGCCATATCGGTCAGAAGCTGTGCTGGGGAATTCCTTCCTCCTTAGGCAGGAGTGTGCATAGAGGTCTTAGGCAGGATTCTAGATAGTTGACATATATTTAAGTTGATTGCAGAATTTATTGATAACACTGGTCAGACTTCTCTTGAGCTGAGGGCAGTTACTTTCCTGAACCCTCTTCTTTTTTAATCACATGGAATTTTCTGTTGTTTCAACTATATGCATAAGGCTTCTCCTCTATTATCAATTGTGGCCGAGTTTATTCAAACTTAAGTCATTTTCATTATACAGGAAGGGTAAGAACTTTAGTTGCAAGATATTGTCCTCAGAGAATGGATTATTTCACTTGCCAGCTGGGTGAATATATACAGAGAGCTCCTATGTGGGTGAGACAACAGGAGAACCAGTTTTATCACCAAGCTGACAAAATAACATCATGTGGTGGCCAGCAGCGACAGGTCAGGTAGGCCAAGGCAATGATGGGCTTAGGTGACGGATGGGCATGACGTCACAGGGGCAGATCAGGAAAGAGTTGGATGTTGCATTGTGCACTGCTGCTCCACAGTTGGGGAAGAGAATTCTGAATATTCACCTCAATAAAAAAGAGTGGATAAGTAAACGATCAACACTCGGACTTGGATATTGTAGCAATGTATACAGGCATCAAAACATCCGATCGCACCCAACGCAATACAACGATTATCTGCTATCATTATAAAAGTGAAGCAAGAGCTGGAGAGATGGTGTGGCAAGTGGGTAAGGCGATCACTATGCAGGCATGAAGGCCCACAATCGGATTCCCAGCACCCATGGAAAAGCCATGAGTAGTGACTGCAGAGACTGGCAGATGCTATGGATTCGTTAGCCAGACTAGCCAAATTGGTGAGCTCCTGTTTCAGCAAAAGACTCTGTCTCAAGGCCATAAGACAGAGAGGAAGACACACAAGGTCCTTCCCTGGTTCTGCCTCCATGTGTTGGGATGTACACATAACTCATGTGCATACACACCAAAGAACAAAACAAAATAAACCATGTTCAGTGTTGTTTTTCTCAACTGGCATCTGATGGGTGGGAGTGGAGCTGTGAGCCTGCGAAGGCATGGCTGCCTCCATCCTATGAACTCCTCTCAAAGCACAGGCCTTACATTTAACTTGAAGAATAAGTTTCCTGGCTGTGCACTTCATTGGTTCCCTGATTTAGCATTTTGAGGTGGTAAGGCTGTGTCTTTTAGACAGACGGAGTCATAGCTGCTTGGAATGCTACAAAGAGTGAGGAACAGGCACTGGGTCCTTCAACGTCAGGATGCCTCCCAGTTTTCAGAGTTCTTTTCTTTATATGTATGTGTTTTACCTGTGCACAGGTGCACACACGTGTGTGTGGGTATGCAAGTTGAGGCCCCAGGTTGACCCTGAGTGTCTTCCTTTGTTGCTCTGGAATCTGGACTTAGTTCCTCACAGTCGCATAGTAAGGGCTTTCCCCATCGAGCCGCTTCCTCAGACCCCTTTGTATGATTTATCTTGTCAAGAGATCGGGTGGGACAAGCAGAAGCCAGTGTCATGGCTGCATGATTCTGCTTTGCATAAAATCATCGTCGTTGTCATCACCATCACCACCATCACCATCACCATCATCATCACCATCATCACCATCACCATCACCACCACCATCACCACCACCATCACCATCACCATCACCACCATCACCATCACCATCACCACCATCACCACCACCATCACCACCACCATCACCATCACCATCACCACCACCATCATCACCACCATCATCACCATCACCACCACCACCATCAACATCATTACCACCACCATCACCATCACCATCACCATCACCACCACCATCACCACCACCATCACCACCACCATCATCATCACCATCATCACCATCACCACCACCATCACCATCACCATCATCATCACCATCATCACCATCACCATCACCACCACCACCACCACCACCATCATCACCATCACCATCACCACCATCACCATCATTACCACCACCATCACCATTACCACCACCATCACCATCACCATCATCATCACCATCACCATCATCATCACCACCATCATCATCACCATCATCACCACCATCATCACCATCACCACCACCATCACCACCACCACCATCACCACCACCACCATCACCATCATTACCACCACCATCACCATCACCATCACCACCACCATCATCACCATCACCATCATCACCATCACCACCACCACCATCACCATCACATCACAATCTCCATTGTTGTTGTTGTTACTGAGCCAGGGTTTCAGGTAGCCCAACTCACCTTACATTCATTATGTAGGTGAGTTGACCTTGAATTTCTCTTCCACATCTTGAGTGATTATAGACGTGTGCCACCATGCCTGGTTTCTGCAGTGCTGGTATTAAATGCAGGGCCTTGTGCATATTAGATAAGCACTCTACCCAATGAGTCACATGCCCAGCCCTTTATCTTTCTAGGAATATACTTTTTATATTTCTGTGGACCTCACTGGGAGACCTCTGGCAAAGTCAAAATTGGAGCTTAGTGTTAGGACATGGTTCTTGGCTCTGTGGGTGACGGAGGCCTGATCTAAAGGGCCATGGAATCCTTGGGACAGGGTGTTTTTGTTTCTGTTTGAACTCTGGTACGCAAAGTAAAATAGCTTGCCTATTGTTTATCCTTATTCCACTCTGTCCACCCCGTTCTCTGTCCTTCCTCGGCACCTTCCTCTGTGTCCTGTTAGGGTTTTTCCAGGTGTAAGCCCCAAATGTTTCCCGTGTTAACCCGTGGTCAGGGCAGCGAGCATGAGGTGCTCTCAAAGCCCTGGCAGCCATAAACTAATTAAAGTAGACAGGAACCACCAACAAAAGAAAGTTCTCCGTTTCTCTCCCCTCCCCCTTCTTTTCTTTTTCTTTCTTTTTACCAGTAAATAGCCAGCTCCTTTGTTCCCGGCTGTACTATTTCATTTCTGTCACCATTGTCCTCATTGTTCTCTCAAACAGGAGGGGTCTGGGCCAGGAGCAGCAAGGTCTCTGCTAATGACGGGAAGCCTTTAAAGTTTGTACAGCATTTCATCTTCTCTGTGGGAGTTTTAGGACGTACCCAGTGTTTGATCCCCACCGCGCAACTTTGCTTCTACTTAATTAACAGATCCCCCATTACCCTTTCTCATTGAGAGGCGCATGGGAGGCCCATTGGGAAGTAATTCAAGGCCAATCTGAGGGATGGCAAGAATTAGAGAAGTCAGTTGTTTTAAGGCTAATGCTCAGGAAATAAAGATGTCCCATTTCAGAGATCCCATTTAAAATTTTTGCTCATTTCTCTTTTGTGCTACGATAGAACAGGTATGTCAATGATTTTGCCCCCAGAGCAGTATAAGGGCCATCCAGGGACTGTTTATAGCTGTCAGGAATATCAATAAAAAGAGGATGATATTAGAAGATGTAACAATGTTAACGAGATTGTCCCCCCTCTTTTTATGGCTCACAGTCTCTTTCTGCCCAGCCTATTAGTCAGGTCACAACTGCCTACCGCAACTTTTTCAGGGCTCATGAGACAAAATAGTTGGTGGGACTCTTTCAGGGGTCACTCATTTTGCAGTCCAGGAGAAGCTAGACTTTGTTCTTATGATGATTTTGTTCCAAGGGTGTCAATACGAGCCACAAATAAACAAATCACATGTCAGCATTAGGATTATGTCCCCGGTCTAGGCTCTTTGCAGCGAACATGGCAGAACAATGCCACAAGTCACAAGTTGGTGTACAAATGCCTCTAACCGAGCCCTTAGGTTTCTTGAATTTGCTAGCCTGAACCACAGGTAGCCCCGGTTGCAAAGGTGTCTGTAGGGAGAATGCCTTGCTCAACTTCCTGTCCTTCTAGTCCCCCAGTCTTATGAGCAATGACCCCCTTTATCTAATGAATTAGGACCTACCCCTGCCTTGCAATTCTCAGTTTGCCACTTGGCATTGAGAATCAAAGCAGGGCTATTTAGTGCAGCAGTAAATGGCCCGCCACATTAGCCCCCTGGCATGCTAAGCTATTAGGTTGTTTTACTGTTGTTAAAGTTACATTTGTTAGGTGGAGTTGCTGCCCCTCCACACAAATCGAGCAGAGTCTGATGCCCAGTGGAGACAGCACATGCACACAACGTGAGCCAGGCAAGACCCAAAGGGTCAGGCCAGATGGCTGTACCTCAGATCAGCGGTACTCTCCGGATGCAGAAGTGAGACCCCGGAAGACTGTGACTTTACAAAGGTTGGGGGGAGGCTGGAGGTTGGAGGTGGGGAGGCCACTGGACAGACGTGTATTTCTGCTGTGCTGTGACTAAGCTAATTGCATGGGCTTGATTAAGCTCTCTTTTAGAGCAGTTCTTAAGTGAACCACTAATTGTCAGAGTACCGTGAAGTAAGAAAGGCCAGAGTTGATGGTGGTTGTGGCCAGCACCCACTGAGGCACCCACTGAAGCTGGACAGAAGGCTGGGGCACGGAAAGAATATCCCCAAATGGAAGGAGAAATAACTATGGTTGTCGTGTGTGTGTGTGTGTATGTGTGTGTGAGAGAGAGAGGGAGGGAAGAGAGAGAGAGAGAGAGAGAGAGAGAGAGAGAGAGAGAGAGAGAGAGAGAGAGAAAGAGGAGAGAGCAATAGACAGACAGTCAGACAGAGAGACACACATACACAGAGTGTTTCTGAAAGCTAGGAACATGCCAGCAGTATCTAGCTTCATGCAGCCAGCTTGCAGGGTTGAGTTGGCATTTGGTAACTTGGGAGCGGCTGCCAGTATGTGTGTGGTGGGAAAGAGGGAATAGACAACAAGAGAAACACATAGAGCTTTAAAAAAGATGTAAAATGATTCACTTCGTGCCATATGGACAAAAATGTTGTCACAAAAATAAGGCCAAAAAATAGTGCCAGGTTAGACTTTTAGTTCAAAAACATATGTATAACCATCCCATGAACATGAATTTTAATTAGTATTTTGATAGAGAGAAACCAGATATTTTTTTAACCTGCTCTGTTCTTGTTTTCTGTTCCTCTCCCAGTTTTAGCCTGCATTAAACATTCATGTACTGTATGTTTTGTGTCCGTGTGAAGAAGAATGCCTTATCCCGGGACTAGTGGGAATGCAAACATCTTAGTTTTCTGTGGCATACAAAATATCTTCCCGGTGGAGCATGCTAGTAGAAGCTCATCTCAGGGAAACGGAGCACTCTCTCTGAGACCCAGGCACACCAGGGAGGAAGGAAGCCATATGCCTCGCTTTTTGTCAGTACAGGCAGCTGGACCCATTCCGCTCCCCACATCCACCGCTCACACCGTGCACATCTAGTCTCTGGGGGGTGCTTTTGCAACAAGGTATGCATTTCACATATGTGTACACACACATGTATATATGGCACATATATAATGCATATATAGTATATATTATTATTTGACAGGACTGTTTAGGGAGAGAATTGGCTATAACTACACAGATGTTTGGTGATAGATCATATAGCTTACCAATAAATAAGTCTAATGTATATTCATATATTTGCATTTCAGCTATGATCTACTTACTTTGATGTGTGCATGATGTGTGCATATGTGTGTGGTTGCCTGCGCGTGGGGTGCATGGGTATAGAGGCCAGAGGTCAACGCTGATGCTTCTATCATTCTCTATTTTGAAATGGTGTCTCTTACTGCGCCTGAATCTTGCCACTCCAGCTAGGCAGCTAGCCAGCAAGCCCTGGGAATCCTGTGTGTGCCCTCCCATACCTACAAGCACAGGGAGAGGGGAGGTTCCAAGTGCACGCGCCGCTGTGTCTGACTTCCCTGTGAGCTCTGGACGGGGGATCGGAACTCAAGCCCTTAAGCCCGTGTTACAGTACTTTACACACAGAGCCTCTCCCCAGCCTCCGAGCTTGTCCTGCTTCTGCAAAGGATTGGTGATGATGGCAAGATGATGGCTGAGCTGAGCTCCCTTAGCGAAGGTCGCTCCCACCTTCAGTAGGTCCTTCCTCAATCCCATGAGTGGGATGGCCAAAGGCCATACAGTAAAGTGCGTGTTTTAAGAAGCTTTTTGCTGCCGAGGAGGCCGGGTACATTCCAGGTTTCCCCCACAGAAGGAATACTGGTGGATCAGGTATTTGTATTGTGGATGATGAAAATTTAATAGTAATATGTAATATTAAATTTATTTAAATTATATCAGCAAATTATCAACAATATTATTAAAGCAATAATAATAACTCATTATCATCACTTAACATTAAAACCCAAAGTCTAATAAGGTTTTGCATCCTGTAATCCTAAAAGCTGGGAGGTAAAGACAGAAAGATCAGAAGTTCAAGGTCATCCTTAGTGCATAGTGACGTCCCAGACAGCCTGTGCTATATGAGACTGTTAGAAATTATCAGATAGCCCAAAGCAAGTACAACAACAGCCATGCACATTCAGTTCTCAGTACAAAATTCAGGTTGTTTCGTATTCTTTGCTGGAATCTCCAAGCCATCTTGGGAGAACTAGCTTATTTCAGGCGAATCCAAAGATGAGTGTGAAATCTGCAGTTGTCTTATGAAAGGCAAGGTTTACTCCCTGCTAAGGAGCGCAAAGGTGCCTCACTGTATCTGGGCAAATGGCAATATGGCTAATCCTCATCTCCCTCATCTCCCTCTCCCCCTAAGGAACCTGTGCTTTCTCCCTGGGTGGGTTCTTCCTGGAGGCTTTTGTTGAATTTGCCCTCTTGGTGTTGGTGGGCGAGGTTTTGTTGTTTCCTGTGCTTTTCTCTAGAAAGAGTTAGCCATTGTTCCTGTAAAGATGATGCCGTGGTTTGGCTCTGAGTATCCCCCGTTGTCCCTATGTCAAAGACTCATCTCCAGGGTACGGCTAAGGGAAGATGCAAGAACTTCTGAGAGCTGGGCTTATGGTCGGGCTGGAGATCACTGAGGATGTGTACTTCAAAGATATTCGATCTTGGACTACCTGTGGTCCCAAAAGAAAAAGTCTTGCCACATCCTTTCTCATCATAGGTCCAGAAGCAATTGGTCAGTCCGTCATGGCTGAAACGGGCAAAACCTTTCTTCTTTATAAATTGATTGGCTCGGGTATTTCTTTCAGTAACGGAAAGCTGATTAGATTCGAGTAGTGCTGCCCTTATTTACAGCTTTATTTTTGAACCGTGTAAGCAGTCTGTGTATTTAAAAAGTCTGTTGTAAGCAGCAGAAATGAGACAATACCTGCCTGATTGTGAAATGGGCGGGTAGACAGACAGCAGTCTTTGTGGCCGGAACTTGGGACCGGTACTCTATCAAAGACTGGAAGGGAAGGAGGGAGCGAGATACAGGAAATGATCAAAGGCTATAGACAGTACTGGTGATGGTCCACCTTAGCCCTTAAATCCTGTATATCTTCATCTCCAGACACTGCCGGGCACTGTCTCCTCCCCTCTTACAACCTTTATCAAAAAGAGAGGAGACGGAGTAAAGCTATGACTCTTTTCCTACTTAGAGGGCCAGGGTGGGGTCCTCAATATGATTACTTAGACAGTCTGCTGGAAAGAGAACACGGTGTCTGTCCAAACTGTTTGCCTGTGTCTGTTATAATCGTTAAAACAACGCGTTATAGGCCATGTTGCTTGCTTTCTAATAAGTCACATCGTCTATGCCTCTCCTTTGTACTCGCTACACAGAAAATGTCAATAATGTCCCCTTTTTGCTCCCACTCAACCCAGCTCCTTTAAAGAGAAGCCAGCTTCCTAAGTTAACCCTTTCAGAGAAAAAAATGCAGTGGTTACTAAAATAATTTTATTAGTGAAATATTAGCATAAAAGGGGGAAATGGGAGGAGAGGGGAAACTGTGGTCAGTATGTAAAATAAATGAAAAAAATTATTTAAAGAAAATAAATAAAAGAAATATTACTATAAAAAGAAAAAACCAAAGATGAAAATTGATTGATTTAGTGACTTATCAGGGAGAATTCCAGTGGCCCAAAATTTTTAAAGAAAGACTGAGTCTCTTCATCTCTGCTGATGGGCAAGGTTCCTGGATGATGTGCGTGATTTAAGGATGTTTGGCACAACAGTGTGCGCCATTTAACCATCAGCCAGCATTGCAGGTTTCTTATGCAACCCAAATTAGCAATCGTATGTGCGGGAAGGCTGCTTTGATGACGAATGATGCATGGTCTAGAGTCACACCTCCAACTTTTGGTCGAATGATGCATGGTCTAGAGTCACACCTCCAACTTTTGGTCGAATGATGCATGGTCTAGAGTCACACCTCCAACTTTTGGTCGAATGATGCATGGTCTAGAGTCACACCTCCAACTTTTGTTCACGAGAGAAGCGAAGGAGGGACGGGAACATGAGGTTGACACCCCCTGTCTATAGAGAAAGTATGTTTGATTTCACCAAAACCACTGGCACCTATGAGTATCAAAAACTAAATAGGTGAGATTTCCAACCATGTCAGTCAGGGAAAGCCACGCGAGACCTGAATGAGTCGGGATGTTAGGAGATGGCGAGGAGAAACCGGGACAGGAGCAGGCCCCCTGTGTGTTTGAAATTGAAATGAAAAACATGGTGAAGGCAGGAAGAGCCACCATTTGGGTAAGGCTTCTGTCAGTCAGTGGTCTCAGCAGTAAACTCTATGTCCACTACTTGCCTTCTAGCCCCAACAGAGGGGAGATATCAAGAATAAAATAGAAACAATGGTTTCTTATACCAAAAGCTATGAAATATAAGCATTGCCATTCAAAGTAGGCAAGGGCTACAAGCTTTAAAAATGGGGATCTATAGAATCTATATGCCAGTCTCCTGGCCATGCTGACTGATGGGATGAATTTACTAACTGTAACTCTGGTACAAGCACACACACACACAGAGAGAGAGAGAGAGAGAGAGAGAGAGAGAGAGAGAGAGAGAGAGAGAGAGAGAGAGAGAGAGAGAGAGAGAGAGAGGGAGGGAGGGAGGGAGGGAGGGAGGGAGGGAGGGAGGGGGGGAGGGAGGGAGGGAGGTCCTCTCCTGAACAGAGCAGTCTTCCTCCTCTCCTCCTCTGACATCTTATTTACATTTCATCTCCCAGAGTAAATTCCCATCATTTGAACTTTTAAAAAATGTATTTCAATATTACTTAAGCAAAGATGAGTAATGATGTAGACAGCTTTAAAATAGGTTATTGCCATTCAAATACTCTGTGGGTAAATTATATTTTGAAAGGGGGGTCCTCTGAAACACTGCAAATGGAGACTTCATTCTAAGTAATCAAAATTGCTTTGCTTGTTCAGAGCGGCATTAAAAGCCCCATCCACTAATTGAGCGAAGGCAGGGCCGAAGCAGCCCTGTCCCTCATCAGATGGTCTTGCAGGCACGGCTTGTCGTCCTAGGTTGCCAGCTCAATCTCATAGTACCGCCAGCTCACATTAATGGGAATTCATTATGACACAGTGTGTCCTTCCAGTGCAGCAACAATGGGAAGCCAGTGGGATAGCTTTCTCCCCCTGCTCTCTCTTGATCCTGGTCTGTCCTTCCTGCTGGAGTTCAAGCAGCCACCTTTGCATAAACCTGCATCCTCTGGCTAACTGGAGCCTGGAGATCCTGCTGAGGGATTGTAGCCTGGTCCCTCATTCAGGCTTTGTAAAGATGTTCTAGGACAATAGGCAGAGTCCCTGTGGAAAACCATGGCACTTCCTAAGGGAAGCACAGTACACATGTGTACATGCATGCATGTGTGTGTGAGAGAGAGGGAGAGAATTGTGTGTCTATATGTGTGTGTGTGCCTCTGTGCTTGTTTCTGAGAGTGTGTTTTGTGTTTATGTGAGTATGAATATATATGTATTTGTGTGCATGTATATAGGTATATGCATGTGCTTGAATGTATGTATTTGCGTGACTGTGCATGTAGTAGTGTAGGTGGGTGTGTATGTATATGTGTGTTCATGCAAATGTGTTTATACATGTTAATGTGTGTTTATGTGTATATATATGTGTGTAAGTATATGTATATGCAAGTGTGGATGCATGAGTATGTATATGTGTACTTCTTTAACTGTGTGTATATGCATGCAGGATGTGTATGTGGGTGTGTAGGCATATGTGTGTTCATGCAAATGTGTTTATATACATGAATGTGTGTATGTGTATACATGTGTGTAAGTCTATGTATGTGTGTGTATGTATGCTTCTTTGAATGTGTGTGAATGTACATGTATATATGTATATGTGAGTGTGTATTTGCATGTTCATATGTGTGAATAAGTATATGTATGTGTGAGTGTGTGTGAATGTGTGAGTATGGTTATGCACACACATGCTATGGCTTCTTAGGGAGTAAATATTCTTATTCAATATCAATTCCTGGAGGAATGCTCATAAGAATTCAGAGATAGAAAGTTTATAGATTTGATGTTTTCTCAGCATTTGACTATTCAACAATCTTCAGGAAACACAGGGTGGAGGGACAAACATTCTCTGAAAAGAATCTGTCTGATCCTTTCCTGTCACATGATCAAGCCACCTGAACAGCCAGATTCACCATGTTCTAATATGATTCTGCATGTTTTCACGGGTCATTGTGCTGACTTGGATCATGTCTTCTGTTGGCAGAGGCTGGTTCAGCTCTACCCAGGAAAGGGTATCAAATGCTTATCTGACACGGCTTTTCCTCTGTGTCTGTAGATCACCTGCAGGGGTAGAAAGGTCGAGCCTATTGACTCAGACTCTGCAGGCCAAGGGTGGTGATGCTTGCTGGGAATGAGGTCTGGGACTGCCCTGTCACCCACTGTGTCCTGAACCCCAGTCCGAGCTCACGGTGGGATGCCTACTCCGAGCAGTTGGACCATGGTGTGATTTCTGCCATGTTAAAAGCCTGCCTCCCCCCCCGCCCCCCCCGACACACACCATTTGTTCTTTGAAATTCCAAAATCTGTCCCTGTGGGTTGGATATAAGGAAATAGCCCCGTTTGTCTCAACGTACTCTGATTGAGCAGAAAAGCTGGCTCTGATTAGCCGTCAGTATCCAGCAGTCGTCACGAGGTCTCTCTGGTATTTGAGTCTGTCAGCACCATCCCCATCCAAGTTTTCCATTCAGAATGCAAAACCACTGCATCACACATGTGCTTGAATAAAACTGTCTGTCTTTCCACAGTGCTTGCAGTGTGTGTTGATTAAGATCTAAGATCTGTGCCCACGCCCATCTTCACAGTACAAACCTTATCTCCCACAAATACCTCGAGTCATCCATGACTTACTCTTCTCCACAAAACAAAGGCAAGCAAACGAGATATGTGTGTGTGTGATGAACTCAGCCCTGTGTATATGTGTGTGCACTGTGTACATGTATGTGTGTGATGAACTCAGCCCTGTGTATATGTGTGTGCACTATGAACATGTATGTGTGTGATGAACTCAGCCTTATGTTTATGTGTGTGCACTGTATACATGTATATGTGCGATAAAAAGTGCCGAGTATGTGTGTGTGTACAGGATGAACTTGTGAGTGTGTGTGTGTAAGATGAAGTTAGCACTGTGTATGTGTGCGTGTGATGAAGTAGGCACTGTGTATACATGTGTGTGATGAAGTAGGCACTGTGTACATGTGTATGATGAAGTAAACACTGTGTACATGTGTATGATGAAGTAGGCACTGTGTACATGTGTATGATGAAGTAGGCACTGTGTATGTGTGTGCGTGTGATGAAGTAGGCACTGTGTATGTGTGTGTGTGATGAAGTAGGCACTGTGTACATGTGTATGATGAAGTAGGCACTGTGTATACATGTGTTTGATGAAGTAGGCACTGTGTATGTGTGTGATGAAGTAGGCACTGTGTACATGGTATGATGAAGTAGGCAATGTGTACATGTGTATGATGAAGTAGGCAATGTGTACATGTGTATGATGAAGTAGGCACTGTGTACATGTGTATGATGAAGTAGGCACTGTGTACATGTGTATGATGAAGTAGGCAATGTGTACATGTGTATGATGAAGTAGGCACTGTGTATGTGTGTGTGTGTGTGTGTGTGTGTGATGAAGTAGGCGTTGTGTATATATGTGTGTGATGAAGAAGGCGCGGTGTATATGTATGTGATGAAGTTAGCACTGTGTATGTGTGTGTGATGCAGTTAATGCTGTATATGTGTGTGTAATGAAGTAGGTACTGTGTTCATGTGTGTGATGAAGTAGGCACTGTGTGTGTGTGTGTGATGAAGTTAGTGCTGCTTCCGTGACTCAGGAGAACAAATGTGTAGGTTCTTACCATAGCCAGGGGAACAAATGGAGGCAGGGTTAGTAGATAGGACCTAGAGTTTGCCGCAGGACGAGTGTGGGCTCTGTTGGGAGACGACAGAGCGACTTGCTGTGTTCCTGTTTGGTGAAGGGGATAAGACACACGACTTCCTGCTCTGTTCAAACTTCACAGTGGCTTCTGCTTTCCCAAGAACAGAAATTTGTTCCTGCAGTGGCCTAGCAGGCTCTGGGGCCCCAGGTGTCCAACATGTTCAGAGCTAAACACACTGCGATCTACAAAGTCCACAAACAATCCCCACTCAACTCTGCTTTATATGAAAAAAAAGGTAAAGGAATTTTATGTTTTCAGTATCCTGGGCCCCACTCATCTGGTCTCATTTGCTGCTTCCCTCCCAGAGCAGACCAGAAGGTTCTCTCAGCCCCAGGGTCCCTCAGGCTGCCCTCTTTTCCCTGCTAAAGTCACAGGTATCTGCTTGACTCACCACAGTTGTTTCATTTGCCTCCGCCCTACATCTTGACAAAGTCATTCTTTCTGTCTTGTTTTCTATTCTTGTCTTTTTATCCATCGACGAGCAGAAAGCTTCCTGGGGCAATCCTAGTATTCCGTTTCCTTCCTTGAGCAGTAATTGGGAGATAGCGGAGGCTCATACAATGCTTTCTGAAATTCTAAACTTGTAAACATGTTGAGTAACATTGTCCTAAAGGCCTGGATTTAGTTGATGGAGAATTGTCTGCTTCCTTCTACATTTAGTGGATGGAAAGACAGAGCATTGGTTCAGAGAGCTGCTCCTCTTACAGAGGAGCTCAGTTCAGTCCTTAGCTCACAAGTCATGCTGGGAGCTCACAACTGCCTGGGCCTCCAGTTCTGGGGCACCCGACACCCTCTCCTGGCCTCCATAGACACCTAAACCTGATGCATACACACACACACACACACACACACACACACACACAAAAAAAAAAAATGAACTAAACCCTTTTATAAAATGACCTGGAGATTTAAAGCTGAGGAACTAGTAGATTTGTCAAGAGACAGAGTCAAAAGGAGAATTTTGCATGTTCTCACGGGTGTGCCTGCTCGTTCATCTTTTATACACTGATCTACTATAAATCGGGCCTTATTTCAGGCAACAGAGGCAAAGCAATGGATAAGATAGGCAAACCATAAAGCAAGCTAGTGTTCGCGATGGGAACTTCTGTATAAGGAATCAAAGGAAGTGGGGTCGAGTGAGGACGGCCTCCAGTTTGTGCATTATTTTTTATTTAATGTAACCGATTCACACCCCTACTAAGTTATTACTGATGTGACACCTTAGCAGATACTGGAAATTGCGTGCCTCACAGCTGCCCACGGACTCTATAGGAATACAAGTGGCTGTGCTGGCAGTCACACAGATCCTAGTCACAGATCTGCCCCAGAGCTCTAACCACGGCCACCTAAGTTCAGAGTCCTTATCTGCCAAGTGGCCTCGATGACATCTACTTCACAGGGCGGTTTCAACAGGCAAATAGGAAACCAGCATGAGTACTGAGAAAGTGCAGCTAAGGAGAGGAATCTCTCCGGTTAGTACTGCAGCATTCCTCCACTCCCCTCTCCGTTGCACTGCAGCATTCCGCCACTCCCCTCTCCGTTGCACTGCAGCATTCCGCCACTCCCCTCTCTGTTGCACTTAGATGCGCATGTGCAGTCTTACTGGCTAATGGCAGAGCTGCTGCCTGATAACCAACATTTATATTTTTGGAGCATTCATGTTTTGTAAGGAACGTTGGTGCCCTGGGTCATAGGGCTTTGTACTTGAAGATGGTGCCTCACACAGGAATGTCATTTTCTTGGTCAAATGATTGTCTCTTTTTCCAAGACACATTGTTAGCCATTTGGACACATCCCCCCTTTAATATTATCAATAACTTTGGAGTCATACCTATCTTGTTTATATAGCTCAGAAATGAGATTGTATATGAATGTCTGTAAGATCGCTCCCACACCTGACCAGCACGGGTTTTCTTAAACACATGTCCACCTTCTCCCTGCCATCTTCCACCCCCCCACCACCACTCTGCCACCTTGGGAAGCCTCAATCGACACTTGCTGGTTTGATGTCGTTTGTAACTGAGTATGTCTGTCTGTCCAGTAACCTACTCCTGTCCGTCCAGGAAAATGCCAACAAGTCCCCCAAGACCACTAGGAGCCTTAGCCGGGACCTCACTGAGAAGGAGCTGAGGGGTGTGCTGAAAGGAGACCAGGCAGGAGAGAGGGTTGAGGAGTCTCTGTTGAGAGTTTTTTCCAGGAACAAAGGCACGGCATGACAAGGTGTCCCGAAGGAAGGCTCACCATGGTCAAGAAGATGGTAAACAAAGCATGGAGCAGGAGCTGGGGCGTGAGCGACACGGGGGAAGGAGGGACACATCTTGTAAATAGTTAAGAGGTTCACAGTCATCTCAGGCTTATGATCTTAGCATACACAAGGCTCTGAGGCAGGAGGATTTATATGAGATCAACCTGGGCCTGGTCTAAGGAATGAAACCTGAATGGGAATAAGGCGGGAACTGTAATAATTGCAGCCATGATTCGGTGGCTCCATAGATATGGGGAGGGCAGGGGAGGAGGAGTTTGCTCTAGGCTGTGCCTGAGGACTTTCTGGAAGGCTGCAAATGCACACAAATCACCTTCTGTTTAACATTGAAATGTGAGTAACAGCCAAGTTAGGAAACCTAAATGACAGCAAGAAAACCATTCCTGTTCTCACAGGGTCCTGAGACAATTGCGCTGTTTCTTCCAGCATCCTGTGCTAGCCCTTTTCTAGAAAGGATATCTCCTGACCCCCTCAAAACGCCCACTACTGTTTGAGAGAACTACATTTTTCTGTGTAACCCAAAGGCCGTTGACATAGCCCTGCCTGGTCAGAAAGAATCATTTTTTAATCCTTGTGGGGGGGATTTGAAAGTATGTAAAAGAATGTCCATTAGGGCATTGCGCCTTCTCTCCTGATGGGATGAGCCTGGATTGAGACAGTGTTCAGGGGAAGATGTTGAGATGAGATGTACTGTAGGGATGGTTGCCCAGGACTATATAACACATGCTATCACGTAAGACACGAATGAACGAGTCCTCCATTGAAGAGATGAGGAGTAAGAGAGGCGGGGTTAGAAACTTCCTGCCGGTCACACACACATGCTGGCATGGAGATGATTAAGATTAATAAACATATTCTTTTGTTTTTAGCTCAGGCTGGCTTTGAACTTGCTATAGATGGAGTCAAAGATGGTTTTAGTGGCTTAATTGTTCAAATATTTGTAGGGCAGTCCTGGAAATTCCATGCCTCTAATCTTGAGTATATTGTACCGCTCACTTGGGTACATTTGCTGCTTGGGGAACATAAAGGGAGCTTAGAAAATGTGGTCCCGAATCCAAGAGCTGAGGTTAGTTGTGCCCTAAATGAACCTCAGAGGACTCTGTCACCAAGACAGTCTAAGCTTTGCTTCTCAAAGTTGGGTATTGGGGCACACTTTTTTAATCCTGGAACTCAGGAAGCAGATGAATCTTCATGAGTTCAAGGCCAGTGTGGTCTACAGGGTGAGTTCCAGGCCAACCAGAACTACACAGTAAGACCATACCTCAAAACCAACAATAATAAATTCAAGCGTCAAGTGACGTTTTCTTCCTAACTGTCTTGAGAAAGCCAAACTGGTTCCGCATGTGAACCCTCCAGACGGACGGACGGACGGATGTGTCCTCTTCATTGCGCTATTTTCTCCAAGCTGACTGCTGCCGCCCAGACCCTGCTCTGGTTCCTGTAGCTTTATTGTAAACGTAGAAAGGGAACAATCGCATCTCTCTGCTGTTTTACTTTCTCCTTTTTGTCTGTGTTAGTTATGCTGGGATACGGTTGCCTCTCCATTAAAAAAAAAAAAGGATCATTTTGTCAATTTGTATAAAAAAAGGAGTTTTTGATATGATTCTGTGTTGAGTCTACAGAGAAATTGGTGGAAATTTTCATTTTAAGAATAATAGTGTTTTCTTATCCATGAATATTGGATGTCTTTCCATAGTCTTAGTTTAAATTTTTTAAAATACTGTCTTTAGTTTGTAAATTATTAAATTTTATTAAAAATTATTATTATTTTTAATTTATTCCTATTATATCCTCTCCCATACTTTCATGTGTGAAATTCTTTTCTTAATTTTTCTTTTCAGAATTATTCTGTGCTAGAATATGAAAATATGTTACTTTTTTACACATGGTCAAGTATCCTCAGCTTTACGACATCGGTTATTTGGTCTTGTGATAATTTAGTGACTTGAGATTTTCTAAATAAAACATTGTTTACAGAAAAAACCCCACAATCAACCAAAGAAACAGAATCCCAGTTAACTTCTTCCATTCCATCTCAAAGCCTCAGGTTTCTTCATCTTTCCTTGGGATGCCAAGTGTCACCTCTAATCCTATGTTGTGTGAGTAGATGGCTTTGTCTTGCTCCCAACCTTAGGGGGACATGGGTTTTCACTGTAAAATGCTCTGAGCTTTCTATGTATCCTAGCAGGTTGAGCAGGGTAGTTCTTCGCTGGCTGAGCTGCGTGCTTTTGTCAGGAAAGAGCTGCGGGTCTTGCGTGTCAAGTGCTTTCTACAGCCTGCCAGCAGCACTATGGAAGGATAAGATCACTGTTTTGCTACAATGCTCTCCACTGCGATGTTCAGACACCTAGATAAACTTTCCTCCCCGGAGTCAACGCCACATGGTTATGGTATATAGTTTTCCTTAGAATTTAATGTACTTTGAAATAACTTAGAAATTCAGAAACCCTTAAAATCGCTTAAGCTTTTTGGGATATAAAGATTAATAAGAATCAATAATAAAAGCATAAGTGACCCATCCTATCACTTCCTTATAAGACCAAAAATCTAGTGTTATGACAAAGTATCATTTTAAATATTGTTTTTAAAATCCTGAATATGTAATCTTCCTGGTAAGATAGATTCCTTCTAGGGCAAAGCTGTGTATAGTTTTAATTTATCTAATTTAACAATCACATTTAATTTAATATTTGTGTTATTTCAAATGTCATCAATAAATGCTTGGACACCTTGGAATCGCAGAATTTGGTCCTGGGGTGGGTAAGCCTAAAACACACAGAGGGGCTGATAAGCGACTCACTGCACTATAACACCATGGTAATATTTTTATGTAGAAAGGACTTGGCGTTTTTACTATCAAGACAGGTTTAGAAGGCTTGTAAGTAAGGCTAAGGAGACTTAGTGGGAATCCCATGTTTCTGCCTTATGTTTTCCATGATTTTTTTTTTTTTTGGCCGGGAAATTCTTTACTTAGTGTCCTAAGGTGAGATCCAAGTTGTGCTGTGCTGTATTAGTAAATACATAGTTGATAAATGTGGGTGCCTGTTAGGGCGGTCTCCTTGGAGTTCTCCTGCTAGAAGAATGTTTCAAATATATTTCAATTCAACAAGAATAGCTTAGAAAATGATTGTAATTGTCCATCTCAATAAAGCCAAGCCTGGGATCCCCACAAGATACACAAACATCTTTGCATGTACGTGTGTATGCACACATGCGCATGCGGCTCATTAACAGCCTGAGGTCTTTAAAGTGGCGAATGGCTAGTTCTCATTTTACCCTTCAGGTTTCACCGTCGTTGACTCTGTCATCCGCAAAAGCTTCTTTGGTCATTTTCCACTGGTTACCAGCTACTAGATGGCACGATTCAATAATTCCACCATTGGCTATAAATCCAGTCTAGAAAAGCAAAATATTAAAGTCAAATTTGTGAAATGTATTCGAAAACTTTGTGGCAGAAATGTTGGACTGACTTTGCGGCGTCTGATGGTTCAGACCTGAGTGTTGGAAACCACTGCCAGGTTACTGAACACCTGCTTTCTGTTTTACTTTGCAGTGTCTCGAGAAGCAGAGAGCGGTGAGGACACCCGGAAGTGGGAGACAGTGACCTGCAGCTCCCAGGTCAGGACTGGCATAGCCACTGTTGATCGTTATTTCCGCCATTTTACAGCTCTCAAATCTCTTGCCGCTGGCGTCTGTGAGTTCTCAGCTGCGGTTAGTTCTTGCAGGCTCACAACGTGTCCAAAGCCCAGAGTTCCATTACATAATTTCTAGGATTTGAATATGAGAAATAATTTTAAAAAACTTTTATGAAGTGGAAGGAATTTTGAAACCTAGTAAGATGCATAGGAAATCTGATTATGATTGTTCTTTTTATTACAATATCTTAAAACAAAGACTTTTTTGATGAGTTGCCCAGATTTCAACTCTTGAAACACACGGAATGTTAAATGATATAACTGTTGTGGTAAAAGTTCTGCATTAGGGGTGTCTGCCTCGTCTCCTCTGCTGTGCGTGCGTGCTCCCTTCAGGTCTACCCAGAAGGCTTTGGGCGCTCTTCACAGTTGCCCCCGGTGCTAGAAGTGGTTTTTAACTAGTTGATGCTGAACATCATGTGCAAAATGAAGGTTAATTAAAGAATTTCTCCACAAATAAAGTGATGTGGGAAGTCAGAGTCTGCTAGGCACCAGCCATTGTGGCTATTGGGCTGTTGGTCTGTCTGTTGATCTGTCCTCAGTGGGTATGGAAACTTGCTGACATCCACCCCAAGGCTTGATGGGAGGGAGGCTGATGACCTTGTGTTCATCTTCTGGGTCTCTCTGTTGTCTTAAACAGTGATTTAAACCCTGGTTGCTATTGTTCAACTGCACACAGAAGACAGGGTCTCTCTCTATCACTGCCTGTGTTCTAATTACCCCTGGGGTCCCAGCAGCCCAGCCTACCTACCCACCTCCTTCAGAATACCTCAGTAGAGGGGCTTTTGATGTTCATTGTGCATCAAGGTTAATGCCTTTGTCCTTCTGTCTGATCATGTCTCTTAAGGGAAGATGATTACTTGTATATGAATTGAGCTTCTTGTTGGCATTTTGTGGTTACTTCATGGGTTTTATTGTTTTAGGCATTGGCTGTAGAGATTAGACAAGTTTTAATTAGCCCATGCCTTGAAAGAATATTACCTTTTAGTTAAAAGAAAAGTAATTTAAGGAATATCTTGGTGCTGTACATATGCTAAATAATGTTCTTGCCTAGATTAAGTATGAGTTCTACAAAATGCTTGTTTAAAATGCTATAGCCATCGGATTGATGCGTGGTCTTGAAGGGTTGAGAACCACGCCTGCAGAACACTTTCATGAGGAGCAGTCTAGCAATAAACACATCCCAGGTTTGAGCTTACAAATACTGCTAAGAAATCCACCCAAACCAACCAAGTGTAGCGAGAAGTGGTGAATGGTCTTGGTATTCAGATATTCTATAAATCAAAGCTTCTAGAATTTTCCACTCATAACTCTTTACCTCCTGAGAAATTTTTATGCAGTTCCAGTATATAGATGTGTAAAATAGGTATATAAATCAAATATCTACTGATAATAAATTATAATGAATTTATTTTAGGCCTTCTCTTTAGTATGCACACTACTTTGCCATTTATTAAATTTGAAAGCAAAATTGCACACCAGGAGGTGGACATGCTTATTTATTTATTTTTTATCTAATGAATTAATAAATCCTGGTTGAACACCTGCTATTGCAGGACAGCTTCAGTGGTTTTTAGAGTTGATCAATAGTTTGGTTTTATAAGAGACCACTCTGAAAATGCCACTTTATATAAATATGTATTAACAAAGTATATCTGGGGTTATTCCGGAAACTGTTGGAAATAAAATATTGTGTAATTCAAAGATACACTAATTTGACTCTTACCAGTAATGATGGCTGGAAAATATTGAAAGTTTTCTTCAAAATCAGCTTTGCTTACGTAAGCACAGGAAATGTAGATACAGAAAAGCACTGCAATCCACAGCATCTGACTGTCTTGAGTGTGTAGGTGTCATGAACAGCAAAAAGAACCTCAACAACCTACTGTCTTTCATCCTAAGCTGCCACCAAATTAACAGAGCCTGTGTTAAGATGATGAGGACATTAGCATGAGGCCATTCTTACAAACATTGGTGCCACTGTGACAAACCACAGAATGGGAACCGTATTGCACACTGAGCTTCACACCCTTGGAGGCATAGTCACATTTGGCACCTTCACCAGCTTACAGTTTTATAAACAATGAAACTGACGTGTTTCACCAAGATTATACCGATATCTGAAGAAATCAGGAAGTTCTGTTTGGGGACATCATGATATTTTTTCAGGTGTTGTTTATCAAGAGAAATTTCAATAAAATGATGATTTTCTATTCATATAAGGAAAAGCTTATTCTATACAGAAATACAGTGTGATGATTAGTCTATCTATGTGTATAATTTATGGGATATAATGAAGGGAGACCAACTGCCTAGGGTAGTCCTCTGTTATTTATAAAAAAGCAGACGCACAGAGCCATGCCTGGAGCGATAGGAGAAGCCTTTGGCCCACAGGGAGGAGTCCTTCAGTTGGGAGGACAGGGCTGGAGCTTCTGCCTGGGGTGGGGTTGAAATGGCAGGGCGAGTGATGGGGGCAGAGAAATGGGAGAGAGACTGGGGACAGCCACGCGTCCTCATGCAGCTGGGCAAGAGCAGCCGGATTGTGACTCTCCCTCAGAAGTAGAGGAGATTTAGTGGACGTCTTCTGCTGTCTGGCAGGTGGTGTGCATCACTTCGAAATGTCCATATAAATCGTGAATGAGAATAGACTTCGGCCAACACAGGTGAGGGTAATGGTGTCTTGTCAGAACCTTGAGTATGGTTTTCATTCCTGTGCCTTTAATGTGGAGGATCCTTTAGAGTCTGAGCCACACCGTTTGCCTCTACTTAGCAACTTGCTTTATAAAGGGGACTTAAACTATGATAAATAGTGGTTAGCGCTGTGAGCATCTGATTAATTGCTTTGCACATCTGAATTTTGCATTTGGTTACCACTTATAATTTTGAATAAAGCTGTATAGCTTTGTGGAAACCCAGAAAAACTTTCGAGTTTTATATTCTATTTGCAAAGCGGGCTTGTTTGAAAATTGGCATTATGATTTCAATATAATTGCTGCATGATCCATAAGACTGTTTATGAAAAGGAAAAATGGGGTGGGTTGTATTTTTAATAAGCAAATGATTTAGCGGGAATTGGGGAGCGTGAAACATAGAGACCACCCTGGTGGTTGGTTACCAGCTGGTTAAGTAGAGGTTATTAATCTGTATTTACAACCAAATGATCAAACATACAGAATATGCAGGGTTGTTTTTATCTCTGTGTTTCCTTTTTACACTTGTTAAGCGATTATGCGCATAGGTGATGAACAGTTGCTTCAACAAGGATTTGCCTTTCTTAGTCACAACTGTTGATACTACAAATGAGAACAAAGGCTATTATTTCAGAGAAATGACAGAGGAAAATAGCCACGCATGTCTTCAGAAAGATTGTTAGGTTAGAGAAGATGTTACTGAAATTTAGAAGGCAGAATAATTCCTGCCATTATCTTCCTCTCATATGATGAATCAAAGGGATGCAGAAAAGGCTTCTGGGAGACGGACCAGCCGTTCTCCGCGATGTGTGTTCTGCTGTCAAAGAACTCCATCAGGGATTTTCCAAAAACTTAACAGCAGTATATTAAGAAACGATTACAAATTATAATTACGTGAGTCCTAGTTTCTACTATGTAGAGATATAGATACCCTTTTTCCTCACACACTGAAATATATTTAAGAAATGATTACAAATTATAAGTAAATGATATGGTTCTAGATTTCTATTATATACACATACTTTTTCTTACGTACTGAAATATTTGTACATATATATGACTATTTAGTTTCATTTTTCCTCAAAATTCTTACTTTTCCGTAGGAAGAATTAGAATTGCTTTTATGATTAAACAGAAAATAAGGTAGAGTTGTGACATTATTTTTGTGTCATTCCTGCTGAACATGGTTTCTCAGTTGTGCTGGGTCTGGAGAAATTCAAATCTGTCTTCCCTCAAACGTTGAAGAAGGTTCCCTGTGCCCTGGAGTGTCAGTGGTCAACCCTTGTCCTCTGGTCACACGGGTGGGTGTTAGATTCTGCCCTGGAGTGTCAGTGGCTCAGTCCCCTGTCCTCTGGTCACACGATGTTGGATTCTGTCCTGTGGTATGCTCAGTCTCTCCCTCTTCAATAAAAATTACCACCATTGTTTAGATACTCAGAATTTTTCATCTCAAATAGTTTTCTTTTCATTTAACTCTTCCTTTCAAATCAATCTCTTCTAATTTTAGTTCTTCCTTCATACAAAATCTCTGTAAAGATTTTTTTATCATTTTAATTTTTTTAAGATTGCCTGCGTATGTCTGTATACTGTGTGTCTGCAGTACCTGTGGAGGCCAGAGCAGGGCATTGGCTCTCCTGGAGCTGGAGTTAAAGACAGCTGTGAACTGTCATGTGGGTGCTGGGAACAGAACCTGGGTCCTCTCCAAGAGTAGCCAGTGTTTCAGTCGGCTGAGCTGTTGCCCCAGCTCCTCTGATGTCTTAGCTTGTCCTCACTCTCTTTTCCTCAGATTCATCTCTCAGTAGTTCTAAAGTCACCCCCAAACCCCTCCAGTGCCCTCTGCCCAAAAGTTCCTCTTTAGCCATCATTTAAATCATAGTTAGCTTATTGAATGAGTCCACAGCATGGCCCCACTTCGTTCTGAGACTTGTTCTCTTGCTTTTCACTAAAAATGAGTCTCTTCTTCTAGCATGATTCTCACAAAGCCTTAGTCATCAAAAGTGCTGAATAGGTTTGTCTTGGAGAGCTATCACAGACAATGCTCTTGTGAGATGTACGCAGATGATATGAAGGATCACGGGCTTGGGATGAGGCGTGCACTTTGTGTTTTTGTAGGTATTAGGCAGCAGGAGGGTTTAAGTATGCATTGAAGGTTCAGGTGCTTGTGGGTGTGTGCCATGGTGAGTGTGCTTTGTGTACATTTATGATATGTCGTTAATGCCCAGGTGAGTTACACGCTGCTATTGGAGAACGTGTAATCTTCACACTCCGTAGTCGGCTATAGCTTGTTAGGCTTGGGATGCCACTGCAAAGCCACATGATACAGCGGGCTATGTCCTGGGTGAATCCATTGACACTGTGCTGATATGGAGCTTGTTGTACACAGGAGGGACTATGTGGTGGAAGAGAGATCAATGCAGGCATGAAGGAGGGATGCAGCAAAGTCAGGATGGGGTAGTCCCATCCAGGTGCCGCTAGGAACCGGAGTCGGTCAGTGGGGCTTGATGATGTTAGAGAGTAGCAATGGGCAATTTTCACCACTGGATACCTGAAATTAAACCATAAAATGCACAGATAGGGAAATCAGAAAAACTACTTTTTTTTCTAAGTTGATTTAATTTTGGACGAGGGAGAATGGATTGTTCTAGAGTCTTTGTGTGTGAGGTCCATGAAGGAAATACTTCTTCCACAAGATTCCTGAAGTCAACGTGGAGCTAGAGTATGGAGCCCTGTGAGTTTAAACTTGAGGGTGACAGTTGCCACCACCATGGGGGGAGGGCAGTGCATGCTGAGGGGGTCCTGTGACGGAGCAGAGGTCTGACCTCCATGTGGGTATTAAAAGAGGCTCAAGGAGAAGTGAAAGGTAGCACAGACTCTCAAGCTTCAACTGGGGCTGTGGTCCCACCCATCCCATGCTCTGTTTTTTTCATTTAATATCTTAAAATTTTGTACAGTGCCTGCCAGAGATACATGTATGTGAGTAAGGAAGCACAGCAAGCCAGATTTATCAAATCACTGGAATCTCATCATTTACAGATTATTCCAAGTTTTTGGAAGTATTGGGACTCATTTGCTCATGTATCCATTCATACACTTACTGTCCATTCATTTACTCATGTATCCATTCATACACTTACCGTCCATTCCTTTGCTCATCAGTTTGCTCGTTCACTTGTTCATTTCCTCATTCATCTGCTCACCCATTCATCCATTTATATTCTAATGAACATTAGCCTAAAGCACCGTACTGGGGACACTGCTGGTTCCTTAATCATATTTCCTAAGCACCTCATCAGTGCTTCAGCTGGGCCCTCCTCAGAAGAGGCCTCCTCTTCCTGAGTGGGGCTGGATTATTTCTACAACGAAATGGTAAACAACATTCCACCGATGGGAAAGACTCACTTCTCTAGATTCCCTTCTATATTTACCATCAAATTGTGAGTTTGTAGAAGATTTAAGCCATTTTCTTAGCAGTGGTTGTTCACAGCGATGTCTAGAGATTTGCCAAACACAACCAAGAACCCATGTTGCCTGAGAATTGTTTGGGCAGAAATGCAAGCTAAAAGAGCTGAGTCCTGAGCCTCCCTGGCTAGCGCCTGAGTGCTTGCCCGGGGCGTCCCCGGGAACAGGGGCTGGCGCAGGTGTTCGCACAGTTGCTTGTGGCTACTCCACTGGGAGAGACTGCGGTGTTCTTAGCCCTGCTGGTCCGTGGTGCTAGGAATATCTGGCAAGCAGTCAACCTGGCTGCATGTTTCTCTGGGGGAAATAAAAGCCACGGGGGAGTCATCCGTGTGACCCTCTGCTGGAAAGCTGGCACACGGGCGCGCCACAGGAAACCCCTCTGCTGTGATTTGGTGAAGCAGTGCGTGTCGGGTGCTCCTGGATGCTCTCCACTCAAGGTGGAAGCGGAGCACCGAGCAAAGACTTCCTGGCTACTTCCCAGTGGTAAAGCTCAACACCAGCTGATCTGTTGATAAAAGGGAGCCGAGGCCTGGTGGGGAGAGGAAGGAGTTTCCTTTGGTTCTGGGATCGCATTTCTGAGCTTCCCCGCTTCTGTCTGACCCATCCATACTGCAGAGTTGTCGCTAGCATCATTAGCGAGCAAAGTGTTGATAACATAGTCAAAAGCACAGCGGAGTTCTGGCTCTTAGGTGTCTGGACTAACTCCCAATATTAGGAACGGGAGTCAGGCTGCCATCGCTTTTCCCAGGCTAACAGACGTCCTGCCATTAGCAGTCGGAAGGCAATTTTATGAAAATACACAGCCCTGCTGAGTTGCTCTCCACAGATAAACAAGGAAGGCAGGAGAGACGCTTTGTTTTTAAGTAATTATTTAAACCATACATTACAGGTAATTTTCTTTTGCTGGGAAAGCAAGTGCTACCAGACCTGCAGTACCTATTGGGTGACAGTGACTCAAATAATGTGATATTGTCATTTCTAAGAGCTAAAGCAGTGTTTCATTTCCCCTTAAGTACAAACAGAGCAAATTGGATCCAGGTATCACGCCCGTATGTCTTATAGCCGACATGATGTTTGGGGATGAGTAGAGTGGAACTGCGCAGAATTATGGGAATGCAGCACATAGGCCCCCGGAGCTCTGGGCACAGAGACTGGACCTCCAGACACAGATTAGGACCAGAGGGCCAGGAGGAAATCATATTTCATCCTGCGAAAGAAACCTCTTCATAGGATGCTTGTATATAAACCCCAAGTGTCTAGTAAAGGTGTGTGCGTGTCGGTGGGGCCAGAACTTTGCTGGCCTCGGTGGTAAAGATGGCAGAAAACATTTTCAGGATTACTCAGGGTTTATTAAACCCACAGCCTTTCTTTGCTTCTTAGACGGACACATTAGCAAGCTTGGGCTGTTTACCCGAGTCCACAGAGGCCTTCACGATGGGAGCCTTTCCTGCCTGGGAGATCCCATAGGGGTCAGGAAGGCTTGCTCTACACTGCTGTCCACAGGGAGTGAAGTAGCTCATTCAGGGTGTCAGGGTGTCAGGGTGTCAGGTGTCGCAGCTCTCAGTCCCAATCCAGTGGATACCTAGCTCCTTTTGCTCTGACCCGTTCATTTAGGCAAGTACTTTGTGTTCCCAACGTCTTTGCGTCCTTTACTCTAGAGGAGACATAAGAAGGAAGCAAGCCCCTCATGATGGTGAAGAGGATGAAATGAGCTGATGTTGGAACTCAGCTGGGGTGGTATCTGGCAGGAACATGCTCAGGAAGTGGGATTTTCTTATTTTAATAAGCTATTAATAAAATCTTATCAGAGAGGAATTTATGTGTTGAGTGTAGCGCTGGCAGTTGAGATAAATACACCGATTAATGTATGATCCCCACTTCAGAGTGAAAGGCTAAGGCAGACATTTAAGCAAATGACTCATCCCTGCGTGCCACTTCTTATTTTATGGGGAAAGATCTTAGAGAAATAAATGAGGTGCAATTTAATCTCAGCCAAGGAGGGTGGGGGGAAGGATCACTGAAAAGTCTTGCTTTGTGTAGCTCTTATAAAAGAGACCCTGCTCTGTACCCTGTCTTCAGTGGTACAACCAGGGCTGACTACTGCTTTTTCTAAAGGTGCTTTTGCCAGCTGCTTGTAGATTGTATTTAAACTTTTTCTTAAATGTTATCATCATGGTTAATCAATATCTCTGGACAACAAGAGAAGCTAAGTGCTGGCTAACCACTCACCACGCTTTCTGGTGTTTCTGTTAAAATGATCTGGAGGGAAGCTGAAGTTACGACATGGGTCCCCATACTTGCTGAAGGCAACAGACCTTGGAACACGCTCTCGGTGGGGGGAAAATTGCAAACTAGCAAATCTTTACCCCATTAATCCTCATCCTAGGGATTTATTCCAGTGACATATCTTCAATAGGACGGAAATGTCTGTATCTTAGGTTACTTAGTGTGATAAATATCTAAAATGTCTTCAGTATTCCCATCTAGAACAAGGACTCAGAACACTACACAATCTTTACGAGGTGGACTCTAACGTATCAGGAAACCAAGTAACACAGTGGGCAGTGAAAATCACAAAGAGTGAACATAAAAGCAAATCAGTATACACAGTTGCTAATTGGGGCAAAATTAAGAAGGATAAACATGAAACTTACAAATCAATGACTTTAACAGGGCAGGCTATCGGAACAGCTGTTCAGAGAACAAGTGGAGCAGGAAGGGTGGAGGAGGGATGTTTATCTGAATGTCCTTTAGTTCTCAGAACTGTGCTGCTAGTTCAGAGAAGAAAAAATAAATCTGCAACCAACCAGAGAGTTCATGGAACCGCACAAGCAACAGAATATAACAAAGAAAGAGCATTATATTCACAAGAATTGTGAGGAAGAGAGATGTGGGCAAGAGAGAGAAGACAGGAGGTGCTACCAGACTCTTGGAGCTGTCTGGAGGCTTCGTTTCCAGCCCCTTTCTTGTGGCACTTGGTCTTGTGGGGTCAAACTCAGTTATGCAGAGGGTGTCTCTTATCTGTAGGATCAGTGAGTCTTGGGATGAAAAACTTACCTGGCATGGGAAATAAGTTCAGGCCAGGGCAGAAGAGCCTGGCTGAGTTTAAGAGCCCTGGAGACAGCACTGAGGACCTGCTACCTCCCCCTGTAGCAGACAAGGTGCTACAACACTCTGGTCCTCTCCCCCTGCCTTTCTGGTGCTCAGGAAGGGTATGTGCTTGAATCTAAAGTCAAAAGTGAAACAGATAGTGTGAATAATGAAAGCCCTAGGTTTCCTCCCCAGCACTGCCAGTCAATCAATCAGTCAATCAGTTATCATCAGTCAATCAAACTAATAAACAAACTGTGTACTTCAGTTCCTCTCTCTGATTTTCTTCTTCACCATAGTAAATTTCAAAACTCTGGGAAGTGACCCAGACATACTGTACAGTTGGGAATGGGATTTGTCTTTCTGCACTGTTAAAGAAGGGGGAAATCTTGAAAGAAGCCTGTTGAGTTGGACTATATCACAAGAGGTCGGTAAAAGAACATGTATGACAGCCATGAACACCAGCACAGAAACAAAGACATGTACATCTCTCTAGTGCTAGCTCTATCTTCAGGGAGGGCGTGGCAGCAGGTACACCTGGTAACAGAGAGCAGACACGGTCTCTAGACCTTCACACTAAGTACTGTTCTCAGTAAGAGAAACCAAAGTCCTTGTAGACATGGATGATTCCAGGGCTGGGCCCAGAGGAATGCATGCTGAGCACTGGCAATAGTGTGTTACCATAAGCTTAGAAACCACTACAAGCAACATCCAGCAACTTGAAGTGGCTTCTGACTGCCCACTGTGTGGCCTGTGACAGCCATGGGTCAGACTCAGTTTTCCATAAAGTTGTTAATGTTGCTGAATAAATAAATGAGGAAGAAAAGAAAATCCTTTTTGAATGGTAATCAATAAATGGAAGAAATGGAACCGGAGAGATGGCTCAGTGATTAAGAGCACTTGTGGCTATTGCAGGATTGATTCCTAGCGTCCACACTGGGCAGCTCACTACTGCTTGCAGTTCCAGTTCCAGGGCAATCAGCACCCCCTCCTGGACTCCATGAGCACTGCAGGCATGCACCACAACACACCAATACAAGCAGGCACATACATACATATAAATAAAAAATTCATTTTTAAAATTTATTCATTTATTTATTTTTTTTTATTAAAAATTTCCGCCTCCTCCCCACCTCCCATTTACCTCCCCCCTCCCCCTCCACTCTCCTCCCTTTCCTGTCCGAAGAGCAGTAAGGGTTCCCTGCCCTGTGGGAAGTCCAAGTTACTCCCCCCTCCATCCAGGTCTAGGAAGGTGAGCATCCAAACAGGCTAGCCTCCCCCCCCCCCAAAACCAGTATGTGTAGTAGGATCCAAATCCAGTGCCATTGTCCTTGGCTTCTCAGCAGCCCTCATTGTCCGCCATGTTCAGGGAGTCCGGTTTTATCCAGTGCTTTTTCAGTCCCAGTCCAGCTGGCCTTGGTGAGCTCCAATTAGATCAGCCCCACCATCTCAGTGGGTGGGAGCACCCCTCGCAATCCTGACTTCCTTGCTCATGATCTCACTCCTTCTGCTCCTCCTTTGGACCTTGGGTGCTCAGTCCGGTGCTCCAATGTGTGGTTCTGTCTCTATTTCCATCCATCACCAGATGAAGGTTCTATGGTGATATGCAAGATATTCATCAGTATGACTATAGGATCTGGCCTTTTCCGGCTCCCTCTCCTCAGCTTCCCAAGGAACTAGCTGGGGACATCTCCCTGGATACCTGGGAACCCCTTGAGAGTCAAGTCTCTTGCCAACCCTAAAATGGTTCCCTTAATTAAGATATATACTTCCCTGCTCCCGTATCCACCCTTCCTATATCCCAACCATCCCATTCACCCAAGCTCTCCCCGTCCTCCCCTTCACACTTTTCTCTCCCCATCTCCCCTTACCCCCATCCCACCCCACCCCCAAGTTCCCAATTTTTGCCTGGCAATCTTGACTACTTCCAATAGACAGGAGGATAACTATCTGTTTTGCTTTGGGTTCACCTTCTTATTTATCTTCTGTAGGATCACGAATTATAGGCTCAATGTCCTTTATTTATGGCTAGAAACCAATTATGAGTGAGTACATCCCATGTTCATCTTTTTGGGTCTGGGTTACCTCACTCAGAATAGTGTTTTCTATTTTCATCCATTTGCATGCAAAATTCAAGATGTCATTGTTTTTTATCGCTGAGTAGTACTCTAATATGTATATATTAAACAGTTTCTGCATCCATTCTTCCACTGAAGGGCATCTAGGTTGTTTCCAGGTTCTGGCTATTACAAATAATGCTGCTATGAACATAGTTCAACAAATGCTTTTGTAATATGATAGGGCATCTCTTGGGTATATTCCCAAGAGTGGAATTGCTGGGTCCTGGGGTAGGTTGATCCCAAATTTCCTGAGAACTGCTACACTACTTTCCAAAGTGGTTGCACAAGTTTGCAATCCCATCATCAATGGATGAGTGTACCCCTTACTCCACAACCTCTCCAGCAAAGATACATAAAAAATTCAAATAAAAATTTAAAAATAATAGAAAGTAAATATTTGATAAATGTTGCAGTAATAATCATTTTGGGCTGGATCCTCAAGCAGGTGACCTAGGTGAAAAATGACCAGTGTTACGTGCACATAGTGACAAAATTCTGTCTCTCAAGAATGTGTGTTCGTAATGAGAAAGATAGTGCTTTTATAGTACAGAACCTGCAGACAGAACCCAGGACACACTCAAAGTTGGCATCCCAGTCAGGATATGTCATTGTCATCTATGTCTCCAGTCAACCACAGAAGAAGATGGACTATGACTCTGTGATGTTCTTGTTAATAATGAATGCCACAAGGCTGGGTCATGTCTCAGTCTGTAAAGTGCCGCTGGGCAAGTATGGGGCCTGGATTAATTTGCCCAAACCTATAGAAACCCGGTGTGCTCGTGTGTGTTTGTGACAGTGGCATAGTAGAGTCAGGTGGGCTCCTGAGGCTCACTGGTATGCCAGCCTTGACTAATTGGCAACTTTTGGGGCAGAGCCAAGGTGGAAGGTGCATGGCTTGGTTGACCGCAAGCTTCAACACACAGGCACACACTTGCGTCTGTGCATTTCCCCATCTCTATTTGTTTTCATGGAGAAATATGAGACAATCGGAATTGAGTGAAATCCTTCAAGTCACCAGGCAATGTCTTAATATTGCTCCTGACAACCGAGACTGGGGGACTGTCCCGGGTGGGAAGAAATCCACAGGACCAAGGAAAGAGTACCCATGGACAGCGTTGAAAGTCTAACAGTGGTGCAGCTTTCTTGTTTTGTTCTTTGTATCAGGGTTCTCTGAAATGCTCATATGTGGGGAAGCTGGGTAACAACACTCGGGAACCATGAATATCACTTTTGTAGTATTTGCTTAAGTCAGAAGTTACTTCAAAGTTGAAAGTGACGTTGGAAACTGCAAGGTTAATATGTACGCCTCAAATAAGACACATGGATGCCTCTATGGACATGTGCATGCGAGGAGATCTTTACTCTAACCAAAGCTGCCTAGGAAATAAGGTGCCCCAGCAAATTACAGCGAAGGTGCCAATGAGTTGGGGACAATCCTTATTTCAGACCTCCTGACTGCTCTGACATAAGGGATTAGCAATCATGCTGTATCACCTGGAGCCTCTGGACCAGCTGCCTAGTTTCCATGTATTAATGGTCAAAAGTTTTATGTTTCAAGAAGTTGTAAGATGTATTTGGAACGACTGACACTTTGCTGTTCCTAAGAGCATTTAAATGACCCACAGTGGCCTCTGGTGTCCCAAGCCACACAGCTAGGAAATCATATTGAGTAAAGACATTCTAGAGTTAATGTCTTTGTGACCTAGAATACAACTTGACCTAGACCATCTTGTTCACAAACCTTCTTTCTGCAACAGGGGACTGCCTGACATGACACAAAATCTGTCAAGATAATGCACATATTCTTTCAACCAGAAGAAAAATAACAAATTAACTGATTCTATTTGATTTCTGAAGCATCTACAACTTCAAACTGGAGGCAATGTCACCTTAGTGTACCGTGGGGAGTGGGAGTTCATAACTTTCACAAGTCAGGTCCTCAAAGTGTTTAGCATGGGTACACTTAACAGAAATACTGTAGGCCTTGCCCAGAAGTCCCGAGAAAGAGCGAGAGGTGTAGTGGAGCCCTAGTCGCGGTCAGTGGGGGAAGGGGCCATTTCACAGAACGTCCGGGGAGTCGTCTTTCTTGAACATAGTTCTGTGATAGTCCAGTAATATTAGAGATCAGAAGGCCTGGTCAGGCACCAGAGGAGTCCGTCTCCAAAACAGGGAGCAGAAATTGAGCCCTGATCCTCTGCTGAGACATGCGTTAGCATTTGAGACAGACGGCTGAGTTGAATAAAGTGTTGTTCCTCACTTGAAAATCCTAGGGATATGGAATTAGGGGCAGTGGCAGAATTATCTTACCTTTGCTAAATGAAAAACCTGGTGTGTGTTTGTGTGTGTGTGTGTGTGTGTGTGTGTGTGTGTGTATGCCCATATTATGAATATGTATACTCCGTGTGTGCACGTGGAATCCGGAGGCTGCCTTTGGGTGCTGCTCTCTATTACTTCCTACCTCACCTTTTGAGGCAGAGTCTCTCACTGAACCTGGGGCTCACTGTCTCTGTCGGTGAGTGCCAGGGATCCTCCTGCCTGCTCCCCGGTGCTGAGGTTGCAGGCACATACCATCACACCTGACTTTTATGTGAGTGTTGGGGATCTGAACTCAGACACTCAGGGCTTCACAGCAAGCAGTAAGCTATCTCCTTAGCCCCCCCAAAGGCCTTTAAGAACAGAAGGTGTTTGGGGTGAGCACTGACTACGCTATTCTATCTAGTTCCAGGGTCAGCCCCTAGAGTCTAGATTCCTGAAATACCCAGGGCCATTGGTGAGATGCTGGAGAAAACCACTGTGCTCACAGACCCAGGACTGATGGACAGTTTCCTGCTAAAACGCACTATACAAACGATGCAATATTTAAGTGACTCTGGCCTCTCCCGGTTGAGAGGGCATCAGAAGACTAGAGCTGGCGTGCTTCCGCCTACATCATGGGTATTGTGGACAGAAAACCAAAGTGCAGAGAGGTTAGATTTTACAGAGGTAATATGTGACAGATCCAGAAAAAAAAATGTGCCCAGATTTCCTGATTCCTGGCCCAGTTTTCATTCCACAATGGCATGGTGCCTCATGACACATATGAGATCAGAGCAGAATTGTATTTGTTGAAATGCGAGAGAAGCGTTATTGGTCTTTGGGTGGTGTGCTGGGGGCGGGGAGGAATGAGGTCACTCTGTCAGTGTGTTTCGTTGTTAGGTTTTTGTTTGGCATGCTAACATTAATAAAGAGCTAATGTCCCTTACCCATCCCAAATCTACATGGTCCTGGCTTCAGTTGGTATTTGTGTCTTCCTCAGCCTGCCTGAGGTGCGGGAGTCACCTTCTTCTTTGAGAACACGCGCACGTATGTCTTTGAGTTCCTGGCACTTAGGATCCACTCCACTAAGTGACTAATCTAAGAAATGGCCGCTCTTGTTAGGTGCGCTGGATTCTGAACGACTTCTGATTGCTAGGCAGTGGCGGTGCCGGTGCCACTGGCAGACAGGCATTGAATTGCCATCATTTGGCTTTAACAGGAGATAGAATCTTGTCTCCAACACAAGCCTGAGCCAAGGTACTGTCTCCTTTCTTCTAATTTTAGTCAGAGTCATTGGCACCGATCATACCTAGACAGGCTAGCGTTATCTCTTCCCAGCGCAATCTGCTGGGATGGGCCGGCTTCCAAGCCGTTCAGCTGAACTCCCCCTGATTTTACCAACCAGAGATATGATGGGATGTGGAGGAGGGCACGAGCTTTGGCCCCTTCCATTAGAAGTCACCCGTTCAGACGCTGAGATTCTCAGTTTAATTGGTTCAATGTATGACTCAGACAGAACCGGCTGTTACGACTGAAAATTGCGGCATGCTTTAATTGTGGGTCAGGAGGTAATTACTCCGATATTTTGGTGCTGGGACATGGATATTGATACGTTGAACTGTCAAAGATGGGAGGAAAAGTGAACTCTGCTGCCCGCTTTCAGCCCTTCCTGATTTTGTTCCGGGCAGCTCTAACAAGGCCCTGGCAGGGTCTCCATTCATAAACATCCTTCCCACAGGTCTCATATGGCCTTAGTCACAGTGGCTGTGTTGTGCCTGGGAACTGGCTCTCCCAACAACAGCATTCAAGGACCAACACACTCTCTCAGCTGTCAGACCTCTGGTGAAGTGGGGACAGCCCCTCCCTTCTGGGCTTGTGCAGCCATCCCTATAGCCCCTTCTCTCCACTTAGGCTTCCTGGGTTGGGCCTGTACCACTTCTGCTTCATTGCCGACAGTAAGGGAGGCTGGACATATTCTCTTCATGCCCCCATCCCTTCCACACACCCACCCCTCTCCTCTGAAGAGTTGGGATGCAGGGATCCTCTTGCAGCTGTAAGGGCCCTTCTTTCTGTGCATCTTTCTTCATTCCCTATCAAAAGTTTCTAAAATGTGCTAGCTTTTTCCTTTCCATCGCTGTAGTACACATCTGGAAAGAAGCAACGGAAGGGGAAGATTTTATTTCAGCACATGATTCCAGGCCTTCGTCTGTCTGTGGTTCCAGGCTATCATCTGTTGGTGATTTTAGGCTATCGTCCGTCAATGATTCCAGGCTACCAATGATTTCAGGCTAGTGTCTATCAATGACTCCAGGCTATCATCTATCAATGATTCCAGGCTATCTATCATCCATTGTAATGAGGAGCCGAGTAGGCCTGCTTTTTGTCCTGCCCAGCTCCCACACGGCTAGGCTAGCTTTATACCCGAAATAACAACACACAAACTGTATTCATTTAAACACTGCCTGGCCCATTAGTTTCAGCCTCTTATTAGCTAATTCTCATATATTGCTTTAACCCATATTTAGTAATGTGTGTAGCACCACGAGGTGGTTTCTTACCAGGAAAGATTCAGCATGTCTGACCTGGTGGCTGGCTTCATGGCCACTGTCCCAGAGAGGAGAGGCATGACGATTGCCCAAGGCATCTGCCTCACTCCCAGCATCCTGTTCTGTCTACTCCACCCACCTAAGGGCTGGCCTATCAAATGGGTCAAAGCAGTTTCTTTTTTAACCAATGAAATCAACACAAACATAAGACTCTCCCATATCAATCCATCAATGATTCCAGGCTATCAATGATTCCAGGCTATCTATTGTCCATCAATGATTCCAGGCTATCTATTGTCCATCAATGATTCCAGGCTATCTATTGTCCATCAATGATTCCAGGCTATCGTCTATCAATGACTCCAGGCTATCTATCGTCCATCAATGATTTCAGGCTATTGTCCATCATGATTCCAGTCTAACATCCATCATTGCAAGCGGATCAAGATAGCAGGATCCTGAAGCAGTTGGTCACCCAAACCTAGGGAATTGATCTTCCACATCAGTTAATACAACCAAGGCTATCTACCCTGTCTTGAGGCATGCCTTCAGGACAAACTGATGTAGGAAATCCTTCATTGAGAATCTCTGCTCAGATAACTCTAGATTGTACTAACCAGCACCCAAAATATTCAGTACATCTTCCCTGATTATGCTAGAACAGGGTTTTTTTCCACATGGAAAAGCATGAGTTTTTTTTCTCTCTCTCTCTCGATATGACCCCGTTAGACTTTTATGTAAGGAGGAAAAGCACAGACCATGTTTCTTACATCACCGTGCCGGGGATTCAGAGGTTAGGAAGGGAAACAGAGAGCCATCTCGTGGGGATTTCAGATATTTCCTACGGACTTCACTAGTGTTTCCCAATTCCACAAAACAAAACAAAAACAAATTCTTAAGTACTCACAGACAAAACATTTCCAAATAAAAATATCCAGATAACAACGAGAGAGCATGTTGAGATGTCATGGAAAAGAGAGGCCTGTGTACCACTGTTTCAGTCAGCTTTCCATTACTATAACAAATCCTGTGCTATCCACTAACTTTCCATTACTGTAACAAATGCCCAAATGACTGTGCTAATGAACTCAGGAAGAGGAGAAGTTCTTTGTGGCTCAGCATTTGGGAGGTTCTGGTCCATAGTCACAATAGATAGGAATGTGTAGTGAAGCCATGTTGCTCACTTCAGAGACGGGACAGAAATAAAGAGTTCAGGGTCCTGCTAGCCCCATCTAGGTGCGCCTGTAGACAACCAGAGGATGCAAGGCCTCCCAGTAGGCTCTGTTTAAAAGGTTCCACCAACATCTGATGGACGAACAGTGGGAGCCAAGCTGGCAAACCACGTGAAACTTTGGGGAAGACTCACATTTACACTATAAAGATCACATTCCAATGACCTGAAATTAAAAAAAAATCTTCTTTTTCCAAGTAGAACAGAAGACAGAAGTTCAGAAAATCAAACCCAAGTTATTAAAATAAAAGATTTGTATGAAGAACATGTTAAACTTCAAGAGACAAAAATTATATGAACTTTGTGTTGCCAAAGCTCAAATAGAAACCGAAGCGTTATTTTTTTTTTAGAATTGCTATTTTTAATTCTAGTCAGGTTGAAAGATGAGTTCTTCATTCCTCTTTCTAGTGATAGACTTAGGGAAGTTTGTTGTATGAATGAAGGAGATACAATGAAGACAATACAACAAAGCATCTGACCTGTGTGATATGGGCACTGTGTGCGTCAACTCCCAGCAGCCACGCTTATCTGAATAAATCAAGTCATCCACATTCCACAGGGATGGGGGAGGGGCCTCCAATGACCTGCCCTTAACTGAGCAGCTATTGACAGTTGATGCTTCTGGGGTGCGCAGGGGTGGGGTGGGGTGTGATATCTAGTGAGTGCTCGTAACACAGTGGCAGCAGGAGAGAGTAGTCCCTGGGAGATGCTCATGCCCCCGTAGATGGCCACACACCCATGTGTGTGAGGCCTGGCTTCAGGGAGTACTTAATAACGATAAGAAGAAAGACATGGAGCTGGGAGAAAGGACAGGTGGCACTAAGGGTGGACGAAGGTAACCATAAATGGATATGATCAATAAATGTTATATGAATGTATGGAATTCTCAAAGATTAATAATACTATTTAAAAAACCCTTCCATCCTATTTACTTGGTTATTCATGGGAAAGTAGTATACGTACCTAAATTAGCTGTATTGTCTCAATTCCTTCACAGATTGTAGGAAATAACCATGACCTTGGAACAGTACTGAGACTTTGGTAACAGAATAGGGTTCATGGTTAAGGCAATAAAGTCTGCCACGGTGAGGAAGGCACAGCTGCAAAACCTTTAACCACCTTTGTTCTTTGAGTCGCCTTCAAAAATCAAATTGAACTAGATGAGAATTGAGGGTGACTATGTGAAGCCCCAGACTTTCCGTCAGTGATACACTTCCTCCAGTGAGGCCCGACTCTGAAGGGTTTCTGTCAGTGATACACTTCCTCCAGCGAAGTCCCAACTTTGAAGGGTCCAGTGCTTGAAACAGCACTGCCAACTGGGCACCAAGCACTCCAGTGCACCAGCCTGTGGGGACCATTTCACAGCTATAACGCTGAGTTTGTATAAATTGGTGATTATGATATCTGGAAATGTGAGTTTGCTTATTTTCAATTGATGACTTAGTATTGATTTCTATCAGATGTTTTTCATTAGTATTCGGGGCTAGAGCCTGTAAATATACTCATAGTGTTGCTTTTAGTCGAACAATTTATTTTAGACTGCTGAGCACCTGCTGTGTGTCCGGGGTAAAGGATCACTTGGTTTCTGTAACCCTTCAGGACACAGTGTTCCAGCCCTTCAGTATGGTTGAGCCTTGCCTGCCAGTTTGCAATCTGGGAAATTTCAACCTTCCTTTCTGGCCCATGAACTACTATAGTTGACAAAAGGGATTTCTAAAAGATAATTGTATTGATTAATTCAATTTCTGGATCAAGCATAAGGTTGTAAATTGGAGATCACTCATAGAAATTGAATACAAAGGGAAAATCTTTTTAAGGCCTTTTTGTTCCCCTCTGGTGCATTGAATGATTTATGCTGAACTCCTAAAAGCTTTCCAGCCCCACGGTGCTTCAATAAACTTCTAATGGAGTCCTGAATGCTGCTTCTATTTCTGTTGCCTGTGTGGTGGGTGGGAACCTTTGACTAGGAGGGCGAGGCTTTGTTTTATTTTCATTGAAAAAAACTCCCATGCTAACACTCGGGAACTTCTAATATTTTTGGAAGATTTCTGGTGTGACATAATATATACCTTCAACTACATGTTAATCATGTCATTTCCAAGTAAATGTATGTGCATTTTCCTATCGACATATTTAACCCAACCCAGCTTGGCTGCATCTGTCTATGCAGGCAGGACATCTCCGGGTTCAATGTATTGGCTCCATATTTCTTACATGTTAGCTGGTTGAGTGTTTCATCAGCTAATGGCTCCTCTAAATACAGAAACCGTCTTATCCACATTCTATCACCCCCAACAGAGTACAGTATCATCCCCTTTACACAATGGATGCTAAATTAATGGTTGTGCTGAATGGTAACCAAAAGAATACACATTTAATCAGAGAAAAATGTACCGTTTGATTTTTCGTGCAGGTACATGGCAAAAATGTCACTTAGAGAAAGTCCCGTTTTATTGTCAATTAGGACTGTCTTATTCTTGTCCGATGAGATGGAAGCTAAGCTCTGCCACTTTTATATAGTTTTCTTTATAATTGTGACCACAGAGAACCACATGAGGCCATCAATCAGGGGAGAGATGAGGGCCCAACAGAATTACTTCTGTAGGTGGCCAATTTTTTTTCAATCAAGGACAGCTGAAAGGTCACGATTAAAACAGTGATTTTCCAGAAATTGTAAGTGACTGTTAGTGATTGTTTTGCACAAAGATGTCAAAACTACCTTTTTCCTCGGCAAAAAGAAAATTATAAGTTCTTGCAAACACTGGCAGGTTTCCAAGTTCTGCTTGTACCTACTGTAATGTATTTTAATTACCACACTTGAGTCAATTTCTTCAAAAACAATAAAAGGCGAAAGTAACTATGATAGGATAGGGAGCCTCCCCAGATTCAACAAGAGCCTTGCCAATACCTACACGTTTGTTGCTTTGATGAGTCCAAGACTGAGATTTTGTGATTTTTATTCTAAGAGAGTATATCCTCTGAATTATGATTCTCTGGAGAAATGAAGAATGGCTCCTTTAAGTATCTGTACCAACGTGTAGCAGGGATACTTCAGAGATCGCAGCCCCTTCATGTAGAAAATCTTGGAAGGTGGCTGGGGAGAACACAGGTTGCTCTGATTTCTGTAGGTGAGTCGCTGTGCTCTGAGGCAGGGCTGACCCCACACCCTGGCTGACGGTGGACAGGACTCAACACTGATCCTCTGCTCGGATGGGCTGTGGACATGTGTTCCTGATCCTGAGTAGTTGTTAGGGATTCCTCAGGACCTTAACTAGGAGGATTTTAACTACAGTGTGCTCGTCAGTTCCTAATCAAGTAATTACTTTCTTCCTGCTTAATTGTATCTAACTGCTGGTCTGGTTTTGTTTGTTTATTAGGGTTTTTATTGTTACCTGTGGTTAGATACAGGACACCGAAGTCTTTGTGTATCCCTGTTTAGTTTTAAGTTCTAGTGTGCATTGACTGTGCTTTAAGATGGAGCTGTAAATTGTGTGAGATGTTCTGTATTTTAGTCTCCATTAATAGTATGTTTTGTGTGCTTTTGTGTGTGCTCATATGTATATACACATGTCCACATATACTTGCCTGTGTGTTTGCATGTGGAGGCCAGAGGTCGAACTCACATGTCTTATTCTTTGTCTTTGCTCCTTATTTTTGAGACAAGGCCTCTCACTGAGCCTGGAACTCACTGACTGATCAAATGAACCTCAGGGAACTAAGTGTCTGCCTCCTGGAGGTTACAGATGATGCCTCCATGCCAGGCTTTTACCTGGATGCTGGGGATCTGAATCCACATCATCCTGCATAGGCATCAAGCCGACAGGCTCCTGAGTCTTCTCTCCAGTTTGCATTCTGCACATTTACTCTCTGCTTTCATTTAATGTTCTTTTTCTCTTTAAGAAATACACACAAAGAAATAAAGTAAAGAGGATGCTGGCATTGGCTGCAGCAGGTGAAGAGGAGGCGTGGGCTGCACTGTGGGATGGTCTTCAGGTCTACCTGTGTTCCTTGCCTTGTGGGAAGGTGCTGGTGGGGGACGAGATGAGTGGTGGAATCGCTGAGCTTATAAGGGCCTATAGGGCTCTTTGCAGAGCATGACTTCATCTGCAATTCAAAGCTTTAGTTCCAGGGTGATGGGGCTTGTGCTGACATCAAATGTCGATCTCTTCCTTGCGTTGAGCACATTCAATTCGGATGTGTATGACAGAAGGGTGTTCCTTTGATTTTAAGAGCATAAATTTCTTGATATGTCATAATGTTGACGGCCAATTTTTAAATTAGACAGCTCATTCCAGATCTTCTTTTGTATCTATAGAAAGATAAAATTCCATCAATCAACACTTCTAAGATGAAAGATATATAAAAGTACTGTACACAAGAATTTGTTCTCAAAGATAAATGTGTCGAGTCAAAACTACCCTGGCTCCAAGAGTTTTCCTGTTACATTTTTGATTGGAGTCAGCATTATTAGGTTCTTTGTTGTTGTTGTTATTTTATTTTACAATAAGGAGAAGAAAAAAAATCAAAGTCATTTGGTCCTGATTTATCAGTCTTTCACGTTGCCCTGCAACTGTACCACACAGTAAGGAAAGCACAAGCCCTTGAGTCAGAGCTGTGGTTGGGTCCTGGCTTTTATGCATATTCTCCCTTCTCGGTGCTCAATGGCTGTGCTGCTTAAGTGGCCGGCCTCTTCCTTTCATCGATACTTCAGTGTATCTGACCTGCCATTGAAGTCAGATCTAATGGAAAGGTGCTTAGGACAATTCCATGCCTTGCAAACAAAACTCTGCCTGCACTGCAGGAGTATACTGTGATCACTGGTAAGGGGCCTTCTGTTGGATTGGTATTGCATATAGTCCTTGGTTAGAAATGGCTCTTGGCAGCGTTGTATGAGTTTTGCCTTCAGAGTCACCTTTGGGTATTCTATGATGGATCTGAGCTCTTTTAAATATCAAGCTCTCTAAAATGTTCTTTGGACAATTATGGCTAGTTTCCTTCTCCTTCTCCTCCTCCTCTTCTTCTTTTCATCTTTTTATCTCATCCATTGCACAGAACATAAGCAAATCAAAAATGTCAGGCTTTTGTATTGTTCCTAGTTATTGGAACGTACCAGGCACAGGAAAGGCTCATTGTCAGTGGGAACTAGGGAAGATTGCCCATGTCACCATGATAAGGGCATGGGGTCAGACCTCCACTCTGTGCAGAAGCTCATGCTTGGTGGTAGAAGATTGTCTCCTGCAGCACCAGAGATTGCCAGGCATCAGCTAACTAGCTTTTGGAAGTTGGGAAGGTTCTAGGGACCCGAGGAAAATGCTGAGATGGGAAACTTCATCAGAAGAGCCAACCACAATCAACTTCTTCCTTGAGCAAAAGGGAAGTTGGCGTGACACCCTGTCCCAGGAGATCAACCTTCTGCACACTGTTACAACTCTGGTGAGTCACAGAAACTCAGTTGCCATCGCAGTGAGTGATCAAGCCAGTGAAATGCATGAGAAGCGGACCCTACTGACTGGACTGATGGGGTCAGCCTGGCTCAGGGGCTAGTCAGGGAAATTACTCATTCAGTTCATCATTTTCTGCTCTTTCCTGCTAAGATCCTCCCATGGACACGTCCTACCTCATCCAAGCACAGCAGGGAAAGAGAGAACTCATATAAATGTCCCCAGACACAGTCTTCATTCCTTTGCTCAAAGGGAAGTCATCTACTTTGCTGTTCTTGCTCCTAACTAAAAGCTTCCTTCAGCTGAGGTCCCTGGAATCTTGGTTAAAAAGGTTGCTATAAGCCGGGCGGTGGTGGCGCACGCCTTTAATCCCAGCACTCGGGAGGCAGAGGCAGGCAGATCTCTGAGTTCGAGGCCAGCCTGGTCTACAAGAGCTAGTTCCAGGACAGGCTCTAGAAACTACAGGGAAACCCTGTCTCGAAAAAACCAAAAAAAAAAAAAAAAAAAAAAAAAAAGGTTGCTATACCATAATAATTTAGTGTATTTTTAACACATCTTTACATAAGGTTTTAGAATGGATCTTAATGTGATCGTGTGTCAATCCATTTGCCAGAGTGTGTTTCTTGGTGACACATGAAGGAGGACCTCAAATCAGTAACACAGAAATCCCGTCGGTCTAAGAGCCTGGTGGCACCTGCTGTGGCTCCAGATACGGTCTCTTCCAGAGGCAAGAGAGGACGCCACACTGAAGTTACTGACGTTTGGTGCTTAATATTAGATAACTGGAGGTTATCTAAGCTCCTTTTGTCCTGTCTTACCAATCCCATTGCTCATGGAGAGAGAAGTCACAGATTTTCCAAAGAGAGAGTCCTGTACCCCTGATTTTAAGAATTACTTTCTTTTCCTACTGGAGCGAAACCATTGTTTCTAAGTATTCTCTTACCTGAGGGAACTGTATGAATCAACATTTAAATAGCCCATCTCTACATACTTACGGATGCTTATGTGTCTAAAATTATTCATGCTGGGACTTCAGAAACAAAAACATGGCTCCCTTTACAATGGAAAATACCATCTAACTTCTAGGCCATTAGATTTTACAGTTCTGCCTTGTTTTTTGAAACTGAGTTTTAGCTTTGTATTTTGATATTATTTTGGTCATTGTTTCTTAAAAATTCTTTTTTAAAAAAATTGTCTAAGAGGCAAACATTTGTGATAAAACTGGCAAACTGGCACCCTTGCATTTTCCGATTGGTTGCCTCGGAGGAGCGGAAAGCTGGTGTGGTTTCATCACCGCCAAAGCGTCCTCTTTCCAAGGCAGGCATTGTCTGTGAAAAAGAAGCCCAACATCCCCCACCGGAAGCCCGACATCCCACACCGGAAGCGGGATACCTGCGGCAGCTGAGCTCAGCTTTAGGAATATGTCTCCATTTTGGAACTTGTTTTTATGTAGCGTCGTATTTGGGCAGTCTTGTTTTCATGATTCTTCACAATTTTCATGGGAGAAAAGAGCGCAGAGCGCCAGTGAGAAAGAAAAGACAGTCTGGACTGAAATGAGAAGAGCAAGAGGAGGGACTGGGACCCACAGATGCAACAAGGGCCGACCCTGCGGACTCGAGGGTTTGGAGAGTTTGGTTTCCCTGACTAGGAAGCTCCCGCATTGGGAGCTGCCTCACCTTTCACCCCAGCAGGAGCTGGCTGGTAGAAGCAGTCCTCCCTCCAAGGCTGAGAATCTCAGACCAGTTGCTGGCTAGAGGGTGCTCACCCATCACAAGCTTCATTTGTACTTGGTGCCCAGTTAGGTAGCTATGTAACCCACCTGTTGGGGTGCCATGGAGCTCAGCGATAGAGCACTCCCCTCCTGTGTAGCAAGCCCTGGCTTGGAACCCCTGTGCTAAGAACAAAGATTGAAAACATTCAGCAGGACCCTAACAGGGAGATTCCTCCACACATTCGTAACCTGAGTATGACAGACATCAGTTTTGACAAAAACCGAAGAATTTCTCAGATTTTCAAACCCGTAGACTTCCATGGCAAAGAGGAATTCGTGCGATGTGGTGAATGTCCTGTTTCTAGACCTGTGGAATATTGCTCTCTTTACACCGACTCTCCCAGCAGAGGGAGGTCTGGGGGAAATGGAGAATGCTGAGTACACACCGTTGAAGCCACCAGCTGCCACACAACCTCGACTGACTATTTACGAGAATTGCTGATGAGTGAGAGCAAGCTTTGATGCAAGTGCTTGGGCAAGGTATGATAGCCAGACTCAGGAGGCAGGGTAGCAGTTCAGAGTAGACCTTCAATTTAGGATTTTTACCCCACACAGATTGTGTTTCCTGTGGGTGATATGTCAAGCATGACTGATAAAGCTTTTCATTTCCTAATATTTTGGAAGGCCAATTTCCCCAAACACACATGTACTTACTCCATTAGAAGGCAATGTGGGCTGTCATCACTGCTTGGCAGCAGTGTTTTGTGAATCTTGCCTGCTCCGACCTCCAGGGTCCTCCTTTAATCCATTACAAGCAAGGTGAGTCTTTGCAGGTCAAGTTCCTTCCTATTACTTCCTCCATGAGAACCTGGTGAGTGACGACATCTTTAGTGCTGTGGTCAACTGTCTTGTATGATGCCCACCAGGGGCTAGTAGCATTTCCCACTGTTTCAAACTTTGATTTCTTGATGGTTTTTCTATTTACTTCCTCTTTCTTCTCCTCCTTTTCCTCCTCTTCGGAGGTATGGTTTTGAAGTTAACATCTTATCTTTCCTCTTGGAAGTACTGAAGAAATATTTTTGGTTATTGTTCTCTCTTGCCTTCAGTGCATCCATGTGATAGCCATAGTCCTCGCATGTCAAAGGTTAAAGCCTCATGGGATGAACTGGGAATATTAGTAGAAAGCTTGCCACGGATCATTCAGCATTGTTACCCCCTGGCTTTCGCCTCATGCCTTTAAGAAATGAGGCATTCAGATTGTTGGAGAAGTTCCTCAGAGGCCTACCCTCTTTGCGCAGTCCGAGCTTTCGGTCGTATCTGTAATTCTCTGTCAGCAACCCGATAAACCATCCCACTCAGTCATGCTTGTGTTTCTTTTGAGCTTGGATTTATAGCCTGCCATCGTAGATTAAAAATCCATTAAAATCTATAAGAACAGCAAAAGTTACATATTCCTTTCTCTGTAGTAAAGATTTTCCTCAAAGATTTTACAATAGAGCTCTGTGAAGCCCTAGTTTTCATAGGCTATTCTAAAGTCAAATTTGTCTGTCCCTTTAGCTATGGTGGACCTGGAGGGTCTCCCAGACCCTCGTCTGTAAGAAGGGGGGCTTTCCAAATTCTGTAAGACTGAATTTTGGTCAGATAACTAAGACACAGTTGATTTATTTTCTCACATGTCAGACAAACAATGCAAGACTCCATTACCAAGTATCAGGGAGCCTCAAGGTAAGCGGTAATGAGGAGAAGGGGTGAAGGACATGCAGGAAGGGGTGATAATGGAAAGAATGACCAAGTAATTGTTCTTAGGTCACAAGAAAAATGAAACTGAAGGAAAGGTCAGAGATGGGGTAGAGATGTAAATGTGAACTAATATATAGACAACTACTGACAAAAAAAATATTACTGTGCCCAATATCGTACAAACAAGCCAGGAAGTGAAGACAGGAAGAAAATGCCTTTCTGTCCAAATTGATTCTTTCCTTTGATGCAATACTTTTTATTCTTGGCTATAAAAGAACTTTCCCTCTCTCTGCAGATGATAGTCAGCAGTTGAGTAGAGTGTATCCATAGCTCAGAAGGCCATGGGAGAGAGCACAGCTCTCCCTGCTGCCTGCTCAGGCAGCTTGCCACCACTGTTGCTCAATCAATTGCATTAACAAAATAGACTATTAACTATTTCCTAGGTGCGGCAGGGAGATCTTGCCCAGCATGCACGGAGCTCTGGATTTGGTCCCTAATGCCCTGTACATTGGTTGTAGTAGCATACCTTCTGATCCCAGTACTCAGGAGGTAGATGCCAGAGGATCAAAAGTTCAAGGTCATCTTCGGCTACTTAAGGAGTCTAAGACCAGCCTAGACATAAAACCCATCATAGCTCTGGGGTAGTTTTCCTATTAGATGTGCTAGGTGTACAGGCTCTTCTGAGCCACCAGAAATAAAAGCCTGTGAAGTGGCATTCTTGAGCCGGACTTGACATTGTGTGTTCTTAAGCTTCCCGTGTCAGGAGTGTGACCTACCATTTGCTGGAACCGGTGTGGGTGCGTCCCCCCGTCCTGCTCTTCCTGCAGGTTCTTCCGTCCTGTTCTCAAGTCTTCGGGCGTCTGTAACCCAGAATGTCTTTGGACATTTCACATCTGTTTACTTTATTTTTGCTGATTCCTCTATTCCTGATGAGATCATGACGTTCTGCCTTGCCCTTCTAATGGAAACTCCTGGAACACACGCTGCAGTAAGATGCACAGAGTCATTGGTCCCTAAAGTCCTGAGTACGAAGCTAGAATCTATCTCTTACAATCTCCCCATCACAAAAATGGCTCACATATCTAGGAAATATTAAAGAGTTCTCCATGTGCCAGCACTTGTGTGGTCCTCTGGGATACAATGCAGACAGATAACATTAATAACAGACACTATTTAAAGTCAAATTCCCGTGGGGGCGAGCACTGTTCACTGTTTGTGTGTGTTTTCCTTAATCATGGAAACGGGTTTTTTTTATTGCTAATTAACCCTCTGGTATGCTAAGAAAATTACTGTGCTTAGGAGGGCTAGTCACACGGTTAAGAGTTTCCAAAGCAGGGCTCAAACCTACATAGAAGAGTTTTAAAACCTGTTCAGACAGGCATTCTGCTCTGTACCTGTCTAAAACATCAGCATCAGACATAATCTGCTGTTTACGAAATTTTCAGGCCAGCTTGGGAAGCCATACTTCAAGCAAGAATAAAATAATGCCATCAGTGCCATGAGGAGATGAAGAGGCTCCCTGGCAGGATGAGGAGACATGCATTGTGGGTTTGTGGTTCCTAGCAGCATCATTGGGAGTCAAAAATATAATAACTAGCTTGAATATTGACAAAAAGAATATATAATTCTCCTGAAAAATCTAAGTTAAACCAAATGCTTCTGTTGTTATCACCTTATATTTTAGTATTAGATTATGGTTCTCAGCTTCTTTGTGGAAAAAAATCTCATATATTAAGGGAAATTATAACCTCGAAATTTATGATTTTTCCCTAATAATTCCTATATTAAGAATGGGTCACTGTGAATTAGATGTATGTACATTATCTATTTTAAGGGTATTAGAGAAGCTCTACTTTCCCTGAATGCAGCCTGCAGGTGAGCAGAGTAAAGCTTCTATGCATCTTTTTTTTGTGGCTCCATCAACAACAACAAAATCCTAATTTGGATAACTAATATGCTTAAGTATTCTCAGAAAAGGGTGCTAATATATGAGAGCTGTTAGGCTGCTCCCACAAATCATTGTGCTTTACAGCTTTGACTTTGAAATATGTGAACTGATGTGTGATTTATGCCACCGGTGTTTCGTGTGTATACTTAAGTATTCTTGCTTAATGTTATTAAATATGCCCGAAGCTACAAATGAGCCTCCCTGACTCAGGACATTTGGCAGAGGCCTCTCCCTAAATTATGACCTGTATCCTTTGAATGATGTGCTTTGTGGTCTGCTTACATTTCCCCTCTGTTACTTCTCGTTTGCTGGAAACCCTTTACCACGTTTTAATGACTGTTATCTATAACGCCGGTAGACAGTGTTCACAGGAGGTTTTCCAGCTGCAATTCTGGTTTGGTTTGTAAGTTCCGAGTTGGTTTTATCTTTTATGTATTTGAGACAGGGTCGCATGCTGCTCAGACTGGTCTTGAACTTGTTCTATAGCCAAGGACAGCCATGAATTTCTAGTTTCCCTGTCTCTACCTTCCGAGTGCTCAGAGTCCAGCTACATACCACCACGTCTAGTGTGTGCTGTTGGGGAGAGCGTGAAATCTCCTCACACAGCAGCCTAGCCCTCTACCAACCAAGCAAGCTACGCCCTCAGCCCATATGACCAGTGACTGAATTCTATCAATTGACTCTGTTTGTTATAGTTTTTTTTCTTTTTTTTTCTGTTGCTGTGATAAACACCCAGCAAGAACTTAGAGGATAAATAAAGCCTTATGTTAGGTCACAATTCAGACACAGTCCAACACTGGGGGAGGTATAGGCAGGGACCTGAAACAAATGGTCACACCACCCCTCGGAAGGAGAGAGAGAGAGAGAGAGAGAGAGAGAGAGAGAGAGAGAGAGAGAGAGAGAGAGAGAGAGAGAGAGGATGGTTCAGTGCATGGTGCCCTTTGCTCAGATGGCATTGTCTTTCTTTAACAGTCCAGGGACCAACCCTGGTATCTGTGACACCTCCCTCAGGTGTATGTCCCACCAAATCATGCAGTCTACACAATCACACATAGATGTACCCGCTAGCTAGCCCAATCTAGATAAGCCCTCATTGGGACTCTCTTCCAAGGGGGCTGTTTAAAGTGGACACTTAAAACCAACTCTCTTAGCATTCAAAATGTCAGAGCTTGTAGGCATACCCTTTGGACAGCAGTCTGTTTGGGGCAAAGACAGGAAGCCTTCTTAAGTTTGGCTATTCATTCTTTCTCTCTGAACTTTTAGCTCTCCCAAGGCAAGGGAGCTTAATCTTTTCATTTCTGCCTTCTGGAATGAAGCGCCTCATTCAGTAGACCTTATAAAATACAAAGAAACTATAACATTAACTCATGTATTTTAATTGTTTATTCTTTCCCAGGAACACTCTCCATTACCGATTCTTTCCATTGTCATGAAAGCTCAACCAGGCAGGTGGACCCTCGTGAGAAGAGGGAGCTGAGGCACAGGATGTTTAAAACATTCGCTCATGGTGCACATTAGGTAAAGATGTATACATTAAGAGAATAGAAATAAATGAGAAGCAGGATCTAAGAATTTTGTTGGCTGTTTTACTTTCCAGTCATTGATTTAGATGGCTATCCTTAGTCACCGTAAACTTAAACAGGATTGTTTGGGCGGAGGTGTTAGACTACAAGACAAGATGTTTCAACAGTGAACTCACGAATAAGCACTCCCTCTTTAATTGGCATTTTGGTAAAATCAGCCCCAAGTGGAGAATCCACAAAGTCCACAAAGTAGACCAGCCCTTTTTCACATAGCAAGACATAGTACATGTGTGTATGATGTGTGCATGGTTGAGTTGTGTGTGTGTGTGAGTGTGTGTGTTTTTGTATGTGTATGTGCATGTATGTGAGTTGTTGTGTGTTTATGGAAGTCAGAACAACTTGCATAAGTTGGTCCTCTCTTCACCATGTGAGCCCTAAGGGATAGAACTCAGGTATCAGGATTGGTAGGAAGTGCCTCTACCCCACTAGTCCCTTATATAAAACTTGTAAGGAAATAAGTTTTGAAATTTGTAAAGAGTTCTATTTTATCTTAATCTTATACTTCCTTATTTTTTGGATGAAGGAAAGAAAATGACAAAGAAACTCGAGGAGAGGAGTCTGAGAAAATAGGTTATGCTTTCTGTCAGCATTAGTTATAAAAGGACCTCTGTCTCCTAGGAGATTCTAAACTTGCAGAATTGACTAGACAGGTGCTAGAAAATGTCTCCACTCTAAGCTCATACTTACATTTAACATTTTGAACCTCATTTATAGACATGATTCTTGTGATTTCCTGGGAAGTCATGCTTACTAAGTTTGTAACATATATGTTTTTGTTTATGCTTTGTGTGTATATTAATGTTTTGTTACTGCAAACACCCGAAACAACCTCCTTATAAGGAGAGAACGTCTATTTGTGCTCGTGATATTAGAGATTCAAGTCCATTGTGCATGTATTTCTTAGTGAAAGTAGTTACCTGTGTCAATGACTCAGACAAAGAGAAGAAGAGATGAAAATCTTGCAATCTACTTTGTGGGTCTGATAGTTTTGACAGCTTGGCACCACTCAATGACCTAAAGACTTCACACCAATCCAGATTCTTAAAACTTCTACTGCCTCACAAAATGTCACACAAGGGACCATGCCTTCCAGATTTGGACTTGTCACGGGTCCCTCAAGATATAAAATGCAGTGAAAGGGAACAGGAAAAATAGATGGAAAAAGAGAAGGATAGAGAAAGAGAAGATGGGAGGGAGGAAGGGAGGGAGGGAGAGAGGGAGGGAGGGGAAAAAGAGAGGGGAGGGGAGGGAGAGGGAGAGGGAGAGGGACATGGACATAGACACAGAAACAGACAGACAGACAGGGATGGGCAGAAAGGCAGAGACAGTCAGGGACAGACAGAAAGACAGAGAAATGTACTTGCCAAGGGAGCCAGAAACCCCAGTGATATCTTATCTGTTGCAGTTCCGTTTGATACTAGTTTACCCTTTTGAAACCTGATTCATGAGCAAGAAGCAAGTAAAATCTCAAGGATGGCTTTTGACTGTTGTCATAGATTATGGAGTCAAATGGGTTCTTCTCTCTCCTGAACTGAGTAGTTATTTATTTAGTGGAGACAACAGAATCCTTAGCACGTGGATAGCAAGATACAGTTTTCATGAAAAATGATAGTGAGCATGCCTCTTACCCTTCGTTTCCTTTGTTTTTCTGTTTTCTAGACACTGTTCCGTTATGTAAACAGTTTGACATTGCTAATATTGACTTAGCTCTTGGTTTAAGCAACATTATCAGTTAAGTTTTGCATTCTGTGATAATGTCAGTGACATTTAGGAGCACCCTGATATTATGTATATGTGACAAACCACTTCTGCTGAATTATTTTTATGCATGGAGATTAAGTCTTACCTGTTTAACATTGGCTTTTATTAAATTCTCTTTCAGAGCAAGGCGATGTGTTCTTTGTGGTCCTTCAGTTCTCCTTCTTCTTATGGTGTCCCCATCTATCATAGATGAAAACTGTTTCACAGGGGAAAATACAGGACATTAGTGGTGCATTGTAGCTCCAAAATGATCTAGTTACATTCTATATATGTTGCTTACAAGGAAAGCAAGACATTTTAAAATTTTGAGCTTATTTCTTTTAAACAAAAGTTTTGGGAGAAGACCAAATCTGATCTACGGCTTGCTATAACACAGTCTTTAAACTAACCAGAAACTTCAAACAAGAGTGATGCTCCTGTGAGAATGGCAGACACCTGAAAATCCGGAACACGGAAGGCAGAAGCAGTGCACTATCAGAGGGTCACAGCCCGCCTGCTCTACGTAGTGAGTCGGAGACCAGGCAGGGCTATATCCTGAGACCTGTCTCAGGAAAGACAATAAAAACACGGGCATGCGTGTATATTCCAGCTCATGGCATGGTAAAAGAAATGAAGTAGGGCCACCTTTTGTGGGGGACCATAGCATATTTAATAAAAACCCAGAAACAGAAATTGGGGTTCAATCTGAAGGCCAGAAAAGCAAAACAGGCAACCACTGGCTCTTGCCCTCTACCTCAGTCCGAAATAGTGATCCTGCCTCCAGGATTCTTAGAATGAGGCTGTGTCTGAGAGCTGGTCTCCTCCTGTCTTATGTTCCTCTCTAGTGCTGGGATTAAAAACATGTACCATTATTGCCTGGTTTCTTTGGCAAACCAGCATGGCCTCTGGATTAAAGGTATCTGTTATTGCTGTCTGGTCTGTAAGGCTGATCAGTGGGGCTTTTTTACTCTCTGCTCTTCAGGTAAGTTTATTTATTAAAATACAAATGAAATATCACTACAGGGGACAGTGGTTCAAAATGCTTCTTTTTTTGGTTTTTCAAGACGGTTTTCTCTGCATCTTTAGAACCTGTCCTGGAGCTAGCTCTTGTAGACCAGGCCGGTCTCGAACTCACAGAGATCCGCCTGCCTCTGCCTCCCGAGTGCTGGGATTAAAGGCATGCGCCACCACCGCCCGGCTTTCAAAATGCTTCTTTAGACCCCTGCACATAGTAGGCTTTTACCCTACCATCCTTTGCTCAACAACTCTGTATTTCATGCTGCTTTGACTAAGAAGGAACAAATGAGGTCTGGGCAGACAGCTCAGTTTGTAAAGTATTCAGCATACAAGCATGAAGACCCAAGTTCAAGCCTCAGAAGAGCTGTGTTGAAGAGCCAGGTGTGGTGATGTATTTGTAATCTCAACACTGAGGAAAGAGACCAGGTATAGGCTTGGGGATTGCTGGCCAGCCAGCTGAGCTGAAGAAGCAGGCTCCAGATAAAGAGGGACCCAGATTCGAAATGGGGAGGATATCTCAAAAGAAAGAAGGAAGTACAGAAAGTGGGGAGTTCCTGAGGCTGACTTTTGAAGTCTTCATACATGCACTTACATGAGTTCATGCACCAACTAACACACATCTACTCTCTCTCTCTCTCTCACTCTCTTTCTCTCTCTCTCTCTCTCACACACACACACACATGTTCACTTGGGCATATATGCACGTAGCCAGAGCAGTTGAATCTGTATTAAAATAGATATTTTTATACTTAATTTCTCTCTGGAGTACACACCGCCTGTCTCCTATCTAGCTATTGTCTGGGTAATCAATCTATGTTGACCATACTGTCTCCTGACTTGATCTAAAGGTGACCAAATATTTCATGCTGGATCTTCCATACAGGACACTGTCACCCTGACTCCGAGTCACAGGGACACTTGGTGTTGTTGACTGATAACCGATTCTCGAAGTAGCCTTTGCAGTATTGTAGCCCTTGCCTTGGACTGCCCCCAGAGTTTAGAGGGAACTCTGCTCCATTTGTAAAATTAAAGGCCTACGTTTATCCTTGAGACAAATGGCAAAGCAGTTTAGGGTTGGTTTTAATCTGGTGTTCTGGCAAGGATCCCGTGGGGACACACAAATTAAACATAGTCCCGGGTCAATTATAGCCGTGTGTCTTTTGAGTGGGAAAGCCTCGGTGACTGGTGTGACAGGAGCCTGGTGACCCTGCTGAGGTGTTATTAATTTTATTGTCCCAAGCGAATAATGAGAATCGGACCTATTGTTTAGCTTTCAAGCTAAAATTGTACACCATTATCTAGATGAACGGCATCTGAAGAGGCCCCCACAGCATGTAGTCAGGAGAAAGAGTTGAACAAAGTGAGTTCTTAATATAGAAACGATTCTTAAATATGAAAATAGAAGCATTGCTGGGGAGTCCAAAACATAGGATCTGTGAGAGAGAAAACCAGGGCGATGGGGACTTGGGAGTTTGTTTCTAGATGGCTCTAACACTGACTGCTTGTGGTCGTCAGTTTAGGCAGTCCGTAGAAAGCATCATGGTGGATTTAACAAACTACCTCACTGGTATTTCCGTGGGGTCTTTATGATGACTTTGCTGGGTGACCGCCCCCACACAACAGTGCATGGTTAAAAGGGGTCTTTGGAATTAATTCGCTCTAATGCTCAATTAGCCAATTATGGGTTCTCAAACAAGTTACTTAACCTCTAGTGTACCTCACTCTTCCTCTGCTGAAAAATGGGATGATGCTAGAGCACTGTGCTCATCACGGTCCTCTGACCAATGAACGGGATAATGACTCTCCATCCCTAGTCCCTACGAGACTGTCAACCCATGCTGGGGTGGCTCAAGTGAGAGGCTGTCTTTGAGTTATTTTTGCCTCTGTAAGTAACCCCAATAAAGCCTGTGGTTCTGGTGGTATCTGTACATTGATCTGCTTCAGGCGCCCCATCTGGGGTAGATAGATGTGTCTGTTGTGAGAGGGTCAGTCAGTTTACGAGGGGGTTTGTCTTGGAAAAGCAGAACACTGACATAAATGCTTAGTGTTCTGTGCACTGAGAATACCCCTCATGGCAGGAAACACTCTCCCGGGGCTTTGCTCTGTGCTTTCTTTTTCTCCCTTTCTTCCTGGATCTCCGTAGTGACAGATTAATCTCAGTGCAAATGCCCCAGATGCCTTGCAAGCCCCAAATAATGATAACGTTCTCCAGAGTTGACATGATGAGAGAGGAGGTCAGCTCTCTCTCGAGCTTTCTGAGTAGCTCTCAAAAGTGTGATGTATTGGGCTGAAGAGATAGCACCGTGGTTATGAACACTGGTTGCTCTTGCAGAGGACCTGTATTAGATTCCCAGCACCCACATACCCACATAGTGGCTCACAACCACCTGTAACTCTTTCCAGAGGGTTCTGATGCACTCTTCTGGCCCTCTCTAGGCTCTGTATACAGGTGGCACAATGTAGTGTGGAGCTGTGGGCCGGCTTCCCGCCGCCCAGCTCCCAGCCACCGGCTAGCTTATGCCTGAAATAACCTCACACAAATTGTATTCTTTTAAAACACTGCCTGGCCCTTAGTTTTCAGCCTCTTATTCACATCCTGACTGACCAATATCTAATAGTCTGTGTAAACACAGGAGTGGTGTCTTACTGGGAAAGATTCAGCATGTCTTGACCTGGTGGCTGGCTTCATCGCATCTGTCTCACTGAGGAGAGGCATGGCAGTCTGTCCCAGAGAGACGAGGCATGGCGATTTATAACTTAGGAGAGGCGTGGCATCTAACTGAGCCATCTACCTCACTTCCTTCTTCCTGTTCTGTGTCTACTCCACCCACCTAAGGGCTGGCCAAGCAGTTTCTTTATTAAAAGAGAAGACCCTCCCACATCAGCACAAATAAACTCACGCAGTTTCTCTCATACACACCCTCTAAGATATGAATCCATAAATGCAGAGAAATCGTTCTAGAGGTAATGACTCTGAGAGTCACCTACCTTTGTTTACACTTGGATTTCCAAGTCTTCCACCTCATGGGATTCTAACTTGGGAGAGTCTGCTGTTTCCCTGAACCTACACTTGGACACCTTCCTTCAGCTGGGTGTTCCCTAGAGAGCACTGTTCTGCAGCCGGGAGAATGTGAAAACTCAGAGGGATGATTTCTTATTTTTTTTGTTTGTTTTTTATTGATTTTATTGAGCTGTACATTTTTTCTCTTTTCTCCTCCCTGCCTCTCCACTCCCCCTTCAGTCCTCCCCCAAGGTCCCCATGCTCCGAATTTACTAAGGAAATCTTGTCTTTTTCTACTTCCCATGTAGATTGGTCTATGTATGTCTCTCTCCGGTGTGTCCTCATTATTGTCTGAGTTCTCTGGGATTGTGGTTTTGTAGGCTGGTTTTCTTTGCTTATGTTTAAAAAACCATCTATGAATGAGTACATGTGATAATTGTCTTTCTGTGTCTGGGTACCTCACCTCACTCAAAATAATGTTTCTAGCTTCATCCACTTTTCCTGCATTTTTTAAGATGTCATTATTATTTTCTGCTGTGTGGCTACTCCATTGTGTATAATGTACCACATTTTCCTTATCCATTCTTCAGGTGTTTCCAGGTTCTGGCTATGACAAAACAATGCTGCTATGAACATAGTTGAGCACATGCCCTTGTAGCATGGTTGAGCATCCTTTGGATATATACGTAAACGTGGTATTACTGGGTTTTGAGGAAGGTTGTTTCCTAATATTCTGAGGAAATTGACACACTGACATCCAAAGGGGCTGTACCAGCTTGAATTCCCCACCATCAATGCAGAATTGTTCCCTTTACCCTGCAACCTCTCCAGCATAAGTTGTCATCAGTGTTTTTGATCTTGGCCATTCTTACAGGTGTAAGATGGAATCTTGGAGTCCTTTTGATTTGTATTTCCACTAATGGCTAATGATGTGAGCATTTCCTTAAGTGTCTTTCAGCCATTTTAGATTCCTCTGTTGAGAGTTCTGCTGTTTAGGTCTGTACTCCATTTTTTATTGGATTATGTTTTTTTTTTTTTTTTTGATGACCAACTTCTGAGTTTTTGTATATTTTGGAGATAAGACCTCTGTCTGATGTGGAGTTAGTGAAGACCCTTTCCCATTCGGTAGGCTGTCATTTTGTCTTATTGACTGTGTCCTTTGCTTTACAGAAGCTTTTCAGTTTCAGGAGGTCCTCATTATTGCTTTCTCTCAGTTTCTGTGCTGCTGGAGTTAGTATTTAGGAAGTGGTCTTCTGTGTCAATGTGTTCAAGTGTACTGCCCGCATTTTCTTCCTAAGGTTCAGTGTGGCTGGCTTTATGTTGAGGTCTTTGATCCATTTGGACTGAGTTTGTGCATGGTGATAGATATTGGTCTATTTTCATTCTTCTACATGTTTATATCCAATTATTCTAGCACCATTGTTAAATATGCTTTCTTTTTTCCATTTGATATTTTTGCTCTTTGGTCAAAAATCAGGTGTTTTTGAAGGAATGTGGGTCTTCTAGTTGGATCCATTGGTCCTCCTGTCTGTTCTTATGCTTATACCCAGGCTGTTTTCAGTACTGTAGCTCTGTCGTAGAGTTTGAACTCAGGGATTGTGATGCCTTCAGAAATTCTTTTATTGTACAGGATTGTTTTGGCTATCCTGGGGTTTTTGCTTTTCCGTATGAAGCTGAGTACTGTTCTTTCGAGGTCTGTGAAGAATTTTGCTGGGATTGATGGGTATTGCATTGAATCTGTAGATTGATTTTGGTAAGATTGCCATTTTTACTATGTTAATTCTGCCTACCCAAGAGCATAAGAGATCTTCCATTTTCTGGTGTCTCCTTCAATTTCTTTCTTCAAAGATTTGTAGTTCTTGTCATACAAGTCCTTCCACTTGTTTGGTTAGAGCTACTCCGAGATATTTTATGCTATTTGTGGCTATTGTGAAGGATGTTGTTTGTAGTATGAAGCGGAGGGGCTGCGTCCCGCCCCGGCTAGCTTACACCCGAAATAATTACACGGAAACTGTATTCTTTTAAAACACTGCCTGGCCCATAGTTTCAGCCTCTTATTGGTTAATTCTCACATCTTCCTTTAACCCATATTTAGTAATCTGGGTAGCACCACGAGGTGTGGCTTACCAGGAGAGATCTTAACCTGCGTCCATCTCGGAGAGGAGCAGCATGGAGACTCACTATGGCGAATGCCTGAAGCGTCTCCCCCACTCTACTTCCTTGTTCCCACAATTCTGTTCTGTCTACTCCCCTACCTAATTTTCTCTTAAAGGGCCAAGGCAGTTTTCTTTATTAATAATGAAGTAACACATTAAACACTCCTCCATCAGTTGTTTCTCTGATTTCTTTCCCAGAATGATGGTGAAAACCTCATAATTACTGTGGATAGTTATAAAAGTGACTCCGAAATTCTGATCACTGCGGTTGCTTTTGAACTCAAAAATATGTATGGACATATTAAAATGTCCCTTCATTCCTGACAACAGATGTCCAATGGCAATGGTTCATCCTTTGTACAGCCAAGATTGATAGCCACTGCCAAGCCCTTAACCTGTCCGCGTTGCTATTTGAATAGTTCTCAATGGTTACCAGGTAGAAAGCTGGGAATGATCGCATTCCTTGCAAATAAGTAATCCAAGAAACGAAGGCTGGCTTTATCAGCTGTCCCTCATTCAGGCTTTGATTAGGTCTCAAAAATATGACAGGTTCAACTTAATTGTTGGGGATAGAGTGAGGCCCGCAGATAGGAAGAAATAGAGACCTCTGGGTTTGTTTCTCGACTGTCACATCAATCCACCCAGTTAAGTGATTAAAGGGCTGCTCTCAGCTGCAAAGGGAGCTCAGGGCCGGATGGTTCAGGGTCATTGAGCAGCGGCTTGAGACCATCTTGTTTGCAGATCCCCCTTTCATGCTATTAGGTTGTCAGCTTGACAGCCTCCACAAGATGATGGCTCAGAACTCAAGTGTATACATGTGTGAGACAGTGGGATGGGGTGAGATGAGAGGGGGAGACAGAAGGCATCTAGGGATGACTTTTGAATAGCATACCCCAGTCTCTCTCTCTCTCTCTTCTCTCTCTCTCATCTCTCTCTCCTCTCCTCCTCTCTCCTCTCTCTCTCTCTCTCTCTCCTCTCTCACATACATATGTACTCTCGGTCATTCTCTTTCATGCTTTTAGATTCTTTAATAAGTGCTATAGCAAATTAAAATATGAACTGAGCCTTTCACAAGGAAGCCCCTGATTTTTATTACAGCTCCTAGCGTGCCTTTTAATAACGTTCTGTGGGGGGCTTGGGGATGAAGATGGAGAATCCCTTCTCACAGAGTTGATGAAATTTCTCATGCTTTTGGGGGAAATTCCATTTCCACGGTGCTGCCTGACTTTCCTCAAGAGATATGAACAGATCCATCCACCTCCTTGTGGAACACCACCAACAGACCGAAGAAAAAATCCCACGGAAAATCTGACTTTTTTTGGTGAAGCGATGAGGTTTAAGGGGTTCCCTCGAGGAGCATGGGCGACTTGGGTAGTGGCAATCACCAGGAAAGTCCACTCCAGCAAGAAGGCGAGGTCTGGGGAGCTTCATCCCTGCCTTCCCTGTGCAGCTGACAGGCAATTAATTCCATCTTGGGTGAATCCCTGCCTGCCATCGACTTTTGACCGCTAGGACCTCTGCCAAACCCCTCTGGACTCTTGCAGAAATTTGGGAGTCGTATGAGCCTTGTTACACCTTACATGAGAGAAACACTTCACTCAGAGGGAGCAGCAGCATGCTCGGCATACACCGCTGCATGTTGTTGGACCTGTTCCCATCTTTCTAATTTATTGGGGTTGAGGTTTCTGGTGTTTAGAACTCCCTGTTATCCTTGCGGTATGGATGGTTGTGACCCCTGATCCTTTCCTTCAAGAGGAAAGCCCAGGGCTATTCCTGTGAACTCTGGTCCTTGCTGACTTTGTCCCTTCCCCTTTACCCCTTCAGTCTGAATGTATCGAAACAAAGTGTGGACCGCCTTACCCGATGGCCCGAAATCCTTTCGGATTGCATACTGGTTGCTTTTTCCCCTTGCTGTCACCAAGGGAACAAAGCTTCCCTGTCAAGGCGGAGGAGGTCCAGGCGGGTAGGAACAGTGCTGGGCTATAGCGTAGGAGCATCAGCTGCTTGCTGCTGTCCTGCCGATCAGGAAGCTGATTGAGGGCAGGATGCTGACCGCTGAGTGCCAGTTTCCCCCAGCAACACATCCTGAAATACCTACAATCTCCCTAACAACGGCCACACCAACTTGGACCAAATTCAAGCCTGTAAGCCTGGGGGGGCATTTTATATTCAACCGTAACCGTCCTTTGGGAACTTCTTCTGTCCAAATTATTAGTACCTTTTCCCATAGCTGTGACAAAATTTCCAAGAAAAACAAGTCAGGGAAGAAGGGTTTGCTTGGACTCACAGTTGGAGTGTCCAGTCTGTCATGGTGGGAAAGTCACCCACCATGATGGGAAGTCAGGGAGCAGGAGGAAGCTGGTCACACGACAACCACACTCAGGAAGCAGAAAGTGACAAGTGTATACGTTCAGCTTGCTTGCTCTTTCTCAGTAATCATCGATCCAGCCCATAGAACAGTGCCACTCACACTTAGGGTGGCCTTGCCCCATCAGGTAACTCAGATTAGACCTTCCCGCAACAGGCAGACATGCCTAGAACTTTGTCTTCTAAACGGCTCTGGAGATCAAGTTCACAGAGTTAGCCATCACGGCATGTGGCGTGTATCTGGGGCCAAGATTTTGTACCTTTTCCCTATCACTGTCCATGTCTACACTCATGTGCACGCGTGCACACACACATCCATACGTGTACCTGCACACACATGCACACACGTGTACCCACGTGCACTCTCCGCGTTCACACGCTTCCCTAGCCATCCCAGCCTCCCAGTGTGCCGGTCTCTTTCAATACGCCTACACACATTCTACTCTTCCGCCTGGAGTTTTTATTTCTCTCTTGAAAACCTCAGACACATCCTTCCTCCCTTCAAGACTCACTCTTTCCTTCAGGGTTTCCTTTCCTGTCCCATCAGTGTGGGTGGGGCAAACATTCTTTAAAGCCTCCAGAGCAGGTGACCTCCACTGCAGCGGGACACCAGGCACTTGTGGCACTCCTCTGTGACCTCCCCAGGGATGGCATTTGCAAGCCGACTCGGCGTCTTGCTTGCTCATAACTTACTGCACATGTCACATCCAAGTTTCCTTTATTTAATTTCCTATATGAGTACTATGTATACATGGCTCCTCCTTCCCCCACAGCCTCCTCTGGGGCTTCCTCCCGGAGGCTCCTGGGTCTCTTTTTCCTATACACCTTCACTAGCTTTCAAGTTTTAACTCTCAAATTTAAGTGTATGCTTGTGAGAGGAGATGCATGTTGGGACCGGAACCCGGAACGACACCAGCAAAGTCACGTGACCCTCCTGGGCCGTCCCCACAAAGCCGCCCTCTGTGGGGTTCTGAAGGTAATATGGTTTCCCTTGCCTGGAAAGGAATACCTGCTGCCCTGCCTGGTCTTCTTCACACGTGGGTGCGGCCCTGGCTCATGTGGCACTTGTGGGATTTCTCCTCTTTTTTACTGAAGGTGTAGAATTGTCACCTGCCATCCTAGGCTCTCCTGGCAGACGGGGCACGAGGTTTCTCTGCTCCCGCAGTTTCCTGCTGGTTTCTACATGCTCAGGAGACCTCCTTTGTTTCTCACACTCCCCTTGAGTTTTATAAACAGCCTTTCTGTTTCCTGTTTGTCTTTCCTTTCCCTGGGACTGGCATGAGCTACTGCGGTCAAGGAAGAATCTTTAAAACATGGCTGCCAGCCAAGTGATGGTGGCACACGACTTTAATGCCAGCACTCAGGAGGCAGAGACAGGTAGATCTCTGTGAGTTCAAGGCCAGCCTGGTCTACAGAGCGAGTTGCTGGGCAGGCTCCAAAGCTACAGAGAAACCCTGTCTCGAAAAATCAATTTAAAAGAATAAATAAATAAACAGGACTGCCCACTGAAAGCAGTGTTATCTTCATATGTCCCATCTGAGTTTCTGTCACGTTTCTCCCAGGACACTTTCTGTGGTTCACACAGCTGCCCACCTGACCGGCTTGCTTGGCCAGTGTTCCAAATTCCTGGGATATGTTTATAGCCTTGACCATGGTGTAAGGGGTGGGAGGGGGGGGGGGGTGACACAGCCTTGACCATGGTGTGTATGTGGGGGGCAGGGGGACACAGCACAACTTTGCACCCGTAACTTGCTATACATCTACAATGGAATTAGTGAAGACCTTCTGCCTAGATCACACTTGGAACGCAAATGTAGCGTGTCCCAACTCCACCGCTACATTTTAATGTTTCTCATTTCTTATCAAACTATCTTTGGTGCAATGCCAGCTGCGGAATTATGAAATGACTTAATGTCAGCTACATGAGGTGAAGAATGCAAATCGTTCATATCTTCCCCCTAATGAATTGTGTAGCAAGACGGCCGGGGGTGTGGCTGACTAGGAGAGAGCTTGCCCCAGCATGCTTGAGGCCCTGGGTTTCATCCCAGCAGTGGGAGATAAAATCATGTCTGTGTTGTGTAACACTATGGAGACAATTCATTAACCAAACAATCATGTGTAATGGTTTCTTTTGAAGCCTCACTTATTAAAAACTGTCTCCGAGGAACTGATTAGAAGTGAGGATTGGCTGTCTCAGCGTGAAGTTTGAAAGACGTGGCCCAGAGCCTTGAGATGTAGGTTGTTCTAACAATATGTATCGGAATATATTGTTTTCTCTTGAGGAGTTAAAAAAATGCCCCATGGAAGTTTCTAAAAGGTGAGCATGATTTCAAAGAATGCAGTTACAAACTGTATTTCCAAAGGTGAGAATGTAGCAAGTTCTTAGAACCTATTGAAGTTTTCTCTTCCTTGAAAAAATATGTTTATAGTCTTGAAGATGTCCTTAATTTTTACATGGGTGATACTATTCACGGTAAGGAGCTCTCTGATAGCCTCATGGAGGTAGTTATCTCTTTGAAAGGAGTTGATTCCTCCACTTGGGTTACGTTTAACAGCCGAACGAGTCCTGCTTTAATTTATCATGGAAATTCAGGTTGTAGGACTGATATTTCTGTGCTCTGACTTCGATGCTGAGAGCACAACCAGACTAAGCATAGGTTTAATGTAACAGGCACAGTCGAACCATCAACATAATACACACCCATGTGTGTGTCTTCCACTCCGTAGCCACATGTCTGCCTGCCTGTCTCCTTATCGCTATATGAGATTGGCTTCCCACCCTGGGAGTTTGAATTCTACATTGATGGGTCTTCTTTTATACTTACTAATTCTATTCTCTATTATATTCCAAAAGGCATCGTATTATCCGCCTTGTCCAATTTGCTTCTGTGTCTCATTAAAGCGGCCCGCTGGGAAGCTAATTTTTCTTGCTTATTTTATTGATATTTTGGGAGAGTGAGAATTTTCCCCAGCAGTTCTTCCGTTAGTACAGGGTTGTAGTAGCTGTCAAGAGAGGGCTTTAAAACCATCCTCTAAGCTAAATCAAAAATAAAAGCAGCTTATTTTAGTCTCTCTATTGAAATATAAATTACAGGTCATCGATCTTTTTTCCCACCTCCTTGCAATTATTTTTATTGAAGATTTTTTTTTAAAAAAAAAAGTAAGACAATGCAATGCATTTTAAAAAGCAAATAAACAAACCTCAAGAACAAGAATAGCACCAAAATGGGTTTGTAAGTGGCTGTGGCACTGGCACTTTTAGTGGGAGAAAGGCATAATCAGGGGAGTGCTGCTGTTATACACATGAGCACATAGTAGAGTGTGCAAGCGACGTGGTTAACACAGCCCGGAGTCAGTCTAGCATCTCACCGTGGAGGTGCAGTTTAACCCTGGGATGAGGCAGGGAGGGCGAACACGGGCCTGGGCTTGGCAGCTCCATTCCTCCATTCAGGTCAGCTGCTCACTTCAAGAAGTCAAGCTCTTAGAATACTAGCCTGCTAGAGGAATGCCTGCCTTCTGCTTTCCACTACCGCTAGGAACTGCTTTTAAGACTATATATGTTATAAACACACATGCACACTCATGCACATGCATACATACACACTCACACACATGCACGCTCACATTCATACACATGTATGTACATACTCACATGGGTGCTTGCACACACATACTCTGACTCTCACATACACGAATGCATCTTAGATGATTGCATGTTCCTTTCTCCTCTGAGAGCCCAGTTGTGGGAGACAGCTGGAGACAGCCGGAGGCTGCTGGAGACAGAGGACCTGTCTCTTCCTAGGTCTAGCTCTGGTTCTACCTCTTCCCTTTATTTCTCAGTCCCGTTTGCTCTGTAAACTCAACGTGGTCTTATAAGAGTCTGAGAATACTGTCTATTTGTAAAGCCCTCAGAAAATCCTCCCTGGCATATAAAAGGCATGGTTTTACCATGTTTGCCAAATAAAAATTTTGATAGCTAGAGTTAGAAACCAAATAGATATTGTTTGGGAAAAATATAGCAAGTTTCAGGTTTTAGTAAAACAAAAAAACTCAGAACCTTCTCTAGACACCCGAGAGTTAGCCCTGGGAAATGGAATTGTTTTCATCTGAGATATACTCTCAGTGAGATGAGACACCTGGGAGTGTGGCACAGGCAGGGTCATGTCTGTATCACATGACTAGGGACAAGTGGGTAGGGCCCACCTAGGTCACCAAGCTGTATCGAGAGGCATGATCATCTGACCTGTAAGTGCTTAGTGAACTTTTGATCTTCTGTCTGATGCAGCGCCCTGAGGTGTCCAATCTCCATTGTCAACTGCCTGGGAATAGGAAACTTCAGTGGAAGAATTATCCGTGTTGGATTGGCCTCTAGGCTCATCTTCGTGGACAGTTTCTTCACTGCTCATTGATGTGGAAGGGCACAGCCCCCTGTGGGTGGCACCATCCTTAGGCACTGTGTAGGATTATGAGGCTGGGGGTGAGCCACTAAGCAACACATTCTCCTTTCATATTTCCCATGTACTCAAGCGTTTCTCACAGACTTATTGTTATGTTTCTTAATGTCTCCCTGTTTCCAGGCTCACTCTCGACGATCTCCGTGTGTTTGTGTCTCAGTTCCTCTATCTGTTTTCTAGCATATGTCATGATAGCATACTGGTTAGGAATTACTGTCCACTAGACTCCCTTGGAAACAGGGAACCTCACCCGAGGAACTGCCCAGGTTAGATTAGCCTGTGTGCATGTCTGTGGGGCACTGGCTTGATTGCTGGTTGATGCAGGAGAACCCAGCCACTGTGGGTGGAGCTTAAGCTATTTACATAGCTTCAGGCACCACTATCTATAGATACCAGGTCTCAACATAGACCTGTGGGACTCTAAGAAAATGGATAGATAAATCTCTTGGGGGTAAGAAACTAAAATGCAAAAATTTGCCAGACTGAGCCAAATCCTAAGTGATGTCACAGGAGTGGAAGACACAGAGTATACATTAGAGAGCATGTTGCTTCTCCACGGCTGAGTACCAGGACAGTCACAGAAACAGCAGCTTGTAAGTGCGGACAGTGCTCCGTTTACCTTCCGTTCAGAACCAGCGAGAGGAGAAGGTGTTTGCCAGACACCTCGGAGCACACTTAACCTCTTTTGGAGGAAAAGATTGTTTCGAGCAGAAAATAAACCATAACCTTCTGTTATGTCAGCACACCCCAGACTTTTCAAATCTGTCATTGAAGAACTCATAAAATAATTAGAGCATTCTGCCACGAGCTCCTTTCAATATCGACAAGAAAATTACAGTGTTTGAGAGAAGAATTCCTTTGTTTCAAAGGGAATTGAAGTAGAATGTCTTAACAAACACTACTAATTAAAACACGCAAGGCACAGAGCGAAAGGAGGGGGGCTCAGAGGGCGAGGGGGAGTGTGTGGGCAGTATAGGTGACCGCAACGTGAAATAGTCACCCATGGCATTCCCTGAACTTGTCACTTTTGCCTTGTATTTGTAGGCTCACAGAGAAAGCCTGGGCTGCTCTCAGCATCCTGATGGGGACTTGGTATGAACCATGTATTTCCACTTGGAAATATCCAGAATAACTGGCAATTTGGACAGGAAAGGCTAATTTAGCTTCACCCCTTCAGATAGGACACCTGGTTCGTTAAAAGGCAACATTACTAATTTTTCTCCTTAGTAGATAAGTTAAATGATAATTTTGGTTTTAAAAGTAAATATTATATGCCCAGGAGTGAGAAATGAGATACAAATATATGTGTGTGTGTGTGTGTGTGTGTGTATGAATATTGGAATTTTTTAATTAAAAAGGAAAACATATATTACTATAATGTATATACTTGACAGTAAATTAAGGAAGAAAGACTTAAGTTTTTATACCCTAAAGCATGAGTGTTCGAACAATAAAACATCAAGCACAGTCAATATAGATATGCAGTTCTCCTGTTGGAGGCAACTGAGTGCTTGGGTTCATATCTCTCAGTGCTGCTGTGGGTCAGGGGACTCACAGTGGTGGGAGGGAAAGGTAGGTTTGGTCATGTTTCCTATGTAGACCTCATACTTAGAGCTCTCATTTTGGTAGTAAATGAGGCAAGCAACCTACCACATATATAGATAGTTTAATCTGTGCTATACTATTTTTTTTCTGTTACAATACCTTTGAGTCAGTATCTTGAACTGTGTCAGCCATTTTTGTCAGTAAACAAGTTGCGAATCAGAATATTCTGTTTCTGGAGAAAGGAGGGAGCTGAAGATAGGCTGAGGTAGGAGAGGAGGAAGAAGAGGGGAGGAGGGAGTAGAAAGATGGATAAATAGATGATAGATGAATAGATGATAGATAGATAGATAGATAGATAGATGATAGATAGATAGATAGATATGATTAGATAGATAGATAGATAGATGATAGATAGATAGATAGATGATAGATAGATAGATAGATAGATAGATAGATAGATAGATGATAGATAGATAGATAGATAGATAGATAGATAGATAGATAGATGATAGATGACTGAGGGTAGATGGATGGAGGGAAGATGGATGGATGGATGGATGGATAGAAGATGGATGGATGGATGGATGATGGATCGATGGATTGATGGATGGATATTTGAAGAATGCAAACTACTAAATAAGAAATTAAAGGGAATTGTGTGTGTTCTTGCACTCCCACTAGCTCTGCAGAAGGATTTAACATCTTTATCAGTAAAACGATCTGAGAACCAGGATGCTTTCCCCTTTCTTTCTTCATTGCAAGTCTTATTTTTATCTAACACAATAATTGTGCAGCTTTGTGATGTTTCTCTAGATAGATGCTCTGTGTAGTGATGTAGTCAGGGTGAGTGGCATGGGTACCATGTGAACCATTGCTCTGTGGCAGTGGCGCTAGAAAATCATTCTTCTGAAAGGTTGAGCTATGTCAAGCTGTATTGTTAACCAGAGTGACTGCACGGTGGTGGCCATGCCTCTTCCTGCCTTCCACCTTCACCTTTGACCCATCCACCAAGTTTTCCTTCCCACAAGTAGCCACGGGTCACCAGCCTCTTTGGTGATATATACTTTTTTTCTTTTTTAGATTTATTTATTTGTTATGTGTATAGTGTTCTGTCTGCATTTATGCCTGCAGTCCAGAAGAGGGCACCAGATCTCATTTCGATGGTTGTGAGCCACCATGAGGTTGCTGGGAATTGAACTCAAGATCTCTGGGAGAGCAGCCGGTGCTCTTAACCTCTGAGCCATCGCTCCAGCCCCTCTTTGGAGAGTTGAAGAGTGCTGGGAATCCTTAGATCTCAAACCACGAAATGCTTGGACACCACAGAACAAAGCTCAAAACGTATCCAGAGAGGGAACTAAACCAGGGAGCTAATGAACATTCAGGGATGGCTGAACCGACTAAGCATTGCTGAGTTTGCTCTCTAATGCAGTGTCTGGAAAGAGGCCTGGCACCAAGCTCAGGGCCCTGTGGTCACCTCTCAGAACCTGGATCAGAAGGGCTACTGTTTATTAAGACAAATGTGCATTTGACAGTGAGGGATCCTCCAAGGAGCTAGACCTTCTTCCTGCTCTGCCAGGAGCTGAGGACTTGTGTAAATAATTTCCTTTATCGTCTGCCGTAGGTCAATTCTAAAAGCCCCATTGTGTCACTAACTGGATTATATTCTGATTTGAGTGTGTTTCCTCATATTTAAAAAGCTTTCTAGGACTATTCTGGCCCTGTTTGCACTTGAGTGAAATTAAAAGCTTGGCTGTCAGGTAGCGCCTGTAGCCCAGCTAGACCAGGCCCTCCAGCTCCCGTCCTCCGGGCCTCATTAGGAGGAGGCTCACAGCAGGCCCAGCACCAGCTCATATCTGCCGTGCTCATTTACCTACATTGGAAACAATTCAAAAGAGGGTCAGGCACATCCTGTGAGGAGGGGAGGAGGCTGAGGGCACTGGTGCCCACCATCTAGGTCACCTTCCCTGTCGGAGACATGTGACCCACACTGGGCAGCGGCTCCCTGTCTCTTCGAAGCTGAAAACGATCTGTTGAAGATGGGTCCTTAGGTGGCTGCTGTTTGGATCTAGAAGGCAAACTAGGTAACCTCAGACTTGTTTGACAAGGGAGGATGTATTTCTCTGGGAAGCATGCTCTGTGTGTAAACCCAGTTAGCAGAGAGTGCTTTCTAAGAGGATAAAAGGGAATATTCACGCTCTCGTGGCTCTGCCCCCCTAGGAGTCTGTGCTCCTGTTTCGTGCTGTTAGACACTCAGCCCAGCAATGTTCTCACTTTGGGAAGATTGGCTGACATTGACTTTGTGATGTGTCCCGGGTGAGGGTGTGGGGACTGTCTGCTTTGGGTCATTAGGGATTCAACCACCGACCCCTGTGATCCATCATCGTATCAAGTTTGCTCAGGAGCCAGTTTGCTCAACAGTGACGATCTGGGGATGGAGCGGGGCAAGTGTGCTTACACGATAGACACTTGCTTATTCGTTTAAATTCATCTTCCACCTTGGTGAAATTGTGTGAGCCAGCGATCCTGGAGTGTTTGGACCACTGAAGTGGTTCTGGTCGAGAGTATCTCTCGTCGTAAGAACACCATGAAGACTCATGACTCAATGTGCCTCCATGGCTTTTGCTTTAGGTTCCCTCTTGAACCTCAGCCGAGTCTGCAGTAATGGACAGTGAGTTGCTTTGGGTCAGAGCATTTGTCACAGCAACAAAAAGGAGAACAGAACACCTTCCTTTAGGGCACTAGATGCTCTTTCCTCTCTACCATTGATCTACTCAACGTTCAAGATACTCATAACTACTGGCGATCATTTTTATTTCTCTCTACTGTGCACATTGTCGTCAATACCGCTTCTCTGTGTCTGGCCATATAAAAACACCTCACAGAAGAAACATTATGAGCAAAATTGTGTATTTCTCCTCATGGTTTCAGAGGACAGAGTCTGTCTGGGGGTGGTATGAAATGAAAGCTGATGCAGACATATGGCTGAAACTCCTCATATCTTGACAAACCAGCAAGCAGAGAACTAGACAGCAGGTTTGCTAGGGTTAGTAGACTCAAGCATCACCTTGTGTGACCTAGCGAGGTCCCACAGCCTTTCCCAGCAGCAGCTCCAGCTGAGGGCCGGGAGCCTCAAGGGGCACACTCCTTTTCAAACCGCAACACTAAAAATATTGGAGCAATTTTTGTCTGCTCATTTTCTCAACACTTAAATTTACTAACTTCTTTTTAGTCATAATTTCTTTTTATTATTTCTTTATATGTGAGGGCAACAGTGGTAGAGGAAGCTGAAAGCTGAGATGTGTCTTGTCTGCCTGTTGAATGGGACAGCATCTGTGTGGCAGGATGTGTTGCTCATGCATTTCCTTTATTTGGGTTTACAACTTTGATTATTGGTTAGCCAGGACTCGGATGGTTTGCCTGAAGGCACCCCTTGGCCTAACATGTTTTCTCCATTGTCTGTTGTTTGAAACCTTGGAGAGCCACGGTGTTTTTGTACGAGTACCATGTTCTGAGTGTTCCACATGCTGTTACAGTCCACCTCAACTCTGCCTCTCCGTAATCATCCACCTTGTCAAGTTCTTAGCCGTGAATGATGGCTGACTAGACTGTCAGGTGGAGAAACACTGGCCCCAGATAGTCTCTGGAACTTAGGCCTTAAAATAAGATGATAAATAGGGCTTCCTCTTTCCTCAGACTTCTTCTAGAGTTAGGGTTAGAGGAGGGTATGAGCCTGAATTCAGTTAATGAGATGCCAGGTGACCGTGTCTCTCCTGCACCTAATTGCTGGATCCTCGGTTCGCTGGGAATGTGCTGAGGTTTTCACCCAAGCAAAAGGTTATTCTAGTTGTTAGAAGTAACCAGGAAAATAAAGTTGGTAAATTCAAAGTAAATAAATTTTCTCTTAAAGTAGACTTTGTGAAAAAATGAAGATTCTCCTTCATGATTAAATTATTTTAATCCTTTTTTCAGCTTCAGAAGAGATAGCCCCACAGCATTTCTGTAAGAATTCAGAAAGGCAGGGAAGCAGCAAGAATCATGGCTTGCTTGTTGTATGCCCTTGGGGCTCATGAAGCACACTGTTGTCATTCTCCCAGTGCTTGGTGAGGATAGATTCAGGCTCATGTATGGGTTAAAAGTGTAGTTCAGTGGGAGAGTGTTTGTCTACATTCACGGGGTCCTTGCTTTGATCCTTAGAACCAAAAATTATGCATTTGTGGGTGGTTGAATTTCATTGCAGGTCAAATGATTCTACCCCATTGAATTTCACATGAATGCCAATGAATTTACTGAAGAATAAATAGTTAAATATATGTCTTTATTGATAGCTAGATGGATGAGTGAACAAATGATAGAAAAATCCAGTGGGGACCATAAGTCATGAGTGGAAACTATTGTTTACCAATTACTACACACACAGTATATACGCTAGTGATGTCACGTCAACACACATGGATATCACTTTGCAAAATTATTGCTTTGGACCTTGAAGACTACTGTTCACATTTATAAAACAGTGTTATAATTAATTTCAAAGTAATTAGAAACTGTCCAGCCAAACAGTTCCAATGCTTCATTCTTTAATGACAGATTGTTAGCTTTCAGTCCAGTGAGTCACTGGATAGATATTCTTACCCAGTGGGAGAGACAGAGATGGGCTCCTCTGCCCCAAGGAAGCCACTGAACTTTCCAAATGACAACAACCCGTGGCTTTGCTGGAATAAGTGTAATGTTTTAAAGGTGACACGTTCGAAGGAACAACTCCGTTCGGGGTATGTTTTTAAAGACTCGGCAAGCTATTATTATTCCCACATCACAGCCGACTTCGATAGTCTAAAATGTCACATGGCTTAACCCAGCAAGAAAGTTAAAAATAAGTATTGATGGATTTCGGTAAAATCAGTACATTTTCACATTTTTATTCATTCTAAATAAACTTGAACCCCCCCCCCCCATGGCTTCTAAGTAAGAATAATTCAGCCTGATTTAGCCGATCAAGCATTTTTCTGGAGAGAATAAAATTCTGAAAATTTGCACACATGGCACTGATGGTTTGTCAGTGGCCAGAGGATCAAGGATTTTTGCTTCATTAAATATTGTTATTCCATTAGCTATTGTGGTGTAAAGCAAAGAGATCATGCACTGCCTCCCTTGCTACCTTGCCCCCTTTTATGGGAGTGTTAGTGTGACCTATATGCTAATTAATTTCATAAAATCATTCGAAAGGTTTTGGTTTTCTAAATATGGTGGCTTTTTTTCCCTTAAAAAAATCTCACAAAACTGACCTTGGTAGAAACTGATTTACTTAAATAAATAGTTCACCTCTAACCTGAATCTTAAAAACTTGAACAAATACAAGACAACCGACATTTTCTGAATTAGTAAACACAACATACACACACACACACACACACACAGAGAGAGAGAGAGAGAGAGAGAGAGAGAGAGAGAGAGAGAGAGAATCCTGCCACCTTACATTGGAATTTAGGATCATTCTATGGAGTGGAATCAAGAGAAGGCTAGAAGAATGAGCCAACCTCTTCCTGACAGAGGCAGAGGCTCGGATGCAGGCATCTCTGCCCTTCTCACTTGTTTGTCACGTCTGAGTCACAAAGTTCGATAAGCAGCAAACAGTGGTGCTTCGCTTCCTGTGTTAGTAGGGACCAAGGTCACTTAGCTGACATTATTTATGTACAATAGCACTGGGGCACTTGGTGAGGATTTCTGTGAGGAGCAGATAGCACTGGCCATTCCATCAGTAAAACCCAGAGTAAGTTAGCCCATAGGGTAACTTAATGCTGCCGTGAGGACCAACCAGTTTCAGCAGCTCAGGGATAGAGGGGGATCCAAGGAGTCGGTGAACTCATTACACAACTTGACTTTTCCATACAAACGAGTAAAACCTAATTCTCTGGAGCCAAGGGGTAAAAACTTTAACTCTCTGGGATCACACACAGACACACACACACACACACAATCTCCAACATGTCAGGATCTCACCTAGGGTGTAGATGAATGGGCAAGCCTTTAGCAGGTCAGAGAAACTGAAGAGGAGATCTACCGGGCACCAAACATACAAGGACTTTTCTGAGAGCCAAAGATTAACTCTTCATTTTATTATTCTTACTGTCGTTTGCTCTACTCTACGTTTTTTTCTGTTCTGTTTTTCTACCCTGATGTTTCCCTTCTGTCTATCCCCTAGCTCTCCTTCTACAACTTTCCTGGTGTCTTCCTTCTCTTGAGTCTTTATTTTTTCCCTTACAGCTTATATACCCCAGCAGAAACTTAAAAGCAATATAAAAATTATAGTGTGGTTGTATTCTATTTTTAAGTGAATGATTACAATGAATACAATTAAAAACATAATTTCTGTTTTCTTTACTTAACTAAGCATTTTGCATATTGCAGGTAAAAAGCAAGTTTTGTCTCAGGAGTCCACGTACACTGATGTCTGAGCAACTTGTTAGAGATTAACAGAGTGTAAGCAAGCAAGGTATTTTTCTCAGCCAGTTCTTTTGCTGACTGGCCACATTTGGGGGTACAAAGAAAAGATCAGTCTCTTTATTACTTGTCTCAAAAGGTAGCCTTATAAAAAATAAAATAAAAGAATCACTAATCTGAAGTTTTTTATATGAAAAGCAGTCAGTAGGCTCTACTTTAAATCCTTAGGGTGCATACCCATTTATTAACAGTTTTTATATCAGGAAGCTGATGGCAGAAATGGGTATAAGGGATTAATCATCACCTTTGATCATCAACCCATCCTAGCAAGAAAGCACATCAGTCAGCAACAGCCAGGCTGCCATTGTTGCTGTTCCCTGACCTCAGTGAGTCCCTTGCTCAACTATTAAAAGTGTATCTTTATAAACTTTAAATTGTTCCCCAACATTTCTTGCCTCAAAGCCATTAACAGGAACAATCTAACCTTACTAACAATTTACATGTCTAAATTCTTCCTAAGGTGGTGGTTGAATCATTAATCTGCTCCAGCAGCAATGCTTGGAAAAGTCAATCTCTGTTAAGTATGAGTAACACTGCCCAGCGAGATGTTAGAAACCAACAAGAGTTGTTATACAACCCATTATGAATGATGTGGTGACCAGGAAGGCAGCAATCAGAGCTGTGCTCAATAACAACATGTCCTTGGACACTGGTCCTCGGGGCTTGGCCTCTCCAAGGCTTACTCAAGAGTAGGTTAGCCAACTTCCTAGCAATGTTACATGAGTTTCAATGCTGCATGTTGGTCCTTTCACATGTCCCCTGACATCGACTACTTTGAACCAACACTGCCGCGAATGCAATCCATCTAGGCATGTATGTACCACATTAAGACATGCTGCTGCCACCAACAAGCATGTTTTAGAGCAGTGGTTCTCAAACTGTGAATCACGTCCCCTTTGAAATTGAATGGCCTTTTCACAGGGGTCGTCTAAAGCCATCAGAAAGCACAGATATTCACATTACAGTTCATAACAATAGCAAAACCACAGTTATGAAGTAGCGACCAAATAATTTTATGGCTGGGGGGGGGGGGTCATCACAGCATGAGGAACTGTGTTAAAGGTCACAGCAGCCTTACGAAAGTTGAGACGTCCTGCTCTAGATGTTGTAAGGGAAAATGTGCTTGCCAAGTTGTACCTGTTACAAAGTGAGCTATATTCCTCTTGAAGAGTTCTTTGCATTTTAGCTATGATCCTAATTAAGCTTATAATGTTTACAGGAGTGAAACTTGAGTACAGCTCTGTCTTCAAACCTGTGCCGTGTCTAAGTCTGTCCTAAGAATCACTTGTGACACGGAGCACGGACTAAGTCAGTGGGCATCACCGTCAAGTATCAATACAGTTAGAGAATCTAAAGAACGAATGGCACGCACGTTTGAGACACACTGAGGAGTGGCTGGAGAGCCAGGAAGTCAGGGCATGCAATGGGGGTGGAAGTAGAAAGCTGGAGAGTGGAGTAGAGAAGGAGGATGTCATTCCGACAGTCACGGAAAGCACGGACTGCTAACTGAAACGTTAGTGTTGTGGGCCGATCATTACGCACGTCTGTCTTAGGACTTGGAATAGTGCGAAGGAGCTGAATATTCCTTATATCTCAGCATACCAGTCATTTCATATGAAAAACCCTTCAGTTCACACAAGCATATTTCTCTCAGATTTCAACTTTTGGTTGATGATTCCATGAGCAGCTTCTCAATGCTGTAGGAAGAACACAATGACAACAACTTTATAGAGGTTTTGCTTTTGTTTGGGAATAATTCTAAGTCAGTCATTAAACGTGATGTCCTGTGCAAGAGCAGCAAATGCTCCCAACCTCTGAGCTGTCTCCCCAGCCTTTGAACACACACTTGACCCTTTTAACTCAAAAATGAGACTACACGCATTCTCAAGCTAAAAACTATCCATCAACCTTTTGAGATGCACCCCAAATGTTACGTTCCCTGCATTATCAGGTCAACAGTTCTCCTGGTTTTATGCATTTAGCTTGTTTAATAATCTTCTTTGGCTTTGATGAGATTAAGCCAAACTTTCAATGGCCACACCCGACCCCATCTTCATGTTCCTGTGTCAGTGGCTCTTTATAGTATTCACACACCGCCGTTCCCTGGCTGCCCATTCAGTCTATTTAAATAAAGCTGCCCACTGGTCAGGAGAAGGCCGCAGGTAGGGCTGGTGCCTCTGGTTCCTCTGACTACCACAGAAACTAAGCAGTCTTTCAGGCTTGGCACTAGCAGGTGCTGGCCCCTGCTAATAGCATTATTTCAGCAAACGAACCTGTATATTTTGACATGAGAAGGAACCTTGAGAATTGGTGTGTGGAGTTGATGCTACTGATGATTTTATATAGTCCCAAAGAAATAAGGAGGAGTGGGGGTAGTTCCTGCAAACTGCTTGCAGGTGGTAATCAGGAGCCGTCACAGGGAGCTGGTTTCCATCTTCTGCTGGTCATTCATCTAGAAGACAAAGGATGGGTTCATTCCCCAGAGTTACTGAGAGCCTCAAGACCTGAGAAGGTTCTCTCCTCTCTCTTTCTCCTCTCTCTCTCTCTCTCTCTCTCTCTCTCTCTGTCTCTGTCTCTGTGTGTGTGTGAGAGAGAGAGATAGAGACAGAGACAGACAGACAGACACAGAGACACAAAGAGACAAAGAAAGATTATTTGAGAGCAGACATTTCTTTTGTTAAAAATCTCACTAGTGCTTTGAAAGCAACAACCCTTATCCATTTCACAGGCCAGGAACATTCCCTTTAGCCTCGGTCTTGTTTAGCTGAGACAGTATCTAATTAATGTATTCAAGGCTGACCCCAAACTTACTATGTAGCCAAGTGTGAGTTCGAACTCTTGATCCTCCTGCCTACACTTCCTCAGCGCTAACATTAGCAGGGACATGTGGGCATACCTGTTAGTTCTGGGAACGGATCCCAGGAATTGGTACATACTATGTCGGCACCCAACCAACTGAGCTGTGTTCCTGACCCCAGGGTTACTTTTTCAATAATACGTAAAGGCAGCAATTAGTCTCACATTGATTGTACCCCAGGATTTATATGCCTCATGTCTTAGAATCACTTCGCAGTGAATGCCTTTGTTTAAGTGAGAATGCTAGAACAGAGTTCATTCCCCAGGATCCAGGGACCATTACAACCTGGGAACACAGCTAGCTACTGTGGGCCTGTCTAGAAAATGCTATCAGAAATCTCATATTCCTCTGAAACAGCAGTAATCAAAGTAATACCTGGTTGTGATGTAATCCTCAAGGAAGCTCTATTTGTAATAAGGGTAATTAAATTAGCTGCAGCCTGGAGATCAGCAGCCTGTAAAGATGCCAGTGAATCTGCCCTGACTTTGTGAGACCCGAGACCCCCACCCCCACCCCCATATGAGTAGCTCCGTGACAGAGGACACACACAGGCTGGCAGCAGGCATCGATATGTTATAGGAGGTAACAAAGTTCTAATAGAATTCGTCTCTGAACTGGAGGGCAGATCGTATGAAAGGTCTTTGACAGCCTGGGATGGCGCTGGCAAATGGGAATCACCATGGGAGGCTCCGTGGAAGTAACAAAGGTTGAGATGAGGGCCTGCTGTTTGGAGCAAGCATCCTGAATCCAGCAGTGGTCCAGGCATCTGTGCACAACAGCCACTCCCTGCCAGGGTCTGCCTACACAGGGCACAGGAACACTGCACTGTTTAACTCACCAGCATCTTCCAGCTCTAAGGCAAATGCCACATCAGGAGTGCCTATGCCATAAAATAGAGCTAATTAAACATTTCAAAGGGAAACATTATTTTAACACTAATTAGATATGATTACAGTTCTTTTTTTTCTCGTGCCAATGCTGAGCAGCACTGAAACCACCGGATCATTCTGCTTTCTTTGCTCAATATTTTCAGCAAAGACTTATCAAATTATACAATGCTATCCTATTTTAGGGCCGGAAATCCACTATGTTGACATGCTTGAAACTTTTTTCATTCAAATTTAAGATAATTAAAACAAGAGCAACAATGGCGCAGCATCCGAAACGGAATGCATTCCTGTTGTTAGGCAAGTATTTAAAAAGATTGATACACAGAATTAGTTAATGTTCTCTTCACTGGGACAGAATGCCTGAGAAAAACAAGGGAAAGAATGGGTTGGTTTGGGCTCCCAGTTAGAAAGTAATGTTCTTAAGGTAGGCAAGGGACGGCCACCTGGGTGTGAGACATCTGGTCACACAGCATCCTCGAGAGGGGAAGGCTGGGGCTCAGCTCATCCCCTCCCTTTTATTCCATCTGGAATTCCAGTTCATGGGACGGTGCTACCCATTTCTAAGGTGGATCTTCATCCTGATTTCAGCCTGTCTGGAAATATCAGAGGAGAGTTGCCATGGTGACTCTGATTCACATCAAGTTGACATCAGATATTAAGCATCATGAGGGATACATTCTTAAAGGCTCAAACCTGTCAGATCTCTACAAACCAAAAGTACCTGTAGTTTATGGGTGGGAATCCCAAGAGTAGACTGGCCAAGCCAGGAACAAGCAAGGCTAGCCACAGTATGTGACCATTCTGAGGATATCCCTTAGGAGAGCAAGAATACTTTGATTCAAAGTAACTGAAGTCGGCCAGATAAGAATTTGTAGCATACACAAGAAAACCATCCTGGATTCAGCAATCCTAAACAACAGGTTCTTCTATCAAGGGCCTAAGGGTGTGCTGCAATATATCTTCCAATAATTGGTGAATGAGGAAAAGCTTTGAGTTCCTCCAAGAGGTAGTTCTAACAAAGACACAGGGCAATTCCACTTCTGTTTTTACTAATAAAAGTATAAAGGACTGTGTCGTAAAATAGAGCTCCTGAAAGCCCTTTAGTAAGAGGTGGACAGTAAGGATGGAAAATGTCTTAATACTCCTTTATGATTTCTTTGAGACCTGCTCCTAGATTTCTTGAAGTTGTTAATGACTTAAAAAAAAGAAAAAGGAGGTGGCATATCAAAACATAGGAAGATGGAATAGACGTCATTTCTTACATTTGGCCTTGAACAACAAGCCCACCAAACTTATTTTTTTTTTCCTCTTGCCTCAAATTCCATAAAACCATACTTTGAGGAAAGCGAGAAATCTTTAGCACGCTGGTTCTCTGCAGCCCTAATTAAAACCAATGAGAAGTTTTCTCCATGGCTTCCACCCAAGCTCAAGGGCATAGACAGTATATTGTGTTCATTTTGCTCTTTGAGCTGTTCGGGAAGGCGTTGCCTTCAAACACCAAGCAACTATCATGATGCCCTCAGGACAATGCTGTCACATCAAGGTTGCTTTGAAAAAAATTACTCTGGCACGTGATCTCTCCTCTTCAACGCTACCACCAGATAAAGTTTCTGAAAATACATCAAAGGGTGGCTACCCAATTATGATAGAAATTGCAGTTCTGGTCTTACAGTTCAGATGTGAATAAATGGTGGGCAAGACAGTGTCTCATTAGGTTGGTTTATCTATTTTTATTTTTATAAAAAAATTCCAATTTCTACCTAAGTTGGACTTTTATGAAATAGACATTTCTTATGAGTTCTCCCAAATATCTCTTAAGACTTTGTAAAAGGAAATTCACACATCAAGGAGTTCCTGGTGACCTTAAAATGTTCCTCTGTCCTTCTCCATCTTCTCCTCACTAATGTGTTTATTTCCCCCATCCACCATGACGTTAAACATGGACTCCCCTCTGTCCCTGCTCTCCTGTGTCATTTCTACCTCCCAGGACAGAGAACAAACCACCAGACTTTTCTCTGTCATCTTTCCCAGTGTTTTTCTTTGCTGCTCCTCTGGTGCCATTGTCTCTTTAGAGATAAGGTCTGACCTCACAGCGCTCAATGCAGGCAAGGATCTTGCACGTGTGACCTTCATGCCATCACCTCTGAATTCTGGGATTGCAGGTGTGCATGGCCCCCCAACACCATCTTTGTATGCGGCCTACTCATTTTCCTCTGTAACCCCACTTTAGAAGTAACGGTCCTTAGTGTTTCCTGTGCGTGCACTCCCTGTGATCCCTGCACTATCGACCGTTCCATTCTCCCTATGATGGCTCTTGTGACATGGATTGTTCCATCCTCTTTTTCACAGAGTCCTTGACCTATCCTTCTGGTTTTATTTTCCTGCCTCAGTCATTCACACTTGCTTTGAACTGGTTCAGAGCTCTCACCTGTGTGGCCTCTGGAGAGGATGTGTTCTGGTGTCCCATGTATCATCACTGTTGCCCGTCTCACATACAGTGACGACAACTTCTGCCCCCACTAGGTAACGGTATCTTACAGCTCTGACCTCTTCCCGGACCTCATTTCACTCCTTTTCTCTAAAGAATTCCAATCAAATTAATGCATCTGTCTTCCGATGCTGACTGAATTTGTACCTTAATCTACAAATCCATCCAGGACCTGTTCTTTGAGGGCAACACAAGCTGCTCCATTTCATATCTGTGGGTTGATATTATTGCCCTGGTCCAACAAAAAGTCCATCCCCATACATTTTAATTTTCATGAATTAACCTACATTTTTAGTATCTTCCAGAACCCTGGGATTTCACTTACTGGCTGCTGTCAGCCAGGTCCTGCTTTAGGCGTGGAGAACGCTACAGATGGAGTAAGCAGACAAAAACATGCACCTGCCAGAACATGTACTTTAGGAAAGGGATACAATGAAGCAGTACATATTCCAGGCCACAGTTATGCCAGCCGTGTGAGGGAACATGAGACTTACATTGAGTGGCACATATTTGAAGACTAACGCTTGATAAGTGTTGGCGTCTGTCCAACCTGCATTCTCACCACTAGACAGAGAACAAGCCCATGGCCCCTGAGAGTTTATCCTGGCTCTCTGTTTTCTGTGACGTTAGAGTTCTGTATTTTCTAGACTTCTATGGAACTGTAGTTTTATACACACACATATATGTATGATTTATATATTTTTTTTACAAAAAATGGGGTGATTTAATTTTTACCCTTAGATAATTAAGCTTCTCTGAGTCATTTTGCATATTTTCTATAAATTCCCAACATATAGTCACAAAAATACTCTTATAATGTTCTAGGAATTTTAAAAATTATTTATTTTACGTGCTAGGGTGTCTTTCCTGCATGGATGTTTATGAACCACATATGTGCCTGGTGTATTCTGAGGCCAGAAGAGGGCATCAGATACCCTAGGATGAGGGTTACACACAGCTGGGAGCTACCATGTAGATACTGGGAATCAAACTAAGGTCCTTTGAAAGAGATACTTATGCTATCACTGCTGAGCCATCTCTCCAGGGTTTTTTATCTGGACCTCAGGTCAGTTTTGTGTTGATGTTAGCATGTTTTACAAAGTCTGGATGGAGGTTTTTATTTCTGCACGTAACTTCTCCAGTTTGGGGCACCTGTGTGGCAAACAGCTTCTATTTGTCATGAAGTCTCTCAGTTTCCTGTATCTCTGTGCATCCGAGGCTGAAGTTCTTTGCAGCCCTGTGATCTGCTTGCTTATAACAACACTGCGTTTTGTTTATTATCAGAGCTTAGTGAAATGGCTTAAAATCAAACTGGGGTGTATCAGGTACATTGTTATTCTACAAAGAACTTCCAGCTGTCCTCTTGTGTTCATATTTTGTTTTAATTTGGTAATAAATTTGGCAATTTCTACGAAAAGAAAAGTTTTGGGCATTTTCAGTGGGATTGTGTTGAAATAGCTTATATCCCATAGAACGGCTTGGATAAGACCAACTTTTTACCAATATTTATAAAAGAACTTTTTACCTTTTATAAAAGAACATATCTCTCCCTATTTTTAAATCCCTTCAGTAATAGTTTTCATACTTAGAATTATACTTGAAAATCTTGCCCATTTTTGTCACATAAATTCCTAGGTCATAGTTGTTTCCATGTGGTTGAAACCGGTGGTGCCTTTTGAACGTCAGCTTTTGCGTTTGCTTTGGTCTCACAGATGCAGTGAGTTTGTCTTTATTGCTTTCCACTCTGCGTCCCTCTGAACTAGTTAGTGCTAGCTGCTCGAACGTAAACTCAGCCCTGTTGCAGACATCGGCAGCTCTGCTGACTAAGAGGAAGACATTGTCTCTCACTGTTCTCACCCCTAGTGGCCTTTTATTGCTTACTTGCCTTGTTCATCTCCAGCATAACTTCCTCTGTAAGTTAGCACAGGAAGTGTGACTCGACCTCCCTCTGACGATGGGGCCCTTCCTCTTTAGCCCAGTGCTAGGCCTTTAGAAATTCTCTTAATTATGCTGAGACTATTCCCTCCTGTCTTTAAACACTGAGAACTTTTACAAATGATGAATGTTAGAATTTGCATATACTCTCTCTCGACATCTCCAGATACAATTACAGTCATTTTAGGTAATATAATAAATAACATTGACCAGGTTTCACACTAATATTACATTCCTATGACAAAGCAAGTTGGATAATGTTCATTAACACTTAAAAAGAAACTTAGATGCTATGATCATGTGTAGTGAGAAGCGGCGGGCTGCGTCCGGCCACCCAGCCACCGGCTAGCTTTACACCCGAAATAATTACACGGAAACTGTATTCTTTTAAAACATTGCCTGGCCCATTATCTGTAGCCTCTTATTGGCTAATTCTCACATCTTTCTTTAACCCATATTTAGTAATTTGGGTAGCACCACGAGGTGTGGCTTACCAGGAGAGATCTTAACCTGTATCCATCTCGGAGAGGAGAAGCATGGAGACTCCCTATGGAGACTGCCTGAAGCGTCTCCCCAACTCTACTTCCTTGTTCCCACAATTCTGTTCTGTATACTCCACCTACCTAATTTTCTGTCTCTTAAAGGGCCAAGGCAGTTTTCTTTATTAATTAACCAATGAAAGAAACATAGACAGATAACTCTCCTCCATCAATCATGACTGACATATACTCGTTTTTGTCATAGTATCTTTGGATGGTTTGGGATAGTTGCAAAGTTAAGTGGGAAATGTGTATGGAGGGCGGAAGACAACATTATTGGCTTTCTTTCTGCTTGATGCAAACCTTTGACCCTCCGAGTCCTCACGACGGCCCAGATCTGAACATTTTTCAGCTGCATTTTTGTTGGTCTTTGCTTGGTTTCTGTTTCACTCTGTATATACATAAGAATTTGCACAATTCACCAGTTCTCTGGGCTTTTTTTCCATTATTTTTTCAAGACAAGGTTTCTCTGTATAGCCCTGGCAGTCTTGGAACTCATTTGGTAGACCAGACTGACCTTGAACTCACAGAGACCCTCCTGCCTCTGCCTCCCAAGTGGTGACGGAATTAAAAGAGTGTGTCACCACTGTCAAGTGGGCTTTTTTGGTTTTGATCCTTTTCAATCTCCCTACTGCCCCGCCCCTCTCTCTTTCCTCCCTCTCTTTCTCCCCCCCCCCCCGTCCTCTCTTTCTCCATATAGTTTCTTTAGAATACTGTGCTTTCCTGTGTTTGCTGCCTGCTCTAGTCTGCTCTTGTCATCCATGTCCTATGTGTCACCAGCCCTGCCACACTGTGCTTCAATCGCAGATCTTTCATTTCCGGGAATACTGGAAGGTTCCTCTCAGTGTTAGATTTGCCTTCTCTCTAAAATTTCTATGTATTTCCTTGAGTTTTTTTTCCCTTTCCTTGAAGATTCTGAGTTCTTTCTGAATGACTGACTTTTCTTCCAACTATAAGTCATATTTTCCTATTTGGGATACCAGATATTGTGACGCTTACCACATTGGAAAAATACATATGCACATATACATATGTATGTATATATGTGTGTATATATATGGATATTTCATGTAGATATGTAAACAAATGTCTGTGTGGGTAGAGCACAACATTTAGGATAGAAAATAACCAAGAGAAAGAACCCCCACAAAAATGAAATAAATATAAACCAAATATAAACACATTCATGTTACAATAATTAAAATGATTTTTTTTAGAATTCTCTTTTATCCCCTAGTAGATGTGCTGCTGAAATTGTAGTTGTTGACCTATTGACCCCACACACCTTTAGTAAACCTTCAATTTCAAGGTCCCCCCTTCTCTCTCTCTCTCTCTCTCTCTCTCTCTCTCTCTCTCTCTCTCTCTCTCTCTCTCTCTCTCTCTCTCTGTTTTCTGAGACTAGGTTTCTCTGTGTAGCCCTAACTGTCCTGGAACTCATGTTCTAGACTAGACTGGCCATGAACTCACAGAGATTCCCCTGCTTCTGCCTCCTGATGCCTCTGCCTCTTGTGTTCTGGGATTACATATGTGGGCCACCACTGCCTGGTTCAGGCTCTCTTTTAAACAGTACCACCTGAGATGCAGGTAATTCTGTTCATAGTTCATTAGCTTTGTCCAGGGTTCAGTGAAGTTTCTTGGAACGAGATAAATCTCTTTGTCTTGCTTTTCTGTTATTAGCTGGGAGCAAAGTAACCCCAGCTGGAGACTAATTATTTCTGGTCACTAAACCAAGACACTTTTCAGGACACTGACCCTTGTTTAAGTTGTTTCTGTTTCCTTTTAGTTTTTAAGATTCGTTTATCTTGGGTTTTGTGCTGGGTGTTTCACCCTCACGTATGTCTGTGCATCACAGGGGTGCAGTGCCTGTGGAGGCCAGAAGAGGGAGTCAGATCCCTTGGAACTGCTGTTACAGATGGTTGTGAGCCACCATGGGTGCTGGAAACCAAACCAGGTCCTCTGCAAGAGCAATCAGTGCCCTTAACTGCTGAGCCACCTCGGCCGCAGGATATCTTTTCTTTTTAGCCCTACAAATCCCCTTTACTCTTCGCTTCTCATTCTGGTTTTCTCGCATTGCACTGATGAGAAGTCTAATGTCTAGTCAGATGTAATGCTCCATCTCCCCAGTTCTCATGCCTGTCTCTTCCTAAACAAGTCTGTTCCTTGCACTGTGACAGCCCCACACAAGCCATGGGCTGGAACTCCGATGATGAGGCTCAGTGTGTTTGTTTCCCGGTTTTCGGGGAACAATGTTGATGAATATCTGATGTCCAATATTGTAGCAAGGATTTTTTTTTCAAATATTTTATACTTTAGAAAACCATTTCAAGTGAGGTAGGAGATTCACGTCCTGTTGCTTCAACTTATCCTTACATTGTATGTTTAAAACAAAACTAATACAAAGCATGAAGTACAATTGCAATAGAGAGAGGGATTGGATGGAAGAACTCCAGGATGACCAGGATGCCATTGATGAGTGGGTTTCTTTGTCTATCCACCCACACCATAGAGAGAGGAAATTGACAGAAGAACCCCGGGATAACTGGGATGCCATTGGTGGGTGGGTATCTTTGTCTATCCACCCACAGGAGTCGGGAGAGGATTAGAGCACTCTCTCCACTTACCGCTCCAACCACAGCAGACCTTAAATCATCCTTGTACATCATTTGAAAACATTTAACAAAACCGATTTATAGTTCATTCAACACACCCCACTTTAGTCCAAAACTAGAAATCCCCCAGCAGACCTTCTTCTCTCCTGTACTTAGTTTCAGTCTCTTGCATCAGCTCAGTCAGTCCCGTGAGATGGGATGGGTGATGGTGGTGGAGAGGAGAAAGGCCAGCCTGCACCACAGCCTCCCACCCATTTCTCCTCCCCTCGCCCTTCACCAGTGGCTGCTCCACTGTGGGCCTGGCATTGCTCTGTTCATGCAGTGAGCCCACGACTCCGGAGTGTGGGAAAACAGAAGAACATTCATGTGTTTCAAAGAGCCATTCCAAAGGAAGAGGCAAGAGGAAATAGGGATGTAAAGACGGAACACTTTTAGAGACTTTACCGCACTGAAACCTCAAGCACACATCACGCTGGTCACTTTATTTTGGAGTTGAGTTCTTTCTCACTCAGGAGGTAGCTCGCAGCTATATATAAACAGAGTTCAGCAGTGAGTAACTCAGCAGTTGGAGTCCTCCGCCTCCACTCCCACTCTCAAACCTCTTCCAAATTTCCTTTTCTATACTTCAGACCCTACTAACCCAAATTTTTATTACCACCTGTTTACATTGTTCCTAGAAATCTGGACATATGGCATGTTGGTACAATCAGATAAATAAATAATCAGACCATTTCTATCTAATCCGAGAGAGAAAAAACCCTTAGTTACTCAAGAGAGTTTTTTTAAAAAATCCTTTGTGTGGTAAGATTTGGTCAGCTTGTCCTTTGGAAGAGTGGGGTGGCTTTTTGAAGTAGTCAGGGGGTCATTTGGTCTTTTTAGTCTACACAGCCACATACAAAGCAAGAGACTGTGAGTTGAAAGGGACGAACTGAGCATCGTCCGCCACTCAGAATCTCCCCTAATGTGGTACCCACAGCCCTGCGTTATTCTTAGCTGCTCAAGTGCCGGTTTGTCAAGGAGACACTCAATTTTCTTTATTTTGCATATTTGTGTACTTGCGTGCGCGCACGTGTGTGTGTGTGTGTGTGTGTGTGTGTGTGTCTTTTGGTGTGAATGTGAATGTAAGTGCAGGTGCCCTTGAAGGCCAACAGAAGGCATCGGACTCCCCTGGAACTGGAGTAAAGGTTGGTTGGGAGGCACCTGCCTTGGCTTGGGTACCGTTTCTCTGCCTGAGCTCTTCGTGCTTTTAACCTCTGTGCCGTCTCTCCAGCTTCTCACTGACTTGTAGTGCAGTCACCAATCCGTTACCGAAGTACGTGGCAGCTGTCCTTCCCTTCACATCTCCTGGTGGCAAACTGTATGTGTTTCCTCTTCCTAGTATGTGGCGATGCTTTGCATGTAACTAGGGCTTACCTGGTGACCTATTTTAATAGCAACCTGTACTAAACACCTTGGAAGAGGGATTTCAAGGGAGGCTTCAAACATTCTCCTTATTCATCGCAATTTGTTCAGAAAGGTTTTAGGGTCATGGAATGAAGTTGTGGGAAAGTATCTCTTCTTTCTCAGTAGATACTCATCATTTCATTGTGTTATCTTTCTGAAAGACTTGGAAATATCCCAGGCATATGATCAGTAATTTAAAAATAAATGGAAAGCCCCCAAAGTTATCCTTTTCTATCTTTTTCTCTTTTTTTCTTTCCTCTGTGGGGCTTACTTGGGGAAAATCTCTGTGACTTGTGTCTCTAACTGTCAGTCCTACTCTGGTTTTCTCCTCACTTGCCTGGCCTACCCATCCCCTGGCTTCCCACAAGTGACTGGAATCCGAACACCATCTCACTTGCACTGCGAGGAAAGCTACTCTAGACTCTTTTTTTTTTCTTTTTTTTTTTCTCATGGTTTATTTTTTTTTATATTTAAAAATTTCCATCTCCTTCCCTCCTCCTCCCCCCTCCCTCCAGATACTTGAGCTTTGTTAACCACATCAGAGTTTTACCTGAACAACATTTTGTCTTCGCAGCCAGAGCACAGTCACCCAGAGGAGTTATGAAGTCGTATCTGTGCCCTGGAAAACAGATCATAAATAAATATGGTCTGCGGCCCTGCCTTTACAGTCATGGTCTAAGGCTCTGGTGTGCTCAGTACAGTGTGGACTCTGGTGATGTCCCTGTGTCCATTCTTGTCCTCACTGGAGACCACTGTGACTTGCAGGTAGGGGCCAGGGTGCTACTGTGCCCCAGTTCCTAGCACCCTCCCAGTTTCTTTCAGGGACGACTCCACAGGAGAGAAGAAGACTAAACAACAAACAGCCTGCTAGACGCTGAGCTGGGCCTGAAATGCCCAGGAACGAGCAGAAATGTCCTCTGCAAGATGACGTACAATAATGTATATCTTTAAAACTAAAATTGTTCAGAATAGCAGGATTGAAAAGGTTTTCATTTTGAAAAGCCAACAAACCCATGAGCACACAAAACTGCCCGCTCTTTCGCAAGCTAACCTAGCTGCAGACCAAGACTCTAAATACATTAAGATATTTTATCCCATTATTTGTTTTGACCAATTGACCACAATATTAAAAATTCAATCATGGAGCAGCTGACAAGTGCAGTTGCCTAATTTTATTGAAGAGTTTTTTTTTCCTTTTTCCATTTTTCCATCCTGTTAACGCTGCTGCTTATGCCCAGACAGTAATGGGCTTCTTGTATGCCCACGACTGTTATGATCATGTAAATTTATTGGTGCTTAGAAGAAGCGAGCTATTAAAACATTACAACAGCCATTACAGCCGGGCTCATGTTGGCTTTCGCTCCCAATGAACATATGCTTCCGAGTGAATGCCTAAACTCTTATTTATGGATTTAATTTAATATGCGGAAAGAATTCAAAATTAAATTTTGTGTCTGCCTCCAGAGAGTGTCAGTGTATAATAACATGGTAATTTTTACACATCTTTATGAGAAATGGGAAAATTAATTCTTCCTGACAAGTTGTAATTATTCGGCTTGGAACGCGCGCAGCTGAGCAGTTTGCTTGCCTGTTGTCTGCTGTTGTGCGGTGTGAGGGGGAAACTCAGCGATGGAGATTTACTGCACATCTGAGGGCCTCTAATAGCTTCTGACATTTCAGCCTTGCATATTATCAGGGTGCTCTTTAAGGAGTCGGGGTGTCATCTATTATGTTGCCCGGGATGCCCACAGTCACGGTAGCTGGAACGGTCTACAGTCATTTCTAAGAAGGCGGGGATGTGTCCGAGCTCATCCTGCAGTAGTCGCCATTGGCGTGACAAACGTTGCTCTCCCTCATGTGTACCTGTTGTCATCTGTCCACTCACCTGCACAGCCTCAGGGCACAGGACACTCTGCGAGGGTACAGTTCTGGGCTTGGGCTTAAGACTGAGTACATCTAAAACGCAAGTGTGTATTTTTGCTCATGCCCCACACACCCCTGTTTGTCCCCCAGCCGCCGCCCCACCACCCCTGCTCAAGGGGATGTATAATCAATTCTAGCTTTTCTTTTCATGTTTAAGCGTTCATGGAAATGTAGCATTAGCTTAATGCAGGATGAAACCAAAACACCAGTGGTTGTGTTAGCAATGAAAATATGGAACATGTTGTATGTGAAGAGACGGCGTGCTGATTGACAGGCCCTCCTGGAGGAGAGTGGTGTCATCTCTCTGTGTGTAGGATCAATATAGACTTTGCAAAATAAATGCAAAGTACCGTGTAAGGGAGTGTTAACAGACGCGCATGAGAAGAATTCCGTTTTCAGAAACATGCAGGCGTCCTTTTCACTCTTGTGTTTCTGAGGCCAAGCACTGGGGTGAAATGGCCAAACCGGCATGTCTGTGCTCTCTGGGTGCTGGGGTGAGACTTAGCCTGACATCCTTTTAAGTAAAAAGCCCTTGCCAAAATGTTCTAATAGGTGAGATTAATATGTCCAAAGGAGTACTGTGTATTCACAGCCTCCACAGTGGCTCGGTGCCTTTTGATTATTGAGTCAAGAGCCCTGTTCTAGCTTGTTCTTACTGGATGATGGCATATAATTCCCTGCTCATTGGCCACCGGTCTCTGCCTATTGGTGTCTTCGCTTTTCATCCTGGACTGCTCTAATCCTGGAGGTAAATCCTCCCAGGGAGACCTGCTGATTTAGTCTTGAACTTGAAAGGTGGAAAGATGTATGATCCCTCTCTAACTCTGTGTCTCTTTTTCCCATTCTCACGCAAACATGTTTGTTCTCTGCACCAAGAATATGATATTTGTGACAGGAATATTATGTATGACAGGGCTAGAGTTGTAACATACTAGAAGGACTTTAGGAACCTTACGACATATTTGTACGCGTCAAGGGAGGGTGGGATCAGAGCCCTCCGCCCCATGCTTCTTTATAGCTCCAGCTGAATCTCAAAAGAAAAAGCTTCCAATGTGGATCAATTATTTTACATTATGTATGCCACCTATAATTATCAATAATTGTATTTATATTGATGTTTATTTAATTAATTGACGTTTTTCATGTATCACAAACTACCAAAAGGTTGTTGGGTTTGAAAAAGGGAAAAAATATCTCTCTGAAATATAAATCCTAAGCTTCCTTTTCAGATCAGTTCTAAAACCAAGATATTTTAAAATTCCCAACCTTTATTAGCCTCTTCAGTAACACGTGGCATTTTTGGAGTACAGATTAAGATTTTGAGTGAAAACAGATCTAAAAAATGTCTATAATGTAATATACCTAATAAAAGTTTATTTACTCCAGAATAGCCAAGGGCTTCTATCCGGTCTCTGTGCACCAGATAGCATGCACACCTAAAAGGGAAAACAAGCCCCAAACAGAATACGTGAAAAGTCAGCTTCCATTCCTCCTTTGTTTATCTATTTTGAGACAAGATCTCATATCGCCCATGCTGACCTCATATTTGTTTTGTAGCCAGGAATGAGAACTCTCAATTTTTCCTGCCTCTACCTCCCCAGTGCTGGAATTTAGCCAAACATCACCATGCCCGGTTATGTGGTACAAGGCATTGAAACCAGGGCTGCAAGTTCACTAGGCAAGCATTTTACCAACTGAACTGCAAATCCATTCTCCAAATAAACATTTGAGGTAGTATCAAAGGCCATTTCTAAAATAGGACTATGGTGTGTGGGTGTGGGTGTGGGTATGTAAGCGAGTGTGTGCATATGTAACTACCCCTTAGCTATGCTCCAATGGGTTTGTGGCTGCCCCTCCCATTTAACCCCCACTGCATGCCCTCACTCACACACCTAAGACGCAGGTGCAGCGAAGAAGGAAAACTTGCAGTTACACCCCGGAAAACTGCCAGGTTCATGGGGTTAAAACTGACATTGGTGCTTCAACCCAACTTAGGCTGTGAGCATTCCTGTCTGTGAGTTACAGTGTTACTCACAGCTGGGTGAGCTGGCCATTTTATCTTACACCCTGGAGACAGGAACAAAGATCCCTGTCAATTCCAGGCCAGCCTGGTCTACAAAGTAAGTTCCAGGTCAATGAGACCCAGTCTGAAATAAACTCACAGGTGTTATTCACTCTCCAGGGCAGCCGCAGAGACACACTCGGGTTTGGACTGGAGTGGATTCCGAGCCTGCCCAGTCTCCATCCCACTGCCTCTGACCCTCCCACGCCTACTTCCCACAGGGACCCCTAGGTCCCATCGTCCCTGGGATCCGTTCCCCCTCCTCTTACCCTCCTGCCCGTTGCTTCAAGAATTGCCATTGCCTATGCCTTGCCTCCAGACCGCTTTCATTCTTCCCTTCTGCTCTTGCTTTCAGTGCGCCACTCCAAACCCTTTACCTTCCTAGGGCTATTAATTAACCTGTCTTCCCTTGCTCTCCCGTGGGGAGCTCTGGCTGACCCGTGGCATGCTCTGTGGTGACTCTGTGTCACCTAGCCGAGAGGATCTGTTCTCTTTGGACCTCGGTACAGGCTGTCTCCACGACTGTCCTGCGGCACTGCACATCTCGATTTCCTGGGTGAATACTGATCGTCACCGTATCTTTTGATCTTGTCTACCACGTGGCTCCTCAACCAATTGTGCTTAAGACTGCCCGCTTCCAAACCCTCATCCTCCCTCTTTTAGGGTGGAACCCACATGGGTCTTCTCTCCTAGCTGCCAAGATGCCACCCTAACAGCAGCTGCTTTCCCACTGGGCACACGGGACTTTGTCTACACCTGTCCGTTGCATTTTCTGGGACAGCGCTCAGTGGTGTATTTGTGCTTTTATCCAGCCGTGGGGGGTGGTGGCACCTCAGAAAAGCAAGATGGAGCTCCTCTGCACCAGGCTCCCACACCACATTCGCACACCCATGTTGTAGTCGGTGGGTGAGTCTTCACAGGCCCCCAAGCCAAGAGACCTTTCACTGTTGGGCAAAGCCAGATGGGGGAGGGGAGCTTGTGTTCTGAGTGTTCCAAAGGATCGTGGAACTTCTTTGATGAGTTACAGAGATGAACAACTTCTGCAACTCTGGTTTCCGGCCAGAAAGTTCTCAGAGGACTCAAAAGGGACACTGGTGGCCAGTGTTACTGTGTGGGCTGTGTTTGAAAGTATGGTGCAGATCTTATACGGAGTGTAGAATCTTAGGCGGTCAAGTGTCTCTGGAGGGAGTGGATTGCCAGGGCAGCCTTGTGGTTTGAGGCTTGCTCCTTCCTTTGTCCTTCCTTCACCCTGCTCCTAGCCCACCACCTACCATGACCTGAGCAGACCTTCTAATGTGATAGAGGACAGCCTTTTAAACCTTGAGGCCACATTTTCTGCTTGAAGTTGGTTCCTGTCTAGCATTTGGGTAGATGTGCCAGTACCATAGCTTAGTCTCTCTTAAAGGTTTATGCATTCAAAGCCTGCTCTGCGGAATAGCCCTTTGGCAAGGTAGTGGCACCTTCAGGAGGGAGGACCAACTCTTTGCTGGTCTTTGCTCTCTGCTGCTGGGTCCTTCCAAAGGACCCAGGACATAGCTTGATTCCATTTTTCTTTCTGTGTTCCGAGTCCTGTGATGTGATCCTGCTCTGCTCCGCCATAGTATCGGGCTAGTTTGACAAGGCCGCGAACCTTTCCTCGTTAAAAGTTCGCTGCCTTTGGTATTTCACGACAGTGACAGAAGCTCCAACAAGCTGTTTAGTAGCGCATAGTTCTCAGCTGGAAGAGAAAACAGCACAATGAGTCTCCGGTGACTCTGGCAAGGGCACTGGGGGTCCTACGGCATTCTGAAGCCGCTGTGTGGTCTTTGGGGACATTTTCCTGTGTTTTTTTCTGAGACTGTCTGCCCATCCTGGTTCACGGCCACATTGCTTTTTCTGCCTTTCAGCCAGAGCTGTGTGTCATTCTTCCTATCTGGGCAGATTATACATTTTTCCATCTGACTGAGAACACTCTTGATAATAGCAAGCGAGGCTGGCTGGAGCATGTGTGTGCACCCGTGGGCTCTGTTTACAGTGGAGGCTGGTGCAGGAGGATGGCTTGAGTCTGGAGAGGTTAAAGGCCAGCCTGGACAACTAAACGAGATTTCATTGAAATGTTGTATATATACAGAGAAAGTGCAATCTTTGTGGATTATTAGCAAAGTAATCGGGTTGTGAGGTGAATCATTTTTGAATTGTTTGGGAGAAAATTACTCTTCAGCTAAGCATTTACAAATGAAATTTCCCAACTTTGTAAGTCCCATAAAAAGGTCTTCAGTATTTTTAATGTAGTTTTAATATTATGTGTACATGCATGTGCCCATGTGTGTGTATGTGCACATGTATGTAGGTACCTACAGAGTCCATAAAGGGTACTGGGTCTTCCGGAGTTGGAGTGAAGTGGTTGTGAGTTGCTTAATGTAGGTGCTGTGACCTGAGCTCCGGTCCTCTGCAGCCTCTGACCCCCGAGGCTGCTCGCCAGCCTGTCTTCTGACTAGTCATTTGAGGCGCTCTCCTTCCCTTGTACCCACCTTGTCTACTCTTTTCCTTCAGCTTTCTCATGTCTGGCTCCTTGTTCCTTCTTAATGTAACAGAGAGCTTGGAGATGGGCTTCGACACGGCCAGCCTTTTTTCATTTTTTCTTCCTGTCTTCTCTCTTCATTGCCTATTTGTCTGTGTATCTTTCTGTTTGTGTGGATACAAACACCGAGACCACATTATCCCTTAGAAGCCAATGCCGCCATAGTGAAAGTGTCTGATACGTTTGGAGTTTTCTGTTTATTTTGTCGATTTGAGATAGGATCTCACAATGTAGCTCTGGCTGGCCTAGAACTCAAAGAGATCTGCCTGACTCTGCCTTGTGAGTGCTGGTGTCACACGTGTGTGCCAGCACACTGGACACACGAGGTGAAGTCTTCTCTGGAGCTGAAGCAGTATTTTGAACACTTTGTAACTATTGGTCTCTTTTCTTCTCAGCTTATGCCCTTGATGCTAAGATTCCCCATGGTTGGCTTCCTTTGGCATTACTGGGCACAGTGTCCTTTGAAGGAATTCTTCAGGGCCTTGAGTTTTAAAGGGTCCTGATCTTGCTGCCCACTCCAGCAGATCCCATCTCTCAATTCTTTCTGAATGAAACTATTAATATACTCCTCGCCCGCCCCACATTTATTACTCTTCTGTTAAACAGACACCGCAGCTGAACTCATGCATGGTTTGGCTCAATTCAAACAGGAATCTCTCTTCGGCCACATTTATCAACTTGTCTACAACCAGAAAGTTTAGAGGCAACAATTAGGAAAAAAAATGACCTCATCCTCTGAGAATCCACCAGGGGAGGTGTTGCTTTAACGAACTGCTTGCTCAATTTCTGCTCCCACAGGCTAGGAGATTTATCCTCTGGCCCTGATTCTGTGGAGTGTTACCTGGGCTACTCCGGTCACACCAGGAGAAGGAGTCACTAATTTTGGTCTGTGCCATGCATCAGGATTTGATCAAGTCCTGGTGGCTCTATTTGCATTTCTCTGGCTTTCTGCTTCCCTTTTAATTGGGTTATAAAACAATTAGTTAACACCACGTCTTTTCAGGACTCCCCAAGAGGACCAGAATCTGTTTGTTCTCCCTGGGCTGGTGGGGAGAGGACCCCACGGGGCTCTCTTTTTATTTACAGCAGGTGAAGGTCACACAGGAACATTTTTGTGCAGCACCATCTCTTTCTGCTGCTGACCTCTCTGGCATTGTTTGGCTCCCAGCTCCCCCTGGGCTGGAAGGGACTCACACCAGGTGTCCCTGTTCTGAATTACACATGAAAGGCCCACATCCAAGGACTAATTAACTAGTAAACTGTCCCCACCTCCCCTGGGTTTAATTGATGGTATTCTTAAACAGGGGAGGCAGTTCCTTCGCACCCTGGGTTTCACAGGTTGCCCTCTCTCCTGTTTGTCTTAAGTGCAGAGGGAGATTCTGATTATTTCTGACTGCCAGGTAAGGCATGGTCATAAAATGCTGACCCCCCAGGAAACCACCCTGATTTGCCCAGGCTGCATCTTGAAAGCTTTGCCTGAGACTCCCCAAGGTGCGACATTTCCTGAATGATCTACTTGCTCACAGTAGCAAGACCTGGGGTCTCATCTCTGAGCTGGTTTGCTTCTTTGTCAAAGCATGAGCAGGTGGCTTTACACTGGGCGCAGTGCTAGAAATATTATAAAGCCAAAGCATGGGCAGCCGGACGGTGCTGTGCCATCATGTCACCGAGGGGCACAGGCATGGGTTAGGTCTATTTTTCAATATTAGGATCCTCACACCCTGATGGAGGGACCTTTGTCACTGTGGGATTTGCTGTCTGGGCTTTGGCCTTTTCCCCCCAGAAAACTACAAAAACTAAACACTTGTGCAAACCCTCTGTGGGGTACACCCAGAACCATGTAAACCCTCTGTGGGGTACTCCAGAACCATGCCAATACTCTGTGGGGTACCCCAGAACCATGCAAACCCTCTGTGGGGTACCCCACCTTTGAATGTCTTGCAATACACTTCCCTTCCATCTGTCTTGTCCTATTTTTGAAAATACTAGGGACTCATGAATGCCATCATTATTTGATTGGTTCTATACATGTTGGTTTTGCCCTGTGGATGTTAGAACCAGAATTCAAGTATTTATGAACAATTTTTACATTTGAAAGTGTTCTTGAGTGTCTCCCTTAAGAATTATTTCTGTAGAAGCTTAGTGTCCATAAGTCGCTTCATAACTTCCAGCCTGCGGCCATTACCACTACCATAGCTCCCCTCTCCCCGAGGAACAGAACTTTCAATGTCAGTTCCTCATTCTCTGACTCCTCATGAAGTCCAATGGATGGGTATTTAGTGTGGAAGAAATTTCCAGAACACAACACAAGGAGGCAGAGTGAAAAAAAAAAAAAAAGGAAAATCATATACCTATAATTGGTTTTCTGAGGTGTTTTATGAGGTCTGCTTTTGAAAAGGCACTGAAGTAAAGATAAAAATCAAGGATCCTATTGGACAGGTCTGCACTGTGGGGCAGGATGCACTGTCGGGAGATCCCTGGGTACACAGAGATAGGAACTGTAAAGCACTGTATTGTGAGCCTTGTTGTTTGCATCCAGAAGCACAGCTGGTCTTGCTGGTCATCCAATTCAGAGAGATTAGCGAGCGCCAGACTCAGTGAGAGACCTTGTCTCAAAAACCAGGGTGGATGATTGGTAAAGACACTAAATGTGGACCTCTGGCCTCCATGTGAGCTTCTCTCTCTCTGTCTCTGTCTCTGTCTCTCTCTCTCATACACACACACACACACACACACACACACACACAGTCTTTTAAAAGGTGAACTTCTGAGGTGCACTGGAGATTCGAGATTAGAGCAGGATCAGACTGTGGACTGTATTCTCTGCCAGGGAACATTCTATTTCCAGCCCTTCATATTGTTCTCTCAGTGTCCTCCCTTGGAACTCAGGGGACACCGAGATGCAGTGGCCGTCTATAGAGCCTTGTTTGCTAGCAGCCCGCTGCCATTGTCTGGGGGTCACATCAGCCGTAGACTGACCTGCACTGTCGCTTTCAGAGGTTAGAGTTCACATCTGCCTTCTCTGCTCCTTGGATATATTTTTAATAGATCCACGAGTTCTCTTTTCAACTCCTATCCTGAAGGCGTAAGTCACAAACAATCCCAAACCAGTTTGGAATTATGATTAATAGAATGGTTATTTATTTGAAGAGGGAAAACTTACAGATCACCGTCCCAGACAAAAGCCCTCTGCGCAATCAGGAAGGGAACCTAGTCGCCAGAGAGCGAGTGGAGGGAAGTGACTGCGTTTTTTTAAAGAGGGAGACCACGCCCCAATGGGCTGGTATCTCCACGGCTATTGGCTGAAGGAGCGGAAGGAGCTCCGGCAACACTATCCCTTTGTTTTCTTCCCAAGGCAAGTGCTGTTAATTTGAGTATCTTCCCAGACTAATGTATACATGTATATTACATATAGGCAGAGTGAGAAACTTAGATGTTTGCAAATATGTGTGCACACCTCTGTAAACACGCATTCCTAGTTTTAATCTTGGATATTTGTATTGCTTAAAATAATAAATACATCAATCTTGGCATGGTGGTCCACACCTATAATCCTAGCCCTTGAAAGGTAGAGGCAGGAGGACCAATGCTTCCAGGGCAGCATGGACCACTTGGCCAGATCTTACTCAAAGCCACAAAAACAAATGAATGCGAAGAGCTCTATTCTGGGGACGGGAGAGATAGCTCAGCAACTAAGAGCAATTGTTCTTTCAGAGGAACCGGTTTGATGCCAACATGCACATGGGGCTCTCAACCATCTGTCACTCCAGTCCCAGCTAATTCAACACCATCTTCTGACTTCCATGGTCTCCAGGCATGCATGTCATGCACAGACATATATTTGAGAGAAATTCTCATGAAATTAAATACATCTATTTATTTTAAGTAAATTTAAAAAGAATTCTCTTCTAAAGCAAGGGGCAGAGACCTATACTTCTAAGATTTACTACACGGAAACTCTTTTGCTATTGATCATTCCCACTTTCCACTGGAAATGGAAAGCATATGTAGTTAAAAACAAAAAACCAAACTCAAGAAAGTGTTATCTTATGTGACTGTCTATTCTGATACAATTTTGATGAGGCCAGTGGAGATGGGAATAAAGCTGAGCTTGGACCATATGCACCTTCGAATGTGTAAGGAACGGGACCTGGAAGAGGCCACACGCTTGGGAAGGTCAGAAGAGTTCCAATCCCTAATGCCATGTAAAAAACCAACCAAAAGTGTAACCAGCTACCTGTAACCCCAGTCATAGGGAGGTCAACACAGGGAATTCCTAGAGCAAGCTGGTGTGCTACAATAGACAAAGCAGAGAGTTCAAGGGTCAAAGGAAGACCCTGTCAAAATGTGTACAGTGGAGACCGATCAAGAAAGACATCCAATGTCAACCTTGGGTCTCCACATGCATGTGCACACACATGCAAATAGGTATATGCACATGCATGCCACACATATGTACACATAGACAGGCATGCAATCAAATAAGCAGTGTTTTATTGAATGAACTTAGAGGATGAACCATCATGTTAAGCTGTGGGGTTGTGAATAACACAGTTGACAGCATTCCTTTCAAAAGGATTAGTCAAGAATACAATCATCACAACAGAACAATCTTCCTATTGTGCTGAACTTACTTCTAAGACAGAGACAAAAGCTGTTAATATGTTGCTGATGATTATAAAGTGTTTATTCAACTGCAAAGGTGCTTAACATGTCTTCAAGCGAATCTTCATTATGAATGTATTTTCAATATTTTCTCAAAATTAGTCTTCCCTTTAAATTAGTATCACCCACCTAACTGATTAGACCCATTACAATCACAATGTGAAGTGAAGTCATCTCTGTTTGTATAGATTAATAGTCATCAGATGTTCTTGTAAATATGCATAATCGTGTTTAAGTCTGCCAACGAATCCCAGTCTTCCCATTTACATATTACACCTTGAAGCTTCCCACATATGAGCTTTCTCCGTTGCCACCTTCCCCCTCCACCTTCCCTCTCCACCTTCCTTCTCCATGTGCTAAAGTTGCAGTTTCCTAAATTGGTCATATAACTTTACCAAACCACCCCACGTTCCCAGATTTCCCTCTCTCACAGTAGCTTGCACGACTCCTTCCAAATATAAAGGACAATATTTTATAATCATATCACATCCCTCCGTCCACATGTCAATCTCTTCCCCCACGATAACCTCTCATGACCTGGGCATTCAATAAATCCCTGCAGGATGTGGCTTCTGCTTCCTTTCAGAGCCTCACCCTGAGCTGTTGTTTCCCTTATGAAGCTGAGCTTGGTTCAGTCAGGTCGAGGATGGCTGCGTGTGAAGCCCTCCCTATATCCCAGCTTCCATACATAGTCGTGGTTGTACACAGATGTGTACAGCTGTACCTTCTACAACTATACCATATGGCTGCTTCTCATGCTTTTTTTTTTAAGCATTGGCATACTACATTGGAAGAGCTCTTCATTGCTTATCTATCATCTGTCAATCATCTCTATCTGCCTATTATCTACCAATCATCTGTGACTAGTGTCTGTTGTAGTGGCAGTTCATTTGTATTGCAATAAATAAAGCCTGCCTGAAGGACAGAGAGTAAAAGAGCCCCAAAGGTCAGCCTTAAAGACTAGACAGTGGTGACACACACCTTTAATACTAGTAACCACATTAGTTTGCCATAGAAACCGGGCAGTGTATGTCTTTAATCCCAGTGGTACACACCTTTAATTCCAGCCCTAGAGAGGATTATAAAACAGGAGGAGACAGCTCTCAGTCTCGGTCTCATTCTAAGATTCTTGAAAGCTGAATCACCATTTCAGACTGAGTTCAAGTAAGAGCCAATGGCTGGCTGTTTTGCTATTCTGACCCTCAGGTTGAACCCCAGTTTCTCCCTCTGAGTTTTTATTAATTGTGCTTCAATCCGTCAATCATCTGTATCTGTCTATCATTTATCTATCATCTATCAATCGTCTCTATCTATCATCTATCTATCTGTCTATCTATCTATCTATCTATCTATCATCTATCTATCTATCATCTATCTATCTATCATCTATCTATCTATCTATCTATCTATCAATCATCTATCTATCTATCTATCTATCTATCATCTATCTATCTATCTATCTATCTATCTATCTATCTATCTATCATCTATCTATATCTCTATTACTCAATTTTCTACCCATCATCGATTATCAATATCTATTACCTATCTACCTATATCTATACATCCATTTTTAATTCTTTGGTATCTACGTGTATGCTTTCTTGTGTGGGGGCAGGTGTGCATGCCTTTGCATGTCTGTGCAGAGACTATATAGGAGGTTCTGTACCTCTGTAACTCTAATTTCCTCAAGATGGAATCTCTCACTGAAGGTTTCTCAGAAAGGATTACTGGTCAGAAAGCAGCAGTGACCCTCCCTCCCCTGCTCCCTCCCCTTCAGGAATGAAGTGGCAGATGTGCATGCAGAAAACAGGACCTGATCTTGGGGATTCATGCTTGTACAGTAAACAACCTTCTCTGCTGAGCTAGCCCCACTACCCTACCTAGATGCACCCTTCCTTCTCCATTTTCTTGTTTCCTTATCTGCTTTCCCTGCCTACCTAAGTTCTGCCCTGCCATAGGTATAAAGCAATTTCTTTATTCATTAATGGTAATCACAGCACACAGAGGGAAATATCACATCTCCTGAAAGCAAAGGAGAGATTGTATCTATGACAGATGTTCCTCTGACGGACTTCTAGAATCTGGTAAATCATAAAGATTTGTTTCATACAGCTTTGAAGACCTGCAAGATCAAGGCTGAAAGCTTCACATCTGGTCTTTAATAGGACTTCCAGCCATTGCATCCTGTGGTTGAAAGGAATGCAAACAGGAATAGCCTCTTCTTCATGCAAGGAATGATGAAAATAAGGGTCCTAAGGCCAGGCGTTAGCTGAGCCCTGCTCCCAGAATAACTCTCATGCCTAGTCCCCTGAGTGCCTCATAGATCCACATCATTATACTGGCGATTAGTGTTCTATCATGTGAATTGGGGCAACACGTTCAAACTCTAGCACATTGGAAGGAAGGACTACAATTAGTTGTTGATTATTGAACATCTAACATAAACTGGTAGGAAAAAACAACTCCACAAAACCCCCAGCACAAGAGTTAAGAGTGAGGGATACATCAAGAAAAGAAAGTTTTAGACATTATAGAATGCTTGCATTGTTATTTTGTCCTGTTTTGAAGATGAGGGAGGCACCAAGTTGCTTAAATGCTGAAGGAAAGAAAGGAGACATATACATCAAACACTAGTTGTGACTTTAACCTAAACACACCTATTAGACCATCACAGAGACGATCTAAACAGCTCCGCTATTTTTAACTGTATCTTGAGAAAGGTGGTCCAAGAGCATCGCTAACCCAGAAGCGTAGCCGCACCATGCAATGGTGAAGGTATGAGGCAGAGGGTCTTTGGAGCAGGTTCACATTGCTGGGGATGTGGCAGGCACTCGGCTCTCCCAAATGTGGGAGGAAAGGTTGGGGGTGGAGCGAGAGGAAAGAAATTGGTACTAGAAGAAAGAAGAGAGGAGAAATGTAGAATGAACCCACAGGTTCTGAAGTTGAGCAAGTCGGCAGTTAGCTCAAATGCCAACGAAGAGAAGGGGAAGTGGGTGCATGGAATGATTCCATTGTCTTACTCTCAGGCTCTCAATGTCTTTTGTGAGTTACCCTGAGGTTCCCCCTCTAGAGAAACTTCGGGACATGCGATAAACCCCTCACAGATTTTCAGCGGCAGAGTTGAATTGCACAGTTCTGACCCCGATTAATAGACTGATTTTAATGTGATTCATGATTCTCTGGTTTAGAAAACTTAGTTATATTTATAATCATCAGAAAATGTCTCTGATCTTCCACTGACAGAGGTTCTCTTTGTGCCTGGAGCTTGAGGACATCTGTGATGTCACTCGATTATTCGGGATGGAATCCACGGGGAAACAAAACCCTGCTTCACACAGGAGCATATCTGAATGTATGTCACAGACACGACCCTCATGGATGTCACCACTGTCCCTTCAGTCCCTATACACTGAATGGCTGGATTCTAATAAAGCTGAATAACTCTTTTGAGACTCGGGGAGATAGTAGCTATCTTTGGGAAATGCTTTACTCCCATTAATTCATGAGATCCCCATGATGACCCGTGGTGAAAACAGCTGCCTGCACCCCAGTTCTTCTTCTTAAATAGAGGGTTGTGGGGTGGGATTGGAATTATGCTGATGTCCCAGAGGAAAACACACATTCTGAAACCAGTCTCTCTCCTCCCTCCCCTTCTTTTGCTTTCCTGCAAATTGTCTATAAAGAATACTAAAAACAGAGACGATGTTGGAGGATGGTGCTAACCCCTGCGATCGTCAAAGAGACCTGTAGTCTGAGCTCTTCTGTTTGGTTGTTTTGCAGAGGGTGTCTTAGTTATGTCTTAAGGCTATGGTAACATTCTGACAGAAGCAACTTTCAGTAGAAAGAGTTTATTTAGACTTAGAGTCAAGTGGGATAGAGTCTGCCACAGTGGGAAGACATGGGACAAGGAAGGAAGGTATGGTGGCAGAAGCAAGAGGCTGGCTAGTGACAATACATCCACACGCAGCAGGGAGTGAGCTGGGAGTCGGGGCTAGAACCCCTAGGCTTGCGTTTAGTGATCCACTTCCTCAAACAAAGCTTTGTCTTGTGAAGGTTCTACAACCTCTTCACACAGCACCGCTAGCTGGAGGCCAGGAATTAAAATACGTGAGACTACATGGAATGGTCCACCTTCAAACAGTATCATAGGGTCCCGGCCCAGGATGACCTGAAACTCACTGCACAGCTGAGGATGCCTTTGAACTCCTGACCTTCTGCTGGGGTTGCGGCATATCATTACACTTGGCTTTTGAAATTGTTCTTCTTGCCCCAAATATTCCTGCAACATTCAGAATTCTTGCTTTCTGTCCTGTTGTGTGTATTCACCAGTGATGGTTTTGTTTCAGAAAGCTTCACTATGCATGCTCAATGTTTGCTGTGTTCTGTCACATGTATGGTATGACCCTGGCCTCCCAGGAACTTCCGTGAAGGAGACACAAGGCGCAATACTACTGCCTTATTTTAAAGTCTGCTTTGGCCAATAAGAACCATGTACCGCTGAGGGTGCACATCAGGAAAGATTGCTGTGCGGGAGAGGTAGGGAAGATAATGAGAGTGAGCATTGCGAGCAGCATAGAGGACTATATGAAAGCATTGGAGTATACTGTATTTGATGTGAGCCGATTGCTCTTCTATCCAGAATGGACCCCATATAAGTATTCTCCAAGCCATTTGTTTGCATAGTAAAATAAACATAACCGGCAACTCTATAAACAGACTTGTCTTAATATTAACTTCTGTGTAGAGTGCTGGGTCTGTACAGTTCTTGTTGGAGTCTAGAACAGTAGATGCTCTGGCATCAGAGTTGGAGGCATTCATCAGCTGCCATGTTGGATGCTGGGAACTGGACTCTGGCCCTGTAGAGGAGCATCCAGTGCTCTTCAACACCGAGGCATCTCTCTGGCCCACCCATTCTGCTTCTTAAAGCTGCTCGCATGGATTTCTACCACTTATTTGGGTATGTACAGCTAAACGTGGTTACTCAGGCTTCAACACCAGGGTGGCTGGCTGACGGGGACAGCTTCTAGGTTTAAAAAGGGAAAAGGCTTGGGGAAGATGCAACTGAGAGTGGGTTTTGTGGGAGGGAAAACTTTCCTGTAAATAATTTAGAAGAGGATTCTTTATGCTAATGTTTAATATTCATGATAAGTCACAGAAAGAACAGTGTTCTGCTAGAAATACACGTTAGGTGGTAATGTCAACCATTTTGAAGTAGTTAGCTTTCTCTTTGTGTGTGTTTATGTGTGTGTCTATGTGCATGTAACAGTGTGTGTTGGAACACGTATATGTGGATATAGATGTAGAGGTCAGAGGTCAGCCTCTGGTGCCATTCCTTGAGAATGTCCACCTCGCGTTGTGAAAAGGAGCCTATCAGTGAGATTTGAGGTTGGCAGATATTATGGTCAAACTAGCTGAGATCCACTGCCCCTGCCTCCCCTGTGCTGGGCACCATTCACAACTGTTGTGCATGGGTTCAGGAAACTGAATGTAGGACCTCATGCTGCACAGTGAGCACTTGACCATTTGAGCCATCTCCTTGCCCCCTCTCCATTTCTTTCCTTTGAAAACACGGTGTTAGCAGAAAGACTTGCTTCAATCCAAAAGAAAAGTAACTTCTGCCGGGATGCTAGTGTCTAGGCAGCAATGCCTGCTCCCAAGTTGCACTGAGGATGCCAAGTGCCACGCTCTTGCTTCTTCACCTGGGAAGGGCCATGATACACACATCGTCAAAGCCCTGTCGGTTCAACATTACCCTGCCCTTCTGCAATGGTGTTTAAGTCAAACGCGCTGGTCTAATGCCTCTCAGCGCTTGTGGGTGAGCTTCATGCTTGACCCTGATCTTTTCCGATGCTGAACTTGACTCTAATGAGAGAGCAGCTTTTCCAGGTCCCTTTAGCAAACATCATTCTGCTCCAAGTGAACATCATGCTGGGTCCTTAACAAACTGGTGTGGGTCCTCTACTGCCCTCTCCATCGCTGTTCCCAGTGAACACCATGCTGACCTCCATGTCACATTTAGGGATTGCTCTTGAGAAATGTTCTCTCTTTTACATTTTTCTTTGGAGAAAGAAATAAAAACAAAACACAAGCATGATGAATTCCCTCACTGAAATAATCCCTTGGGATATTAGGCTTATACCATATACGAATATCTAATATAATCACATATATTAAATGATATAATGTCTTATTTGAGCATCTTTGGCATATTTGTCTGATAGATTATTTTTTCAACATTCTGCTTCTCTAACTCACCTTTGTCTTTTGGACACAGTGTCACAAGGCAGTATTTCTGCCTCCCTAAGAGGCACAGGACTTGAGGGGATGGCACTCTTTAATCCATGGTGGCAATCTGTCTTTAGTCGTAACCTTCCTCTTCCTAGTGGACCAGTCTCAATCTTGGGCTCATCCTCTGCCTTCTCTAACTTCTTTGAGGCAAGGTCTTCTTAGCCCAAGTTGGCCTCGAGTTTGCAATGTAACCAATGCTATCTTTTAATTCCTGATCCTCCCGTCTCCACTCCTTCCCAAGTGCTGGGGTTAGAGAGAAGTACCATCCCATCTGGCTAAACTCTAACAACTTTTAAAAGCATCAGAAGGACTTGCTGTTGAGGGAGACACTTAGAAGCCCAGCGCCGGCCCCTCTGCTGGCCTGGTCCGTTTCTGTGTGAGCGCACATCCACACATCTGTTCTGCCAGCCATACCAACAGTCCGTACTAGCTGGAGCCATTTTCTTCAATGCTCAAAATCTTTATGGCTTGTTATGAAATGCTGTTGTCACAAAATTAAGTATGGGCTTAAACTCAGAAATGAGGAAAGTAATGCAGTGAGTGAGTAGGTCTTAGTGCAAGAATTCAGCTGTCCCTAAGTGCACTGACTGATGCCTGGGTACAGCAACTATCCTTCCATGATGGAGAACAAGGGATCCCCACAGCTGTGTACTAGCAGAGAACCTACCAGAGAGAGAGAGAGAAAGAGAGAGAGTGCCATTGGTATTGGTCATGTGTTGCGTTCGTGGTTACCCAGTAATTTTTTTCCAAGAGAAGTCACAAGTCTAGCAATTTAATATACCCATGTTTTACAACGTTCATGCATGCACTGGAGAAATGTCTCAGCGATCAAGGATACATGCTGCTCTTGCAGAGGACCTGAGTTTGATTCTCAGCACCCACGTTGAGCTGCTCACAACTGCATATAATTCCAGCTCCCTGGACACTCGGACACCTTTGGCTGGTGGATCTCTGTGAATTGAGGCCAGCCTGGTCTACAAGAGCTAGTTCCAAGACAGGCTTCAAAACTACAGAGAAACCCTGTCTCAAAAACCAAACCAAACCAAAACAACAACAACAACAACAACAACAACATTAACAACAACAACAACCAAAAGCATGGCTGGAGAGATGGTCCCGTGGTTAAGAGCACCCGCTCTTGCTGATGATCACATTGGGTCCTCAGCACCCACATCACAGAGTTCCCAAACCCTTATAACTCCGGTTCTCAGGGGACCTGATACACAATTCTGACTTCTGAGGGCACCTGCTTACATGCACAAAAATAAGTGTATTATTTTAAAGAGGATATTGAGAATTGATATTTTTAAGGCTGTAATGATATCTTATTTAATTAAAACCATGCTGTTTAGGGGATAGACAGTTTGGTAGTTCTAAATGAATTAATCCTGTGTTTTGGCTAATAAAATAATTCTTGCTTTTAATCACTTGTGTGTTTAAGATAAACCATTGTACAGTGTGTTCAGTTTGGTAGATTCTCCGTGCATATTCATGGGGTTGGATGGGATGGACCTCCAAGGGGAGTATGGTGAGAAAGGCTGTGGAGAGATTGGAACTCAAGGCCTCAGTTACTGACAGTGTAAACTGCTCAACCACTTAGGAAGCTTGTTTAGCAATATCCTGCAGCTGAACATATGAACGTGTGTCTGTGACTCCAGTCCCACTTCTGAGTGTAGATCCAACAGAAACACTTACATATGTTCACTGTACGATATGCAGCGGAGAATCTCTGTGCATGGTGGCCCAAAACAAGAAACTTCTGAAATGCCCAGAAAATACAGAATGCATAAATAAATCGCAGCTCATTCCTAAGATGGAAAAGTATACAGCAGTAAAAATGCATGGTCTGCAGCTGAACACAGCGCTTTATGAATCTCAGAAGCACAAGGAAGTGGGTGTAATAAATTGTTGTTCTTTCCGAACCTCTGTAATTACCTTGGGAGGTTTCAGCTGCCTGTGTTCCACAAGAGAGCCAATGAAGCAGCACATGGATCGGAGAGGGTCATGTCCCTGTTTCTCTTGCTACTGCATATTACATTTTTTAAAATTTTATTTGTAGTTATAATTTCTTACAAGGTCTAATTTATCAATTACAATTTTTCTCAGACCCATCTGCATAGAACAAGAATAGTGGACACAGGGCTCGTAACTATCCAATGGACCATGTAATGGAGTCTTGGAACAGAGACCCTAGGTTAAGGAGATGGTGGTACATTGTATGGTTTCCTTTATATCTAAGCCATAATGGCCAAAGATGCTCTGTGATATTTATACAGTAAAGAGAGACATTGCCCAGGGAAACAACAAAAGAGAGGGTATTTGATGCTTGCAGCCATCTGTAACTCCAGTTTCAGGGTGTTGGATGCCCTCTTCTGACCTCTACAGCCCCAGGCATGCATATGATGTACACATATTCATGCACAAAAATATTTCTACGTATGAAATATAAATAAATCTTAATAGGAGAGAAAGATCCTACATTCTTAAGTCTTTTTTTTTCTTTTTTTTTTCTTTTTTTTTTTTTTTGGTTTTTCGAGACAGGGTTTCTCTGCAGCTTTTTTAGAGCCTGTCCTGGAACTAGCTCTGTAGACCAGGCTGGTCTCGAACTCACAGAGATCCACCTGCCTCTGCCTCCCGAGTGCTGGGATTAAAGGCGTGCGCCACCACCGCCCGGCCTTAAGTCTTAATGAAGTATCTGTTCTCCATTGATGGAAGTCACATTCACTTTTAACAGCCCCCACGTCTACATGCCTGTTGAGCTGCGAGGCTGAGACACAGCGAGCGGCAGAGACCCTTGGAGGCACTCTGGGGACTTTGGCTTTATTTAATTGTATTAAAGTCCGTTTCTGCCCCCTTCTGGGACTGTTTCTAGAATCTGCACTCATTCTATAAAACGGGAAAGGAGAATGTAATCCAGATAGACTGTAGGCTATGTCATGGGCTCAGCAACCAGATTTTTTAACATTTAACTTCTGTATTGATTCTTTGGGAGTTTCACATCATGCACCCCAATTCTGATCACCTCCCAATCCCCTCATATCATCTCCTTACCCCTGCAGTGCTCCCGCAAAAGAAATCCAAACAAAGTAAGCAAACAAATGAAAACAAACAAAAAATCAAAACTAAAACAGCAACAAAACAGAACCTAAAACCTATTTGCATCTCCTTCTTTCCTTCCTCTCTAACACCTATTCATGTGCTCTGGAAGCATTGGGGCCTCAGTGTGTCTCCCACTAAACCCTTTTGTCCTATCAGCTTTGCTAGTCAGTGTTCATTGCAGTGATTCTCTAGTCTGTTCCTAGTACACCATCATGACTGCATCCCCACCAGAACTCCTCTGAGATATCCCATGTCCACCTGGTCATGGCAGTCCTGTGGATATTGTTCCATGGGACCCATCCCTTCATGAGCTTCAACAATTCCTAGGTGGGGTAGATGTTGGGGTGTGCCAACCCAAGGCCCAACTGTGGGTCTAGGTAGTAGCTGAGCTGGTCAGTCCAGGTCACTGGGGTCACCAGCCTCAGGCAAGAGAGTGGAGTCAGCTCCCCTATGCCCATGCCCTCAAGATTGATTCACCCTTGCTTGTGGTGAGAGGCAGGGCCATCTCTCCTGAGTGCAGGGCCTGGCTCTTCTGTGAGAGTCAGGGCCAGCTCTTTTGCTGCAGTATCCAGTAAGAGGCAAGGCCAGCTTTCCTTGGGCCACGGAAGGGTGGGACTGACTCAGCATGGTCCTCTAGTTTCATCTTGCTTGGTTCCTAAGGCCTCCTGAGGTGACACTGGCACAGACATCAACATAGACCCCAGCTGCAGACCCAGCTGGACCATGGCCCTAGATGTGGCCCTCAGTAGGAGCTTGGGCCTGGATGACATTCTGGCTCTGGGTGGAAACACTGGCCACTCAGGTCAGGACGGTTCTGGCAGCAGCATGGCCCCAGAAACCACCAAGACCTCAGGTTGTGGCCCTGACCCTGGATTTTTATGTGACTTTGGTGGTAATATAAGACTCAGACTTCAGCACAAACCCCAGATGTGGTAGAACCATGGACATGATACTCAGCCGCAGCCAGGTCTGGATGTCACCATTGCCCCAGGTGGCAGTGCAGGTCACTCACATCAACATGGTTCCCAGTGGCAGTGTGGCCCTCAGACACCAACATGGCCCTAGACCTTGGGCATCTGTATGGCCTTAGATGGTAATAGGAGCCTGGGACGTCAGCACAGACCCTGGCCACAGAACCAGACATGGCTCTCAGCTGCAGTTCTGGCCTGTACATCAACATGGCACTGGGTAGCACCACAAGCCACTCAGATCTGAATGCATCATGGCCCTCGGATGCCAACCTGGACTTCTCAGGTGGCTGACCTGACCCTGGGCATCCTCATGGCTCTTGATGGCAACAGAAGCCAATATGTCAATCCAGACCCTGGCCACTGTACGGCCACAGACCCAGACGTGACCCTTGGCAACAGTCTAGGTCTGGCTGTCATCATGGGGCAAAGACCACCCAGATCTGCACAGCCCCAATGGCAGCATGGTCCCTAGACCCCGCCTCAGGTGGCAGCATCCCAGACCACTGGAATCAGAATGGCCATTGACAGCAATAGGAGCCATTGGCATCAACACAGATGCTGGCTGCTGTCTGTAGGGCCCCTGGCAGCAGCCTGACCCAGAGATAACCATGACCCTAGGTGGCTAGCAGACCTCTGATATCAGCCTACTCACCACCTTCATTTCTTCCTTTCTGCCTCTTTCTGCAGTGTGTGAACCATTTTGTTTATTTTTCTCTCCTACTTCTCCACTACATATTTGATTATCATAATGGGGACTCCCTGCCTGGTGCTGCAAGGAGCCTGGTGGGCCAATGGATGTCTTCCCACCAGCCAGGGCCTTGAGGATCCTGACTCACCTGTGGCTGGCTAGCCTTGTGCCTAAGCAGAACGGCATCAGGGGGCCCATGGATGTCTTCCCACCAGCCAGGACCTTGAGGCTCCCAGCTGGCCTGTGGCTGACTAGTCCTCTCAATCAAATAGTTTTGATATGCCCGTCTTAGTTGTGTCTGAGGTATTGGATGATGGCTGTATTAAATGGTGCAAATGTTTCTATAAAATGAAGATGATTTTGTTCGCTTATAGAGATTAAAGATGTTTTTGAGATGTTATATTTACTATAGGTGTGTGTGAACATGTAAACATGAGCTGCGTGTGTATGTGCGCGCTCACGTGTGTGTGTGTGTGTGTGTGTGTGTGTTTGTGTGTGTGTGCCATGTGTGGCACAGCACATATGCAGAGGTTGGAAGTCAAGCCCCCAGAGTCGGTTCTCCATTACCATCATGAGAGCCCGAGAATCCCATTCAGATCGCCAGGCTTGGCAACCTGCTCCTTTACCCCTTAGCCCCCTCACTGGCCCAATCCCTCAGAAGACACAGATATTTGTATTAAGATTTATAATAGTATCAACATTATAGTTATGAAGTAGCCACAAAAATAATTTTGTGGTTGGGGGGCCCCACAACATGAGGAACTATATTAAAGGGTCACGGTGTTAGGAAGGTTGAGAACCACTGTTTAGAGTTTAATGGTTAATAGCAAGGCATCAGTTTAAAGTTGTTATAAATCTGGACTGTTTAGAGTTATTTGTGGCCAAATATCATGGGACAATCCCAAATTCTTGACACAAGAGAATAGATCCAGAAGTCAAGAGAGAGGTCTACAAAGGTCATTGTTAAATTTCTAACCGAGAATAAGACTGTCTGGTATTTCCCGAAGTCTGTCTTTCTCTCTGCAAGGAACATTCACAAACACACTCCCAGTTATTGCTGTCACTAACATATCTATGTAATAAAGTCGTTCTCATATTCCAAGTGTCTGTTTAGAGTAACCAGGGGAAGCAGGCAAGATGATATCAGGTAAAAGCATTTGCCACCTAGTCCTCGGACCAGGGTTCAAATCTCAGGACACAGGAAGTAACAGTAGGGAACTGATTCTCCTAAGTTGTTTTATGACTTCCCTATACTCCTACACACACACACACACACACACACACACGCACACACACACACACACAACACACACACGCACACAAAACAGAGAGAGAGAGCGACAGAGAGGAACACACATATACACACAGAGAGAGAAAGAGAGAGAGAGAAAGAAAGAGAAAGATGCAGAAAGAGAAAGAGGAGAGAAAGAGAGAGAGGAATGAGAGAGAACAAGACAGAAGGAAAACACAGAGTAGCCAGATGCTTTGGCCCAGGAAATTGTCTTGATAAGCATCAGCTTACACCAGTTGCTGGGTGAAGGTTCCATGATGACAATTGAGGTAGTCATCAATCTGATTACAGGGGAAGGCCAGTTCAGGCACCCTCTCCACTACTGTTGTCTGTTGATGGAGGTTTCTGTCCCACCAGGCCCCGCAGCCATTCAGTCCCAAAGAAATACACAGAGGTCTACATTAATCATAAACTGGTTGGCCTATTAACTCAGGCTTCTTGTTAACTCTTATATCCTAGATTAACCCATTATTCTTGTTTGTGTCAGCCACGTGGCTAGGTACCTTTGATCAGTGAGGCATTTTCATCTCGCTTCCTCTGCTTCTTTCCTCTTCCTAGAATTCTCCTGTTCTCGTTGCCCTGCCTCTACTTCCTGTGTGGTGACCCTGTCTATACTTCCTGCCTGGCTAGTGGCCAATCAGCATTTTATTAAAATACAGTAGCAAATCTTTACAGGGTACCAGACTATTGTCCCACAGCAGCAGTCGAAGAGAGGGAGGAGCCATAATATGAACAAAGGGATCAAGATCATGATGGGGGAAACCCACAGAAACAGCTGACCTGACCTAGTGGGAGCTCACTGACTCTAAACTGACAGCTGGGGCACCTGCATAGGACTGAACTAGGCCCTCTGAATGTGGGTAACAGTTCCATGGCTTGGGCAGTCTGTGGGGCCACTGGCAGTGAGAACAGGATTTATCCCTAGTGCATGAACTGGCCTTCTGGAGCCCATTCCCTATGGAGGGATGCCTTGCTCAGCCTCAGTGCAGTGGTGAAAGACTTGGTTCTGATTCAACTCGATATGCCAGACTTTGTTGACTCCCCATGGGAAGTCTTACACTTTCTGAGGAGTGGATGGGGGGCCTGGGTGGGAGAAAGATGGTGGGGAGTAGGAGGAGGGGAGAGAGGGGGGAACTGTGGTTGGTATATAAAATGGAAAAAAACCCAAATTTTAAAAAAGACATTTATTTTTAAAAAAAAGGATCAGCCTACATCAGTTGCTGTTTTATCAGACACTTTGGGGACCTCAGCCTGGCCCAGTGGTCTGCTTTCTTCTTCAGATGCTCTCCTCTGTTTACTGTCGAGAAATGATAATTACTGATGGGCAGAGACTTCCGAGGCTATTTATCAACATTATTTGTAATTGTGTGACTGTCTCTCAGAGCTCTGCTGTTATCAAAACATTGAACATGTTTTAATATCTCCTTGTCAACGACTAAGGCATTAAGAACAGCCCGTGCCAGTCATTTCAAGGTAGGTGAAGGAAGGTCTAAAAGTTCTGCATTCCAAAGCATGTCCGTTCTGACAAACAGGCTCCTGTGTTTGTTTCACATTGTGTGATAGTTTGATCTTAATGCATCAGGAAATGAATTGCAGAGTTTGTTGTCTCCCAACAATTTACCCACTTATTTATTTTTGTGATACCTTTATTATAAGACTTTAGCACCATTGAAATAAGCATTAACCATGATCACTGTGCAAAACAGTGGATCAGCTAAAACGTGTTCTTGTGACCCTTCCACAATTTTATATCCTTGGAAAACCACCTTCTAATTCCCATCACTGCCTCCAGTCTCACTCTCTGGTAACTTCCTCCTGCTGAGTTAGAGCATCCCAGGTCTCACATATAAATGGGCTGATATGTAGTATTTGTCTTTTTGTGACTGAATTATTTCACTTAGCCTTATGTCACCTCCATCCATGGTGTCAGGCATGGCAGAATTTTATTCTTTCTAGAGCACACAGTCTCCTGCATTGTGTAGGCAAATCACCTTGTCTTTGTGCATTTATCCACCGATAAACTCTTCCGTTTCTCAGCTACAGAGAGTGAATCATATTGAAATGGGCCGGGGAGCGCAGTGCCCCTTAGACATGAGGCTTTTGATTCCTTTTGATTTATAACAAAAGGAGGCTTACTAGATCAAATGGCACCCTGGCTTCTAGTTTTTTGAGTTTATAGATAGAAACTTTTCATAAATAGCTGAACTAATTTAAATTCCTAGTACCATGTACAAAGAGGCTAACACCTTGGCCAAGAGGCCACGTTTATCATTTTGTTCATAACCATTCTATCAGGTGGGAGCAGTTACCTCATTGTGGTTTTGACTTCTGTTTCCCTAGAAAATAAAGATTTTTGAGTATTTTATCATGTGTATATTGCCCATGTATATTTCTTCTTTAGAAATTAGCAGTTTAGATTATTGCTCATGGTTGTATTTCTTTTTTGGAGGGCGGGGGGCACACAGGGGGTCAGTAACCAAACAAGCATTTACTATGGATAGAACACCATGAAGAGATCAAAGAGACTATTCCATTCAAACCTAACTTGAAAAAATAGAGTATCCTGGATTATTATCAGGAGCGCTGGTGAGGTCGTTTACAACAACACAGTAACTCTGAGGCAGGTTCCTCTTTGAAATATCCATCAAGCCCCATAGTGGTGACAACTCATATAGCGTTCATTCCTGGAGCCCGGTTGTGCATCTTGCAGGCAGCTCCACACTGAAGCACCTCCTCTCCCCATCAGCTGTCGGTGGCCTAAGGATCTCAAGCAGGTCTCTACTTCAAGCTTCTTCTGAGTACTGAGGGGTCTTGGACTTTCTTCTGAGTTTCTCAGCACCCCCACTTCCATGAGGGCTTGTTTCATTCAATCCAGAGGAAGTAGCCAATCAACACTCATTTTAAAATTGGGGTGTGTTCCCATACCCTTATTGTTTCAAGCCTTAAATATCTTGCATATAGGCATGTTCTCATATGGCTCATAAATTCGATCAAAGATTAGATCATCTCTTCATTCCATTGTCTCCTTTACCATGAAGAATATTTTTCAGTTTTAGATGATTGAATAAAGTCTGTGAGACATATCACCCACAGTTTTGTATCATTGTATCTTATGTGCATCTATGTAGAGAGACATATATATCCATAATCATATATTGCAAGATAGGCACATTTTTAAGTTTAAAATAAAGCATTCAAAACATTTCAAAATAATATATATATATATATATATATATATATATATATATATATATGTATGTATATATACATATATGATGCATGGCAAGTGTCTTCACCAACCCCTGTGCCCAAAAGTGGTTCCTGAATACTTTTATTTCTTTGATTATTTCTTTTTGGTATTTTTAAATCATAAATGCCTCATGTAGAGTATAGTTACATTGGTGAAAAAATCTGAGTTTAGAGGCCTCATACCTATGTTTTTCTTAATATACAGATTGAAATGGAGCACAGGCAGCGAGCCTCAACTGCATGTCTACTCTTTTAATCTTGTGAGCATTGGAGTTTAGAGATATGTCCATACGGCATTACCTATTGCTAAAAATCTATACGATACTATTAACTCTCATCTCATGCCCACGTCAGACCTCTTTTCATATACTCAGAACCACTTATTAGTACAGCAAATGTTGGCTCCATCCATTTTTTTGTTTTCATACAGTCATTTTCCTTCATCACTCCATGCTGTTTGCTTTATGCATTTAAAATATTATATCGGGGATAGATCCAGAGAGTTAACCAGACTGCCAATCAAGCTCATGCCAACCTTATGTGGAAAATCTCTGCTGTGAGTACTGTGTGAGCCCAGGTCTGTGATGTATCAAATTTAGGGATTCTTGGCCTCCGTGGCTGCAGCAGAAGTGATCTAATCTCCCTGGTGACATCCCCTCTCCCATCTTATGATGCTGTGACTTCACTAACCTCAACTACCTTGTTAGCGACTTATCCATGTTGGCATCTACTTAGGTCCATACTCACTGCGGCCACTGAGGAAGATGGGACGTCTCCATCTTTCTCTCTTTCTTTTCTACTCTTCCCACCTCCAAGTCTCTCTCTCTCTCTCTCTCTCTCTCTCTCTCTCTCTCTCTCTCTCTCTCTCTCTCTCACACACACACACACACAGAGACACACACACACAGACACACACACAGACACACACACACTTCTTTATGTACAATGTCAGATAGAAGGATATTCACATTCTTTTCTAAGAAGCATAATCTTTGAAGCGTGATGACATCTCCAAACATTTATCTATATGTTCATCTGAAAAGTTTACAGTTAGCAGTGTTTGAACTATTTTGGCTTTGTGAGTTTTTATTAGATAGCTACATCGCAAATTATAACTATGGATCTTTTGGAGTCGGCTATTCTTTCTTTAGGTGGGCTTTCTGATACCCTCTTTTCTTATTTTACTTCCTTTTTTGGGATCTCTTGATCTCACATCGTTGTTCTTCACGTAAAGTCTCTCCAGTTGTTTATCCTCACGGCTCAGCCCCCTTTACACAGACACCCTTTCTGCAGGCCTCTTTTCTAGCTTGCATCTTACACCTTCCATCTATCTTCACATGGAAGTTTCATTTGAAAATTAACCAATATTTTAATCCTTTCTGGTTTTAGTTGTAAATAATGTTTTAAAATATTTTCCTCTTTGAATAATTTTCTAAGAATCTCCCTTTATAAACTCAATTCTCCCTTGAGGTCTTTCTGAGGATTTTAATTTGAGATTTATTTCTAAAAGTTCTATTCCTTCCACTGTCTCTTCCAGATTCAAAATCAAATATCTGGTCGCTCATTTTCGTGTTATGAATATTCACAAGCTATCTGGTGATTCTTGATTTTCTGCACAACTTTGTGGAGATTCTGGTCTCTGTGTACACAAGCACGAGTTGCTGGTGGGCAACCACTCCTGTGGTGGGAGAAAGCAGAGCACCCTGACGATAAAGGCTCGACAGACAGCCTTCCTGGACAGACATCCTCCTGAGGGTTTGCTGGTATCGTTAGCAAAAGCCCTCCGTTGGCATTTGCTGTCAGATGAACCTCAAGCAGTGTGCCTATAGTGATGAAGTGGATAGGTGGAGACTTGGGTCTATCAATGTCAGGTTTTCCTCATGGCTTCTGTTTGAATCCCAGAACCGTCTGGAAGCTTGCCAGACAAAAGTCCCAGTTACATCTCCAATTGTATCCCTGCCACGAGTCTTCCAGGCGGCAACAATGTTTGCTCTCTTGCTTAGGCCTCCTTCCACTCCTCCTTTGATGGGATCCTCGGGAAGAATAGGCAGCAGTCAAGACACCTCCTCCCCTCCATTGTCTTACCCCCTCTCCAGTTTCTTATTACCCTTTGTAACTGTAGCAACAGTACAACGTCTGAGGCATAGGAGCATAGGCAAACCTTTACTCAGCAGGAGAGGCAGTTTATTATTTGTACCTGAGTTGTAACTTGTCTTGTAAGTTTGAGCAGCTTATTCAGAAAAGCTGCAGCAATTGTAAAATGTAAAGACCACGTTCCATTGTGTTTTGAACTTTGCAGAATTGCTCTCTGTTTTCAAATGTCATGCTCTCAGTGACCAAACTGAAACCCAGTATATCAATCTGCCACTTCAGCCCAGAAAATGTTATATATATATATATATATATGTGTGTGTGTGTGTGTATGTATGTATATGTATATATGTATATGTATACATATACACATATATATGTATATATACATATATACATACATATATTTGTTTCTGTTTTGAGTATTTTCTCTGGAATAGACATGTTGAACTCTTAAATCATATTATTCCAATTTTAAATCACTCTTTTTCCCCCTTTTTTCTTTCCTTCATATTGCAACTAAAATGTTACATTTTTTAAGATCAAGACTTGGGTGCCTTATATTATTTATTACTTTTTGTATTATTCTTTATGACTTGTTCAGAATGATTAAGGGACAATAAAAATATATTTAAAAATAGGTCATTTATTTTGATAAGATGGGAAATCGGTGGTAGAAGTTTTGTAATTTTTTTCCATGCTTTTTCAGTCCTTACAAGAAACCTGAAAATAAGCTTCCAAATATTGAGGTGAACAGAATAAGTCCTGAACAAAGTTCATCCCATTTTTAACAACAGAACTCTTTTTAATTATTTCCTTTGTTTTTTGAGATTATAATGTAATTCTATCATTCGGGTGTTTGTAACAGCAGTGATTCAGAAATAAGCACCCGGGTATTCGAAGGCCCTGCGTGCGAGTGTGAAGTCTCTAACACTCCCTCTTTGTGTCTTCGGCATGACACTTTCTTGGAAACCCTCCAACAAGACTCAGAAAACCTTTTCTGGAAAGGACCAGAGAGGGAACGGCAAACTCGCCACCTCTACGGTGGTAGCACAAAGCCATCCATCCTTGTGAGTGAGTGACTATAGCTAGCTAGCAAGACATTTTATTGACAAAAGAAAAGGACCGTCTGGACCAGGTATGCTGGCTGTAGTTTCTGAGAAGTGTGCATTTGAGGTGACGGGATTTCCCAGTGTCACTGGGCAGCTAGCTTCCTCTGGGGACTTTCTCTCAGTGGTAAAACTATTTAACCAAAAGTGCAGGGCTGGTTGTGTAGCCCAGTACTGTAGCCTTGTGCCATATGCGTAAGGCCCATGTTTCCACGCCTGGCAGTGCCAATAAAAGAAAAAATCAAAATCAACTTAAATGTCTTGACAATTCTGCTTATATTAGGTAGATGTATCTTGATAAGCAGACTTTTGTTAATTTTGATATTTTGTTTGTGCGTCCTCCTTCCTTACTTGGCTGTTGACCGTGATGATCAATAACTTTATCTGCATTACAGAGACAGAAAAGCAGGACTCCGTAGCTTTCTCCCCACCCTGGCTAAGGGAGAGGCTCTTAACCAAACCTGAACCAGGTGTTGAGTCCACCACTGAGCCGGTAAATGGCACCTGGGAGGTGGAGGCAGGTAGATCAGGGATTCAAGGTCTTCCTCAGCTCCATAGTGAGCTCAAGGCTAGCCTGTGGTACTTGACACCTGGTCTCCAGAAAATAAAAAGAGAAGGGAATTTAGATAGAGTAGAAAATTGGGTAAATGATATATCATTGTAAATCACAAATTTATGAGCTGTTATTGGTAAAGAAAGGGAAACATTTTTAAAGCGATTGTGGTCCATAGTGTGTTTGAAGAGATTTTAAGAACCACAAAGTGTGATAAGTTTAAAAAATAACTTTGGTAATGTTGTGCATGTCTTTAATACCTGCACTCGAAGGCAGGAGCAGGTGGATCTCTGTGAGTTCGAGGCCAGCCTGGACTACAGCATGAGTTCCAGGTCAACCAGGGCTACAGAGTAAAACACTGTCTCGGAAAACCAACAAGACAAAACTAAAACAAAATCTTCAAAAGTATAGCAAGAATAGTCCTCTCATAACTAAACTGTGACCACAGACTTGCCCACAAGGAAAACTGAAGTTTTCGAAATTAGCAGAGTGCACAGAGAAACCCAGAAACCGACCTAACAGTGGCTTCTCTGTGTGGAAAATGGGATCTTGATAAACTTTGGTTTTGAGCTAACTAAGAAGAGAAGTAGATTTGTTCTCTGACAATAGATGTGGGTTTCCTGGGTACTGAGGCTCTCCTCGATGGTGCTGGAACATGGCCTTAACTCGGAGGAGGTGTGTTAGTCACACTTGGCAAGGCAAGGATGCTGCTGTCTCGAGAAGCCTGCATCCCTCAGAGCCCCTATTGTGCATGCTATGATCTCCTCAGCAGGACACTCACTGACTGTTCCCTTGGCCTTTGATAGATGTTATCTAACGTTTCAACTATTTCAAGAAGCCTTTTCCAGATTTCTCTCTGTGACTACAGTTCAGAAATGTGAATTTCCTTAGTACAGCGTTCTTCCCCGTGGGCAATTGTGATCGCCTGGAGACATGCCACAATGTCTGAGACATTGTCTGTGTCTCCTAGCCACTGTCATCTCGTGAGTAGAGGCTTCAGAGGCTGACACACTTCCTATGGGGCCTATCAGCCTTCTGAGGAAATGACTCCTTGGACCCCAAACTGCTGCAGCTTGTCTCTGCAGCACTGAGTGCCAGGAACCAGCCTTTCTGCTTCTGTAAAGCTGCACCGCCCTGATCAGGGAGGCATGGCGAGTGCATGGACAACTAGTAATGCTTTCTGCAGTGGGGATATTTGACAGTGTGTTCTCATACACGAAATCAGGGCAAGGTCACAGGTTGCCGAGACCCTGTCTCAGATAGTTCGTCAGACTTTTTTATTTTATTATTGTGTAGGTGCCTGTGCCTGTTAGCTTTGTGTGTGTGTTTGTGAGTGCATGCATGTGCTCACTCATATGTAGTGTGTGTGTTTGTGTGTGTGTGTGTGTGTGTGTGTGTAAGTCAGAGAACAGTTGTTCTCTCCTCCTGTCATGTGTTCCAGTAATCTAACTTGGGTCACCAGGCTTGCAAGACAAGCACCTTTCCTTTACACACTGAGGCATCTTACCAGCCTTGCTCCTCATTGAATGAGCTTTGCTATGGGACCTGTGAGGTCCCTGCTGGAATACACGAGGCTAAGATGCTGTCAGTCTAGATGGCTCCTGGCCCGTGAGCATCCTTCCCTTGCCATGCATGCTGTTCTGCTTTACTTTTCAATGCTTTGCCATTCATGTGATGACAGTTCCTCCAAGTGCATCAAATGGGAGGATTAGCTTCCTTAGAGGTGGGGACACAGCACATGACAGGCAATAGGAAATGGTCTCACAGGTTTCTTTAACAAGGTGAAAACATCATGGCCAGAGAGATGGCTCTGTCCTTGCCCAGTTCCCAGCACACACATGGTGCTGGTGGCTATGTATTATGCAAAGCCCAGAAGATCTTGCTCCCTCTTCTGTCATCTGTAGGCATTGCATGTGGGTGGTGCACATACTATACACAAAGAAAACACTCCTACAAATGAAATAAAATAAAATGAATATTTTTCAAAAGGTGAGCATCATTACTACATTCTGAATGCACCCTCTGAAATTCATGTTGATGCTTGACTATTCAAACACTGTGTTGTCAAGAGAAAATATCAGTGATGTTATTGTTACTGTAAACCTGTGACTACCGCACATAGTTTATGTACATCCTGGAATGAATCTACTCCTGCATCCACTTATTTACTCTAGAGCATGCACCGTGGAGTGAGCTTCTATTTGTGGACTTTAATAGCTTTTAAATGAAAAAGTTATTTGTAATATTCAGTCTTAAAAATGCATCACCAGTCATTTGGTTGAAAATGCTTTTGTTGTTGTCATTAAAAGTGTTTTCCTTCGTTGTGATATTAAGTGAGAAAGTAGGAAATACCTGTGAGGGGAGCAGCCTGCTTCTACTGTGTAATGGTCCCCCTAGTGGATCTGAGATGCAGCGAGCCTGAGCCGGACAGATGCTGTGGTGATGGAGGGGACATTCTCTACCTGCTCTTACTTTCAAAAGTCTTCTCTAGGTTTAAGGCCCCATTGACTCTTTCCCATAAAGAAACTCCCTGAGATTGTGAAGGTCTTAAGAGGAAATCTCAGTGGTGCATCCCTCTTTACATTAGGATGAGATGGGCATAGTAAATAAAAAGTCGGTTCAAATGAAAACTTAACTAGATTTTGTCAGTTACATTTTGTTCCTTAACATAAATAGATCAGTTGTTTCAGTATGGGCAGAAGGCATTCCAATGCCGCTGTGTGATTTTTGAATAGAAAAGACTGCTTAAAACCAAGAATTACAAATGAAGGAAAATGATGATATCAAAGTGGACTACTTGCAATTAAGACACATTCTCAAAATTTAGCATTTAAGACAACAATGTATAATAATTGCGAAATAAAGAGTGATTGTTGGCTGTGTAAAATGATCCTGTAATATTAGGCCTGAGGATTCCGAAGCTACTGCTGTTAAGAACATTGGGCATAAGAGCAGAAAAATATCTTCAAAACATCACTAGCTAGATAGAATAAACTAGAAACAGTGAGCAAGGTTTTAAAAGTTAATACCAAGTGTGTAATGTTCCCTGGACCAACTGAACAGACAGTGAGAGTACTTTTCCCTTTGTCACACAATATTCTTCTGGGTCATGAAGCTCTTACTATCCCGAGAAAGGGGTAACTTAAATAGGAAAGCCCCTCTTCCTTTATTTCACGTTGGTGAGCTGAGCCTTCTCAAGCCAGATGCCTTTTACAGCTGTAGCAGGTGAAAGCCACCTGTGATGGTCGCTTTGAGACGTGAGGAAAAATTGGTAAAATATCCTGCTTCCTGATTGCTGGATTTGCTAATAGATATGGTTGTGTGGCTTTTTAAAAACGTTTTCTACCTCCACGTAGCCCGGAAAGCTAGCTGGAGGACCCGTGACCGGTGACCTAAGCTGTGACTGATGTCCATGGCATCGTATGTGTGCTGTCTCCAGACCAATGATGTGCGTGTCTTCGGGTTAAGAGCAGTTCTGTAAACTCAGCTTGTTTTATCTAAAGAAAGCCACATTTGCTTTTCTTCTGGCATTGAATAACTTTCCGTGGTGACAGAATTGGGCGATGTTGTGGATTGGATGAGGAGATAAGAAATGGGAAGAAACACAAAGGCTGTAACATCTATAATTAACAAATGCACACAAACAGTCATTAGTGTAAGTGAAATATATTTCTGCAGAATAAAAATGGAGTGGATGGAACAATGGCAATCGCAGACAATTAGGGCGGATGGAGCGCCCATCACAGAGCGGGTGCCCGGCAGAGACAATGCGGTGGATGGAGAAACAATGCGATTTGTTTAAAACCCTCTTTCCGAGGGTCCTCCCGGCAGACACGCCTGACTCCCCACTGCCCTTTCATTAGCATGTTTGTGCTAATATTTTGAACTAGTAGAAAGCCTGAGTAAGATAAACACTCGATTTGAAAACTTCGCGTGGAGCCCCCACAGGTTTCCCGTCTCCTTGGCCTGTGTTCGGTGCCGGCTTGCTTCCACATTCATGCGCCGTTGCTTCTGAGTTCCTCAGGTCAAAACTGCCTGATGTTTAAATGTTGCCATAGTGATGGGTGGTGGACACTGTCGTCTTTCTCTTTTTAATTAAGGTATAGAGGCAGGTGGATATGCTCTCGAAGTGACCCTCTCTACGCTGGCTTGAACACAGCGATTGTTCGCGGTCTTCTCTCTCCCGGGCAGTTTTAGCTTTGCCCTCTCTTTGATCAAGGCCTTCATCCTGTCAGGTTAAAGATTCAGGCTGACTTTAACCCCTTCCTCCACAAGGTTTATCCTGGAGTAAAAAATTTAATGAAATATCAACAAAAATATAAATGATTCTTATTTTCGTCTAGAAACTCACACTTTCTCCACAAAAAGTTAAAATATGGAGCTGTACAAGTATCAGCTTGTTCAAATTTGTATAGCTTAGAAGCAAATGTTGCTGTTTACAATTTTAAAAATAATATTCTTTATTGATTCTTTGAACATTTCATAGAACATATTTAGATCCTATTTACCCCCACCCACTTTTCCCATACCCACCGTTTCACACTCTCACATCCTTCCCCACCCAACTTTGAGGACGCTCCACCCATCCACCAACACATAGACTTGTTCCCAACAAGTCCTAAACCAGTCAGTTGGGAGTGGAGTTCGCTCTGGAGTGTGGTTGACTTACATGTGATGACAAAATTAAACGAAACTGCCTCTCTGTCCCAGCAGCTCTCCAATGTCAAGCGGTCCTTAGTGGTGGAATATCTTGCCCACCTTCCCCTGTCCGTGGTAGCATTTTATCTGGTTTGTGCTTGCCCAGTTCTTGTGTGTGCTGATCCAATTGCCTTGAGTGTCTAGCTCCCTGTTGTGTCTGGACAATGCCACTTTGGAGTGCTCCACTAACTACTTCTGGGTCTTGGAGTCTTTCCAGCTTCTCTTTCATGAAGATCCCTGAGCCTTGCAGGGCAGAGTGTGGTTTGTGTGGCCCATTTTGAGCTGAGCGCTCCGTAGTCTCTTATTCCCTGCATGCTGACCAGCTGATAGGCTCCGTGTGAATTGCCTTCTCCTGCAAGTAGAAACTTCCCTGACGAGGCTTGTGAGGGGCTTTGTCTGGCAGGTTTCTGTTGACAAAGGACATTTAGAAGGTCTGTGGAGTGTCACCAATGTCCTTGATAATATATATTTTCTAAAATAGTGTAAGTATGAACAATGAGTCTAAATGAAATAAGCAGAAGAAAGCTGGTGCTTCAATGATGTTCATGTTGTGGGTGGATGTAGTGTGAAGCGGCGGGCTGTGTCCCGCCACCCGGCTAGCTTTACCCAAAATAATTACACGGAAACTGTATTCTTTTAAACAATGCCTGGCCAATGGTTTCAGCCTCTTATTGGCTAATTCTCATATCTTCCTTAACCCATATTTAGTCTGTGTAGCACCATGAGGTGTGGCTTACCAGGAGAGATCTTAACCTGCATCCATCTCGGAGAGGAGACGCATGGAGACTGCATATGGCGACTGCCTGAAGCGTCTCTCCAACTCTACTTCCTTGTTCCCACAATTCTGTTCTGTCTACTCCACCTACCTAATTTTCTGTTCTTAAAGGGCCAAGGCAGTTTTCTTTATTAATAATGAAAGTAACACATAAACACTCCTCCATCATTTCCCCTTTTTCTGTTTAAACAAAAAAGAAAGGCTTTAACTTTAACATAGTAAAATTACATGTAACAAAACAGTTATCAAGCAAGAATTACAGTTACAATATTTAAATCTATTTTATCTTTTATCATAACTAAGGAAAACTATAAGTATTGAACCATTCTTCAACTCCATCAAAGACTCCAGAAGGATATAAGACTACCTAAGTAAACAAGAAATATGCAGCTTTCAAACTCTAGAAATGAGAGACAACTTGCTGCCTGGACAGTCACCCAAAGTTCCTCTGTACCGTTGGGGCATCCATCTTCGGCCTTCAGGCCCATAGTGTCCAGCAGACATTTCCATGAAGCAGGAAATTTCAAAGACAGTTCAGTCACTTTCTGCTGTGTCCTGCAGAATGTCTCGAAGACTCTTTCATGAATCAGGAACCCCGAAAGACCATCTCACCTTTAGGCAAGTTCAGCAGTCCTCTCTCTGCGGGTTCTTTGTGTCCAGTTTATGCAACAGTCCAGGCAGGAGCAGTTTCTTGCCCAAATGGCTAACAAACTCCATAAGTAGCCTCTTCGATGCCCATCTTCCTCTCGAAGTAGATTGGTGCTGCCAGGAGCAGACGTGTCTCATTGTCATGAAAAACCCTAAGTTATTAAAACATTAAATGCCATATTCTGCAGTCTTTGAAAGATATGAAGAATGCCTATCTGAAATATATCTATGCACATCTAGAAAATCTAACTAACATGACTATAAGTTTGACTATTGAAAGATATGAAGAATGCCTATTTAACAAAAGTATATCTCTATATATCTAGAAAATCTAACATGACTACAAGCTTGACTATTATCGATGATTATCCATTAACAACCTATATTTCCTAATTATACATTACAGTTTTTAAAATGAACTACACAATCAAAATAGCTTAATCAAGATCAGAAATACATATACATATAACAAATTGACCTTAAAATCCATACCATTGTAAATTATTCATCTCTATATCATATCCCCCTTTAAATGTAAAAGAACATTTATAAACAATATTTGGGAAAATGGGCGCAGTTATTTCTCTCCAAACTGCTTCCTGCTGAATGGGGGCGCTGTTATTTAGGTCTTTCATGGTGTAACCTGTGTGTTAGGTTCCTCTCAGTTGGCAGTTGAGTGAAGTAATTTTTTGAAGATGTTCACAGCAACCTTTCAGGAGGGCGTGGTCTATCATACCATACTGGGATAGAAGCAATCCACAGAGTCTCGTCCTCTGTGAAAACAAAAGAAGAAACTCTTTTCCAAAGCATCATGTTCTTAGATCCAAATCCTGAAGTCATACCATTAAGATGTCCATTTTGGTCTAGACTGGCAGCCCATATAATGAAATGTCTCTCTGTATTTAGCTCCTTTACAGTCAAAAAAATCAAAGAAAACACAACAAAATACATAATCCAGACTCTCTGTGAATTTTCCATTTTTACGTGGCTTATTTTTACTCTATCACTTTACTTCTTTTAATCTATAACTATCTGTACTCTGTCTCTTTAAAGACTTTAACCTTTTCTTTTTAAGGCATTAACTTTATTTTCTATATTTTTTTTCTCTCTTTTAAGCCTACGTGAGCCATTTAAAGGCCTTCTATGTCTGAATCTTTTCTATTGTGAATTTGTAATTTTTTACTATCCAGGAGCACTTCTTAAAAGGTTAACCACTTCTTAAAATCTTAAGTTGCGCCAGGTAGAGGTAATACGGTACTGCCTGTTTACAGCCAAGTCTAAACCTTAACTGCGCTGTTATTGTGGTAATTACGATAGATCCTGCCTGAGATCAGTACAGTTCAGCATGGCTGAGCAGAGCCAGAGCCGCTCCTGCCTCAGTCATTTGGTGCCCCTGAGCCGCACACAGTTCCAGGCACACAGCAGTCGACATTGGAGCCGCACTCAGCAGTTTAATTCTGAGACTGAGCGTGCAGCACAGAAACTCTTTTCATCCAAGTTACAGCCAAATCTGACACGCAGAGCACCGCGCAGTCTGAAAACATCTCTATGGCGGCAGGAATCCGCCATGCTCTCCCGCTCGCCTAAGCCTGATTCCGCCATCTGCCCAGGTGCAGGTGGGGAGCAGTGAGCCATTGGCATCATCTCAGAGCACTTTCTTTCCGATCCCAAGCAGGCACACAAACATCCAGTCCATAAAAGCCATTGAAATGCTTTAAAGCCAGAGTTTGCACTGGCAGCACAGCACAAGGAAGCCGCGTTTTAAAATGACTCAGCTTTTTCTCTGTCGCTATTGCCGAAACAGGAAATCTCTCTATAGTACGTCCAGGCAAACAGCAAAAAGCTGTGTTAAACACTCTCTCTCCTTTATTTGAAGCTTTTACAGGTTTTTACGTGGATTTAGTCACCACGTTGGAGCGCCAATCTGTAGTGTGAAGCGGCGGGGCTGCGTCCGGCCACCCAGCCACCGGCTAGCTTTACACCCGAAATAATTACACGGAAACTGTATTCTTTTAAAACACTGCCTGGCCCATAGTTTCAGCCTCTTATTGGCTAATTCTCATATCTTCCTTAACCCATATTTAGTCTGTGTAGCACCACGAGGTGTGGCTTACCAGGAGAGATCTTAACCTGCATCCATCTCGGAGAGGAGACGCATGGAGACTGCATATGGCGAATGCCTGAAGCGTCTCTCCAACTCTACTTCCTTGTTCCCACAATTCTGTTCTGTCTACTCCACCTACCTAATTTTCTGTTCTTAAAGGGCCAAGGCAGTTTTCTTTATTAATAATGAAAGTAACACATAAACACTCCTCCATCAGGTGGATATGTGGCAGGGGTGGTAGGGGTTTGTGTGTGTGTGTGCGTGCATGTGTGCACGCATGTATGCATGCGTGTGTGTGTGTGTGTGTGTGTGTGTGTGTGTGTGTGTGTGCATACTTGCCCCAGCACTCCAAATGAGGTCACGGGACAGCTTGGGAATCAGTTCTCTCTTCCCATCATGCATGTCCGTGGATGGAACACGGAGCGCCAGACTTGGCATCAAGGGCCTTTACATCTTTCTGGTGCAGGATTGCTCATTTTCGTGCAATCATTTGGATGTTCTTAGTGAATCTAATCTGTGTTGAATTTGAGAGATGTCTGGTTTTGTATCCATTTCCAATAATGTTGGAGAGTAGCTCGTATTTATCATGAGAGTAAGTTTTTATTAACATTTTAGTTGGCTTCAAAACTACTGGACTTCATTGTGACATTCATGTCAGTAAACATTGCTATTTTGAATTTGTTTTATACGTGACCCAAAATAGATTGTAATGTATTGTCATGTGATTTTTAACTATTTTGACTTTGCTCTTATCTTTGGAGTCAACTGTTTTCCTTTATCTTAAATCCCATTTTCCTCTTTTGCTATCGTTTTTGGTAGACTCGCGTCACCTGTATCGAGTCTCGCTTGGCAGCAGCCCATTCCTGTAGAAGTTGCGTCCTTTTATCTCCCCAGGAGAGTGATAAGCAGCCTGCGTTATCCACAATGCCACTCATTTCACTGAGCATGGCGTTCTCCTGTTTTTTCTAAAACTGGCCCTGATTGGCCACCAGTTTATTGTAATCCTGCCTCTGCCTCCCAGTCGCTGAGATTATAGGCGTGAGCTGTCACACTCAGTAAATTTTCTTGTTTTAAAATCAATTCTTTTGAAAACTCACTCCTAATAACGAGTTGTGCCTCTTGGCAGTACGTGGGTTTTCTGTGTTCTGGCGTCTGTGACGGCTGTAGCACACCTTCCAACCCTCCGTGTTTATGTCTTCCCGCCGTGCTCTCATGCCCTTCCTGGTCTGGCCCCAGGTATTCACTTCTTCAAGCTTGTTTTGCCTCTTCTAGAATTTTCTATCCCAGTATTCCTTGTATGTCTGATACCTTTTACCCAGTATAATTATTGTGAGGTTTACTTCAGTATTGTACACATCGGTCAATTCGTTTTCACAGTATGATGAATTTCATAGAAATTCCTTTGTGTGGTCATTTGTTAATGATTACTAGCTCTACATCCTTTATTTTAAAATTAAGGTATGTGAATACCTTAAGATATAAATTTAAATAAATAATCTTATATTAATAATAAATAAATCTTAAATAAAATTCAGACATGTGAACCTTCATGTGCAAGTCTCTAGGCTTGTTTTGTTTTTCTAGACAATTATGAAGGAATGGACCACGGGATGATAAGATTAAGGTTCACTTAATGAGACCCTGCCCATGTTTTTCTTAGGTCTTTGGTTAATTGTGGAACCCTGTTAACTTGGTGGTCTTTCAGAATGTGCATTTTTTGTCATGTTCCACCCAAGACATGCCCCCCTCTCATTGACTGGCCTTTTTCGTCTTTAACATTTGTCTTTTGAAACACAAGAGTTATAGATTTAAAAAGTCCACCTTATCCATTATAGTGTGTGCATTTTATGCATGTCTTTTCTGAAAGATGTCTCTTGCTACCCCAAGGATGAAGGTTTGCCACAGTGTTTTTTATTGAACACATTTAAAAGATGAAGAAAACAAGCAATGGAGGAGCAACCCCATATCTTCTGCTACTAAGTGAAGGCATTCTCCAGGATGAGGGCAAAGCTTGAAACAGAATTCCTAATTTGTGAAAAGGCGTGGGAGGGAAGTGATTCTTGAATTGTTGATGATGACACTAAGAATTCTTTCTGTACATCCTGTCTGAGAAAGTCTGACTGCCCGTCTCCTCAGAGAGTCCCTGGAGCTCAGATGCTGCAAATACAGCGGCATTGATGACTGGGTCACTGCCTTCAAGGACGCTCTGAGAGTTTAGATTCTTTATGTGTAAATCAATGTCCAACACACACATACATGTACAGCGAGGAACAGCTGTGTTCTATTTAACAAATGCTTTCATTATTGATTTACAAATTTGGCAGGATTCCCCATAAATGTTCTGAAAAATGAAATAGATTTAAATCATTTTCTTTCTTGTTTTTTTTTTAATTCAAAAAGAGAGTGGATAGAGTTCTGGTGTCTAATCCACCCCTAAGCAGATACACTTTGCAGGGAAGTTCGTCTCTGTTAGACACTGGTATGCACTTATCGGCTCCCTACAACAGAGCTGGAGCTATCGGGGGAACGATAATGCTCTCAGCCTTCAGTGAGTGATGTATTGTCTCTTTGTCTTAGTTGCCATCCAGAGACAGACAGACTCTTCTGTGATGATCTGAGGACATTCACAGTCTGGCAGGAGAGTCCACAGGTGGAGGGAAAGCAGAGCCATTGTGGTCTTATTTACAGGGACCACTGCTCTGATTGTAGAGCTGTCTCCAAAGAGGGCAAGGGCCTATCAAACTTCACTGCTGGGCTGGGGCCTCTTACTGTCTTTGAGAGAGAACTATACTCTGGCTTCCCTGAGGTCATTTGTGGTCAACGTCAGGGGAGATATTTTGAGGGTTCCAGAGTGACTCACACAGCTCCTTCCTGGTATCTGTTGGTGGCCCCCACAGTCCCACCATGAATTGCTATAGTAAATTAAAAGTGGTGTGGATGGTACTTCCAATCAGTCTGTATGTCTGTAAGTTATCTCTATTTTTCTTAAAAAAAATATTGCATTGGATTTTAGAGTTTTCTTAAATCTATCTAGTGTAAGGTCTGTATGATCTACCCAGGCTCGCATGGTCTACCCTAGCCTTGTATGATCTACCCTAGTCTTGTGTGGTTTACCCTAGCCTCGTATGATCTACCCCAGGATTGAGTGGTCATTCCAGAAATGCATCTGGGTTCCCAGAAGTTATTTCTAGATTTTCAAAGTCTTCTCTCCAATGGAAAAATGATGTTTTGGTTGTTGGATCAGTGTAGATGATGTTTTTTTCTCCTAAACTGAGTAGTCATTTGAACTTGCAGCAGTTGGAGCAGCACACTGTTGGTTTGGCAATGCTCTTTATCAGTGATTTCCAACATGGGGGTATCAGTTCCAGGGTTAGCTTCTGAACCCCTCTGGTGTGTGTGCCACCATGTGCCAGTCACTAACAGAGTTAACCGTTTATAATGCTTAACAACAGGAGACATGAAGAGCTATCAGTTCTTTCAAATAAAGCTCCAGATAAGACTGAGAATTTTCTCCTCTCCCAGCTTGTTCTGGATAATAGTAGTGAGGGATTTCATTCTGTCCTTCACATCTCGGATGCTTTGTCTAGTGAGTTCTTAATAGTATTTGTGCTACCTGTACTGTGTGCATGAGTTGTTTGTGTTGTATATGGTGTATGTGTGTGTGTGCATATGCATGTTTGGGTGTAAGTGTGTGCATATGTGTATGTGCATGCATGCATGCATGTATGTGCATGTGTGTATGTGTGTGTACATGTGTGTGGTTTGTTTGTGTAGTATGTACTTGATAGCATGTGCCCGAGTTTTTTGTCATACATCCTCCTCACTCATCCTGTACTCCCGTACTTTACTTTTGGAGGGAGGGTCTGTCCCTGAAGCCAGTGTCCACGCTCTGTCTAGACTAAGTCCCCAGCACTGGGGCTATGGGCACGTGCCACAATGCCTAGCTTGTTGCATGTTTCCTGGGTCTGGTTTTAGGTCTCGATATTTGTTCAGTAGGCATTTTGAAAACCAAGCCATCTTCCCAGCCCCTCCTTGACGATCTGTCTTCAGGAGTCACTATATGCTGGTGACAGGGAAACACTGGGACTGCCTGACAGGAAGAAGATCATTGGCATACCCCACTCAGTGTTTACCTCACTCCATTTTATACACGTTCCTTACCGTGTTTTCCAGAAATACCGGCCAAATCCTCAGTCCCACTGTGGCCTTCAAACAGAAGATCACCTTTATCCCGTAGTTTCGTCGGACAGCTCTGTGCACCACTGTGTGCAGAAGTTAGATGCCATCACAATGCCTCTGTGACTTGTTCTTTGCAGCTCAAGTGATAACTGTGATAATGATACTGAGAAAAATGATCACGGAAGATAACTGCGTTCCCCAAAGCCAGAAGACTGAATAATCTACAAATTATAAATTATAAATAAGCCAAAGGTATTAACTTTTTCTCAAACAAACAAAATGGCTTCTCAGATGGTGCCAACAGTGTACTTGCGATGCCTCTTAAGTTAGGTCCTAGGTCTGACCCTCACTTTCAGCTATGGCAATTAATGGAGTACTTTAATTTGCTTTGCAGTGTGTGTCCATTATGGGTTCTCAGAGAATCTTTCAATCGCTTCAACCTGCTTGTGGCCTCCCCTCTCAAACCCTCTCCCACCTGTGCTAGCCAGGCCTATTAGTCAGGGATTTTATTTTCCCACCTCAAAACTGCAAAGGCAACCGTGTCATGGTAATGTTCATGCCCCTTCTTCCTCTTTGTTCTATAATGCGGTGAGATCTGCTCTCCACAGGCCTCTGCCATGGGGTGATAGCTTGGAACAAAGTCCAGTCCGAGTCTCCAGCGTAATAAGACAAAATGTACAGATGAAAACTATCCGGAGGCATCGCCCTGCGTGTCCTTCAAGCATCGATTGTTGAATCTTGTCCATGAGTGAAACCGTGTGCACAGATAAGATAGCCAGCTGTCACTCGCACGGACACACGGAGGCAGGACACGTTTGTGTGGATGGTGCTGTTCTGAGTGTTCTGTGGACATGAGCCATGCCCCAGGACATCCCTGCTATAGAATTTTTTCTTTTTGAAAGGTCTGATTTAACCATATTGTCAAATCTGAAGGTCCCTCGGTGATGCTTAAGAACTTAACTACAGGCTGTCTTCACAGTTTTAAGCGTGTACAAGAGAAATGTTAGTTCATTTCCATCTCCTGCATTAATTCAGTTACAATCACTTTACTAATAGTTTAAAACCATGGGTCACTGCTGTTACTTATCTGTTTTTCTATTCGAGCTGCTATCTGCTCAAGGTCTTTGGAAATTATGTGGTGGGGAGATTTTTCCAAAGAAACAAATGGCATGCATGTGAATGTATAAGCTGGATTCTTTAGAAATAACTGTATCAACACCATTGAACGTTATCAACAATTCCATTGCCGTGGCTTCCTCCTCCTCTACTCAATGAGCTGTTAAAAGACACAATTTGTTGTACTATGCCGCTAACAAGAAATAAATAGCATACAACAGGTGCCACGCAGGAAGGCACCGAGTGTTATTGTACTAACTGTGCTCGACTAATTCTCGCCAAAATAACAATTCTGTATTCAGGAAAGAAAAGAACAGATCACTTAGCGGAGATTGAGATCCTGGTTGTTTGTCGTGTCAGGGTTAGACATGAAAATAGAACCATGTGACAGGCATGGATAGAGGAAATCCCTGACTGCAGAGACTCCTGTTCAGCCCAGAGCATCACCTCCAACGCAGAAGTCCATGCAGGTGGTTTAGAACACTGGGTAACATTAAACTGTATACATGTAGCCCTCTAAGCATGGAAGATTTTTAAAAAGAACCACATATCTTGTCATGAGGCCATTTTCCATAGTATATTGTTTGTAGATTAATGTTAATTGCCAAAAAGATCCTACTTATCGATGCTAAAGGATAGTAGGAGATATCCCTACCCCCTGAATACACACCCACACCCTTCCCACCCATCCCCAAATAACAATTTGCCATTGATCAACATCAGAGGGCTGGATGTTGAATGAGGCAGGTGTGGCTTGGGATGTTGAATGAGGCTGGTGGGGGTTGGGATGTTGAATGAGTCAAGTAGAGAGTTGGGGTTTTGAATGATAGATATCTCTGTATTCCCCTATGACTGTACTGATCTGTAGCACCCCAACAACCCTTTTCTGTGACTTCTGAGCACTCACTCTGTGTCCTGTCAGAGAGTTCTGGTCAAACAGCCCCTACTACCACAGTGACTGGGTTCTTCTGGAACAATAGCCAATCACTGAGCTGAAACAGTAACTGCATATGGGATGGGTGCCATAAGAGGGCGTTCAACACTTCATGAGCACTTGTAGAGGTTTCCTGTGTGCTGAAGGGTGAGAAAAGGTCACTCATTGACACCACATGGTACGGTGTGCATGAACAAGGAGGGGCAAACGGAGTGCCTGGAGGTGGACATGGGGCCCAAGGGGAAGTTGGCATGCTCCCTATAAGTGGGGAGCAATCAGAAGATACAGTGGAGATCTGAGCAGGGACTGTGTCAAGAAGGGCTTCTTTGACAGTGGTTCGAAGCTTTTTTCTTCTCAGAGCAACAGACATGGGGTTTGGAGGGGGGTGCTCTTCAAAAGCTTCTTGGCTCCCATTGCTGAGTTCTTCAATGCAGACTGTTGGATGTCCTGAGTTTTAGCTCCTGTGTGAAGAGTCTTTTTCCTTCCTAGTGTCTAGTGATGTACTTCATTTTCTGTGTGTGTGTGTGTATGAGAGAGAGAGAGAGAGACAGAGAGAGACAGAGAGAGAGACAGAGACAGAGACACACAGAGAGAGACAGAGACAGAGAGAGACAGAGAGAGACAAAGAGAGAGACAGAGACAAAGAGAGAGACAGAGAGAGAGACAGAGAGAGAGAGACAGAGAGAGAGACAGAGAGAGAGATATCTGTTGGGGCATGCACACATCACAGCACCCGTAGAACCCAAGCACAACTTTCAAGAGTCACAATTCTCTTCCACCATGTGGTTCACAGGGATCAAATTAAAGTCTCCAGGCATGGGGGAAACCCTTTTACCTGCTGAGCCCTCTAGTGAGTTCTGTCTCAGACTCTGCTTCCTTGGGGATCTTGACCACAAATTAGAATCTCAGCATTACCAGGTGTAATTTGGACATTTAAAAAAGTCTCAAGTGCTAGGTACCTGATTATAGCCAGGGAGACAAGTGAGCATGGATGGCATGCTGCAGTAGGTGTGATTAGCCCCCTGAGGTGTATGGTGCCAGCCAGCGATGGGTTTGGCTGTCTGATGAGGGCCTGGTCGAGGAGTAAAGGACAAAGCGTTGAGTGTTTTGGAGCCTTTGCTAAGTCACATTCAGGAATGACACTGGGAAATGTGAACAGCCCCACCCCGTGTCCTCGATACCAACTGTGCTGAAAGATGTGCTCAGGAACAAGGAAGGGGACTTTCCTTGAAGAGGAATGTAAAGGGGTCCTGAGAAGAGGTGGGCTGACATTTCAAGACAGATGTTTCTGGAATGGTAAGTTCCTGTGCACAGTCAGGCTCCATTGGTTCTCGCATTTCTAGGTTTGTTCTGATGTGCAGGACGAGGGTTTGTCAAGGCAGTGAGAACATTCATGTATATTTTTAAATTTTTGTATATTTTTTGAGGTTTTAATGTAATTACATCATATCCCCTCTCCCTTTCTGTCCTCCACATTTTCCCATGTACCAACCACGCCCCTATTCTCTTTCAAGTTCGTTACTGTTACCTCCTTTTCTTTGTTTTTACCCAGGGATGGTACTGTCAAGCCACCCAGTTAGGTGGATCTGTCTATATCAGTTAATTCAACCTAGGAATTTCTCTATGTTAGGATTCAGGCATTATGCTGGCCTGTCCTATCATCTGGCAGGATGTACCCAGGCTGTACCCTGGTCAGCTCAGAGTCCTAATCTGTGCATAGGTGAAAGGTCCCTTTAAGAGCCAAACGCTGTCCACTCCTGGTCTCTCTTTCCTGCTGTTTCTCTGAAGGGGTAGGCAGGACTTTTCCTAATTTCTCTCTCTCTCTCTCTCTCTCTCTCTCTCTCTCTCTCTCTCTCTCTCTCTCTCTCTCTCTCTCTCTCCTTCTCAATATTTTTCCCTTCCCATTCCCTTTATCTCAGATAAACTCCATATTCAAACTCTGTCTGCATGACATATGCTATTGCCTACCATAGTTTGAAGGTTTCTCTCACTTAGTCCCAACCATGGTGGCCATGGAACCCACTAAGGCACTATTTTACAACACCCTACACATACCCAGAGATTCATCTCATAGGAGACTTAGATCCTTTCAAACTGATGATATCAACCATTATGCACAAGGTATATTATTATTTTATTATAATAAAAGGGATTCTGGTGCATCCTAAAACATGAATGAGCCTTGAAGATGTTGTGCTAAGTGAAAGAAGCCAGGTGTAAAAGGATGAACTTTGAATCGTTCTACTCACGTACATAAACACAGAAGATGAATGACGGTGTTGGGGGCCGATGACAGAGGAGGCATGGAACATGTCCTTCCAGGACAGATGTACTCCTGTCTGTGTTCAGATTTCAAGAAGAAAGAAAAAAATAATTTAAAAAGTGCAGTAGGAAGCTGGACGGTGGTGGCCTTTAATCCCAGCACTTGGGAGGCAGAGGCAGGATGATCTCTGTGAATTTGAGGTCAGCCTGGTCTACAAGAGCTAGTTCCAGGACAGGCTCCAAAGCTACACCAAGAAACCCTGTCTCAAAAAACCAAAAGTTCAGAAGAAGAACAAGGAAATTCCCCCAGACATTTTAGGAGACAACAAAGGGAATGTGGAGCCACAATTAGAAAGAGAAAATGTAATTAACAGTTTTAAAAAGTGTTTTTTTTAAAAAGTGTATTAAAATTATATTTTTCCTTCTTTTTTTGAAACCTGATGAAGGTCAGCCTCTCTCTCTCTCTCTCTCTCTCTCTCTCTCTCTCTCTCTCTCTCTCCCTCTCCCTCTCCCTCTCTCTCTCTCTCATACACACACACAAACACACACAGTTGACTGGTACTCTTGAGGAAATAATAAGGATAGTAACACGGAGCTTCGCCTTGAAGACAGTCACCAGTGTTTCCTAGGAGGCCCTGACTCAAATATGATCTCCTCAGGACAGAGAAAGACAGCAAGGACGTAGTTATGACGATTTTGAAGAGGAGAGGAAATCTGAGGTGTCTTTCTCTACAATATGGGAACTTAGAGTGTCATCAAAGATTTAGAGAGTATGGATCTAGAAGTGACTTGATCATGGAGCCCCTGGGCAGGGGAGTGCCATTCCAGAAACAGTTAAATTCAAATACCGCACGAGCCATAACAGAGCTGCCATCAAACTGCAGCAGGGGAAGCTTGGTCTCTTCAGGACGTGGTGTTGGACAATTGGTTCCCCATATGGACATAAAGTAAAGATAGACCCTAGTGACAGGATAAATTCCAGGTGGCTCAGAACCCGCAATGTGAAAAGGAAACATTCAAAAAGACTGTCAAAAAGCAGATTTTCATGACCTCAGAGGAAGGAAAGATTTTTATAAAGGAAAAGGTTAGCAGATTTGGAGTCATTAAACACCCCCAAAGATGCCACCGAAGAAACAGCAAAGTGACCTAGGAGTAGAGGTGGGATGGGGGAAATTAACAAAGGTTAAATACTTAGAGCTTCCTCTTCCCAGGATGTGAAGGGTGTAGTCCAAGGCGCTTGGGAGATGGGGGAAGAAAGACCTCGGCTGGTTCTAGGCAAGCCTAGGCTATGTGGTGAGTTCTAGGTCACTCTACGCTACACAGTGAGACACCGTTTCAAAAAGCAAAGCAAAGCGAACACAAACAACCCAAACTCCTTCCGTCTTCAGTTCTCCAAAGAATAGTGAAACGGACAGTGTGGATACACAGACATTCTACAGGAGGAAGAGAAGGGGAAGGGGAGGTACAGACATCCAATGACGTTATTTGTGACTTTCCTAGTTAATACGCAATTTTGAGATAAAACGACATCTTGTAGACTCATGAAGCTGCCTCACGTGCATGACTGAGAGATGGTGTGGGTAATGGCCAAGAATCATGTGAACTCTTGTACAGTTTGCATGGCAGGACAAAGGGGTGTGTCTGCCTTGGAGAGCAATTTGTTAATCATTAGGAATGAAAATACAGAAGCAGACTTTCAACTTCCGGGATTGCCCTGGGACAGATAGTTCTTACCCCAGTCAGTTTTCCAAAACCAATGACTATCTGCAGTAAGTTCAAGAGGTTAAGAATGGAGTAGGGGCTGTAGTCACAGGACAAATGAGTAAACTCAGGTGCCAGGAACAAACAGAAACACTGAGAACTATGTACACTATAGAAAAAGAAATTCTGGTATAAAAAGGTCTTTTCAGATGGAATAGAAAGATTACAGTGGCAGTGTTGACTGTCCAGAGACCAGCTAGTTCCCTGATGAGCTGATTAAATTGAACTGATAAGAAATGATTGATAACTGATTGAATACCTTGTATCAATGAGCATTTTTTAAAATCCTAAAATGAAGATAACATTAATCATCATAAATTGCACAAAGACACAAAGTCTTTATAGAATAGTTTTTGCTGTTGTTGTTTTGTTTTTTTATGTTTTTTGGTTTCTCTGTAGCTTTAGAACCTGTTCTGGAACTAGCTCTTGTAAACCAGGCTGGCCTCGAACTCATAGAGATCCGCCTGCCTCTGCCTCCAGAGTACTGAGATTAAAGGTATCTGCCCCCATGGCCCAACCCTACAGAATAATTTTTAAAGAAAGCATAGTTGCCTACTGTGCTTTTTATGTGTAAATGCTGAACTGTAGCTGTGTCTTAAGATAGAACTTCAAAGCAACTATAATTTTTAAATTCAAATACTGTGATTTGCTACAGCTCATCCTTGGACAGAGGCTCACAGTGTGTTCTGAACAGACCCCAGGCTCTGCCCCTTTGAGTTATATCGTCCTATGACTGGAGGTAGACTGTGTTTCATACAGTAGATGTAATACAGTTGGCCAGAAGGTACCTTCTCTGACCATGTCTGATCTCAGCAGTGAGCATTTTAACACTTATTTTAGTTGTGTGTGTGTGTATTTGTGTGATTTTCATTGGTTGTTGTGCTACCCCAAACTAAGTGCCTTAAAATGGTTAACCCTTTGTTGATCTAATGGTGTTTGGAGTGGGCCAGATGACTGTAGTGTTGGGCCTCTAGCACATGGCATCACCACTTTCAGGGTTAGACAAGTTCTTCCATCCCCTTTGCCTCCAGCGTGCTCGGTGGTCTTGGCTGGAATCATTTACTTAGCAGTGACCAGCTAGACTGGTTTCTAAGAAGGACAAACAAGGGGTATTCCAGGAACAGTGGGTCAGAAAAGAAAGGGGATCAACGAGAAGGAGATTCCAAAAGTCTCAAATAATTGACACTTGGCAGATGCATCACACTTTTTTTTATCAATAGGGAATAACTGGCATATTTAAGACCCTTCCTGAGAGGCAGGATTCAAATTCAGACTACACCCTATCTGCTCTTCACACCCTACTCATTCCTGCCTGAACCCTGTAGAGAAGCCACTCTCTAAATGTTTATGGGAGGCATATTAAAGTTTTAGGGTGTCTTACTGGGCTCATTGTGGTGAGGACTTTCCCATGATGATCAGTAGTTTGCTTACACCATACTACGTCCAGCAGAGGCCGGACTCATACACAACAGGTAGGACAGAGTTAATGAAGCGCTTCCAGAGGAAAGGTGAGCCACCAGAGGGCTCATGCTGAATAAATCAGCTGAATGGCAGCAGATGAAGCAGCAGGCAGGCTGTCCCTGAAGGGCGTAGCTGAATCTCTGTGCCAGGCCAGCTTCTCAGGCGTCAAATACTGAGTGGCTAGACCCTGTGAGGGGAAAGGTGCATCCAGCCCTAGCCTGAGCATGGATTCTCCAAGTGGATTTAGGCATCTGTCTTTTTCCACCTGGTTTTGGATCTATTTCATGAAAATTTGTTACATAATAATATCCCATCTTTGTAGTTTTTGTTTTTCTTTTCTCCATGGAGAAATTTTCAACTTTTCAAATCCTGCCTTTTAATTTTAACTACAATACGTTGATGTTGTATGTAAAGGTAACACAGTCACTCTATTGATGCATAGAGTTGGGCTTCAACGATACTGTATTGTCTTTAGTATATATGTCTCATTAAAGGCAGGACCCGTGATATCTGGAACCATCCAGACCGACCTGTATTCCTGAGATAGCCCACAGTTTTTAGAAATTATGATTCCTGGTAAAGTTCTGTATTGCACAAAGAACAAAACTTAAGAATTCCCTTGAGCTCTGTACTTCAAGTGTTGCTCTGGAGCTTAAATGACAGGGAATCTAGGAATGTGGCAGCCAAGAGCTCAGTCACAGAGGGTCTCATATTTTCCATAGGATGCCAAAACCTCTGTGCCAATTTGAGAACCCAAAAGGGGTCCTCTTTTTCAGGGTTTCTTGGGTCTCCCTAGTCCCGCAACCCCAATGCTCAAATTCTTTGAGCTCTATTTAATATAGTTTACATTTCTGACTGCCCCTTCCTCACTATCTCGTGAGAAGACTCGATGTGACAGATCCGTCTCTGCCAGGCATTCGCCACCACACCCAATGAGCCGCTCATCAGAGTGAGTTATGCCCAAAGGTTTTCTATGTTTTAACATGAGAATATGAACATATTTGATTCATCATACATTAGAATTTGTCTAACATGTTCATTTATCTCATTTTTTGAGGGGATTCCTTAACCATAAGTTAGTTTTCATAGAATTATTTAAAGAAAATTTATCAGCAAATGTGCTAATGTAATTTTATTATTGTTCTACAAGTTGATTATACCTGTAAGTCAATCATCAATCAGTCTATCAATCTACCTATCACGCACCTAGCTATCTACCTATATTCTTGGGGAAATTTAATTATCAGGGACCTCTGAGCACACGTTGGGAGAGAGCACACCACAGTTTCATTGTATACTTGATGGTTATGTAGACGTGTAAGGGATTCGGGCTTCCACCTCGATTCCCTTGACTACCATTCCAAAGTGAGGCAGCCCGCACTGCTATGGCTTCTGAAGTTAATAGTTCATGGAGGGCACTTGTAAACCTGCAGGGCTGCTGTTTGCCAGACCAAGACCTAACTAAATGGAAAGAGAGGGAAACCATTTCCATAAGATTTTGAATATGATACCTTCATCTCCGGTGCTAGAGATGAAACTCAGGGCCTTGTTTATGAGGCAGTGCTTCGCCACTGAGCCACCCCCTAACCCTGATAAAATGCTTCTTCTCAAAGTGGAGTAGCCCCATTTCCTGGAGTTTTCAAAACCTTTTGCTTTTAAGACATGGTCTCATGTAGCCCAGGTTGGTCCCGGCTCACCACATAACTGTTAAATATAAGGACTTTAAAGTCATTATCTACTTGTCTCTACCTCCCCAGTGCTGGGTGTAGATGGAGCAGCGGGCTGTGTCCGGCCACCCGGCTAGCTTTACCCAAAATAATTACACGGAAACTGTATTCATTTAAACACTGCCTGGCCTATTTGTTTTAGCCTCTTATTATATAATTCTCACATCTTGCTTTAACCCATATTTAGTAATCTGTGTAGCACCACGAGGTGGTCGCTTACCAGGAGAGATCTTAACCTGCGTCCATCTCAGAGAGGAGAAGCATCGCGACTGTCTATGGCGACTGCCTGAAGGGTCTTCCCCAACTCTGCTTCCTTTCTCCCACAATTCTGTTCTGTCTACTCCGCCTACCTAATTTTCTGTCCTCTTAAAGGGCCAAGGCAGTTTTTTTAATTAATCAATGAAAGTAACACATAGACACTCCTCCATCAGCTGGGATTTTAACCATGAACCACACTTCCCTGCCAGAGTCAAGGTATTTTTAATCAGATGTTATTATTCCATGACTCATATCAAATATTATTCTAAATTTGCCCTATCTGTTCTCATCTCTCTGTTCCTTTAACTGAAGAAATGGCGTATATATGCTGCTTTATAATTATTACATGACTGAGGTTGTACAATAACAGAGAAAATGAAAGACCTTTGAAAGTTGCAGTAATATGTCCATCATTCTAAAGGCATGTGGCGGTAACGAGCCCTAAGAAAGGAGAAACTATAGGCGTGGGGTCCCATACTCCCCGTCCCTGGCATCTCAGGTCTCTTCTCGCAGGGTCCCTAGGAGGAATGTCTCTGACAATCTGCTGTTTAGAACAGGGAAGGAGGCACATAAGGTTTGGGCATTGTCCCAGTCATTCGCTCTTTGTCATATGCTGTTTGCTTCTCACCTAGTGGGTACTTCTGTGCCTCAATTTCCCACATTTGTCAGCGATGACAATATCACTCTGTAGCCTACTACCAAAAAAAAAATAATAATAATTTCGCGCAAGTTGAATTATTACATTTGGTTCAATTACTTCTTCAGATGAAATATATGAAGTTGCGCATATGTACAGTCATATAGAAGGCCCTAATATTCCTGTGTAAATCTCAAACTTAAAGCTTATTCTTCAGAATGGCAGGGCATGAACATTTTCATGCCAGGCTTTCCAATCTATCAGTTTGTGGGAGAGCTGGCAACGCTGCCATTGGTAAAGCTGCCGCCGGTGATGCAGATGGGCCCCAGTGACTGTATAGAGAAGCGGGGGAGGGGAGGGGAGCCGCAGTCCTTCTTTGTTTTTTAGGATTGAACAGAAAAATCTGCTCTCTCCTATGGAGGGGGCGGGGAGCTCGTGTGAAGCAAAGACTAAAATAAGGGCTCCATGATCAGCTAGACACCGCGTTTCTCTCATCTTCCAACTTTGCTAATATTTTTATCCTCCGAAAAATGTAGGGATATTTTTACACGGTGCTATTACTGACTTTTTGGGGGGTAGCAGAGCAGTATTTTCATCTTCAGTCGGGAGTGGATGACTTGTGCTATCTCTACGCTTGCTCTTTAATGAGTCATCTGTAGCTTATTGTAGGTGTAGCAGGCATAAAAGCCAATAGTGAACGGCACGGTTGCAGTCTTGCATAGTCTGGAGAGATGACTTCTTATGAGGTGACATCCCAAGGAGAATGAAGAAAGTTCTTGTCCCTTTCAAAGTCTGTGCCTAATTAAAATAGGTGGCTGTCATTGGACGCTATGAACAGCGGGGTTGTGTTATTGTTTCTCAAGTCTGTTGAGAGGATTGAGGGACCTCTGATTCACTTATTATTGTTTTGGTTATGTATGTGCACCCATGTGTGTGTATGAATGTGGAGGCCAGAGGTTGATGTCAGTGTCTTCTTCATTCCCCGCCCATCTTAGTTTTGAGACAGGGTCTCTCATTGAGCCTGGGGCTCACCAATTTGGCTATGCCTACTTGTCAATGATTTCTGAGGATCTTCCCATCTCTGTCTCCCCGGAACTAGAATAGTAGGCATGTGCAATGTGCCTGGCTTTTTATATAGTTGTGGGACATCGGAACTCAGTTCCTTATGTTTGCATGGGAGCCATTTTACTGATGGCAAGATACACACACACACACACACACACACACACACACACTAGCCCGAGGGTGTCAGACTCAGTAAGATGAAGTGTTTGTGAAAGAGCCTGTAACTATAGACACCAAAGGATGGAAAATAGTAGTGGGTGGGAAGACAGAAGTGTGCCAGTCACATGTCCGTGACCATGTGTGTACCGCGTGTGTACAGGACGTCTCTTCAGGAGTAGCAGAGCCCCACATTATCCACATATATCTCTTTATCATCGCCCAATACTGGGAATTTCCTCCACCAGCTTCCTCTTATTTACCAGCTAGTAGTGAATTACTTCTTCTTGGGAAGGTTTGTTATCCATATCTGCATATCTGTAATGCATGACTTTTCAAAAGGGTAGCAGCTGATAGCCAACTTCCCTTATATAAATAAAATCTTACCATGATATACATAAATAATCACACAAGCAGCTATTAAGACAGATTATTAAAAAGTTCTTAATTACAAAAGAATAGGATAAAGTCAGTGTTCTAAATTAATGTTTTTTTTTTTTTCTAAAATCTGTGTTCCCTCTTGTTTTCTTTTGGGCAAGGTCTCACTGTGTAGCCCAGACTGGTCTTGAACTCACAGCAATCTACTTGCTCAGCCACCCGAGTGCTGGAATTAAAGGCATGAACCACTATGTCCAGCTCTTGTTTCTTGGTTGAGTTGTAGAGATATACAAGAGCAATGTGACTTCACCTAGGGGGCTGCTGTTGACAGTATCCCTGAGTTTCTACAGGAGAGTTAGGAAAAGGCCTGTCTGTGCATTTAGTATGTTTAAACTGTAAAGGAGGCTCAAATCCTGACCTGGAGATTGCAGCGGAAGTAGGAGAGCCTTCCCAAGCTGTTCTGACAGATTGTGGGATAGCAACAGAAACTCAGCCTTCAGAGCATACAGGGGGCTGCAGAGCCTTCTTGGCCTTGCTGGAGACCCTGTGAGTTTGATTGGTAGGGGAAGATCCTAAGAGCTGTTTTTATTGTTATCTCTAATTCATATGAAATAAAGATATGAATTGTGAATATTTAGAGACTGACTCCTTTCCGTACCTTAAAAGGAAGATTTCAAACAAAAACAACCGGAGTCTATCCCCAGAGGAGAAAAATACGGGTGAATGCAGCATTTCTTTAGCAAACCCAAGATCAGGCAGCATGCAGTGGGGGAGGGGGTTGTGTTTACTGTACTTAGTGTAGTAGTCATGACTGCAGTTCCTGAATTTGCTCTCAGCTGGAACTTAACATACAAACCTTCTCTGGTCTGGTCCCTCTGGAGATCTAGCCGCTTGTCTCTCAGGTGGACATGCAAGTCTTTAAGGCCAGGTAAATCCACCAGCAGGCAGCACAACCTCGTGGCTCCACCCTGTCAATCAGCAGGCAAGGGGACATCAGAAGGTGAGGTGGGCCGGGAACAGAAGGGTGTGTGTCTTTGTTCTGTATGACACCCGGGAATGCAGGCTGCCACTGGGCTCTGCGACCAAAGTGCAGCACCTTTCCTTGATAGTTTGCTAAGGTGACCTTGTGTGTTCCCACATTCTACTCACCAGGAATTGAAATCTCAGACATTTCTGAAACAATCATTACCTTGGTTGTATCATTAAAAAGTAATTCTAAAATGACACATGAGTATTATCGTATGTGTGCTATAAGATACATACTGCATAGATGTAGAAAGAGGCCACTCATCTGGTAGTCTTTACACACGTGTCTTGCATGTGGCTGTTGCTACATGTTCACATCTCCAACATGTAAGGAAGTATGCAGAAATCCTTAGCACTGACTTAATTAAATGTGCATTGAAAACATTAAGAAATATTTAGGGATTTTTTAGTAGTTGATTTTCTTTTGTCAAATCATGTCATTGTAAGCCATTTTGTTGAGTGATCTTTAAACTCTGATAGGCACTCACAGAAATATTCCTAAACCACGAGACAACTGAAGATGTCTGTCTGTGTCCATCGGGTTTGGAGATCTGCCTTGCCCTACGTGTGTCTAGATGTGGTGACTAATTCACAGGGCAAGATATGCTGAGCTGTCTTGCTGAAAGCTGAAGGGGGGCTCTCATTGAACTCACCTCTTCCCTCTTTTTTCCTCATTCGTCATCTCCCTCCTCTTCCTCCTGCTCCTCCCCATTTTCTTTCTCTCCCCTTCCCTCTCTCTCTTCCTCTTTCAGTGCTCACAAAATTCCACTGTCCAGAATCTGTAGCTTCAAGGTTGCTTTACAAACAAGTATATGGGTTCCCAGGCTGACAGCTGTCTTCTGTGCTTTCCAGCACCAGTTTCTGTACCCCAAGTTGTTTCTGTGATCATTTTTCTCTTACAGGAAATGGAATCCGAGGGTCGGCCTTGCTAGCAGTCTGCAACGACCATTCCCTCTCCAGGCTTTCCAGGTGTTTCCAAGCCTGGGTGTCTAAAGCCCGAGAGTTTTCTTACAATGTGGAACTCGGAAAGCATGTTCCTTCTCTTAGCAGCTGAATGGGTTTAGTAAGGCTTCCTCAGGACACACAGAAACAGGTAGAAGGTTTGACAAGACATTTCGAATACTCTTGGCTTTCTCGAGTGCTCAAAAGAAAACGTGACTTGGAAAAGTGAATTTCAAAAGTGCTTTAAGGGGTGTTTTACCACCCAGCGGGATGTTTCGCAGTGAGTTCATGCTTGTCTGTATGGACTACTTATGATATTTGTGTTTTCTGAGGGACTTACTTAGCTAATTTAAGGTGCTAAGCTTTATTTGATGGAGGGAAGGATGGAGAAGAGGGTTCCTTTGAATGCTAATTCCTTTGCCCAGTTTTAAGTGAGTATTTTGTGTTTCAGCTGATGACCATAAGTTCAAAATAAAAAAATCTTTTCTTCTTCCAACTATGAACATTTGAGACCTTTGCTGTTATGTCTCCATACTTCCCTGGCCAACACAGTAGGCAATAGCGTCATAAAAAATGGGAGCTATATCCTATGTCACTCATGCATCTTATTGTCAAGTAATTAAGCAAATGCAGATGTGGTCAGGTTAGATTAAATTGTAGTAGATGCTCAGTGTTCATGGGGACTCACTGGGGTGGAGAGTAGGGGTTCCGTGCTTGGTTCCTCTCTGTGAAACAGAAACAGTGGGCTTGTGAAGCCTGCTGGGCCTCTGACCATTAGGTGAAGGAGCGTGTTCGGATCACATGGACTGTTTCAATCACGAACCTCACACTCAGCTACGTGCTTTTCATGGCCCCAAGGAGCCTGCTAACTGGATGGACTGTGGTCCAATGAAAGAGCCACCCTTTTCGTTTGTGCACGGTTATCAGGTGTCTCAGTCACTGTTCTATTGCTGTGAAGAGACACCATGATCAAGGCACTCATTGTAGGAAAACATTTATTTGGGGGGCTTGCTTACAGTTTGAGGGCCTAGTTCATTATCATCATGGTTGGGAATGTGGTGGCAATGGGCGTGAATGTCCTTTGGAAATCTCAAAGCCCAGCCCTAGTGACACACTTCCTTCTGCAAGGCCTCATAATCCTTTTAATCCTCTCAAAAAGTTCTACTCCCTAGTGACTAAGCATTAAAATATATGAGCCTGTTGGGATGGTTTCTTATTCAAACTGGGGTTTCTTATTCAAAACACCACGTTGTGCAAATTAGTTAGGGTTTTCCACATCAGCTGATTTTATTATCTTAAGTTTGCAGAGTACCCTTGATTTGCATGTGATCTTTGTAGATTTGAAGCGACTGAGCTTCTGGAGGACTTCTGCGGGTGTGATGCTGGCTCTTCTTCCAGGGGCTGTGGGGGAGCAAGTAAGGCTGACATCCATGTATCCTCAAAGTCCTTTGGTCGTGCAAAGAGTATCCATGGGCACAAAGATGATTATAGGTATGATTTAGCATTTGTAGTAATTAATGGAGAATGGACATTGATAAGATAATGATAACAATAAATCAAAGGATGTAGGACTTGGGAGATGATGGCCCAGTGGATCCAGAGTCCAAATCCAGTCCAGGGTACATGAGGACCTCAGAAGCAAATCAAACAAACAGCAACAAAAGCCAAGTGGAGGATGAAGGGACAATTGATCTTTTTGAGTTTGTACTGGGCCTGTAGACAGAAACCATGTGGACAGGAACATGCCTGAAGACATGGTAACTGAATAGCAGTGCCGGCGTGACAGCTGGGATTCAGAGAGGTTTGAAGGGAAGTTTACGATCTTCATAGTTTATTTCTAATCTTTTCATCCATAATATACTCTCAAAGAAAATGTATCAAGCAATCGTTCTAAGTAGAAATTCCCTTTGAAGAGTTGCATGAATAGGGGCTGGAGAGATGGCTCCGTGATTAAGGGTTCTTGGAGCTCTTGCAGAGGACTAGAGTCTCTGCAAGTGTCTCAGTCTCTCACAACTACCTATTATTCCAGTTCAAAGGACTCCATGTCCTCTCCTGACCTCTGCAGACACCTGCATGTATATTTGCATGTATACATGCATCCACAGAAGTCAATAATAAAAATAAATATTTAAAAAGAGAGAATGTAATTTATGAAGGCCTTTATTAGGAGACAATAAAAGAACAAAATAAGTAATTGTAGGTCTTGAATTAGCCCATTTATGTTACTAGAATATCAGAGACTAGGCAATTCATAGCTTACAGATATGTGTTTCTCACTGTTTGGAAGCCAATGGCTTTTGAATGTGGAATGTTCCCCACAGCCACATGTGTTTGAACACTGATTACCAGTTGGTGGCACTGTTTGGGAAGCTATGGGACTGTAGCGGGTAGAGCCTTGCTGGAGGAAGTGGCTCTTTGGGGCAGGGCTGGAATGTCATCCAGTCCCACTTCCAGATGGGTTTCTGACAGCTGAGGCAGTTCAGTCAGCCACTTTAATCTTGTAGCAATGGCTTCACCACCAGGATGGGCTGTGTCAACTACGAGCAAGGACTACAAACCTTCACCCATAAGTTCTTTTTATTGAGTAATTTATCCCAGCAATGAATAAAATTGTGTGACTGATCTACAACCTGAATTCCAAGCTAAGGGTGCAGCCTGGGTCAGTACCAAGTACAGGAGAGGGCTGCTCCATTTTGAGGGAGGAATCTTGCTGGAGGATATGCACACTGCCTCTTCCATGGCCCAAGCCTTTTGTGAGGACCTGAGTTCCATCTGTAGCAGCTCTGTTGTCATGACATGGCAACCTCATGAAGACCCACTTGGTCACAGCATTGCTCTAGTGACCTCACTACCACAGGCATTTGGAGGTTCACATTCAGAATATTGTGTTACATGTCCAGTATGGATCTTGGGAGTGTTTTGCATCAGCCTTTTATTGACCCCACTGCACCTTCTGGTTCCTTAATGTACCAAGCTCCCCCCATCCCTCTGTATCCCCACTGTGTCTATTCAAGTGTCACATGACTCTCCTCAGTTGGTAGTTACACATGGTGTATCACCCGAAGATCACATCGGTACCCATGTCTGAACCACACAGGTATGTTTGTTCCTCTTTAACACTTTTTCTTTCTGTGAAAGAGCAATGTGTCTGTCTATATTCCCTTCTCTGGTGACAGACATCCTGAAGCAGGCTTGTTTTTTGCTCCTAGTTCTTCCTGCCAATCAAGTACACTTGAGGATGGTGTTTAAAGTCCAGCTAAGTACACACAATCTCAGGCTAGATCTTCTAACCTCCCCTTGCATGGGTACCAGACAAATTGCCTCATTAGAAACAGAGTAGGCCTAATTCTTCCTTGTTGCAATCTTCATCCTTTCCCATTTGAGTTGTGAGAACTGTGCTTGTAGGGTAGAGACTTCCCTAGACCTTGGCCCAAGGACAACTGCTTCTTCCTTCATCCCTGTAGACTTCTCGTGATGCGCTTGGGGTTGGGAGTGAATAATCAGCGAAGGATGTCTCCGCAGTGCCTCCAACAGTTTTGGGCTTCTATAATTTGGAAATAAGCTACAGTAGGGTACTCTAGTGTTGTGGTCTCTCCATCCCTTCACACTGTGAAGCTGTAATTCTTCAATTGTGCATTTTTCTAGAACTCTCTAAGCTGTTTTGGGAGGTACACACTGGGTTGCATACCGTGAACCACAGCTGGATCCTTTGGCTGGGAGATACCTGTTGCCATCCTGTGCTCGGTGTGCATGCATGCTTATGTGAGGTCATCCCAAAGAGCTGCAAGTTCAGGGCTGAATCATTAATCATAGGGTTAGGTGTTGATAAAAATTGAAGATGGGGCACGGCCTTAATGTCTTAGCATAGTTGGGGAAAGAACATTGAAAGCTATCCCCAGCACGAAGATTACCTGCTTGTAATGTGAGTGGGGCAGATCTGTGTAACCTGACTGGAAAAGAGTGAGTAGCAGGGTTAGGACCATGCAAAAGCTGAGGAGAACTTCCAGTTCTGCATTTCAGGTGCGATATTTCCATTTTCTGTCTATTTGTCTTCTCATTAACTATAGAAATCCAGAGAAATGAGTCATCAATTGCCCCATTCCAACTCAGATGGCATTTTTCAATAAGGGCACTGTTTCTTGCAGAGAATATCACATCTCACTAATTGTCCTGCAAATCCCCTTCTTAATTAAAATTAAAATCTTCATCCTAACGACCGACGATGCCGCTTGCGAGTGTGTGTTGTTTCTTGTTCTTTAGAGGCAGATACAGTGGGTACAACTTCTCTCCTCCTTTGGAAGAGTAACTCTGGTGAGGGAAATTTGCAGCAATTGATTTTGTTTTGTTTGTAGCTGTGGCTATAAAAACTCTCAAGCAGAAGTAAACAGTACTCGCGAGGCAGGGGCATGGTGGTGCGTGGGCACACCATACGCTTTATGGTCCTGATGATGCAAACCCAAGTACAAGGTGTAATGGTTCCGATTCTACCATGTGTCTCTGCTTTGGGCTAAGTCGCATGCTCCATTGTGCCTAGTCTGGCAACAGTGGGACCGTATTTAATTCTCTGCTTGGTTACTCAATCCCCGAAAACAGCAAATGAGCTTCTCAAACGTCAGGTACCAGCCCTGGAACAACACATTAAATCCCAGAGATGTCTGAGTAACAGTAATGGTGGGAAAGTCTCTCTCAGTCTCATTCTTTGTAAGGGGTTGAAGCAGGGCGGGGAAGGGGGGCAGAGGGGGGGTGCAAACCGGGAAGAATGGACTTTGTCATGTGCAAATATGGTGACCATAAATGGTGCTGGGGGCCTTGCCATTGTCCTCTGAGTCTGCCATGGGAGAAAGCGGGCCAAGGGGAAGAAAGACACGTTTGATAGAGTTGTGAAGAATGTTTGAATGGCGACTGGGTGTTGGGCATTGTCTTGCAGTGACCTCAATTCGGTACAGTAGAGACCCTTGAAGGCACTGTCTGAAGTCACAATACTGCCATTCTCCTCCGTTTAGTAAAAGGGATTAGTTAAAAGGGTGGCGTTCCGTGCCCAGAGTTCCAACTATTCCATGAAACAAAAGGCCCGAAATGTTTTTGAAGTTATTTTTAATTGAGTTGAACTAATTTAATAAAGGTCCTACGGAGGAAAAAAAAATAAAGGAATGTGATTGTTTTATGATTCCTCACAGATGGAGTGGACATTTATAGCATGCTTTTCCTTTAGTGTTCCAGAGAACAGTAGCCCCATTTACAGCTACTGTTAGCAATTTAAAACTGCTCCAAAATGAAGTCTTTCAAGAAGTCGACAGCTTCTAAATAAATCTGTCTGATAAAACTGAACATAAACTGCATCTGTGGTTAGTTTGCCAAAATTAATTCTACATTTAATTAGAGATAGCAGTCAAACATATTTAATAAAAAACAGTCTTGGAGAGTAAATCAAATGAAGTCAGGTTTTCGCAGACGGTAAGCTTTTTTTTCTTTTTCTTTTTCTTTTTTTTTTGGAGGAGTGATGAAAAGAGCTCACCTCTCTGATTCCCGGCTCCCTGGCACTGCAAGCTCCAGGGAGCCTGCGGAAGCCAGTGAGCTCCACTCTGCTTCCAAAGGGTCCTCCATCAGCTAGGGGAGAGAGAGAAAATGATCACTTTGCAATTTCCCTATATTTCATCGTTGCATTTTTCTTTGATGCCCTAAGTATTATACTCACGAGTCATGGGCATATTACTATTAATAATTCCAGAGGCCAGTTGATTTGATGCAAACCTGTGTGTGTATATATGCAAGTCTGTAAAATTGTCCTTTAAAGCATTTTAAGATTTCTCTGGGAAGTCTTGACTTGTTTTTAGAGAGATACAGAAATAGGCAATAGATAGGTGATGGATAGATAGATGGATAGATAGATAGATAGATAGATAGATAGATAGATAGATAGATAGATAGATAGACTGCAGTATCATTTCCTCTCAGATAAAGACTTTTGGTCATTTGATTTGCCTACTAAATATCTGTTCCTGGCATAGCTGTGGAGACATGGAGCCACACACACAAATCACAGGTCTCTCCCCAAGCAGCAGATACTGTTTTACAACAGAAATGACTGACAGTTCAAAGAGCAAACCAGCAGATCTTCAAACATTGGGAAATTCAACAAAGTTCAAAGTACTAGGTGAAGTTTCCAGATGACAATAGAATATAGCAACAAAAATCCCCACGTGGTGGGAAAAAAAGCCAGTGGCGTATAAGAATCCATACAGAGACTAAAGACAATTTAGCCAGAATCGCATTTGTTTAAGAAGTATGGTGTTTCTTTCTAGGAATGTTGGAAGTTGAGCAAACACTGTCCTATATATTATGGGAGATAAAACTGCTATACTTAGCTGACATCAAATAGTTTGGATTAGAAGTTAAACATTTATTTATGGAGCTCAACGTGACAGTCATAGGATGATTAATCTAGACTAAATATGTTCCCAGATAGCTACGCGCCTGGTATTGTGTAGTTTTAATGCTGCTTCTGACAAAAATGCATTAGGGCTTAGATGTTTTTGGTTTTTAATTTTACACATTCAGTATCTTTTCAGAAAAATAGGTTTTGAGAACACATTAATTTACCTTCTCAGTAACTTCATCAAAATTTCCATGGAAGTTTTCTTTTTTTTTTTAGAAAAGCAGACATAAAAGTAATACTTATTCCTAAATTTAAAAAAATTATCATAATTTTGAGGCTTGCCCCACCCACATAGCATAGATATCATTCTAGGAAAATATATAAAATGCAGAGTGTTTGTCTACCAGCTGCTCTTAATTCTGTTATGGAATAACGATGTTTAAAGGCTGCTATGTTATGGCTGCTTAATAATTTAGAAAAATACACATCAGTTATAGGCATTATGTAGAAAAGGTAAGTTTTAAAAGTGGATACCCCCAAACAAAGTGTTAATTGGTTAAGTTATACTTTACCATCTAAATCATTAATAACATGAGCAACCCATCTTCCTCACTAGACAGTTGGTAGGTGGGAGATGGACAGCCAGTTTCACACACACACACACACACACACACACACACGCGCGCGCGCGCACACGCACACGCACACACACACATGCACACACACACATGCACACACACGCACACACACACACACACGCGCGCACACACACACGCGCGCGCGCACGCACACACGCGCACACGCGCACACACACGCGCGCACACACGCACACACGCACGCACACGCACACACACGCACACACACACACACACACACGTGTGATCCAAAGGAGCGATGATTTTAACTAGTGATTTCAGTAGGGATTATTGGCGCGCCTGCCGGGTAAGTAGACGTCCAGTTCATGTAGTTAAATAAATTAAGACATCAATATTTTTGTCATGCCGTGTATCTAATAGAACTTTGAAAAATAGCTTTAAATTGTTTCAATTTGACAGCTTGATTTAATTTTTTTAAGTGAAGGGCTGTAGAAGTGTGGGCTGATAGCTAAGTCTGTCCCTTGTGCCCATGGCAGGCCGTCCTCTCCACTGCTACTGGACAAGTCACCTTACCCGGCTCAAGTCAAGGCATTCTTTAACCTTTAACAACAGGTGCCGGTTGACTCTTCTCTAGAGCAGCATTTGACTTACGTTCTACGATCAAAGCATTCTGTTACTTTAAACATATCCTCGCCTTTTTTCATAGTATTGTCTAACTTCATGTTGTAACACTTAGCAGAGCCATTTGATGTGGAAGATAGGCCCTGTTCGTGGCTGGAATTCACTGTAGACTTTGCTGAACTTCAGATGTAAAAGATAAATGCTAAAGGGAGAAGTGAAAGAGTCTCACTCTCAAGACAGTAATATATCTGCTTCAGAAACTCTCCACTGAGAATAAAATTCACCATCCGCTTACTGCTAGGGAGGTTGAAATTTTATTAAGAAAGCCAAATCAAGTATATCTCATATATAATGTCACTATATATGCTAGATGACAAAGTAAAATTATACACACACACATACACACTCACACATGTGTGAGTGTGTGTGTGTGTGTGTGTGTCCTTGTTTCTTGAAACTGGCATGCTGGAAGTGTCATCTCAGGGCCTTGCAAAGAGCTCTCCATGGAAACACGAGCACCTCCGCCTCATCTGAATTCTCACTTTCTCTAACAACTTGACTCAAGTCTCCTGTGAGTAGACAGACCACCTCCTCCTGCTCCGGTTACGCACCCACTGATCTCAATGATAATGCCAGTTATCTTAAAAATGTAAATCTTTATGGCTGGAGATATGGCTCAGTGGGTAAGGCTTGTCTTCCCAACATAAGACCTGAATTCTATCCCCAGAACTCACCTTAACGAACTGATGTGGTGGCCCAGGCTTGTATTGCCAGTGCTGGGAGGCTGGGACAAAGGACACCTAAGCTCACTGGCCAGCCAGCTGAGGCGACTAGACAGTCTCGAGGTCAGGAAGAGTCCTTGTGTCAGAAAGAAGTGGTGGTGCTTGAGGAAACACGTCTAAGCTCTGGCTTCTATGCACACGTGCCCACCTTTACACACGCACACACACATGCAAGCACATTCACACACATTCATGCACATGCATAACTTTCAACAAGAAGTATCCCTTTATATAAATTAGTAATTTCTTTTAATTGACTCCAGTATGCACATGTATGAGTTTGCGCATGTGCAATAGTCAGAAACTAAGCTATCAGAACACCTGAAGCCAGATAAACTAGAACCTTACTATCTCATCCCTACAAAGCCCCTTCCTGCATGCCATGCAGCCTGTAACAGCCTCGCTCAGCCTACAGAGCCCCCTCCTGCATGCCATGGAGCCTGTAACAGCTTCACACGGCTGACAGACCCCCCTCCTTCACGACATGCAGCCTGTAACAGCCTTGCACAACCTCACATCATACCTGCAACTCATATTCAAAGCTAAATAAACACTGTCTCACCTGTGACGTGGTCCTTCCCCACATGTCCCTTCTCCCGCATACTGTGCTATAATCCCTCTACTTAGAATTGTATTCCTGGCCTCAGTCCCCATAACCAGTCACTTCTTAGACACCTCTCTTAAATCCATGTTTTAAAACTACAGCAGTCAGCAGGGATCTATGTTGCCACAATACACGTGGGGACCTGTGAGAGTGACATGCAGATATCACATGAGTGCCACTGTGTTGTCCCCGTAGTCTGCAGTTAGGATTTCCTCATGCACAGGCTTTTCTGGGTTCTAATAATATGCCTCTGAATTGCCACTGAGTAAAAATATAATTTTCAGAGTTCCCTATCTTTTGATATTATTTAGATATTTCTAAGTTATTCTTGAGGATTTTCGAAGTGTATGTGTGGAACGTAGCTTTCTGAATTGCTTCTGAGGATGTAGACTTTAAATCACTGATTGGAAGCTTAGCTTCGGTCTTCACGTTGCTACGTCTATGTGTATATGTATTTATTTACATCTGAAAAATACCTTTCAAAGGGAAGTATCGCTTTATATAAATTAGTAATTTCTTTTAATTGCCTCCAACATTTTGGTCTCATGTGGATTTTTGAAGTTGCTTGCACCTTTGATGTTTTATTAATTATTTCCAAGGTAGCTTCCTTTCCAGAGTGAAGCATACATATTGATTTTGCGTATGATGAGGACTGAAATTTCTATCTTGGCACCAATACTTCTTGCAATCATATCTAGAAAGGGCTTGATCGTTTTTTAAGCAAGTCTCCAACCGCTAACTGTTGGCTGCCAAAGTTCCATTTAGATAAGTGAAGAGGAGCTTAGAAATTTCACACATTCCATGTGTGATGGGAAAAACCCAATATAATGTATTAAAGATGCAGCCTTTGGAAGGAAAACAAGGAGCGTCTTGAGGACTGTGTGCCAGTCTTCAAAGGTTTGCAGTCAGGTTTGGTTCAGAAAAGCCCTTGGATATGTTGGAAACGGAGCTTGGAAGGGACTGTGTGGTGTGTCGGGAAATTACCGCAGTGAGCCTTGGTTACACGTAGAGTGCAAAGCCGACTGTGGTTGCATGACAAAAATTGGTCTGTGTCGTTTGCCACTGCCAATCTTCCTGATTGATCCAGACTGTCGGAGCCATGGCTCTCATATGGCGTTCCATATTGATTGTTAAAATCTGCAAAGATGAATTATTTGGCGTGTATATTTTTTCCATCCCATTGGCTAATTTTCCTTGTGTCAAAGAGTTTTAAAATATTTGACCTTCCTTCTCAGTTCTCAGTTGTTAGCATGACTGGGAGAAAATGGAGAGGTATGGCTGCTTTTTTGTTACACCTGATCAACGTTACTGCGATGTAATTGGCAGGAGAGCCCATCCCATTAGATAAGTCATTGTGCAGGGGAATCTCAGCAAGTCGGTTGCTTCTATTTCTAGGGATGATTTGGATTTATTTTAAAAGTAAATGGCATCTGCACTTGAAGAGAGCACACAAGAAGCCCCATGCCAAACCCAGCCCTTGAAAAGACTTTGCTGACTTCTTGGTGGTCACAGAAAAGCAGAATAGAGATGTGTATTTTTTTTTACTTATACAATTCATATGCAATTGATTGACTGTGAAAATTTTTCAGAAAATTTCAAATTGCAAAGATCGTGCTTGCATGGAAAGGACAGGTGACACGGAGAGCTTCCTTTAAATTGCCAACGGTGTCAGGATCATTATAGAACAAGCTACGAGAACGCTGGCCTGGGCTGCTGGAAAGAGCCCACGTAAGAATGGAGACAGATGGTATTGTCATTCTGTCCCAAGAACTGTGTGCTTGCTGTTTGGTCAGAATCTGACTGAGGTTTCTGGAATTATTGAGTGCACAGATAATAGAGAATAGGAAAGTGGGTACAGAGAGGCCTCGCCAGACCTTTAATTCTCATTAAACAATCCGCTCCCTCATTCAACAGACCAAGGCTTGGCTTCTGAGGCTTTATATGGTCGATCCCTCTCCAAAATTAAAAAAAAAAAGAAAGAGAGAGAAAAGGAAAGAAAAGAAAAGAAATGCACTTCTTTTAGGTGATGGTTTCCCTTTTAAATAGAGGAATATCCAACTGCAGGTGTGATGAAAGCAAATCATCTCAGTGGTTTCTACAGCGTCTCGGATAGTACATACCATATAAACTCCAGGGGCAGGGGAAGAGGAGGCTTATTCAATGGACTAAGTCAAATGAATAAGCTCTAACCACTTTCGCCTTCCACCTCTGGCCATCTTGCGCCCCCAGCTTCCTTCCTCCATGCTTAGTCCTTCCAGGACCATCTCTGTCTGTCCTCTTCCACCACTAACTGCATCTCTTCTGATTTGCTGCCATAAGAAACAGAAGGGAGCAGCATCCTGCCTCTGTGTGCAGACGTAACTATGTTGGGATCACTCACTTGGTATGGTTTTTGCATCCCTGTAGCTTTCCTTGGGCCTCTGTGGGCACTTGGGGCAACCTGTGAAGACTGAAAGAGAGTTAGCAAAGCCCAATCATCCCACCAAACTCACGCCATGCCTTCTCAGGGTTATCTTCAATTCGATTCCTGCAGAGGGGCATCTGGACTCTGGATTTGCTTCTTCTAGCCATGTCTGCTGTTTGAGAAAGAAAAATGAGTTCAACCATATCTTGAAAAGTATAACTTTATTCCAAACATGTTTCTTTAATTCTGGTTGTCAGTTTAGAATTAATCTATAGATTGGTAATGAACAACTTTACAATTAAATATTATTGTTGCATCCCTCACTTTAGAGTTAACTAGTATTGTGTCCCGAGACCTTGGACCATAGCCTTCTGACATTAGAGAAGGGGATTTTACCTTATTTAGTCATTTTCAAATGAAATTACTGACAAATATATTCTTGATTTTCCGTTTTTATGTTATTTTTTAAACTGAGGAAAATCTGCAAGCCCTGTTTCTAACTGGCATAGACTATTAATAAAATGAAAGGTCTACCAGTAGGGAGCTGGCAAGAGTGCATTTACAGAGAGAAAAACAAGGAAAGAAATCGGAAGAGTAGAAGTGGACTTTCCCAGGTCATGCAGTAGAGTCAGACATGAGTCGGGATTGACATGGAGACATGAGAAATGGCTCAGGTCAGCATTGACAGCAGTTCAAGAGCTAATGCACAGAAAACCATCTTGGGCAGGGGGGTGGGAGTCGCTTGTTCTTGGCTGATACACTGGAATAGCTGTGATGATAAACTCACAAGAAAAAAATTGCCCGTGGCTCATAGTTCTGGAGTCTCCAGTCCATGGTCTAACGGTTTCTTGGTTCCAGGGCTGTGGAGAAGAACACCATGGTAGGACATGACATGTAGTTGTCCTGGGAAAGAAGAGAGAAAGAGAAAGAGGTCCAAGCTCCATAGCCCCCCTTCAGCACAAAACCCCAGTGACCTATGACCCTCCCAGTAGAGTCTGCCTCCTGAATGGAGGAGGACTGGCTAGCTTTACCCAAAATAATTACGAACTGTAATTCATTGAAACACTGCCTGGCCCATTAGTTTCAGCCTCTTATTGGCATCTTGCTTAACCCATTTCTATTAATGTGTGTAGCACCATGAGGTGGTAGCTTACCGGGAAGATCCTAACCTGCGTCTGTGTCAGAGAGGAGAGTCATGGAGTCTGCCTGAGGCGTCTGTCTGACTCTGCTTTCTTTCTCCCACAATTCTGTTCTGTCTATTCTGCCTACCTAATTTTCTGTCCTATTAAAGGGCCAAAGCAGTTTCTTTATTAACCAGTGAAAGTAACACATAGACAAGATGACCCTCCTCCATCAGTTCACCATTCCAGGAACATACAGACCTTGTGGGAACATTCGATGTCTAGAGCGTGGCATATGCGATCAAGTTTCACTTGTAGGGAAACAAACAAACAGTAAAGATGCCTTAAATTGAATGTTGAGCTCTCTTTTTAAAAACATAATTTACAGAAATAAACATTGAGCCTGACACCAGGTTTGTGTGGGAGGAAGGTAAATTTGGGCTACATGACTGATGTGCTGTTTGGGTGTAAACATTTGATTCCATATTGCGACTGTCTGTCAGTACTCATGTCATTAATCAAATCGGTGCCCAGATGTACAGCCACGTTAAACTCTATTTAATGCAGTTAGTTTTCTACTCATCGCTGGGAGTTATCCAGGTGCAGGTGGTAGCTGTCTTTCCCCTCCGGTTTCAGATTCCGAAATCATCCCTCACTTCCTAAAACACTCAAATCTGAGTGCACATATTTGGTACCATCCACCAGGTCTGGATGAGTGGTGGTGTGCTGTCGGTGTGCAATCCAGAACTCCTCCGATGGACTGGAGTAATCGCGGCAGAAGAGAGCCATGAGCTATGCTCTCTCTCATGGGCTGGCGAAAGACAAGGAGCGTTTTCTTTCCTGCTTGGAAATGTCCACAAATTCTTAAGTAAATTATAATTCTTAAGTAAAAATTCTTGAGTGAAGTTTTAAAATCAGGAGGGTAGCGTCATTGCATTGAGGTCTCTTAGACCTTATGCGCTGAGCTCTGCTGGAAGGAAGGATAAGTACACCCTCTCTAGGCAGCAGGTACTCCGGATCTTCGCTGCAAAGTTTAATATCCAGAGAACCATTATTGAACTTTTGGTCGTGTTATGTGTATGGGTGTTTTGCTAACATGTGTGTCTATGGTGATGTGCTTGGTGCCTGCAGAAAGCAGAAGAGGCTGTCAGATCTCCTGGGACTAGAGTTCAAGGTGGTTATAAGCTGTGGCTGCTGAGTAACAAGCCTGGGTCCTCTGGAAGAGCAGCCGGTGCCCTTTACCACTGAGGAATCTTTCCAGACCTGTGTGAATCAGTTTTATTCCAAATCTCACTGTTTTAAAGCTTCAAAATTCTCAACTAGGTGTGGTTGTGCATGCCTGTAATCGCAGCACTCAGGAGGCAGAGGCAGACAGATCTCGGTGAGTTCAAAGCCAGCCTGGTCTATAGAGCAAGTTCCAGGCTATCCAGGCTGTCCCTGTCTTGAAAAACAAATAAACCAAGAAACAAAAACCAAAACAACAAAAAACCTTAAAAATTCTGTTGCTTTGAAAGAGAGCATCTATTTTTCCATGAAAATATCATGATGGGTTCACTGTGAAAAGTCATCTTAAAGAGAGCTGAGCTGTAAAAAAATCACAAATGAGGAGAAAATGGTCATAGGTTATCCCCTAAAGGCAACGTGTCAGACCAGTAGGATTGTGTCAGGAATTGATTAAGAAGCCTTGAGAGGTGTTCGACCATTTTTATGCTGTTTATCTCTGGAGAAAAATCCCCCATATGAGAGCAAGGAGGAAGAGACAACAAGCAGCGATCCTATTCAGAATTTCATGTGTGGATTATTCCTCCTCTTCCCCTAGCCAACTCCATCAGCAGTGCTGAGAGCTTGTTCCAGCCAGAAGGGGTGAATCTGAATCCCGACTGGAAACCTCTGGTTCTTAGTGCAGATGTTTCCTAGAAGATGATGACAGTCCTTCAGGGACATGGACACGTCTTCATGGCTTCGCACGGACTCACTCCTGGCTGGCAGTTTTATTGAAAATGCCTATAAATCAAAGGAAGGAAACTATACATACATTCTCTTGTCACCTTCAGGGCAATGACAGTTACCATCCATGTAAGCAGACGGGCTGTTTTTATAGACATAGCAGAAGACCATGTGTCTGTGGAGTAGTATAGCAATTGCTAGAATGCAGAGAGAGGGGCCCGGACCACAAAGATTGGCATCACAACCACCCCTGGCCTCTACAGTCTCACAACCTCAATCTTCATAATTTTCTTTTTCTGTGTTTTTCCTTCCTTCCTTCCTTTCTCCCTCCCTCTCCCCTTACCCCCCTCCCTCCCCCCTCCCTCCCCCCTCCCTCCCTCCTTCCCTCCCTTCCCACCTCCCTCCCTCCCTCCCTCCCTCCCTCCCTCCCTCCCTCCCTCCCTTCCTTTCTTTTATTCGTTTTAAAAATGTTTGTTGACTGAAATTAAACGTGAGCCCCTGTGCTGTCCGGCTGGGTAAACTAACACCCTCCAAATGCATCATTATTGCTCCTTCTAGAATGAAAACGCTATGGCTGGAAGGCTGGCCTGTGGCCTCATTCCTCCGGGGTTCACAGGATGGATTCACTTGTGTGCCACTGACAGTGTTAAATGGAGGAGGACAGAGGTCAGAACCATAGCCTCTCGCACACGCAGTTCCTAGTCTACCCCAGTTAAGTGTTGGGTTACTAAGTGAGAGAACCAGGTTACCTTTCCTCTGCCCCAGCGCTCTCCGTGATTTCTTGGTGCTTCCACGTGTTCTTCATGTGAGGTGAGAGTGTAAGAAGTTTCTTGTAGGGGTGGAGATGATTCAGAGCATAAGCACTCATTAAGTTCTAACTACCTTCTCATATAAGATCTGAGTTTGATTCCCAGCACCCCTATTGCCCCAAACCACATGTAACTCCAGCTATAAGATCGGAAGCTATCTTCTGGTGTCCCCAGACACTGCGCGCGCACACACACACACACATGCATGCACGCACACGCACGCATGAAAATCCTGTGTGATGATGAATTCAGAATAGAAGCAGCTGAATCACTGTGTGCTTCACTGATATTTTAGATGCATCTTTTAAGATATATGAGCCATTTTATTAGGTTATAATTTATTTTACTCTCTTGGGGTAGTAGTGAAGTTTGACTAGCCGTGTCTCACAGGAAATATGGTAAAATGGTATGAGCAGTCAGAACCCTTTAATAGACCTGAGTGGCTGTGGCCACGTTTCTGCCAACAAAAAGTTTAGGGACCTGAGTCAAAAATGGTATGTGTCACTATGTCACTGTGTCCCATGAGCAGTTGGCATCGGGCAGGTTCTCTTCTGGAAACGGTGAGCCTCTGGTGGCTCCCCCAGCCTCACCCCCATTTATACAGCCTGCCAACCCTGTCTCAGCTCTTTGACTTTCTCTGTAGGTTTCATATGCCCCATATATCGTGGTGGCTGATTATAGTTAATGACCTGTGGTTCTCATGACGCAAACTGCCCCCACCCCTCCTGTAGGAGCTCACACTTTGGTGATACACAGTGGGTTTGTCCTCCTCTTACCAAGCCATTCCCTGGCCTCTACAGGAGGGGCCTGTGCTCTATGCCTCCTCTTTTCCCTCCCTTCTCTCAACACATGGCAGAACAGTTGTCACAGCTGTTTGACGTGTGGATAAACTTATCAAATTCCATCGCAAACTTACTTAGAACTCCTGTCATTTGATCTGGAGGAGAAGACACAGAACACCGTTAGCTCTTGACTGAAAAGTGGGAGCCAGACCTTCCACGATCATTTCATGGCAGGGATGGCGGCTGCAGGCATGAAGGAGGGGAGAACCCTGTCCTGTTCAAGCTTTCATCAGATTTCCAGCGTCTGTCGCTTTGTTTCTGTAAATGTTAGCTAGGGTGTGGGTAACAGCCTCGCTGAACCTGTCAAAATGACCTCTCGCTTTCTCAAGTCTTGTTTTTTCTCTGATTCAGTTGTCCGCCACATGTTTATGAGCACTGGAGTGGAAATAGAGGGTGTGAGTCCCCAAAGTACCAGGTTTGGTCAATTTGCCATTTAAGCTTGTATCTTTCGGCTTTCATGAGCTGTTTATTTCTGTAATGGAGACATCAATGGCTGTCCCCCAGGCAATGCAGTAGGGTTAGTAGAGGGCCTTCCGCACAGAATAGAGGTAGCTATAGCATGATTAGCATCACTATCCTGTGAGGTTATCCATTGGGTCCTGTTTAGCTGTCGCTACAGTGTAGCTACTGCCCGACAGTATTTTAAGTGTAATACAGTCAGCAACACAGATGCAATTTTCTTACCAGAAAGTTACTTATATTTCTCTTCAGGCTTGAACAGAGGTATATGTCTAACTTGTTGTACTTAGGGTCAAATGACTTCAGAATAAAATAGAGAGCATTTATAGCACAATGCTTACCAAGCAAGGTTCAAACATGTTTGATCCTGGAAGACCCAAATGACGAGGATGCTTTTGCTCTATGCAGAACGCATCTGTGGAGAGCACCTCTGGTGAAAAGCTGGCTTGGTCATGAAGAAGCTATGTGGGATGATAGGAGGATACACTGTCTTCTTCTGCCTTTGAGTGTGTAGATTGTATGTGTGCATGTATTGGGATGTGTGCGGTCTATGTGTGTATATGTGTATGAGCATGTATGTGTGGTTTGTTATGTGTGTGGTATATGTGTTCATGTGTGTATGGACATACGTGTGGACATGTAGATGTGCAGGCACACATACACCTGCATGCATGTGTGTGGAGCCAGAGATGTATTAGGTGTCTTCCTTAACTGCTGTCTGTCATTTATTTATTCACTGGTTGGTTGATTGCTTTTGTCTGTGCTGAGATGCATGCATGTGCATCTTATTTTTTGTGTAAGAGAGGGTCTCTCACTGAATCCAAACAGCACCGGTTCAGTAAGGCTCACTGGCCAGCAGGCTCTGGGGTCTTTACTGTATCTGCATCCCCAGAGCTATAGACACAGGCATGCACAGCTCTGCCTGACTTTGTGTTGCTTTGATGATCCCAACTTGGGTCTTCATGCTGTTAGGGCAAGCACTTTATATACTGAGCCATCAATCGAGCCAGTACCACTATGTAGCCTACATATTTGACTGTGTGTGTCTTAATAAAGACGTCACCAAGACTTCTTTGAGCTGGAAACCTAAGATTTTTCATTCAAACACAAAGTCTATCTAAAATGTTTCCCCTAGACGTAAGGATTTTGCACGATATGAGAAGAACAAAAAAGCGTCAATAATGTATTTTCTAGGTCTGTGATTTAAAGTGAATTCTTTTCTGATTTTTTTCAACAGTATATAAAAATGAAATGAGACCCGTGGCTCCACAACCTCGCTGATAGATGAAAGTGGCTAAGGAACACCCCACACACCCATGTATTTCACCACCCCACTGTCTCAATTTGACACACTGTATTTTAGGATATTTATTGCCCACCTTGTTCTTCCACCCACTTTAATCTCTGGTGCAGACAAACTCTACATTATAGACTATTGTTTTACTAGTGTCTGGTCAAAGTGCTCCATCGGCCGCATTTCCCTTCATTCACATGTCTGTCTGAGATGAGAGGTAGGTGATGGTTTTGTCTAATCCAGCTTTATTCAGAATTGTGGCCTTTGGCTGTGTGTGTGTGTGTGTGTGTGTGTGTGTGTGTGTGTGTAGAAATGGCCAGGGAGGGCTCGGAAGGCACAGCATAAGCACACACAGTATGCGAATGTAAAGAACAGAGTCTCTGTTACAACTGCTGGAGAAATCTCTGCCCGTGCTGCTGAGGACAGTATGAGATTAGTGTTGGTGCCTGCGGACCAGGACAAAGCCGAGCTGTGTGAGAGAGGTCAGGATGTTTGCTCAGGGGCGCTCCTTCTCCACCTGTTGACAGATTTAGATGGTGCAATGTCAGGCCTGGCTAACCGCTCTGAGACCGTCAGGAAGCAGCAGCAGTAAAGGGCCCTGTAGAGCATACGGTGAGTTCCCTATTTGTGTAGTAGCAGAGGCTTGAGGTGGGGATCTCGTATTGAATGGGCTCCAGATTGTCTAAATTGCAATCACAGTGTTTATTTAAATAGCCTGTGGGGACCATTAAAGCATTTTAACCTTGCCCCCATGCTTCTCCTGTTATGAAATCTTGAGGCACATTGGGGAGAAAAGGAAAAAAAAATCTCAAGCTTGTAAAAGCATTAGGAGGCTGTAAGGTCTCCCCGCTGCCAAAAACCCTTCAAGAGTCTTAGTGTGCTGAACTAGCATGTGGTAGGAGGGATCCCGCTGCTACATCAAGGGAAGGGATTTTCCCGGTGCACCCGCACGGATCTGTCACTCTGCAGTCACCGATATCTCAATTCCAGAGATCCCGGTGCCGCTTGCCCTGCTAGCTTCGGGCATGCGCGCTGCAATTTTCAGGTTGCCGTGGCTCCCCAGGTTCCGCGAAACCTGTTCCCATCACATCTGTGGTCAGCACTCGTGAACCTTCTCACTTCGCCTTCTTTCCCTCTGGGCAGAGCACGGCTGAAGGGAATGTTTGGTTTAGGTGTGCCAAGGCCACGACCTCGAAGCCACCTCCCTAGCTTGGTTTTCAACCCCCACCCCTTCCAATTCCTATGAACTATCTTGGGCTTTGCATACTACGTAGTTTATATCAAAACAGGGTCCCGTTTGGATGATTCCAGTTCTTCCTAGGAAGACAGGTGTCCGTCACAGCCCTGGCAGGTTTGGGAGCAAGGTCCTTGCTGACCTTAGGACCAGCTCTTCTGAGTCTGTCTGATCATGTCCACCAGAGGAACATGATCTGTCTCAGAAACAGAATGGTGGCGGATACATGTAAAAGGTTTCCATCACTCAAAGAGTGCAGATGCTACAGGCTTTGTGATGAGTTGAAAAGGGAAGCAGATCACAGACAGTGGACATCACCAATGGAAGTCTGTCCACCAGTGGGTGATCAGTGGTCACCTTACTTCTGTCAGTTCCCAGTGAGAAGACGCCTGTCAGGTCATGTGCTTTCTGAAATCTTCCTGCTATGGCGTCGCCACTCTCTGTCCCCTAAGTACGTCCTCTTGCAGAGCCTTTTCCCAATCTTCTCAGGTGCTGCTAGTTACTCTTTGTGGAGATCCAAAGTTCAGATTTCCACGTTTTTATTAACAACAGCACCAATTCCTGCCTATAGTTTTATCTCCTCTAAATATTTTTGGCATTATTGGTTTAGTGTGTGTGTATGAGTGTCTCTCTCCGCATGGTGCTGAGGCACAGGTGGAGGCCAGAGGACAATTTCCCAAGAGTCAGTCTGTCCTTTCTCTATATGGGTCCCAGGGATGGAACTCAGGTCACCAGGCTGGGCCACAAGCACCCTATCTACTGTGTGATCTCCTTTTTAGCCCTTTTAAGGACCTAGTGAGGAGTAAAGTCCAGATTTCCCACTAGAAGTCTCCTTTCATCTGCTACTACCCTTCCCCGGCCTCTCTGGAAACTCTGCAGCACTATGTTCATTCGCTTCTTGCTCTAGTTCTGGGTTTTACTTCTTAGCTTCAGCCACCCCCCCCACCTGTTCTCCTTGCTCGCTCCCTCTGCTTTTCTGCTCTGATGTTGTGAATATTGTGAGCTATCCAAAGAAAAAACTCATGATGTGGAAAGGTGGGAAGATCTATAACCAGTAAACAGATAACAGGCTGGTTATACTCCTGAAAAGGAAGCAGCCACTCTCTGCTGTGGAGCACACAGCAACAAATTATACACGACAATTTGGAAAACCCTCTGTCTTATTGAAAGATACAAAATAATAACACCGTCTTCCTACCCATGGGCCTTCTAACCTCTAGGAATATTTTCCCAATGTTTACTATTCTCCAGAAAGTCTGTTTTCACAGAGTATAATATGGAAAAAGACTGGAGCTGGGTTGTAATCTGTAAAGTCATTATGGCCTTATTTTTGTTGATGATTCTTGTCTGTTTTATTCTGGGGCAAACCTTTGGAGGTAGGGATGTTTGTGGTTGTTTTGACTGTATTGCTCTTCCCTGAGCCTCATATAGGCTTTTGGAAGGTTTAGAAGTATCCAAGGAGGTGCCTGCCACTTGGATTATTCATACCCAGCTCCTTAGTTTTATTTGAGGCATAAAGTAAAAACACACCCAGGCTTCCACTCTACTCAGCTGGCACTCCTTCTAAAAACAAGCCCCAAACTGACCAAATGGCTGCAGTGCGGGTCCTTCTGCCGTGAGTCACCTCTTGTCAGAGTTCAGTTATGGGAGCACTGCTTCTCCTGATGGACGGGGACACCTTTAGACAGACTCAGATGGGTTGGCATTCAGTAATGCTTGGGAGGGAGGGGCTGAAAGGACAGGCAGGGCGATGTGTTGACCAGACATACCTGTTTTTCTCCTGACCACACTGAGCCCGGTGGCACGCTCTCCCAATGAGGTGACTTTTAGGTGAACGGGCAAATGGAGCCTCCGACCTGTGGTGTTCTGGAACACCAGTTCAGTTCCATGTCTCCAGCTTTCCCCGCTTGAAGAGTTGTCAGCAGGCATCGTGTTGTCCTTCCTGTGGCTCCTGAAACATTTTAAGAGGAACTGCAGTTTTAATGCCAGCTTATTTTATTCTGGACGTGCCTTTGTTTCCGGAACGAGTGAAGGGATTGCTGTAGAAATCATCAATGTTTTTCCTAGTCTCTCTCTCTCTCTCTCTCTCTCTCTCTCTCTCTCTCTCTCTCTCTCTCTCTCTCTCTCTCTCTCTCTCTCTGGCTCTCACTACATAGCCCTAGCTAGCCCTCATAGATGAGGCTCGCTTTGAGATGGCACTGGTCCCTCGGCCCTGGCCTCGTCGAGTGCTAGGACTCCAGTGTGCACCACCACACCTAGCTTCCCATTCAACTTTTCTAAAAAACTTTGAAAGATGTCTCTCTAGACGTTGACCCTCTGGAAGTTTTTATTTATGCTATTTACATACAAACAGTTAGAATTCTAATTTTATAACTTTTATGCATTTGGTTATTTTCTTAATAGTTTTTCCTATAGACTTTTTAGGAAGAATTTTGGGAGGAGTCATGCTTTGAATGGGCATTTACTAAGCACCTATGATGTGCAAATATTTCATCTGTTTTACTCCTCTTTCTTTTGCCTATGTGGATGTGTGGGTACACGTGCGCATCTATATGTGAGAATACAGCTATGTCTGCGTGTGTGAGCCAGAGATCGGTCTGTATTAACCTCTTTGTCTCCCATTATTATTTTTTTTTAAAAAAAAAACACAAGATTTCTCACTGAACCTAGAACTGCTGATTCTGCTGGATTAGCTGCCCAGTGATGCCTAGGGATACTCTTCTCTGTCCCAGGACCACCGGACCCCAGATACCCAACCTTGGAATCACATTGACGCTGCATCTAGCTTTTCATGTGGGTTCTGAGAATCTACACTCAGGTCTCCTTGTACAAATAGCCAACTCTCACAAAGAAAGTGTGGTGAACCCAGAGCGTCTAGTTCCAGGACCTAAGACACACCCACATCCACACCTATTTTTCTGCCTCATTGCATTTTGTGACTTAGCTGCTTTTGTTTGGAAATGGAAAATATTTCTTCTGACAGGTATAATATCCAGATGTCACCAACTCTGTGTAGCAGTTATAGTACCCTATGTCCTGACCACTAAATTAGGAAAACTTTCAGCATTGTTGGGGATAGCCACAGGCCTCCACTGAGAGTGCCAAGGGTCTCTTGCAACAGGACCTCTTATATATTCTGGAAAGTTCTGAGAATTGGCAAAAGAATAAAACTGGACTAGAGCAAGGAGAATCGCTGGGACATAGGCAATTTTCAACACTCCTCTCCAAGTGCAAATGCTTTTGCATCGATGCGTTTGGTAATATATACACTTATGCCACTCCTAAATTTTACCCTTGGTTTGGGCTGTAGTTCGGTGGGAAGACTCTCGCCTAGCGTGCGTGAGAGACCAGGCTGGCCCCCTACTGCTTCAGATAATGAAGCAAACTGCGAACCAAAGTCTGCTTTCCAAGCAGTTTGTCTCCTTGTAACTGTGTGTCCTTCCTTTCCACATTCCGTCAGTGGGTACATATTTATTGAACATCCATTATGGGGCAAGTCACTAGCTATAAAACTATGAATAAGACATGTTCCCTCCCCAAATCTGAAGCAAGTCCCATGTGTAATCACCCTTGTAAAGTGAAGAGGGGTCTCCTCTGTCGTGTCTAAACGCAGAGGTTTCCACTGGAAAAACTGACCCGAGAAGTGAGTGTGTGGGTGAATGCTTCAGGAAGGGTTGAGATGCATTTTAGCCACCCATCTGGCAGCACTTAGGAATTATGAATGATTTCAGTGTTTCCATGGGCGCAGAGTTCATTATAGCACATTAGGTAATACACCGGTTGATAAAGCATGCTGTAATTGTATGTAGCATGGATCCTCCCTCCGTCTTAAATCACAGCGCCCACGTGTATTTTCGCCGTCTCACTCCTACTAGTTATAATATTTTTATTGTAAATTATAGCAGTCGCCTCCAAAGAACGTGGCTGAAGAAAGGGGCCATAAAATCAGTGGCCCAGGGCTAGTCCACAAACGCTGCCAGGACCCCGTCTCCTGATTCTCTTCCCATGAGCTTCTAAGCCCATGATCTTCTTTGAAGGAGTCACTTGCCTGGATGTTTGCTTCCTTTGTTTTCTGACAACTCATGCTTCCTATAGGCACCAGTCTCCTGTGGGTGGCCTGCTGGCGAGCTCATCCCAGCCCTGCCTTTCGAAAGCTGCCAGGAGGCCACACCCTCTGTTGCCCCCTTTTCCTGCAGAGGAAGCAGAGCTGAGGAACACTTGATATGTTAAAGCAGGAGGTTTTGGTAGCTGAGCTTTGAGATGCTGCTAAGCATCTCTTCACCCATCCCTGCCACATATGGACTATTGGCGCTCAACTAATGGTCTAGTCGATTTCACATCGGCAAGGGCCCGCTTGGTCCATGTGTGGAAGAGTGTTCCCTCACACAAGCTACAAGCTCATGAAATTCCAGGGCAACTTTGGTAAGAAAGAGTGGGCAAAAGCAGTGAGAATGGTCTCCTTCTTGGTGGCAGTCATATCTATCAGTCCTGCAGTAGGGCAGGTAGGAGATAAAATAGGTTTTCAAAGTCACAGAGGCATTCTCTCTCCTTGGGTGGGTCGGTTCACATTCTAGTTCCATCCTCATAATGGAATTGACATGCCATTCTCCCTGTTAGGGCCAGAGTCTGCCTCTCGGATCTCAGAACCTATGGTACTATTCTTCCGTGAGTCTGATGGAGGCATTTGGTGGCAATTTGTTTAATATTGGTTTACTTTTTACATGTATTTTTTTTCTCTCTCAAATGGCTACATTAAGACAGAACAAAGCTCCCGTTCCAACACTACAGTTGCGTGAAGCCGTTTGCCATAGAGCAAGAGAATACTTTCTGTAGTAATGACTCGCACACGGTGTTTTAGTGTTCTTGTGATTGACGCGGTGGCTGGAGGCGGACCCTCTGGAGCCATCCTGTTACTCGCTTTATAGCACTTGCTTGGAGACGGGAGGAGAAAGTTTCTTTCTGTCATATGCCGATGCAATGGGTAGATGGGTAGATGGCAATCCTGGGAAGCTTATGTAGCTTGGTTCTGACTGGGGAGCTAGGAATGACCTTGGGCTTTTGGATGGTGTGGTAGGAAGGTCTCAGAAGCATCTTGCGATGCCTTAGGTTCAGGTCATTGTGTGGAGGTTTGCCTTGACATGGTGATGATATCAAAATGTAGACTTTGGCTCTTGCAAAGCATTATTCTGTCTGGATATGGATAATCGTTTGGATGTGTGGCCACACAATGATAGATGACAGTAACTAATAATTTGATGTCTCAGTCCCTCCGGAGACTCTGAGCGTCCAATTGGGAATGTCCAACTGTCTCAAAAGGGTGCGAAGCCAAGTTTTGGTATTTCTTAATACTTTATGTGGCAGTTGCTAAAACTTTCCCCTGGGTTCTTTGGCAGTGCCTACACAGGAAATCAACATCATAGTAATTTATTTTTCCTAGCCTTGTTTTTTTTTTTCATCCAAGATTCCCAAATTTTTTGTGAGAACCTGGTCACAACGGTCATTAAAATAGTTGTAGCCGGAATCCATTAGTATTTGTGTCCATGCTAACTGAGACCAAATGTTACCTTCTGCATGAAGGTCGCCTCTGTGAGGTGATAGAGGAGTTAAATGTCTCATGGTCATGTGACAGAAACCCAGTGTGCATGTGTATTTGCTTGATAAAGGGGCAGAGGTGCTCTGGTGGTGGCCGCGGCACCTTCAGGAACTGACTGGCTTCCAGCGTGATTGCATCCTGACAGTCCGGTCTAAGAAACCTCTCTGCTTCTCAGGCTGTTCGGCCATTTTTCTGTTGGCTTCTCTTTCAGGCGAGCTTTGTCATGGTGTTCTCTGGTGCGGCAGCTTCTCCAGCCCCATAAGAAAGTGCTAGGTCTGTGCTGGCCTTGGTAGCACTATGAAATTTCCTCTAACCTTGTGACTGGACAGATAGACAGGGGTTTCTTTTTGTTGTTTTGTTTGTTGTTGTTTTGTTTTTTTCCCCAAGCCCCTGGTCATTTGCCCACCTCGTGTGGGAGAATGGGGGAGCTATTTGTTTCCCACAGGAAAAGAAGGTCTTTGTACCAAAGGAGAACCGCAAACCAGGCCAAAACAACTGATCTCCATGACAATGAGGCCTCCTATCTTTTCTCTTTTAACAAATGCAGGAACTTTGCCCAAGCTCACATAGCAAATACAGGGGTGAATGCACAATGAAGCCAGATTCAGTCCATCCAAAACCCAAGCTCCGAAAAGAAGTGTCAAGACTGCAAGACTATGCTTGGAATAAAAACAGCCAGTGGGATTCCTTCCTCCACCACTGGCTAGCTCTTACCTCCCACAAATCTGTAAGCCTTCCTGTCTCAGTTTCATTGTCTTTAAAATGGGTGAAAATTCCGTCCGCTCTAGAGGGAGCTTGTGAATATTCAGGGCTATACATATAGACCAGACATATAGCCTTTTAAAGTTCCTCATTCTTAGGTGGTCAAAAACTCTGGCCATTATAATTGTTTCTAGAACTTACTATAAAACGCTGACCCCAATTGCCAGCTGTTTGAACTTTTAGTTTCATTTGATGATTTACCCCAAGAACAGATCTGGGTGTACAGTCTTGACCAGACCCTCATTATAATCCTTAATTTTTTTCTGTTACTCTGTACGTGTGGCCAATTCCACATTATCGCTTGCAATTTTTGACACTATTTTTGCTGTCTGGTATTTCATTTTCTGCATTAAAGTAGGTGATGACACACTACGCTTGTAAAGGAAGAGAAGTGTAGTTTCTACACTATATTTTTTGCAATCCACAGTGCGGAGGTCGTGTGGACTGCGTACTTGCGACAGTTGGTGTTCTTGTGGTTTTGGATGTGCCTTTGATTATGGACGGTGCTTCCCTTTGTCATTCCTCGGAGAAAGGCTTCCTTGCCTTGGACCGTGGCACTGTCTCAGACCTGGAATGAACTGGGAATCTGAAACTGGCTTTGATGAGTAGGTATACGTGTTCCAAGTGAGGAAGAATGAGCCTCAATGGGCGCGCATGCTCCTTCAGAGACTGTGGACTCTGAGCAGCTCCTTCTTCCTTTGCCTCCATTTCCAGAAGTTGAGCATCTTGGTGACAAGAGGGCCTTCCTGGGAAACCTCATGAACTGAAAGCACACCTCCCTGGGGACAGGCAAGCGGAGTTCTATGTAGCAGCCTGGCTTGAAATGTCCCAGTGACACGTGTGCTTTGGGTTTGCCCAACAGGAGGACATGGGCCATTTAGTAGGCGACATTTTCAAGCACTGATAGAGCCTCTGTCCTTTAAGACAAGGGCTGTGGAGTGCTGAGTGCGGGCTTCTTCTCAGAAACGGGAGGGAGTTGTTTTCAGAGCGAGGTAAAATTTAATGCTAGCATTTCAATATTTAAATGTCTCAGAGCTAAGACTCTGATGGTAAACACGAAATATGATAGGCATAGAGTAAGTATGTATGTATAAAACACTATATAATTACAGATAGTACTTCTGTGGCAAAGGATAATTTAAACTTCGCAATAGCGACTAGAATGCACATAGCTAAACTAATGTGGCATTTCTTTTTTTTTTTTTTTTGGCTTTTCGAGACAGAGTTTCCCTGTAGTTTCTAGAGCCTGTCCTGGAACTAGCTCTTGTAGACCAGGCTGGCCTCGAACTCAGAGATCCGCCTGCCTCTGCCTCCTGAGTGCTGGGATTAAAGGCGTGCGCCACCACCGCCCGGCTTAATGTGGCATTTCTTGAGTCTGGTCCATAGCCTGAAATTTCAGGTACTCTCTCCAAAGATGTGCATTGGGCCTCTTGACTGGATTCCTTTTTATTCAACGCACCTACCAGAGGCACATAAGCGGGAACCTTGTGAGCTGCCATTAATTAGTCATTTGGTTTAAGGGGCTTATTCACCGCATTCTAGCGCACATTCAAGATGATACCTTCTCAGGCGGCTAAAGCACCGTTTGGTCACTTCTACAGTGCGGCTTTTAGTGTGGCATCCTCTAGGTTTGAGAGCTTATATCTTTTCACCAAGTACTATTCCCTCTATTTACAGTATCCCAGCCCCCTGCATGGTAACAACATTCAATAAACAAGAAAGTGCTGGTAGCATTTTAGAAGAAGCCTCAACTAATCTCCCAGCAAAGAAAAATCACTGTTTCGGGGTTGTAGTTAGTATAAAAAGCAGTAGAACATCTGAGAGACAGACATTATTATCCTCGTCGGGTACCTACGAGATATATTGATTCCTTCTGGAAGAAGTGTACGGCTCTGCCCACAGATACACATGCTCACTCGGGGCTTCTGAAAACATAGCTTGTAATTCTTTGTAAACAATAGTGTGCCACAAAATGAGTTTTTTTTTTTTTTTTTTTTTTTTTTTTTTTTTTTTTTTTTGAAAAAGCTACAACTATAAAAAAATTATTGTACACATCAGCTTCAAATGAATTGACCTTTTGTTTCGCTGGGGATGGTGTGCCCCTTGTTACGGACTGACTCCATTTGCCCATGCAAATCAGTAGAAAGTTACGATATTATCAGGCAATGGCAAAATTAAGAGGTAGGTCAGATTTAATGGAAACATCTGTCATTGACCCTTTTACAGAAACCGCCTGAGGGAATCCTTGCAGTTAAAGCTGCACTGAGCTATCTTGCTCTGCAGAAGTGCAGAGCGGGTGATACTCATGGGTAACAAAGTCCTTTCCAAGCAGACTCCAGAGAATAGTTTTCTGGATAAAACACAAGGCGCAGTGTCTGTGGGTGATGATGCTTTTGAAAAACAAAACAAAAGATGAAGGCAACACAAGCTGTCACCGATGTTAGATTTTAGGCCTTTCACCTGGAGACTGCCCCAGTGGTGGCGGTGTTAGCCCGCCAAGGTTGCCGACTTGCTCCTGGTCCCTTTCGGATTAAACGGGACCGTGTATCTGCCATATGCTTAAAAAATGGAAGAGACAGCATCATGAGGAAAATTTAAGATTTACAGCTGTGCATGCCAATCCAAGTCACACAGTGATGATAAAAGCTAATTTCCTCAACCGTGCCCAAAAAGCTGAATAGTCTGTGCCCATGGCCGTTGTTTTAAATTATCAGTGTGTTCTTATTTTTTTTTTTTTTAAAAAAATAGGAGTTCATTAGTATTTGTAATGAAATAAAAAGCCTAACTTTAAAAGCTTTGAAAATGCCAATTTTCAAAGTTATACACACACAAAGTCAAAGCCACAACGTCATTGATCTGTTTGCTGGTAGGGTGAAGAAGGAGGGAAAACTGCCCCAGGAGGCAAGGAAAGTCAAGGAGAGTTTCCGTGAAGAAGTTGCATTTGTTCATGGAGTTTACCTTCAAAGGGACGGTGCTCTTCCCTTGTTAAAGACTTTTATACTACTCTCTGCTTAAAGATGCTCCAGTGTGGGTGCTCCCTTCTCTCTGAGAGCTTCTGTCTTTTCCTCCTAATTTTCTTCCATTTCTACACCAATCACCATCTCCTTCATCGTTCTGGAAGTTAGGACACAAGACAAAACACAAGTCTCCAGCTTTGTCTTTATTTCATTTCCTTCTTAATGAAATATTAAGCTTGATTAAATAAAGACATCTTGCAAAAGAAGTGGAGCACTTTTTGCTTATTTTATGGCCTTCTGATGAAGCATATGAGAGACCCAGAGAGGTCTCTGCATGCAGATTGTGGATCTGTGTAGCCCTCTCAGACTGTGCAGTTGATCTGGTTGACTTATCCTGAATACTACCTGGAAGAAATAGTAGACACCGATTTGCCTTTCAAAAAATACAATACTCATTTTAACATTAATATATTTGAAAGCAATTTGTTTTTTAAAGAACATCTAAATGATTTCAAGCCCCAGCCACAGACCTAAATCAGCATGAAATTAGTTCATATTTCATCAGGAGTTAGAACTGTCCTTTGAAAATGCTTTTCGTCTGTGTTTCTCTCTGTTGGGTGGGCAAAGTGGGAAACTATGCTGTGGGGGTTGCAGTAGCACACATATGTGTAAGTGTGTACACACGCATACTCATGGCTTCAGAGATGGATCCTACATTAAGTGTTGAATTTGATGCCGAACTACCTTATTTAAATGAGGGAGCCTGAGACTGTGCAGAAACGAGACTGCACAGGTGACTAGACCCTGAACTCTCCGCCATCCCCTCCTCACACATCATAACGCTGGGGGCCCTGGGTCCCAGAGGCCAGTGTGACCTGCTTAGTTAATTGGGAAGTAAAGCAGGCTGCATGCAGCACCAATGCCTTCACATAGCTGCCAGCTCTGTGCATTTATCGAGACCTGACTCCTCTTAACCTGGAAGGAAACCGTGTTTTCTCCCTGGAGTCTATACATTCTATTCCCCGTTCACTGTCCATGATAGTCTGCCCAGAATGATTAGGGAAGTTAATTAAAGAACATTTAACATTTGGTCAAAACATCCTTTTCTTCGGGAAGAATCTTTATCTCTTTTCAATGTTGTCAGGTTTCAGGTCCTGAGTGCTTTAGATCAGAGCAAGTACCTCACTAGTCTCGCAGTTCTGGGGTCCACATAAGTTGAGCGATGCGGGGCACGGCTCTAATCCCACATTGAAGATGTGGAGGTTGGAGGACCAGGAGTTCAAAGTCATTCTCAGCTGTAGGGTGAGTACAAGGCCAGCTGGGGCTAAACAAGTCTCCAGCTCAAAGACAAAACACGGAACACAGGCGTCTTAGCAAGACTATTAATAAAAGAGCCCTCTATTCCTGATGCATGGGCTGATGTTGGGGTGCTGTGTTTGAGTGGTAAAAGTTTCTCTTTTTAGTTTCTGACTTGGGGACGGGCAGTGATCGATTCCTTCCATATCCTAGGTGTTGGTGATCAATAGTGTAGCTGGACCATGGGCCACTGTGTGTTCACTGTCTCTGATAATCAGATGAAAAGTCATGAGCTCTCAGCAGTAGACTTCTTTCCCAGGAGACTTATCTGAAGGGGAATGAGACAGCATCCCTGGCCAAGGGTCTGCCAGGCCTAAATCGGGGTTCTTGGAATGAACCTCGCTCTGCTATGACCTCTGAGACCTGCAAATAGCACGTAGACAAGTTAACCATCACAATGGTCGATCTATCTCTTCAGCCCTTGGCATTTCTGGCATTGGAATTCTTGTTTGAGCCTAGTCACATGACTCAACCTCCTTTGCTGCTGTGATAGAACACTCTGGTAAAAACCAACCTAGGGATGAGAGGGCTTATTTCAGCCTTCAGGCCACAAAGGGGCTGTCCTGGGCCAGGAAGTCAAGCGGGAAGCTGAAGCAGAAACCATGCAGGCACCCTGCTTGCTGGCTTGCTCAGCTAGCTTTCGTGTACAACCCTGGCCGGCCTTATCAGGGAATGGTGCCGCCCTCCATGGGCACAGTCCTCCTATGTCAGCCAACCATCAAGACAGTCTCCCATAGACACGCCTGCAGGCCCAACTTGTCTGAAACTCCCTTCTCAGGTGACTCTGGGTTGTGTCCGGTGGACAGTTAACTAGGGCACGGACAGTGCAGACTTGGAATGTCTCCATGCGCACTCTCCTCTGTTCGTTACCTGACCTTCCCTGTCAGTAACGGGTCTAGCCAGTGGCTGACATGATCTTCTGACTTTGTTCGCTGAGCCCCCGTGACAATATCGCTGCCTTTTCTCCTTCTCTGACGTCTGCCTGTCCATGCTCACTTGACTCGCATGGGGTTTCTTCCTCTGCAGTGACATTTAACAGTGCACAAGCTGAATCCGGGTGCTCTCTGCTTGGCATCACGCTCATCTTTCCACTTATGTTTTGAAGAGAAATTTCATATTTTCTTTGCTCTAATTCTGGTTGCCAGGATGGCTGAATGCCATTCCTGGAAGGGGTGTGTGTGTTAGAGCTGGCAAAGACAGGACCATTGGCACGGGGCGAGGAAGCCATTCCTGTGTCATGGAGATTTAGCCACTCATTATTTAAACGACTGCCGTTCTCATAGCCAACATTGCCTATTTCTTGTGTGGGTGAGACCCATGCCCTGGGTACCATTCTAAACCAGGGAGCTCGGGCGCCCTGTTTGATGGAGGAGCTCACAGATGGGTATGCTGCAATTCCATCGATGGGAAAATTGCCGATTGGACTGCTGGTTCGTTAGCAATAAGTAAAGAAGAAAGGAGTTTCCTGTCATTTTGAAGGAAGCTATGGGATCTGTGGGGGTGACTAGTGAGTGAGAGGGGCAGCTACAGCCTGCAGTATTTGTCTTTATATGCTCTGTGCCTATAGTATTTCTGCTGAAGAATTAGCTTGAAAGGTTTTAAAAAGTTTGAAACCCATTGCCCTAGAAGAATATGTGTGTTCACAGAAGTTTCTATTTATTTACTTAGCTGTGCTTTTAGTGCCTCTCTTTTGGAGGGGTCCTGTAAATGGCCACGCCTTTCCAGTTTTCCCAGTGAGCAGGGGCAGTGATTTGTGGCTCCTAAGAATGCTCAACTTCTAAGATGGGAGAGTCTAGGCTCCCATTGCCCTGTTCCCTTGCTGTAGGTGGAAGTTAAGGGCAAGACACTTAGCCATAGCCCTGTGGTTATGTTGTTGTGAATTACAGAGAGTGCTAGGTGTGAAACTAACGCATAACCCCGGATTAACACAATCTACTAAACACCATACAGGGTTTGTGTTCTAGCAAGGTCAACTCAATGCCGCATCATACAAGGAAGCAGGTGGGGTGTGGTAATCTCATGAAAACAGTGGCAGCCTGCATTATACAAGGATAGGACTTGGGGATAGCATCCTCTTATTGTTCAACTGAAATGCAGTGGAAGAAAAACATCACCATTTAAAGGACTTCTGTTGGTCATCTATTTTGTAACTTTAATGATCTCTTTATAGAGTGAATTGTGGTTCATTTTATGTTGCCTGAGTTTGATGGTCTGAGATTTTCTAGGGTGTAGTACAAGGACGTAGGGACACAGAGTGCTGGATTCTGAAATTCTGACATGAAAGTTGTAGCAGCGAGAGACCGAGATCTCAGCACACAGAGAGCACACTCTGCAGTGTTGCATGATGGGAGAATGGGGAACTGAGATCTAACGGTACCAGACCTTATAACAAGAGATTTATGGCAGGATTTATAATGAGTAATCGCTGATATTTTGATTTGACTGATTAATGGTCAGAAATTAAAGAAGGAAAGATATTTTTGTTTAATAACTACACTTTTGTAAGTGTGTTACAAAGTCAGAATAGCCAGTGAATATAGCATCTGGTTGAAGGTCATGTATATAAGGAAAGCCACATGCACAAGCACACAAACAGCAGAAACAGCCACAAGAGCCATACTTCACAACTTGACACAAAATAATTTCATATAGGTTATAGCCTTTTTAGTTCTAGTGTAAGAAAATTCATTTTCTTAAAATAGATATTTATTTTTAATTGTGTATGCATGCGTGAGTGCCTGAGTGTATGTGCACTTGGTCAGCGCCCATGGAAGCCTGAAGCCTGTTTTCAGATTCCGTGGCGCTAGAGTTCCAGGCAGTTGTAAGCTGTTGTCTGGTGCTGGGAACCAAACCAGGGTCCTCTGCAAGAGCAGCAAGTGCTCTTAGCCCCTGAGCCATCACTCCAGCTCTAAATACAAATTTTAAAACAGTATGCTCAATGTGCTTTATAGACTTGCATCAAAATCTCCACATGAGACCAGGCATTATGTATAATGCGCATACACCAGTGCATTTTTTAAAAATTGAAGTATGGGCAATGCATTTGATAGGTAAGTCCTTAACTAAATTATATTCTGGTGAATTCTAGTAATTCTTACAAGAATGTTTTCCATCAAAATTAATTAGCTGTGAAGGAATTAAAAATAAAAATCAATAAAAAAATTGGGAAACGCATGTTTTCAATTTAAACAAGTTAATTCTTGGTGTCAATACCATATTTCAGACAACTCTCACCAGCAGCATAGGATATATAAGTTCACTATTAAAGATGTTATTAAATGAGCAATGTAGTATTGTAAGTGTGGTGTTAATGTGACAGAAATTATACATCTTGCAATGTTGCTTATACTGTGATTTCATTTACTCTGAAATCCATTAAGGGGAAGGAGGCAAATACTGGCTCGCTTATTCTCTGGGAGGCTTTCTGCACAGCTTTGTAGGAATAGAGTTGACAACAGCAATAGCGATAACAGCTTCATTTGCTGAACAATTACACAGTTGCTTGGCAATTTGAACTCCTTCTCTTTCTACCCTCTTAACAATCAAAGATGTAGCCATCACCACTACGTCGTCTGTGGGTCCTGGATTCAGAGAATCTCTGATGATGTTACTGTAGATTGCTGAACGGACATTCCCACTGGACTCTGGAACACCAGGCTTCTGTCTGTGATACTATCTGGCCAATGGCTGAGGGTGGGCTTTCTTTTTTGACCCAAGCTGTTCTGGAGCTCAGAACTTCTCGGATTTGTTCCCGTGAGCATCTGCTTATTAGAGGTTCTCATCAGGCCTCTACTGGTGTCCTTCGCCTACTGTGGCTAATTTGAGCGAGATCTAGTCCAGAGATGCCTTTTATCTGGGTGAAATGGCTCGCCTGCTCACGGTGTCCAGAGTACACGTTCCCCACGTGTTTGCTGCACTAGGAACCTCTGCACCTGGCGCCGAGTCTGGAGCACCGGAGAACCCAGAAACCTGTTTACAGAAGATGGAAGACACGGTGCTTTTAAAACCTTCATCTACCATTGTGAGCTGTGATTGTTTTTTTTTTTTTTTTCTTTTCTTTTCTACTTGATAGAGAATATTTCAGCCTGGACTTTGGTACAAAATGTACATTTTCACAAATTTCAAAGATATTTCTTAATAACAGTCCCGACTCCCTTAGTTACCAACCCTCTTTCTCTTTCACTTTCCTGCCTCTGCACCCGCAGCATGGGCAAGCACTGGAAGAAAATAAGCCCCTTACACTCGTAAACATACCTGCCTACCGTCTGGCAGGAGGCCCTGCAGTCTGGTGATCTCCTTAGTTACCCAGCAGAGAGAAGGAAAAACAAGAGCCCTGTGAAGATTCCGCATGCTGCCGCCGCATCCCTGCCAGATGGCTATTAGCAAAACACGGACAAGTCTCCCTGGCTCCACTTCCCTGCGGCAGGCATAACCAGAATGCTGGGGCGGTGGGCTTCCATGTGCAAGCAGCTCAACCTCGAAACTTTCCATGAACAGGCATGTCAAGACGATGGGAACACAACGCGTCAACGTCCTCAGAGAGGCCCCTCACTGTAAACCCGCGTCCTCCGCTTTTACATATCTATGGGTCTCCAAGGAGAAGTTATGGAGGTTCGGGGGATGGAGGGTTCAGGGGGATGTGACATTATTGCCTACTGATTATTTTGTCTGTCATGATAGGCCGCAGGACTCAAATTATCCCAACAAGTTTGGCCTTTGGGCTGCTGATATCACATCTGAGCGTGAAGAGCAAAATCTAGATAGCACTGGGAATCCTATTAGCTAAGTGTGCGGATGCTTAAACATTTTATAGTAACTTCTTCCATGGCTTCGGTTCTTAGTGTCTGTCTGTGTGGCACACAAATCCCTGGTCAGTGTAGCTGGAAGCTGGCAAAGGGCTTAGCGTGGGTGGGGAAACTACCTGCTTGTGGCTCTAAAGTCCCCCAGGAAGCTTTGCTGACAAGCCTGCCTCCTCTAAGGGGTCCCTCTTAATGACTCTACAGTCACCTGGCTCCAGCTGGCCAGAGCATTGCTGATTTTGAGGGAACATTCTAGGCGAGCCCAATTCCTCTTTGCTGTTACTTGGCCCAGACTATTTTCATTATTTTTCCCTCTGCTTCTCCTTGTGCAGGTGTGGCGATGCCGAGGTTTTCCACCTCCTTTCTTCCTGTTTATGGCAATGCTAGAGCTCAGTCCATGCCACCTTGTTACACATGCCTGGCAACCCCTCCACCTCTGTTAGCTTCAGCGTGAAATGTCCCCCACAGGCCTGTGTGTTTGCCCACTTATTCTCCAGCTGTGGGTGCTATTTTGAAAAACTGTAGATCCTTTGGGGAGTGGAGCCTTGATGAAGGGAGTGGCCATTCACTGGTGGCAGGGTTTGAGGTTTTGCAGCCCAGCCTCTCTTCTTGTGCATGCCCTCCTTTTGCACTATGAGCATACCATGACTAGCTATCTCATATTTTCCCATGGTGGCCTCCTTGCCTGAATTGACTATCCCTTAAACTGTGAACCAAAACTCTCTTTTCCTGAAGTGGCTTGTCAGACACATTGTCCCAGCAGGAAGAAAAGGACCCACCACACCACCGAGCTACACCTCTCTGCTCTGCTTTGGTACATGTGTTTGGAGACACAGCACACATTTGTATCTAAGCATATGAAGCACAACTAATGCCTGGAATTGAAGAACTATTTTAGTGTGTTCTCGGAACTCCACAAACCTCATCCATCATTACAAGTAGGCCATTCTCATCAGCCCCAGAGAGATAGCCTTACTAATAGTCTCTGCTTAGTTTTATTTCAACCCAAACAGACACATTAGGAAACCCTTAGGCCTTTCTCCTTCAAGGACTTTCATATCCCATATATTTCTCATGTGGAAAATCATAATGTGTGTCTTTGATGTGGGATTACCCTTCTGTATGCTGTAAATACCATTGGTTAATAAAGAAACTGTCTTGGGCCTGCACGAGGAATAGAGGTAGGCAGGGAAAACTAAACAATGCTGTGAGAAAGAAGGAGGAGTTAGAGAGAAGCCATGTAGCCCTGCTGGAGACAGATGGTAGAACCTTGCTGGTAGGCCACAAACCTTGTGGTAAAATATAAAATATTGGAAATGGGATAATACTAGATATAAGGGCTAGCTAGCAATACGCTTAAGTGATTGGTCAAACAGTGATTTAATTAATACAGTTTCTGTGTGATTATTTTGGGGCTAAGCAGTCTGCCGCTACATGTCTTTTGTTACTAACTGAATCTGCATAGCAAAAGCCTTTAAACTTGATTTGTGTGGTTTGACAAGCCGCTACTCTGTGGCTTTTTCATCGCCAGCCCCTAGGCACTGCATGGATAGATCACATTTTATTTATTCATTTATCAGTTGATGGATCTTAGATTATTTTCTGTTCAAGGTGCTTAAGAACAATATGGCTGTGAAAATTTTGCTACAAGTTTTCGTGTTGACATAGATGTAGGTTTTTGTGGGCACACCCCCAGGAACACATTTTTGGGTGGTCATCTGGTCTCAGTTTTTAACATTGTGAGTAGCATAAGGGCAGCTGGATGAAGAGAGAATTTCATAAATGTGGTCAGTGAGATGCTATCTGTCTTCCACGTGGTCAGTGAGATGCTGTCTCCTTACACGTGGTCAGTGAGATGCTGTCTTCTTCCACGTGGTCAGTGAGATGCTGTCTTCTTCCATGTGGTCAGTGAGATGCTGTCTCCTTTCACGTGGTCAGTGAGATGTTGTCTTCTTACACATGGTCAGGGAGATGCTGTCTGTCTTCCATGTGGTCAGTGAAATATCTTCTTCCACTTGATCAGTGAGATGTTATCTTCTTCCATGTGGTAGTGAGATGCTGTTTGTCTTCCACATGATCAGTGAGATGTTGTCTGTCTTTCAACCGGCCAGTGAAATACTGTCTTCTTCCGTGTTGTCAGTGAGATGCTACCTTCAACTACATTTTTGGGTGAACATCTACTTACCTTATTGAATGAAACTCTGGAGGTATTTTGTAAACTACAAGGTTTTATCTCATACTTCCAAAGGGAAAGAAGTTTAAAAAAAGGGAAAGAAAAATATATCTGAAGATATGTCTGGATACATTTTTATTTGTAGTTTAGCGTTTTTCTTAACATAAACTTTTTCTATGGGACTGAGCCCCAAGAAGAAGTAGTATTTATTTTTACTTTTATCTAGTTAAGCTGACTTTCCTAGTTGTGTACACTGTCATAATTCCTTCACATTTTTAAGTCAAACTGAAGAGAAATTGAACTTACCTCAAGTTAAATATTAAGAACACAGATGGATGCATCCTAAGAATTATTCAGACTTTACCACCTCCCAGGTGACTCTTGCTTCCTTTTCAGAAGCCAGATTTGAATTTCAGGCTTACCTTCCTGAACGCTGTCATCTTAAATCAACAGTATCTGGAAGCAGAAAAACAAACAAGTAAACAAACAAGGCAACAGTAATTCTTGGAGCTTCCCAGAGCCAGTGTCATCTCTAGCCCCTCAGAACGCAGGGCAGCACACTTACCTTGGACGTCACTACTGCTTTTCCCTATCCTGATTGCCCACCCCTCCCCTCCACAGTTCCTTCCCCTGCCTTCCATGTGTCTATTACCCTCAGGCTCTGACCTTTGGCAGACCGTGAGCACCAAGTCCTGTTATTTAGAGTGAAGAAACACTAGCAGTCAGGAGGAACAATGTAGTTCAAGCCAGATAAAATAAATCTCTCATTTCCTGTCAAGGGACTGCGCCAGAAGCAATGATGAGAGACAGGGGCAAACCGCACAACCTGAAATACAGACACTGGGGATCTTTGCGACCACAGGCCTGCCTCAAACGCTGACAACAAAACCCCAAACAGCCCAGTGACAGCAGACACATAATAGCTATGGAATTAGCGTAAACACACAGGGCACTGGTGCAGCTCCCTGGCGGTCCCCACAGCGAGCTTGAAATACCAGGAGACAGACTCCTCTGAAAAGTCTCCAACCTGTGAAGGAATCCCTGGATGGTGTGAGGATCTCATAAACCTGATGACGCTGCCTTTGAAGTGGAAACATAGACACAGATTCTGCCTGATGTGTGCTGTACACCAACCTTCGTAGGGAGGGCTTCCACACGCACTTCAGAAGTCGGTGGCAATAATCGTTTCTCACCATTGTTGAAGAAGCTGATGGGTCGTGTGATGAGCAGACACCGAGGAAGAAGTGCCCGCTGTCTACAGGTGCTGGTGGAAGAGGTTTGAATCATTAAGTCAGTGACTGTGGGGCAGTGTGAATCCTCAGACTGTAAGTGAGGAGTCTGAGGGAGCTCACCCAAGGTGTAGGCTTACCAGAGGGCGATGCCAGGTAGGCAGGTCTACTGCCCATGCCTTCATAAGTAGATTCTACTGTGTGCTATGTCACTACAGCCACATATTAGATTCTTGATGGTAGCCTCTGCTCATATATTCATATATATGTATGTATTTTTTTCTAGAGGAGCAGAAAATCTAAAAGCAATATATAACTAGCTTGATGATGCTATGTTCTTTCCAACATTTTTGCTTCCGCCTATCCTCTTTCAAGATGGTAATAGTGAGAGAGTTCATTCATCCATTTGTCGCATCTTCTAGCAGGTGACTATTCTTGCCTGGTTGCTAGGTGCTGGGTCCCTTGCTGGTAGATGACATGATTTCATCACTGGCACGCAGTCCCCCCAAATGCATTTTACATTCAGTTTGAAACCGAGTCCTTTGAGCAAAACTCCAGACCAGTATCAATTCAAGTTTAGAAATCACAATGGATTTTTCTTTTCTTTTGCCAGTTTCCTTGGATGGGTGGGTGGGTGGGGTGATATATGTGAGTGTATGCATGTTTTCCACATATGTGGGCAGACCTACATACACATGTCTGTACATACATGTGGAAGTCGGTTGATGTTGGGAATCATCCTCTGTCAATTCTTGCCCCTTATTCATTAAGGCAGAGTCTCTCAGTCAAACCCAGAGGTACGTAGTGGATGGAAAGATGGGTCAGCTATTGTGAGTACCCTGCTCTTCCAGAGGATCAGAGTTTGAATCCTAGCACCAAGGTGGAACAGCCCCAACCTCTCAGAACTGTAGCTCCAAGGGATCTGCTGCAATTTTCTGGTCTTTATGAATAGCTGCATTCATGTGCATACACCCCATAGAGATACACATATGTGTGCCTGTAGATACACATCTGTAGATGCCTACATGAAACCAGCCAATCCTTCAACCAGGAACTAAAACTCAAAAGTAAATCGTGGCTCCCTAATATGTCACATCTTGCTTGCCAGTTTACTCTGGAGATCTCTGGCCTCAACATAAATACCTCTTACCAGGGTAGGGGCGTGAGAATTTTAGAAATATAGTAAAGAATATGAAGACAAAAAAATAACAGGACAGAAACCGTAGAAAGTATCTGGAGTGCATTCCAGTGACTGAAATCCTGAAACCCACCTGCATTTAATTTTCCACAGCTTTTAGACCCGGTAAAGGGGTTTGGGGGTGGGGTGGGGGGAAGGTAACAAAAGACTTTATTAACATGATACAAAGGTTAACTCACAATGGCTTTAGCACTCAGAGACATCAAATCATCAGCATCCTGTTGTCTAGGTAGCAAAGCTGCTCTAGGTCTTGTATTCTGGGGGCCGCCCTTCCCCAGGTGACCTCATAGTTACAAGAGAAGGAGCAGAAGTACATTTGCATATTTTGACCACCTGTCAGGACGGCATGGAGCTATGGTAATGTCAAAAGAACCAAGCAATCACCTCCTGAGTTGGGGTGTGCAACTAAGCTTGTCAGTCTCCAAACTCCCTGACCCTCAGATGAAGTGGAAATGAGCCCGCATTTCTCGGGCTCCACACTGATGCCATCTTTTAAAGATAGAATGATAGGCCATCATGCCTTCCCAATATTTTCATGTGTCTTGGGGATCCAAACTCTATGGCAAGTGCTTTAACTGTTGAGCCATGTCCCAACCCAAGCGAGGGCTTATCTATCTAACAATCTAGAAGGCTATTTAATTTTTGAATCAAACATTTAGCAGTATCTCATGGAGATAGAAACAGTCTTAAGGACTGTGTTTAAGATGGTGTTCTTAATGCTGTGCAGAAAATGGGTGGGTGTACATTAGAAGAGCATGCTTTCCCTGAAGAATGAGCCTCAGAGCACAGAAAATCTTCGCTTATAGACTTTACGGAACATCCTTCCCCCTCCTGCACTGCAACCATGATGATATTTTGATCCCGTACAGCTATCCATATTCTGGTTACACCCAACATGTCCTGATTGAGTCTATTAGCTGCAAAGGTATTGTAGCATTCTGACCTGCTCCCCCAGGCTCCTGACAGGAGGGGTTATACTCTCCATCTGGGTGTCCCTGCCTTTGTAGAGCCTGCTGTATGGAAGCACTCAATGGATTCCCATGTGAATCAATGAACACACTTGTTTTTTTTTGTTGTTGTTGTTCTTGTTCTTTTTTGGGGGGGGGTTTCGAGACAGGGTTTCTCTGTAGCTTTGGAGCCTGTCCTGGAGCTAGTTCTTGTAAACCAGGGTGGCCTCAAACTCACAGAGATCTGCCTGCTCCTACCTCCCGAGTGCTGGGATTAAAGGCGTGCACCACCACTGCCCGGCAATGAACATACTTTGTAAGCATGGATAAATTAAAGACTTGCAAGTGGAATTTTACCCAAATTGTGCATTATTTAAGGGAGTTGATGACTTTCATAAATAACCAAAATGGCAACATTGTTACATATGTTGTTTGAATGTTTGCTGTACATAAGACCTTCCTTCAGGGGCTGAGGATGTACTGTTTAATTTACCCCAAATCTATTCAGTAAGCACATACTACTACAAATTGATAAAGAACATACTTTGTCTTAAGGTTAAATTGAGACTAATTAATTGTAAGTGATAAATCATTTATTTTAGGTTTTGTACAAGTAAAATCTCATCTAGAATTTAAAAATTATTCCTCTTTCTATGAAATAATATATAGTTCAATAACAATAAACTGAGTTTCAATAGGTAGCTATGGATCTTGTTTTAATTTATGTGAATAATTCCTTTCATTTTCCACGTCCACAAAGAAGCCAACTGGTATAGAGAACGGAGCATTTAGTTTGGGAAATGCATAAGGAAGAGAACACAGGGAGATATGGTATTTAGTGTTTGCATACTATCCGAAAACACCAGAGATGATCAACTTTAAAAAAACAAAGGGTTGGGCTCTGGGGAGGTGGCTCAGTGATTAAGAGCCTGACTGTTCTTCCAGGCGACCTGGACTCCATCACCCACATTAGGCGCCTCACAATGGCCTGTCACTGTAGTGCCTGTTGCTCTATGACATCCTGTGAACACCTTCATGTACAGGGACACACACTCCCACGGACAGACACACAGCCACAGAAAGAAGTGCACCAGGGGAAGGTGCATTTGGCTGCTGCCGTTGGAGGTTCTGGTCTGCAGTGAGGTGGTACCTTGCTTCTGGGCCTGTGGCAGAGCACTTTAATGCGGTGGGAGCTTCCATGACAGGTGCCAGCCATGGCCTGGCAGCTGAGAAGCAAGGAGAAACAAGAAGAGAGACTGGTCTTAAAATATTATGAAGGAATGTCCCAAAAGACCCAACTTCTTCCACCAGACACCTCCTAAGCCAGTAACGCTGTGAGCTGGGAATAAAGCCATCAAGATCCAGGCCTTTAGGGGACCTTTAAGACTCAAATACTGCTGGCTGAAGACACATGGCTGTGCACCACACCTTATCAGCTAGCGAGACACTTCCCCTGGAGCAAGCCCTGCTTCAGTCTGAATTATAACAAAATTTCTCCCAAAGTTTGGTTCCACGGGCACCTATGTTTTCATGTCTTTAACCACATGTTTCTGATCCGGCCTACGGAAAATATAAAACAGTTCAATAAAAAGATTAACTCAGACAAAGGGATATTTTGTTTTCCCAGTGTCCCCAGTGGTTGGCACACATCAGCCATAGGTTTATTTATCAGGTTTACACAAAACACAAAATATTTAGACCAAAGGAACAGTGACTCAGATCTTCTCTTGTGCTGGGGTCCCCCGTGCCTACACACACTAGCTGCCTGATATATGCTCTTGTGCTGGGGTCCCACGTACCCACGCACACTAGCTGCCTGATGTATGTTCTTGGTCTTCTTCCTTCCAGTATTTATCGACCTTCTTAACTCTTCGCTCTGTCTTCTGTTGACAGAAAATGGGACTTTTGCTTAATTTAACTCAGGATGTTTCCTTTAAACAAAAACAATTGCTTCCTTTCGACAGGAAATTTATGAACCAGAAAGTCTTCAGAAACAATTGCACTCTTTCGGTAGCTGGCAGGACAATGTGAACCCTGAGATCCATTCATGCCCTGATGGGAACAATATTGGCTACTTTTACATCTCTCAGCCCTGGGCTGTCTGTTCTTGAAGCCGCTGCTAGCACTCACAATAAGAATGAAACTTTGACAAATGCCTTGCAGCCCATCATTTGAAATTACTTGGGGGATAAGTATCTGTGTGTGGGCATAAGCACTTGTGTGCTGAGCTTTAGAGGCCAGAGGAGAGCATCCAAGTCCCTTAAGCTGGAATTACAGGTGGTTGGGAGTTGCCGGATGTGGGTACTGGGAACTGAACTCATCCTCTGGAGGAGGAGGTGTTATTAACCACTATGCCCTGCCTCAGCCCACAGACCGTGTGCTGCTTCAGAACCACGTCTGTGGAAGGCTTTATGCAATATACAGAAACAGAAATAGATGTCAGCGAATAGTGAGGACCCACAAACACTGCTGGCATCTTGTGGTGGCTTGGATGAAGGATATTCTGTTTGCATCAGAGATGTAAATCAAATGTATATGCACGTTGGTGGGTATTTACTGTCCTTCCTATTCTGACTAGGGGGAAGCAGCCAATGGCATTAACTCTCCAATACCATGAAAACAGCTAAAGGGAAATGCTGTGTACAGGACACATAACTCACCTGTGGAATTCACGCTGCTCTTGCTGAAGAAAATGGCCCAGCACTTGGACTTTTTAAAATAGTCACATTATTTTTTTATGGATATGGAAGGTAGTAAATTATATTATCTATAGAAACTTGACAATATCCCAGACAGATCAGAATCTTGAAATATTCCACATGTCCTCAGATGAGCATAGCATGCTTATGACATGATTGTGCTCCAACTCTACTGTTCACGACAGATTTTACATGAGGATAAATATCACGTGACTTATCAGTTTAACTGTTTCATTGCTGTGCTATAAATAGGATCATGTAGAAGTAGTTATTTATAGCATGCTGACATCCATGTCCATATAGGAAAACCAACAAGAGTACCATAGCCTCTAAAAAATTTGTATTGTGTGCACCTGTGTTTCATGTAAGCATTTAGTCTTAACAGTTGTAATAAAAATATTATGCATATCCAATTATATACTAAATTATCTATGCTGCATTTTCATCATGTCTATAAACGTATTGTATACACATTTTATATATATAATATGTATATAATTCTAAAATGAGCCAGGAGGTGGTGGTGCATGCCTTTAATTCCAGCACTCAGAAGGCAGAGGTAGGCAAACTCTTGAGATCGAGACCAACATGGTCTACAGAGTGAGTTCCAGGATAGCCAGGGTTACACAGAGAAACTGTGTCTCGACAAAGGAGAAAAACATGAACAAAGGTTAAAGGAGATATTGAGTAGACACTTCAGACTGTGTGTTTGCATGAAAGATTTCAAGAAAGTCTTCTGCTGTCTGATTCAAGCCTCTATAAGAGAAGCAAGTATTAGTGGGCATCTAGTGCTTACTTTTTAAATTGAGCTTAAGACAATAGTTTAAAATGGTCATTGGTTTGTGCAGTTTATAAAACAACTCTATCCTGCTCCATGTGCTATCCTTCACCCCAGGAATATTCTGAAAATTAAGGGTGACAGCATTGGAGGGTTTCTGATTATTTATCTAGAAACTAGTATGTGTGTTCCAGCATGTCTCTTAGTCTTCATTTGTGCTTCAGGCATGCTTCTGGATGTTTCTTGAGCAGATACAGTGTTTTCACATTTCATCTTCGGTTACACAAGTGTCTCAGGATACTGTGCTTGCGCTTGGGCCCCATTTCTCAAGCCCTTAACTAATACCTCTCCTGACCTCTCTCCGGCCTCTTGCCTGTGATATCACTATTAAGCAATTATATGAAGGTTATAATTTTGATATCTTCCTCTTAAGCAAAGTTTAAAGGCAGAGGGAATAGAATATGTAAGCACCTAATGATGGAGGAGAGTTATCTGTCTATGTTTTTTTTATTGGTTAATTAATAAAGAAAACTGTCTTGGCCCTTTAAGAACAGAAAATTAGGTAGGTGGAGTAGACAGAACAGAATTGTGGGAACAAGGAAGTAGAGTGGGGGAGACGCTTCAGGGAGTTGCGTGGTGAGTCTCCATGCTGCTGCTCTCCGAGATGGACACAGGTTAAGATCTCTCCTGGTAAGCCACAACTCGTGGTGCTACCCAGATTACTAAATATGGGTTAAAAAAAGATGTAAAAATTAACCAATAAGAGGCTAAAACTATGGGCCAGGCAGTGTTTTAAAAAATACAGTTTTCGTGTAATTATTTTGGGTAAAGCTATCCGGGTGGCGGGACACAGCCCGCCGCTTCACACTACAGATTGGCGCTCCAACGTGGTCACTAAATCCACTTAAAAACCTTGCCCGCTTGGTATCCAATCTACTTCAAGAAAAAGATGGGCATCAAAGAGGCTACTTATGGAGTTTGTTAGCCATTTGGACAAGAAACTGCTCTTGCCTGGACTGTTACATAAACTGGACACAAGGAACCCACAGAAAGAGGACTGCTAAACTTGCCTAAAGGTGAGATGGTCTCTCAGGGTTCCTGATTCATAAAAGAGTCTGCGAGACGTTCTACAGGACACAGAAAAAAGTGACTAAACTATCTTTGGAATTTCCTGCTTCATGAAAAAGTCTGCTGGACACTATGGGCCTAAAGGCTAAAGATGGATGCCCCAACGGTACAGAGGAACTTTGGGTGACTGTCTAGACAGCGAGTTGTCTCTGTCATTTCTAAAGTTTAAAAGTTACAAATGACTTGTTTACTTAGGTAATATTATATCCTTCTGGAGTCTTTGATGGAGTTAAAAAATAAATAGATAGTTATAGCTTTCCTTAGTTATGATAAAAGATAAAATAGATTTAAATATTGTAACTGTAATACTTGCTTGATAACTGTTTTGTTATATGTAATTTTGCTATGTTAAAGTTAAAGCCTTTCTTTTTTGTTTAAACAAAAAAAGGGGAAATGATGGAGGAGAGTTATCTGTCTATGTTTCTTTCATTGGTTAATTAATAAAGAAAACTGCCTTGGCCCTTTAAGAACAGAAAATTAGGTAGGTGGAGTAGACAGAACAGAATTGTGGGAACAAGGAAGTAGAGTGGGGGAGACACTTCAGGGAGTTGCGTGGTGAGTCTCCATGCTGCTGCTCTCCGAGATGGACACAGGTTAAGATCTCTCCTGGTAAGCCACAACTCGTGGTGCTACCCAGATTACTAAATATGGGTTAAAAAAAGATGTAAAAATTAACCAATAAGAGGCTAAAACTATGGGCCAGGCAGTGTTTTAAAAAAATACAGTTTCCGTGTAATTATTTTGGGTAAAGCTAGCCGGGTGGCGGGACACAGCCCGCCGCTTCACACTACACACCTAAGATTGACATAGCTCCTGTATCAAGCATCCGGTGATTCATACACCTGTAGGAGGAAGATGACATAGAAGCATCCCCTGCCACCCACCTTGGCCATCCTAGATGCTCTTGGGAGTTCTTAAGGTAGGGTACCTGCGGGGAAGAGAGAAGTGCTTTATTTGAGGGTTCGTGAAAAACCTTGGTGTTCATATATACGAATCGCTTTTTGAAACCTACCTATAAATAGTTAAAGTCCTTAGGAACTACTCTATTAAAGCAAGTCCTGACTGGAATTGACTAGTCGGTCCTTCGTGACAGTTTTCCTGAGTCCAGATTTTCTCGTTAAGGAATAATAGTGTATTCTGGTGCTTGATAAGGGGAAATATTCTTGAACTTGGTGCTTTATTTTAGTACCTGGACGCCATATAAAGTTTTTACTTCTTAGAAACGAATGATTTCAAACAGGTCAAATAAAGGATGTTCTTAGTTGTTGCTTGTTTTGTTTCTAGAACAAGGTCTTGTTATTTAGCCCATGTTACGGGAATTCACAGTCTTCCTGTCTGTGCCTTCTGAGGGTTGAGATGAACAGCGTGGACCACACTGGGTTACTCATCTTCCATAAGATGCTCAAGAAAAATTTAATATGAGTTAATTTACATAAAATGGAGTCATTTCCTTTTTCAAAGAGCATAAAATTTTCATATAATTTATGAGTATCCAACAATGATATACAATAATTACAATTTATTTAAACTATGTGGCAAATATTGGCAGCATTTGTAAGTTTTATTTTTATAATCTCTTTACTTTAGTTTGGTATAATTTGTTAGAGGCCTTTTAGTTCAGAAAGTTGAGATTCAAGGGTTTTTTGTCAGATATCACCAAGGGTTTCTTCAACTTTAATTTTGATTAATTTTTTAAATTAATTTTGTAAGAGGACATATTTACAAGCTTCTTACTTTTCTATTGGCTGTTCCTTTGGATATGGTTCAAAACCCACCCTTCATCATGTCTGACATGTGTATTCCAAGTTCAACCATGTCATGTTAATTCTTCAGCAATGCAGGGCACAACTACCCTTCCGTAGTTTTTGTTGCTGTATGAGTGTATATGGATTCAGAGCTGCGAGTTCTTCTCCCAGCACCCACAAGGCAGCTCACAACTGTCTATAACCCCAGCTCTGAGGGAATCTGACACCCTCTTCTGGCCTCCACAGGTACTGCATACATAGAGTGCATAGGTATACATTGAGGCAAAACACCCATATACATAAAATAAAAGTAAATATACTTTAAAAAATCAGTCCATATAGTTTGTTTCTACAATAAGCTGCAAGTTAGCACTGGTGGGAAATATTTAATTCTGTTCTAGACCAGCAGATGAAGTTCCTGCAGAGTCAAGCACTCCAGGGAGCCAACAGATATTTGATAAGTTTCCTACTTCATGAATGGCATTGGTTTGATTCAGTTGTAATATCTTAGAGAATTTTCTTTTAAATTCTGTGTCCTCGTAGTGTTGCTGCTGTTAAGAGGTACTGGGCACTTGCAAAGGGTGAGATGTGAACATTTACATGTAATAGAACTTTGTATAGGATTTGTAGTGATTTTAAAAATTTTGGGATCATTGCACCAATGTTATACTAAGTATAACAAGCCCTGCAGCATTGAGCTTTACTGTGCGGGTGGATGCTTGCCCCTTCATTATGAACTGGAGGCTTCCTCTATTCTTAACAGACAGATACGAATAGTTCTTTTTCATTTTTTTCTATTTTAAATTGACAGTCAATTGTTGTACTGTTTTATTTTACGTGTATGTGTGTGTTCCACTTGTGTTCGCGGTACTGTTAGAAACCAGGGAGTCAGATCCCCTGGAACTAGAGTTCTACACAGTGAAAAGCTGGGAACTGAACCGCTGAACCATCTCTCTGCAGCCTCCCCCCTTCCTTACTGAAGCCGTGTTGTAGAGTTTTTCTTCCTCTGGTCAATGAACTCCAGAGTAGCCCCTTGCCTCGAATTCATCTCCCTGTTGGTGAACCTTGCTTCAGTGTGGACGTGGGCCATTAGGGCTACACAGACACTTTAAGAATTTCAAAGCTGTTTGTTTTGGCTTGTATGAGTTCAGCAGTTGAGAAACTATTTAGTCATAGGCAGTCTTCTGAGACACAGGAAAAGCCACCAAGCCATCACTTCCTCTGGGATTTCTGTTTTCTTGGGAGGCTTTATTACTTCTGGGGATACTGAGTGACTCACAGGAGGGGGAAGCTCATGGTTCCATGATGGCTCACATTTCTGTACCTCACTATTCACCCAGAAACGATGCTTCTATGTTGTCAGGGACACGGGAAAGAACTCTTAAAGCCCCCTTCCTAAGAACAGTCAGTAGCAAGAGCTTACCCAACAAATCTGGGCTATTTTCTCACATTCTTGAAGCTAGGAATCATAAGAGAATAAAAATTATTTAACTTTCTGGTTCAGATAAGACTCCTAGGCGGCCTGCTTCCCAGTGGGTCCCGATGCCATACATCTGTACACAGATACCACGTGTTAGAAATTTGGATGAAAGGGCTGTCTTTTTCTTGCTGGATCTCTTAACCCTTAAAATAAACAACAAAACAAAAAAAATCTATCCCCTTTCCCTGCAAGACCATATGGAAGTGGAAGATGCCAATGTGTTAATGGGCCTCAAAAACATGGCTATCTGTGGTTGCATAACCAATTTATTCCACAAAAGAAATATTTTTTCTTAGGTGTATGGTACCCCTCATGCTTGGTCACATGCCTCCCACAGGTCTGTTGAAGCCCTATTCTCTTGGCCACTGAGAGCGGCAACAGGTGGACCCCCAAACCTGCTCCCTGAGGCAGCACGGTCTGTTCTGCGAGGTCTTAGAGCAGGAGACAGTTTTGTGTTCAGGGTCAACTTGCACAGCTCTGCCCTCAAGGCCTCCTGGATTGGGGCACACATTTTACTTGGAGGAGCCTCCCTGCCTTAGTTTCCAGCAGAATAAAAGACTCGGAGGGTTCTCCTCTCAGCTGCTCATCTCACAAACTCAGGTTAGGGCGATTTTGGCTCATGTCTTGAGAGTACTGGTCTGCCATGGGGGAAGCGGTGACTGGTGGTGGCATTGCATCTGCAGTCCCGAGGCCGCAGAGAAATACAACTCTTTCATTCTGCTCATCCTCATATTTCCAGTCTGCTCAGGATCGCATCCTATAGACTAGGGCCTCCCACAGCCCCAGCTGATTTCCCTGCCCAGTTAACCCAGTCCAGAGCTTCTCCTGGGGGATTTCAGATCGCATCAAGCTGACGGTGTAGGCCTTTGCACTCTTTTATCTCTTGCTGTATCCTGTTTCTAAAAGCGCGCATTTTGCTCCCTGCGTGCTGACTTGCTAACACGCACTGAATAATTTTCTCATATTTTAAATCTCTAGTTTCTTTCCTTTACTCTCATCTCTCTGTGTATGTGTGCACGTGCACGTGTGTGTGTGTGTGTGTGTGTGTGTGTGTGTATGTGTGTGTGTGTGTGTTTGCTGCGTGTGTGTGTTTTCCGAACAAGAGATGACAGGGAGTTTTCCATGCGTGGTTCACACAGGCATTTATGTATTCAGCTACCAAGTCTGGAGCCCTACCTTTGCCGGTGTTCCTTGTTTGAAAACAAAACAAACAAAAAATAACTTTAAGCCTTTGCAGTTTTCTTAACAACTTAGAATGATAGCCCTAGGCTAGGGAGATGGTTCAGGAGTTAAATCTGCCCACTCATGATTCGTAAGCATCACAATACAGATGGCATTGTGGGAAAGGAGACTCCATCCTGAATGCTGTTCTCTGACTGACTTCCACATAAATGCCAGGGCATAACTTCCTACACAGATACAATACAATAAATCATGTAGGCTTGGTACTACTGAAGCATAGTAATAACGGAACTTTCTAGAAGAAAACCAGTCTGTGTTGGGAGAGAATATGTTAGCATAAATGAGCAGATCTGGCCCTATAGAAAGGTACATATGTACACATGTATGTGATACTATTTCATGCAATCTGATATTTAGCTTTTGAAGGAGAGATGCAACAGAGATTTTGAACACTACAAATCTTTTCAGTGAAGCAGGTCATTGTTCCCTTTCGTACATTTGATATTTCCCTGCCCCCTTGACCACTGTTCCCCCATGGATAACTGCCTTGAGAAGTTCTAGGTCATTGTGGGGGCAAGGTGGCTTGTTTCCTTTCCTGCTCGGCTCTGTTGGCCGCGGCTGGTTCACAGCAAGTCCATACCCTGGTTCCCAGAATTATACATTCAAATCATGGAGCGCTCCTTTCTAATGGGATTTCCGCTGGTGCTTGACCGAGGATGGACTGCGGGACAGTTAGTCTCTGCCCATCAACCTATCGCTTTGCCGGGACCCGCGCTTGCCATCTACGCGTCAGCTCTCTATGCGTGTATATGCGTTATTTATTTGAATTGTCTTAAGTGCATACTTGAACAGTGTACAGGGGTCAGGGAGAGTTCAAATGTTCGAAAATGGTTTTCCATCTCCCCACCCCCTCCCCCATGGCTAAGGCTAACCTATGAAGTGTCCAGAGACAGCCTTGTTCATTTGGATGGCGTGAATGCCCTTCTTGTGAAAAACTGTAAATAGCGATTCTCGAGCGGGTGACGTTTTTATAGCTGCTGCATTGATAACATGCCGGTGAAGACAGCATCCTCCTGATGAGCTTGAGAGAGATGAGAGGAGCGTGCCTTCTCTGGGACATCTGCAACAATCAGGTCCTTCCCAGTTTACCAGTGTCCACAACTTCCAGAGATCCATGGTATGGACCGCCTGTTACTTCGCTTTTTCAGTTCTCCCATTGACTTCCTGAAATATTGCGGTGGAGCTGTGTTCATGCTATGTCACTGACTTGATGGTTTAGAGAAACCGAGTTTGAATCACATTGAGAAGCTGTCTGTTCTGCCTGGGAGGAAGGAATGATAGGGACCAGGACCTGCGGATTGATCTTGGCAAGGCTCAGACTGCAGGTTGCCCATACTACATCTGTATATGGCTTATTACCCCACCCAGTGAAGATGTAGAATTCCCATCTAAAGATCGTTTGTGGGGCTGGAGAGATGGCTCAGTGGTGAAGAGCACTTATAACTCTTACACAGGGCATGGCTTCTGTCCCCAACACCGACATGGCAGCCCACAACTGCCTGTAACTCCAGTTCCTGGAGAGTCAACATCCTCACACAGACGTATATGGAGGCACTACACCAATGCACACTAAAAGATGACTCTTTGTGGACATAAATATATATTGCCGGTGTGTCCCTGAGATGTGGTCAGAAATCCCAGGAACTGTGAAGATCTTCCTTCTGTGTCTTGGGATTTTTAAAAATGTCTTGTCAGATTTAGTAGCGGTCTCTGGGAATACCAAAAGTTGTTGCTTATGCGAAGTGGAAGAACATCCTCCTGACAATAACAACATATTGTTCAAAAACAAACACCCCCCGAAAGCCCGATCGCTAAGTCAATAACTGACTTAGCCTCAACTACCATCTTTAATAAAGCTAATTTCTCATGCATATGTGAATAAATTCAAATATTAATAGTGAGATGACATCACAATAGATAAAGAATCTATGTTGCAACTAACTTGTGCTGAGTTTGGAATTATACTGACATTCTGAAACAGATAAATCTCATATTTTAAAGCTTTAAAGCTTTATTTTTGTTTGATGGGTTTGAGAGTTTGCCTGCATGTCTGTAAGAACGCCACATGTGTGTCCAGTACATGAGAAGGCCAGAAGAAGGTATCTGATGCGCTGGAGCTGGAGTCACAAATGGCTAAGCGCTCCCATGTAGGCGCTGGGAGCCAGACCCTGATTCTCTTTAACCACTGAGCAACCTCTCCAGGCCCTCAGCATTTGAATTATAAAACAGGTCTATGTAGTGAATTGTTCGCACACTGTCCAGGCTGTTCCCGACATAAAACTAAAGCAAACAGACAGACAAACTCTCCACCGATGTGGGGAAGACGGCTTTAGTTTTCCTTTTTGGGCAATTCAGCATTCTTGAGGAGGACAAAGAGGCATTGGGCGGCCACCAGGAATAGAAACAAACACCCTGCTTCTCAGGACAAAGCTTCTGCCTCCTGAGGATTTGGGGCCAGGTAGCTGAGCCACTCGCATTGTGTAATTATCAGTGGAAGGAATTTGGGAACTACCAATAGAGAGAGAGTTTTATACATTTTGTGAATATTTTATACATATTGTAAATATCTATACCTTTTATTTTGTGCAGAGTTTAATAAAATGCTTTTCAATTTTATATGATGAGAGAGAGGCCCCTTCCTTTCTCTTCTTAGGGATTCTTCACCCTTGAGCCCTGTTGACACAGGAGGTACGGTTTATTTTTAACCCAATGTGCTCGCTGCCTCTTATTATCGTTATCTAGTATGTAGGGAGCACTCACAATTTTCTGAGGTTCGAGGAAAATAAAATACACGGAAAACAAATGGCTGTGTTTTCAGACAGACACGTAAACGGGATTCAGGAGCCTGAGCCTGAAAGGTCAGGAGACGCTGGGGCTGGGCACTTCTGTTTCATGTGGAGACCCACAGTTAATATGGTTGTTGTTGAAACTTAAAACAGTTGTATTAGCAGCTTGATTGAGAGGGGGAAGAGACCCAGGATAAACAAAAGTATGTGTTTTCAAGACAGCTTAATTGTGTACAGTGTATTTCCTTCCCCAGTGCCCTCCAATCCATCAAATAGAAAAACAGACCAATTTATTGTATTAAAGCATATAAACTGTGAGGAAAGTATAATTCACAGGCCAGCCAGGGGGAGCGGCTGCTGCTGAACAATTCTCCATTGTTCCAAGGTTGCGGCAGAGCTGCCGTTTGCCTGTTGCGTTCAATCGTGCAGGGTAAAATGCTCACTTGGAGGTTAGGAGGACTAGCTTACACCTTAAAAGACATCCTTTCCCTGCAGCGTTTCTGGGAGTCCTGGGGGGGCTGGGAGATTTCAGCTTTGTGAAGGGAAAGGGGTCCCCTGTTTGTCCCCCACACCAGTCGGCCATCTCCCTCCTTTGCTACATACAGCCTGGAGAAGCTTCCAGGCAGCCAGAGCTAATTGCAGCTCACTCAGGAAAGTCTTCATTAGTGTCGCCACACATGGTCACCAGATGTGTGGCCAGGAGGGACAGCAGGGCGAGGCATCCAGAGGAGAGCAGCTAGGAGATCCGTTTGAATGCTTCATAAGCCGTCTTTGTTTCCAGGTGTATTGTGTTAGAGACATGGGTGGCTAGGGAGTTGAGAAAGATGAACGCCTTCCAGTTCAGTCCTGCTCTGGGCTATGAATGGGATTCTTTGTTCTCTTCAAAGCTTTAAGACTTTTTTTGGTGACTGTCAATGGGCTAGAGATGTTTCACTTTCTTCATCAGAGAAAATAAAAATGGCCTGTATTATCAAAGCTATCTGGGATTGGATGACCCAAAGTTAGGGTCTAAAGACAAAGGCTAGGTTTAAAAACATTGGACATGTGGCCTGTAAGACAGAAGTCTCCAGGGAAGGGCACATCTCTCTGTCGGTAAACGTGTGCTGTGTAAGCATGAGAACATGAGTTCAAATCCCTATAATCCACGTGGAAGACAGATGCAGAGGCTTGTGCTTGTGTCCTCTGTACTGCAGAGGAGAACACAGGAGGGTCCTGGAGCTTACCAGACAGCAGCCAGCCTGGCCAAAGCGATGGACTTGTTCACTATAGACCTGCCTCAAAAGCAAGGTGGAACAGAATTTAAAACTCTATTTTGGATTCAGTCTCTGGTTTGTACAAACACACATATACAGACACACACACACAGACACATATACAGACACACACATGCAGATGCACATATACAGACAAACACAGAGAAAGGCACACACACAGGCACATGCAGACACACACATACACATACCCACACTGGGCCTGTTTTTACGTTTGTATTTATGTGCTGCGTGTATTTGTGTGAGTGCTCACATTATGCAGGCTCCTGTGCATGTCCCTCCTTGGGAAGGGCTGGGATGATCATCAGGTGTTTCCTGGACCACTTTCTCTGTTTGATGCAGAGGTGGGGTCCCTCACGGAGCTCTCAGCTCAACGTTTAGACTAGTCAGCCTGTTAGACTAGACAGTGTGCTCCATGGATCCCGTCTCCGCCTCTCACATGCTGGGATTACAGGTGGGGTGCCCTCTCCTCGCAGCCTTTCTGTGGGTTTGGGATCTGAACTCCAGTCCCTGCGCTTGCCAGGCCTGCACTCTCCTGGCTGAGCCGTCTCCCTTTCTTCATGAGTTTCTTCGGATCACAGGTGTGATTGAAAATAGACGACTTCTGATAGCATCTGTGCTTTCCTGTTAGTCGTCTGTCTGGCCGCCTCGCCAGACACTGAACCCTCACCATACAGGGGCGCTTCCACTCTCAGTAAAGGGTGCTGGCTCTAGGCCCTAATCCCTGGTGCCTAAATACTTCATTGCTGTGTTTTCTGCAGGTTAGGATTTATTACCTACGCTCTTGAAAGATTACACAAACACACAAGCATATCTGCTTCTAAAGGTTCCCCGCTGCTGTCGTACACACTCACCTGCCTCTAATTTGACCAGATTATTTCAGAAGGCAGTGAGGTCCAGCTCTTGGACGAGGCTTCCGATTCTGCAAACAGAGATCTCTGGTTCTGTAACAAACTTTCACTTTCCTGGCCTCCCGAACTGGATGGCCACGAAAAGCCTGTGTACGTTAACCATTGTTGCTCATTTGGTATCTGAAGCAAGACCTTAAAAAAACGCTTTGGGACCATCCTGTGAGATTTACTGTACTTTTAACAAGTTAGATGCAATGCAGCTGGAGGGGTGGCTCAGCAGGTAAGCACACTGACTATTCTTCTGAGGACCTGCGGTTGGTGTCCGGCAGTCTTATGGGAGCTCACAACCATCGGAACGCCAGTCCTAAAGGATAGAGTGCCCTCTTCTGGGCTGTGTAGGCAACAAGGCATCCTGTTGTGCATAGACAGATATAAAGGTTATGTAGTCTTATTTTAGTATATAATAATATTTTCAAGGTAGGCCTCACAAGTCTTGAGATTGTAATGTGATAAATGACGTGTGAAATCATCTGCTCTACAGTCAAGCATTCTTGAAGACCCACGGGATTTTCTCTTGCATTTCCAGGGTAGTTATTTGGAGCGTTGTGACTCTTACTCTGCTTCGTGTGGTAAAATCATGAAGGGAATCAGGAGAAAATTCAACAGTAAGGAATTAGAAAGTTAAGGGGAAGGGAATTAAAGAAGACAGAGGGGTAAATATGGTCACTGTCCACGATGCACTTGAAAGGAATTATCTGAAGCCTGATACATACATGCAATAGTTATGAAATGAAATAATATTGAGCAAAGGATATGTCAATATAATAAGTTATGAAAAGAATAAAGTTTAGCAGAAATAATGAGGTTAATTTCCTGTTGTTCTAAAAGATCCATATTTGTTTTGTTCTGTTTTGGGTTTTAACCTTTTGGAGTCATAGAAGCATTTTTAATTTGGACAAGCTCCTTGACAATCTTATACATGTGTTCATCCTCAATTTTATTGTGAGTGTACATCTGTGCATGTGTATAGGCAGGTTTGTGTGTGTACCCATGATGGGGTGTGTTTGTACATGTGTGTATATGTGCATGTGGAGCCTGGAGGCCCCATCTAGTATCGTCTCAACCATCCTTTACCTTAATTGCTGAGTCAGGCATACTCTCTGAACCTGGAACTCAAGGATTCTCTCAGACTGGCGAGCCAATGAGTCCTGGGATCCTCTGGTTGGGACTGCAGGCTGGGATAGTTACATGGGTGGTGGGATGGAACTTCTATCTTCCTGCTAGTGTAGCAAGTATTTTCGTGACTGAGCCATCACCTTGGATTTTAATATGATTTAGGACCTCTTGAAACCTAGCTTCCAGCTTGTAAATCTCAACTTGGATCCTTCTAATGTAAAAATGAAAGTTAAGAAGGCTCAAACATTAAAAGTAAAGACTGTGTGACCCACCATATCAATACCCTAAAGCTGGCGCAGGAGAAAGGCATGGTGACGAGGTCCTTGAAGAGAAAAGGTACTCACTCCTATGTAGTGCTGCGCCCGTTACACACCTGTTTTGGTCACTCAGTCTTAAGATGCGCCCAGCCAGTAAATCTTTCCTAACCTTATCTGGATAGAGTTATAGCTTTATCTACCTAATATTCCGTGTCTCAGTCTGGGTGAATGAGTGAATGAATGAGTTCCTTTTAATGTCGTGAAGAAGGAGCTGCCATTGGGAAGAACAATACATTCTCCACACGGACTTCACTGTGGGGATTTCACCAACATTGTGGTCTGTATATTTGAACACATAAAATATACTTAATCCTGAGTTTTTAGTGCATCAAATACTTACCGTAGCAAGAACCTAGGGACCAAACTTGCTGACTTCCTTGTATGTTAAATGACGTGTGATGTCCGTATTTTCCGTAACCGTGTCATTTTGATGGCATTTCAAAAATATACTTTTAATCAGTTTTCCAGGTTAAAACTCATGTGTGACAGGAGACAGTGTGGACAGTGACGTCACCTTCCACTGCGATGTGTGTGTCACTTTTGTGTCAGCTGTCCTCTCCTTTGGCAAGTCAAAGCAACATCAAGCCGAGTCGCATGCGTGGAGCTCTGATGGCGACTTCCTGTTCTTCCGCCTTCACCAGGTTCCCGGGATTGCTCTGCGCCAGTCTGTACAACCGGAGGCTTCACCCTCTAAGCCATCTCACTGGTCCCTGCCAGTTCTGGATTTTATATTCCTGGATTCTACCGTTCATTAATCCTTGCAGATGGTGTCACAGGCTTTCTTGGACCACCAGCCCCCATAACATGGAGACTTATTATTAATTATGAATGCTGGGCCTTAGCTTAGTTTCTAACTAGCTTCTTTAACTTAAATTAACCCATTTCTCTGAGTCCATGTGCTGCCCTGAGGCTTTTTTACCTCATCTAAGCACTGTTCATCCTGCTTCCCAACGTCCTCTCTGTTTGTTTGTCTGGGCCCTGGCTGGCTAGCTCTTCTTTCCTCTCTGCCCGCCAAACCCGCCAATCCCTCTTCTGCTTAACTATTGGCTGTTCGGCTTTTTATTAGACCAATCAGGTGCCTTAGGCAGCCCGGGTGAAATAGCAACACCTCTTTACATAGATAAACAGATATTCTAGTCCACAAGATGGTATAGGGTAAGGGCAGTTTTATTCTTCTGCATGTGCCAGCCCATTCTTTCAGCTCCAGTGGTGACTTAGCATGCATCCTAGGCACTTTGTTGAAGATATTTTGCCCATAAGCTACCCAGCACAGTGTAGTGAGGTCCAGGCTGGGCTTGCCTAGCTTCATCCTATTCTGGTCTTTGCTCTATGCTTGGTTTTATGTCACCCTCGTGGTCTTTGGTTGTAATGGTTTCCTGGTGTTGATGATCTACTGTGGTGTCCCTGGTTACCTGGTGTGACTGAGGACAGACTCTGATGTCCCTGGTTAGCTGGTGTGACTGAGGACAGACTCTGGTGTCCCTGGTCAGCTGGTGTGACTGAGGATAGAACATGATGCCCTCTTCTTCTCTAGGTTGCTTTGTCTATTCAGGGTGAGAGAATGTGTTTGACAAAGACTACCAGGCAGTACCATTCTTTGTGGTTGACAGAGCTGGAAGGCCCTGGATACAAAGAATATGTGGAGTACTCAGTACGCCTGATACCTCCCATATCTGACCGAGTCTATGACTTTGTGTCTCAAGAAAGTGCAGGTGACATCACATCAACCTCATGGAAATGAAATGAGAATAAAATGAGCTGTTAATGATAAATGATAGTCAAGCCTTAAGTCTATGAAGGTCTGCCTAGAATCAGTAAATCAAATTTACCAACATTTCTCAAATATCTAATTAAATAGAGTGAGCCAACACTACTAAAACAAAATGCTCACAATTGATTGTTTTCTTTCCCAGGACTCGAGAGGTAGAGGCAGGTGGATCTCTGAGTTTGAGGCTAGCCTGGTCTACAGAGAAAGTCCAGGACAACCAAATATATACAGAGAAACCCCATCTTGAAAACAAAACAAAGCAACATTCTCAAATTTGTGTATATTGAATTCTAAGATCACTCTTCATTTTCTTCTTTATTTAAGACTTTTAAGAAGTATAGGAGCTTAAAAATGGAGCATTAGAAAGCAATGAACATTTAAAAAACACAATTGTAGTTACCTCAGCATAATTCAAGAGGTATGTACTAATAAGGCAAAACTGGGTTCAAATGCAGTTTTTTTTAATGAAAAAAGTATTGGAGGATCCTTGGCTCTGAATAAATATTTCATTAAGTTACACTGAAATGTGTTATGAAGCTGATGAGGCTTTATGTTGGTTTTAAAGGAATTATGATCAGTCTCTGAGCATTATAATCAATAATAAACAGCATAAATCTTCAATTAAGAATGCCAGCCTTCTGCAGGGAGAAAAATACTTTGATTTTCTCCCCTGTATCTCTCACATATGAGAGCAACTAGACATTATTGTCACTCATGAAAATAAATGTGGTTATTTATTTTTACATATAATTGATTTTGCTTCTATGTAACATGAACTGATGCATAGGTCAAGACTAAACATTTTTTGATCTGTGTGGTGTGTCCTTTCTCTTACTTGTTTTAGTAACAAATATCATACATATCTGCAACCCACTGAATAATGTGCACTAGATTTCTGCTGTTAATTAGTGTGGCTGAAATCGTAAGGATGTCATCCACAGGGATGTATAAATCCATCCTCGTTACAATGTGACTCAGGCTTTAGTCTATAGTCATTACTAGTCACTTATGGCTCTCTGGTCTGGGCTCTAGGTGTGATCCAGAAAAAGATGGAATATTTAGCTATTATTGTCATGATTTAATATAGCAGGTCTCATAGTTATCATTCTGAACTAATCCAGGACTGTAGCAACTTCTTCGAGTCTGCCTGTTGAGTTTTAAGTCAGTTTGTTCTGGGGAAGTAACAGAAATGTATTGGGGAACACTCACAAACAACAAGGTGGAGAGTCACCACAGTCCTCTGCTCTGTGTGTGCTGGGAGCTGCGATCAGATCTCCAACCACCACCCAAGAGAGCATGAGCACGTTTCCTGTTTGCACTTATAGTACCTCAGACCATGCCCTAATGGGCCGATATCCAAAAGGCTATTGGCTGAATGAATTCACATTTGCTAATAAAAAAGAATTATGATAATCATGGACATGTTGCATAAGTCTGACTATACAGAGGCATAAGATGGAAACTCAAATGTCAAGCAGTTGGTCAAATCTGTCTCACCACCTAAGCCTTAGGCATGGAATACTATGTTCTATTGTTTAGGAGGGAGGGAAAACATAAAAAAAATCAGGGAGATGCCAGAATAACAAGAAGGAACAACGGAGAGTTATGGAGCTGTAGAATTACAGGATCCAGTTTGGACAGAACTACATAGATATAGTAAGAGTGTTACTGTATATCATATATACGTATATGCACACTATATGAGTTTATGCTGTGGTCTGAGGGGGGAAATCTGCCAATGGTTTGCTTTCATCTGATGAAGCTATTCCATCTCCCCTCTTAAACAAACCACATCACATGAACTCATAAGTCAACACAAATAAACCTCTGTATGAGCTTCCATCCTACCCCTTGCTCCCTTGCTTCACACTGCCCGTGGTAATGGCATCAGGGTTGAAAGAGACTTGAGTAGATGGATCAGTAGGACCTAGTCTTTGGTTGGTTGGTCATAGTGACTCTCCAGTTTCTAGACAGTGAGCCTGGTGGATAGAGGTATTCTTCTAAGAACACCAGGCATCGAGGGAGATGGGGTTGTGTGCTTGACTTCAGAAATGCTAGATTTTACATACCCTAGTGTCGAGTTGAAAGTGAGTCAAGCTATATAATATTGTAGGAAAAGTTTAGAGAGTAGATTTGAGTGATATTTTGGTTGTTTGGGGACGTGTGGAAGTCAGAGAACAACCCGCAGAGTTGATTCTCTTCCTCTATAATGTATAATCTGATGGTCCAACTCAGAAGGATAGGTTCGGCAGCAAGAACCTTTTGCCATCCAGACCATCTTTCTGGTCCTAGGGTTATTTTTTATAGAGACTGTTCTTTTTTTTCAACATTTAATTTTATTTATTTATTAAAAATTTCCACCTCCTCCCCACCTCCCATTTCTCTCCCACTCCCCCCACTCCCTTTCCAGTCCTTAGAGCAGTCAGGGTTCCCTGCCCCTTTGGAAGTCCAAGGTCCTCCCCCTCCAGCCAGGTCTAGGAAGGTGAGCATCCAAACAAACCAGGCTCACACAAAGCCCATCCATACAGAAGAATCAAACCCAGTGCCATTGTCCTTGGCTTCTCAGTCAGTCTCCACCGTCAGCTTCATTCAGAGAGTATGGTTTGATCACATGCTCCATCAGTCCCATTTTAACTGGCCTTGGTGATCTCCCATTAGATCAGCCCCACTGTAGAGACTGTTCTTGATGTCATTGGAATTCTGATCATATTAGTAAAGGAGAAAGTCTGATGGAGTCAGGAGAAAATGTAAAACATCAGCCTCTAGACAAAGAGGTGAGAATCTCAGCAGCCAAGGGAATGACGTTTGGAGGAAGTGGCATTTGTAGAAGGTGTGTACTGACTGCCACCGATCTACTTTGTCTTCATGAAGTGTTTTGGTGCACTGGGCATCGTAGAGTATTTAACTAGAGAATATTTCAGATGTCTGTCAAGAATTCATGTTAGCAAATGGGCTTGTAATTATAATGACATTGAAGTACTTTTCAGAACCATCTGACTTTAAAGTGAACCTGTGAATGCATATTCTTTGTTCTTTTGGTCTCGATTCTGGCCATGTTGGGTGGCCTGGTGTGTATCTGCAATGGCATGATTCTACTCACATTGCCGTCCTGTCTCCTGAGTGGGTGGGTGCCATTAGCTCCATGGCAGGGTGCTGCAGAGACATCTTGGTGCTAAATTAGAATTTCTGGTCAAGCAGACTTTCCCAGCCAATACAAGAGGCATTCTCTTTCTCCTCATTCAATATTCAGTTATAATCCATGGTTTGCCAAAAGGATCTATTCTCTCTTGAGATAAGAAAACTTTAATACTCTCTCAATTTAAGATTTGTCATCTGTGGAAGTCCAGGAAGTCCAGGCTGCTGAGACCATCATCCAGTGTCCACACCATTTCCTTTCGGGAGCAGTAAACAAAGGACCCGGAAGGACAAATTTAGTTTGCTCTTGTCTCCTTCTCCACCAGGTCTCTAGGAATGTCATGGGATATTTCAGTTTTTCTTACCATTATCACAGCACGTGACTCTGTCAAAAGTGGTCATCCAGAAAGCACCTGTGTTGGGCATTCAGAGTCAAAGGATTTATTTAAAGGTAGTTTTCCAGTCTCATCAAGTACGCATGTCAGGAAACCATGTGTTCCTTTCAGAGGCGTGTGCTGATGACATGGCCTCTCTGTACTTGTTCCAGGTTAGTGTGCTTGCCCCAGGCGAGAGCCACTCCATTTTCTAGTCCATGTGAGCAGGGAAAATTGGTTAGTCATAATAAGTATTTCAAGTTTTTTCATAATATCTTACTTCTCAGGAGTTCAGTCATTTGTTCTTTTATCTTTTGTTTGTTGTCTTGTTTCATTTTGAGGCACCATGTCTCAGGAATATCCAGCTGGACTCCAGTTCCCTGTGTGGCTGAGTCTGACCATATATGTGATGTTTCTCACCCTAAACCCAGGTTCTGGGATGATAAGCATGTCCCACCATGACTGCCTCATGTGAACCAGGGGACTGGGGAGGGGAAATGATGTTGCTAGGAAAACACTCTATGAACTAATCAAAATTCACACACACATACATACACATATAATGCATACATACATACAAATATACACACACCTATACTTATATACATACACACACATTTAGAAATACACATACATATGCACACACATATACAAACACATACACACACATATATACATATACACATACACACATATACAAATAAATATAATACACACATATACAAATATAATGCACACACAACTTATATTTGGTTTTGATTTTGTGACAGTTTATACTATAAAGTTTAGGCTAGCCTTGAACTTCTGATTAGTGATCCCCCTGCCTCTGCTCCTTCCAGGCTGAGAACATAGTGTTCCAACATTTCCAGCTGACATTTTTGAGGTATTATCTCACTATGTAACCTTGGCTAGCACAGACCTCTCTAGAAAACCAGGCTATTCAAAACTCACAGAAATCTACCTGTCTGTCTCCAAAGTGCTGAGATTAAAGGTGTACACTCCTGTGCTCAGCTACATTTGATGTTTTGACTAATAGAGTCACTTTAATAAAGTTCCATGACATTTTTGAAGAAAATATTTGAAATGATCTCAATTTTTGCCATGTATGGACACCTGGAAAATATAAGTAAAAGTAATAACATGGTTTGAAATTATTTTTTTCATTTATTTTATAATTTTCAGTAATGTTTCCAAGTTAAATAAGTCAGTAAGTTTAACAGAAAATACATTTTTTTGTCCCAGTTCGACTCGGTATACCTAAGTGTATACAGTAATGGTACATATTTTTAAAATCTGGGATTTGGTTAAACTTTCGTTCATTTTGTGAAGTTTCTCTTAAATACTCAGATCAAGTAAATACTACATTTCAAAAAGGAAATATAGCTGCTTTAAGAGAATATTTTGAATAACCCTCCAAGACTGGTCACGGGGCAAATGTCGAAACAAGTGCACAAGAGTTTGTTCCCTCCCAGTAGCTGCCTGCCGTGTGTGGAAACTAGCATCCCGGAACTTCCTGGGCACTGAAACACACAGCTCTAATACCTCAGGATTCATACGAAGTGGAAAGCCCACAGTTTTTATGTCAGACAGGGAATTTAATTTGGAAACACTTTGGGTGTTTCAGAAGGCAAGCATCATGACTGTCCTTTGGGAATTCATTCAGGCCGCATACTAGCCATGACCCTGTTAGGAAATGAAGCTGGTTCTGAGCACAAACTTAAGGGATTTTTTTTTTAAGGCACTGGGCTCTTCCTGGGTGACTACTGCCATCACCCAGTGTGGCAGAAAGATAATTCTGAATTTAATTTATCTCAAAATGTCTTTCCCCTCCTAAGAGTATCCTCTTCAACCACACTTGTAGATGAAGAGAACCGTTGGGTCAGTGATACCCACTGAGTTGTCCCTGCCAATCATATCCATCTACTATGCAAAGCATGGTGGCTGGTGTAACGGTGACTGGCTTTCACCATTTTGTAGACTGGAAGTCAAGATACAGTGACCCCACATTGTGACTGCGTCATGACAATGCCCACCCCCAGAGTTGCAGAGGATTCCTTGCTATCGTTTTGCGTGACACCAGACTCCCAAACATGGCTTCCACAGTTGCTTCTATGCCCTAAGATCCACATGATTCTCTCAGTACGTCTTGAGCTGCTCTCTCCCAGGTCATGTCAGATCTAGGGTATGTCTTTCCTCAAAGATCCTCTCTCCACAGGATGTTCACCACCTGAGAGCCTCTCTGCTTGGTCATGATCTTGGTCATGGTCTGGCTTTATGCCTAAGAAAAAAGGCATTGCTTCCTCTGGGTGACCCCCACAGCTCCTTTAATGTGTCAATCTTGGATTCAGGTCAGGTCATTTGTTTTTTTGTGGCATTGTAATCTCAATAAGGCTATGCATCTGTATGGCTGCTTTCTGTCTCTGGGACTGAATTGTACAGACCACAATAGCAAGAATGTGGTCATCTTGAAGTCAACCTGGCATCACCAGGGCCTTGCTCTTTGCACCACATATAGTTGGCCCTCAGCAAATACCTGTTTGCACCAGTACACATGGATGAACCAATGGTGTATGTTCCCCTGAAGGAGTGAATCAAACATGATGAGAATACCTGATGAGCCTTTGTGGGATTTCATAAAGTAAATCCCTGCAACGAAGTCAAGAGAATTTGAAGGTGGCCTATTTTTCCTGTGTTGTATGGAGAGGTCTGAGGCTGAAGTATAGTTTATCAGTTTGGAAGGTGTAAATCTGACAGTCAGTTCTCCCTGGTATCTGGCTCCCCATTGGTATGCGGCACACCATTACACACTCCTGTGAGTCACCCCAGACATAAGTAATACTTACAAATACTTACGCTAGTAACTATTCCAAAAGGACAAACAAAATCTTAGAATTTTCACGCTGAAATCTCCAGGCTGTTTTTTGGCGTTGTTTGTTTTGAGGAGCCACTGAAACTGCAGAAATGTCATTTGTGGCACACTAGGCCTCACTGTGGAGGACAAAGTTGTCCTGCTCCTCAGAAGGCACAGTTAGAAGCACCTCAGTGTGGACAAGATGAAGAGGGTTTTCATGTCAGCGAGAGTCCCCACAATGTCAACGCATCTACATCTCATCTATTGGGGGGACTCTGCCTTTCCCAGGATGCTTCAGTGCTTTGGGCTTGAAAAGAGAATAAAGCTTCAAGGTAGAAGAAAATAGAACTTTTTAAGAAGGAGCGGGTAGCTTCTTGTGACCCAGGGAAGTTTAGAAGCACAGACCTCTTTCCCTTCCATGCAGCGCTTCTCACATAACTGTGTAGGCAACTTTATGTTTTTAAATGAGAAGTCTGGTAGACTTCTCTAGCGTTCATGAGTTTCCCTTCCACAGCAGATGGGAACCTCCACCACCTGTCTCTCTTGCTCATCACCTTCCCAACGCTCTGCCTGTCATATCACCTTGTTGTTTCTCTCTGTCACTGAGAGCAAAGACCCTTCGCAGGAGAGGGAGCGACACCCGTGGCCTTGGTGCCAGCGGTGACCAGCACAGAACAGAAGCCAGCAGTTGTTGGGCTGTTTTCTGCAGGGCAGATCGCGTCGTCTTGAGGCCCTGGTAATAATAAAGCTTTTGTCATATTGGCGGGGAAAGAGGAGAAGCAATTGAGAGCGGTTTGAGAGGATGACTGTGCGCCTCTCAGGTCCGGCAACAAGAGGAAAACAATGATGGCCCTCAGAGCTACATATGGTCTTCCTTCCGAGGGACTTGATTAAGCAGCTCCGGATGAAATTGAAATCCTGCGATTTGACCTTTGTCTGGCCTGGGAAGGCTGCAATTCGCATAACAATTTCCTTTTGTTCTTTGTTTGGAATTATTAATCCAACATGAGCCTCGAATTAATCAGGGGTAGTACGTACTACGTTTCTAATTCACGGCTCTGCTGCCTGTGTCTTTTTTAATTAAGGCCGAATGATAGCAGGCCTTTGCCCTGATTACCACGCTCACTCACCGCACATTGAGGGATGAAGAGGCCAGGCGGGCGGAGGCAGATTACTTCAAGGTTTTACTTAATTGTTTTCTTCCTTTAAATAAAAATTGCTGGCTGAACACTGAGGCCAGGCTGAGAGAGGACCTTCGTGGCTGCTGCTTGGTTTAACTTTGGGAGCAGGGAGAGAAACTCAGGTTAGGATTAGTTCCCTCAACTGTCCAGGCCACAGTTTCATTATTTATTAAAGGACACCTCATGGGGCCTGGAAGGTTGATGAGTGGTGGGCCCAATATCAAAGATCTTCTGTATTCTGAAGATGTTGATACAGTCTTTCATCCTTGATTGGTCAAGTTTTTGTAAGACTTAAATCATTAAGAAATAATTATGGCATTCATGAGTCCAGGACCCAAGAATGCATGCTTATATGTTCGGTTTTGTCCCAAGGGAAATGCTTTCTGAAAGACAGCAATGCAGTCTGGCTTATCCACCTTGCTCTGAGCATAGGGTGAACTCCAGGGAGCAGATGCCCATGACAGTTGCCAGGAAGAACTTTCTGGTAGAAGTTTTGAACTGCCTCCTCTCTCGACTGCTTCTCATATTTTAGGAGGGCTTATGCTGTGGTGTAGATACAATGATATACTGTGAAGTCATACCCTGATTTACGGAGTCCCCCTGGAGATACTGGGTGGACCTCATGACCCTTCCACAGTGAACTCGTGAGGATGGATCTTTTCTTGTCCTCAAGTGCCCAGTTAGCTTAGAAAAAGCTGAGTCTTCACTCTGTGTGTTAAGTTTAGGCTTGGACACGATGTAGCACCTCATAATCATAGTCAGAGCTTTCCTTTCTGAATTTCATGTCTCAAGATACATAAATAATAACAAGTACCAAGATGCTGGGGCATGAGAGTTGGAGCATCCTTCTGTCTCCCATACTTAGCCATCCAAAGGCCAAGGCTTGCTGATTCCTTTACTTGTTTGCCCGAGTCATCTGGTAGACTTCTAATGAGCAGAGAGTAGCTACATTATCCATAGACTCAAAGGCAGGCACTTTAGTTCACAATCATTAGTATTCTTCAGACAGATCTCCTGCCATAGTTGTTAGTGTCCTATTATGTTAATCTTTGTTTTTCCATTTTTTGAAATTAAAATATAATCGCATCATTTCCCCCTTCCATTTCTTCTCTCCAGCCTTTCCTAGACACCCATCTTGCTCTTAGAGTAATGGCCTCTTTCTCTTTGTGTGTGTGTGTGTGTGTGTGTGTGTGTGTGTGTGTGTTTATTCATATATTTAGAAATACAACCTGCCCAGTTCATATAATGTCTCAGTTCATGACTACCGTTTAGATAATCAGTCTGGGATTCTTCTCTGAAGGGAACCATTTCTCTCACTCTCAGTGTTTCTTGGTTGTTTATAGTTCTTTGTCTAGGGTTGAAGCCGATGAGATTTTCCATTTCTTTGTTATAGTGACTTTCAGTGTTGTCCCCGTTCGGGTATTTTTAGGCAGCCATTTTGATGGAGACTTCACGAGTATAACTTTCCTGACATTTCTAGGAGGTAAAGTCCCATGGTGTTCTTTCTGGACCTTTTAGACTCATCTGTGAAAGAGGGACTTCCACTGAATAGAAGTTGATTTCTTGAGGGCACCATGCTGAATAAGCAGTCAGGACACCACAGGTCAGGTTCCAGCTGAGGATGAGATTCTGAACAGAGAGTCGGGGTTCCTCAGGTCAGGTGACTAGAGGTCGGCTCTCTAGTTAAGTTAGTGCAGGCCTCCAGTGCTTCGTTCTCCTTCCTGATAATGACAAGGTTCTGTGGAGAAAGGGTTGAGGAATATCCCTTTACACTCTGTGAAGAGGTGTCACTGTGATTGGTGCTGTAAAGAGGTGAATGAACTTCGCTAGGCAGGAAGAGGTTAGGAGGGACTTCCAGGAACCAAGAGGTCTGGGAGGAAGAAAGGAGGAGTCACCAGCCAGATGGAGAAGCACAATGGACGGTACAGAGGAGAGGCCACCAAGTCATGTGAGAGAATGTAGATTAAAAGGTAAGGATTAATTTAAGTTATAAGAATAGTTGCGAACAAGCCTAAGTTAAGGCCAAGCTTTTGTAATTAATAACAAGCTTCCCTGTCACTTATTTGGGAGCGGGCTGTCAGGATGGATAGACTCCATACATCAAAGTTTCCTCCTACTTCTGAATGTAGGTTGTCTCATGCTTCCATTGTAGCTAGGCGCTGGAGTCCGACACAGCAGGCACGTTGACTACTGTAGTTTTTGTCCTTACAGGGTTTTCATTTCTTCGTTGATAGATACATTAATAAGAAAAGAAAAATGTACAAAGCCTCAAACTGGGAAGGGAGTTGCTTTTGAGTTTTCAGTTACATATAGAACCAATGTTGGTGAAGTGGACACGGCCCACAAGGATGTCCTAAAGGAGCCTGTGAAAGACTAAGGAAGGGCGGGCAGGTGTGTAGAAATGTCAGGGATGCGAGACTTGCTGGCTGCAGCCGGGCATGTGGGTTAGTGAGAAGGAGCTGAGCAACAGAAGATCGGATGAGGATGGGAGGGAAATGGTGAGGCCAAGTCCTGAGTTCATGAGAGCAGAGGGGATCCTTCCTGTGATTGGAGAGGAAGCTCCTGGCGGGGATAGAGGCATGTCCTCTGGCTCTGCGGAGATGTTACAAGGAAGGCTGCCTAAGATGTGCGTAGATAGGGCAGAAGGGCATCTCTACGGGAAGTGAGGGCATCTGGAAGCGATTGGGATGCTGCTGGCCAAAAGAAATCAGTGAATAGCTGGTGCTGCTGTGAAGGGGTGAGGAGGGAGAAAAGACCCTTGAGGCTCTTGGGTGGTGCTGGCAGCACGGGTGTTGGTGTGGCAGAGGTCCCCAGTTGTGTGCAGCTGCCCAGGCTGGGTGAGCAGAAGAGAAGGAGAATGCCGCTGATTTGCCATGGGGCTTCTGGCCAAGAGCACAAAGGACCAGAGAGTCCACGCCCATTGGTGCATTGCTCTGAGAAACTTCTCAAACAAAAAGTTAAAGAGATGGGAACAGGAACCAGGGAAGGCCGCATCGCATCTCCCAGTCAAACGCTCTTTCCAACACAGCACAGCAATCTCGCAGTTCAACACATTCTGTTATTTCCAACAAGATGATTTTACTGAGTCACCCACTCCGCTGAGTTATAGGATGAGAACATTTCTTGTAAGGATTACATAAAACGCAAAAGGAGCCCGTGTTGGGTGAGGAGATTCCTATTTTACTGTAAATGTCAAATCCGTGGAAAATCTAGAAGCAGAAACCCAGTCACTTGTGAGCAAACTCCCTTGGCTTTTAGCAGCAGGCCACAGGCTTTGCTGCCTTTCTCTCCTGGCTTCGATTTGTTTGTTCTTTTCCAATCTTTGGAAAAGGTTGATAGCCCTACACAAGTCAACATGATATGGCCACATTTCCAAAAGGCCCATGCCAAGCTCTCTGGGGCTGTGATACACCCAGATGGTCCACCTTTTCCCTGCCTTTCCTCTTCTGCAAACGTTGTTACCAAATACAACAATTTTTTCCTCCAAAGTCATTAGAGTCCATTTGGCACCATCTCTAATCTGTCCCACTTGTTACCTTCTGATTATTCTGCGAGGGGATTGAGTTGTCTTGTTGCTAACCGCCAAATGACCAAGGGATTAATGTACTTTCTGTCCCTGGCCAATTGGTTTCTAGTCAGCGGTTATTTATGGGGAAGTCTGGGGCCATTGGTCCTCAAGTATACGCAGCTGTACACTTCATACTCCCGACTCCATAAGCAAATGGAGCCTTACTTTATCATCATGTTTTGTTGCATACCCCCCCCCCCGCCCCATTGGCTAGACAATCTGTTGCTATTTATGAGTGAGTCTTCGGAGGCACAGCCTAGCTTGGGATTCTCTTTTATTATGTGGACTCCATGTTGCAGAAGACACAGTGGTTCCGATTTACGCCATCCGTGGGGGGCTGCCCCTCCTGTCACTGGTGACAAATTGTTCCTGGAGAGCAGAGGGTCACGTCTTCCCCACCGCATTTCTCTGCCAGGCCACTGTCCCCAGATCAGCTGCTGTTCCGAGGACCCTCATGGAGAGATCCATGATGGCGTGGCCTTGGCCTTTCTTCCCCCAGCTCCGCTCTTTGGGACATAAGGTAGAGATTACTGCTAATGGTCTGTCATTTCCTAGGAGCCCCTCCCCCTGAGCTGTCTCCCTGTGATTTCTTTTCTGCCCCCATTGAATGGTAGTCTTTGATGTCACACAAGAGAATGCTGTTGGCTAACAGTCTAGAGGCTGCTTCATTTGAGCTAAACACCACACGGAGACAAACGTGAGCCATCATATTTCAAATCCTAGCCGTCCCCCTTTTTTCGGTGCCTCCCTATTTTTTTTTTTAATGTCAGAGTTTCATCCTGACAGGAATCAGGAAGATATGTGTGATTAAGAGCAGTAATAATGTGTATTGCATTGTATTGTAAATGACCTTCCCAAGCCTGCTACTTTACTGTCCCGCTGGCATTGGCTCCCCGGCATTTCTGACGACTCGGTATATACAGTGTATTAGCGCAATGGAGATCATTATGTGGCCTGTATTTGAGTCATTTTTATTTAAGATGCCAAACAATAAGCTGTTGATTGGGGGAACAAGAGGCGAACAATACTGTTCTGTGTCATATAATACACCACCATTTTCCAGCTTTGCTTCAGAAGGGCCCTCTCCATTGTTTTGGTATAAAAATGGTTCTTAGGAGGAGGAATATTTTGCTGAGGTATGTCATTATTTTGCAAATTTCTATTATCTCATCATGTTGTCTTCATTGTAAATTGCAGCTAATTAGGAACCTAGTTAGAGCCCCAGCTTTGAGGCTGGCTTTTTTGTGAAAAGAGCCCACCGATTACCGCACTACAAGAGAGGAAGGGGAGAGAAAGAGGAGATTAATCTGGTTACCTAGGCGACACTCGCTTCCATCTGTGAGGAACAATACATTTTTGTTTCCTTGGCTCAGTTCAGATCTGTTTTGTTTAGAGGGGGGAAAGAGAGAGAGAGAGAGAGAGAAAGAGAGAGAGACAGAGTGAGAGAGAGAGGCCAAAGGAAAGAGAGAAACTAGCTTCTCACAATGCCACGTTGTGTCTGGCCCAGGCTTGGGGCTTGATTTCCCTGTAAGTTAGAGGTCTCAGGGGAGTGCCAAGATGAAAGAGATAAACTCCCAAGTTCCCAAAGGTCGTGACCTCACCACACAAAGCCAGCAGTTTTACCTCCAAATCCCCTTCCCCCCCTGAAGGACTTACAGGGAACAATAGACTGTGGCTCCCTACACCATATAGTTTGTGTTAAAAACATGGTACCCCAAATGTGGATTTTAGAAGTTATTTAAAATTTTATACTGAATAAAATAACTGGTAATTCTAAGAATCTACTTATGAGTCTAATTTTGTCCAGACAAGTTAATTTAGACTTTTCTACTTTCTTCCTTTTTATATTCAAATGGCTTTCCTGAAGCCTACCCTTTCTGTGTGGTCACATACAGTTTAAGGTATGTTGTGACTCTCTAGTCAGTGAGACAAAAGTAAGACTTTGCCTAAGCTTGAGGCCCACTGATGAAGGCCCAATTCCAGTGGCTTTGGTCACACATGGGAATTTCAAGTCTTTTCAGGGAGGCCACTTTTCTTGCCTCGGACTGTGATGACTCAGGCAGAGTGTGACCAGTGGAGCGGCTGAGAAGTCAGGACATGTTCTGGTGAACTCGCCAGATCCCCATCCTGCATGAGCACAGGATGACCCAGGATGAAGGGGAACTCCAAGAGAGGAATGGAGAGCATCTGACACTTTCTGATCCCCAGAGGCACTGAGGAAGCTGGTCGGTCTTCTGTCTTGTTTATGCAATCCTTCTACACTCTCGCTTCCTGCTCCTCAGCTTTCCCTCCAAACCACACTTCTAACAAAATGACGCAAACCTCTTGAAAGCCATGGAAGTTCTCACCTCAAAAATTGTTGCCTATTTCTCTTGAAAAGAATCAGACTATAGGATCTCATTTAGCCAGGGCTATCTTTGCCCGTTCTGTGTAGATAACGATGGCCTATGTAGTCCAGGCTACCTTTCAACTTTCTACATAGAATAGATAACCTTGGATTCTTCATCCTGCTGACTTCTACTTCCAAGTATTGGGATTACAGGTGTACACCACTGCACATGCCCAGTTCTATGCTGTTGTGGGGATAGAGTCCAGGGCTTCCTGCTTGCGGGGCAAGCATTTTAACAACGAGGCTACATTCCTAGCCTGATGCCCTCCTTCTGGATCTACTCAGCTATACGAGTTCTTGCTTCTTTGTACTATTTGGGCACCAAATAAGACTTTTCAGTGGTCTTAGCAGTTTATAAAAATACTTGAATTATGGAATTCTAATTCATTATAGTATTCATTATATTTTATGGATTAAAAAACAATAAAATGTTGGCTCAGATCCCAAACTTATGCTCTCAAAATGGCACTTAATATGCTGAATTCTTCTACAACACACATGGGTTTTTCTTCTCAGCCCATGGGTCCCTCATGTGGAGCAAGAGGCAGGGTAATTCAGGGGCACAAACTAGCAGGGAGGGTCCTCTCCCAGAACCCTTTCTTGACATAAAGTAGATGTGGCACAGTAATGTATTCGTATCACGACTCAAGCAGTTTCCTCAGGCGTGTGAACCAGGGTGATTCCTGGCTGAGCACACACGTGTGTTGCAGAAGCCCCCCTTCTCCAACTGTTAAGATAACTGATAAGATACTCTCTTCTCTGTGAATAAACCGATTTAAACATTCTTGGCCTTTGAAGAGACATGGTCTCAGTGCTTTTTGTTTTCTTTTTTTATGAAGAATCTTGTCATTGACATAGGAAGATGAAGAAGCTGATAAACTTAACCCTACCCAGGAAAGCCTTCTTTATAGAAAGGCCTCAGACTCTAAGGGTCACTCACCAAGGGATCATCAGGGTCCCCTTTCCTCATCTACAAAGCTCACCAGCCTAGCTGTTGTTCCGGGCTAGACTGAGGTCAGGTGGAAGCCCATCTCTATGTAAGGGCTTTCATTTATCATATCCGGAGAAGGTAGGGAAATGAAAATACAGATTGTTTGCCATGCACAAAAATGTGCTGTTTCTTGTATGTAGAACAGGCCCTTCACCACAGACTGCATCAGCCTTCTGCAACATCGCAGGGCCCTAGGCTGTCAGTAGACCATAGTTAACCAGCAGTGGGGGTTCTTCAGCCCTCTAGCTGTAGGGTGAATCTGGCAGTTTCCTCCTGCAGAAGGGATGACCCCACTCATCATCTCCAGTTCCAACCTTCTGCTTTCTCCCTTCGGAGGCAGGAGCTTCTAATGTTCTACCAGGATCAGAGTGGATGGAGACGGTGCCATCTGCTGATTTCCCTTCCTAAAGCAGCTCTGATTCTTCCTGAGCCTTCTCAGATGGCAGTGAGTCCAAAGAAGGAAACAGAAAGCCTAGGTCTCTGAGGGCTCGTTGTGTGGTGAGGGGGTGATCTGTTTGATTTGACAGGATTCAAGGAATGCTTATGAAATACTTTCATTCATCTAAACACTGTTTGTGTTGAATTGTTAAATTCAAAAGTGCCCAACTGTCTATTATTTGATGAGTCTCCATGTATTTGCTCATAGGATAAAGAGAAAGTTGTATATGGCTCACAGGGAATATATTTCTTGGTCATGTACAGTTTGTCATCTGGGATTTCTCAGTATTTCATCAGTGTTTCTCATCATGGGGGAACCCCCAACTGTGGGGTTGGCTTGAGGGGTGACATCGTAGATGTGAGTCTTCCTTCTGTCTGCAATGCATACCGTCGTCATCCAGCTGGTCATGGCCACTATGGAAGGAAATTGCTTAAAGAAAAATCTTGGTTTGTACCATTAATAACCCACTTATAAACTAAATTAAGATATTCTAGAAAACTTCCCATTCATGTTTTTTTTTTTATTTCTGGTGATATTTGAGGAAATCTTGTTAGTTAAAAAAATAATTATTATAATGTTAAAAGCTCACATAGCCTGAAGAGTTGGGGATTTGCTAGTTCTAGAAAGCCTGTGAGCATCTTGCTGTTGGATAGAAGTCAAAGTCAGCTTTAGGAGCAGCTGTCCGTTTGCTGGGATCGTGTCAGGCAGACCAGTCTAATGTGTGTCACACTTGCATCACAATTGAGGACTATCTAGCCCTTGTCCCATGGCAGCGCCCCTTGCCTTAAGGACATAAAAATGTCCCTAATGGTGATTTTACATGCCTGATGTGAAAATGATTTCTTATACTCTAGGAATGTAAGAATGCTTTGCCTTACCAGGACTGCAAATGAGCCCTTTGTGGTCACCAATTCTTTTCCCTTCTCTTATTAGCTCTCTGCTTTCCACGTGCTCTGCCGTCCCCCCACGATTAGAACTAATTAAAGTGTAATTCCAAAGTTTCCCTCGATGGGAGGTAGACTGACATGTGCTCATCCAAAGTCAAGCTCCTTACCGATTGAGGTTTATTTGAGTCAAATGGATGTTCAGGAGCGTTGGCCATTAACCCGGGCCTCCAGTACTGGAGGGATGCTGTTTCCAGTCAACTGAGGCATGAATCAGCTTGCAGGCAAAGCAGAAGAATGGGCAGCAAAGGAGCTGTTACCACACTGGGGCTGCTCTAGATATGGGCCAGAGCTATCAGCATCTCAAGCTACTCTTTCAGACAAAAGCTGTTCAAGAAATATATGGGAACTCTACCCATTCGGGGGACATAAAACGGAGAACAGAAGGCAAGAAGGGACCTACAAAATCACCACCAGGGACATTTGCATGTATGTGAGGTGGATCTGTGCACATGTCCCTATATGCTTGCCTGTGTGTGCGTGTGTCCTTGCATGAACGTGATTTCCTGCTTTATAAATGGACCAGTTTCCATGGGTCTTCTTCAGATAAGCAGTCCCGTGTGCATGTAGCCCTATGATGTTCCAGACAGTTCTCCAGCTCAAGTATATCAGTGTATTCTGATGCCAGCTTTCTGATTTCCTTTTTGCCAGAAAGTCCGTATGATAATCCTTCAGACAAGGGACATTGTGGCCGGTTATGGCGTGGTCAGTGGGACGTACTCCTTTTCCGTCTTCTTCACCTGCACAATGACCATCTTAGAATAGAATTCTGCTTCCTAAGGCTTGGAACCTGGGCAGGGTCCTCCCTAGCTCATCCTCTAGCCACCTGTCTGTCTTATTGGGCTAAGGGACTGCTACCTTGTCCTTCTTCATGTACTATTTTTCTTACAGAACTCATACATTTTAGAATGTGGTGAAATGGGTCATTGTCAGCTACTTCATTTTCAAACTCCTCCTGCGGTTTAAGAGGGGTTAGCTCACATCTCACCTGGCCTTTTGCCTTTAGTTACAGTGGGATCTCAGGCCGAAGTCCTCTCAAGGTCTTTGGCAGGAGAGAGCCAAAGCAGGGTATCTGGCCTCTCAGTATGGGGGGGATGCCTGATGCTGATGCCTCTGGGGCCTGAAATCTCCCCCTTGGTGATGCCTGTATACAGCTGTCTCTTACACGGCACCCGACCTATTCCCAAGGGAGTTTTTCAGAAGACCCAGGGGAAGGAAGCAAGACTTCTCATGACCGAATCCTGGACATTATGTGACAATATTTCCACTACATTCTGTTTGCTGTAAAGCCAAGAAGCTGTAGGTCGATTCACCCTTCCTAGAGGCAAGCCCACATGGCCTTAGAGCTGGGACGTACAGGAGGTCAGGGAGCTCTCTTTGCAGACTGGCTGTCAGGCACCCTCTCAAGTCTTCCTCTCATGCTAGGATTGGGGAGGAGGTGCTTCAATAAACTGGCAATTAACCTACAAGAAATAAAAACTCAGAGCTTCTAGAACATACCCTTGAAGGAGCTTCTAGAACATACCCTTGAAAGCCAGATATTTTAAAAAGGAATTTTCTTCTACTATTAGGTCTAAGGGACAGACCACCTGAAAGAAAATAATTTCAGGATGTTACCACCTGGGTTCCCTCCACTTTGATCTGAAGCTCAAAAAGAATTGCTCAAATTTACTCCATGCTCTCCTTGTAGGTTGTCCATTCAAGCGTCCTCAACACTGAATCCCCTGACTGACATAATGAGGCTCTATCTGCTAAACCTGTTGTGTCAAAAATCTTCCTGAAGTGTCTTCATTTACATATTTCTAACATTGTGGAAACAATCATAATAGCCGGTTCTGTCAGGCCCATTGTAGCAGGCTTTCATCCTCTGATTGACAGGGCTAATAATTGATACTATGGGTCTATCTATTAGAGTTCTTGTTTATTTGGCATTATATTCAACAAAACAGGCACCGAAAATCCTTAGAAGTGTTATGGTAAATGTAGCCATCTATTCTTCTATGCTGTCATTGCAATGGTTTGGATCAAACTGTCCCTAAATTAGTCAACTGGAAAAAGAACATTCTTCCTCTTTTATTTGGGATATTTTCTGATGTCTAGAGTCAGTTCCCCTGTAATCATTTCAGCTTTATTGAGTGGCAGCTATACTTCAGAATTTCAAAAGAGTTTACACTGAGGAAGATAAGTATTTCTTTTCTTAGCTGTTCGCTCTTCGTGATGGGGAAGACTGTGTGGCCGTTTAGATGCTAAGGAATCCCACGGATAAGAAGATAATTCAGATGTACAGGATAGAAAGCCTTTCAGCCCAATTCCAGCATCCCTTCAGTTGAGAAATCATGCGGATCACCTAAGCATTGTGGAGGAAACACATGTTGGTGTTATTTTTATTTTTTTATTTTTTGCACTAGCTGTGCTACAAAAGAATACAACAGAAGCAGGCTAAAATGTCACCTGCCTGACCGTTACAGGTGTTAAGAGCCTGAGGGGTGCAGATAACACAGGTCAGCAGGGCAGGGCTGCCTCTGATTACAGGAACTGCCAGGCCCCTCCTCCAAGGACAGAAGCCTCGGGCTTCTGAGACGGGTGCAGACTCCAGCTACTCCATGAGGAGAAGGTTATGAAATGCACTATGCCGTGAGCACCCTCGTTTTCTTTGTCTCTCAGTCCTGACCACCACACCGTATATGATTAGAATCCTCTCACCGTGTTTCTCTGGGAAATCTCCTGTCTTATTATTCTTTCTGTCATATAATCCTGATGAAAAGATGAGGATTCCCATTAGATCCCTGGCAGTGGCCATCAGGTGCCCAGTAGGCTTTCCTGTCCACCTACTGGGTCCCGTCCATCAGATGACCTTTCCGTAAGCATTTTCTTAGAAAAACAGAACCTCCAAGTTAGGACTCACAATTTCAACACCTAACAATGGTGTAATGAACACAATAAAGATTCTTCTAGAATCCACAGGTATGTCTTTTCCTGTGGAGAATTGTGCAGTCACCACAAAGGACCCTATTACTTCAGGTTCCTCCCATCACTATGCATTTTCTGTTAATGAGTACCACAAAAGCTGTCGATATCAGTGGGTCCTTTAAGTCATGGGATGGATCTGAAATGGTCACCTGTCAATGCAAAACTACCCCAGAGGCAGATAAAAGGCTTAGGTGATTCAACTGTGAGATTTTTTTTTTTTTTTTTTTTTTTTGGTTTTTCGAGACAGGGTTTCTCTGTGGCTTTGGAGCCTGTCCTGGAACTAGCTCTTGTAGACCAGGCTGGTCTCAAACTCACAGAGATCTGCCTGCCTCTGCCTCCCGAGTGCTGGGGTTAAAGGCGTGCGCCACCACCGCCTGGCACAACTGTGAGATTTTTTGTGGGGTTTTTTTCTTTTGTATATTTTTTCCATGGGGGGGGGTATTCTAAAATCTGATATCTAAAAGTCGATGCTCGCAAAAGAAGCAATGAAATCAATTCCCTATTTTGCTCCTGTCTATATCCTCTTTCTTTTAATAAATGTTCTCAAATGACAGTTTCAAATTGTGTTAGTCACTGTGATAAGTCACATCTCTGGTACAAGTCTTCATTTAACAAGCAGTTATTGAGTTTTTAATGTGTGCTTGGGACTATTCTTGGGCCTGTCTGTCAACTAATAATGGATTTTAATGAGCGATAATTAGCAAAACGGCTGAGTGGCACACACCTGTAATCCTGGCATGTGGAAGGAGTCTTGACTTTGTCCTCTAAATTATAGAACTCACCAGTGAAAATGTGTACAAGTGGACTTTATCTTGTGAGATTTGAAGTCACAAATCATAAGTTCTGTTGATGACGGAGCTGCTAGTTAATTCTTTGTCAACTTGATGCAAACTGTAATCATCTGAGATTGCCTCCGTCAGAGTGGCTATAGGCAAGACTGTGGGGCATTCTCTTGATTGATAATGATGTGGAAAGGGCAAGCCCATTGTGTAGTACCACCCTTGAGAGGTGGTCTTTGGATGGTTAATGAAGAGACTGAGCAAGCCACGAAAGCAATCCAGGACAGAATTCCTCCATGGCCTCTGCTTCAGTTCCTGCCTCCAGGTTCCTTCCTTGAGTTCCTGTCCTGACCTCCCTGGATGATGGCCTGCTATTTAAAGACAGAAATCCTTTCCTTTCCAGGTTGCTTTTGATCATACTGCTTATTACAGCATAGAAAGCAAGCTAAAACAGTGGTCTAATTAAAATTTTCCATGTCTTGAGACTTATTTTTTTTTGTAACTAGAATCTTTTTAAGAAAAATTTTCTTTTAGTGTATATTTTTTTATGATTGACTGGTATTAAGATTTTTCTGTAGCTGCCTTTATAACTCTTTGAGTTTCTATAAGGAAGGTCAGTAGTGGCTAGTTTTTGCTTCCATTCTTAATCTGAGTCCTTTTGTTTTTTTTCCTTGGTTAGTCTAGCAGTAGGTTTGTCAATTTTATTGATCATTTTGCAGAGCCAACCTTGCTTGCATTGATTTTCTTCTCTCTTGTTTTTCTGTCCTGGTTTACCGACTCCTACTCTAGTCCTTCCTGTTTTTATGACATCTGTTTGCTTTACTTCACTATTCCTTTCTGTTGTCTCAAATGAAAACTATTGCCATCAAAGCTCAATACCTTTAAAATTTCTCCACCGTAAGTGGTTGTTATTATGATTCTTCCCCAAGCACTGCTTCAGCTGTGGCTCATAAATATTTTTAATGTAGTTTCCATTTAGCTCATACTATTTCCTAATTTTCTGTTATTTTTTCCCTTGATCAATGGGTTAGTTAGAATTGTGTCCTTATTTCCAATTACTGGTTGACATCTTATATTTCCTCTTACATTTTTTGATTTCTAATTTAAATTCATTTTGATCAGAAAACACTATTTTGTATGGATTCAAATCTCAAAAAGTCAGTGAAACTTTTCCCATTTTCTCTCTATCCATCTTTTGTTTGATCTAGTGTCTTTCCCTTCATTGCTTTCTGTGTGTTTTTCTTTTGTTCACCACACACACACACATACACACACACATGCACTCACACACAATTACTTTAATAGTGGCCTTGAAGCAAATGTCCAGCATTGTGAGACTTTCAACATATTGTCACCTTATATTGTATGTATCTGAGGTGTGTGTGTGTGTGTGTGTGTGTGTGTGTGTGTATGCTAAAATACTGATGATCCACTCTCTTAACACATTTTCTCTCCTAATATATCATTAACATTTGGCATCCTACTGTATACCAGTTCTCCAAACCCTGCCCATTTTATAGCTGATAAGCTTTGCATGCTTTTTACCTACATCTCCACAATATTCCTTGCTATACACTACTTTATGTTTCTTTGTGTTCACCTTCCTTAGACCATGTACATAATGAGACCATGAGGGCCACAAATGCTGTTCTAAGATTTATTGTGTGATATCTGCAATGCCCATGGAGGCCAACAGAGGAAATTGGATCTTTTGAGCTGGAGTTACAGGTAGTCATAAGCAACCCAACACAGGTTCTAGGAATCTGCTCTCAGGTCTCCTGGAAGAGCAGCAAGCATCCTTACTCAAGGCACTTTCTAGTCCCTGACCAATGAATTTTTAATTACTTGATGTAGTGGGGAGCTGCAGGTTGGCTTCCCGCCACCAGGCTCCCAGCCACCAGCTAGCTTATGCCCCAAAATAATTACACGGAAACTGTATTCTTTTAAATATTGCCTGGCCCATTATTTTCAGCCTCTTACTCACATCTTGATTAACCCATATCTAATAATCTGTGTAGCACCACGAAGTGGTGTCTTACCGGGAAGTTTCTAGCTTACGTCCATCTTGGGCTGGAGCTTCATCGCGTCTGTCTCTCTGAGCAGGGGCACAGCAGTCTGGCTAACTTAGGAGAGGCGTGGCATCTAACTGAGCCATCTACCTCACTTCCTTCTTCCTGTTCTGTCTACTCCACCCACCTAAGGGCTGGCCAAGCAGTTTCTTTATTAATGAATGAAATCAAGACAAACAGAAGACTCTCCCACATCAACTTGAGAGGAACAAATATCATGAAGCATTCTCTTTCTCTCTCTCTCTCTCTCTCTCTCTCTCTCTCTCTGCTACTGAAAGATCACTAAATTCTACAAAAGCCTTTTAAATTTTAAATTTATTTTTTAAATTTGGCAAGAGTTTCACTGATTTACCCAGCCTTTGAAACTGCTGTAGCCCTTGGAGGTATTAGATTTTTGATTTGATTCTCCTGCCTCAGCTTCCTTGAGTAGCTGAGATTAGAACCTTGTGCTGCCAGTCCTGGCTGTTTTCTCAGTTTGTTTATTTATTATTATTTGATTGCCTAATTAATTAATTATATCTTCAAGGTGCTGGGGGCTTGCTCTTTGTTGATTCTCTCTTGTGCACCCATATGAGATACCAATATCTTGGCTATCATCTACATAATGTATATTTTTAGCTTCTTTATATTAATAGTTATTGAGTTTCTATAGTACACAATTAATATTTATCATTAAATTACAGTGGTTTATGGAAGTTTTGCATTTACTCTTATTGTTTCATCTCTACCTTTGGAAGTCCCTGTGTGGGCATCACACAACATCAAGTGTTTTTCATTTATACTTCTTCATTGTGCTTTTCCTTTCCTATTTCTTATGATGAGCTCTCTCCTAGACTGTTCTCATAATTTCCCATTTCTTACAGTCATTCAAGAATCCTTTTAAACCTCTTCAGTCAAATTTTTATGTCATTTTTATATATTTTCCAAGTTTAGAATTTTTGTTTGGCTGCCTGCTTTTTATTGTCTGTGTGACATATTAAACAACCATCTTGTACTATATACTGTTAATTTCTAAATGTCCTTGCAGCGATGACTTCAGTGGCTCAGTCTGCCGACTCTGAGATGTAGGGCCTCCCAGAGACAACTTGTGCCAACTTCTTTTCCTTATGTTCCAGTAACAATTTTGTGCATCTTTGTATGCCTTGTCAATTTTGGTTGAAAACTGGGCAGTTGGATGATGTATTACTGTAAATCTGGCTTCTGATCTCTTTGCCTCCTCCATCTCAGGAGTTGTTACTACTGGCTGTTTGCTTGTTGTTGATGTTGTTGGCGCTGTTCTTGCTTCTTGTGTGCATGACTTTCCTCTTTAGCATGTTACACTGATGCAGCTGTTTCCTTTTTGTTTCAATTTTTTTTACTTAATCTTTCATTTGAAAGAACAACAACTAGCTAGGGTTCCCTTAACCACCTTTAATGACAGTGTGGGAATGGGTTAGAGGTTATACTTAATGATATTGAACCAATAAAACTTCTGTCTTTTGCTGGGCTTATGTAGCTCAGTGATAGAGCACTCGCTTAGCATGTATGCAGCCCTGGGTTCAATTCCCAGCATCACCAAAAGCTAATTAGTTTATTAATTAAAATTGAAAGACGGACAAAAGACTATTTTTCCAAAGAGTTGATAAACAGGTCATACAGTATTCTATGAGAATTTATAATTGATACATTGCTGAGAGAGCAAGAGAGTAGAGTCTTTTCATTCATTCATTCATTCATTCTCAGTTACTTTGTCATCACTTCTTCTTGTATATTTACTGGATATCAAGCAACTTCTGTCCCTAGAAACATAACTGAGAGATGGAAGAATTGTCTTTGTTGTAGAATCCCTCGAACTCAGAAACTTTCCCATGACACTGTGCTGGGAGCAGAGCTGAGGTTACTGAAAATAAAGTTGTGATTGGACCAAAGATCAAAGAAAACCTCTGGATGAAACTTGTGAGTGTGGAGAAGAAGGATGATCTGGTTAAGTGAGTCGGCAGAGTTTTACAGAAGGAGAAGAGAATACTCATGGTATCTGTGGTGGGGGAAGAAAGCAACCCCACAGGCAGGAGGAACATTGCATGGGACCATGGGGAGAGCGAGGGCTAGTTTACAATCAGAGCCTGTTGCAGAGATGGCAGGAGGAGACTCAGTGCTTCTCTCCTGAGGAATACACCAGAAGGTGATCTTTCTAAGAGGCCATTCTGGTTCCTCTGTGGATGGTACATAGAGCTGGCCCATTAATGCCTGAGAACAGCCCACAGAATGGAGTGGTACTCTATTCTGAGCTCCACACTGGAGCCTAGAGCTGGACGGAGATCGTGGTTGTAGATGCTCTGAGTAGACTTCTTAAGATGAGCTTCCAGTCCGGAATGAGGGACAGCACTCAGGTATGTCACAGTTTCTGTGTGAGTTGTTCTCTCTGAGCAAGTGCTGAGCTTTGATGATGTCGTTTCAATCCTGGCCATTTTTTCTGTCCCCTACTCTCTCGTTCCCAGGCACCTACTTTCCATCGGCATTTACATACATGCTATCTCCTGACAAGTATCAAATGTATGCGTTTAAGTGTCCCAACCTCTGTTGCATCTACCGTGTGACTAATGAAAAAATTAATAGACACTAATTGTTGTCAACTTTGCCAAAAGACTCTCACAAATCTTGTTAGTTTTTTTTAACATTCTGTTCATCTTGGAGCCTCCAATGCATCTCAGCAGGGACTGCTTGGAAGAAAATATTCTTGGCAGCTCTCAGGTCAAACCATAGCCACTTCTCTAAAGACTGACTCTGGAGGACCTGTAGGCAAAAGATGTATTTTTGCAACGTTGATTTCTTTGTAACTTTGTGATCCAATTGCTCTCGATATTTTCTCCATCCAACTTTGACCATTTTCAGAGTGCAATGGTAGCTTCTCTTTCAAATGTTAGAGCACCAGTCCTGGCGCATGGGGCACGTGGACACAACCACATAGCCTCCCCCAGGCTTTCCATATTAGTATGATGGGGAATTGGTGATTGGACCTAGTGGCCACAATATGAAAGCATTAGTCCATGAACAGAGAAACACTTGCTTCTGTTTTTAATTTAGAGGGTTCTTTTTATTTTCTTTGTTCCCCTAAGAGTGAGTATAGATACTAAGAAGTTAGTAAAAACTTCCACAGAAATCATTACTGAGCTTATATTTCCATGATACATAAATGGTATAGTCAAAAATCCATGTTTAGATACAAACTCAAGAACATACACACACATATACACACACACATATCTGGGTAACTCTACTTTCTATACACATGCACACACTTGTTGGGGAGAAATTGGATCATTAGGTTAAATTTACATAGCAAATGAAATAGTGTATCACACTTTGTACATCATGCTACTTGACTTTTTCCTACTTCTTGTTCCATGTTTGTGTTTGTGCATGCATGCATATGTACAGGGGTGCCATGGTGCATGTGTGGAAGTCAGAGGACAATTAAGGAAGTTGACTTTCTCCTCTTACCATGTGTATTCTGGAGATATAACTCAGCATTTTTTAGAAGTTATTAATTAAAAAATCTTGTGTGTGTATGTGTGTTTGCACATGTACAATACCTGTATATGTGTGTGTTCATATGTGTAAATGCCTGCCCTTGCCATGACACACATATGCAGAAGGCAGAGCACACCCATGGTGGCAGTCCTAACCTTCTGCCTTGTTTGACAACAAGTCACTTATTGTTTGCCACTGTGTTCCCCAAGCTAGTTAGTCCCTTGAGCTCCAGGAGATTCTCCTGACCTACCTCCCTGCTTTTAATGGGAGCACAGGGATTACACATGTGCTAAGATAACACTTTTAGCTTTACAGAATGCTGATCCTATTCCAGGTCCTCACACTCGTGTGACAGGCACTCTACACACGAAGCCATCTCCCCAGGCTAAAGGGACTATTTTGTTTATTTTGTTTTCTGCTTCCAAAGTTCATCCACTTATGGCTTTTGGTGTACATGTGTGTGAGTGTTGGCATGCATGTGCATGTATGCAATTCTGAATAATGAACCACTGGGTGCATATCTGCATGCATGTGCATGCATGCAATTCTGGAAAAGGAACCACTGGATCCAGATCTCCAAGAACACTTTGCAAGTGTTTGACCATTGTGCCACAGCCCCAACCTTGATTTTTGTTTTAACACAGAGGCTGTGTTTAAGTTCCCACTCTTCCTCCTATGACTGTGAAGTCTTAAACTGACCATGTAATATCCTGAGCTCAATATCACCATTCAACCTACTTATTCTCATGTGAAAACCCTGTTCTTTCTACCTCTCAGGCCTTTTCCAGACTCTAATTGCAGCTTCCATTCCTCCATGTCTTCTGCACAGGATCCTCCTAGGGTGCACAGGTTGTACTATACCCGCAGTGTGCACAGTTATATGGTTAATGTCAGTGACTCTATGGTGCCCTTGCCCCCTAGTGTTTTAGAAATCTTCACTGCCTTGGGTTTTCCTAGTCTCTCATCCACCAGCCTCCCAACTTCACTTGTGACCTGGCTGAATCCTCGTGTATCCAAGTAATCCTTCTCTCAGTCTCCGGCAACTGTCTCAAATGTCCCACTCTACTGTACTCTCTCTGGCTTTAACAACAGTTTTATTTTATAATGGAGCCATAAAGAAATCATACACTCCTTTTAGTTAGTGACTGAAGGCTCTTCTTTATTAATTTCTATTTTCCTATTGCTCTCTCCCATACCATCCTAAAATGCATGACTATTTAGACATGAGTATCCCCAGTGATCCACAGGACCTAGTCCAATCCTTGGCCTCATTAGACATTAATTTCCTCAACCATTCTAAAATACTGAAAGTTAATGCCAGCATCAGTGAGTTGCTTAAGCCTGTGCTGTCTCTTCTTGGTCTACTCATACTTAAAACCTCACAATAACTCAGGCTCTCTCCTATACAAACCGACTCTTCCAATATGGCCCAAATCTCCTGTACCCAAAATTACCAATAAATTGATTAAGATTGTATTGCCAGTCTATGTAATTCCCTGAAATACCTAGTTTTCTATTGTTTGAGTGGTTGCTATCACTATCCAGACATCTGGTAGGTGTCTCTCATTTACCATGGCCCAGAGTTCTCTCCCCGCTACCCTTCTGTTTGTCTCCTATGTCATTCTCAACAACTTGATCTCTCAGCTGTTTTCTGAACTTGAAGATCTCTGGGTCACTCTTGAGTCTGATCTTTACCAGTTCTACACCCACTCACCAAAATCTTTGCACTACTAAGAAGATAGTAAATGCAAAACCAGGCAGCTGTCTACATTTCTGTGACACCACTTTAGGAGGCCACCATTGTCTCTCTGTGGTGCTGCTGTGATTCAAGCTCCAGTCTCTCTGCCTCCATGTTCCTGCCTTAGAAGCCCAGCAACATAGCCAGGCTGTGCTCCTCACTGTGTGCACCACCAGACCCCCTCTTCTCTCTTTAAACTGCTCAGTGGATTCCCCTCTTCTGCATTACTGTCTTCCTTGGGCTCTCCTGTGCAGCCAGCTCCTCTAAAGCTGCTCTTCCTCCTCCTCTATCCCATTAGTCCTCTCCTCACCCCTGCCACGGTGATCAGGCTTCCCTCCTTTGTACTGCAAACCAGCTAGGCTTGCACTAATGGTCATTTCCTTCAGCAGTCACACGGATCCGTGCGAATACAGCTCTCCCAGCCCACGTGGAATTCCCTCCTGTCATTCAAGAATTAACTCAAATTCATAGCAATGGAGAGGTCACCTCTGACCACAAAGTCAAAACAACCGCTTTTGATCACATCATTGTAATTCTCCTCATGGCAGTTATCAGCATTTTAATTTTGTTCCCCTCGTGTCTGTCTTCATTTTCACCCTGTCTACGTCTCCTATGATAGTACCTACCATTTAGCAAGGTTTTCAATTAAATATGTTACTTCAATAGTTGAAATTAGCCTTATTAACTGTAAGAGCAGGGAAGATCTGCTAACGAACTGGATTCTACTATGTTTTGTACTTGAGAGAAGAGCCTTCATAATTCTTTCTTAATAGCAGACAAGAGTGATTTTTTTTAAATGAGTCTTCAACTAGCACAGAAGAGAAACTTAAAGTGGCGTTCAAAGCCTTGAATTGGCTGGCAAAGAGTGGCAGCTAAGTGTGGGGTGGAGGCTAACTCCACGGGGCCTGCAGGACGGTTGGGGAAGGCCACCCTGACTCATGCTCGCCTCACCTTTAGTAATAAGAGAAAGCATCCTCATACACCTTCAAAACCTGATCCCACCTCTACCTCCTTTGACCATGGCAGCCCGCTACTCAGCATAAAAACACTCATCTTGACCATGAAGTACAACATTGTTCTAATTAGTTGTTTAATATCTGTCAGCTTAACTATGTTGGTTGATCGACTTCAGTTTTTGCTTTCTTCACGGACTAACAAATCACCCATATGATGCAAGGCATATTTTATTTTCCTTTTAATGCTGTATTAGGCTTTGTGCAATAAAATCTGATTGTTATTATTGTTCCATTACCACTTTAATTTGATGGATCTTGATAATGACAGTGATTTGTACTTAGTGAGTACCTAAAGTGCTGTGCGGGCCTCGGGTAAGAAGATCTGTACTGTGTGTGTCGTTATGTCTTTATTCTGTAATCTTCAGGAAGACGGGTTTTGTTGTACATCTTTCTTGGGATTCTAAAGCCACCTTGTTCCAATCAGCTGCTTCAAAGTGTACATAAAGTAGTTCCATGCATATAATATGCAGTGATCAGATAAGGCAATTATCATTTCATGTGTCAACCAAAATATATGTATATTTACATATAATGTCTCTCTAATCTTCCCCATGCAAAGCTAGCATTCCTATTATAAGGATTAATGATCATTTCTACATCCAATGATCTGGTCACCAGGGTGGTCACATCTCTTCTGTGATTGTCAGTACACTGTAGGTGTGCAGGAGGCATACAGGCCTCTTAACATGTCCAACTCAGCCTCAGTATAAAACTCATTTCCTGGAAAATCCCTACTGACTGATCAAAGAGTGAGCTCTGTCATTCCCCCAAGGTACACCGTGCTCCCTGTAGGCCCTTTGACAACATTACTCTTTGTGCAGTGCTTAGTCACTATGCTGAAAATTGCCTTTCATTCGACTCTTTGTTCCTATAAGCGTTCCATATGGGAAGATCTGTGCTCTGGAACCCATCCATCTATCTTCCAACCATCCATCCACCATCTATCTACCCATCCATCCATCCATCTTCCATTCATCTATCTACCCACTGCCTGCCTGCCTATCTATCTATCTATCTATCTATCTATCTATCTATCTATCTATCTATCTATCTATAGCTTATCTGTCTCCCATCAGTCTGTCTGTCATCTATGAATCATTGCTAAAATAGTAATGACACATAAAATGTCTTCAATAAGATACAAAGTGAATGACCTGGTCAGTATAGAAAGGACACACTGAAGAATGATCTATTGAAACATCCCAAAAGAGAACTCAGTCATTGTGTCCCTGCCGCTCTGAACCCCTAGTGTCCAAGCTGTGATTCTGCTGTTGGGGACTTTATTGAGTTGTACATGGAGCTTTGTCTTGTTTTGGCTATGGGTTTTTTCCTTTTAGTTTGTTTTATCTTGAAAAAAATGTAGAGAAATTGAGATTAAATTCACCATATCAGGCTTAGAATAAAGTGATTTAAATCATTAATATATTATAACACAATTACAGAGAAAACTGGTGTGTAAAATTTTATTTATTACCATCTATACTGTTAAATCTGTGTATATATACACATGCAGATATATACACGTGTGTGTGTGTGAGTGTAAACCTATTACATCTATATCCATACACATATTAAAAGTGAAGGCTCCATTCCTCCACAAAATTTCATATTTAGCTAAACATTCACATACAATTTTGCATTAATATGACTTTAGTATATTTAATGAGTGATTTTAGATTCATGCCTTCTTGATACTGATATTGCATTACTTAGTGATTACTCATTCAGTTTCCCTGTTGGAAGGACATTTCCAAATACCTAACCCAATCTCTAATTTTTCAGATGGGAATCCCCCATTTCCTCTTCTGCAGGGATGCCCAGAGACCTCAGAATTGAGACATGAGGTTCAAAGACGTGACTACTGAACCCATAGTTATTTACAACAGAACATCACAGAATTTCCATTTTGTGAAACTAAACTTGTCATCAGAAAATATGATGTGAACCCTGGAACTACCTGACAGAGTAGGCAACTTGTCTCAGGGGACTGTCAACTACAGGATACAGGATGCTCGTGCAAACCTAAGCAGCATACTCTTCCTTCAACCCCTTCACTGCTCTAAGGCTGTGGGTGGAACGCTCACTGTCAGCTTGTGATATATATGCCATGATCCTTGTTGTTGTGTGGATAGCTGTAGTAAAACCAAAAGCAACTTGAAGAGGAAAGGGTTTATCTGTTTTACACATCACGACATGGAGGCAGGAACTGATGTCGAGGCCGTGGAGGAACACCACTTAAGGGCTTGTTCCAAAAGCTTATTCAACCTGCTTTTTAAAAAGATTTTTATTGAACTATAGATTTTTCTTTCCTTCCTTTCTACCCTCTCCCAAAGTCCCCATGCACCCATTTACTCAGAGATCTTGTCTTTTTCTACTCCCTATGTGGATTAGATTCATGTGTGTCTCTCTTAGGGTCCTTTTTGTTGCCTAGGTTCTCTGGGATTGTGAATTATAGGCTGGTTTTTCTCTGTTATGTCTAAACGTCACTTATGAGTGAGCACATATGATATTTGTCTTTCTGGGTCTGGGTTACCTCACTCAGTATGATGTTTTCTAGCTCCATCCATTTGCCTGCAAATTTCAAGATGCTGTATTTTTTCTGCTATGTAGTACTCCATTGTGTAAATGTACATTTTCCTCATCCATTCTTCAGTAGAGGGGCATCTAGGTTGTTTCCAGGATCTGGCTATGACAAATAATGCTGCTATGAACATAGTTGAGCACATGTCCTTGTGGTATGGTGGTATGGATTGAACGTTCTTTTTTTTTTTTTTTTTGTTTTTCGAGACAGGGTTTGCCTGTAGTTTCTAGAGCCTGTCCTGGAACTAGCTCTTGTAGACCAGGCTGGCCTCGAATTCAGAGATCCTCCTGCCTCTGCCTCCCGAGTGCTGGGATTAAAGGCGTGCACCACCACTGCCCGGCTGAACATTCTTTAAGTATATATCCAAAAGTGGTATTGCAGGGTCTTGAGGTAGGTTGTTTCCTAATTGTCTGAGAAATCGTCATACTGATATTCAAAGTAGCTATACTAGTTTGCACTCCCACCAGCAACGCAGGAGTGTTCTCTTTAACTCTCATCCTCTCCAGCATAAGCTGTCATCAGTGTTTTTGATCTTGGTCATTCTTACAGGTGTAAGACGGAATCTCAGAGTTGTTTTGATTTACATTTCTCTGATGACTCTTTTAGCCATTTTAGATTCCTCTGTTGAGAGTTCTCTGTTTAGGTCTGTACCCAATTTTTTTATTGGATTATTTGTTCTTTTGATGACCAATTTCTTGAGTTCCTTGTGTATTTTGGAGATCAGCCCTCTGTCTGATGTGGGGTTGGTGAAGATCTTTTCCCATTCTGTAGGCTGTCGTTTTGTCTTGTTGACCATGTCCTTTGCTTTACAGAATCTTCTCAGTTCCAGGAGGTCCCATTTATTAATTGTTTCTCTCAGTGTCTGTGCTACTGGGGTTATATTTTGGAAGTGTTCTCATGTGCCAATGCATTCAAGGGTACTTACCACTTTCTCTTCTATGTGGTTCAGTGTGGTTGGTTTTATGTTAAGGTCTTTGATCCATTTGGACTTGAGTATTGTGCTTGGCGATAGATATGGATCTATTTTCATTCTTCTACATGTTGATATCCAGTTACGCCAGCACCATTTGTTGAATATGCTTCCTTTTCTGCATTTTATATCTTTTGTTTCTTTGTCAAAAATTAGGTGTTTGTAGGTGTGTGGATTGATATCTGGGTCTTCAGTTCACCAACCTGCTTTCTTACAAAGCACGTGGGACCACCCCTGTGCCCAGGGGGCTGGCACAGCCTACAGGGATCTGGATACTCTCACATCGGTCATCAATCTTGAAAGTACACAGTGAATCTCATGGGGAAACTTCCCCAACCAAGGGCCCCTCTTCTTAAAGGACTCTAGATGTGTCAAGTTGATATGAAACCAGCCAGCATACCACAGGCACTAAGAGGGACTGCAGAGAGATGAGCCACAGATTTCAGTGAGCCCTGGCTGCTTTCTGCTCTCCAATATTGAGGGTAGGATCTTGATCAGGTGAGACCCATGGTTGGCAAGTACTTCAGAGGAGCTGACAGTGTCCTACACAGTGCAGCCAGTGGGGCCCGTGCTGTGAGAGGGAATGACTAGTGGCTCCTGGGTACTTTATGTGGCTAGCCCAAACTGATGTATACAAATGTGACAGTGTAGTCAAGGTTCTTGTTGTTGTTGTTTGAGTACCTTAAAATGTATTACTTTTAATATTAATTACTCAGATAACTCATTCAATTCTCATTATGTTGAGTTTAATAAATTATTTAAAAAATTTTCAGATTTACTTTGAAAAGTGTGACTGCTTAAGAAACTAATACCATGGTGTCTGGTGATGTCATAGTAGTGTCTTAATGAAGAATGAACTTAAGAAACTCTGGTCCCTAACTCTGCTCACTGCAGACTGCACACTGGGGCACGTTTCTGTTCATTTAGAGTGGATGGCTGCCAAGGACCCACAGAACATTACTCCTTAGACAGCAGGGCTGGGAGACCACCACTCCTATCCCTGAGTTAGGAGAAGCAGAAAGGATGGTCACCCTCCTCCATCACAGTATTCTATGACACCGATGTGCACTGTGAAGCTGTGAAAGCATCCTCTTCACTTTATGTCAGTAATCGTCATTCATAAACAGAGTCAGAGGCTGTCTCTAAACACCGCGATGAGCTTGCTTACATGTTTCAGTTACACAGATGGAGGGATGTTGCATTTAAAGGAATGAGAATATTAAGATATTAAAATAAAATAATGGTGGTAAATACTCATAGAAAATGAAGTGATTTCTTCAGAGGTGGAAGGATAAAAAATAAATATCTATATTTTATGTCATGCAAAACAGACTTATCATCCTGCAAATAACTTGGTTTCTTTGCTGTTTCGTCTTCCAATATGAAAATGACGTCTTCTGTGCACTCAAGCAGTATACCAGAAAAGAAAACCAAGGGGTTTTAGAAGAAGGACTATAGGAAGGCAAGTATTAACAGAGTTTAAACGTGGCCATATGAGACAGAAGCGAGAAAAGACATGAGAGAAAATTCTGAAGCTGGAAGGCTCCCTTCCAAAAAAACCAAAGAAAAGCTAAGACATAGAATTGCACTATGTTTTCTAATCAGGACAATTTACATACACTTTGTCTAGTGTATAGTGGCTCTAAATAAAGTGAAATATGCATCACGACTGACATGTCCCCATAGTGTAAAATAGAATCGAGGGTAATGCCACGGGGGAAGGAAGAAGGCACAGGGAGGAGTCCAACTCTCCCTTTTCATCAGATGAGCAAACGGCATTGCTTTAACTGATAAATTAAAACGGGATCGTTCAAGCACCATTTAATTTCAGAGAAGCAGTTGGCTGGCACAGGTAAGGAGAGACGACACCTAAACACACGCAAGGGTACTGGAGAAATGCCCACTTGAGATTTCTAGACAATATTTACAGACAGCGTCTAAGGATGAGCAGTGTCAGAGTCTAGGGGCTCACGTCTGTGACGTCAACACTTTGTGGGGGAGGCCACGGCAAGGAGGCTATGTCAAGTTCGGGCCACCGTAAACTCTGGGCAAGCTTTGGCTACAGTGTGAGAGCCTATCTTAAAACGGAAAAAGAAGAGAGAGATGATTGGTTATCAAGTAGAGAGATGAAGAAAACTCAGTTATTATATTTAGTTAATTTCTGGGGGTAGAAGACACAGGTCAACAGAAGTCTGGTTTGTATCTGCTTCAACTTGCGTATGAGCAGAGTAATTGCCTAGTTCTGAAGCTCCAGGTGAGAGAGGCTAGCAGCTGTTGATGAGTTTTCGATCAAGGCAATGGGTTCCTTATCATTTAGATTGATAGCAAATATTTCCCCTTATTTCTAACACGTATTATAAATAAGAACCAGACATTGGTTTGTTTAGGAGAAAATGACGGCTCTCAGTAATAAGCGGTGGCACGCGGGAAAGCCTGGCGCTTCACGTCTCGGCTAGGTGCTACTCTTTTACGTCGTTACTATTACTCCGGCTTCTTATTATTAATGCCTAAATTTTATTTTCTGCATTAAAAATAAAACAAAGGGTGTTTTAAACTTTGATATTTCTTGACTCATTTGCTTTTGACACTGGCTCCATTTAGTCTTGATTTTTATTTAAGATGAAGACGTAAGTGTTGAAATATGCAACATGGCATTCTTTGCTTTCTGAGTGAAAGACAAATTTTTGGACATTGAAAATACTGTGAGTCAATCTGTTCTTGGAAATTTACCAAGCCCACTTTGCAGAGGTTGAAATTCTACTTCAGCACACCTTTGGGCACTCAGTGGAATTTATTGAAAATTAATAATAGTTACGTGGATCACATGTCCTGATACTTTTTATCCACCAAGGTGTCATTTAACTTCTTATATCCAAACACACAGTGTGCAAGCTGTCCCAAACTTGTGAACAGGTTGTTTCAAGTTTGTTTGGAATTTACAATTTGCAACACATTTTCCTACAAAAATAATGTTGTGAGTCGTATTTGAATAAGCCAGGCCAAAGAAAATTACTATTTATTATTTCCCAAAGAAAATTACTATTTAATGCACAAATTAATATATTGATTATAATTCTACTGTTTTAAGTTTTATTTGTTTTTATTTAGTGTATATGAATGTTTGCCTGCACATATGTATGCGAGCCACATGAGTGGTCGAAATACTTTCTGATCTTGCAGCGGACCAGGGTTCGTTTCCTAGTACCCATATCAGGAAGTTCACAACCATCTGCAACTCTCATTCCATGATCTCTGCTGCCCGCTTCTGGCCTCTGTGGATATTGTATGCACACAGTACATGGACGCACTCATGAATGCACATAAAATAAACAAGCAAATAAACATTTTTTTTAATAAAAAGGCTCTTCCCAGGTGATTCCAGGTGGCATCAAGCTGAGAGTTGAAAGTGATGGTCATGAGCTCCCAGCCCGTGGTCTGCCCATTTGTATTCCATATTCACCTATAGGCAGAGCTTGAACCCGTGAGCCATGGGGAATAGGCCACATCTAAACCACATCTACTTGCAACCACGTTCCACCCCTTTGCTTCCGATAGAGCAGTTCCAGCCATGCCAGTCCAGTTAGCTCTACTTCCTTACAGTCTAAAATATGAACCTGAGAAGGAGTAACAAGGTGTTCTTTATAGATGATGTTGTAAATCCCAAATTCATTATCTCTTTCTTCCCCGTGTGAACCAACTCTAACTCTGTGTTGATGATCCCATGGGACGTTGGAATCAATTGGTCAGTACTTAATTTATTCATATCAAACTATAAATGACAGTTTTTTTTGACACAAATCTCATTTCCTCATTGTAGTTCCTGTTTCCCATGCCAAAAGATCATAGTCAATAGGATGACAAAGCTAAATACCAAGTCTAGGATCAATAAATAGTGGTGGTTTAAAGTATGTGTGGTAAGAGCTCATCTTAGAGATGCAGAATCCCTTTGCTTATAACTCCTTCCATCTTCTTCCTGTTTGTTCTCTTCAATTATTTGCAATTTTTAACTGAATGTGTATGAATATATGAATTAATATATAACAAATTATCTATGTAAATATATATGCGTATACATGTTTTTTGCTTTTCATCAAAGTTAGCATTTTATTTTTTATATAAGTATATTGACATTATACACCAGAGTCTTTATCAAGGGAAGAAGAGGTGAAGAAATGGGTAAAATTGATTAAATAATACAAAGCTTCAGTTAGATTATGGGAATAAATAGTAGTCATTTAATTCACTATGGGATTATTACAATTAATAAATCATGACAAAAATAAGTGGTTTCTGGGTTTGGGAGTCTTAACCATTGTATAGATGTTGTCTCCTTATATCAAGATATAAAACTTGTGGTGGAGAGCAGAGAAATTGACAGTGATGAGTTTGCTTAGTGACAACATGGGCTTTGAGATGCTTTGAGATTCTTGCAAGGGCCAGGAGGAAAAGCGAAGGATGAGGTCACGGTGCTACTTTTAGACCTGTACATTTAGGTATTATTAAAAAACAACGAGGATAAAAGAAATTTCCCCTGGGAGATGGAAGCATGATCAGGGATGTTCAAGTCCAGCAGCTTTGATCTCAAGATATTAATTACAAAAGTCAAAATAGCCAAAGAACCCCAAGCAAAGTTGCGTTCATCACCACAGTGTTTGCTGTCATGGAAAGAGAACATGGACTAAACACGACTTGTCCAAGGTCAAGTAATATGGTACACATCCCATTGGGATTTCTAAGGAGAAGTCCATTGCTACTCTTAGAAATGTCATTTTTTGGGTGGAGGGGGTGACAACGTATTGGCAGTCCTATTTTATTTCTCTAGGAAGTGACTAGAAGGTGGCCAAAGCAAGCCTAGAAATTCCTTTGGGAAATGAAGATTGGGCTGGAAAGCTGGAAGGAGCTGTTCTAGCTGTGGGTAGAATCTGTTCATTTTACCTCTGGCAGGTCACTTTGTGTCTTCTGTCCTGCTCCAGGGTCTATGTGATGACCATCACACCAAGAGCAATGTGTCCTCAAAGGGTTAGTCACAGACTTAATGTTCTCAGTGTATTTGCAACAGAGCCTGGCAGCTTAGAAAACTCTTAAAAGTTCTGAAAAGTGATTGATCATGCCCAAGGTGATACAGATTGTTTTCAGTGAGCAAACTAAATTTCTTTTATTGAACTGGTTTTCTGGCTATGGACAGTGTGTCGGTTACTGTTTTCAGCTTTACACAGTCGAGAGTCATCAGAATAGTCTCTCAACTGAGTATCTTTATCAGGTTGTTCCATGAGCATGTCTTGGAGGTGTTTCCTTGATTATTAATTGAGGTACGAGAACTTTGCCCAGTGTGTAATGCACTTTAACATTTTCAGAGGTGAAATCGCTCACTTTAGAAATCACTTAAGTATTTATGTATGTCCTTTCTCTTTTTCTTCTTTATGTATAACTAGAACATCCTTTGAAAGTATGAGTGGAGCCTTTAGCGTTGCTCAGTTCCCATGGCTTTTTATGCTGGGGTATGTGTGTGTGGGCAGAGGTCTTACACGGCAGTCTCGAGTGCTCTTTCTATCCCCGTGGACCCACCTAGTGTTGAGTTTTCAAATGTCTCCCCTCAGAGTGTGTGTACTGACACTAGTGTTCTGCAGATCATGGATCCAAAGATGTGGCTGAAGAATCTTAGGTTTTAAAGCTCGATGGAGATGCTCCATGTTTTTGCTTCTTTTCTCATAGTGCATGGTGTATGTAACATAAACAACCTGAGCACAATTGACTATGGGTTGAACATCAGACTGCTGGATTGCTCTCTCCCCTTGCTGGCTCAAGAGGAAACATCCTCAGCTCTGGGAAGAGCAGGAGATTGAAGGAGACTGTCTTGAATGTGTGTGCTTTATTTTATTCACTGAAGTTACTTTCCTAAGTTTACTTAAAACATACTTTATTGGCTATAACTTATAATGCTAATATTGCATTTCAGAGTTTACAAGAGGATTTGCATTTTTATTGTAATTGTAAATATTTAGCTAATCTTTTCCAAAAGGTGTCATCATGTCCGATTACCAAGATGACCCAGGAGAAGACAGGGAATAAATGGCAGCTCACACCTAGGTCCCTTTGTGTCACATGATAACAGTTTGAGCTTATATAGAGTATTGCATCATCTCTGAGATTTCTAACTAATATAAGCTCATATATATTAATTACACATAAGTATGTATGCAGTCTCTAACTTTAATAGCATTAAAAGCAATAAGCCCCAAGTGGGATTGTCTTGTGTCATTCATGTACCAGGGTAGTGCTATGGCACACAGTATTCTTGCAGGATGCCAGGCAGAAATGACCAATCACAGCCCCCCAGTCACATGGTCAGAAATGCTGACGACTGACCCCCACCTTGATGTTGCTAAATTAAGCTCAGATGCTGTCAGTATATGTTGGCCTATGCTTGGCTAGGCGACAAGGTAGAACCCTCACTCTAGATTGGAGAGCATCTACACTCGGCAGGCACAGCGTCTAAAATCTGGCCTGCCTGGTGCTGTACATAAAGTGCTAATGTTGAGAAATAAGCCGTTTGCTAATTAAATTAATAGATGTAACCGGAGTGGGCTAGTTTGTGTGCTTTCTGAAAAAACTCTTACTTCTGGCCAAAGAAGTATTTTATTTCAATAAAAGAGTTATTTTAAATGCATTTCATCTCAGTATTAAACTTCTGCATGTTTATGATGATAGTTATAATCTTCAGTTGTGCAATTTATTTTGGTTTTCACTTTCTGCCTAAACTTATTTCTTCCCCCTTTTTCTGGGTCTGGAGGAAGCTGGAGTGCTGTTACCCGGACAGACTGAGAGCACCTTCCCTTGTTTTCGTGGATGCTGCATTTTATCTGAAGACACGAGTGTGTGTGGAGGGAATTGAGTACTCTCTGTGTGTGTGTCTGTCTGTGTGTGTGTGTGTGTGTGTGTGTGTGTGTGTGTGTAGCCTTCAATTTACCTCCCTTGCACTTTGGCTCCTCAAATCTGAGGATAAGATTGACAGGAACAAGCGACAGACAAGACAAACGTTCCCCAGCTGACCATCACTGTGGTCTGTCCCCTGCTCCATGGGGCTAGAGAGCCAACTCTAAGGATTAAAAGGCAGGTTGATGTCTGACCACTTATAGGGAGCTTGGATGTCATTCTCAAGTGTTAAAGGTGAAGGAACAGTAAACCATTGTCCCATTGACAGCTAAGGAGTGGCTAGGGTGCGGGGTCTCTGGGCTCCACATCTGAGATCTTTGCCGTTGGCTAGCTGTCTTGGTAGTGCCTGGAAGCAGTTCAGTGCATGTGCTCCTCAAGTGTTCACCCTCACTCTGAGAGTCAGGTCAAAGGACACCCCTACAGGCAGGTAAACACTAACCTCACACTCGCTTGTGCGGCCCCAGAGGAGTTGCCAGGCTTAGTCCTTTGGCTTCCGCAGCTGTCCCCGGCAGCCTGTTCTGATTCCCAGATGTGGAGATGGCTCATGAGCTCCATGAGGAGAGGAGCGGGCAGGCAGTCCTCCATGCCCAGGCCCCACATGAGGGTGTAGTATGAGTGGAGACTGTGTGGTATGAAGAGTTTGCTCAGTGTGGTCCTACCCTGCAGTGTCTAGGGCTGCTGGGAACCGCATTCTGGCTCTGACCCAGTCCTGGCTAAGCCTTGTGCCCAGCAGCTGCTGATGCTACAAGTTCAGGTCTTCGATAACAGAAGAACCTGCTGAAGTTCACGGCCAAAGACTGTTTCTCCAGGTGAGCCGTGGCTAGTAAGAATATGAGGAGGGAAGGAGATGGAAATCTTTAATAAAAAAAATGAGGAAAAAAAAACAAAAAAAGAATTTAATGCATACCAAAAAAAACCAAAAAATAAATTAATTAATTTAAAAAAAAAGAAAAGAATATGAGCAGCTTTTCAATTGTATAGACACATGTGTCCATATTGTGTATTAATATGGACAAGTCATCTTTAAAATAGTCTTAATAAGGCCATTTCTCCTCAACTTGATTTGATTCTATTTGCTCTGAGTGCTTCCAAAGCACCGAGGTGAGCGATTTGACTGAATTACCTGGCATATCGCTTTTGTAAATAGCGGTAATAAAGTGTGTAGCAAACACTTAGGGAAGTACACATTGTTATCCTGGAGTTTACACAAATAAGCCTTGGCAGTCTCCTCTGGGAGTGTCTGGGCTGTCCTTTCAAGGCTGCTGTTGCTTGAGATGTGATCCCATTAGAGATTTGTGGGTGCCTTGTGTCACCTCTGTGCAAACAGAGTAAGTCTTTGCGAGGAAGCATAAAATGGTGACTTTCCCACCTCTGTTCTGCCCTCGGGATGACTCCAAAGAAAATAAAGGGAATATACTGCTTGTTCTGAGGAATCCATGGAGATTGTAGGAGATACGAAACGTGGTCATTACTCACGAATTATAACAAGATAGTGAAAATATGGTCTAGAGAGAGGGCTCGGTGACCAAGAGCACTGGCTGTTCTTCCAGAGGACCCAGGTTCAACTCCCAGCACCCACATGGCAGCTCACAATTGTCTCTAACTCTCATCCCGGTGATCCAGCATCCTCCTCTGGTCTCCATGAAGGCCAGGCACTCAAGTGACAAACAGAAAAACATGTAGGCAAAAATGCCCATCAACAACGTAAACGTAATTTAAAGTATATTACAGACTTGATGGTGAGAATAGTATTATACCACAAAGGGCAGGCCTGTGGTATGCAAACAGTTTATGCTACGAGATATTTATGAGTTCCTTTTAAAGTCTTCTAAAATTTAATAATTATTTCTCATACTTTGATTTCTTTCTGTATCTGCTTAGAAGGTCTCAAACTACCTTGTGAAAAGAGAGATTTGCTTTTCCAACTCATATTTTAGTTTAATGTGTGTATTCTTTCTAAGATTTTTTTCTTTTTTTCTTTTCCCAAATAATTCCAAGACTAAAACCATTGAACACTATTGCTTTTAACTAATTAATCAACTAATTAATTATTTTTTGAGACAGGCTGGCCTCAAACTCACAGATACCTTCCCACCTCTGCCTCCTGAGAGCTGGGATTAAAGGCATGTACCACTAACACCTGGCTTACTTTTAATTTTTTAACTGACTGTTGTAACTAGATTACTAGGTAACTGGTTTTATATATATACTGGTTATATATATATATATATATATATATATATATATATATATATATAGCCTATTAAAAACAGTGTGAGCTTGGGGGATGAGATGAAGAGATGGCTCAGTGGTTAAGGGCACCAGCTGATCCAATAGAGGATCTGGATTTGGTTCCCAGCACACACATGGCAGGTCACAACCATCTTAACTCCAGTTTTGGGAACTCCAACACCTTCTTCCTGCTTCCACGGACACTGTGCATGTTGTGTGTAGACATTCATGCAGACAAAACACCCTCAAATGCACATAAGTTAAAAATGTAAACAATGTGTAACTTTATTGCAAAACTTATCCATTGAATAAAAGCGTGTCCTTGACTTCCCTGGGCTTCATTTGTTCATGAAGGATGGTGGAGTAGATACAGATTAAGCCATTTGTAAAAGCTCACTAATGTTTGAATTAGGAGACTGGTCTTCTCTCCTTGACAACGAAATATGCTCTTGCACGAATGTAGCAGATTCAAGGATGAAGAAAACCCCTGTACTCCTACATCTGCTTTTATAATTTTAAGACCTTAGAAACACAGTCCACATGGCACATGAATGATTGAAAAGCACGCTTATATGTATTTGACAGGCATTATAGAGATTAATAAGATATACTTCTCGATTTTGAAGTGGTAGAATCCAACTTCCATCTGGAAAGTTTGGGATGATGATTTCGGAGCTCAGCTGTGCTGTGGCCCCTGAGTGTTATCAGGATGTCTGTAGACAGTCTCCCTGTTGTCAGGCTAGGCTAGCATCTATTCCAAGATGCTTCCGAGACTGCTTTCTCTCTTGCTCGCTTAGACACACTTCTTAGAGCTTCCTTTACGCCACAATTCCATTTGCCTCTCAAATAATTTCTTACTTTCCTCGAACCAGAAGAGACTGCATGTCTGTAGGATATGTGGAGGCATTTCTTTTTATCTTGTCGAGATTCTAGACTCTCAGAAGGGTGAGGAGCAACCATAAGATCCTCTCCCTGTGTTTTAATTGTCTTAATTGGATGGGATTCTTATTACATTTTCTCTTACTGGGGTGTGGGTTTCTTTTTGGACGAATAGCAAACTCAGGTTGCCTATGAGGCTCTGAATTTGGCATAATGTCACCTAATGATTTTTACAGAACCATGCAGTCAAACAACAGGAAAATCCATCAAAGGAGAGATGTAAACGGAACATTTTTAGAGGAAAAGTTAGATTTGACTCATTCCTACGGTAAGGGCAACAGTGAGCAACTGCATTCTCAATCACTTTAAATGCAATCAAAATGACACCGACTATCTAATTGCTAAAATAGCATCCGGCCACTTGGAGAAATGGGATAGAAGTTGGATTTGACAGGGATTATTGCCATTGTGAAATTAATGATGACATGTGTTGAGTTATGGGAACTGTAGCCAGGCCATTATTATTTTCACAAATATTTTTAATTTTAAGGATTTTTTCCTTTTGTCCTCTTTCACTGGTCATATTTCTCTGGAATCCTTGACTTGCTGCTCTCCTATTTATGAGGTGCTTCTGCTCTGTGCTTCCCCTGGGTTAGCTCCTCAGCCTTTCTTATGGGAAAGGCAACTGTGCATGTGTGTGTGCATGCGTGTGTGTGTGTGAGTGTGTACGCGATTGTGAGCGTGCACAGTGTGTGTGTGCGCGCGCGTGCAGGCAGTGTGCCGTTGACATGACAGAGGCTATATAATTCATAGCTCGGTTTTGCCTGAGATGGACCCTGTTTCCCTTGGCTTTTAGAAGGATCCCACACCAGTGGCTATGAAATCAGCCTTTTCCCTGGCTCCTTTGCTTTGTAGATTTTTTTGTTGTTGTTGTTTTGCTTGTATTTGTCACAGCGCTTTTAATGCTTACAAAGCTCTGTCTCCTGTCACATTTATCCATGGTCCAGAGCAATATTTCAGTGTTTAATTTTGGAGTCCCTTTAGGTATTAATACTGCCGTTATGTTAAATTCAACATAATGGACCACCTTTTGCCCAAAGGCTGTAACTTTACACTGTGGCAAGGACACAATTGTCTCTTCAGCTCACCTGTGTGCTTGGCGTGTGCATAGTAGTTCCTATATTTTAGGCACGCCTAAAGTGGGCATTTTCCATGTGAGTGCGTCTGTGTTCACATGTGGTAGGTGTACGTGTGCGTATACAGGTGAAGGACTGGTTTGATCTCTCTCGCTTTTTCTCTCTCTTATGCACTGGGGAAGTTTACTGTTTGTAGCTCATCAGCCCTGCCTGGTCCAGCTACCTAGCTCACCTCAGGGATTCCATTTCCCAATTAGAGGCGGGGCGTGTAAATGTCAGCTCAGCTTTTACTAGGGTGCCGGGCAACCAAACATCTGACCCTCACCATTGAGTGACAAGAACTTTTCTAAGCCAATCCCAGCCCCAAGGCTAGCTTCTTTTAGCCGTGCACTCAGTGGTGGAAGGTGCCATAGACTCGAGAATTGGACTAAGGAGAGGCCTAAGCTATTCCCGTTTCCATGCCTAAGCTTAGGGTTCCAAAGTCCTCTGTATTTTCTTTTAAGTGGAGGGGCCTGGGCACCTAGTGCTGTGAAATTGCCTCGGGGCTGCATGATGAAACAGAATCCTGGACCGTGGAGCCCAGTCCATACCTGAGCTGTGGAAGGTAATGCTGAGACAGGGAGAGAGGGGCCTTGCAGTGGCTGGAACATAGAGAGCCTGAATGGGAACCATCCTGAGAAGCTGGAAGACAGGCATGGGCATTTTACCCCAGCAGTGAGGTTCTACTAGACCAACCATAGTGGGTGGGGGATGCAGGCTGTGGGCAAGGCCCAGCCTGATGGAGTGGAGACCAGGCTTGGTGTGGTCCCAGCTAGGCAGTAAAGAGTTCTGTGTGATGTGTTCAAGAGTTTGTTCTACATATATCATCATCTCTCAAATTTTAGTTATATTATAAAGGTGTACATCCACAGGAATGTGTTTATGAGCACTTTATTTAGTTTAATGTTATTTCAAAAACTAAAACCATGTTCTATGCAAATGGCTCTCCATTGAGCATTATCATTATAAATGAGAATTTCATACTTCCTGACATATCAAATAAAAATGAATTACAGCCCTCCAAAAACTCATCTGCCCACATCTTCTAATGGAATTTAATAAGTGTTGTATATGGTTGATAGGGAATTACTCAGGAATATTTATTAATAGTTTAATTACATATGTTTAATTTATGAGTATTGAACTACTTTAAAATAAGCAATGGATGTAGGGCTGTGTACTATTCCATGTGCCGTCAGACCCGAATTCCTGCCGTTTGAATTATTACCGCCAGTCCCTAGCTGTTAGGTCTTAGCATGGTAAATTACTTTGAATATATGACATCCTGTACATGTGAAATATTTTTTTAACTGCAAAGACCAGGAATAAAAATGCCCACGTGGATGTTTATTGGCTCTCTCCAAGCTGCTGTCGGCATACCCGCCTTCTGTGAGTCACAGGTGAGTGACATCCATCAGGTGTTTCTGTGTAGTTTTTATTTTTACCTGTCACATGGAAGTGTGGGTTGTCTGTGGGTCTGGGTCACTGTGAGTTGCTGTGATTGTGTTGGCTTGGGCCCCATTTATCTTCAGATCTCCCCTGGATCTAAGCCTCAGGAGGATGAACTAGTCCTACCTGGGAGATACTGAGAGAGGGTGGAAGCTCTGTGTTGTGTTGACTGAAGACCATGGTGCGGATGAGGTGCTGAGAGTGGGACTGGAAGGAAGCTTTGTCTGCGAGGACATATTACCAGGGGAGAACGAGATACTTGGGTTGTGTGACCTACGATGTATCAAGGCTTTCCTTCCTTGGCAGACAGTTAAGATGGTTATGACTCTGTATTTGAAAACTGAATGCCCATGAGAGTGTTCGATGCTGGATGTTTTGTCTGCTTGGTAGCCCTTTGTCTTCCCTTGGAACAATTTGCTCTCTGCTTTACTATTGGGATTTTGATATTTTTCTCGTTGATTTCTACGAATTTCTTACTAATCTCAGAATTTAGCTGTTCTCTTGGATAAGGACAATGTTGCATATTTTCAGGCCACAGTTTGTCATTCTGTACTTTGGGAGTTGTATTGATTTATTGATCTTTTATTTGTGACTGGTGAATTTTGATGGCAAGTTAGTAAGAGCGTCTGATTTCTAAATTATTTTTGAGTTTGTTTGTACCTCACTGGTAATTTACGGCTTTATTCTTGTGATTATGCCTTATTTCCATGTGGAATATAATCCCTGTTCATATTCCTCATGGTTAAGTGCTACTGTGTGGTCTGCATACAAGGAGTGTGTATTTGGAAGTCTGTCTATTCTCCTCCTTGTATTTCATCTCTTACCAGGTCATTAGAAGCTGTGCGGGACCAGGACTATGGCCGTTTTCATCATTTTCTACTTCCTTCTTTATCTTGAAAGAAAAAGAGTTCACAGAACTTTTGGAATTTAAACATGTGTCTACATTTTAGTTCTGCACTTCCTAAATTGATACTTAGCTTAGAAAGAGTTCACTTTTACGGAAATGCCATAATACCTGATGCCACCTATCCACCTAGGGATTTCGTATGTCTTTTCAGATTGCTTTTTTTTAAAAGATGTATTTTTGTTTTCTTTATGTGGGAGTATCCACATGAGTGTGTGAGGGGGTCCTCAGAGGCTAGAAGGCATTAGGTCCTTAGAACTGGAGTTACAGGGTGTTTTTTAGCTGCCCAATTGTCGTTGCTGGGAGTTGAACCTGGATCTTCTGAAAGAGCAGTCAGTGCTCTTAACCATTGAGCCGGCTCTCCTGACTCCATCTTTCTATATTGTTTTTAAAGCTCTACAATAAATGATAAGCTTATATTCAGACATTCTGTTTTGGTTACCAATGCTAGTGTTGCCCGCACCCGTGACGGTAGTGTGTCATCATATTTACTATTACGAGTGCGGCACTTTCTCTGCATTATTTGTGTTTCCCTCTCAAGGCTCGAATTCTCTTAGTGCTTTGGGGACATTTCAGCCAATTTTATAATATATATTTTATTGAGTGTGTAGGAACTGTTTCTAAATACTTCAGGTTCAGATATTGGGCACTTTATTTGGAAACAAGATTCCTTCCCCAAAGCCCCAGGAGCATCTGGTCTCACACAATGGGGCTTTGGGCATTTGCTCTGGTTACCAACAGGCTCCCAGGGTAGCACACTGGCCCTGCATTCCCAGTCAGCTGACTCGCATTTGGATTGTCCGTGTTTCCTCTTATCAGTTGTGGAATCTGAAACCAGCCAATTATTTTCCCTGTCCTTTCTCTTAAAATTGTAGAGAAACAGTAACCAAATGGATCTTCCTAAAAGTTTTTCCTCGGTAGGAGCCCAGCGACTGTTCATAAACTAGACCAGGAAGCCCACATCCTAATGTGACCATAATTTTATGTTATAAGTTTATCGTTTGATCTTCGCCTTTTATCAGTGCCCTGCTAGCAGAAAGCTTAGGTGTATTTTTCTGGTTTTATCTCACAATGTGCCCTAATAAAATTTAGGGCAAACATTCAATAGGAGTCAGAACTTTTATTCTTCAGGGCACAAATAATGACCTGGCTATGAAGGTTAACTAAATTGGAAGTCAGTTTATTACACCAGAAAAAGAAAAAAATATAATTTCTATTATTATTATTATTATTAATTATTATCAATTATTTATTGTGAGCTTAGACTCTGGCACATATGACTGATATTTAGAGACTTCTAGTCCCTGATCACACCTCATGTAAGGTTTAAAAGTGAGGGTTTCTCATCTCAAAGTCATTGTGGTTTTTTTGGTTTTTTGTTTTTGTTTGTTTATTTTGTTTTGTTTTGTTTTGAGTCAATGAACATTTAGGCCTTTGGTAAACAAATAATAAGTACTTTACCCCCAAATAATTCTCCAACTTAGGGACCACTGTTAGGTAGTAACTAGCTTCCTCCCTTGTGTGTAAAGGTCTGTGTTTACAATGTAAGATTTTAAATAGACATAGGGATGGATTGAAGTACAATATCAATTATAGATCCTTCGCTTGTCTGCTGAATGATTGGACTCGTGCATTCATTTGGAATTGTATATTTTTTCATACTTTATGCAGCATGAGTAAGTTACTCGTGGCAGTAACTGATTTTTGTGGACAATCACACAAAAGTAAAAGTAACAGTCAGCTTGGTAGTATTTTATAAGTGGGTCTATAGCACGTTAAAAAAAATCTAGTGTTTTTTAAATACCATTTGCCTTTCAGAACTTATGATATTACAATCTTTTGTTTTTCCTTGAATTTTTCCTTTGATATTTTACATCAGGACAGAATATTTTTTATTTTATTTTATTTTTGTTTGTTTGGCTCTTTTTGTTTCATTCATTCATTCTTCTTCTTTTCAAAACAGGATTTTTTGTGTGTAATATCTCTACCTGGAACTAGCTCTTGTAGAACAGGCTGGCCTTGAACTCACAAAAATCCACCCACCTCTGCCTCCTAAGTGCTGGGATCAAAGGCATGCACTACCACCAGCCGACTTTTTTTTTAATTTTTTAACCCACTGGTCCATGTTACAAGTGAGCTATTCTGTCTGGGAAGTCTCAATCAAATACTTCTCCACAGAGCTCAAGGAATCCTACAGAAGAGGAGACAGAAAAATCTAAGAGTCAGAGGGGATGGAGGACACCAGGAAAACAAGATCCTCTAAATCAGCAGAGAAAGGCACGTATGAGCTCACAGAGACTGGAGTAGCAAGTGCAGGGCCTGCACAGGTCTGCCCAGGTCCTCTGTGCAGATAGTATAGCTGCCACCTTTGTATTTTTGTGGGACTCTGAGAATGAGTTGGTCTCCAACTCTTGCGCCTGCTCTTGAGACTCTTTTCCTCCCATTGGGTTGCCTTGCCCAACCTCCGATATGATGGTTTTTGCTTCATTTTATTACATTTTATTTTGTTACATTTGGTTGTTATCTCTTAGAAGACTGTTTTCTTCTAGAAACAGAGAGGATGCAGATCTGGAGGGGAGGAGAGTTGGTGAGGAACTGGGAAAAGTAGGGGGAGGGGAGACTCTAACCAGTACCTGCATATGAGAAAAATTTCATTTGCAATACAAGGCAAAAAAGAACCTCCTTTTAAGCCTCTTGTTAGATGAGATAATATAATAAAAATATAATTGTACTTATTAGAGCAATACAATTTCTGAATTTAAAGTTTTCAGAATCATAGACTCGTCGTGAAATTAGTCCTCTGAAATAATCGATGTGTTAATGGTCAATTAGTTTTTCACAGCCATTAATTTAATTAAATTAACTATGTTAGCATTATTAACAAAACTCATTTGTGTGTGTGTGTGTGGTGTGTGTGTGTGTTTATGGATACATGAATGTGTAGTTCTGCCACACCTTAGTGGGTCAAAGCAACCTGTTACATGTTTGAATGTCTTTCAAACAGCCTAAATACATGGGGCACAAACTGAGAAGTGCAAAAATCTTATTTAAGAAATTATAAATTGATTTATCAAAGACAGATTGTAGAAGAAGGACAATTGTTTCGGATTGGTAGAAATGCTGGCTACACTTTCCTTAAGCTGTTCAGTGTCTAAGAACTAACTCCTCCTTAGCAAGACAGGAACAGGAGACTCTCTAGAGCAAAGGCCTCCATATTTACCCATGCTCTGTCCTGCGTTAGAGATCAGGACATTGGGCATCAATAGGTAGTATCCTCATGTGTTACAAGTAGTATTTATGCCACTCATTTGGCGTGCAACCAAAGGAGAATAAAAACGATAGATGGATGCAGTTAATTTAAAAACAAGTCAAATAGCCGGGCGGTGGTGGCGCACGCCTTTAATCCCAGCACTCGGGAGGCAGAGGCAGGCGGATCTCTGTGAGTTCGAGACCAGCCTGGTCTACAAGAGCTAGTTCCAGGACAGGCTCCAAAGCCACAGAGAAACCTTGTCTCGAAAAACCAAAAAAAAAAAAAAAAAAAAAAAAAAACAAGTCAAATTGTCCAAATGTCTTCCTATGAGCCAGGGTCAATTCTCAGTTCTTCCTTGATTAGTTACCATAAAAAAAAAATCAGTGTAATGCCAGGTATGGTGGTACTTCTGCAGTCCTAGCCCTGGGACTGGAGGAGATCTGTTTACATTACACAAGATCCCCTCTCTAAAATAGAGAGTATATGTATGTGTATATATACAGTGTGTGTGTGTGTGTGTGTGTGTGTGTGTGTGTGTGTGTAGAGCATAGACCCCCCCAACACATACACACTGGTAAAATTTTCTTGAGTCACATTTGCCAAAATAGTGGGTATACTTTCCCTAATGATGAAAACCCAGAGCCATGCTTTGGCAGTGAGGCAGGGCTACCATTAGGTCTTTTTTTTTTTTTTTTTTTTTTGGTTTTTCGAGACAGGGTTTCCCTGTAGTTTCTAGAGCCTATCCTGGAACTAGCTCTTGTAGACCAGGCTGGCCTCGAACCCAGAGATCCGCCTGCCTCTGCCTCCCGAGTGCTGGGATTAAAGGTGTGCACCACCACCGTCCAGCCATTAGGTCTTTTCTTAAGCCCTCTTTGGTCCCTGAATTTTTTTTTTAACAGGTTAGCTAATTCTGAGACCCTTTTAAAGGTGTGGCCACAGATGAGTGGCTTCTGTTCTGATAGTGTGAATCTTCCACTCAGCAGGAGCTTTGTACATTTGCCACCAGAGGGATCAGCGTGTATCCCTTCTCCCTGGCAGCAGGCAGGCCCCTCCTGTGTCACAGGAGTGGTGATTGTGTGTGCCGAGTGGAAAACTAAAGAACAAAAATTCAGTTGGTTTTACTTTGTTAGTTGAATTTTTTCTGTATTAAATGGTTTTGCTAGACAGAAATTCTATTAATATAGTAGGCCCCAGAAAACCAGTTGACATAATGTAGGGGAACCTTCAGAAACCATCCTGAAAGAGAGGTGACATTGCCGGCAGGATTTGTTGCTGTCACAAGACAAAAGGAAGGTTTGTCAGCACTTTTAATAGTTGCATTAAATATCCATCTATTCATTACATTTTTATTTGTTCATTTTGTGTACCACATCTGGTGTGTGTGCGTGCGTGTGTGTGTGTGTGCGTGTGTGTCACAGCAGATGTGTGGGGGTTGGAAGACAACGGATGAGACTTGGTTCTCTCTTGCACCATGTGAGTCCCAAGGTTGTCAGTTTGACAGTGATGCCTAAGCCATCTTGCCAGCCCAAATAAGCATCTTTTAAATGAAGACATTTGTAAGGATGGGATGGTGTTTTCCGCCACCCCACCCCCCATCTTCATCTAAAATGTGGGCGTTCTCTTAAGATTACAACATATCCACCAGCTGGGACTTACCTGTTGCTGTTGGTCTGTGGTTGAATATGTTGAGATACTTAAACTCAGCTATGTCTCTGGGAATTTAGGAGGAGAAATAAAATAATGTCATGGTTCTTCTTGCTGCATCTCACTGTTTACAGTAATTCTTTTCTTGTTTTGTTTTCTGTTTGAGACAGGATATTTTTCTTTCAGATTTTAAATGATATGTGTGTGTATGTGCATGTGAGTGCAATTACCCATAGCAGCCAGAAGAGGGAATCAGATTCCTTGGAACTGGAGCTGCAAGTAGTTGTGACCCATTTGACATGGGTGCGGGGAACTGAATTTATGTCCTTTCCAAGAGCAGCAAGGACTCTTAACCCAAGGGCTTGTCACCTCTCCAGCCCCCCTGCCATCTTTCTTTTGACTGTTCTAAGAGATGGTGTGTTCAAACATTTCTTAAAACCACAGTTTTAAGGTAATGATGAAGAAAATACATAATATCAAACAAGGAAGGCAAGACTGGAGTGGTGTTGCCTCTCAGAGTAAGAGTCAGAGGGGGATGTGTCCTTGAAGAACAGGATCCTCACATTGGAGGGCTACTTGTTCAGATAAATATTCTAGTGACCTTAGAAAGACTTTAAACTCACGGACTGCCATTTATGGCACCCCCTAGCATACATATATTAGGAAGGGCCAAATTGGAGGTCATTTTGCAAGACAAACACTAGTTCATAGGTGCTGTCTCAGCAGTCTAACCCTGCAATACTTGAGGCCACTATGAGGTAAGTCTTGTTTGAGTGACAAGCTGGTGAAAAGCTCCCCCAACCTCTGCGCAGTGACTCACATTTCTACGCCGGCTGGAAACTCCTTTTTGTTTAATTTTTGCAAAGAGAGATCTCCCAACTTTGGGGCTGGGGAGGATTGAAAACAGAAGCCAGCAGCGTGCCTGGGTGTCAAGGGTCAGTAATTGTCTGACACTGGTAGTTCCTGGATTTAGCACGGCCATCACACTAAATAATTTCTCTCTCAAAATAACCCATCAAATTGCATCAAGTATGAAAGCTGCAGCACACGTTAGCAATAGCTATCACACGCTAGAAGTCATTCCCTACCTATGGCCATTTCGGGTTCAAGGCAGACAGTGTTTAACCATTCTGCCAGCAACAAGGAGAGGGAAGCTGTCTTCGAAGGAAGGGGAAACCCTGGCAACACCAGCCCGAGAAAGGGTTCTACTGAGGAGTAACTTGTGCATGGTGTTAAGAGTTCTGAGATTCTTTTGAGAATTTTCCAGCGGTGTTCTTGAGCCTGCCTTCCATTTTCCCAGCCTGTGCGACAATAGAAATGGCACGGGCAAGAAATCACACTTGCTCATGTTTGTTCCGTCTTCCTTGATATCGCCACACCAGCACAGTGGACCGCAGTGAACCCCTGTCAGCATTTCTCTTCCCTGGCCACTTGGAAAGGCAAATGTGCAGTTTCGTGTATGCGTTTGTACATGGTACCCAGGGAACACACCGATTCCAGCCATCTCCAGTGTTCACCAGTGGGTTTTCATTTCCAGGTCATGAATACTGTGGTTGGAATTCTTCTTACTGTCTTTTGTATGGGACACTTAGACAATAACAAATCTCTTATAATGTGGTCATTTGATTATTTGTATGAAACAGATACCCTTTGGAACCAAGCATGCAGGGGTTGAATATGAGAAGTTCCAAAAGTTTGCTGCCAGCCTGGATGACATGGAAGTTCTACACTAGACTGGGCTATAGAATGATATTGTGTTTAAAAAAAATAATAACAAAATTATTATTATTGTTACAGTTAAAGTTATTTCACATTTTCTTGAATTCTTTTGAAGCTGTAGTTCTTACCACACTGATCATAACAGTACCAGTGTGTCCCGATCCATTTATCTTGTAAAGTGTACTCTGATTATGAGTAGGTGTCTATCAATCATGATGCCATTGTTAATGTAGACAGTTCCAGCTCCATATCTAGCCGGGTATCTTCCTTTGCTCAAATAATTGACTAAGTATTATAAGTTTATTTAGCATGCATTATGTGCTGGTCCTGAAATACTTAAGCACTTTAGCATTTCATACAAAATAACAACGGAGGCCCCAGCCATGTTGAGTAACATCCCTGCTCTACCCTACCCAAGCCAAGGTCTTCGTGGTCTTAATGCTGTTAGTTTGAACTATCATGATTGAGGTGCCATTTTTAAAGGGGTCATATTTTTCTACCTGGTTTCTAATCTGTCCCAGCTTTTAACAAGACGACTATGTTAAATACATACACACATATGTGTGTGTGTGTGTGTATATATATATAGTATATATATAGTTTTTAAAATGTATGTGTGCATGCATGCGAGTGCGTGTATTGCTCAAACTTGTATCTTTTACATGAGGATTTGAACTCAGGTCCTCCTGTTTTCAGAGCACGGCTTTTTACCCACGGAGATAGCTCCCCAAACCTAGCAACTAGCTTCAGATCTAAAACTCACTTTCAAACCATTTGCGATTTCTCATATGTTATTTTTGTTTATTTGGTGTTTGTATATTTCTGAAGTGTGCATATATTATGTATAGGCTACAGCAGTCAAACAGAAGGTGGGAAAAGTCTCTCCTTGTAACAGAGCTGGTTTTGAAAACCCGTTTTCTTACCTGTGCTGGTGACCTTCAGGATTACAGCATCAAAGAACAGCCAGAGGTAGATGCTGTAGGGAGACAGCAGCTGGGACCATGTGGATCACAGCTTCCTGCCTTATGGCCGGTAACGGTATCCTCATTTCTAGCTTTTTGCTGCCACCGTGTCTCCTCTGCTGTCCCAACTCCCATGATTCCCCTTAACATATCCTTTCTCTTGCTTTCATATTCCCTCTTGATCCAAGACAAAACAATAGTCACTAATTAGAAGGGGGAAAAGAGAGAGAGATTGAACATTTTAAAACACGTGAAACCCTAGAGTTCCTGTGACCATCACTGACAGAAGAGAACACTATTTTATATACATTATCCATCAGAGTGCATTAGAAGATGAAACTCCTCAAGGATTATAAAAATAGATATTTATGATAAATGCCATGACTTTCTCAGTTTTCTATTTAGAAGTGGGCTGGCGCTGCAACAGAAAATAACTGGAGGCAAATGGGATAAAAAAAATAATGAGTAATATCCTTCCCCCTCCCCAACTGCTGAAACGAGGCCCAAGTCATTTTGACACATCCCAGTTAACAGCTTTTCAGGGTGGATCGTAACTCCATGTTTTGTTAGTGTCTTAACTCCATAGTGACACACTCAAAGCCTACTCAACTTTGATTATGTGTGTGTGTGTGTGTGTGTGTGTTTCTGGATCTCTCCTGAATGATGGATCTCGTGGTTAAGTTATTTTCAACTTCGTCCCCAAATTTCTTAGCTCTGAATGACGGATAAATACACCAACAGGAGTAAAGTGATCTGTGATTTTCACTCAGAATATGTGTATGGCGTGTCGTTGTGTATGCCTGAAAAGTAAACTTACTGTCCGCCTGTCGCCAGTATAAAAAAAAAGTGGGACCTAATCAAACTGCGGTAGGGTCAACCCTTGTGGTTTTAAAGGGCCTTAATGTTATCCAGCTGCGGACTAAAAGGGGTTGGGAGGGGAAGCTGGAAGGAGTGGAGGGGGCTGGAGGGGCTATGGAAAAGCACAGAGAGTCTGGCTTTTATTTTTATTTTTTTTAAAGTGAGTTCAGTGCCAGCCTGGACATTGGGTGTGCGGACTATTGAGCCATTGTCTTTCCTATTTCCAGAGTAGCCCCCAGTTAATCACTTCGGCTTTGAAGGGAATTTCCTCGTGGAATTCTCCACAGAAAATCTAATCAACTGACCTGCCCTCTCAACAATGGAAGGCTTTTCCCTCTCTCCCTTATTGGGGCGGGCTCTGTAATGTAGCCTTTTGTGCACAATGAACCCTCCCAGTAGGAGTGGAGAGCATGTGTGTGAGTGGCTGTGTGTAGAGAGTACACTCTCTTGTGCTGGTAAGTGTGAGCGAACTCCCTAGCCAGACGCTGTGGTGTTTGGGGGCCGGCACCATTCCCTCGTGCCTGTGTAGGTACCTCTGTCAATCCATGTCAAAGGTCCATTACCTGAATCCCTTCCTTGCCTGCCAGATTTTTATCTAGATAATTGGAACTGCTATGGAGGCTGTGCTTTGCCAGCCAGCTTAGGATTTGGAGAACCAGAGTTTGTCCAGCTTATCTGTGGCTGCCTGGACAGAGGAAATTAAAGAGCCTCGGGGCCGGGGCACACCAGCTCTGTCCAACCTGAGCACCCCAGCCTTTGGGAGCAGGACAGTCGACTGGTCAGGGCAGTCTTCTGGTTGGAGTTTGGGATTGTCCTGCACTCCTGCATGCTGAGCTTGGCATGCGGATACCTGCTCTCCTCCATGCCTGGTTTCTGGAGTTTGGAGCTACAGAAACTTTGCCTGGGTTGCCAGGACATTGCGAGCACTCTGTGGAAAGCGAGCTAGCTCTGAGCCCGACAGAGTGAGTGACAGGCTGTTTACAGGTTTCCTTGAAGGGGCCTCTGCTATATTTCAATCTGTCAAAGTTGCTTTTCTTCCTTCAGAACAATGCCTGATTGTTGTGTGTGTGAGAGAGAGAGAGAGTGTGTGTGTGTGTGTGCGTGCGAGCGTGCGCGCGCGCGCGCGCACACACACATACACACACACATGCTTGTATGTTTCCGTGTGCGCTTGGAAAGAGTCTGGGGGGGGGGGTGAGGAATAACAATTCTTTGTGTAAAAATGCTGTGACTATTAGTGCTTACTTAGTTAATACTCAGTTTGATTGGGGCTCCGTTATTACAAAGTTATTTTTTAATCAGCCCCAAATGTATTTTGCACAGTGATACTGGTGGTGGTGGCGGTGTGTGTATGTGTCTGTGTGTGTGTGTGTGTGTGTGTTTGTGTGTATGGTGTGACTTTTATTATTTAGAGGAGAGAGTCTGGGAGACATGTTTCGAGTTGACTTCTACCGTTCCGTGATGTCCAGGAGAGAGAATTAAGAGGAAGAGACAGGCACCCGGAGCTTGTCTAATGCTAGCAGCCGGAGTGTGCGGCTGTGCGGAGGGGGAGCAGCCAGACTGCTGCTGTAAGTGTACTACCCCTTTAAGAGAATGGTCAAGGAGTCCTAGGAGAGAGAGAGAGAGAGAGAGAGAGAGAGAGAGAGAGAGAGAGAGAGAGAGAGAGAGAGAGAGAGAGAAGGGGAGGGGAAGGGAAGGGGGAGAGGGAGAGGGAGAGGGAGAAAGGGAGAGGGGAGAGAGAGTGAGAAGAGAGAGACACACACAGAGAGAGAATCTATTGGTTTAGAAGGTTTGGACTGACTTGACAGGTTCAGTTGGAGCCGATCATAGGTGGCCGCCGTGACAAAGGGAAGCTGTGCTTTTCCAGCATGCTTACTGACCCTGATTTACCTCAGGAGTTTGAAAGGTGAGTGCTCTTTGGTTTTTGTCCCCCTAATATACCGAAGTGCAAACTCTTCCATTTCATAGGAGTCTGTGAATCCCCTCCAAGATGCCTCCCCCAGATTGCGTGTGTGAGAGCGGCTAGGGTCTCTGCAGCCTTGGGAGCTGATTTCTGTTGTGGTTGCCGGGACCAAATTGAACTGATTTGCAAAGTCTCCTCCGAGCTTACTGCTAATGTTTTTAGGTTGCGTCGGATCACAGGCAGGAAATTAAATGAACATTAAGCATCCCTCTCTCTCCTCCCCCCATCCGCGGCTGCTCTCTTCCTCGCTTAGTCTCCGACTTTCTGCTTTCATTGATTGCCCCCACACACCTTTGTAGCCGGCTCGCATATTCAGGATCTCTGCCTCCTGTAATTTCTCAAGTGATAGAAGGCTTCAGTGGTGTTTAAAGCGGAGGCTGTTAAATTCCTGTTTGATCCCTCTGTTAAACTTTGGAAACTGCTTGGAAAAACAGGACCTTTTGTTGATATGGGAGAGCGGGATTGTTGTTGTCTTCTTTTCCCCAAAGAAAATTTAACATCACAGTTAAATATTGGTAGATAGTTATCGAGGTGTCTGAAGAGGGGAGGTCGGAAATGAACAGGACACCCCCTTTTGAAGTTTTGTGGCCACTTTTGTGCTCGCTGTCTTAACTGTATTTTGATAGCCAGACTTTTAGCTGTGCTGTGACGGGAGCTAACTGTATTCGTAATTAGTTGTTCCTATTTAGAGAGGTATGTGCACTTCCCTTCCCGTTTGATGCAGCAAGTTACATGGGGGCTTTTAAAGGATTTTAGCCCTCCTCCTGTCCATGTAATTTACACATTACAATTTTCATCTTTGAGTTTGTATCCTAGTATAAGTTCATTTTTTGAACTATAAATAGATTTTTGTTTGCCATTAAAAAGAACTCAAACTTCGTATTCTGTATGGTGAATTAAAAAAAAAAAAGCTAAAAAAAGCCAGGATGCAAGATCCCCAGGCTTTTTTCATTTTCATGCAAGCTATACCTTCTGTATAAACATTTGTCGTATCTGACTATGCAACTCAAGCTAGGTGCTAGACCAGCTGGTTAAAAATATGCTAAGTCAAGCTGTTTATCACTCAAACGCCTGAATTTGAGATGAAAAGACGGAAAAAGAAAGGACAAGGATTAAAACATTCTAGAACTGGAGTCATGGGGGAGAGAGAATGTGGAGGGGAAAATAATGCTTGGCTGTGGTCACATCCCCGAGCAGCCACTGTGTGACCAGGGAAGAAAGTGGACGATGTGCTGGCTCCTAAATCCCTCCTTCTCTAGCTCTTGATCCTCTTCACTAAAAAGGTAGATCGTTCCTCAAGGTTTTGAATTATTTTTTTTTTCACAAAGTTTCACATATGAGCTCTCCTGGCCAGTTAGCTTTCCTTTGCAAACGTAGTCTTGTTTCTATGTGGATATTGAAGTTGTTCACACTGGAACACATTATTGCCTAATGGAGCGATTTGTTAATTGAACAGAGTAAGTTTTCAGCAAGTACAGATGAACACCCTTGTGATAATTTTCCTTAATTCTAATTATACCTTTTTTTTTGCAAATAAAACTCTGAGTGATTTGTAGCGTGTTATCAGCCTGGTTTTATAAAGAGGCGGTTACATATTAACAGACTACAGTCTATTTCTCTTATAGGCGAGCTGCCTGCTGGGAACTTTATTTGTATTTTTTTTGAATTATCTCTTTTTAAGCCAAACTTTTCCCTTTAACAACTTAACGCTCAAATCTTCTAACCTTATTTTGTGTTCCCCTTCTAGTGATATTTTTAAGTTCTTTTCTGCATTATGCAGGGGCATCCATTTTTAGCTGGATAATTAAATAAGCCGGTTATAATCAAGTAGTTTGCTTGTATATGCGCTCTGTGTGTAAGCAGTAGTAGTTAAAGTAATTTTGAAAACTGCCACACAATCTAGCATTTTTAATAATTGACCCTGAGATCAGATTGGGCAATACTTCCCCAAATCCCAGCCAAGCCCTGATAGTTTGTGTACTCCTCGTTCTCCCATTGCCACGCACAGAGCAGATCATGTAGATCGATACAGGGCTGAATACTGAAATTCTCCGAAGAACAACCCCATAATAGTACTACCATATATCATCAGAATGAGGCTGGTTTGTTCTCTGTGTTCTCCTTCGCCCCAACAGCTATTTGCAACTTTTGTTGAATAAGTAGGTCATTTTTATTGACTCAATTTTCATTCTGTTTGCTCACCTGCCATCAAAGAGTTTTTCACTCAAATTCATTTAGGCGTCTTAAAGAATTCCTAATGTCTTCATGAATGGAAAATTAGGCACAGTGGGCAGCAATTAGTCAGAGTTCAGGTGCCATTAAAGTTTTAAGTGATTTGTATCTCTAATGTCACTGGTAGAGTAGTGCTCATCTTCTGTGATTCCCCCTACCCAAGAGACAGAGTCTTGGAAACTTCAAGAAATAATTCAAAACTTTCAGTTCAGTCTGAGGATGCAGATTTAGGTGATGAGTGTCGGTGTTTCCAGCTGCAGGAAGGGACAGACTCAGGAGTCTCAGGTTGACAAAGGGCTATTAAATAGCTAAGGAGTTGGTGACAGCTTCATTGTCTGCGAGGATGTTCAAGAGGTAGAGAGAGATGCGTTTCAGAAGTAGCAAGCTTGAACTGCCAGCTCCTGCTTCCCTGCAGCTCCTGCAGGGCTGACTGTGTGACTGAAGGGCAGATCTCAGGTGCCGGAGGAATAGGCAATGCATGGCCCGGCAGATGCTAAGAGAGAAAGACCTTGGGTCCAGCTATGGCTATGCTCCACAATGGGCAGCATTGTCCACGTGCCATGAATAGAAGCATCACTGGCTCTCCGGAGAGGTCTTAGAGAAGTCATTGTCCTTCCATCCAACTGAGAGTTAAAGAATGAGATATTGCGACTTCAGGTTTTTCATCCGAGAATGTCTATTGTCTCCTGACACTTCAACACGGGAAATACTTGCTTTAGCTTGTGGTGTGACTCTCCTGCTGCTGAAGGAGAAATAACCATGTCTGAGATGTTATCACCGGCACAATCGTCAGCTGCTTTACCTCATGTGTGTGTCCGTCTTCTTCCTGATGTGACTGTTCCATGACCAGGTTACCCACCATGCTTCTCAGTTGTTGAACTGGAAAATTTCATTTAAGGAAGTAAAAGACTTCAAAGTGCATCTATTTTAAAAAGACTTGCTATTCCCAGAAAGGAAAAGAAAAGTTAGGAGTGAATGATGCAGCATGTGGCCTCGGCCTCCCTCATGCAGTGGTGTGCTTCTCTCCAAACGGGTACTGACAGCAGCCTCTTTCCCAATGTCGAAGGGAGCCCTGCAGGGTCAAGACCTCATGCAAAAGAAAAGGAATCAGCTCAACTTAGACTTAGCCCACTCCCACCAGATTTATATACAGTCAGCCCAATGAGAGAGATTGTTTTATTATAAAAGTCTCCACTTTATTCTGAAGCAGGGAATGTCCTTCCGGGTCTGTGAAAATCACTTTTGCAAATTGCCCTGGGAAACTACTAGCTGCATGTAAGGCTACCACTCCCAATACTGGTATTTTAGTTACTGCTCCTCCCAATAAAATATATTTTTACCTGGGCATTTATTCAATATAGTTGGAGTCTTAAAAATAAAATCTGTTCTGCTCCGGAGTTACTAGTCCATTCAGGTTAGCAGGTAACGTCCAGACAGGAATTTAAAAGGTACCTGCCTGGCTTTTGTCACCCCAAGGCAACTGTAAGCTTACAGGTCTCATGATCAGTGTGTTCTGATGTCTGCCTTGGTCACTTCAGCTAGTGTTCACTCACTACTACTTCTTGCTGGAGGACGTATTCATTCATTGCAGATTGTAAATTGCCATCTCAATAACTTGTGAGCTCAACTGAGCTGACACCTTGGTTTGGAATGCAGCTCGCTAGAAGCAGTGTGTATACCACACTTCTGTCCCACACCCCATTCTGCCTGAAGACTTGGCAGGAGTCTCAGTGATCACCAAGAACAATGCAGGGTTAAATGCCAGGTGCCACTGTGGCCAGATCAGGGGAAAGCAGGCTGGAGAAATGGAAGAGGGTGTTGTTATTGATTACATGTTGATGCACTTTTTCCCATGCCTCAAATATCAGAAGCACATATTAAAGTGAGTGTCTGTTCTTGGAAAGCTTTTTCGCTGAGATTTACATGAGCATCGTAGATTAGAGGCAGATGAGAAAACCTGTCTGCTTTGGAGTGTCTCAGCCTTCTAAGGGTTGGAAGCTATGTCTCATGGACTTGTTCATGCCACATTGACAGAGCGTCATCCCCAAGGAGTGTCTCATTTTTATTGTCTGATTTTTCCTTGTCCATTCTTCAGCCACCTAAGCCATATGTTGTATCGTGCAGGTATGTGTTATGTGGTCTAAACACAACCCTTTTATAGATTAGTTTTAAAGGCATAACTGGTGGGTGCTGTTTACCTTGTAAATTTGCTATTCCTCTGTAGTTTTAGTGAGATCAACCAATACCACGGGAAATCAGGGAATGGGAGCCAAACTCTCCATTCTTCTCTCGTGCTAAGTCTGTGTGCTCCGTTTCTGAGTCAAGTGACGGCAGTGAACTTAAAAGGTGTGACTCACCTACGTGTGAGTCCTACTCTTCTTAATCCAAACATGCTAGTGGAGGAGAAATCTACAGAGAGATCTCAGTCCTCCTTAATTCTGTCCTCCCAGGCTTTGCACCTAGGGGGTGGCACCCTCATTGGCAGAGAATGTAAAATTCAAATGTGGTGCAGATGAAGTACATCAAGGGGGATTGCTAGAGCAAGAAGAGGAAAAAAAAGACCCACTAAAGACTAACGCTGTTTTCCTTAAACGAGCAGGGTTGATTTAGGTTTACATTGGAGACTGCCTCTATTCCTTCCTGTGAATCAGGAACCTTTTCCCCTTTGACTCTGTGTTCTGCCCTGCAGTCTGGAAGCCTCTTTTGCCTTTTCTTTACTGTCGTCTCCCCTTCCTTTCCCCTGCTAGTTGCGAGTTCCCCATCTCCTCGGGAGATCCTGCGGCGTATGGTTCTGCTTGTCCAATAGGGGGGTGTGCATTTCTCCACATCAGCATCCCTTTCTCTTGGAGGCTGGGAGTGAACCTCAGTAGTGCTGTGTTGCCAGTCCGAGAAGTCACAGCCTCCAAGTTGCTCCCAGCTCTTGCGCCTTCTTTTGTGGGCATTGCGTTCTGCACGTTGGGCTGCCGGGAAGGACCAGACCAAGGCAAGATTGAGAAGAATTCTGGTGAGAACTATTCAGAGGGCTATGGCATTTTAAAAGAGTTGTGGTAAACAAACAGAATTACAGCATCCACAAAGATAATTAGCATAAACAATGTCGTTTTAGGACAGGTGGTTTAAAAAAACAAACAAAGCAAAAAACCCAAATATGAACCCAATTTGAATTCTGCCAATTTGGAACCATTGAACCGTAATCTGCACCTCATGCGCACTGCCCAGGTTTGTTGATGAACTTGTTAAAATGCATCCTTTCTGTTTCTTTTGTATCATTTTCCGGTCATTGTGCCCTTTTTCCACCCGGTTTGAATGTATTTAATCTATTTAAAGGTAGTTTAAGGACCTTTATATTCATAAAACTTGACAGAAGGAAAACGAAAAACAAAAGCTTCTGGGTGTCCAGAGATATTTTGGATCAGAAGTGAAATGAGTTCAGGCTGGAGCTTGACTCCTCATGTCCCGAGTCTCCAAACTCTCGCCTTCTCTCTTTGATCTACGTATCATTTGGATAATTCGGTTCTGCTGCGTTATTGATACATTTGTCATTGTCTCGTTAGTCTCAGTTGCTACTCTTTCCTCTGCTCTGCCTCGTCAGTGGGTGCATGTGTGTCTCCGGGCTGCTTGTCTTTGCTGCTTTCCTCTCTAACTTGGAGAAGGGGGCATGGCATTGACTCCAGAGATGGATCCTACGAGGTGAGGTTGCTAGTCACTGTGAGCTGCGTTGTTTAATCCGACTGTGCTGTCACTAGGAGTTTGAGTCTGGGTCCTTCAGACTTACTACTAAATGACATTTTTCCGAATGCCTTGCGTGGAAATGTTTTGACTTAGATGAGATGTGGAGTGTGGCTGCACGGAAAGCTGTTTATTTTTCCTACATTAAGGATGAAAAGTTCTTTATTGGAGTTAAGAGATCCCCCCCCACCATATTCTCTTGGAGATTGAAGTCCTGCCTTTCCAAGTGTGCTTCTCTTGTAGACCGGTGGCCCTTCTTGCTGAAGCTGAAATAGGAACGTTTGTGAATGAGTTTTGTTTCTCAGAGTTATAAAAATGTGTGTAAACTAGTAAATTGTGTCTCATTCATGTGCTGTGGAGGTTTCTCATACTTTATGGACAAAAATAATTTGGCTACTAACGAATTAGGGCTACCTGCCAGTCTCATCACGCACTGTAGGTAAGAGGGGGGCAAAGCAGGGGAGCTGCTGCCAGGCACCGGGGAAAGTTTCATGTGTGGTCGTGTTTCTATTTCTGCCCTTCACATCTCTGAAAAAATGTGTGTTTTAGAAAAGAAAACGTTCAGACACAGAAGACACGCTCTTTCTTCCGCAGGCGTGCGTATAGGCATGTGTGCAGCCACTGGGATCTCTCTTGCTGTGGAGGCTCCCGGATGCCACTGGCCTTGCTTGTGTTGCCTGCTCATCTCAGTCTCCATCCCATTGAAATCTCTGAGTCAAATGCACTGAGAATAGATGCACAGAAAGATGGGAACTTGAGGGCAAAGAGAATTTGCTAAAAGCCCCTTGCCCTGGAAGGTGTGGTATTGTCAGGCTAGGAGACACAGGTTAGTTAGAGCCTTGAGTAGCTCTGTTGTCCGGAGGGATGTACCTTCTCAGCAGGGATTTCAGGACATTGCTGGAAGCAGACATGAAAGAGTTAACACACTTTGCCTGCTTTTTTTTTTTTTTTTAATTTCTGAATCCAGGGGAAAGGAGACAGACAAGCACATTGTGTATGTGTGGTTTTTTTTTGTACATTTTTAATCAAAATTTATTTCAAATGGTAGTCAGTGTGTACTTAGGACTAAGAGGGAGTCACCGAAGGGGTGGTGAGCTGCCTGAGCCCCACCTCTGAGACTTTTTCATATGAGCTGTTGAAATCTCATTTTAATAAATTAAACATATGTAGGTATATATAATGAAAGAAACCTCCTAATGAAAGGAAGCACAGACGTTGAAAATGACATACGTTTCATATAAAAGAGCATGAAGTAAAAATGTCCTACTCCATGCCACTGCTTTTTCATTCTGAGTTGATGTAGATCCCATGACAAAGTTCTAAACCATGCTGGCTCTAATTGTGGAGCCGAGACAATTGTGTGTTTGCTACAATTCTTCCTTTTGGGTATTTACTCTGAGCAGGAGTTTGTTGGGCAATAGGCTACAAAGTCCAGAGATATTTTTTTTCTTTCTCACTCCTGTCCTGGTGCCCCTTTGTTCATTCCCTTGTTTTGTTTTCCCATTAGAATATTTGCTATTTAATTTCATAACATATTTGAAAAGGGACTCCAGGAAGATGCCACATAAAATAAAGGTTAAGAATTCATTTCTCCTTTCCTATCAGCCCGAGGCTAGAGAACCTGGAAGCTACTCTATGTTGTTCCCAGTTCTTTAGGAGAGGGAGGATTGGACCTGTGTTCAAACTGCTGTGGGCCTGATTAACTCATTAATTCAACTCTGACCTGTGCCAACCATAGCTGAACATAGAGTATCAGATTGTCACCCTGAGCATCAGATTGTCAAACAGGAAGAAAACTGTAATAGGCAAAGGCCCGGTCAACAGAACACCTGGGCATGCGTAAACAAAGAGAAATTCACATTTCCCTCTCCTCCAAATCAGAGCTAAATTTGGGAATTGTCACTAGATCCCAGGGGATTATGGGCTACACATCTTGTTAAGGTATTGTTCTATAACTTAGAATTACTGGAAAAATAAAATGGATTGGTTTTGACCGCTGAACAATTTAAGAATGTTTAATGTTTTAAAAGCATTCCTCTAGGGTAATAGAAACAGATCCAAAAGACACAGAGGGCAGGTTCAGAGAGCTGCGTGATGGAACATAAGATGTATACTTTTATGAGTAGATTAAAAAATAATTAGAAGTGGCTAGCAGTGAAGGGGTTATTTGGGGGAGATCCTGTAATTATTCCCATGTACAAAGTCGGAGTTCAAGAGAATTCTTTTTACTTACTTGGCAGTTGGCATCCTGAATCAGTCCTGCTCAATCCTGATGGAGAAGTTTGGGGACGATCACCTTGAAAGGAAGAAATACTTCCTAGAATACAAGCAATATTGGTTCCTGTTTCTCCCACAATGCAGGATCCCAGGGCAGGTGCACCACAGACATAGAAGGGCACTCTGGCTTTAAGTACCCAAAGGTGGTGATGTGGGGCATAGGTCTGAGCATTTATAACAGACTCGGTCAGGAGAATTGAGGCAGCATTTGGGGACAGTAGATGTTTCCTGTTCAAATAATGAGAAAGTTAAAGTTAGAAGCCCAGTATATACATAACAATATCTTGTCAATTTTAAGATATCTGTCCCATAATGAATAGAAGACTTTCCTCTCGCTTAGCCAAGGATTTCATTTGTCTGTCTCCTCGCTGATGTTTTGGTGTATAATGCAGGAGACAAGAGTTAGGAGTTTGTCCTGACATCTTCAGCTTCCCTTTTCTCACAAACTGAGGCCTCCTAGAGTCTTTAATGGGAGACAGAGGAATAGGTTAAGATTTCTTAAAAACCTCTCCGGAGACCCTACCTAAAATTTTGTCACTTTGAAATTCATTTGAAAGGTTCCCAGCTCTTGAATTTAGTGGTCAACATTCCTGCATTTAGTGTGTCCTTTGGGGATGGATTTTATCTCGTAGCGAGTCTTTTTACATGTGGAACCACAACTGTCAATTCGTCAATTAGATGCTGTTCCACAGGTTCACGTGGGATATCTCAGGAATTTTCATCTAAGTACTATACGTGGTTCTTTTTTAAGGCGAAGTGACAGACACTTTTATGAATTACGTCAAATGGGTGAAAACATCAGATTTGTATTTTATCTGCTTAAAACTCCCAGGTGCTTGAGAGCACTCGTTCCTGTCAATTACAAATATCATAGAGATAAATTATATATGTGTGGCTGAGCAAAGTGCTGGGTGTTGTTGGGAATACGGAAACAGGATAGTTCCACTGCTGACAGGGTAGTCATAAACTAGAAGAATTAATAAGAAGATTAGATAGTCACACAGAGATACGGTCGGCACAGGTCTTTGTCTGAATAAATAAAACTCTGAGCTGTAAGGGAGCGAGGTTAAGGAAGATGAAGAGCAAGTGACTAGGGGAAAACTTCCAGCGTTCCTCTGAGTAAAAAAGCTGCTAGTACTGAAACCAGTCTAGCCAGCTGCGCCCATTACTGCTCAGCAGCTTCAAGAAGAGAAAGGCAGAGCTCTAAGACAAGGAGGGCCATAACAACCAAAGAGAGAGGCAATAAAATGTTGTTTCATCTGAGAGGATGTTCTTGCCATATTGTTAATATTTTACATTTGGAAGATTGCGTACTGGCTTCTTTAAGAAAATGAATCGAAGGAAAATTGTGCAGTTATACCATCAGAAGCATGATCTTTGATGCATACCTGAGGACCTTTGGTATTATTCCAACCTGGAAAACACGTCTGGGGAATCAGGAAAATATTGAACAAATTGCTTAAATATATAACCATATATTTCAGATAATGTAAGAATTGTCTGTCTACGAATTATTATTATTTTTTGCTTAATGATTGCAATACATTTTATTCTATACTTGCTGCTTTGAGTTTAGGAATAAAAATGAGTTTAAATAAAATAATAAAATAAATAAAATAATAAATAAAATAATAAAAAATCTCTCATTTCCCCTGTGAAGATGTAAAAGTTATTAGAAAGCCAACTTATAAAGAAGCCCACATAACCAAAACTGCATTTAGTTCTATGACCAAAGGACAGTGTTCCGAAGCCCTACTGTTAAAGCAGGGGAAATGTGTATAGGGCTCAGTTGGGCCACTTTGTGCTAATGTGTCTGACGGTCTAGCATTCAGTTATGCACAAGGTTGGCATATGTTCCCGTTTCTAAGGCAGGAATGAGAACTTTGAGATGCAGAAATCACTTAATTCCTTGGGTTTCAGCCATGTGTCTACAAAATAAGCTTAAAAGTCAGTATACTTTTTTTTTTTTACCCTACCTTCTAAACAATCGTGCTTACACTCACAAAGCTTTAGGAGAACATTTGGTAGGCCTAAGTGCAGTCTTTTGAATTCAGGGTTTTAAAAGTAAATTTCTTATCTAGCAGAGGAAAAATAATCAGGACTTTAATAAAATTATTCTTTGTCTGATAAAAATGCCTTTCAAGTGTCTGAAGACTATTTTCACACACACACATACGCTTCCCCCCCACACACAATAGTTGCTATAAGGAACTTTCACTCTTCCTATGACTACCATTTTTGAGACATTTTAACTATTGATCCCTCGTAACTTATACTTGAATCTCTCTAATATAAGTTCAGTTATATCTGTCCACTCTTGATAACTAAACATCCTAAGCGCCTCTTTCTTCCATCTGAGTGCAGAAATTATTACGACTAGTCTTTCCTTTGGTAACCTTCGTTGTACCAAGTACATTTTCAAATTTCACATTGCACTAATTTTTAAGCCAGGTAAATTGTGTTTACGCAGAACTACAAGAATAAATATCTTTAAAGAATAAATTATTGAACAACATAAAAACCGACTTTCTGCAAATGAAAGAAAATTACACACACCAGTACTTCTTAAACTAGTGTTTGCACTAGTGAAATTTAGAAAATCCCAAGTGACTTATAGAAAGTGTTATCCTCATAAGTCCCTTTTGCTGTACTGGCTCCCAGTAAAATCAGGCGGGGGCAATTTCCTCCTTATTTTTGAATATGGAGGTGAAGGAAGGGGAACTATGCAGATTTCTTTTTAAGGACAGCTTTATAACCAGTGACAAAAATCACCCAAGAAACAGGGCCCATGTTTTTGGTTTAAAATTGTTTTCCACTGATATAATCTGTTAAAAGCCAGAAGCCATCCAAAGTGCTGCAACCAATTCAAGAAGATCATCTTTTGCCTTAATTATACATCTGGGAAATGTTAGCTGAACATTCTGTGGGGAACAGTGAATACCTTACTTACCAGTTGTCTAAAATGCTGCTAATGATCGACACGGTGCCAGTGTTTTGATGGCTAGAGCCTAGGATGAACATGAATACAAAGAACACAGTTGGAAAAAAAAGCACACATTTTATACAAAACAGATTTCAACCATCTGCTTGGCGCTTAAGTATGTGACTATAGGCAGTATATGAAAGAGACCACTGTCCACGTTATGAATGGTATCACGTTTATTGGAACCTTAGAGAAACCATAGGGTTGCTGAAAGCAAGTAGACCCAATGATTCTCTTCAGTGAAAGAATAAAAACAAGAACCCCAGCCAAAATTTTGTTCCCTCCACAATCTCTTCTACGTCAGTTTTCTTCTCCTAGCCAAATGCTTGTGCTAATAAAGCATGTCCCAGCGCTATGCATCAGGATATCAGAGATACCAGACAACCTTCTGCATATGATCCCGGGGAGGGGAGCCCCAGATGGTTGTGAGTTAGAAGAATATTTGCTTTAGGAATAGGTGAGAGCCCCAAATATGTTGCCCGAATTCTGGACTGAGCAGCAAATCAGCATGGAGGCCATGGGCCCAGACACACTCCTGAGCTCCATGTCTTCCATTGTTTCTGGTTTTAGAGTGTTCCACTATCAGCCAGGTGCTGGATCACCACGGCAGAGGGGAAATCATGAGGTATAGGCAAAATGAGATTGTGTGAATGCTTCCATTACCCTCAGAGCGAGGAAGGAATCCCCACAATGCCTAGGAGACTGCTGGCTAGCTAGATGATCCACACCGTAGACTTTAAAGGGAGGTAACCATTCCTGACTATCTTGCAGACACAACTGTTTTTAGTGAGGAATTCTTTCACCTGTTGTAATTCCTTTAGCTGAAATATGTTTTTATTTCTAAATATTAGGAAAATCAAGCTGTTAGAATTGTGTTTACTTACTGAATCATCTGGTTTACTTGTGTGGATTGGGTGATATCTATTGATATTTTCCCTAGCTCTTGAAGAAGTGATTTAGTGCAATATAAAGAAATATTTCCTGAACCCCAACTTATCAATGCCTTCAACTATGGCAGCCAATACGCAGGGCCCCTGCTCAGTGATTGAAACACGGGTAATGTAAACAATATGTACAATAGGTATGAACCACACACTGGATTTAAAAAAAAATAGAAGAATTTGAAGGGTTTTTTTTTTTCCTTTTATTCTTGATTCTGTATTCATGAAGTTTGGAACTACAGGTTTAAGATATACTATTAAAATTATTTTCATGTATTTTTGCTTTGTTAGTCTGCTACCAGGAAGCCTAACATTCCATTCAGATTGGAATTCCAGCTCATATTCTTGGCTTATTTTATATTTCTGTTGGATAATGTTATATACCTTCTGTGGGTAGAGGAAGGTGAAGACATTTTGATCAGTGCCTTAAGTCTAGAGGTTCCCGGTTCAGCAGGGTAGCAAGGAGCCAGACAGATTTCAGTATTTATTAACTCTTTGCTCTTAGTTCGACAAGTAGGTGATATTTTACACATATGTACAATGTGACTTTTGCCTGAAATATACCATCAGTTCTCCAGACCTTATGGCGGCGTGACAGCAGGGAAGATGTTTAAGGGCTAGACCGGCTATTATCGAGACTAAACATGTGGAGCGGACAGTTATATTTATTTTCTACGATGCCACCATGTACAGCTCTCATCTCCGTCTTGTGGGTTAAGGGGTTTGTGGTTGGAAGAAAACCTTCAGCTCTTGTGTCCCAGCTGATGCTGTACACAACTTTCCGAATTGACCCACAAGATGCCATCCAAGCTCTTTCCCTATGCATATGGAGACGCACTTATAAATATAGATGTAAAGATAGCACAAGCATTCAGTACGGACGTGTTATGTGCCAGACTCCAAGTCGCTTTGAATGCCTTCTTCATTCTGTCTTCACCAGACTCTCGCTTTCCATCATCTCCCAAACTCCCCCAGGCAGGAGAGGGACATGCGGTCAGCTACTGAATAGATCCTGAGATAGGAGTATTGGAGTGTGCTTATCAACCCTCCAGAACCTTCCTTTTGAATTAACTTAATTGTGTTTATTACTTTATCCTATTTAACATACTTGGAGGCATTGGGAGCCCAACCAAGGGCCTCACAGATTCAAGATAAGATGTTTTCTTTAATGACAGCCCCAGTGCTAAAGAGTTCACTTATACTGCCACCCTCTTATTGATACAGAAAACAAAATGCTCATATAACTTAAGAATTTGGTGTTTTGGAGGAAAACTATTTCTTGTTTTTTTTTTTAATGAATATACCTAAATACATACTATGCCAGGCATTACTTTAAAAACAAATTATTCATTTAAAGCATGTGTTAGACATTTTGTACACTAATTGGGACGTTACTTACTTACTTACTTAATGCTTTAGTTTTTGTTTTTCGAGGTAAGATCCTACTCTATAGCCCAGGCTATCCTGGAACTCACCCTGTAGCTCAGGCTGGTTGGTCTCAAACTGGTAGCAATCTTCCTGCCTTGTTTTCCTCTACTGGGATCTCAAGCATTCGCGACCACACTTAGATTGTAGGTGAGCTTCTAGAAACCTGTCTTTTTAAAAATAAATTTATTCCTGGCATAAGCCGGTGTGCCCCGTGGATTTCTGGGTGTATCCTATAGATGCCTATACAAAATCTTCTCTGCTTTAAAAGGTACCGACTATAAATCCATACTTGGAACCCCTTTCTGGTATCTGTGAAACTATAAAATACCCCCCCCCCCACAGACTCTCATTCTCAGTACCTTTAAATGCATCATTTATTGAAATCAAGTCTTTATACAAAGACCCTGTCTTTGTTAGAAAGAGTATCTGATCAGCTCAGCAATCAGCCAGGCACCTTCTTTATATTATTCTAAGTTGTATGTATGTGAGTATTCTCGTCTTTTAGATGTCCATATAAAAGTTTTGAAGAGTTGTCTGAGAGCAGTGTATTGAATGTGATATCAATCCTTTGCTGAAAGTTGTAACCCTCATCCACTGACTTTAGCGGTAGCAAGAGAGTGATGGTAATTGGGGGGGGGGGGGGGATTTGATTTTGAAATTGTGTTTGACAATAAAATTCTACAATCGGCGAAACAGTGGAGTCTTCGTGGAAACAGGCAGGCATTTGGGAATGAAGTGTGTCTTCCTGGTTTTCGGCACCATGCTTTTCAGTTGTAAGGTTAGATTCACATAGAGTAGTGTAAGCTTGAAATAACCCATGATGCTCTTTGTTCTGTTTTGATTTTTAAGTGTTGTTCCAAAGGTAGATGTGTCTGAACTTCTGGTGTTGTTTGGCTTCCCAATACCTCACTTGGCAAGAACTAGACATCTTGCCTTGGTGTTACAGGTGGATTTTAGAGTGACTGTGGGAATCCCCTGGAGAGCACCGCCATCCCTCAGTGAGGTGACCTTTCCCAGCTGAGTAAACTCCTCACGGCATCATTTCCTTAGCTGCAAACTTGGTACCAGAATTGTCTCCATTTCATAGGTCAGTTTTCCTTCAATCCCAGGACTTGGGAGGCAGAAGAAGGTTGATCTCTGTAAGATCAAGGTCAGCATAGTCTACACAGTAAGTTTCTGCTGGACCAGGATGACACAGTGAGATCTTCTCTACAGTTAAAGAGAGAGAGAGAGAGAGAGACAGACAGAGAGAGAGAGAGAGAGAGCCAAGGAAGATAAATTCTATACTTCAGATATAATTCATATGTTGTAAAACTGTAAAAAATGACATCTCCTAACTGATGCTTCTAGATTAGAAAGAATTCCTAAAATATTCCATGTGCAGGTAACAGTAAATGCATACTGATAAAAATATGAAATAATTTGTAAATGTCATGACCTTTGCTCTTACTAGAATGATCTACTTCCTAAAAAAGGAATGGCAATAACAAAAACAAAATAAAAACACCACACTTTAGGCTGATTTCCATGTTATAAAATAATATATTTTATACCCAAATATATTTGAGACATAAATGTATATTACAAACTTTATTGTATGTATGCAAAGATATGTTTAAGTACATATGTTATGTACAATATGCACAAAACAATAATCCTAAACATAGAGATATGTGCGTACGCACATGCACAAATACATAGATCATACATGCTTATATCTGTGTGCATTATAAATGTATATAAGCATTATATTTATGATATATAGAAGTTATTGGTTCTTGGATATATTTCATATGTATGAATGTATATATTGATAATATGATAATGTATATGTTATCACTATATAGTTTATAGGATATTAAAACTTGAGCAAGTCTGTGGCATATCTCATATTTATATGCATGTGACTGAGCATATATACAATAAATTTAGTGAAATTTTCATATAACTAAAGCCTCGGCTAAGAATAAGCCTGAGTTCTTTGCAGTCATGATGAGTTATTTTCTGAGGAGAAGCAGCTCGGGGTTTTATCAGGTCTCCGCAGTTGCTCTTGAGAGGTCCTGGTTGTCAGAAGGTAGATTTATTTTATGGGTATTTAATTTGTGTTCAATAAAAGAGTTTCCAAGAGCCCTTATTCACATTGCCATTTTTAGTAGGGACCAAATAAGAGAGGGAGCGCTGGGTGATAACAAACTTAGTCGGAGACAGCACGTCTATAAGTAGCTAAACTAATGTTTGCCAGGTATGTAGATTTCTTGGTGGAAGGATACAGGCAGAGATCTAAGAAAAGGCTAACAAGTCCTGTAAACTATCTCCTTTAAATAGCGGTTCTTCCATCCAGGCTGTTGCTAAGAGATGGGGAACAATTAGTTCCTGACTGAGTTGTATTCTTGCCTAGATCGGAGGGCCCTCCCACCTCTGTCCTTAAAGTGACTTCAGGTTTCAGAGTGTTCAGAGTGCAGCCAAGACATGCTTTCATGCAACCTGGACCTGAGATTGGAGAGGACCCGAGAGGGGCATCTTCCCAGGCAGCGTGTGAAAGCCGCTCATGCTGATGGGTGGGTGATTTTTGCCATTCTGAGAAATGCTTTGTCTTGCTGGCCCCCGTTACACCCTCAAGCATCACTCTTAGTGAAATGAATTGAATTAATAGATAGAGGAGCCTTGGAGATTTGCTGATGACTCCGTTGAACTTGGGCGTGGTGTCCAGTCGGCAGCATCCGCATCTCAGCTCATCTTTCTGAAAGTATTTCCTGAGCATTTGCTGCGGGCACACTGTGTCTAACTGCAGGGAAGCACTGGTCACTGTGATGGGAGGGGCGAGGAAGTGCTGATGCTTGGAACGGACGATGAGAAAGTCTTGTCCTTGCTTGCATTGATGGGATTGAGAACCTTATTTTTGTTTCTTTGTTTTGCTTTTGTTTGGGCTCTTTCGAGACAGGATTTCTCTGTGTGACAGCTCCGGCTGTCCTGGAACTCACTGTGTAGACCAGGCTAGCCTCTAACTCACAAAGATACACCTGTCTCTGCTTCTAAGTACTGGGATTAAAGGCGTGTGCTACCACTGCCTGGCCTGAGATTCTCATTTTTGAAATACCACTGTCTTCACAAATAAGAAAAAGCTTGTTGTATAAACTGTTGCTTTTAATCATGGCATAATTGTTTTTAGAATGCTGTTTATAAAAATGGCTAGTTACTTATGAACAATATTGACATATCAGATTCATCAGCCCAAAGTACTATTTGTTTCATTTTTTGAAATCAAACAGGACCAAACTTAAATAAACCCACGTTAGTCAAATACAGAACCCATCTTCATTCTGTCTCTCAGTTCATAGGTGTGCATGTGAGAGGGGCACATATACACACGTGGTCACATATGTGAAGGCCAGCGATCATTGTTCGTGTCTTTCCTAATGACCCTTCACCTTAGGTTTTGGGGCATGGTCTCTCATTAAACCTGCATCTCCTGGATTCCAAGGTGGTTCTCTGAAGCCCCAGGAATCTGCATGTCTCAACCCCGGTACAGCAATTACAGACCCATGGAGCCACCGTGCTGGGATTTCACTTGGGTGCTAGGGATCAGACTCGGGTCCTGTGCCCACATGGCATGCATTTTCTAAGCCTTCACCGCCCAAGTCCTCTCACTTTTTTTAAAGTTAAAATTAAATCTAAGTGCACAGATATTGAGAGTGATCTAAGCACAAACTAGTCTTACTGGCATCCATTATCCCCATCCTTCATACCTGTTTTCTAAGTCACCTTCAGATATAGTTACAGGTGGGTACCCTTCCTAAAAATGTGATTCTCCCTCCATACTTGTGTAACAACTGCCTCGTCAGGGAAGTTAATACCCACACAGTACCAACACGTGGCTTTCAGTCCATTGCCACCTCTTCTAACGGTCTCTGCAATGCTTTAGATACATTTGTCATTAAGGTGTGATTCTAGCGTTAGGCATTTCCTCTGGTGGTCACTCCTTTCTCTGTCACTCTGAAGTGAAAGTAGTCTCTCTTGCTTTGTGTCGACACTGACGTCCAGAGAACAACGCAGGGGTACCGCACGCTTTTTCTGTCACTCAGGATTGCAGATTACAAGTTGATCCGATTTGGGTGGCCTGGACTCTGGCAGATGGGAAACAGGGAACTGGGGTTTCCTGAGGGTCATTCTGTGGTTAGGAAGGTGCAGCTCTGGAGCTTTGTGCAGCACAGAGTCCGTCAGGAGACGCTCGAAGGAGAAAAGAGTGACTTCCTGCATGGACGAAGCCTTCACAGTTTACCCAGAGAGTTGCAAGGTGTCTACAACCTGATTTTTAAGTCTGCATTCAGGGTATCATGTTGGAAGTCATACTTAAAACTGACATTGTTGGTTTTCATACAAGACTGGCCAACTATCCCGGGCAAAACAAATTCACCTTATCCTTGTTCTCTGCACGCTATCCTCACAAACCGAGAGTCAGAAATGCTGTTGGCTGTGTTTCTGGAAATGCTGTATGCTGTAGGTTGTGTTTACTTCCACCCCCAAAGATATATGTAGTAGAGCTCAGGATGAAGTTTAATCAGGAGTGCTTGTCTGGACTGTGGAAGGTCCTGGATTTGAGTCTCTTCCTGAATTGTAGGTACACACACACGCACACACACACACACACACACACGCATGCATGCACACACACGTGTGTACCCATATGTTTGTGTACCCATGCATGTTTTGTGTAGGCCTCTGTCTTATATTCTTTATATTGGGTTCCCCTGAGTAACACATACATGGACACACTCATGTGTGTACCCATATACATGTGTACCCATGCATAGTATGTGTAGGCCTCTGTCTTGCATTTATACTGGGTTCCCTTGAGTAACTTGCTTCATTTTTCTATTTTTGCCTCAGTTTACTTGTTTGTGCCCTGTTTAAGATGAAACACTTGCTACGCTACTTTATTTTGCTAATTGCCAGAGTCATAGATAACACATTGACTGTCCCTTGGCACGACAAACACTCTTCGCTACCTGTGGCAGGGGAGTCTGTCTGCACTAGTCTGACTCAGTGTCATGGACCGACCTAAGCTATCCTCCTGCCAGATGCTAAGTTCCAAGTTTAGTTTTGCATTCTCTGGCCCTTTACCTCCATAAGTGGTTGGGTTGGAATGTTCTCTCTTGCTGTTTCCCACAACTGTCTTCTTCAAAGGTGAGAAAGTCAAGTCAAGCGTACGCGTGTCGTTGCTCGGTTGACCAGGACAAAGGGAATTTTTGTGAATGCTATAGCAGCAGCCTTCAGCCCGCCAGATTCAGTTTTCAGGTACATTTCAAAATGTTGGGACAAATTGAACAGAAAGTACCAGCCCGATACTCCTGGACAGTTTATAGAAGAAAGTTGGCCTTTACCAACTGAACAATTCAGCCATTTTCTCTGTAGGCCGCCCTCCCCCTGCATGACTCAGCAGTGTTTACCTCTGTTGCTTGTTTATTTACTTTCCACGCCCTTCATTGCTCTAAGGCCTGGGAGGGAAGCACTAGGCTGGGGGCTGAGGGTTGAAAGAGGTGCTGTGTGGCCAGAATGCTGAGCCTGGAGCCAAGCTGGTGAAGACTGGTGTCCACAGCCTGTGGATGCTCCCTTTGATGAAGCACAACCGCTGAAGGATGGTGTGCCTCGATTAAACCCTTAGGTTGTCATTATCCTCCTCATTGGGGGAACACGATAAACCTCATTGCGAAGTACTAAATATAACGTTTTTTGTTGGATCAATACAAGCTGTCATGTTATGTTAGGTCTCAAAAATAGTGGTTCTAAAGATAGATTTTTCAAATGTATTAGATATCCTTAGGTAAAACTATGCCTGCTCATAAAAGCTAAGGCTGCCTTGTCCTTGTATGCCTAGATTATGCTGACTATTATGTGTACTGTTTAGGTATATCCGGTTGTTTTCACCAGTGGGAGTTTTCTGTTATCTCTATGTACGCTATTTCTGTAAAGTTTTGTTTGCTCAAGCTGAAAGATTGGCTTGCATGCTTCTTTTAGATTATATATATATATATATATATATATATATATATATATATATATATATATACATATATATATATGCATATATATATATGTGTGTGTGTGTGTATATATATATATATATATATATATATATATATATATATATATAGTGGCGATATAGAGCAACCCTGTGAAGTATGAACTTTGTAGGCTCCTGAATGTAATTACCCATCCACTATTGCTTGGTCAGTACTGCAGACGCCTTTATGTGGCCTGGACTTCTGAACGGAGGATCACTGGGGCCTCATGGCTTCGTGGTGACCGGACAGATGTGTCTGTTCTTTGCCATATCATCCAGTTCTGAACTCTGCTTTTGACATTGTCACAGAGTTTGACATTTTGTGTCATCTTGTTGTGATGTGAATGTGGGGCTAACCCTTATTTGAGGACAAAGGGCCACTGGGATTTAAAAACCTTCTACACAGAATACTTCAGATTTTATGCAAATTAAATATTAAGTGTTTCAATGGTTTGTTTGCTTGATTCTGGAGGTCATATTTTAAAGACATCACAAAAGCTAATTTATTATTTTTTGATTGGTTGTTGTTATTGTAGTATTTAAATTTATTTGCCACAAATTAGTAACAGCCAGTAATTTGTGGGCCAACAATCTTGAGACAGTAATGGATAATAATGGATACTTCAAGACATGTATGATAGGCTTATTTTCTTCTTCTTCTTCTTCTTCTTCTTCTTCTTCTTCTTCTTCTTCTTCTTCTTCTTCTTCTTCTTCTTCTTCTGATTTATTTTGTTTGTTTTATTTCCTGCTAAATTTTGTAGGCTTCCAGGCTGGCCTAGAAGAACTTGGGATCTTTTGCTTCAGCGTCTGGAGCAGCTGGGACTACAGGTCTATGTCCCCATGCCAGGCTTCCTTTAGGTTTCTAAAAAGCAGCCCCAGGTTTTGGCCATTAGCTATTTTCTTCTACTTTTAGTAGTTATAGAACCTGGTATTTTTAAAGATCATTGTTAGATGTGTGAACGTAATAAAATGAACCAAACAGGAAAACCCAGGGGTACAAATGTCACACCCTGCTCTACTCAAACTATACCAAACGTTAATTTCTTTTTAAAAACATTTGACCATTTTGTATACGTAACAAATGATGAGAATTAAAAACTTGTGATACTTTATAATAGGTGTATTCTTTTCTGTGCTGTTTCAGCAGACATGGATCCAGACATGTAAAATCATCAGGCATGTAGTTGACGAGCAGGGATGTGCACAGAAAAAGGTGTCGCTTGCCTCTGTAGCATCAGGTTCCAGAGCTTGGGAGTTAGGGTTCTCTTTCAGTTCAAATGCTACTTCTTGTCCTTCTCTATAAACTCCCGGGCTCCTAAAGGCTGAAATGAAGGATTCCTGGGTTCCTGCCTTCGTGGAGACATCTGATGAGAGCTGCCGGACATTAGAGCTGGGTCATTTGGCTGCTTCAATAACCTCTAGGTCCAGGGCTTTTCCTGTATCTTGGCCCCAGCGATGCTCCTTAACGTTTCATCTCATTGTTTTCTGGGATGCCCTGTGTCTCCTGACAGGTTTGTTGCCCACTATCCTTCCTCATTGACCCTGTGGGTCCTTGCTGGGTACAACCTGACTGGGAGATATGGAGGCTTCTTCACTGTAGCCCGCCTCATAGCCCTATATAGCTTGGATGTACACCCCATGGCCATCTCATGTACAGGGATCATGTCTGTCCTGTAGACTGTAACACTTGTTTGGAGACTAAGGATCATCAAAGTGAGCATCTGATGGCTTTGCTAGTCACTCTACAGTTTGCAACTCTTAATATCAACATCCTAAAAAGACTTAAAGAGTCAAGATGAAGGCATAGCCTTTAAAGCGTAGGTCAGAGCAGACTACGAATGCTTCTTGGAGACAAAGTGAAACCACTTCCCAGGGCTTGGGGAACTTTATAAAGATGGATCCCAGAGGCTGGAGAGACGTCTCTGAGTTTAAAGATGGATCCTGTCTTTCTTCTTTGGAACACGATCTGGATGAATAAGTTACCCTTAAATTATGGTGGAGAGAAATTGTCTTACTATTACATAGCCCATGAGTCATTACTATTTGCCTCAATCATCATCTTAATAAGGTGACAGAAATAACATTAATTATGGAAAATATTGTGTCATGATCTTGGGTTGTGTAGTCACAAATGTATATGTACAGACTGACTTAGAATTCAAAGGGGGGTGAGAGAAAGGGGCAGCAAGTGGGAGAAAGGGAGAGAATGAATGTTTTCTTGTACAGATGCAGTGAAGGAGATGGAGGAGGAGAAAAAGGGGAGGGAGGAGGAGAAGAAGGGGAGGGAGGGCAGGATGAAGGAGAGAGAGGAGAGGAAGGGAAGGGAGGAGGAGAGGAAGAAGAGGAGGAGAAGGAGGAGGAGGAATGCACTGTGAAATTTTTACCAAATTGGCAGACTTCAGAAGTACTCATGACACTTCTTTATTCCTGAGGCAGGACTGGAGCCTGCTTCTATGGGTCTGGGCAGTTTACGCAGTGGGAGAACAAAGTAGTTGCAGTGACCTTTGTTTATTTGGTTTTTTGTTTGTTTGTTTGTTTTTTCTCTTTGTCATAGTCCTGGCTGTCTTGGAATTCTCTTTATAGATCATGGTGGACTTGAACTCACTCCACCTGCCTCTGCCTCCTGAGTGCTTGGATTAAAGGTGTGTACCACCACTTCTGGTTCCAGTTGCTGTGTTTTTTAATGACAGTGAAAATGACTTTGTTATCTATAAGAACTTTTGAAGAGTGTGCGCGCGCGCGCGCGCGTGTGTGTGTGTGTGTGTGTGTGTGTGTGTGTGTGTGTGTGTTCATGTCTCAAGTACAAATATAATCATGGCCTCCACATGGGAGTCAGGATAACCCAGAATGTATGTCTTCACCTTCCAGCTTTTTGGAGATGGACTCCCCTGCTGTTGTTAGTACGTACACCAGGTCATCTGGCCTACACACTTCTGGATAGTCTCCAGTCTTCATCTCCCTTCTCAACACACCATCGCTGGTATTGCAGATGTGTGCTGTACCCTTTGATCTTACTTGGGTTCCAGGGAGCCAAACTCAGTCCCTCAGGCTTGCACGGTAGGCTCTTGACCCATCATGCCATCTTCCCAGCCCTTCCAAAAATCTGAGAAAACTCAAACATGTAATCTAGACTATCTTGGGGCAAGCAAAACAAAGGCAGTCTGCTTTGGAAAATGGAGTTCTCGGGTTAATCGTTCTCTTTTAGACTTGGTTTGGACTAGCTAGGTCCCCTGGTGCCTTTTCACTTTTTCCGTGTATGGTGACATGGACAGACATTGTGATGTGGTTTCAGGCATATGATAGCCTGTTCCTTATCTCTTGAACCAGTGTGTCATGATCACCAATGCTCTGCGGATGGACTTCTCAGGATCTCCCTCTGGTGTTGGCAAAACTTATTCTTCTTGAAATCTTTCCACGTGCATCTCTGTCTCCTGTTAGGCAGAACTCAGAGACTGCTTTAACCATATGCTGTTATATCTTCCAAACCATTTCTGGACTCTACTATGAGGTGTTCATGGTCAGAAATGTATGTGGCCATGGTTTGAGATAATTTGATACTGTGGAGAAGTGGGGAGCTGACATTGGGTCTTTTCTTGCTGTGCCTCATGCCGAGATTCAGGTGTTCTCTTAGAAACAGTGATTGAAAGCAGGTTAAAGCCGCGAGCTGGTTGGATGCCTTGTGTCCTCACGTGGACATGATTACCAGACTGAAAAGCAAGTGTTCCTTTTCTTCATCCTTCCAGTCCCATGTATTAGAAGTTCAATGAGAAAGAGAAAGAGAAAGAGAGAGAGGCTAGGGAGGTGGCTCCGTGGTAGAACACTTACCTGGCATGTAGAAGGCCTTGGGTTCAACACCGGCTCTGTAGAGTCAAAAGTAACACCAATGACTTTCTCTGGGTAGTTTCTGCTAATTATTTATTTGATGAGGGAAGCCATTTTTGTATTTCAAGGCTTACCATTGTCTACAAAATTGAAATGCCAGTGTAAGGAGTACAGAGGTGGAGACTGGGGAGGATCCCATTCTGCATTTTATAGCATCTAATAGAAAAGTAATAGGAAACACACGCTCATGGCTAATCCTAACATCAGGTCACACTAGTGCGGGGGGAAGTGTCCCATTGTAGCCATCATCTCCTTACTAAGCCTGTCCTTAAAGAACATGCAAGGCCAATACTCAGCTGCTGGGGTCAGCATGGCCGTGTTTGCTGTTGCCGGTGGCATATATCCTAACTGGCAGGCGCCATGTGACTCCTTCCTAATAATTCTCACCATTCATTTTTCTTGGTTGTCCTGGGGATTCAAAGCATATGGAACCACGTCAGAACGACACGCAAGTGTAGCTTATGTGTGCTTCTAAGATCACCGTGTTTGAAAGAGTAAGAAAAAGCTTACGTCACTTCTGCCTCAAGGATGCTAAAGAGCCACTGAGGCTGTGGTACACTCATATCCTTAGTGACAGGAAAGTCGCTCCAAGTTCAAGCATGGCCTACAAAGCAAGTCTCAGGACAGCCAGAGCGACACAGTGAAACCCTGTCTCCAAAAAGAAAAAAAAATCTGAATGATTGTCACACAGATCTCTTGGGGTGAAATCATTTGTTACGTAAGAATACTCATTCATTCTATGGAAGGACAACACTGGAATATGGTTAGACCCTGCATAAAAGATGCAGAAACATGGCTGTAGCGTTGATACTCCTTCATAGAGCACCACCATCCTCTTGCTTGCATATATTGCCCATTGTCATATTCAACTTGATGCTGGAGTTTCCCCTTACCCATCAGCCCATCACCAATTATTTTCCTAGTTTCTCTTGCTGTATGAGAATGGAGCTGTTTTAAGTACATTATGTGTGTAGGTGAACCATGAGTCACTTTCCGGTCATCTCTGTTGAGAGATATTAAAAAATGGCACGGATGTGCAGCTTGCGTTTGAGGAAAAATTAATGCTGCTCATGAGAATGACTCACGTACAATTCTCATAGTATTAGCAAGGTGTTCTCTGCCTTTCTGACTGAGGGAGGTTTCCTGGAGTCCTCGAAGTGGCCCAGAATCAGAGCATCACACTGATGTGTGAGGTTGTCGTGTGTGGTTGGTGGCTGTTATGATGTTACACTGCTGTGATAATTACAAAATCTCACGTCCATGATAGCGTAGCTAGGAGCCTTATTGGCATGGTGCATGGAAAGTACGCTGGGGCCTGGGTTTTCATAAGACCAGAATAAGAGGTTCAATGTGAAAACTTCATGGATTCAAACAGACCAGCTTATTCAAGGTTTACTTTAGTTTGAAAATGTTGATCTTGTTGAACTATCCTAAAGAGAGCAGCAATTACATGCTTACTGGGTATGTGTGTTTGTATATAAATATATATATATTTATGTATATAAACAAATATATATATACAAACATATTATATATATTATACATATATACATACATATAAATGTATACATATATTATGTATTTAAAAACAAATAACCAATAATTCTCTCTGCTGTATTTGTTTTGTGAATTCCCATGATCCATTTATATTTAATTTTTTCTTTATGTTTGTATTTTATTAAATATTTATTCATTCCATGACAGTACAACAATGTCAAAAAGAGCTGAGGTAGGGTTCACTCCTAACACACTGCTGCCTACAGAAGTTCAGTCCTTAGATTCACAGGAAAAGTCAGTCATGGTGATCTCCCCTTGCAATCCCTGCACTAGGGAGACAGAGACAGGACCATGCCTGTTTGTACTGGGCAGTCAGTTAGCCTAGTCAGGCAAGCTGTAGGTCAGCAAGGGACCTTGTCTCCAAAGGAATGGGGACAGCCCTGAGTAACAACAGCAACAAAAACAAGAAGAGAAAAGACACCTGAGAGTCACTTCTGCTACACACACACACACACACACACACACACACACTCAAACACACAAAAATACACACAACGCACGCACACATATATATATACATACACACACATACACATACATATATACATACACACATACACACACTCACATACACACACACTCACACACATACACACACACACTCACACACACATACACACACACACACTCTTGAGCATGAAGTCACACAAATAAACTGCTAAAAATATTGGGAAGATAACTGTAGCATATTTGGTATTTACCCAAAATATTATCTCATTTGGTAAATTATGTAAAATGTTATTTGTAGGTTGAATTTTCTTTTATGCCATCTTATTTATAAGGTTTTTATATTGGAGTGTGGTCTTGGGCTTCTAAATGACTATCTACTAACCAATGAATCAAGGCCTGCGGCTGTATCAAACATTAAAAAAGAGTCATCTGTTGCCTGTCATGTCACCTCGTCTCTGAGAAGAATTCAGGTGACACTAGTGTTGCTTTTGTAATGGCTCTACATTGGAAAGATCACTTCAATAAAGGACAGGCAGGAAGACAGAGACAAATTCATCAGGAATGACTGTAGACTGCTCTTACAGAGGACCCAAGTTCTGTCCCTGGCGTGTATAGCCAGAGGCTCACAGCCATCTATACCTCTAACTCCAGGGAGAGAAGACTTCACTGTGGTCTCCACAGGCACAACACGTCTCTCCCAGCTCACATCCGTGCACACACACACACACACACACACACACACACACACACACACACACACGCTCACACACAGATCAATAAAAATGAATCTGAAGAGAGCAGAAAACATGGGTATGCCTAAGTTTGATTTTGGTACAATTTGGTAACTATTTGTTCATGAAATTCAGGCCTTCAAAATTAATTTGGTCATCGTTTATGGAGAAGGAGAGAAGAGAATCGTGTCGAAGGTAGAACTGTTTAAGTAAATACCGCAGACTATGTTATTCTTATACCCACAATAGATACCCACAGGTTGCCATGGCAACAGTGAGGAGCCAGAGACAAAGGTTGAGATCCCGAGGTCCAAAGGGCTGTAGAGCCCTTGGCACGGAGTAGAAAGGACATCCAACAAGAATAATGACACATAGTAAGAACATCTTGGGGTGAGCCAGGATGGGCCTGAAAGCTTCTTGTGCTAGTAGTGGGTAGCTTGGCAGACTGTACCTCTGAAGGTTTGGGGCAAGGACTGAGCCTTTGAACTTAAGAGAGAGCTTGGGTCACATGATCTAGGATCATGTATCTCTCAGTGGAGTGCTTCTCAGGACTTCAGGGCTTCCTGCTGTGCATGCCTCTCTCCTGCTGTAGAGCTGGGTATATCCTGTAATTCAACCATGTACATTTAGTTAGAACTCAATTTCAGCTTCTGCGGGTATATGTTAACACTTATCTGGCTGTTACGTCAGCTCCCACCTGTCCCCTACTCTATAGCCACAGTAGATATCCTTGTCTATAATTTATTTATTAATTTACGCTAGTGCATCAGAACATCAGTTGATATTTCATTATGTTTTGAGATACTTCCCTTGATGGAATGGGAAGAGTGGCAAATTCCCTCAACTTCCAGACAGCCCCTCTCGTCCCTCAAAAGTGTGTGAGCCGTTTGTGCTCCCAAGCTTGTGAGTGTCTAACTAAACACTCCACTGTCTTCATCCCCCATGCCTTGCACCACAGCAATGCCTCAGAAGGACTTAGCAAGTTGTATCAGATGGTAATGCTTGCTATGAATCTGGTGGATGCAGAAGGTCATTAATGCCCAATGCATGTGACACAGGTTACCAGTGGCTGTGGTGTGGACACCGCGCCCCCAGTATCTCACTTTCTCTGTGGTACCTCCAATCTGCTTCCCACTACAACTATGCATGCAGAGCAAACAGGGGGGAGAGAGAGAGAGAGAGAGAGAGAGAGAGAGAGAGAGAGAGAGAGAGAGAGAGAGAGAGAGAGAGAGAGAGAGAGAGAGAGAGAGAGAGGAGAGAGAGAGAGGGAGAGAGAATTTGTAAGTCACAATGACCATGAATGCGTCTTTTATACAAATAGAGGGATTCCTTTTATTACGAAGTCCCAGGTTTATTTTGTGGTCTCTCCCAGCTCTACATTGAAGAGGGGTGAGGTTCATAGGCTGTAGACTTGGACTGAATTTCCAAAGCACCCCAGTAATGTTTCTGCATGGTGACTGATAGATTGGTAATACATGGCAGGATGCATTGGATATTTCTTTCTTTGCTGTTATTTTCTTTCTTTTCCCTTCATTTTCTTTTTTAATCAAGGCTGAACAGGAAGCTGTGCTGGCAACAGCCACATTGGTTGGAATTCAGGAGGAGGTATGCTAGGGGCCAGAACAAAGGTCCTTTGGTCTTTTATTTTAAAGAGCCACACACTCACTTGCTTCCTGTCTGACAAAACTGCGAACCCAGGAGAAATTTGCGCAGTGTTTTCAGTATCTTTCTTCTAGTGGGGCAGGCTCCAGTGGCTCTTTAATCTTTGAAACAATTCTTAGAGGCTCCAGAGTTAGTGATTGCCGTTTTGGATAGAGCAGGGAGTTTTACTTTGGAAAAAAAATAAATTAGTAATGGAGTTGAGGGAAGGAAAAGAGAACAGCTTTTCTTGCTTCCGGTTTGGATCTTGCTGGTGGCTCTGCCGCTTTGCCTGCAGCGATGGGTATTGCCAGAACTCTGGGAAAACAAAGCTAAAATGGCATCATCGCCTAGGAAAATCTGTACGATTGTAGGAAGGCTGGGCGGCAGTGGGGAGCGGGAGCTGGGGAGCAGATGCCTTTGGTCTGAGCCGCAGTCCTTACAGTCTGTTTGCTTTCTTGCTTTGAAATATTTTTTCTTTCTACCTCCTTGCTTTACAGAGGGCTGGGGAGGCTCGTTTTTGTTGTTGTTTTGAAATGTGAGTTTGCCAACAAGTGGGACAGAAAATACTGCTGTGATAGACATGTCCCCTAAGACCTTTGCTTCTAAAGGAAACGCCTCTGTTTCGTGTCTCAAAACAGAGGACCCAACACTAGAATACTAATTTTTTTTTCAGTCTGTGGCATAATATGAAAATGTAAAATTGTGTCTTTGGATTTCTATTTTTTTAAGGCCGTATCAACTTTGAGGTCTCAGAGAAATAGGTTTTTTTTTTTTTTTTTTTGCTTCCATAATTTGCTTTTTTTTTTTTTAATTCCTAGGGCAGGCATTGTACAAGGGTTGAACAGCTGCTTTGAATTCTACTTATGAACGGAAATTTGAGGTTTCTAAAATGCCCTTATTTAATCACGATCGGCCTCCTCTGATTGACGCTCTGTTCCTGGTGATTATTTTATACGTCTTTATTAGGCTTCTCTGGCAGCCCAGTGCCTATTTTAACTTCGGTTTGCTTTGAAAAAATATTGTAAGTAGAAGGATTGGGTATCAGAACTGTTCCTAACTACACAAATGCAATCGCTGTTGGAGATAATCGGGGTTGCAACATGTAAGTATTTGGTATGTAAAACCCCAGTCCACCCCCAAAAATGAAGAAAGCATAGGATTTGAGACCCCCACCTTCTCCTAGCCTTGATAAGCGTCGTTTATAGACAGTGCCCTCTTGAAGAGGACACTTTTGCTCTGGATTTTGCTGAGTTCACATTTGATGCTCGTACACACACAGACTGGGCAGGTGGGGAGGGCTGAGCTACAGCTCAGTTGGAAGAGCACTTGCCTGGCTTTCACCGAGACCGTGTTCCATCGGCCTCAACCCATGAGGTTCTTCTTTACAGGTCTGCAATCACGGCACTCAGGCGTGGAAACAGGAGGACCTGAAGTTCACGGTCACCCTTGGCTCCACAGTGGTGTGAGGTCACCCTGGGATATACGAGAGCCAGTTTCAAAAAACAAAAAAAAAATTCAAATGAAACAGTAAATTTACTATGGAAAATTTGTCAGTAGGTATCATTTTGAAGAGCTGTTTCCTAGTTTATTTCTTCTTCAGGGCATAGTTTAGGGCAGGCTTATTTCATGGGAGGCGGCTCCAGGTCTGTCCAGGGTTTTTCTGCTCTTTTCTTTCTATTCGTCCTGAGATAGGTAGAAATCATATCAGAAGCTCTGCTTCTAACACAGCCTGCTGGGAAGCTGTGTGGACTATGTTTGGCCCTATGTCATAATCCATGAGGGGTACAGGGCATGAAGAACCCCCTGTCAGTCCTCTAGAGGACGCTGTCTAGGTGCCAGAGCAACTTACATTCTGCAAGAGGCCATGATAAAGTTTGTTGCTTAAATGAAGTACGTCGACGGACATTTCAACTGAAATGCAAGCTTCTGGAAATTAGGAAATTGTATTGCAACTAAAACCAAATGGCCAGCCATTAAAAACACATATTTCCACTGATGGCTTTGGATTCATAATTTTTTAATTTGTTATCTTAATATTACATGTGTTTGTGTATTTGTGTGCGTATGAATATGTTCATATATTTATACATAATGTATATATATACACACACATGTATGGACTCAGGGCTTCATGAATATGAAACTCTTCCCATGAGCTGCACTAACAGACAAATGAATAGATTGAATATTTTTGATCCAGCAAAGAGGATCAAAACGATTTCAGATAAGCAAACCTGTCCGAAGTAAAGCCTCTGCTAGTGGACAGCACCCGCGCAGCTTGTGCTGACACCTGATACCTGGCCCTGCTGCTCCGCGTCCACTAATCGCGTCCATATGGATTTCTGGGACCATCTTTGTGCCAGTAGAAGAATGACACAGGACCCCAACAGTCTGAATGTGTTTGAGCCTAATTGAAATCTTCTGAACCATCGTCTTCATTCTTGTGGAACACAAGTGTCTTCTCCGGAAGACCTGTTATTCCTTTTTTTTTTTAATTATTATTTATTTATTTGTTTGTTTTCTGTGAAATACAGCTTCTGTCTCTAGACAGAGTGTGAAGTTGTGTGGCAGAGTGGCTAAAGGCACGGGCTGTCACCTGTTAGTCCCTGGGTGTAAGACTCCAGGGAGGTCCTTTGCCTCTGTCGCTCTGTTTCCCCTGCTGTGAGCAATGGGAGAATCGCCTGCCTGGTGGACTGTCATGAAGACCAGACCAGATGATAGGTAGGGAATGACGGAGAATGAGGGCTGCCTCACCATGTTATGTTAGGTGCTGTGTGAAAAGCTATGCGTATTTTTTAAACCACATTTAGAAAAAGAATTACAGAGAAAGCACCACGAGTGTTGAGGGCTGCAGGAATGGCGCTGTGTCGACTCTGCTGTGGGCACGCAATTGCTGGGGTGTCTGGGGCTGCTTATGGGTTTTCTTTTGATTATGCTACCATTCAGAAATAGGAAAAATGTTCACAGATAATCCAGAGGTTTGTATTTTCCTAATAATTGCATGGGCTGGCTACCTTGGACCAGCAGCCTGCGCTGAAAGCTATAAAGTCATAAGAGGTCCCAGGAGCACGTTCATCCATCGGGGGACATTCTTGGGAGTCTGCTGTCTTCCTGTCACCTGTGCCTTCACACAATGAAGCATGTCAGGGCATGTTTGTTTTTTTCTACATAAGTCCCTGAAGTAGAGGCAGGTAAAATATGCTTTTAAAAAAATCAAATGTAGGAGAAGTTTGGAATAAATCAAGTTTTTAACTAGCAGATGAAGAACCAGTTCTTCCCTGAAAGGGATTGGCTGGGTCAGAATATTTTTATTACACTGACTGATTGATTTGTGTGTGTGCACTCACACATGTGTGAATGCCAGGCTGAGCACATGCATGTACACCAGGGTAAGCATGTGCACATGCACATGCATGCACACCAGGGTTAGCATGTGGAGGCCCACTCCTGAAAGTTGGTTCTTGCTGTCATCACGCGGCTCCCAGTAGCTAATGCTCAGAGATTAAACTCCTGCCATCTCTCTAGCCCCATGGACAATCTTTAAAGTCATTTTTAGGAGACCTAAGATGTGATGCATGGTATGGTAAATGTGAAATCAAGGCTTCCTTCCAGCTTTGTGGAAGAGTACACAGCCTTCAGTGCAAGCAAAAACAGGTCTCTTTGCTGCTCAGTCTTCTTACTCCACACTGGAATTCTCAGAAGCCATAACATAAAGAAAAACTTATCCTAGGTAAAAGGCCTTGGTGTTTTAAGCCTAGGACTCAGGAGGAAGAGGCAGGCTGATCTCTGCATTTAACGCCAGTCTTAAGTGGTGAGTTCTAGGCCAGTCAGAGCTAGATGGTGAGACCCTGTCTCAAAGAAAGTGTAAAGTAAGGTTATAAACTCTAGTCTGTCCCTATTCTTAGAGTTAACATATGGATATCTATCGCCAGCTTTTAGAATTTCATCTTTAAAAATGAAGGGCTTTACACTGTCGACTATTTAAAATTTGTATCTTCAGCTGCTGTTCCATGAGGTATCTGTAATTATGTGGTACACACCCAGTCGATGGGTTCTCATGAGCCTTCCTTGTAGTTAAATCAAAAGTTCCATTTTCCAGCACTCCCTGTTCCCACCTCAGACCCATTAACATCTTAATGACAGTGTGCTAGGTTGGCTAAATATGTCAGCCATCCTACCAGATAGCATCATAGAAACACTGCTTATGGAATCAAAGGAGAAAACTTTGCAGGAAAAAGAACAGGGATTAACTAGGCTGACTTTGGGGATGAACGTCTGAACCCCGAACACAGCACTTCAGCGGACATCTGTCTCCCGTCCGGATATTTGGGTGATGGAGCTCACTATCATCTGAACATGCAGCCCCTCATGCCTAGCTGGACGCAATCTGTGGGCTAGGGGCTGGCACTGGAATCTTCATAACATCGGACACCTGACATAGAGTAGGCACCCACTGAACACTTTCGTTTCTGATCTGAGGGAAACCCTAGCACAGGGACTCCAGGACCTTTCTCAGTCTCTAGAGATGTTGTGTGTCGTAGACATCATGGAAGATCCTTGAACAGTCATTTAATTTGGGGCAGGGGTGGGGTTATTAAAAATCCCTGACAGAAATTTCCTAAGGAGACCTCACCAGACAAATGGCTAAAAATGTTTATACTGTGAATTATGCTAGAATGCAGGCCATTGTACCAAATTGGGAATTCTAATAATATGATCCTGATAACACTCCGTGGCTTTCCATGGACAACAATGACTGTGTTGATTATTTGTTATGAAATATACATTACCCCATTTGTAATTCAAACAGTATTTTTGCACATGGAAGTATTAATTCCATGTAGATTGTAGTTATTTACTTGATCTTGTATTTACACACACTCCTTCCAAAATATGGCTGAGGGTTTCCATTTCTTGACGTTCCACTGACAGCAATGCTTATTAATTCTAAATAGTTTTTGAATACTCCGTGGGTAGGGGATCCAGAACATATGGCAGGTAATTGGTGGCGTTGAGACTAACTTGCCATCTCTGCAGTTTGAAGTAGCTGTTACTTCAGTCTGCCTTTTTTTCTGTTATAGCCATAAATAATCTCCCTGGGACCTTTGCATTGGGGAGGGGGCTGTAGTTGACAATGTTCTCTGGCCCACTGGCTGATAGAGAATTCTAGCTTAAATATTGTCTCTTGGAGTGTGTACTCGCTAGTTTTATGTCAACTTGACTCAAGCTAATGTCATCTGAGAGGAGGAAATGCCTCTATAAAATCAGACTGTAGGTCTTAATTGATGAGGGAGGGTGCAGCCCATCATGGGTGGTGCCGTCCCTGGGCCAGTAGTCCTGGGTTCTAAAAGAAAGCAGGTTGAGCAAGCCAGGAGATGCTAGCCAGTATGCATCATCCCTCTATTCCCTCTGCATCAGCTCCTATCTCCAGGTTCCTGCCCTGTTTGAGTTCTTGTCTTGATTTTCTTTGATGATGAACTGTGATGTGGAGGTGGAAGCCAAGCAAGCCCTCTCTTCTCCGAGTTGCTTTGGTGGTTTCATCACAGCAATGCTAACCCTGACGAGGAGAGAGAGTTTGCAGGATATATTCCTTGGTTTTGAAACAAACATTTTTAAGTAATCAGCTTGGGTATTGAGGAATGACAGTGACTAGCAGCAAAGTCAAGTATCGGTTCATATCTACTCTTGTGTCATGTTCAGTAATTCTAGGGATTGAACTGAGAATTCTAAGTTTCCTTCATACAAATTCTTACATTTTTTTGGATTGAGTTTACGAGGCAATGCCACACTTTATTTTTTAAGCTTTGACTTTCGAGTCCTCAGAATCCTCCCGAATGTCACGCATGAAGTTAAGTGAACGTCAAATAAATAATTTACTTGTGCTGGGAAGTCCAGTCCAGCAACACAACATGCTTGTGTGTGTACCTGTTCTTAAGAAGCGGACACCTTACCCTTGTTGGAGGTCTGCGCTTATATACACTGCAAGAGGAAACAACTTATGTGAATGATTGTTTCTAGCAAAACTGCCCAAAGCTGGCATTTTAACCTTAACACATCCCAATATCTTCTCCCAGGGGCATTTAGCTTTCCTGAAGCCAGCAGCTGGTGGCATCTCTTTTATATACATCAACTGGGAAAAATTGCTGGGCAGAGGGGCTGTGCTCTGTCTGCATTTGTAAAAGCGTGAACTCTGGTACTTTGGTAGAAACTGAAATCCCACCTCAGTTCTTGTTGGACAGAAGGAATTTATTTCAACTGAGTTTGAAACTAGGCTGAGCTGAAGATCCAGAATGTTATATGGCTATGTCCTATACTGTGGTCACTCACTTTTCCGGTGTTACTCAGAAATCAGCCATATACAATGTATTCTAAGTCTTCTGATTTTTCACTAGAAAAGGAAAATTTTTGGTCAAGAAATATTAAAGTAACTCTTGACTCTTTTTCTAAGGTCCAATTCTATTAAACACAGATCACTTGTCATAGCTAATTAGAATATTCATCTCCTGTCCTGACGGGTGCTTTACTGCTGAGCACCTTAGATGAGATTCACTCCAGTTCAATTCCAAATAACAGCACTGATAATTGCAGACAGCATTGAATAATTATGGCCCGTGCTCGGCACGGTGCTATGTGCATTTGTAGGTTCTCGTGGACCCCATCAAAGCAAGAAGACTGGAGTCTTTGTATCTTCTACGGTTGGACATATTTCAGGGAGGTTAAGAACCACGGTCATGTTGCATGTTGGGCTGACAAAGGACCCCACCCAAGTTGGGGGTCTCCCAGCACATTCTCTGAAATGACCCTCAGGCATCAGCCTCAGTGATTTTGCCCCATGTTAGATCTGACGTTGGATATTGGAGTGAGTAACAACGTGGAGCTTGTGGTTTGATAGTGAACATTCTGTGATTTGGGTTAAACAGTCTCCTGTGAGAAACATTTACTTAATGGATCGCCATAGCTGGGGGACAGACCTAAACTGGAAAGTTTTGTACCGAAATGTTTAGCCTTCAGGTGGATTACTCATTGCAGACTGAGATGTGTGTTGAATGAGCGGGAGACATAAGACAAGTTAATGACCTGTAAGGATTCTTTCAAACAATGTACTGAATTAGGAGGGAGACCACTAATTGACTATTATTCAGGTCCCTGGAACTGAATAAGCTCTGGATGTTGTTCATGTTTACACACTGTGAATTTATTGTTTTCCCATTGTCTATGCCTGTTTTATTATTATTATTCTTTTCTTTCTCCTGTGCTGTGATAATCCCAACTCTAAATTGGTTGGAAGTTTCTCTTGTTCAGGGAAATCAATGTTATTTAATTAAGTCTGTGTTGACTTGCCCTAAATGAATTCAGATGACCATGATAAGGAGGAGGATCGGAAAACACGCCATGGCTTTTCATAACCGCAGTCACATGATGGAAACATGTTTGTAACAAGTTCCTCTGACACATTTCATAGCATCTTCAGCCTTGGCTCTCCCTCCCTTTTCACTCTGAGAAATAATTTGTTATGGTTTGATTATATAGCTGGCATCAGCAATAGTTGTAAAAAGTAATTAAGAAATGAACCAGTCTTAGGCTCTGAAGATGGGGGCTTATGTATTCACCCCTAAAAATAGCTGTGGATGGAATGGCACAAGCTATTTGCAGAGGTCATGATTCGCTTGCAAGTTTCCTGACTCCACAGAGAAGGACAGGGGCTAAAGAGTGGCATCCTGGGTCTGGCTCTGCAGGCTGACGTTGCTGGCTGTGAGAAAACAGACCTTCATTTCAGGAAGGACACTAGTACGAGTTAGGATTAGAGCTCGGTGCTCTCCCTGAGGACACGCCACAGAGCATGCGGTGGCAATGAGATAATCTATGCTTTAGTTGATAACTTCCATCAGCTGTTATTAGTATAAAATTGGCATGCAAAGAAAGCACATAAAAAGGGCTGTAATGGAAAAGGTCAAAGAAAAATATTTGCTTAATGGAGATTTAATTACAATGTCCACCCAGCGCTTGCACTGAATGAATGTAGTAGAAATAAGTACATTTATTACTCACTGGTGAGGATGTCAGTTCTGGTGGTGTTTGAGATAGAATCTGTAACCCAGATTAGTTGATGTAGCCAGAAGTTTCAGTCCCGCTCAGTCCCACAGCCGTTCAGTCCCAAAGAAACACACAGAGGCTTATATTAACTATAAGCTGTTTGGCCTATTAGCTCAGGCTTATTATTAACTATCTCTTACAACTTAAATTAACCCATAGTTCTTGTCTATATTTAGCCACATGGCTTGGTTCCTTTTCTCAGTAAGGCATTCTCATCCAGCTTCCTCTGTGTCTGGCTGGTGACTGAATGACTGCCTTTCCTCTTGCAGAACTCTCCTAGTCTGGTTGCCCTTCCTATACTTTATCCTTGACTACTGGTCAATCAGCACTTTATTGAACCAATATGAGTGATAAGTCTTTACAGTATACAAGAGCATTATCCCATAGCAAGATGTGAAACTCATGGCCCTAGGTTTGTGGATTCTTAGCACCGTTAGAAACACTAAACATGAGGCATATTTTTAAGTTCCCTTTTGAAAAGTTGTTCTATATTTCATTTGTGATTAATAATAAAAATGTAAAGATTCAGTAAATATCCGCATCCCTGGGTCATATAATCGGAATTCTTGGACTCTCAGTCCCATATACACTTTTATTTTTCTAACCTATGCATACCTGTGTTATGGCTTAGTTAATAGATTACACACAGTAAGAGGTTAATGGCAGTCATCCACCACAGCAAAATAATTAAAACAAAATTGTGAAGATTAAGGGAATATGGTCTCTCTCTTTCACAGGGTACATAGTACTTCACTCATTCTTTCTCTCTGGATGAAACAGCATGGTCCAGGTTCTGTGTGATCAGATGGAGATGGCACTGTGACATAGCACGAAGTGGCTGCATGAAGCCCTACTTGAACATAAGCATCATGACATTGCCAGTCGGTAAATCCAGATGGGTGAGGGACAGGTCACGTGCAGTCATGCAGATACCATGGACACACTGCATGGAGGGAGGATTCGCATCTGAGGTTCTGGATAAAGCAAGAGACGCTTCTCCGTATGACTCAGAGCCACTCGTCGTAAACTTTCAAATCGCTTCTTTCTGGACTTTTCCACTTACAGTTTCAAACTGAGGTTGATGGGTGTGTAACTCAAAACTGAAACAGAAAGCCAAATGCATGCTCGGAGGGACTACCGTCCTTAGAGGTAGCTCTAGCTCCAAGTCTAGCCCTGTGGCTTTCTAGCCAGGAGGAGTTCTTAGCCTAGGTATTGTCTCTAGTTCCCTTTCTGGAAGTAAAAACGAAGACATTAATAAATACAGTGCAGGGTTTTAAATAGTATTTTACAATATTATTTGTTTGAAATGTAAGTCACATGACATAGAGTATATATATTTGCTGTGTAGTTCATAAAGATATAATTTCTTATGTCTGTAATTGTGCCTGCGTAACCACAATCTAAACTGACAGTGTTGGTTCTTCATGGCATTGTGTTCCCATCAGGGGACAGTCACTCTTCTCTGTCACACCTCCTCCTACTGGCCAGGCGCTACTTCTCTACTTTGTCATAGGAATTTACCTATTCTGCACATAACTTATTTTGCATAAGTTATGCAAATATTTCATTCTTTGTGATCAGACTCTATTGTGTAACCAAGTGTTACATAGGCTCCTGTATGCTAGAGCATCCATCAGCAGGCCACCCCTGTTTGTTACAAAATAATATTCTACTGTGCATGCTTTTTGGCATTTAACATTTGATTAATAATGGTTCTTTCCATATTTTGGCTACTATGAATGATGCAGTTCAATACCTTTGTTGACTAGTTCTGGGTAGACATGTCTGCATATTTCCTGGGAGGTGAACCATTTGTTTTTATGGTATCTTAGTGTTAATTTAAGTTTTTTCGAATTATGAGTTTTCTGTGTTTAAAAACAATTTATACATGATAGCTGATTCATCTGCGCATGTGTCTTGATGGTCGGGTACGCTAACTGCAGGGGAGATGGGAAGGTTGTAATGACAGAGAAGTAAGCTTCCAGATCTTTCTTTCCTTGATATGCACACTGTTCCTCTGTACTCCACTCCTTCGTGAGAATTTGGATATGACACTGGCCAGGAATTTTCTTTTTAACACACGTGATATGTTTGTTTCATGATAACCTAACACGGGAAGCTATTTCCCACTTGTTCCTAAAGGAGTCCCCACATGAAAGAAGTAGGAACGTGAGCAGCTGCTGCTGTCCACACCAAGCCCTGGAGAGGGGAGATTGGAGGTGACAGCTTGTAAAAGTATGGCTGAGCATTTGCTCTAAGGAAGCTCTCTGCTGGGACAAATATCCACTCCGTGTGGATCAGAACTGTATACAGAAAGATGAAGGAATGAAGCTTTACTCCATGCGAGAAAGAATGATCCCCATAGGTTTCCTTAAGTACAGTGCTACTTCTGGGGCTGGCAGGGGGTAAACAGAGGATTTAATAATGCTCAAATATTTGTTCCAACTTCAGAGGACAGCCCGAAACAGAACCAACTTTACAAATGATACATCTCTGGCTGTACATGGCTTGTAGCTTCTACCCAGGGATTGCCTTGGTTAATTAATTTTCTGGCTAACTCTTTAGCCAGTGAGGTTATTGTAGCAATCTTGGTAGAAATATGATTCAGGTCATTTATACATAATGTCAGTCTAGTACGTAGGGATAGCAAACTTGAGACTAGGCAGTGCATCTTGGAATCCCTGGTTAATCATCTTCAGGCCTTAACGTTTTTGGAGGCCTGAGGTTTAGGAAAGGGTTAATCCACTCCAGGGGAAAGTTTCTTCCATTTACAATTTCACGTCACAGTTGGTAGACGCTAGAGTGTCCACCGACACACTCCTGTCCACGTGTGTTTCCTACAAGAATTACCTCTATGTCTCCATTCAGTTCACCCCAAGTATACGTTTGCATTTTTAAATAGAACGTACCATCTTCTAAAGTCTTTGAGCTTAAATAATTATTTTGAAGTCAAGAGTAGGTTATTCAGCTGTAAAAAACCAGTAGCGGCATGGTAGGTAGAGTGGAACAGGTTTTGAAGGAGCCCAGTTGATCATCTGTCCACAAACTTGCCAGCAGCAACAAAACAAGAAAATAAAAGGAGCAAAGAAAAGGAGGGAGGGGTGGGGAAGGTTGGGCAGGACTCTGGCCCTCTTGGAATACAAAGGTCTTTCAGTTGTGGGGGACTGGAATGAGGAGTTTGGATAGTGGAAAAAATGTTCTCCATGTGGTAACAAGGTTGGGGGGAAGCGATGGGTGATTACTTTTCTCCTTCAAGGCTCCTTTATCCTCATAAGTTCCGACAGTGGTCAGCATGTCAGACAGCCCTCCCTGTTTTATCCATCCCTTAACTGTGTTCTTTGGTTTATACAGCTGGGCCTTTGTTCAGCTGTGGGGGGAACAGTGGAGAAGCAACGAGATGGCAGACACAGCCCCTGTGCAGCTGAAAATGTCAACCCTGCACTGGAAAGCACAAGATTCCAGCATTTGGGTTGACATGGATTATATTTACATATTTGTGTGTGTGTGTGTGTGTGTGTGTGTCTGTGTCTGTGTGTGGGGTCAATTGTGTTGTTGTGTGGAAATGTGGGTGAATACATGGGTTGATGAGTAAAATTTTTGTTGACTGTATGTTAGCAACTAATAAGAAGCAACTTAGTGATGTCACCATCTAAATTACAGTCTAGCCGAGCAATGTCTCTTGGAGTGACAGTATTTTGGAGAATATTCATCAGTGGACATGCTTAGCCATAGAACTATGTAGAACAAGAGACACAGGGAAAGCATTTTCTTCTGACCACCCATAAGACACTCTGGAAGTACAAACCGAGGCAAGTTTGGGAGGAAACTCGCTGTTAGCCTTATATGTTCGCAGATCTTGTACTTTCTTTATATTTCTGTATATTTCACTTCCCCAAGGATTATAAAATATTAATGAGTTTTTTTTTTTTTTTTTTTGTCGACAGTATGTGCCATACCCTTTGGTTTTCCATTGCAGGTCCAGGAAGGTGATAGTCTTTTCAGTTAATACTTTATAGCTCTTTCATATTTACAGTAAAGAGCTAGGATCCCTAAGCTGAACTATACTTTTTATCTCCCTCCCCACCTCTCCCCCCACCTCTCATGTGTGTGTTTCTAAAAACAACAGGGAATGTGTTAAATCAAGAAAGATTAATGGGAGAAGATAAATACTTAGGACATAAAATGAGTTTGGAGGTCAAGCTTGGAAAACAGCAAAGCTTATGGATTTAATTTTTATTCATCCATGCAGAGAGATTTTGGCAAGGAAGAGGCCAGTGGACAGGCTTGGTGTCCTTGTGACTCCAGACCTAGCTGCGCCCTACTGGTTTGTAGTTTGAGTTGATAGACGCTGTGCTTTTGAGACTGTAACATCAAATCCCTCAGTTGTTCTGGGAAGCTCAGAAAGTCTGTCTCTTTCCACAGTAGCTGTTGTCCTGGGGAAGACCTGTGCCCTGTATACTTGTTCTCTGCTGTCTGTTTTGAATATAACACAAACATTTCTACTGCGTTCATTTTTTCCCTCTTCAGTTGCACTAGACACAGCCTGTAACCAATTCTGTGTGGGCTTGGACAAAAAAAAGAGTATGGCTTCCCAACTGCCCGCCGTCAGCAAAGCCAAGACATTCCCTGCACTCCCTGACAGGGCTATTTGAATCTGGAAGAGGCTCGGGACTCGCTGTGTTTCTCTCCATTGGGCTATCCAGTGAACATTTTTGAAAACTATGAGCCTTTTCGCATTTCTGCTGTGGGGTGTGGGGTTGTTCTCTGGAGAATTGCTTTAGATAGCTTAACTTGTGTGATTTCACAATGACCTTTGAAAACAAAAGAAATTAAAACTAGACTGATTATTTAATTATTCTTGTCGTCATTATTAGATCCTAAATAAATTAAACATTCAACAGATTTTACTTCAAGGCTTATGCTATACTCAGAAAAAGTCACATCTGATTATAGAACAAGTTGCTCTTTATTTAGATTTAGCCCATCATCTGAGAGGGGTGGGACTCAGTCAACAGGAGTGAGGACCCCCCATAAAGAAGCCTAGATAAGAAGATGGGAAGGACCCTCAAGAATAAGTACTCAAGAAGGTTATTATGAAAGACAAGTTTGGCTTTTATGTCCAGGTTTTCTGTTGCGGTTTGGTGACATCCCACAAAGGTCAACATGACTTAATCATTATAACAAGGGAAATGATATTCATGCAGAGGGCTCATGCCGTTAACCCTACATAGCTGCTCTCTCCTAGTCCAAAGTCATTGCTTTGCGTATGTACATCACATGAAGGGTAATGTTCATCAATGGAAATCCATCTTCATTCAAGACAGTGATGGCTAAGAAACGACGCTGCGAGCCTAGGCAGACACAATCACATCCTTCTAAAAGCCCTGAGAAAATGACATGAGTCATTAAGAGCGTAGTGACGTTTACTGTGGTCGTAATAGGTACCTGTTCCATATGTGGCCTGTGCCTTTCAGAGTTATAGGTTTATAGTTACCTGCTCTGTGTATAGCCTGTGACTTTAGGGTTTCTAGGGAAACAGATTGGCAGAAGTTGCTCCTACTTCCTGCTTTTCTTTAAAAAATAGACAAACTTTCAAGTAAGTAGTTTAGAGTGATCTATAGTAAATGAGAACAATTAACATATGATTTTAAGTGTATAAAATGAGATGTCCAGTCTATAATTAAGATGTTCTCATAAAAAGAATATTATTAACTGACATATCCTGACATAATCCATTCATCTCTCTTCTCCTTCCCAGGCCTCTCTCTCTCTCTCTCTCTCTCTCTCTCTCTCTCTCTCTCTCTCTCCACACACAAACACACACACACACACACACACACACACACACACACACACACAGTAGCATATTTACCTGACACAGAACACCTCCATTTCCCTGAAGAGTTCATCCAAGGATAGAACAATAGACACAGAAGGATTCTTCCTCTCCCTGGCAGCGGTGCTGATGACCACGAGAGATTGCCCCTGTTTATAGGGATTCCACAGGCCGTTTTAATAGATGTCTTAGCAGGGTGCTTGAGACTAGGGGCCCAGCTTATGCCCTTTCCTGTCCCCGCCTCCCTAACTGCTTGTCACCAGAGATTTATAGAAGTGACAGCTCTACGAATCAGAAACAACCAGAAGATTTCTCATCTTTTTTCATTTCCTTCAAGTTTCTCTAGTCCAGCATCTAAACTTCAGGGTTAGCAAGATGAACTGCTACTTAAATTAAAACAGGGCTTATGATTTTTGTTTGATTTGGGTCTGGCCATGTCGAAGGGGAGTTTAATAAAAAGCCTTCTGCAGCATGTTCTGGAAGAAAGTTGCTGCTCTCTCTAGATTTTTCCTTCCACTCTATCTTTCGTGAGCACCAGGATGTAGGTAGCTATACTGGCTGGTCCAACTCCCAGACACACGAGGAGCCGGGCATCTGCGGAGGCACGGACGACGTCTGCTCCGTGCTGACTCAGAGGCCCACCGTATGACTCCAGTCTGGCGCTGTCACACCTGGTTATGGAAAGGCAAGAACAATGCCTCCCTTGAGAAAGGGGGAAAAGTCCAGCGCAGTCACAATTCTGATGTAAAATTTAAATCATCCCCCCACATCCTGTGGACTTAGAGCTGTCAAAAAGGCAAGACCAGACTTAAATGGAAAAAGCTTCTTATTTCCCTAAAATGTATACCTTCCATATCTATAAATAACAAACTTCTGAGTCCCAGCTCCTGATACCACATTATTCTAAGGAATTTATAAATAATCATGACAAAAGGACTCTGACATTTTTAACCTGTAGATAGCTGAAGGTTAAACCGCTGTTTCTGTGATTAATGACCGATGTGTTACAATACATGAACTGAATAATTCACAACAAATGATCATTGCTGGACAGGCACTAATTTTTTTCATTTTTTTACAACTTCTACATTTGATCATTTTCCCTGACAACTTAAAAAAGACTGCATCTTTAATTTTTAAACGCCTCGATCATCCACATTTCCTTTAAGATACTTAGAGGTTAGTAATCCCATGGTTAAAGGAATTGTTTAATCAAATGTTAATAGCTCAAAATTGGTGATTCTGTCAGCCAGAAAGGGGCTGAGCTTCGGGGGATTACTGATGGCTCCTGAGTGGCAGATTCTGTTATCTCTCTTTCAGACAGAAAATGCTCGCTGCCCCTTCCTTTTTCTTTTCTGCACACAAATGAGGAGTAGTTTTGATGCTTCTTAAAAAACAATTTAGAACTCTCTAGAAGCATTTGCTGGCTCTTTAATAATGAAAATGGCTTTGTATTTATCATGCAACCTTTCCCCAAAACTCATCTTTCTTCCTTGCTGTGATGGCAGAATAAATTCCTGGACGTTTTGTCCGAACTGAACAATAGAGGTGGTACCCAGTGCAGGATAGTTACATTTAATTTAACTCTACTTTCTGAGTTCTAGGCATTTAATATGGTTGAATTTTAAGCAACTTTAATAAAAACTAAAGGCTCACTTAATTGCATTTTTGATCCATAGACCATGTATTATGGTCTAAATAAAAAGATTTAAAAGAAAATCAATGTTTTCTGTGGGTCAGGGTTTTAGTAGCCCAGGCTGGCCTTGAACTCATGATGTGCATGAGGCTGACTCAAAACTCCTGCCCTTCCTCCTCCTCTGAGAGATGCTGAGATGACAGGCATGAGCCTCCAGCTGAGGCAGCATCTTTTACTCAGAACTTTTGGAGTGATACCCTGGGAGAGGTGCTCTAAATTGGGGGTTTAAATTTTAGTGATTTGTGTTATTGATGACCCAGAAAAGACTGCAGGGGTGAAAGAATCCACTTTCAGATTCCAATCACCGCAGGATGGAATCCTGTTGCCACAAATTAGTTTTTAATTTTTTTTGTGGAAAGGATTGTGCCGTGTATTCCAGAAGGGTCTCACACGGGTGGACCCCCAGCTCAACTTCCCAAGTGCTAAGGTCAAAGGGAGACACTGTCAATCCAGACAGTTTTTAAATACTGACTAACTTGGATTTTTTCTTAAAACCACAGCAACAAAACAAAAGTTGGTCGTTTTAAAGATAATTTTATTTCTTAGTTTAGGATGTTGAAGCTGAGATGGAAGGTCTTCCCTCCCAATGCTGACGGAAACCATGCCACACTTCTGATTCCTTTCTGATCTTAACTCCTGACATCTTTCTCTGTTCATTTTGAGTTTTACCCTGGGATGGCCCGGAACTCCCTTGCTCTTCCTCTCCCTGCTCCTCGGGCTTTAGGGGAAGGGAAGAGGTTGGACAGAGGCACCCAGTGAGAACGGTGATGGCGGTCAGCAGATGGGGGCGTGGACCAAAGGACTGAAAGTTGGTCCTACTGTTATTAGAAAAGCAACAACAAACAAAATGGGGGGAGGGTAATATAGAACACGATCCCAATGCTGAGGGCCAGAGCGTGGAAGGCCATGGCAATGAGGAGAAAGTCCTGAAAAAGTCCCTTTGATGCACACTGTTGGTGGCTCTGACATTTTTACCAGACACTTTTCTAAATGCAGCTTGAAGTTTTATAATACGCAGTAAAGATATTTTGTGTACCCGTTCCATTTTAAACAGAACAGATTAGTTCCCAAGTGGCTGTAGCTCAGTCTCATTTGTTTTTAGACTTGCACAGGATGCCGAGCTTTGTCGATTTGCACTCTGGCGAAAGTGCGGTAAGAAACACAAGCCTCCCGCCTCCATGTGCCCTGTCTGCATGTCTTCACGGGGCTTAGGGGGAGTCCTGCTTCTACACACATGCGGCAGAAGCCAGGGGACCCATCCAGGCCACTTAGGGACACTGCCGGGCATGAGGTCCTCCTATGGGGAGAGGCTGAGGGAAGAAACGAGGGGGGCAGCAAGTTCTGCGTGAGACACTGAAGGGAAGAGACTTTAAAGGAGGGAAATGTGTTGCCGAAGTTTGGAGACTGCGTGTTTACCATAAATAAATTCTGCAGCAGACTTCTGGATATGATAAACCACAGACTTGATTTACAGAATCGATGTGGCGTCTTCGGCGTCCAGGAGGACAACTCTTGGTAGGGAAATGATGTTTTAAATCTTGTAAGGGAGAAGGGAAATATAAACTGTAAGACATAAACAACAACAATTGAAATTCATAGACAAATGGCAACGGCAGATACTGTCTTTCCGCTGCTAGTGTGACATTCTAAGCGTGTAACCAGATTACACGTCAGAGGGTTGTGTTGCTTGATTCACCCATCTGGGTTCAAATGGACTCATTCAAGCTCCAGGTCTCTCAAGTCCACCTGTAGGGTGGGTGACGTCCTATAGTGAAGAAATTTTTAATATACTGTTGAGATCTGTTCCTTCTGTTAATTATCTTCATTCTGAATTCTTAAATTAAAAAAAAAACAGTCTGTATGTGTTTTCAGATATTGTCTTTCCTCTTACGGCAAAGAACTTTGAAGAACACTGTGTCCTCTCTGAGTCTGGGATCAGTCGTCTTTATGTGATTGTTACCAACACACAAGATAGCCAAAATGTGAACAAAAAAGGTGTGTCTTGGTGCAAGGGAAACCTCCATAGTGGACTGGGTCTACTGCTGTGGGGTTTCACTGAGCGTGTGTGGAATAGAGCCCGTCACCTTATGGCCTGGCAGGAAAAACAACAAAAAGGAAGAGAGGATTTGTCCCCCAGTGTCTCCTGAGGACAAGGCTCCAGTGACCTAAAGAGTTCTCGTGGGCCACCTTATAAGGGTTCCAACACTATCCTGTAGGACCTGACCAGTGGCAAAACCTAGGGAATTGATATAGACATTCACATTCTAAACAAAAAACCAAGGAAAGAATTGCTGAATTATTTATTTATTGTGCTTGCTGTATGTTATGTTTTTAACTGTTTAAAGTGTTTCCTGAGCATGATCTACTCCTTGCCTATGTCTTAGCCCGAGGGAAGGGTGGATGTCAGAAACTAGTATTGGAGAGCAACAAGCAAGGAAGTCACATGGCAGTGAGGAACACGACACAGGATTGGGAAGGGTCATGTGTCCAGCATTTAACCCCATGGAACGGCCAGGAGGATAATCATGCTGCTTCCCTTACCAGTTCCGTCTCCTTCAGTTGTTTTCCTGGCTCACTCATCTTCGTTCAGTTACCTCTTAAGAGTGAAGGGTTTGGGAGCAGTGTATCACCCTCTCTAAAACACTGGTTATTGGGAGATTGCTCAGTCTGTAAGCTTTGCTCTGCAAGAATGGGGACCCAACTTAGGTCCCCAGCGCCTAGGAAGAAACTGACTGCTGACTCACATTGTAATCCCGAAACGTGGAGACAGCTGGGGCCCCATGTCCAGTTACCCTAGTCTAGCTGGGAGTTAGGCCTCAGACCTTGTTGGAATAAGCAAAGGAAACAGTTTCTGAGGGATGCTACTGAGGTCGGCCTCTGGCCTTCACATGTGTACACACACATACACACAGACATACACACACTCACACATGTATATATGCTCTCACATTTATTTATAGTACACACACGTACACATACACACATTCATACATATAAGTGTGCCTGTCACATGCATACACACACACACACACAACAACAACAACTAGGTGATGCTGCTATGTGATCTATGAACTCTGACAAGTTCTTCTCCGCCCTCGTATCGGTTTAAGCTTTCTAGTTTAGCACTGAAAGCCAATGCTTAACCATAACTTTAGTGTATAATCTCATCCCCTCATTTTCATCTCCTGTATCCCCCACCACCACTTGCTTCATCCAGAGCATTTTCTCCACTATCCCAAAGCAGGTTCTATTTCCTCTTCAGAAACATTTCAGTTTTATTTTTGTGTGTGAGTGTTTGCCTGTGTGTCTGGGTGTACATGTGATTGTATGTGTGTGTGTGTGAGTGAATTTGTGCACATGTGTGAGAGTATGTGAGTATGTGTGTATGTGTGTCGGAATGTTTCTGTGTGTGTACTATGGCGTCACTTCTCACGAAGGCTTTTCCCCTGTGTTTACTGAAGTCTGTTCTATCTTCACAAGTTATGGCAGCATCCTCTGATTTACGTATTGAGACAGCATCATCATGTGACCCATCTGTCAAAGCGTACACATTGCTGGGAAGTCATCTGTAGACTGAAGTTTCTGTCCTGCCTGGTCCTCCAACCGTTCATCCCAAAGAAGCACACATAGGCATGTATTGATTATAAACTGTTTGGTCTATTGCTCAGGCTTATTACTAACTACCTCATATAACTTAAATTACCCATAATTCCTGTCTATGTTTAGCCATGTGGCTTGGTACTTTCTTTCAGTAAGGCACTCTCATCTTGTTTTCTCTGCGTCTCTAATTGTGCTACAGTCATCTACCCCAGATATTCTTTCCTTATTAATTATGTTACCATCCACTTGAGATATGGGGTCTTTCTCTAAAGATTTTTAAGTGAATGAATTGATTAATTGATAAGTGGGTCTTCTTTTACTCACATGTAGGCAATCCAAACAGTCTAATCTATCTCCACTATGTTTCTTCATGGCAATGGTTATTTCCTAGGCACAAACTGTTCTCACTTTTTCATCCGTGTTTATTCTCATGTATTCATCAGACAGATATGGTGGAGCTGCCTGTTAGGGATTCTACTGATACATAAATAATTGTATCTGCTTGAGTCTAGAGGACTAGACTCTATGGGAAAGGAAGTCAGAGGCAGTGAGTGCCCCACAAGGTCCTGGTTTCAGGGTGAGCCAGCAAGCGCTCACTGAGACCAGAATGCTGATCTGTATGACTGCACAGGGAGCGTTTGTAGCCACCGAGCATCTCTCCAGACTTCCTCGCATAGTTGAAACGTAACTGTAAATTGGGGGAGGAAACACGCACAAGGCACCATGATGTATGAGTGTCGGCATATGAGAAGGTAGAAATTACACAGACAATTATCGGAACTCCAGGAAGACAGACAACACTGCCACATGGCCATACTTGCCAGCATCCGTAGTCACTGTTGGCCCCACATAGTCGGGAGGTCCCCCACTTTAGTAGCTGTCCATTTAACAGATGTATTTGAAAGACCATTTTCAGAGATGTTTAGATATAAATCAAGAAGTTGTGAACGGAAAAAAGTCTGTCTCCATTGTCCCTAAATTTTAGTGGGAGAGGCAGATTATAAACAAAAAAACGTATATAATACTATGCCCAGGAAAAGTGGAGAGGAAGGAGCTTGGCTTTTGGAGAGTATTGAAGGAACTCTTTTGAAAAGATTTGAGATTTGAGAAGAAATCTGCTAGAGACGGAGAGCAAGGCTGTCCGTGTGGGGAGGAAGAGACTTCAGGAACAGCCAGGGTGGCATCTGTACATTTAGATGACTGGGGTGTTAGTGTCCTATTGCTGACACCGAGTAGCTTTGACTTTCAATTTTGAGGTCAGAAGTCCTAAAATCAAGGTACCTTCTGGGGTGAGTCTCTTCTAGATGCTCTCAGGAAGTGCTGTCACCTTCTTCAATACACAGACATCATCTGTATCCCTTATTCCATCTTCTCTACACTGAAAGCCCTTGCCTGGAATCTGGAACCCCTTGAGTCTTCCTGGGCCTGCTGGCTTTCGGTCTTCAAAGCCCTAGAGTCAATTTGGACCCCAGAACAATCCCGGCCATCACCTTCCCAGTTCAACATCTCACACCTACAAAACCTACTCTCCTGTCAAACTTGACACTTTCACAGGCTCCAGGGATAAGGGCCCAGGTGTCTTGAGTGGGCGGGGCCTTATTTTGATGAGCACCTGGGCTTTGTGGCATTCACTATTTTAGAATTACGGAAGAGCTCTAAATGGCCTTGGTATTTAGTCGGCACTTAGGAACCCGTGCCAATGGCTTTCCCGGAGGAGTCACGCAGGCATCATGACTCTCTGACACCGCCCTTCCCCAGGGTCTGCTCGCTCTGTTGCTGGTGTTCAGCCCCATTGGTTTTGTTTTCTGGTGGCAGTCTGAGCCACTCTTTCTACGGGTACGTGTGTTCTCCACGAGGGACCGCTAGCAAGGCATTCTCCGTGCAGAGAGACCCTTGCTGCAGCAGCGAGAGACCCAGTCATTCTGGGAGGACTGGCTCACTAGCACACTAGCATGATTATGCAGAACCTTACAGTAGAGAGGAACGCAAAAGTGACTCCGAAAAGCGAAAGCCGGCTTCTCCTTCCAAGGGGACCGTTGCTAATCTACTCCATTCATGTAACTCAGCATCCCAGGAGCGCTAGAGAGGAGAGATGGGATTCCATCCATGCTTCTCAATCTGCTCCTTTTCCTAAATAAACCTGAACCCTAAATTTATATTGACTTTCTAAAAGTGTCTCCGTCTGCATCTCAGCTTCCACCCTTCCTTCCTCCACGAAACCCAGCTCTATTTATCCCCAAACTCTCATTCCTCTTTGTCATTCTTCTTCCTGAACGTGGACCAGGTGCACCATTCTCTGATAGCTCCCAGAGCCTCTGGCCTTGAGGAACCAGGGACCGGGGGAGGGGGGGCTCAGTTTGCTTGGTTGGGTCTTAACCTCAGGAATCTCTCACTATTTCTATTCCTTGTACATAAAATTCCCTTAGTCACTTCATGCAACTCTTGAAACAGAGACACCGATGGTGTCATTAAAAGTTCTTACTAGGTAAGTGTCTTGCACTTTTTAAGGTTAAACCAATACCTATTGATGATTTAAAAATGTCTCTCTCAGTCTAGCAAAGGCATGAATTCTTTGGAGAACGTCTCCTTGGCCAGACACAAAAGTGAGTAAAGACACTACCAGCACTCTCGTGAAGCACAGTCCCACAAGGCACCGCCATCTTGAATTCTGTCTGCCTTAGACTGGTTTCTCTGTAGTTTGAGTGTTTGTCATTGGCAAAGCACATACACTATACTCAGATTGCCCCAAGGTGTCCTCACCCTGCAACATAGCCATCCAAGTGGCGTAGCTGCAGCTCTCCCAAACCAAGGTGGGGGAGGTCTGTGATGCCTCCCTAATTTCAGGAACTGTGACTGGGCTCCATCCAAGATGGATCCCTTTGGTAGACAGAACTGGAGAAATGACATTGTCATTGCTCCTTTGGCTATCGAGGATGAGTGTCAGGAAACATGGACACTGCTCACTGCTGTGAAGACTGCAGCTGAGGCTCTCCATATAATTTGTTTGGACTTTTAACCAACTTAACCTTACTGAATCATAACCATGTGTGTTCTTACTGCAAGCACCTGTCTTGCAGAAGGCTTTACTTGACATTTATTAGCATGACTTCCAACTGCCAACATGTAAAGGGCATCTGACAGTACTTTGAGTATGGAGCTGGTGCCATCAGTTGCCTTCCAGGCATCTTGACCTTGAACTTTGAATCCATCAGATGCTGTGTCTGACCAAGACCACTTAACCCCTTGCACAAGCAGTGGATCTCAGCCCTGAGGTGGCTGTCCACCTTGAGAGCAGGGCTAACATCTCTTTCTACCTGGTTTTCTATAGTTCTACTTCTGGATTTTAAAGTTTCACTGCTAAGGATATTAACAAAATGGACATCAGCACTTTGGTCTTGGTTCTGAGAATGGTAGAGTCGTGAAGACTTTGGAGACCAGCTGAGCTAGCTTTCTTATCTGATGACCAGGGACCAAGGGTTGTCAGTGGCCTATAATTTTTAGGTATAGGAAGACTGAATGCACATGAGGCTGTGGTGGGGAACCATAGAATGCCATCTATCGATTCTCATAACAACACTGATGCTCTTGCAAGTCACAAGCATAGAGCCTTCATCACAATGATACAACCAATGGTTAAAAATCATCCTACTAGTGTGCTCTGACAAATCTCTCCACCAAGACCTTAAGCATTTGAGCATCCTCTTCTAATAAGTGATGAGGTGTTTGCTGGTCCAAAACGGAATCAGAACCCTGTGATTCGATATTCCCAGGGTTACATGTAGTAATGTAATTGACCACATTACCAACGAGACCTAAACGATTCTAACTGGATTGACTTCAGCCTTTCCACCCTTCTCTGTGTTTATAGTGAACTTGGGGTAAGCCTTTGCAATGGAGTCGGAAGTAGCTGCACTCGAGAACTGGGTGCTCATGTGACAGCTGCCTGTAGAGACTCCCTCCCCTTGTTCTGCTCGGATCTTTGCTGGTCAGCAGCACCAGTATTAAGATTCCTCTAAGAGCACTTGATGACTATCTTTTTTACACTTATAGATGGCAAGTCCGGGAGGCTCTGAGGGCAACTTTGACTTGCACAGTAATTTTACAGCTAAACTCTTAGAAGAAAATGTCTCCCTTATTTTTAAGTCCTTTCTTTTCTTTTATTTCCTTCCTTCCTTCCTTTTTTTCTTTCTTCTTATTTTTTATTTTTTTGAGGTAGAGACTCGTGTGTGGGGGGGTCTGAAGTCTTTAATATAAGTAGAGCTTGCACTTGGTGAGCGTCTGGCCTGAGTCAGGGACTCCACTGCTTTTCTTTCCCCCCAAACCTTAAGAGGCAGATACTATCTCTCAGTTTAAAGAAGAGTAATCTGAGAAAGAGAAAGAGTCTATCATTAATAGCAGAATCACTCGTCAGGGATGAGAAGCAGATCGTTTGGAAATGCACTTCAAATTTCCAGTCTATGCTATGCATAACAGTAGTAATGGCCTCTGTCAGGGAATATGATTTCTGTCTCTGGTCCCACAGGACTAGAAGGAAAGGGGAGGGTTCTACAGGCACTCTTTGTATGTTGAAAAACAACCAGGACAAAAAAAAGATCTGTTCTTTCAGGCTCAGATCAAGCTGTACATACCACAGGGCAGCCGGTTGTTTTTACACTAGGCATTTTATCTTAGTTCCATTTCTGTGCAAAACTTTTTCATGACGGGAGAAAGAACTGCCCCCTCACTGAAAAGGTTTGCTGTGTGTTTTAAGCTCCGACGATAGTCTGAAACCTACTGAATCAGAAAGACAATGAGCGGTTCTTGTCCCTTTATCCAAGGCCTGCTTCTCTCAGCCTCTCTTACCAAATCAAAGCATGGGGATTCCGTTCTGGCCTTAAGTGTTCTGAGGAGTAAGTAACTGTAAACTCGCATTGGAATAGTGTATGGGTGCATGCAGCTAGAAGCAGAACTTTAAAAAATATCCAGGTGTGATCTGCTCCCTCAACATGTTGGTGTGAGAACCAAATGTCAAAATGGGTTAAATGTTTCATTAGTCACCAATGATAAATTGTTTGTAGCTCTTAAGTTTTGAGCAAATATCTAACTTTCTGTTTCTCTGTGGACTGCTTCTGGGCATATTTCTGTGTCTCATGGTACTCTCACTGCTAATGCAATATAAACATGTTAGAGCAAAGAGCATGTATTTATTTTATTATATATATTTCTTGATGGAGGAAATTTTAGTGCTTTTCTTTCTTTTAAACGGCTCCATAGTATTTGCTGTTCACAGATGTTCTGTTTTGAATAAGGTCTATCAAAGTGTAAAACTAGATGGATACTGTTTCTCCCCTGTAAAATGGAATGGACTTGCATTATGTGGCATTCTTAGGTGAATTTTCTTGTTTAAGAAGCCAGAATACAAGAGAGTGCTATATTAGTGTATTATTCTCACAGCAAACAAGCCCCGTTCTGTCGCTACCTGCTTGGCCATTGTTTCTGATTGTGTGTGCTGTGCAGTGGTGTTTGGATGGCTTCCTGTTCTCCGCCAGCACAAAAAGGCATTTCTGTTACAATGGCCCCTCACCACACAATGACGGCATTAAGGATTTATGTGGAGGTTTCATTATTTTCTCCTCTTTTGTTCCTTCCAGGATGTCTTCCAAGCGACCAGCCTCTCCGTATGGGGAGACAGATGGAGAGGTAGCCATGGTGACAAGCAGACAGAAATTGGAAGAGGAGGAGAGCGAGAGGCTCCCAGCCTTTCACCTTCCCGTACATGTGAGTTTCCCCAACAAGCCTCACTCTGAGGAATTTCAGCCAGTTTCTCGGCTGACGCAAGAGACTTGTGGTCCTAGGGACCCCCATGCTCAGCACCACACAATGGTAGGTTTCTTATGGTCTCCCTGTCCACCAGCCCATTCCTCTAATAGCTTGGCTTCAGCCCTTTGCTTGAAATGATCATTTGTTTGAGAATCACAGAGAATATTCACCTCAGACTTCATAGAATTCCTTCAAGTAAATGGGTTTTCCCAAGGGGATATAAGAAAGGATATTTAGTTCTTTGTTTGCTTTTTGAGGATCCTGTCTCTGACACATACTTAGGGAGGAATCCATACAACATGCAACAATCATGTTAAGATGACATGGCTAAAGTTAGCAAGAATCAAAGTCGTTTTCTTACGCTTTCTCATGAAATGTTGAAGAAACTTTAGTTGTAAAGGCCCATCTTCATCATTGCTAGTCATTGTGGGTCAGACTTCCACCAATCATTTGACCTTATGTCCAGATTTTAGCTAATGCAACACACACACAAACACACACACACACACGGGGGGGGGGATTAAGCCTTTCTTAATACCACAATAATTCGTAACTTTCCCAACAATCCAGTAAATCTAGTGAGGTACTACTATTAATTCTCTTTATATTGGAGGAACCTGAGGCACGGTGAAAGTCCAAGATGCTCCAGGTCATAGAACCAGCATTCACCAAGGCAGGCTGACTTCTGGGCCCATGGTCCTGACCCTTCTTCATGAGAACTCAGGCATAGTTTATGTCTTCTTGTCTATCACTTGGCAAATTTGCTCACATTCCCTATGATTGCTCCCTCTTCCCCACTCCGTCACTTACCATCCAATGCAAGGCTAAGGGAGCAGGTGAGTAGGGGACACTGTGGTCAGCAGGGTGAGCAACCAGGCTCCCCACCTGCTATTGTGTCTCTGCGATGTGTCTTCTGCTTATTATTTTGACTATTGCCTGCTCTCAGACTGTACCATACCAAGAGTGTTTCTTGGATGGATTTTTTTCCCTGTGACAGTGACATACATATATAAGGCTGAAGGGCTGAATATAAATAGAATAGCTCAAAGAATGGTGCCAAGATAACGATAAGATAATTTTAAGCACACTCAAAGATGAATGAGCCCGAGAGAGGCAGATTAAGTTACTGAAAATGGTGACATTGGGGACACTGTGAGGAAGTTCTGGTCTACGATCTATGGGTCTCCTTGAAGCAGGGGATTCTGTTTATGAGCGTATGTAACAAGCTAGTGAGATGCTCACGTGGAAGGAGGCTGGCCATACAGACTTAGCAAAGGGAGCTACATCCACAGAACTTGTCTGGAAGGAGAGAACTAACTCTGGAAAGATGTCCTCTGGCCTCCACACGTAGACCCTGGTGCACATGTGCCCATGCTCATACACACATAGGCTCACAACAATAATAAAAGTATTCAAAAATTGAAACAATGGATCTGAGTTGTGCTATGATTTCCAGTGAGTCCTTTAGTAGTCCTGTGACCCAACATGGTTGAGATCCACTGTGGTATAATTTGGTGGGTTTCTAAGCCAATGACCCATCTCATATGAGCCATATCAACACTGGGACTCTTTCATACCACACAGTTTGTCTCTGCCTCAAATATTTCTTGTATTCATAGCTTTTCTTCTTTCACATGGACACTTGAACACATCCTGACCCCAACTTCTGAGCCCTTCTGTTAGATGATTCCCCCCTCTCCAACTGACTTGTCTACCCGAGAAAGGATTGTATGGCATTCCTCACCATCGAATGTGTATGTGGTGTTGCTACTTCCAATCCTCACCTGAGCAGCAGTTCCCATACAAACCACCCCACACTGTGAGTGGGCTTCCTCTTCTATATTCTGTACAGATGCAATACTTTGGCCATGGCCAACTTCACACACAGCTGTGAACATGGCTGAGCACCTTTAATGGCAGTTCTACACATTCTCTTTGGATATCTTTCTGATTTTTAAATGTCATCTTCATGGTAAATATTGCTTTTCACCTGACTAGGTGAAAGGTCAGCACATGCTAGATGGTGTACTCAGTTCTCGCACAGTGAGTAGTACTCTCTTCTCTCCCTGTGCTCCCTTTAACGGGCTCCACATGATAACCTGTGCACTGAGATGTCTGTCTCTACACAATACCCAGGATTTCTTATTGATTCTCCCTCTCTCCCTCTCCTGGACGATAGCATACTATATATAGTATATATAGATACTTAGTTTATGATGACTCGATTAATACTTAAGTTGATATGGCTCAATAAATACTGAGTATTTAAAGGCACAGTTGCTGAGCACATCAGTTCTTGGTGACAGTTTTATAGAAATTCAGCTGCAGTGATGCTGTCTAGTGCACTGTCCAAGGAGCAGTCAGCAAGGAAGCTCCTAGAAGAAGACCTATTTTTAACGTTTATCAAACTGGTTGGCTATACTTGTGGTACTATTAATCTGTAGTGAGGAGCAGCGGGCTGTGTTCCTGCTGCCCAGCTCCCGGCCACCTGGCTAGCTTATGCCCCAAAATAACAACACACAAATTGTATTCATTTAAACACTGCTTGGCCCATTAGCTTCAGCATTAACTCTCTTACTGGCTAACTCTCACATTTTGATTAACCCATATTTAGTAATGTGTGTAGCACCACGAGGGGTGGCTTACTGGGAAGATTCTAGCCTACGTCCATCTTGGGTCAGAGCTTCATTGCATCTGACTCACTTCCCTTCTTCCCAGCATTCTGTTCTGTCTACTCCACCCACCTATGTTCTGACCTATCAGGCCAAGCAGTTTTCTTTATTAATTAACCAATGAAATCAACAGATTGATAGAAGACCCTCCTCCATCATTAATCAACATGAATAATTTCTTTTTATAATAGACTATTGTTTGAGCCACACAATAGAGTCTTAATGTTTCATAAGGAAATATATTCTCTACATTTTTACTCAGTTTCTTTGAAAATGGAGAATGTGTCATAATCTCTGTGTCATAGAGTGGCTCCTTCAAGCCTGTTTGGCAGCATCAGGGAGAGACTTTCCATATAAAACCTCAGTCCAAAGGTATTTCCTGAGACGGAAACTTGGTGCGCTCTGTGTGCCTCACCAAATAGAGATGAGAATTCGGAGTCCTGTTCAGATCCAGTTATGAAAGTGTTAAGGGCCGAAAGAAAAGCCAGATAAGGATGTAAATCTGCCTCCCTGAGCTCCTGTGTGTTTTCTTAGTGTTTGGAGGCAAAAACTAAAGACCTAAGTAACAGAAACTCCCAGGTAGCTATAATTAGCACAAATGCTGAGAATTAAATTCTACATAGGCTTTGAATAGCTGGGAAGGATGCACTTCTGTGATATTCATGGTCCTATGAGGCTATTAGATGCCTCATACTTGTGGGATCCAGGCATGGGTGGATGAAATGTTCGCAAGGGGGATGCTCCTGTTTTCTTAAAGGGGCCCTCAGAACCTTGGCAACTGGCTAACATCAGAACCTGACTCCCTGATCATCTCCAGAAAGCTGGGCCTTGAATGGTTCTGCCATGAGGATGGCCATCCTGACCTTTAACCTATTGGTAGTAAAAGTTCTCCTGTATCTTTAGTTGATTGTTTGGTTTGTGTATGTGTACGTCTGTTTAAAAAATTTTTGCATCTGTGTGTCCTATGCATAGGTATGATTAAAAGTCTATTGTGTACATCTGTATTCTGGTACACACACACACACACACACACACACACCACACACACACACACACACACACACACACACACGTAGAAGCCAAAGTTCACCATTGGTGTCTTGCTTGGGTGTTTCCCCCTTATTTATGAGACCGTGAGTTCCAGTGAATGTGGGGCTCACTGGTCCTGGCTGGCCTGGCCATCCGTCCATCCAGAAACCCTCCTGTCTTTGCCTCCCCAAGGCTGAGATTCCAGACACACACTGCCACACATGACTCTGACGTGTGTATTCGGCCCCAAGCTTCAGCCTATGCAGCAATCACTCTACAGACCGCGTCGAGTCTTCTTCCCAGCCTATGGGTTTGCATTTTGTTCTGTTTGCTGCTTTAAAGTGGGCTTTGTTGCTGCTTCAAAGTTTCAGAGACAAACGATTAGCTCCGTGGTTCAGATGAGCCTTAAGGACAGTTTTTCTATGGACCAGGCAGACGGAAGATACAGACAATCTCTAGCAGATGAGCTCACAGTGCTCAGCACAAGAGAGTGTGCATGTCCAGAGGGATAGGAGCAGCTCTGAAGGGATGGGGGGCCTCTGGTGTTCACAGTGGGGCAGCCTCTGGTGCTCATTTTCTGTCTGGTTGCCTGCCGCATCTGTCGGTGAGCTCTCAGCTCCAGTGCAAATGTGATGTGAAATGAGAGCCACCACCACCCGTGGTTCCAGAATAATCTGTTGTCTATTTTTTTTTAAAGCCTATTCGGTCTCCCTCGAGCTTCCTTTTGATTCTTTAAACTGTTCTTGTTTTGAAGGAACAATATGTTATTTTCAGTATGAAATCATTGGAGAGGCTTGCTCTAGATGTAACTGAATCTTATTTTTTTTTTAAAAAATAAGTGCACAGATACTTCTGCTTTGCATTGTTTCTGGTCCAGCTAGTGGCCGTTTAGATCCTAGACAAGAACAGTGTCAATGTGCTGCACCCTGGACCTTCCCTTTCATGAGACAAAATCAGAGGTACCTGTCAGTCTCCCGGGTCACTGGAACTAAAGTTACACCCCACTGTGTGTGCCAGGCTGTGTGTGCGTGTGTGTGTGATATATGTGTGTGCATACATACACATAATGTGTTGTATATATTTGAAATAAATTTTAGTATCTCATTTAGAGCTGATATTCATGGTCTTTTTCAATTCATGGAAATATTCAGAACTGGGTCTCCAGGGACAGCGTGTACTCTGATGGTACACGTTAGTTGTCAATGTTAGTGTCAATGAGCTTCCACACCGTAGGACCAGAGTGTGCTGAAACCATGTGAGTCTACTCCAACCTCAGTCCACCAAACCGAGAGAGAGAGAGAGAGAGAGAGAGAGAGAGAGAGAGAGAGAGAGAGAGAGAGAGAGAGAGAGAGAGAGAGAGAGAGAGATGTGTTTTCAAGTTAACTTTTTATAAAAGATGAAATGCCGAGGCTTCCAAGTATAACATAGCAAGGTTCCAGTGTAGGAGAAGCAGCCTTAATCATTGAGTAAGCACTGGTCTACCGAGGAAAGGAAGGGATGGTCAGGTGTGCTTGGGCTCACGGTCGGCACTCAGGCTACTTTTTCACACGAGGTCATCTTTAACTGTTATGTTGTAGCTGTGTGACTTTAGAAGTGCTTGTTATACGAATTTTGCTTACAATAGAAGAATCAATTATGCATTTTTGATATCTAGGATAATGTTACCTATGGGATATTATTAAGAAATTTTAAGGGAAAAAGAAGAATGTATGTCTATGCCATTCAAAAATAAATCACAGAATAAGAACTTAATTATGGGGTGGTAAAGAATACTATTCTTATCTGATGCTTTCTATATGCTTTTAAATGTCTGTTACTTTTGTACATCAAACTTGTCATTAAGTTCTTGTGGTGTGGAAAGCCTGGCTATTGTTAAGCCAAGGTGGTCCTTGTGCCATTTGTAATAATGAGAATTTCATTGTTTAGGGAGAGCCCTCTCCTATACTCTAGACAAAAGCGTAATTACTATTGAGTGATGTGGATGTGGGTTGCCCTCTGCTCAACAGCACAGGGACTAGATTCAGATAAAGTAAGCACGCAAGCTGTATCTGCTGGGTGGCAGTGTGAAGTTATGATCACAGACGGTATCGTTACACACGGAGCGTGATTTCACCGGGTTTATCTCTAACCTGTTGTTGCTGGCAGAGATAGGCTTCTTATCTGAACAAGGCCAATTCAATTGCAGCAAGGTAATATGGTGACGAGTTCGTACTTGTTTTTTTATGGTAAATTGATGTTTATCATACAATGAAATTACATTGTTACAAACATCACCCTGTCTGCATTGTCACAAAATACCCCCTGATGCTGTTTATCTAGACATAATTCGAGACTTGTGTTTGAATGGACGTTCAATTTTTCTATGTGTATTGTGCTGGGAAATTATCCCTAGGGCTATCAGGGATGGAGACAGAGAAACACAGTCAGCTAGGATCCCAGAAGCTGCTAGAGAAATTGGGCAGTTGATCATTCTGTCCTGTGCCCATGCCCTTTGGTTCAGCCCCACGGTGGGAGGGGCTGGCTCATGGTAAGTCCCAGAACTCTGATTAGGGCTGCAGCGGTGGCTCAGTGTGGGGAGCACCTGCCTTGCAAGCACAAGGGCCTTTGTTGAGATCCCTAGCACAGAAGCTGGACACAGCGGCTTGTGCCTGGGAACCAAGGGCTGGGAAGACGGGGGGACTGGAGGGTCCCTGGGCCTGTTGCTCAGTCGTCTAGTTCAAACATGCCCCACTCCTGTGAGAAAGTAAAACAGAAGTGAACAAGAACCTATGTCTTTCTGCATGAGGCTTTATATTTAGAATTAAGTTAGGATGATCACCATAATATAATAAACAGAATTCATGTAAGATGTTGGAATTCTTGGTGGTGGTGATTCTCGGTGCAAAGGTGGGTGAGATTTGAGGGGGTTCATTAAAGTCATTTAATCTGAGACAGTTTCCCCATGAGACACATTGCTAGACTCCCAGATTAGAGTATCCTGCACAGGGTTTTAATTTCCATTGTTGCAAACTCCTCACACTGGCATTTGGTTTTGTTGTTACTTTAAATACTTTAACTTTACCCAAGCACAGAAAACTCATTGCAGAACAAGTTTTTGTTTTTTTTTGTTTTTTTTTGTTTTTTTTGTTTTTTTTTTTTTTTTAAGTAGCAGTTACAAGCACGCTGTAAAGTCTTTAACATCACATTTGGCAAAGTTGTTGAAATAGGAAACTCACAGCAATAGGGACAAACTCATCTCTGCTCTGTTGGGGTTCTTTGATGTTTGCTTTGTGGGGTGACCGTCCCTGCTGCTCCTGTGGCTGAGAGGCTGATGCAAGGAGGGCTCTAAAGAGCAGGACTGGCACCCGCGTGGCCGTGGTCCTGATCTGTGAGTAGAAAGCTGTGTCACTTCTTACTATCAGGCTCACTTTGAGACAGAAAAGCAGTAACCAATTGTACCCAAAACTAAGACGCGACTGCGCACTTGTGCACAAACTGGTTTTCACTCCAGATGTTTAACTTCACGCTCTTCATCTTCTCCATGCTTTCTGTTCTTTCGTTTCTCTTCCCTTCTCTTTGGAATTTACTGCTGGCCCAGGCTGGCCACAAGCTTCTGATAATTCTCTTGCCCCAGCTGTCCAAGTGCTGGGATTACAGGTCTGAGCTACCTGTAATCTGGAGACGATCCAGAAAAACTTTCCTCATGTGTCCCCTTGTGGTTCTCAAGAGTCCCATGATCAGAAAAAGACACAGGCAGGAGACTCCACAAGCAGTGTACACTGATATGTGCTTCCTCCCGCCATTCCTCTTCTCAGAGCTGGGGTTTTGGAGATCTGTCAGTCCTCACTGTGGCCCGCTTCGATTTATTCTACCCTGTGTAACCAAGGATTTCATTGTCGAGGAGGCTTCAGTGGCCTTTACATGACACAGGCTGTACTGAGTTCTCCACAGTTCAACACATGAACTTCATTCAGATGGTTCTGAGCCCATGTACTTCTCTTTTCTGACTCGGGGCTGGTTATAAGCGGTAATTCACGCTCCTCCCGGGAACACATCGCTGCTCTTCCGGTGGTAGCTACAGAAACCCTGCACGTTTTCCCTCTTTTTAACCACTTCTCAGCTTTAGTTCATTGGCTGTTCTGTTTTTAGGTTTCGGAAATCGGGGAATTTATAGGAAGGGGCTGCAAAGTAAAAGTGGAAAGAGGACGGGGGACCCGAGGAGTCGATTATTTTCAGAGTGAGAGGGCGCTGACTAAGGACTGTGAGAACAGGAATGTGTGTTCACCATTTCTCGTCACCACCTACGAGAATCCAGAAGTTCCGGGGCCCTTCCTGTGGGGATGCTTGCTTCCTAGAGACAGGAAGAAATCTCTAGGATGTAGGAACTCATTTGTCCACCTGGACTTCAAGCTACCAAGTCAGTCAGCCAAAGGCAGAGCCAAGGGCCTGAAATCATAACCAAGTGTTGCCATTAGAACCTTAAACTCAAGGAGGATATGTCAAAGCAGGGACATGAGAGAGGATGGCTTTTAGTGGGTTTTAGACCCTCTCATTTGGTTAGCACAGTTTTCTATCTCAAAGGTATATAGAGTCACTGGAGACAGTGAATTCAGAAATAGGACATCTGCTGCAGTGTAGAAAAATCTAGTGAGCCGGGAAGGGTGGCAGCACTTGGGAGGATGAAGCAAGGCCAACATGGGCTCCCTGGTGTACACCAGGCCAATGTGAACCACAGCACGAGGCTGTCTCGGAAGAACATAAATGAGGGAAAACGATTCCTTCAGTTAACGGTGACAGCATGGACTCAAAGAGTTTACCTCAGCAATAGCGCCATGCCAAGAGAACGTTAAAGCACTGCACACCATTTGAATCCCCCTTTACCACACCTACAGTGCTCACAGTGTGATTCATGATTAGATTTGACCATCTTGTGTGACCCTCCCCCTTATCGCTTGCTTTCTTTTCTTTCTTAAACATTTGTCTTTATGATTTTTTAATTATTTCTGTGGGTGTGTGTCTGTGGGTGGCCATGTGCTTGGAGTCCAGTGCCCATGAAGGCTGGAAGAGGGCAGCGGATTTCCCGCAGCTGGAGCTGCAGGTGGTTGCACGCCCCCGATGTGTGTGCTGAGAACGAGATTCGGTTCATTTGCAAGGGTTCTAGCCCTCTCAACAGTAAATTCTGGTTTTGTCTTTTGTTTGATTTTCTTTTGGTTAGTTTTCTCTGTTCCTTTCTGGCAGAAGAGAAGTTGTGTGGTATTTGAAATCAGACAAAACCACACAGGAAATTGAGCTGACAATTGTCAGCAGGCTGCTTGGTTACACATTTTCTTTATGATGTTTTCCTACAGTCCATATTTAAGATGAAGCACGTGACAGAAGGCAGTGTTAATATAAGGGGGTCAGCCTTGACCGGCTCAGACCTTAGAACCACAAGATTCAGCCAGTGGACAAAGTGCCTGGTTGATGCTTGCCATTTAGTCAGAGCAGCCTTTGTGGCAGGAAGGCAGGCACTGAAATGATTAAGTATAGGAGATGCATTCGTTCACTTTCTCTCCCTAGCTCTTAAACATCGAGCCTGCCTTGAGATAAAGGTTAGTCATGTTTATTGATAGCCTTAAACTAAAGCAGAGTGTTCTAGGTGTTAATAAGAACTTTACATGCAGAGAAAAGGCATAAAAAGACAGGTAGTTGAGTACTTTCCCCAAATGACTCTTAGTAGACTCTAATAGTATATAATGACTTATATACAAATATAAATGTGTACTGTATGAGCATCAAAACCTGGTATCAATGAGTGACAGGGACAAAAGTTACAATAGCTTGTGAGCATACACTTTTAAATGCTGTAAGCTTTGCAACCCTTCCCCAGGCAATGAAGACCCATCTGTCTGGATAAACACTGGTCTTGGGTGAGAAGGGTCTCTCCCCAGCATCTGTATGGCTTCGGGGCAGTTGCCTCAATGCCTTTCAGCACAGGGACCTAGAAGCCCCTGAACATGCTTCCTGTGTGTCTCTGGGGTCAGCAGAAGAACCCAAGAAGCAACTCGGAGTGACTCTTGTGAGTTTTTCATAAGGCTTCAGCCGGAGAGGTGACTCTTATATACGGAGTTCTCAGAGGGTTCTGAGGTCAACTGTTGATGGCCATTAGCAGCGCTTCAGTTCACGGTGACACACACCATATGTACCACTGCTCTCGTTGGTACATATGCTCAGGAATATCACACTGTGGTGTCCCCAGCTGACTGGAGCAAAACAGTCCTGTTCCTGAAGAGACTTCTCTCCTAAGGAAGAGTTAGAATTTGAGTTTGTGACTTCAGAGTCCAGACACTCAAGAGCTGTGTGAACTGGGTGCTCAAATCATTTTCTCCAGACCAGATGATTTTAAAGGTCTTTTGAAATCCATTGCAGTAGGCAGGAGGCAGGTGGAACTATATTTACTTGTTTACCCAAGCTCAGAGGTTTCTTAACTTTTTGGATGTGTGTGTGTGTGTGTGTGTGTGTATGTGTTCACATGCATGTGGAGGATAGACAATATCTGGTGGTATTCCTCACAAGCCATGCATTTTATGGTGTTTCTTGAGATGGTATTCAGACAGGCTGAATGGCAAGCAAATCCCAGGACTCCAGTGGCCTCTGCCTCCCCATCACTGAGATTACAAACGCATATCACCACAGACAGATTTTAACATGTCGTCAGGCTTTGAGCTCAGGTGCTCGTGCTCCCATGGAAATGCCTTTATGACGTCACATCATTACATTGGAGCATATTCACAGCACTTCTTTAGGCTCTTGCTTGTGCAATGTGTCATTATACAGAGAACTTGCTAATCTTTGACCTAACAAATAGCATCAATCTGTGGATGTCTTGTAAGGCAGTGGTGTGTGTGTGTGTGTGTGTGTGTGTGTGTGTGTGTGTGTGCGCGCGCGCGCGCGTGTTGGCAATGTGACAAGCAGAGAGGGCCCAAGCTGTTAAGAGTTCTTGCTGGCTCTTCTAGAATACTCTATGGTTTGCAGAACCCACAACAAATGCCTTATAACCACCTGCGACTCTGTTTCCAGGAATCCAACAACCTCCTTTGACTTATATCAATGTGACAGACACAGGGGAGGTCAGTACCCCACCCCATGGAGACCTAGGTTACCAAGGGATAAATGACATTCCTTCAGGGTTTACATAAGGGCACGGTGGTATTTCTGTACCACCGTCATCCAGGGAAGTTGTAGAACCATTCCTCCACGGGACTAGAGTCTGCCCATAGTGCAATCCCACTGTGAGAAATGGCCAGTGTATTCCATCACCAGCGAGCAATGTCAAATGCATATGCCCATCTGCCAGGCACCAGGCTGCATCACGGTCACAGGGGACCACTGTGCTGTAACATACAAGTCATAGTTCTCTAAAACGATGTCAACGTTGTGTATCCTGGGCCGTGTGTCAGCCGCTGTGCCAGAGTCTAGGACAACAGTGCAGATCTTTCTCTCTTAAATCCCATCATCGCAGGTTCAAGACGGATTGCCTCGAAGATCCCGACAGAACCCGCAGGTCGAATTGCTAATCCATTAAACACGACAGTGAGAGTGCCAATGGCTTCCCCCATAATGAAAGAGAAAACAAAACCCAGACTGGTCAAGAGGGGGAGTGTTCACTGAGCATGTGCCAGGTGCATGTATGCGACGTCTACAATTCAGCAAACAACGTGAAAACAAAGTGCAGGACTTAGACCCAAGTGCACACACGTTGTATAATGGGAATTATGACGGAGTCCCAGGCAATAGATTAGATTCCCAGCACCCACATGGCAGCTCACAACCACCTACAGTTCCAGTCCCAGGGGGTCTGACACCTCTTCTAGCCTCTGATAGCTCTGCACACATGTGCTGCACATGTATTTATGCAGGCAAAACAGCATATACATAAATTAACTAATTTGAAAATTTTAATTCAGGGGCGTGTGTGTGTGTGTGTGTGTGTGTGTGTGTCTGTGTGTGTTAGGAAACTATAGCCATCCCCTGTATTGACTGTAGCTTCTCCAAATGGCTCATGATGCGATTATAGTATCAGCATAAACCGGGCATGGAGACATATTATGGATATACTTTTAAATGATGTATTTTCTTCCGAAAATGACTTGGTAATGTCTACAAACTCATTTTCTCTTAACGAGTGACAGGGAGGTTGGTGGCTTTTTAACAAGGTTTAAGTAATTACTGTATCTTCTCACATTTTTCCCCATTTCGGTACACTCTAAGATTTTGGGAATTTCATGATCTTTGCAGAGTTTGGTCCTTTGTTTATGACGATTGTGTGTATTGCTCTCTCGTCCTTTGATCTCTCTGCTCTAATTTGCCCACACGAACAGCTTGAGATGATGTAGGGAGGATGTGATCTGAGGCTCTGTATAATATCACAGCTCGCCTGTCAGAAATCTGACATATTGCAACTAAAACTGACATCCCCAACCAAAATACCCGTGTCTGTAATGCTAGACCCCAAGAGGAGACGTACAGACGGGGTTCTGCCTTTGTTTCACAGGGCCAAACTCGGACTTCTCACTTTCCTAATGGGCTCCTGGGACCATCTTCTCTGTCCCCCCAACTCTTTCATGTGGGCCTATGTCCTCTCAGCAATGCTGTAATTATTTTTGTTTTACATAGAAAGAAACATGCCCCCCCCCTTACATATGGTGTTTTTGCTTCCCGCAGACAGAACGAGACAGACGCCATCCTTTGAAATTCCAAAGCTTGTTCGGTTTTACGCTCTTATGCTTATACCCCGAGTCTCTCTAAAATGTCCTGACCTAAAACACTTCATTGTTTCATTCCTAGATTCATGCCAGCAAAGACACAGCTGCTTTCCTAGGGATGGCTGGGAGTGCAGTGTAGGAAGGCAAGCTCTGAGAAACCCAGCCTTAGAAAGTCAGTCTCAGATCGCGAAACACGGGTTTAACCACTGCTCTTGACAACTTAACACGACAGACTGAAATAGAAAAGCCGATGCAAGTGGGATCAGTGGATTATCTAAGTCCCGGGATGTCTTCCTGTAAGGCAGGAGACCTGACAGAGTGGCTGTGGGGGCTGGGGGGCGCATTGTGCGTCCCCTGTCAGATGCAAAGCAAAAAGTTTTCAGAAATTAGCCCTGAGTGGGTGCGCGCTACCTGTGCACCACGCAGAGGGACAGGCATTGCAAGGGAATGAGATGGAAGGAGGGGGCCAAAGAAGAGCAGGGTTTGCATGTGCAAACTCAGGGCTCTGTAACCACGGCGGAAGAAAGTGATGCTCAGTGCAGATCAGCCACAGCGTGTCCCTGTATGGCGGGAGGTTCACAGCCTCCAGAGCCCGATTACTGCTTTATCTTGTCACGCTAAATTAACATGGCAGTGCCGGGCTAAACAGCACTGACCTCTTCATCTGGGGGAAGTGCTGCCTAGGAGAAAGATGGCATTTAAGTCTCTCTCTCTCTCTCTCTCTCTGTCTCTCTCTCTCTCTCACACACACACACACACACACACACACAGAGAGAGAGAGAGAGAGAGAGAGAGAGAGAGAGAGAGAGAGAGAGAGAAAGACACACACACAGGCACACACAGACACACACAGTCATACGCAGACACACACGCAAACACGCACACACACAGAGACACAGGCACACACACAGGCACACGCAGACACACACAGTCATACGCAGACACACACGCAAACACACACACACACAGATACACAGTCACACACACAGACACACACACACACACAAACACACAAGTACACACCCCTATACCACCTCCTCTATCCCAATACCACCTTCTTATGCTCTTTAACAGTTTAGAGTTAGTTAGACCATTATCTATTTTCAAATTATCTTAGAAAAATATATTTTATGTTACAGTGACAACAGATAGGTTTTGAGTAGATGAAATGGCCATTTGGAAAGAAAGATGCGATTTTAGGTTGTTTGGCATTGTAATGTTGATGCTGTCAGCATGCACAGCATGATTTACTGTCTTTGCATGTGAAGGGTCAGGATGCTGCAGATGTTTGCTCCATGACCCTCGACTGGTGGCAAAGAGGTGGTGCAGTGAGGCCCAACCCCTGATGAAGGAGGGCCCCACCCACAAGAGAAATACAGGGAGGAGCCAGGCTCTCCGTTCTTACCAGATACTCTCCTTTTCTTTCCTGGGAGACAGACAGACAGTCAGGCAAAGGGACAAACACCAATATGAGATGAAGCAAGGCCCCAGAGCTCATATGTGTGACCCTTATGTCAGACTCCATCTGTGCCTTCTATGTGTCTTCTGAAATACACACATAGGATTACGATTAAAAAATTGTTATCTGTCTTAGAATATTGACAAATCCATCAAAATCCAGTGTGGGATTTGGATGACCAAATGGACTAAGGAGAGGTCCAAAGACCCACAGTGTAGTTCTCCCTCCTTGTGCCCAGCCCTAGAGTGCATCTCAAAAGGAACCCCTTCCTCACCTACCACCAGAGAAGGTATTTCTCTTTTCTTTTTACCCTGAGTTTCAAATCACATTAAGGGCTGTAAACTGAGCTCTGAGGAATCTGTGAAGCCCTTAGTTGCCCTGATTTATGGACTAGGACTGTTTTTTAACCTGAAGACAATGTCCCAAGCTCTCATTACATTCCCCAAGGGGCCTGAGTAGCCAGAATAAACCATGGCTTCTTGGTGTTCCCTCCTGTCTTGGGCTATCACCAGGCACATCTGCAAACTGGACCAAGCGTGGAGCAAGGAAAACACTCACTCCCAGGCATCCTGCTGGAAATCCTCCTGGCTTGTTCTGGGGCTTTCTCCAGGGCACCCATGCTGGAAATGGTTCGTTCCTGGCCAAGTAGATCTGCTCCTGGCCACCGAATTTCCCACTGATCTGTATCTTCACTGTGATTTGACTGAAATCCCAATCCGCTTCCCTAGTGTCCTGAATCCAGTGTGCAGGCCCTGGAAACACAGACTACATTTAGCTCGGGAGAGTCCTGCCTGGGGCCAAAGCGTGGGTTTCTCTCTGTGTTTGTAAGTTGTTTTACCCCTGACCCCTGTTCTCTCTATGCCGGATCATGGAGTCAACTTACTGCCTGAACTGCTAAAAAAGAAAACATCAGTATGAAAACAGCGAGCTAGTTCAGTCCATCCTGTTCCCCTGGTGCCATGTCAGAAACTACGCAGGACTACACTGTCGCAATAATTTGTATATTTTCAGTATCATTGTAAACATTATGCAATTCCAAACAAAAGAAAATCAGCCAAAATTCTCACCAAATCTCCTTCATATACTTTGTAATATTTTAGAGTAAATAGTAAAAAGTGACTTTTTAAACCAGTCTCTTGCAATTTTCAACAATGTCTTTCTTGAACATTTTTGACTCACATTGAGAAGTTCAGGACTTAGAGGAACAATCTTGTCAGAAACAGGAGGCTCTTTCTCTTCATTGCAAATCCATAGTTATTTAGTAAATAGATGTAATGAGTATAGTACTTATCCATCTATTAAGACCATGCCGGGTTTGTTAGCTATAAATCAGCTTCAGTGAAGAGTGGCTATGGCTATCTCCAAGGACCCAGCCCATTGCTAGGTGATGGAAGAGTGTGATGATCTCACTGTAGGGGACAACATTAGAGCCAGGCGAACAACTAGGGAAAGGGCAGAAGAAGTCCCCAGAATGGAGACTGATGGAAGGCCTAGAGGCTAATAATGCTAGTGATCAATTTTGAGGTGACTCTTAACATTCAGAAAGTTAGTGTCCAATATTTTTCACAAAAGGAAATTTATCCTGGCATGGCATGTCACAACCTAATCCCAGAGCTAGGAAGGCAGAGAAGAAGGGAAACAGGGTAGCGAGGTAAAGCCCTGAGTATGGGCTGCACAGCAAGATATTGTCAGAGACAAAAATAAAATAGAATAAAACCAAAAAATGTAAAGTAATGGGGGAATAAAAAATGAGATATCTGAAATAAGAAATCAAGGAAACAAGAGGTAAGAGCAGTTGTCAATTTTCACACTAAATATAAGTAAGTAAACTTTCTTTTTAAAAAATTTCTCTGGTTTTGTTTGAATCTTAATTCATTTCCTTTAAGGACAGATATAGAAAAAAAGTAGCACAGAATGCTAAAGTATAAGAAGGAGTGAAAATAGAGTAGGCACCCAGAGATGGAACCTAGGCATGGTGTGATTGTCATCACACAAAACGGAATGGGATAGATTCATCTTATATGGCTACATAGACATTTGAGTATTTATGAATTAATTGAAAGTGGAAAGAAAGCTGATTTGGTGGTAATTAAAAAATAGTACAGAAAGGTTTAAAATATGATTTTCTCTTTGTGCTTTGGATTCTGTGGAACAAAAAGGCAAAATTGACTTATCATGTAGCTCACATGAGCATGTGTAAGGGACTACACTGTTAAATGGTGTTGATAGGGGTTTCTGGACCTGCAGTCGTTCAGTCCTAAAGAAACACAGAGAGGACTACATTAATTATTAGCTGGTTTGCCTGGTAGCTCAGGTTTTCTTATTAACTAATTTTTACACCTTACATTAATCCATAATTCTTGTTTGTGTTAGCCACATGGCTCAGTACCTTTTATCAGCGAGGCATTCTCATCTTGCTTCCTCTGTGTCTGGGTGACAACTGCAGACTGACCTTTCCTCTTCCCAGAATCCATCTGTTCTGGTTGCCCTGCCTATACTTCCTGCCTGGCCAATCATCAATTTAATAAACAAACATAAGAGACAAACCTTTACAGGGTACAAGACCATTGTCCCACAGCAAAATGGTTCTTAGCAAATAAAGAAAAGGTCATTAAACCCCTTTAAAACAGGAGCCTGGATATAATGTATGAAACCTCATAGGAGAGGGTTAAGAATCCAATGACTGTGGTAATGTATAATTCTAAGTGCCCTCAGTCTTAACTGGAATGTTATAAGAAGCAATCACACAAAATGCCAGTGACAGGCAGGTGCTTCCAACTCTAGGAAAGAGAAGCCCCATGCTGTCTGTATAAAACAGTTTTCGATAATAAAAAAAAACTAAAATGAGCTCTTTCACAGTTAGTACAATTTGTATTTTCCCTCTCCCTAAAGCAGAAGACTGGAAAGAGCTGTATCCACTGCACTGTTCTCCATCCTCTCCAGTTGATAGACAGCTGCACCCACTGCACTGCTCTCTCCACTGCAGTTGATAGACAGCTGCACCTACTACACTGCTCTCTCTTCTGCAGTTGATAGACAGCTGCACCTCCTGCACTCCTCTCTGTCCTCTGCAGTTGATAGACAGCTGCACCCACTGCACTCCTCTCTGTCCTCTGCAGTTGATAGACAGCTGCATCCACTGCACTCCTCTCTGTCCTCTGCAGTTGATAGACAGCTGCATCCACTGCACACCTCTCCATCCTGTGCAGTTGATAGACAGCTGCATCCACTGCACTGCTCTCTCCTCTGCAGTTGATAGTCAGCTGCACCCACTGCACCACTCTCTTCTCTGCAGTTGATAGACAGCTGCACCTACTACGCTGCTCTCCATCCTTTGCAGTTGATAGACAGCTGCACCTACTGCACTCCTCTCTGTCCTCTGCAGTTGATAGACAGCTGCACCCACTGCACTGCTCTCCATCCTCTGCAGTTGATAGACAGCTGTACCCACTGCACTGCTCTCTCTTCTGCAGTTGATAGACAGCTGCACCCACTGCACTCCTCTCTGTCCTCTGCAGTTGATAGACCACTGCACTGCTCTCCATCCTCTGCAGTTGATAGACAGCTGTACTCACTTCACTGCTCTCTCCTCTGCAGTTGATAGACAGCTGCACCCACTACACTCCTTTCCATCCTCTGCAGTTGATATACAGCTGTACCCACTGCACTGCTCTCTCTTCTGCAGTTGATAGACAGCTGCACCCACTGCACTCCTCTCCATCTTCTGCAGTTGATAGACAGCTGCATCTGCTGCACTGTTCGCCATCCTCTCCAGTTGATAGACAGCTGCTTTCACTGTGCTCCTCTCTGTCCTCTGCAGTTGATAGACACTTTCTCTACCTTGACTGTATTTTAAGAAGTCTGAAAGTCCCCCAGACTTGATATGAGTTTAAATATTTTCCTTTGATTCACATCTCACTAGTTCTGCATCTACTCTTTGCCATTATGAATTCATCTTATGATCAACAAATCCTTGGAGCCATCTCTTCAGTGCCCCACTGTAGTCTTATGTTGCTTGTTCATTTCATAGCCATCCAGACTCCTGAAATAATCACACAGAAAACTGTATTAAGTGCAATACTGTTTGGTCAATAGCTTACACATATTTCTGGCTAACTCTTATATCTCAAATTAACCCATCTATATTAATCTGTGTATGGCTATGTGGCTGTGGCTTACCAGCAAGGTTCTGGTGCATCTGTCTCTGACAGGGCTCCATGGTGTCCCTCTGACTCTGCTTTTTTCTCCCAGCATTCAGTTTAGTTTTTCTACCTAGCTCTTTTCTGCCCTGTCATAGGCCCAAGCAGCTTCTTTATTCATTAGCCAATAAAAGCAGCACATATACAGAAGGGAGCCCTACATCACTCCACTCTCTGCAACATTAACTTCCATAAATTCCCTTCTGGTGTACTTGAAAGATTAAAAATAATCCCTTTAATATCACAGCTTTCGCATATTGGGTAAGATCTCTCCTGTCTTCACTGAACCCTCGTTTTGAAAGTCATTTATTATCCTTATGTCTGTGTGTCTGTGTGTCTAGAGTATGCATGAACTCAGTTCACATGTGGAGTTCAGAGAACACTTGCTGGAATCAGTTCTCTCCTTCTGCCATGTGGTCTCTGGGGACTGAGTTTAGGTTGTTAGATTTGGTCACAAGTACCTTTACCCACCAAACCATCTTTCTGTTCCTTAACCTCTCATCTGAGGAATATTTTGGAAAGAAAATAGTTCTAATGAGCCCCCTCATCAAGGTTTCTAAAAGCTATGTCATTGTTTAAGTTTCTGCATCCTACCAACTGAATCACCAGAGTCCATAGCCCACAGAGGACAAGTATTGAGATGTGTTTCCTCTTTGGGTCGCCCTACTGTCTGTTTATTAGATATAAAGAGATATCAAGTATTCTGCCTTCCTGAGCTTCCACTGCATCTCACTGGCAATGGGTTGTCTTCCTGTTTCTGAATCCAGGAGAATATCCCACCCTCCACCTTTCCTTGTTATTTCTGCTGCGACTTGGATATCTTCATTCTGCCATTCTTCTTATGCCTTCCAGACTGGCTACACAACAAAACAACAACAGTGTAAAACCACTTTTGGTGAATCACCATCTTCAAGAAAATTAATATTTTCAACTTGATTTTTTTATGTTGGAAAATCCACCAAAGAACTTCCCAGTCGACAATACTGGTTGCAGTGAACATGCTCCTCAGTGGGGAAGGCCCCAGGAGCTAAGCCTGCTGCAAGTCAGACAGTTGTAATGTTCTATAAGAGGTTGAACAAGGACGCCGCAGCCCCTGATGAATTCCCTAAACATTCACCCTGCCCTTTATGCACGGGTAACAGATCCTTACCACGAGCTGCCCATGTGTTCTCTGGGATAATGTAAAGAAAACAACACACTCTAAAGCTGAAGTAACTCGATTTCAGGAAAATGTTTCATATGGCGATGATGGTGTCTGAACAAAACAAAACCCCACAGTTCAGGCATTAAGGACAGGATTTCATCTGCTGTGCAAATGTAGACCGGTGTAAGCAAGCGGTTAACTTTCTATGTCGCTGATGATGATGTAGGTCAGGGTTGGTTTTGGAGTTGAGTATTCAGTGCTACGGGTTTAATAAAGAAATCAAATGCCATTCCAAGCATATTTGCTTAGTACCTAGGAAAGATGCAACTGGACAGCATTGCCCCTGCACCCCCACCACCACTGAGGCAAGCTTACATGGGGAAAGTAAATATGGATATGAAATGTGCTTTATTTTAGAGGTTTGGTCAGAACAGCCATGGTCATTTTGACTTCTTTCTGTAAGTGGGTGAGAACGTCCCCCCCCCCCCCCCCGTTGAGTCTTAATTTGTCACTGACTGTAAAGGAGATGGGCGGGCATGTCTGTCACCCTCTGATTTCCAGGATGCATCTGGCTAACCTTGCTTCTGAGATTGGAGCCATATGGAGCCTTCAGAATTCTTGCGAAGACAGCCATCTTCCCAACTGTCTAACACGGAGGGCACATGATTAACTGTATAGCAGAGCCCCCAGCTGTGTCACAGGCTGGTTATTAAGTAGTCCAGCCAAAGAATAATCTAGTATATACATTTTAGTGTGATAAGAAAGCTATGGGGATAAAATAAACCCTCAACTAATGTAAATTAATGAACTCATTTGGTTTTAAAGAATTCTTGTGCCAATCTGGGCAAAACAGAAACAGAGTTTAAGAGCTTTTGTCTGCTTGGCCTAGTATTAAACATTAAAGAGGGTCTAGAGAGATAGTCCAGAGGGAGGGAGCACTGGCTCCCCTGGATAAAGTCCTCAGTTTGGTTCCCAGCACCCCCATGGCAGCTCACAACTGTTTGTAACTCCTAGCACAGGGGATCCAATGCCTCTGTGAGTCCCAGGCATACATGTGGCATACATGGACACACACAGGGAAAACATTCAAATACAAACAAGCAAATCTTAAGAAAAGACACACCAACAAGAAATATAAGCGAGAGTAAATATTCCAGTTTCTAGGGGCATAACAAGATATCAGAGGGTGTGCGTTCTGTGTTTGCTGATGTCATGATTGTTAGGTGTTAGCAGCGAAAGCTCATGAAAGCATCAGTTAGCAAGTTGGTGGCATGCAGGTAGACACAGGTAGCATGCACTAGGTTGAAGAGGCAGAGAGGTTAGCCTGCCAAATGCTACTGAGCAATCAGAAGAGAGAAAGCTAGTAGTCAGGGAGAAACTTAGCATTGTAGAGTAGGCCAGTATAACCACCGCCCGCTCTAGGGCCTTTAGCTGGCTGCACTCTCCAGGCCCAAAGGTCTTGCTTTTGTTTCTTTTAGAGTCAGGAGAGAGAAGGGAGCATTTAATAGGAAGTGTTTTTACACTCAGGACTAATGTGTTTGTTTTCATACTGACTGGGTCACAAAATATAATTCAAAATAGTCTGTTTTATTTATTCATTCATCAAAATAGTCTGTCTTATTTATTCATTTATTCCTTTAGTATGAAGGATGGGAGTTTTCAAAGGCAAGAATTCACAGGGCCCTAGAAAAGTAATGGCACAGTCCTGGTAGGAGGGTAAAACGCAGAGAGAGTTTTGTTAAAAACATATAACAAAGATGTGTTTTGCATGCAGCATCTACCTTTCTGCATCCTTTCTCCCTTTGTGTCCTCAAGTGCTCCTCTTCAGGGGCCTGACTTTCTTATTTAGAAGTCTGTTTGTTGTCGCCTTCCTTTGCTGACTTGAGTCGTGATTTAAGATGGACCATCTTATCCCAATATTCATTCCCTCACCCAGCACAAAACAAAGATCAGATTATGTTTCATTTTAGAATTGCATCAATCTCTGTCTGCGTCGCATGAAATATAGCAGCTATCTGTGTTACCGGAGTTTTTCAGTAACCACATCATGCCACCAATAAGACAATGGAATTTTTTTAAGTAAAATAAGTGGAGGGCTATTACTTTAATATTATTTTCTTAGTATATCCCTTTAATCCTCTCATGCTTGCTCAACAGTTTGTTCAGACATGCTGATAAAATCAAGGTCTGACATAATAAAACCTCAAACTAGGTTATTTGTATTTGAAATGTTTTGGTTTAATATGTGAGCTATACATAGGTGTTTGGTTTCTTTAAATATTTCTCTCAAAGGTGTTGTTTATTATTTTTTCAAGAAAATATATTCCTTCCAGATTTTACTTCATTTAAAAGACACTAGTCCCTTTATCTAATGTTGAATAGTTAAGTATTTCTGTTCCATTGGAACAGCTACCAGATTTCCATGGTGGATAAGGGGATTTCCATATGATCCCCATAATTAGAAAGAGATTTCTTTAGTGAGTGAAGCGCCTCATATATGCACCTCAGCTGAAGGGAGAGCCCTATGTCAGAGCAAATCCTACATAAGGAGCAACGCTGAAAGATCAGCCCAAGCCCAGAGTCCTAGCAAGAGAATAGGAACACAGAATGCTCAAATTGGAGCCTAATCCACAAAGAGGAAAGCTTAGCACCAAGTCCCGTTTTCACACCCGAGTATCAGATCTGCATAACAGAGGGACAAGCAGGTGGGGTGTCTGCTGGTGTGAACCTTGATCCACCAACTGCAGTCTTTGACAATGGAAGCGGATCTCTGTGGAGTACCTGGTGGAGCCTAAATAGTTGGGTTGTTCCAGTTCTCTGTGCTAAGAGCATATGTGTATCTATATGTATTTTCACATATGCATATATTCCAAAGGAGAATATGAACCTATTATGTGTGATTATGACTGAAGAATGTCTTTGATTTTCATTCTTCCTGCAGTTTGTGGTTGTTACCTGCCCTCCTCCCTGGAAGTGGACCACATGGAGTCAGACTTTTTTGCATAGGGGAAAGGTGTTAGGTACTTGGAAGGCCTCTGGCCTCCTACCAGGGAGCAGTTTCCCTTCCACAGAGACAGGAAGCATCCTTAGAGATGAGCGGCCCTTGTTGCGGATGCCTTTCTCCCTTCTCCATCTCCATCATATTTTCATTGAATCCCACAGGGTTTCCCACAGTGTGTCAAATTAGCAAGCAACAGTTCAACTTTCTCTTCATCCAGGACAGATTTCTTGAGAACTGTTTCTTCTTTCTATTTTCAGTTATTTCTCCAGTTCCCGCCCCACCCCCTGACCTTATATAACCTGTATGCTTAGCTCTCACTCCCACCATTTCTTCTGGTGCTGTATTCCGTCAATGACCTGAGGAGGTTAAGTTTCACCTATGACTTAAATAGCTTTCTATTCCAGCAATGATAGAGAAGGGAAATAATTCCACTTTAATTAATGTTTATTGAAAACATCCTATGTACAAGAATGTGTTCAATACCTACATGAGAAAGGCACATGTAAACCCACCAAGAACTTATAATGTCATAGCAAAGTTGAAGTCGTACTTGAGTCCATGACAATTCTGTGCCAAGAAGCAAACTTGAGGAGATCTCTGCCATGGTGTGGGGGTTGGTGGGGGAGAGGGAATTACTTTCTGACTGAACAAATGAAAACTCACCATGTTACCAGAGGAGCACTGTAGAAGGGTGTCTGTTCTGACCCCAGTGCCAACACAATGTGGGATCAGCCTCCAGGGAAATGTCGCAGTGAATAAAACCTGTTCTCTTAGCTAGTTAGCATTGCTGGCGCACAGAAGTTCAGCCATGAGAAGACCATCAGCTGAGACAGAAGGGTTTCCTGACGGGCTCTGTGTATACTCTCGGGTGGCTTCATCTCGGGCGGCTTCTCTGAGGTCCTCTGCTTCCAGCATCATCCTCTTGGATGAGCGCAGCATACCTTCAGTGTGCACCTCCAGATGACAGATCTGACCAGAGCAGTACCACGGCCCCCAGAGGCGTACTAGTGGAGGGGGCTAAGCCGAGCATCCTTAGAAACTAAGGTATTTAACCTACATCTCCAAGGATGTGTTGATTTGAAAGGGCAAGTTGGGGATGGGAACATTCCAAGCAGACAACTAAAATCAGCACCCACTGGCAATAAATCCTGTGCAGAGGTTTTGTGGCCTTCTAGCTAAAACTTGGATTGTTTGTTTGGGGGGTGGGGACTGAAACCACATGTGTGGGCCAGCATGCAACTTAAGTTGGTCGTTGTGGAGTGTGTGGTCAATGGGAGACTGCAGAGGACATGCGACTAAGGACTGTGTTATGTCATTGTTAACTGCGTCAGGCAACCCCGTAGTCTTCCACAGAGCCACCATCAATGCCATTTTGCTGACATGTACAGGAGGTGGAAAGTCTAGAATCTGGTGACAATGCCAGTAACAGCAGACATTACTTAGAAGACTGTGTTCTAATGGGACTAAGTTTAAAATGTCAACGGGGAGCTGGAGCGTCGTCTCAGCCATTAGGAGCATTCACTGTCTTTGTGGATGACCTAAGTTTTGTCCCCAACACCACCTCATGCAGCTCACAACTTCCTATAATTTTAGTTCCCAGAGATCCAACGCCTTCTGGTCTCTGCCAGCACCTACACTAAGGAGTACCCCCACCACACACACACACACACACACACACACACACACACACATAACTAAAAATAAAGATCACTCTTTAAAACAATATCCACAAAGATCAAACTTGAAGAGCTATAAATTCTTAGACAAATTTGGAACTGATCATCAATTTGTCAGCAAATCATTAAGGGCTTTAGACTTACAAGTAACTTCATTAAAATCACACTTCATAGATTAAATAATAATATGTAATTTTAGTTTAGACCTTAATTAGTGTTTTGGAAAAATCTGTCCTAGATTAATCTCCGCATCTCATCCATCCACAGAGGTGAAACTGAACCAGGATTCTCATTGTTGTGCAAGGGAAAGGCAGGGAGAGAAACACTCAATTTAAGATCAGCCCTCAGCTCCTCAGCTTATTAGTAGCGAGACATATAAAGTATTACAAAATAGAATCAGATGGATTTTATTTTCTTGTCTGCTATATATCATAAAAGTACTTGCCCAAGGAATTCGGAGTTAAATTTTACAGATGCAACCTCATGCACAAGAGTGGATTTTTGGAAGAGCAGAAACAGTGAAGAGTATCCCTGCTTCCTCTCCTCACTCAAACATAAAAACGTAACAGTTCATGCTTTCACTGAAACATTAGCAGTCTATTTTCTGCCCAGATGTAAAGTTATTTATTCTATTCAGGCCAGTCAGAATGGGACCAGATCTAAGAAACAATTAGGCAGCTTGGAGAATCCACAGAAAGGAAGCCCGACTACTTTGTCCTTCCTCCAAGTGACATTGAGTGGAGCCACAAGTCACCAGGAAATCTGATTAAGCCATCTTACATTTAACACAGTCAGAGTTTGTAAACAGTCTTTAAAAGAATGTAAGAAGAATAAAGGAGAGGAGCGAGGGCAAAGGGGGCACAAATGGAAATTGAATTTTCATTTTGTATCTGTTTGGCATTTATTTAATTATGTCTAGTATGGACTTGTGATTTGCTGTAAAACTCTCAATTTTTATGTGAACAATGTATTCATAAATAGAATATTTATTTACTGTTTTGTTATTACACCGGCTAGTGCTAGAGTACAATTTAAAGATCTGCACTCATAGTAGGAGATATCCCTGTCTATTGCCTAGGAAAAAAAATCATGCCTTCACATTGGGACGTATCTTGATGGCTCTTCCAATTCAGCAGTAGCAAATAGTACAGATTCTTAATTTATCTTTTTGTAAATACACATGTTTTGTGTGTGTGTGTGTGTGTGTGTGTGTGTTTTAAAGGCTGGAATGATAGGAATTTTAGGACAATAAAAGTCTGGAAGTAAAAACGTTGTCTGCTTGTTCCCCATTTAGTAAGCAAGCACAGATCTACAAAATTTTAACCCTTGTGCTAGACCAGCATCTCTTCTTTTGTGTGAGGAAAATGAATGTTTAGCCAGGTCTCAACATTTGCCCTTGACCTAAAATGGGGTTTGAGTTTTAGTTCTACCTGACTGAGAAAATGGGTGCCTCTAAAGAGAGAAGGGAATCAACCCCAGTCCACAGGTCGTGCAGGCAGGAGACGGCATTCTGCTTCACACTGCTTTATGGATCTGTGCTGAGCTCTGGGGATGCTTAAATGGTACACATTCAGCTGGAAGAATGTGATTCATTCTCTGCTTAGAGATCAGATTTGGAATTGTTCATCTCTCAAGAGATACTTATTAAGCAAATAGTTACTGAGAACTTACAAGTTCCCACAGATCAAACACAGACTGCAAAAGCTTAACATTTTCTTGGAAAGGACAAGGAAGGGAAAAGCTAGGGAAAGCCCGGTCTGGGGAGAGTCAGGAGCTATGCCATGCTCGTGTGACTGCTGAGCAGAGAGTAGGTGTGTATGAGTTTGCGTGCCATCTAGAGATCTCCACCGTCTTCTCAGAAGCCAGGTAGGGGTCACAGAAAGACTTTTCAGGGATACAACATCAAGGTAATTTCAGAGACAGAAGAGAGAGACAGAGAGACAGAGAAACAGAGAGAAGACTATTTAGGAAGATAAGATGTACATCTATGTCAATTAGGAGCTCCCCGTTGGATTCGCTTAAGAGCATTGAAGGTTACAACTTGCTCTTTTCCTGGGAAAATGATGGGCAGCCAGTAAGGAGAAGGGAAGAAACCCTGTTTTTGTGTTCAACGATTTCAAGTCTTTTAGATCTGACCGTCACAACGTTTGTATTCCTTCTAGGACCCAGGATAATGCTTTTCAAAATGTAGGTTAACAAATCCCGTGAACATGCTTTACTGCTGAGTGTGTTAGACCAGGGCTGGGGGCTAAGGGGTGTTAAATGTTCAAAATGCTATTTAGAAATCTGACTGAATCGCTGAGTTTTTACTTGGAAATATAAGTCATAAGAGCAGAAGTGTAAAATGCTGTCAATTAAAAAGAGCATAGGAAAATGGATATGTTAATGAGCACATTGCAAAACCAAAGAGAAACGTTGGAAACAGCCGGCAGGATGAAGTGATGGCATCAGGAGGGTTAATACAAACTTTGCTTAGAAATTAGATTAAGGTCAATGAAGTTAATACAATTAGATCGTCCACGATGGTGCGCATATGTGCACCAGAGTGGTTAAAAGTACATCAAGAGGAACTGGAGAGATGCAGATTCAAATGGTTTGTTAACTACAAAAAAGCCCAACTTTTACCTCCACTACAACATAGAAAAGAAGCTGCAATATTTCACACATCCTAGTTCTGTTTGGAGAAGGTCAGAAGAAGTGCCTCCCAAAGCCCCATGCGCTCTGGAAAATTGCTGTTTCATAGGGGCTGTTTCTGCCATCTTCTTCAGCATCTTCTCAGATTCCAATGGCATCTGAGGGTGAGTTGTGACTGAACATTCTGGTCTAAGTGTATTCAAGGAATGCCCAGGCCCTACTGCACCAGAGCCGTGTGTGTGCGGCCTCGGGAAGAGTCCTGAGTCCAGGGAGAACGGCTTGCAGTGATGGAAGCCGTCGGCTTGGAACTGACAACACCCACATGAAACGTTGAAAGCTGCACATTCCAGGTCATTTCCAGCTCTGTTCCACCTCACTCGTGAAAGCCTGTGGTCGCGGCTAATCCCCTGCACAGACCTGCTATTCACAGACATTAACATGCACAAGGCTCTATTCACTTCCAGGATGTCGGAGGCACTGTGGCACTGGGTAAGAATTTCACCCTCCTCCGTGAGGGATCAGAATGAGTGAATCTGGAATTGGCCAGAACACACAGGCGTGTGCCACATCGCCTCAGGATCTTCATGCTTTGAGACCCCAGGTACCATGGAAATTCTGGGGGCCAAGCCAGAGAGTCCTAGCAAACGCCTTTGTCAAGGCGGCCCAAGTCCCCTTCATTTATTCTTGTCATCCTGAAAGAACAGAGGAAAAAGAGGAATAAATAAATTTATATCCACTTAAACCCTGTTTATCAGAAAATAAAAGTCTGATTAATGTTTTAAATAAAGTTGTATCTAGTTAGAGTGCTGGTGTTAAAAGCCAGAACTGACATTCCTATCTCAGGCTAATATATGTGACTTATTCATTTTCTTAGATATTCCTTTTTAATTAATTTTTAAATTATTGTTTGGTTTCTGAGACAGTCTTACCATGTGAGCCTAGCCGGTCTCAAACTTAAGGCAATCCTTGCTCTCCGGCGTAGGATTAAAGGTTTTCACTACTGCCTCTGGTATCCTCAGGCTTCATGGCCCAGACCACTGTAAGATAGGTGGGAGCCTTTGGTTTAGGCAGGTAAAATGTGCACAGGTCTCCAGGCCCCTCCTACATGCCGGCATGGACTGAGGAGAGCCTGGGCTGGCTCCTTTGCAGAAGCGGAGAAATTTCTTCTCTCAGAATTATCGCTCACACAGTTTGCAGGCCCAGAGACATCGGGGGCACTTAAAAGGGAAGAGATGTTACATTCTTGACAGCTTTTTCTCTTCCACTGAGTGAGACAATAAAAATAAACACGAAGCTGTCGGCATGGCCCGTGCGTCTAATGCCATTTGCATGTGATTTCCTCTGCTCCTCTAGATAATTGAATTTATTCAGGCAATTTATTTTTTAAATGTGTGGTCTCTGTGAATGGAAACATCTTAACTAAAGACAACCCTTTTATTTCTTCTTAATGAAATATATACATGTATGTGTACACGTCTGTGAGAATCAAGGGATTGAGGAGAAAATAATGGAAAAGCCAAAAGCATACTGTAAAAATATTAATTAAGGAGATTAAGTCTGACTTTTCCAACCCAGTATCCTGCCTTCATGCTCACCCCTGCCGACTCTCCAGGTCCTGAGGTGCTCAATGGGAGCTTTCCCATCAAATCTCCCTGTTTGATGTCGCTAAATATAATGAAGGGACTGCAAAAGACTTTTGTAAGAGGACTGGTTGTGTGGATTGTCTCAGTATTGCCCTGGTGAGCAGGGCAGTACTGCTGGTCCCAATCCTGAGACTTGGCTTCACACAAACACGCCTCAATGAAAACAACCAAACTGTGCTCCTTCGTCAAGCAGTGAGGCTCTCAGATCAAGCCTATGTCCTCTTGGTGCAGCAAGTAGGGGGAACACATGTCTTCAACTTGGGCTGGCATTATTGTGGGTTCTTGTGTATCGCACTGGGTCACTCTGGGATACATCAGAAGTATCAGGAACCATTCAGAAGTCAAGTAGAATTGTAAGTGCGGGTGGGGTGGGGATGAATACCTGTCTCAAGGGCATAACCACTTATTGTCTCTCTATACACCAAAGATTTAAATGTTTTGTTTATGCATTTACTAATGATGTAATGTAGTAGTGGGGATAAAAAGATACCTGCCCGATCACCTCTCATTACACCTGTGGGTCCGACGCCAACACTCATAGCAATAGGGTGCCTGCAAGATTGGGAGAGTGTGAATGAGTGTCCAGTGTCTGTGTGGCTGGACAGATGGCCAGAGGGCTGCAGTGACCACACTTGGAAGAACTGTGTGGCAGGGACCAGGAAGGATAAGGAACTTGCAATTTGGACTTCTGCGTTTTAACATTGCTGTCTTTTTATCTGTTTTATTCTGTTTATCTGGAGTGACTGAAGTATTTTACTCATAATTTGTTAAAAATCCTTCTTCTTTTCCATTACTTTCTTAGCTTTGCTAATCCATAGGTACTCATTTTTTACTATATACTTTTTTTCTTTGCAAAGAAAACCACATACATAAAACACACACACACACATGCACAAACAAAATACATTTGGTAAATTAAGAGTATTTCCTTTCTATATACCTTTCAACATTCAAAGTCTGATTTATAATACGAATAAACATCTCTAAATTTACATTGCAAATCCAAATTCTGGGAGCAGAAGTTTTCGCCCACTCACAACTCTCTTTCTTTTGGCTTCCATGAAGAGGGCTTGGCCATCAGTTCCTGGCCCTGGGAATACAGCCTGAAGGCTTGTGAGTGAAAAGGGGTCCCCATTCTTCACTGGTAGGAAATGGCTCCTGCACCCTCGTTTCACAGCCCTCGTCTCTTCTGTCGTGTTGCACACAATGACATTCACTGTCTCACAATCAGCCACTGCCCGGGCCTTCTGCCGGAGAACACGTGGTGTGTCAAACCTGTGTTACCACCGTCAGAAATTGGGGCTGATGAATAACTGAACTAGAATCATGTAAAACTTAGTAAAAAGTAATGAATTACTTTAGTGAAGTGTATTTACTTATACCATTTTAAGTCTGGGCATGGGGCCCATAGTACCTACAAGACTGAGGCAGGAGGATCCCTTCCAGGTCTAAAATAGCCATGGTGAATTCAAGGCTAATGTAGGCTCTGGGTTATATGGGGCCCTGTCTCAAAGAACAATAGCAACAAAAAGCGTAGTGGAAGTGTATGCCTGTAGAGTCAGAAGTTCACGTGTGGGTCAGCATTAAGAGGAGGAGGAGTCCAAGCCTGGCTTCCATGCATAGCAAGTTTGGGGCTGATCTGGGTTTGCATGGGGCCCCATCTCAAGTGAGAAAAAGCATGAGACAAAGCAAAACACTCTCCAAACAAAGCCCATCCCTTCAAAGGCGCCTTGGCTCTATTTTAGGAATCACGTATACTGCTGGCGTGTTGCGCCATATCATGGGTCTTGTTTCTGCATCACAAGCAAGAGCCATGGTTGTCGCCCGTTTCTATTAGCTGACTTTCAGTGTGCCAGTGTCTCTCATTGCCTGCTTCTAATTCTCTTTAGGATCTAGAAATGCAAATAATAAGTTGTTTTTCCCGTTTCATGGTTAAAGTAAAATGTGTATGAACAGTAAAAGTACATGGATGTATACCCTCTCCCCAAGGAGCGATTACCAACAGAACAACCTCTCTCGGGTGCTCTGACATCCTAACCCCCACCTGGGCAGTGCACCCTACAGCCCTGCCTACAAGTGTCTGTGTCCATGTAGAAGAGTTCTAGCCTTGTCCATCCAGAAGTAAGCCTTCCTGGGTGGTATGTGGAGGGGAGGAAGGTGGAATGGGAGTGTACAGAGGGGTGTGAACAAAATAGTTCAAGCGTGTGTGGTTGGAAAAAACTCAGTGTTGGCTGTAACTTCTTTGCCCCAGGTACTGAATAATTCCAGGTGATGGGTAAATTAAGCGACTCACAGCTACAGTCTAGTTGTAAGCCTCTCTGGTCACATATAGGTAATGGGGGGCACAGTTTTTTATACAACAGAGACTGTTACTCCTCATTATCCCCACATCACTCTCTCCTCCCCAACTGCCTGATCTCCCTAAGACACTTCATCCAGAAAATTCCTTCCAAAAGTCCTCTATCCCCTGCCAGGTCCTGCTGTACTCTCTTGCTTATCCCTCAGGATGCTTCATGAAATGGCCATTGCCTTGTAGGCAGGCTATTTCCTATTGGTCCTCTCCTCCTTCTTCGTTATAATGGACGAACACTGTGAGATTGCCCAGATGATGCCTCTGAGACAGCCCTGTGTGTTTCCTTCTGTTTGTCTCTTCCCAGCCTAAACCAGAAGACCTCTCTATTTATTTCTCATAAAACCAAAGGGCTCTGTGCATAAAACTTAATAAATTCATAATTAACTTAATTTGTATTTATTGAACACTAATAGCAAGATACACGGTGACTAATCTAAGATGTTCCCACTTTCACAGGATAAAGAGAATATTAAACAAGCATTCTCAGAGTAGCATACCTGGGGCTGTAACACAGCTTGCCATATCTCTTTAAATCTCAGCGTTCTCTTCTTGAAACTTCGCTTTTCCCCCTCTAGGTTGCTGTTGTACAAACGAGCACTTAACAGTTGTTACAGTTGCAAATTGCTTCGTGTCGATTTCAATGCCTCTCGAATCATTAATTGTGGAGAGAGAACACCAGCTTTCTTTCCTTATACCTTTGGCACACGTCACCGTGCCAGAGTCAGCCGAGGAAGGCAAGGTAGCTGAAGGATAGCCAACATGGGCTTTCGCGTTGGATCTTGGGTTTAATTTTCTGCTTTTCCATTTTCTTCCATCACTTTTAAAGTAATAACGTCTAGAATCCGTAATTTCCTCACACGTGAAGGAGGAATCACATATTCATCATGAAATTTCTTTGTGAGTTATAAAATGTTATAGTCCACAAAATTGTTCAGAGCAGCCATCATTAACTCCGGAAGGGGAAGTCACGTTGACTGAAGTATTAGTGAGTATGTAAAGAGTTTGTTTGTTGAGGAAAATATCTTAACAGCTTAGAAGATTCTGCCCACCCCCCCGCCAAAAAACCCAACAAACTCTAGGCCTACAAGGCTAAATAAGATAAGAATGTCTTTCTTATGGAAAGCTTACTGTAAAGAGCGTTTTGCTCCTGGAAACCTAATGCTTTTCTGAGTGAGTGCTTTTGTCAGTGACTCTTCCTGCTCCAGGGTGGCAGATGTGCCTGCTCAAATTGACGTAGGACTCACAGATGCATATGGTTTTTTAGTTGAGTTTACCCACAGCTGTAGTAAGATGGTTCTAGAGCTTTCTTACCAAAGTGGGGCGTGTGATAAGCATTCGGTCTCTAGCTGTCATAAACAGGAACTTCTTTCACGGGGTAAATGTTCCATGGAAATACTGGAGTATGTGTAGTTATGTCTCTCTAGTGTAGAGAAAGCTTGTGGTAGCCCTGGAGTCCTGGGGGGGGGGTCTCAGAGTCCTCGGGGTGTGTCAGGAGACGTGCGATCTTGAGACCCAGAGGACAAATCTTCAGCAGGAGGTGATGAGGATGTCAGGGCACAGAACATCTTTTTTTTTTTTTTCAGGTTCTATTAGTTAATGTATTAGCAACTTTCTAAATGCCGCTTTTACTCATTAAGAGGCTTGCAGGGCACATGAAAACATACAGTTTCACGCCCAGATGTAGCATCTCTGGGCTCCCAGCAAATGTGATCATCAAGGAGCATATTGGGAGAGGATGCACTAGACACCCCTTCTGCAGCATCTGCATGGAAAACTAGATGTTTTCCTAACCGCCTTTCCCAGTATGGCACTCTTCCTGATCCCTAGAATACTCATTCTTTATAAACAACCCCTTATTACACATACTTATTCATTGTATATGGGCAGTGTGATGGCTGTGTAGACATAGGGCAACCGTGGGAATTCTCTCCTTCCACTGCGTGACTCCCGGGATTGAACTCAGGTCCTCAGGTTTGATGGCAAGATCCTTTACCCACCTGAGCTATCTTCCTGGCCATGAAAGTTCATTCTTAAACCCCTTTCACTTGCAAGGATTTAGCTATTTTGTAAAGATGATAGTGATATCTTATATACCATTGTTTAATCTTCACATTATAAATATTAGTACATTAAGGGAAAGGTTGTCACATTTCTAAAGGCAGCCTATTATCAAATTGCATTGTTGGCAAAAACAAATCAGTCTCAGACTCTATTCTGTTGCTGTGAAATCAGTCTCAAATTCTCCATTCTGTTACTGTGAAATTAGTAGAACGAAGGCCAGGGAGAAGGCTCTGGGGTGAGGAGAGGGATACAGGAGAAGAGCACTTGCCATTGCTGTGTGGGGACTGAGTTTGAATCCCCATGCCTCCATCAGGCCTCTCCCTTCCTCCACCAGTTTCCCCCAGAACATCCCCATTGTAGAGTCCAGCCATTTGATGGCCTGCGTCTTCCTCACAATAGCTGCTGGTCCCCACCACTCAACCTCTCCCGCTAACTCTCACCTTATTCTGCAATAGACGTCCTTGAAGCACCGTGGCCATCAATCCCTTTGAATCTCATGTCCGGGCTCCCCTTCTCATGTGTGTGAGGTAGGAATGATGGAGTAAGGTGGAAGAACTGGGTCAGATACTCCCAGGTATGACCGCATGTTTAGTTCAGAACAAGATCGTCTGTGCTTTTAGCACCTTCAGTAAGCCGGCTGTTGTCCATCGCAGTTATCACTGCCAGTAGGATGCAATTTGAAACCAATCGCAAAACATAGTTCTTCGTTCGGCAGTGAAGTGTAAGCCCAAGCTGACTTTCCAGTGTGCAATGTAAGGAAGTTATTTTTACAACACGGGAACTTTCCCTGTCAGCCTGGGAACCCTGTTCCCGGCTGTAAATTAGATGCCCACAGTGCACGTTAACTGCTGAATACGTTTTCTAGGTTTATTCAGTGTGTATATATTCACCGCTTTGCTTGTTATTGTTAAGTACCTGACAAGAGACAGCCATAGAGGGGAGGGTTTCTTTTATGTCACAGGTCAAGGGACTACAGTTCGTCACGGTGGTGGGAGCGTGAGGCAGTTGATGTGATTGCATCCCAAGAAGGGAATCAGGGAGAGCGAGCAATGCTGGAGCTTAGCTGTCTTTCTCTGTTCTCATTCAGGCCGAGTCTCCGCTCCATTAACAGCACTCCCCACGTTCAAAGTGAGTCTTCCCTGTCCACTGGCTTTGCGGCTTAGCTAAGCCCTCACAGACACACCCAGAAGTGCGTTACTATGGTGATTCTAAATCCTGTCAGGCTGACAATGAAGATTAGCCACTGCAGTGCATCACAGGACTCAGAATAGAGAGTTTTCTGAGGATCGTGTAGCAAAGTAATGAAGTCTGTGTGTGAACTTCAGTGTTTCTTCCATCTTTAGGTTCATGTATAAATGTTAGATAGATGATAAGATAGTTGATAGATAAATAATAAATACATAGATCATAAATCAGATATATTTTTCTATAGATATTCATATATATGATTATCTATAATTGTTGATATATATTAAAATATATATACATATATGTATATATACACATGTATACACATAGACACACACACACACACACACACACACATATATATATATATATATATATATATATATAAATATATGGAGAGAGGGGGGAGAGAAAGAAAGCATCTGACTCCTTGTGGCCCTGAGTGACCTAAACTTATCATGCAGACGGGGCTACTCTATAACTCACAGAAATCTAGCTGCCTTTGACCCAAAACTGCAGAAATTAAAGGTATGCACCATCACGCTCAGTCCATTTGTTTATACATGCATATATACGTATATATTACAGTAAGTGATTATCTAACATCATCTTCTATCTACACGATGGGCTTCCTGGGACCATGCCTTAGATCAGAGCTTTCCACCCAGCAATCCATTGTTAATGGGAGTTTGTGGGAGATTTCAGGAGGAGCTTTATGCCTGGAATAATCAACCAATGGGAAGTCGACTCTCTAAGGAGGCGGTGAGATGGGTTGTGAGTCCGGAAGTGTGCGTATGCACACATAGGGACCGTGTTCAGGAAAGACACATGGGCAGTCTCCCAGGAGTCTGTACCCTCAGATAATGCAAGCACAGTGTAACGCTCATGAAAAGAAGAAAAGTGAACTAGTCAGCCAAAGAAAGAGCTGTAGGGATTTAAAGGAAGGCCTATGTGAGGACCATTACTGCCCCTGACACTTCTCCACTTGACTAGGCAGATAAGGCGTGATGATACAAGGCCAGCCGAGGAGGTGTCATGATAATGATCTTGCTCTTTTAAACGACATTTAAGGAATAAATGCACAAAATATGCATTAAGATGGTTTTCAAAGTCCTGTTTCTGTGTTTGTTGGTAAGTTTACGGGCCTGCTCATTGCTAGCTTGACCGTGTTCTGTTTTTGTATTTGTTGGTGAGTTTTAGGGGTCTGCTCACTGCTAGCTTGACCGTGTTCTGTTTTTGTACTATTTGCTGGTGAGTTTACGGACCTGCTCACTGCTAGCCTGGCCATGGCCAGCAGAACACCTCTTCATCTGTCTGTCATCCCCGACGCTGCTGCTGCTGTGAGCCCACAGCTGAGAGAGTGCTTTTGATGAAACTTGAATCTATCATCATTCAGGCCTCTGTTGCTTCTTTTGTGTTTAAAGTTTTAGTTTACTGAAACAAGAGTGAGAGATGATAGGATTTGCAGGTAGCTTTGATACAGCTATCCACTATTTTTACTCCGATCCACTAGTTAGGGAAAAATCAAGCTGAGTTTATATCCTTGTTTAAGTGTTAAAGGTTCTTTTCAATTTCATTGGCTAAAAGGATGGGCAAGATTTGCAAGTCTGGACTGTTTTGACTAATTTGCAAGCATTTTTCTCTTACAGAAGGTGAACATATTAGAAGAAAATTCTCATTTTCATAATTACTAGGAAGAAGATGGTCTACCTTGATCCCATATGATAGACAAGCAATTATTTTATTTTTATTTTTCAGAAAAAAGCATGTTATCACTAAGGTCAGATGCAAGGGTTCTGAAGCCCACTAGGTTTTCTCATTATTTAATGTACCTACGACCTCAGTAATTTTCCCTTATCTGAATTTCTTTGTTTCTCTATTAACTGGAAATCATAATTAGTCCTACCATAAAAATTAAATTTAGGCCTATAAGACTCTTTAAAATGCTCGAAGTAAGCTATCCAGTTATTGCTATAGCTTAATAAATGAGATATAAATATAATGTTGTTTTACTGCCATGTTTGAATTTCATTTCCTCACATAGAACCAAAACTTAAATAAGGTAATGAATGCATCTTGTAAGACCGAACCTAAGGATAAAGTGCTGTTTGGATGTGGTTGAATTTTATTAATGCAATTCTTTTCTCAAATGAAATACCACTTTCTCATTATCTGAATTAACATTTAAATATCTGACACAGTGTTTCCCTCCACGTGTCTATAGTGAAATGCTGTCTCTAGAAAGAGTGAAACAGGTTTTTGCAAGGGTGCTTCAGTGAGCGGCCTGTGTTGAGCACACCACCCTTACTCTCTTGTTTGCAGAGGTGACACGCAGATAAAGTCAGAGACATCTGCTGGAGGACAGCAAAGGCAGGGACCTCCACATGCACCCGGACATTTGCTCACTCAGACGCCAACCTTGCAATTGTGTGCTTTTGTCTGGAAGGTCCTGAAACTTAGCCTCGGATTTTAGGAGTAGATTAGACTCATTTGGCTCTCTTGGCCCTTTTGTGCTTCTCAAAGCAGAGTACTGGGTCTCATCTGCCATCAGAGTGACAAGAGACGTGTAGCCATGTTTTAGGTAGGACAAAAACCATCTCAGGAAGAAACTGGGGCTAAGGCGCTCTTGACTGGAGGCTCAGCCAGCTCTCCCCAGCAAGATATTCATCATGCAAATGAACAATGGTGTCCCAAACTGAAACAGCTGTCAGCCACCCATTAGAGGGATTAGCAATGCAAAATGTCACCCTACAGGTAAAGTGGCAATAAGGTAGAGTCCTGTGTGAAGCAGCCACAATGTTTAATGCATTTCCTCTAAGTTCGTCCTGCCATGACACTCTTTTGAACCTTAAACCCTTGTGATACAGGTTATATCGTTCAAAACATCGCCTTCCAGTATATAAGGTGTGGGAATGCAAGGTGTATATGATAGGGCCTTCGTTTGTGAGTGATTTCTGATCTTTTATACCTGGTGGCATGCAAGTGTGGGAGCCATCCTCTCTCAGGATGACCTGCCACACACAGGCACAGGCCCTCAGTCAGCTGCAGTGTTCTTTCTCGAGATCTCCAGGCTTTAATGTGAGGACCAGGTACACAGAGGTGTGCTTGGGGTGAAGCCTCAGTTGAGGTGTGTTTACTTTGGCCATGGAGGAAAATGAAATGAATCTTTGGTGAGCAATGAATATAAATGCTCCCTGCTGCGTCCTGTGTTGTAGATGCTGTGTACCGTGGGCTGTTCATGAGAAACATTCTTATTAGTTTACTGAAGGAAGCATGCAGTGCTCCGACCCCGGGGAGCCTATGTGTGCTGTTTCTGTGTGTGCTTGTATTTATGTAGAGTTTTAAATAAATAACTCCAAACATAGGCATGCATTTTCTCTCGAAGGGCTTGTAATTACTGCATAATGTAGGTTGTATCCTAAACCCAATAACATTGGAAACTAAATTGTATGTATACAATATTCACTGGAAGTATCAGAGGTATGTTCTGTGATGGGGAGAAAGGAAGCTGCTTGGGATTAAGCTATTTGGGATTTTGGATTATAGTTTGAAAGACTTTGCTAGCTTCCTTTTCTTCCCTCCCATCTTCCCTGTCTTCTTGTGTTTCTTCCGCATGCCTTAGCCTGTCCAGCAGACGTATTTCTCCTATAGATGACGTCCCTGTACCCACTAACATCTGTTAGTTCAAATCATATTAACATACAATGACTTTGTTGATCATTATTTCCAAGGCTTGAGATGACAAGATTTTTAGTCAGGCAATTTTTTTACACTTAAGTAGCCGATATGAGCCCTAATTTGAAAAGAATGAGACTTTAGTGTCTTTTGTTGTGTTTCGGATGTCAGATATGAATTCTCACGCAGACAATGAAGCCATCCACAGGCCTAGTGTGGGATATAGGTTCCATTGACTCACCCTTGATCATGTGTTAAAGGAGACCTTCCGGACCATACAAAGAAAACATGTAATCAAAATGAAACTTGTACAGTTTTGATGACACAATTTGGCTCATAATAGCGCTCTGCTTTGTGGGAACTTAAAAAAAACTATAGACATAAGCAATGACCCCAGGAAAAACCCTGAAGTAGGAAAACTGTTTATCATGCCGGCTTCATGCTTTTTAAAAATGCCTGAAATATCTTTGGCACAAAATATACCCTGCACGTTACAAATGTCACAAATTTGTGGTTGAAATTTGCGAGAGAAGAGATAAGAGAAGACAGAAGTATGAAGTTTTTGAACAAAGAATAGAGTCCCTCTATTGGGCATTTAATTACAAAGAAACAAAACTTCAGGGAACTGGTTAACGGGGTGAAGCGCAGGGGAGGGCCAGAAAGCAGGCTTCAAGCCGGGAGTGGCGTGAGGAAGGCTCCTGCAGACGCAAAGACAATCTTACAGTGTTCCTGCCCGGTGTCCAAGTCTGCGGGATTTTGTAAAAGACTAAGAAGGGTACTGAGGGAGAGCCTGTGCCATTTAGGGGGCAATGAAGAGGAATCAGCTGAGGATGAAGCACGCATACAGGTATATATGATTTGTTCAAACATTCCAGCGTCACCAGGAAGTTGAACACAGCTGACAGCTGTGTCTCATAGACGCACTAACTGCTGAGACCATCAGACAAGAGCCAGGACGATAGACCTGCACTGCCATCGAGTTTAAGAACTTGCCACCTCACTTTGTGAAAAGGGGCCCCCTAGTTTGTTCTTGCCTGAAAAGCAATCAGTGACTCATTCTTGAGCCATCTTGCAAAGTGAAGGCAAGTGTTTTTGAAAGGTTCTTTTGCTCCTTGCTTTTCCAGAGTGACAGGTCACATTTTTACATGGAATAAGCCACACAGCTCCTTCTCCCCCAAGAAACCTTACCGGATCTTAAACTACCCACCCCTCTCCGCTTTCTCTTCCAGGAAGTCGATGGCAATAAAGTTATGTCTTCATTAGCCCCTTACAACTCATCTACCTCACCTCAGAAGGCAGAAGAAGGTGGGCGACAGAGTGGCGAGTCCGTGTCTGGCACAGCCCTGGGGACTCCGGAGCGGCGCAAAGGCAGCTTGGCGGATGTGGTGGACACCTTAAAGCAGAGGAAGATGGAAGAGCTGATCAAGAATGAGCCAGAAGGTAAAGGCTGGAAGAGGAAACTGGGTCATGCCCTTCCTGGTTTAAGGAGTTTATTTAATTTCTAGTTCTGATGTTTGGTTTAGATTCTTAAATTGGACAAAATAGAAGCCTATGGCTATGAAGATTGTTCCTTCCTTCCTTCCTTCCTTCCTTCCTTCCTTCCTTCCTTCCTTCCTTCCTTCCTTCCTCCTTCCTTCGCTCTTTATCTCCATACCTTCTTCTCTCCCTCTCTCCCTCTCCCTTTCTCCCTGTCTCTCTCTTTCTTTTTCTTCTCAGAGGTACTAGGATGCTTTTAAATCATAAATTTATGTCGCGGCGTGAGCCTTATTTTATGCATGAGTAAGTTATCCTTGAGTGAAAGTTAAAGGTTCAAGAATAGAATGCCGCAGCATTGCCCAGAAGACCCACCTACTTGTCACGTATCTGCAGCCTGCACCGTGCATCTCTAGTAAAATTTTCCCCCTCAAGAACCATTTTAGAACTGTGGTACATTTGTAACCTTTAAACACCACTATATCTTATTCCACCTTGATCTTAGGGCCACTCCTTATATAGTCTATAAAAAATGTGATTATAGTTATTTAAAGTAGCCCTACTCAGCCTCCCATTTTTGGGTTTTTGAATTCTTTCTGTTTGAGTTCTAGTTCTAAGACTCTTTCATAGTTACTGATAGCAGCCTGAACTTGATATACATACATGCAAGGGTTTATCTTAAAAATAAAGCAAATCAAGAAAAAAACCTTGCTAACCTGCCGAAGGTTCTATCCAGATGATAACTTGTTCCAGTTTGGCCCTGGCAAAATCCGGAGCACAGAAACCACTCAGCTCAGAAGAGTGGCTCTCTTCCTCAGCTTTAAGTTCCAAGTGAGCAAACCAAGAGACACAGTGGAGAAAAGATGGACTTGGAATGTAAATCGTGTCTGATATACAATGTAAGATAGCCAATACGTTTTCAGGTCCCTAGGAGCATCGTGGCTGAGTACATGGGAAGATGTAGCTTGACTTTATAAGGAACTGTCTAACTGTCTGCAAAGTGTCCACAAAATTCTCCTTTCTGCCATCACTAAAGGGAGGTTCCTGTCTGTTTACACCCCTCCAGGTCTTTGACATTGTTCTAGTTTGGGATTTTGTTCGTTCAGATAGCTATGCTACAATCTCGTTGTTGTTGTTTGTTTTTTTTAGTTCTCCAACAGCCATCAATGTTCAGATCTCTTCATATATTTATTTTCTATCTCTGTGTCTTTGGGGGAGTGTCTTTTTAAGCACTTTTGTATGTTTATTGAATCATTTTGATACAGATAATTTTCAAAAGATCTTTATATATTTTGGATACCAGTTTTGAATCAGAAATGTCTTGGCAAACCTCTTCTCCAAGTCTATGTTTTCATTCTCGGTATTTTCTTTTGCAGAAAAAAATTAATTTTAGTGGCTTCCAAGTTGTCATTTTGTTTATGAATTTTACTTTTAGTTTGCGTAAGTGGTCACAGAGAGCCTAAGACCTTTCTCTTACACTATATCCTACACCTTTATAATTTTGCATTATATACTTTAGATCTGGGAACCCTTCTGAGTTAATCTTCTAAACTTAGGTTCTATGTCTGACTTCTTTAACTTTTGTATAATCAGAGTGTCTAGTTGGTCAGCACCATTTACTGAAAGCTGGTTCTTGTCCACTGAATGCCTTTGCCCTTTGTGAAGGTGGTTGACTGAACTGTTGTGTGTTTATTTCTGTCCTCTGTGTTCAAATCCATCGAATAATTAGATTTTCCTTTCCATAATACCACACTGTCTTAATGACCATAGCTCGCATAACATGAAGTCTTGCTTTGGGTAGTGTCGGTCTTCCAGTTTTTGTCATTTTCTTGGGGATTTTATGGCTTAGTCTGAGTCTATTTTCGTTCTTCACAAACTCTGAAACAAGTTTTCCTATATCCCATGAATAATGTGAATTTGACTGAGAATGAATGGTGCCTCTAGATCTCAGTATGAAGAAGTCATATCTTAAAAACATTGACTGTTCTCATCCATGAACACAAGAATCTCTCTCAGTTATTAAGATCTCGGGTCTTAAGTTTCCAGATACATGCCTTAGGTATATTTTTACTAAATCTATGCTCATGTATTAGTTTTTATATAAGAATAAAAATAACTAATAATCATGCTATGATTGATTTAAAATTTCAACTGCTAGTTGATAATGTATAGAAAGTTCATGTGCTGTCCTTGGGACCTATGGCCTCAGAGCTAGTTCTAGCAGTTTTTGTTAACCCTGTGAGACTGTCCTCACAGACAAACATTTCATTCGCAAACTGACAGCTCCATTTATTTCATCCCCCAAAAGAGCTTTTATGATTTTTCTTTCTTCTTACATATTAGACCTTGTAGGATATCAATTAAGAGTGGGAGGAGGTGATTGCTGAGTTCTTGATTCTAAGAGCCAGGCTTCCTGGCCCGGCACAAAGCCGGATGTTTGTGGTAGGATTTCACGGGTGATGCTGTCAGGATCGACTTTTCTCTTTTTCATGGTTTCCCAAGGAGATTAAAATTTTACCTGTTCATATAACATGCACACAATCATTGATCTTTAAATTCCCATGAGACTGTCAAACATTGAGCCTCCTAGCAAACTTGCCATAAATCTCCCTGGGCCACATTTAGGTCTGTTGATCTGTTTTGAGATTTGACTTGCTCAGACTTTGTGAGAATGTTTGCTTTCAGGACCATGGGCTCCATTAGTTGATAATTTGTTTATCTCTGTGCATCCCTGATTTCTATACTCACTTCAGAGAAGGAGCTGGACTTGCCTTGTGTGTTAATTTAAAATCACAGCTTTTGATATACTCTGAATGTGAGGGAGGATAAGGGCTAAAGAGTCCCAGTTTGTTCTGCATAGTTTATTCTGCAGAAGTTTGAAGGGGCATCCTTAAATGATACTATTAAAGGGAGTTTTGTGTATGACATCGTCATTTCTCCACTGTATTGGGTTGACTAACAATACATACATGAACTCTTAACTTTGCAGTAAAGGACAGGCCTAAACCCAATGCATAAATCTCTGTGGGAAAGATAGCAGCAGAAGGTACCCAACGGTACTTGACAAAAGATACAGGGGACTGCTGAGCACTGCAGGAACTGCTGAATTACCAGGAGCAGCTACTTGGGCAGAAGAGCAAAGATGGATGCTCATAACAGGAAGGGTTGGCACAAGGAAACAGCATTACTGCATATGAAGTTAAGAAGACTTTCCTTGTTGTGTCTCTATCAGTAATGTATTTCAGTGTATTTTTCCTCTTAAAATACTTAAATGCTCAAAGAAGAAGTAATGTGTTGATAAATAAGATTGTGAGAATTTAAACTGAATAAGGCAAGAATTGAAAATTCCATGTTTGGGCTAGAAAGGCGGCTCAGTCGGTAAGAGCACTTGCTATGCAGATGTGGGAACATGCCATCTGGATGTCACTACTGCCACTCATCAGGTGTGGCCACATGTATGCCTGTAACCACAGTGCAGTAGGAGGCAGACAAAGAAGATCCCTGGGACTTGGTGACTACCAGGCTAACTTCTGTCTCAAGGGAATTAGGACAGAGAGTGGAAGACTGGAATGTCTTCTTTTGACCTCTGTGCATGCATAGGCAAGCAAACTGTGTGTTTGTGCATACACTATACTCACACATGTACCGCACTCACACATATACACCTATACACACTGACACATACAGACATACACATACATAGACTCCTTCTTCTGCCCTCTTTAGCTTCAGAAACAGCTTCTGTATAACAGAGCATGGAGAAGCCTGTACACCTACACATGCAGATTTCTTGAACCTGCTTTGAATCTCCAGAACCGTAGACATACTCTCATTATTTGCCCTTTTAACAATGTATATGCATTTTAAAGTATTTCCTTTGTTATTTTGAGACATGGCCTCATAGTCTACATTTGCCCAGGGTCAGTATGCAGCCTAGGGTGGGCTCAGACTCACAATGCTCCTCCTGCCTCAGTGTCATGAATGCTGGGATTGCAGGCATGAGCCTCCATGACTCTTTCAAGAATGTACATTCTGTGACGAAAACAATCGACAGACTTAACCGAAAAGTAATTTATATCCGAGAGAGCTATGCTCTTATTCAGGAAGAAATGATATGACTTTCGAAGAAAAAAAGTGTAAGGAATTGTATCTTAAGACATTGTAGGTCTCCCAGCAATTTGATGCTCTGTTGGCCATTGAGACATCACTGATCAGAGGGTACTGGACATGTCTGTCCCCTCATATTTGTCTTCTCACCAATGCACAAGGGACCGCTATGATGGGTAGAGCGCACACACATGAGCGGAGGGGCTCACGTTACCCGGCATCAAAGAGATAAAACTCATTCAGCCTGAAGGGAAGAACGTAGCGTGTGTTGGTTGGAAAACAACAAGCCATTGTCGTGGTTCCCTGGAGGGAGAAAGCCCTGGAAAAGAGTGGGGAGCAGACAGGGAATGGCGCTAAGTGCACGAGTAGAGGCTCCCTCTCCTCCAGATATTTGCCCATTGTTTCTCAGAGGCCGTTAAAATGAGCAGCAGGTTGTGATGAAAATTTCATTAAGCCCAGTGAAATCATTATGAGAGGCCATGTTCACATCTTGGCTTCCTCTCACGGGATGGGGGTGGGGGAACAGATTTCATCAGAAAGACCACATTATCTTCAGCCTCCCCCTGCCAAGAGCAAGCCGACAGGGATGGGGACCTGAGGAGGAGAGGCCCCGGAGGTGAGACTCTCAGCCAGGGAGCAGAGGGGACTGTGGGTGGAAGAAGCAATGCCTCTTGTCTGCTCTAGCCTGGGCTTCTCCCAAGTGATGGATTCAAAGATTTGCAAATGAATTTTAGGAAAAACCTACAACATTAAACTGGGCTTGTGTTTTCACTCTTTCAGAATTTTGGGCTTTCATTATGAAAAATATTTAGTCATGCATATTTTAAATGTCCGTTCGTTTCAATTTGTCTATATTATTTATTTGGTTGTTGTGTGTGCATGTGCGTGCACACATGAACAGGTCTGAGCATGTACTGTAACTGAGATCTGAAGACAGTTTGCAGAAGTGAGCTTTCTTCTTCAAGCATGAAGATTCCAGGGATTGAGCTCAGGTCATCCGACTTGGAGGCAGGGGCCTTTGCCACTGATCCATCTTGTCCGCTACTGTCCTCTCTTCCTTTACCAGATCTGTGCAGCTAAATTCATAGGAAACCCATGTGTTGTCTGTCAGCCTTTCCACTGCAGTGTTGTCTAAGTCTGTAGCCTCAGCTGGCCTTTCTTCAGCTTGGCAACTGAGGATTGGCATGGCATGTGAAACCGTGACGGGTGACACACGATTCCTTGTCATGACACTGAGTTCATGATCTATTAGGGAAAGAAATAAAATTATATATATTAGATCATGTACTATATATTATATAATTTAACATATGACAAGTGTCTAACACACGTGATTTAAAATGTCAAAAATCATTGAAAATGTTCATCTGATCTTCGTACCTGGGCTCTGTGTATAGCTCTATCACAACCAGGAAGGACCATGCACATACACATGACCTCTGTCACTAGGTTCATTTTCTCTCATTTTCAGATGAGAATTCTGATGATTAAAGATGTCCTAGTGCCATTTTCGAAGCTGGCATTGCCCTTGGTCTAGAACCCACAGCCTTACACACAGCTCGCTTATTTTGCACCGTGGATTGTTTACTCCTACACTTTAGCACACATGAGTCCATATTCCTTCAGTTTCTTACTAAAATGAATGTTATACCTTACGTGTGCAGGCTTCCAGAAGTGTTTAAGGACACACCTACCACATTGTGGTCTGTTTGAGCATAAATTACCATTAAAAAAGAAGAAGAAAAATGAAAAAGATCTTGAAATTTTAATAAACATCATTGTAAAAGAAAATGTCTGGGAGCTAAATAATTATCAGTAATAGAACTGCAGATCTTTAGTTCTCCATGACACAGCGTTTGCCTGGGTCTCACAGGAAGTGGAGTTAGAGTTGGGCCTGATTCTCACAGGAAGTTGGTATTAGCGTTGAGCCTGAGTCTCTCAGGAAGTGAGAGTTAGAGATGAGCCTGGGTCTCACAGGAAGTTGATGTTAGGGTTGGGTCCAGGTCTCACAGGAAGTGGGAGTTTGAGCGATGCTACCTTTAAGTTTACTCTTGCTCCAGCATAACACCGAATCATTGGCCATTTATTAATTTTACTCCAATATTATGCTCACTAGAGTTGTGGTAATCATACTAAATTTTCAAAATGTTTGGTGAAAACCATGCGTAATCTCCTTCAGCGCTGTTCCCCTGTTGCCGACACAGTGAAAGAGTGGAGGAATTTCCCAGAACATCTGGCCTCCTATTAGTGTGCGTTCTTCACGTGTTCCTCACAGAGCTCTGCAGGTTAGAGGACAGAGGGTTCAGCTGCTAAGGTATGCTACATGCGACCACCTGAGTTCTCTTCCCGGGGCTCAAATGCTGGGTAGAGAGAACCAAGCTGTCCAGTACACACCATGGTCCCACTGCCTCTCCACATACCTATTAAATCAATAAACAGAAAGCAAAATATAAGACACCCACGTTAGCAATTGCCTTACTTGAAAACATTTAGTAAATTGACCCTGCTCTTATTGTATGGAGGACCCAGAATTCAAATAGAAGGACTGCCCTCATTCTGCCCCCACAGATGCTGCCCCCTAAAGTGTCCCCCTGCCCCTGCCCCCTGCTGTCCCTCCCTCAGTGTCCCCCCTGCTCTTACCGCATCTTCATCAGTAATTTATTAGTAAGTTTCTGTGCCTTCTTTCTTTATGGTGCTATGTGATCATTCACACTATTGGAATTTCTACACAAAGCACAGGACACATAGTCGGCCCCCATGAGTCCTACCTGTGGGTGGCAGCCTTTTGACTGATGGTTTTTGATGCCTCTTATCGTATTGTACAAAATCCTGATTTTTTCATTTGTCTTTTCCCATATATTTTTGTGTTCTTCCTCCATCCACATCTTCACGTCATCCTCTCTTCATGTCAGGTTCTTCAACTCCTCTGTCTTCTCTTTTTCTTAAATGCATTTCCCATCATCATGAGGCCTTTGAGATCATTCCCTTCAGTTCTTTCTATGAGTCAGAGACACAGAACACAGCACCAAGGCATTCATGCTACGTATGTCTCACTAACGATGTGACTATTATTATTGGTGGCATTAGGTAATATTATGCTGTCATAAATAGAGTCATAGATCATAACTCTGCCTTGTTGCTGGCCGTAAAGGGAGAAGCAAATCACAATGATACATGAACATTGTTTCCAGGATTTGAAGATATAATGTGTTTCCTCATTTATCCTTTGGTTTTGTTTCTGTAATACTTGCGTTGGAAGTGGGGCCCCATGTGGGCAACCTGAGTCCTCTGTCCCCAAAGTACAAGTGCATCCTTTGGGACTCTGCAGACTTTCCATTTCTCCCTACTCTTCCTGGGGCACTGCCTGCTTCTCTCTGGGTCAGCACAGCTTTCAAACTCATGAGCGACTTTATCAAACGTGACACATATAAAAGCAAAAGGGCAGAAAGTCATGTGTATTTACCCATTTTCCGGGGATAACAAGTTTTATTTAAGTCTCTTGGTGAAGTCATTATGCAGACAGGGAAACTAGACTGGATATTTGAAGCTAAGCTCAGTCTCTTATAACTGAACCATGGGACATGTACATACACATGCACGTGCGTGTGTGTGTGTGTCTGTCTGTCTGTCTGTCGGTATGTGTGTTGTCTAGTTTCTGAACCATTTAGAGGGACACTTTGCAAACATTTAGCAATATTCTACAATGCAATTTTATCTACATTTCACTCTTGAATCTTGCAGCTTGCTGCATGCGTGAACGTTTAATCTCAAATAAGATTTACCGGAAAGAGCATCTGCATTGTGACTTCCCAGGGAAATGTGGCATCTACTTGGGTTTCTTTACTAAGATTACTGTTAACTCTTCTGCCCTTCGCCGCACCGCATGGCCGACTGTGCCGTTCCCGTCAGGTGACCACAGGGAGCTGCTGAGGTACTGAGGTAATGGCGGCCAGGGTGCTTTGTAAATTGTAGTCTGCTTGGAAAAGGCCCAGCTCTTGTCATTCACACATCTCGGCTCATCAAGGACTCTCACTCCTCGGGTACTGGCGACACACTTTGCAGTGTTCTTTTTCCAGAATTCCTTGATTGGGGGTGGGGGACATTTAGGATCTAGAATCAGTAATACCAAAAGCAAACGAGAAGCTAGCTAACCTATAAACAGGTCATAGCTTTCATATTTATTTATCTATTCACCCAAATAAATTTGTGGTTAGTCTGCTTCTTATGTGAAGAAAGACTTCACAGTGAAAAAGACAGTTCCTCCAGATTAGTAGTGGGTGAAGTCATGAATTCTGCACTGTGTGAAATCAGGAAGGTAGTGTAATATTCCATTTCTGGGTTCCTTGTATTCCCACTGTGCACTAAAAGTAAATATTAAGACCTAGAGGTTCATAGTTGCCTAAAATTTTACCGTTCTCTCGGACTCACTTGTCCCATCTTTTGTTAATTGTTTTTTGCATTCTCTCTGTATGCAGGAGCATGCCCAAGTGTGTGTGGGCATGTATATGCCTCTCTCGGGGCTGCCCTATGCCTGGTTTTACTCAGTGTTTGTACCTCTCCGTGTTTTCGCTCCTTAGACTGTGGTTCCCATGTCTCCAGAACTGTCTTGCCTTTATGAACATGCTCATTGTGTGTGAGAAGCTGTCGGTTATGACAGTTGTTTGTGGCACTGAGGCACACAGCTGAAAGATTTCTCCTCAATTTCCCAGGAGATCTTTGCTCCTGCTCTTTAAGGTCGTAAAGACAGAGCATCTTCTCCAAGTCCTACTATGTTGCTTTGTGGAAAGCAGCTCTGTGCTCTTCTGCATAGGTTTCGCAGATAATTCTCCTCTTGTGAGAACCACTGAAACTAGGCGCTGAGCTTGGAAAAGTCCAGTTCATGAACAGACCTCCCCACATCTGCAGGCTCTTCCCAGAGCTACCCCGATAATCACCCACACACCATCAGGGTGGAGGCAGGCAAGGTTTCATTCACACTAACCCCAGCACCATAGGTCTGTGGCCTATGCGGCAATGAGATTTACCACTAGTTAGATTGGATTAAACACTAGGTTATCTCTGGTTTGTTTGTTTGTTTGTTTGTTTGTTTGTATGAACCGGAACTAATGTACAGGCAGTTATAACACTGGTCTCTTTAAAAACTAGGAAATGTATGTGGATCTTACTGTCTGGTGTGTCTTTCAGATATTTGTGTCTGTCATGAACCTAATCTACTGTACCTGATGGCACCTTCTACAGGACTTGGAGAGTTTTCCAGAAAAAGATTGTGTCAGTGTAAGCCTCCCTTTGATTCTCATTGCGAATGTCTTGGTGTTTATAAGCGTGTATCCTCAAATGGATGAGAAGCCCCTTCTTCCCAGTTCTTCGTGAGTTTAGAGTTGCTGAAGTAGGCATTGTGGGCGGTCCACTTTTGTCCGTGGCGTGCTACAGTAGCAAAGGAGTCCTTGAAAGACAGCCCCGAGCTTGTGGTATTTGGCCCTGTGAACAGAGCCAGAGGTGTTGCATGTGCAACATTTGAGTGTGCAGAGTAATTAACTGTGCCTCTTCTTAGCACTCATGTATCTGCTGTGGAGTGTCCCTTTAGAATTTAAATTAAGCCTTGCTGTTTTACCTGAGACATCAAGACGGAGACTCAGAATCATCTTTAGCTCAGTAGCTTTCTAGATGTGATCACCCTGGGGAAGACAATAAAGATTTGCACCCTCTAATCAAAGAGTGCCCCAGCATCCCTCTCCCTGTGCAGAGAACCCGCGCTCTGAAACTCACTCTTGTTCTGAGCTCTGCATTTGATGAGGTGGAGAGGGAAAGCGAGCCCATCAGGCTGAAGATGCTTTAATTGGCAGAGGTTTGTGGTGCACTTGTCCTTTTGACAAAGTACATCCTGAAGAGGCTTTGCCCGTGCTCTTCCCGTGAAGGACAAACAAGGGGACTTTGCAATGGGACTCCAGTTGCTGTCAGGGGCCACGCACTGTGGCTCTGTCTTCAACTGTGTCGTCTGCCACTCGGAAATGTCCCTCTTCTTGTTGGGCAAACTAGACTCTAACCTGGGACCACCCCTTTTCAAAGGCACCCCGATATGGAAATCAACACTCATAAGATGATGATAAAGGAAAGAGGTTGTTTTTCAAAGGCCAAAGCAAGATGATGCCCTCACTCGCTGGAGTCTGTTCTTCTGGGAAGACTGTTTAAACGTCTGCGGATGGCCGTAGTGGAAGCCTTGACGGGAAGCTTGTTCGCAGCCACACCTTTGCGAGCACAGCCCATTGTGGGGGATCAGCCTGCTCTGTTTGAATTCATTAAGTGTTGTTGAAAATTTATTTATAAATTCCCAAAATACCTTCAGATTTGACTCATGGAGGCTTGGGGATTGTTCGTGGAATTCATCTGTACGTGGTAGGGCCTTGAGCTGCAAACGGGGCTGTGGCCACAGAAAGCCCCTTGAGTGACATGGCTTCTATCCCTCTGGCCAATTAGAACTTGCTTTTTGGCTACTAAAATGAGCTACTTTTAGGAGTGTCCTTAATCTCCTGTACATGGTCAAGGTAGCATTGTGCTTTAAATTGAATATCTGTGTCTTAATATAAAAAGATAAGGACATTGATTATAAAATATTGATTGCTGTTTAAACACATGTGCGTGAACTGAGGGGCAGCATAAGCCAGACCCAACCATTTTTTATTCAGATCATTGCAATTTTTTAAAAGATAAATGGGATACTTCTTTTCCCCATCCCTACTGAATCTGTGAGTTCCAGACCGCCATGTTCAATGCACAGAGCTCCCAGAAGGAGACCTGCTGACCCGGCTACATATGTGTAGCCCTTCCTGCTGATCCCATAGCATGGCTTTTGGGGATATCATTTATTCAGGAGCGAAGAGCTAGCCACCTGTTTCTGAGGCCTGTCCTCCCTCACAGGGAAGGTCCCATCCCCAGCTGAATAGGGGCACGCTAATCTGGGCAGCCTACAACGTCTTTCCGACGCTGACAGCAGCCTGGCTGAGGAGTTGGTGTGTTTGCGTGCCCATGTGTGTTTTTCCCTCCCTCACCCCCGAGGCACTTGTCACAACCATGCATATTAAAATTAATCAGACCTCCCAGGCCTGTGTGGCTGTGTGTTTAACACGGAGAAGTGGATATCAAGCATTTGCCCTAATTAAATAGGCCTGCTTAGCTTTGTTCTAGTGGATGCTCGGTCTCTTTTTCTAATAGGACTCTCTCATGAAGAAGGCACGGACAGCACTGGAGGCTCCACTCAGAGCTGCCTCTGCCACCTGCTCCCAGAGTCCCGAGACCTCAAGGACTCCCCCAAGCACCTTGCACGCTGCCCTTGATGTTAAGGGGAAATATGGCCAGCAATGTTAGGGAGCAGGGAGGCTGGGGCCAAAGAGAACGAGCATATGACCCAGACACTTTGCTTTGATTAAGATGGCCCATCTCGGGGCTGTTGGAGTTGGAGACCAGCTTGTGCCCTGAACTCCTGAGTTTGTATTACAAACTTTGGACATCAAAGGGAAAGGCTTGTTGAAATACGGGATGTCTTGAATTTGAAAAGCAGCTCTTGCTCACTGAACCTTTTTACTTGATTCTTTTTCCAAGTCAAAGGCAATTCTTCTTGATGGAATAGTGGCGTCAGTCTCAGTACAGATGGATTTGTGTCCACCGTGACTTTGCTAGACTGTACCTAGCTTCATTTGTGTTAGAAGAAGCAGAATGAGGCATTCAGAAACAAACTTTTACGTAGTGTTAGGCTGGGAACACTGAGAATAGCCCAGACACGTAGGACAAAGCTATTTCCTTCTTTGTGCCTTTAGTGTCAGTAATGAGGGAAAATGGTCATAATGATGTCCCAGCTTGTACATTTTTGTTCCAATTTATGTATATTATCGGAGACATTTTATACTTTAGATAATACATGCAGAAAATCTTAGAACATCTCAATTTGATATTAATTATGTGCATATATATGAAACAAAACATACAGTTGGCATCTGAAACTATCTGAAAACAATGTAATAAACAGCTCCATATTGAACAGTTTTAGAATCTTGTAAATTTCCAGATAACTACTAATCATTCGCTAAAAGATTATTCTGGGATATAATTCATTTCTTCCTTAGCAAACACAAAAGGGTCACATTATTAAAGATGAAGAAACACCTCAATTACTGCTTTCCTACTCCCCCCTGCTCCCTCCCATTGAGTTGGGGCATGTCAGGACCCATGGAGCCGTAAACCCATATCCTATCTTACATGTGGGCATGTGACTAGTATGTGGGGGCCTGGCTCGTGGTACTGAGCAGCCGACAACCATCTGGTACCTGACAGCCTCCCTCCTCGCTGCTCCCCTCCTCACTGGGGCTGCTGTGGTTATTTATCAACACAAGGCAGACTCCGCTGTGTGGGTGTGTGCAAAATAGAACACTCAAGGCCCCGAACAAGTAAATACATCTTTCATTAGTTCTTTTGTTTGGTGTGTTTACCATGTGGCATTCTTGGCCAGTAGAAGTTGTTTGACAGTTCTGAGGAAGGGTGAAGAACCTTTTCATGAACTTTCTCCTTTTGATTTGTCTTCGTGGAGAAAGTTGCCATGTGCTGTTTCCTTTGCCGTGCCACCCCTATGTGAAATCTCTCTCTGAGATTGTCCCTGTCATCAGTGTGACAACTGCAAGAGATTATCGAAACCATAGGCTCTTTCTCCCTTCCTGGTTTGGAATGGGCAGTTGAGCAGGCAGAGCTCCAAAATCCGCCATGAAACTTTGTCATTAGAAGTGAATGACAGGACAGTACCCAAACGATGTGTTCCTGTCCCATTCCAGGAAGCTCCAGCTGCCCATGGCTTTGGGGGAACACTGCTGAGATACTGAGCCCTGGCTTAATTCCACCGTTAGTTTCCTCCCATGCATCGATATGACATCAGGGTAGACGTTATGCAAGGTGCAACTGTGGAAGAAGTCCATGGAAAAGTCCGCCAGTGTTGGGCATCTGCTTGTAGCAGGACAGCTCTCTTTACGCTGGTATTTAGTGTGTTAAAAGGTTAGCAGTGATGGGTGTTACAGATGAATTAAAGCCCTGGCATCATTCTTGCTTTAGGAAATGATGCCATGCTTGTACACAAAGACCTGAAAGATTTCTTAACTTGTGTCCAGCACCCTGTATGAGAGGTGTGTGCTCCGCCACTGTGCTGCAGTCCCCAGCCCTCGGACAGTTTAATTCACCCTTAGCTACGGCAAAGATTGAAAGCAAAAGCCCCGACAGGGATCAGAATGCACACTTCTTCCCACCACAGTTCTGCTTTCTTTCTGTGGATTTTGGTTTGGTGCCATTGCATCAGCTTACATGTCCTGCTTCTCCAACAATCCAAGCTGCCACATCTCAGCAGAGAAATCCATCTAAGTCGGGGGTTGGGTGTGCTGGGAGAAGAGAAGTATAGACAGGAGATGTCATCTTTCAGCATTAATATGGTGGCTATCCAAATTGCAGGGAAAACAAAGAAACATCCCATTCAAGGTTTGATTCAAAGGTAGGACTTGGCCATTTCTGTTCCTGTTTGACTCCACATTGATTAATTGTGGTCATCTCTGTTCTTGCTCAGTACTGCCATTGAGCAGGGTCTGTCACCCTTGTCTTCACCTTAGCTCCATGTAGTCCATCGGAATCTTTAGGGATTCACATCCCAAGTGAGTGGTCATCAAAACTGTGCCATTTTAGCCCAGCTCTTTCACTCCTAGAATGGTAGTTAGGGATTAATATACGATGGTAACAAAGTCAGACTGGAAGGTCTTGGAGTACTTAGTTTTGTCCTGTCAGGATTTCTCCCCTTTTCTTCACAAACTAAACCTATATATGTAGTTACAAGTTTGAAGACCTGTGGCGTTACAGAGAGAATTCTACCTTGTGCCTTTGGAATGTTGTCTGTGATTCTGAAGAGTGAGAAGCGCTGTCTGTTTGACATTGTTGAGACTCAAAGCTCCAGAGGTACTGTCTTCTTTCAATCTTTGTTCTATATGTTTTTATACTTATGAGAAATAATCTTGCCAACCCAGATCTCCACAATTTTTCTCAATAAATTAATATATATGCATACACCAACAATATTTATGTAAAATAACAATAATGATAACGATGATGATGTTAGTCTAGGCTTAAGGATAGCCTGCATCCTGCGGAATTTCTTTTCTTGCCACATTTACTTTACAGTGTAGAGAAATACCACAATGCATCTGTGGAGACCAGAGGACAGACCACTTAAGGAGTAGATTCTTCCCACTGTGTGGGTGCCAGGAATTGAACTCAGGTCATCAGGCTTAGGTGTGGATGTTCTACCCTGCCCAGCCATTTGCCAGACTCTTCCTGATGAATCTCCATAGTTTTCGCCTTTATTAGGTTTTGCTAAAGCAAGTACAGAACAGGAATTCACACCCACGTTCTGTATTTGACTTTTTCCATTGCCTTTTGAATTCTTTGACATTCTGTGTACATTCTTTTACAAGTCCTCTTTCTCTAATGCCTTAGCCACAATTCTTTGATCCCTCGCTGACACACATACTCATCTTGACACCAAGTATGGACGGTGGTCCTGATGCATGGTGGTTATTTTATGGGTCAATGAGGAGACAGAACTGAAATATACAGCCTTTCTCAACCTGATCACGACCTTTCAGGAAGGAGTCTAAGAATTTCAGATCCTGGGAAAAGGGTATGCAAGGAGGAGAAACAGGTGCTACCTGTGGCCTGTCAAACACTCAATATGTGACCAAACTGCTCCTGAGATCACTAGTCACACATCAGTAGACATTGGTTTTATTTTATTTTATTTTAGTCTTTTAAGGTAGAATAATGACTCTGACTACTTCAGCTGATGATTTCAGCCAGTTCTCTTCAGGTGTTTTATTCAAAAGTGACCACATATCTCCTGGCCCCATCTTTTCCTAACATGGCTTGCTTTAATGTGTTCTTGTCCCATCTAGTCTGGGTGTTCCAGTGCAATTGATTTCTGCTTCTCACCAGCTGCCTAAAGAAAGCTTACAGCTGAAAAGAGAAAGTGAATCCCTTCCCTCTTGTGCACCAGCAAATAAGTTAAAGGTGTAATGTTTGATTTTCCTTTAGGCACCCACCTTTTGCTTCACTTACTATGATTGTGGAGGATAGCATGTATTATCATCAAACTTTTGTTTAATACCACGTTTGGAATATTGAGACAGATTGTGATGATAATATGTAACACCTCAACTAAAGCTTATTCACAGACTAAAAATTCATGACTCTGTATCATTTATTGATACATAATAAAAATATGGATATGCAGCAATAATTGAAGATGTCTACTCTGTAACTATAACCTCAGTTTTAACAAATCATTCTTTAGTTCTGAGATGCACACAGATATGACAAATAATGTATTTATTCTGACATGTTCAGCTCTCATGCTGACTGTCAATAACGTAGACTATGTATGTGTACATAGTCTGCTGAAGACAAGGCCGTGGGAAGCAGGCTGAAGTTTTGGGGGTTACGTTACTCAATATTCCTTAGGACTCAGGAGTGTAAGCCTCAGTTGCTGTGAGTGATGGTACTTGTGCTATCCTACACATTTTATCTCCCAGAGTTTAAGTGGATGTGGTTGCCCTGAACCTGAAATGAGCTCACTTTCTTCTAAGTCTCTAGCCTAGTAATCTCACTTCCTTCTGAGTCCCCAGTGTGTTGAACTCACTTCCTATTTAACTTCCCAGCCTGGTGAGCTCACTTTCTGTCTTTGTCTCCAGCCTGGTGAATTCACTTCCTGTCTGTCTCCAGCCTGGTGAATTCACTTCCTGTTTGTCTCCAGCCTGGTGAGCTCACTTCCTATTTGACTTTCCAACCTGGTTAATTCACTTCCTGTCTTTGTCTCCAGTCTGGTGAGTTGACTTCCTGTCTGTCTTGAGCTTGATGAGCTCACTTCCTTTTAGTTCTTCAGGTTAGTGAGTGTACTTCCTCAGTAACTTCTCAACTAATCACACTTCCTGTCTGTCTCCAGGCTGGTGTGCTCACTTTGTGTCTCAGTTTTATTTCCAGTGTCCTACCACTACCCACATCCCTCTGTACAACCCTTGCTCTGGCAGCTCTTCACTTTGGTATCTTCCCCGAGCTGCCATGCTTTTCTTTGCTTATAAACTGTTAAGTTGCTGTGATTTTCCTTGAACTTACAACTGACTGATAACTGTTGACCCTTTATAGTTAGTTAATATTTCAACTCTACCAACAGTTTTCTAAACCTCTGTCCAGATTTCTTTCTGAAGAAATCTTTTTTTCTTACTATACTGTGACCCCTTAGGGTATGGTTAGCACACAGGGAAGCCCAGAAAAGTCTTTGAGCAGAGAGTAGCTTTTACATCTTCCATTTTTGACTCCTGGAAAATCAAAAGATTATTTTATCATACAAAAATAATATAAAACAGTTACTTTGTGTCTTTACAGTTTCATTGGTCTCTGGTCATGCTCATTTTTTTTACATGTTTATGTATTACAAGGCTGATGAGGTTGAACAGTATAGTTTTCAGGTCCCAAATATTTTTATCTTTCTTTCTAAATAGCATGTCTTCCTACAGCTGTCCAGAAGAACAAGAATGTCGCTGTGGTCAGGCTATTGTCCAGTTTCCTAGCACAGTGACTCTAGATTGAACAACTTAATTCCACAGCAGTTGGTCCTTTTCTGCCCTACCTGAAGACCATCCACCCAGGGGCTGTTAGTAGGGATCCAAGGAGATGTCCCATGGATAAAATACCAAGGGCTGAGGCTTTGGAACTCATGTTTGCTTTATTATTATATGGTTAACCTTAGGTGAGTGTTTCATTTTCCTTTATTTGAACATACAACAGTGGCAATTCATCATTTTTATATTGCTGTTAGATTAATTTTTGTGGGATTAGGCAAATAAATTTCCTTTCGCACCAAGAGGAAGTATAAACAAATGGTTTTGTTCAAGTCAGAACTCGTTAGCTAAACAGTGAGTTTGTTGGGACTGAAAGTAACACAGGTGAAGGGTCATTTTCAGAAGCATCATTGAGACCGAGGCCATCCTTCTGCCACCTGTATCCTCTGGTAATTTCCCCAAAGTATGTGAGTCCCAGGTTGGCCAAGTACATATGGCATCAAGGTGAGGAGATGGTTCCCCTCTCCCATGAGAAGATGGCAATAGCTCCATTATCATCATTATAGACACTATTCCTTTGCTTACTTCCTTTCTATGACAACAGCAAAAGTGTTCTGCACTTAATGGCTAGAATCATCCCTCACCCAAATTAAAGAGCCTTATCTCTCAAGGTCTTCCAGTTAAAATTTGTTATAACATCTTAAGTTAACACACACACACACACACACACACACACACACACACCATGAGGGGAATTAATTTGGTATTCTGATGCACAGTGTAATCCCTGAATATTGGAGCAAAGGCAAAAGGATTCCGAATTCCAGCCCAGAATTTGTGTCAACTTTGATGAAATAAACTCAAGAAAGGGCTTCAAGTAAGTTCCATTTCAGCCTCTGCATTTCAGGCTTTGGGGCAGCTATGTTACCACACAGTCTTTCTCCTGGCTTCCTCCAGACATCTTTCTGAGTACCCAGAGAGGCATCTCTGTGCAAGGAGGAAGTTATGATTTGCTGTGCACTGCTTCCAGTTTGTTTTGGGTCCTTTCCCTGGTCAGCTGACGACCAGCACATGCATGAAGGGAAAAGAGCAACTTTAGTGAGATGAGGGTATGTTACACGTGACCTGTTCTTTAGTCCCAGAAGCCTACGTGTCAGGGGAAACTCAATAATCTTTTACTCCCGTACACTACCTCACTTCAGGTTTCAGTCAGCGCATATTTGACAAGGACCAGTGTCTCTGTGCAGAGAGTCAAATGCTAAAAGGCATCTGCGATTGCTCTTCTAATTTATACAAAAATAAATTTTAATATTCTTCTACCCTTATTTATATACTTTTATTCCACTTGAAAAGACATAGCTTACATGTCAACATTAATCTTGTCATTTTAAAGAAAATAATTGTTCATATTTTGCTGTATTTACTATATTTCAAACCAATTTAATGTTAAAAATTATTATTTGCTCTCTCTATGTGTATATTTATACATATGATATAGATGATTTCAATAATTTAGCAAGTAGCTCTCAAGTTATCATATGCAAGGAGATTATTTTACTAATTGCTTCAGATATAGACTAAACCATATCTCATTTCAGAAATTCTTATTCCCTGAAGAAGAGTCAGCAATGCCTCTTTGCATAGGGAAAGGATAAACATTTAGAATGGCAGTGTAAAATATATAGTTTGTTTCTAAACCAAATACAGACCTCCCTGTGCCTGAGGAAGGTAGATGGTACCTGCAGGGAAAACTGTGGCCGAAATATTCTCAGTGAACACACTTCCATCTGCGTATTTTTTCTTTGCATTTCTTGCACCCGGCTGATAGTGCACACATGTGGTCCTCTGGGCCTGATTTGCAGGGAGAACACTGAACTGATGAGCCCACACCCTTCCTCCCCCAGTCTTCTCCGGGTGTCCCTGCACTCTCCGGAGCGGAGACAGATGGTTGCTGGTTGAGTTGTGTGCGTGGGAGAAGGGATTTCCACATGTGATTCTTACCATTTGGCAGTAATTAGTTTGTTGTATAAATTAACATTAACTGAACCATTCTTGAGGAATTGTTTGTAATTATGTTCTTTGAGCCTCTGAGTTGTGTAAAGAAATAAAAAGCAGGGAAGAAACCGCTTCTTATTTGATAAAAGTCGAAGGGTCTATCATTAGGCAGAATAGAATAACAATTATTATTGTATGCCCAATAGACTGAAAACCTAGAGAGAACCATGAAACAGAAAAGCACAAAGATTTTTTTTTCCTAGAACTAAATGGCAGAGAAGTACAATTAGCTTTTCTGAAACTGCATGAGACTTTTGTGGTTGTTGACACAGAACTGAACGTAAAGAGTAATGGGAGTTAGAGGAATTTTTTGTTTTTCGTTTAGCAATAACTCTGTTGGACTCTCACCATGGCCCCTTGAAGGTCACCGACTGCCCTGTCTTTTTCTTCTTTGTTTGGAGACTCCAAGGAGAAACATTTTAGCACAGATTTGTGTGTAGTGCACCTCGCGTCACCTTCGTAGGCAGAGCCAGCCCTCAGGAGATGGAAGTTTACTAATTCCAGCTTCAAACCCTGAAAGGAGTTTAAGTGGCCCTTCTCCCGCTAATCCACCTTCCCTTCCAGTGCGGAGAAGAGCATCTCAGGTGAACTCAATGCCCTGATCTTCACCGTCGGCCTCGATTTGGTTGTGAGTGTGCACAGATATTTCTAGGCTTCAATTCTTTCTTGGCTCCCTCTCTAAAGAGATCTAATAACTGGAACTTACAGCCTTTCAAACTATCAATGTTTCTTTCTAGAGAAAAAAAAATCACCATCTGTGTTTTCTCTTTGCAAACTTCTATCAGAAATTGTCTTAAAGAAACAATTCTTGCTAGGCATTTTAACCAAAGTTAGTTGACATGTGTCAGGGCAAGTTTACTGTCCATGACACAGTCAGGTCTCTAATGACGGCTCATCATCCTATCCAGACTTTCCTGTACTAACAAGTCCCCCGTTTGTGGACAATGAATAGGTGTCATGAGTAGCTGCTTTATGTTGTACAGCTCAAATTCCTGATTGGAATTCTAAGTCAGAGGCACTGTACCTACCAGGCTAACTCAGTTCTGAGACTTTTATAATAATAAATACATTTAAATGATCTTTAAGATATGTAAATAACTAATTTTCACTCACATATTTCTGGGAAAGTCGACAGTGTTTTGGACTTGTTCAGGATGACCACTGTAAAGGCAATTCAAAGTCTGTTTTGTTTTTGTTGTCTTGAGTTGTGTAGACCTTGCATGTAGTTATATTATTTTGAGCTTAACTAAAGAGAAATTCCTTTCTCGAATGAGGGTACAGTTTCTGAGGAGGGACTCTGAGGAGGACAGGTAATAAGAGCGAAGATCTTTGTAAAAAGCCATATGGAAACCTATTGCTTAGAGGCTCCTCTGTGTGTGTGTGTGTGTGTGTGTGTGTGTGTGTGTGTGTGTGTGTGCGTGCATATAGAGTTCAGATGGAATTGCTCTACAAGAGGGGATCAATGACTCTAGATACTCTAGATTGTCAGCCCAGTGCCTGAGGCAGCTTATCACACTTTTGAGTTGTTGGTTGGTGGGAATGGGGGTGGATCCCATTGACCCAACCAAACAATACAGCTGTCCTGGTTTGTTATAGTGAGTATTTTAAAAGTGCTTCTCACACTGGATCTATTGTTAGGAAGAATTAAAGCTGCCAGTGCTGTGTGCATACAAGTTGGAACCTCTGTAAAATACATCTAAATGCTCCCAAATTAAACAAATTCACAAATCATGTTTTTAATTGCACCTCATTTTGACCTGAACATTTAAAAACCCTCCAGGTTTTAAGTATTCTGAAACTTTGGCTCAGCAAAATTTTTTTCACACATGTTATATTGACTTTAGTGGAACAAAGGAAAATATTATTGTCGTCTATATTTATTTTGGCTGTAAACCAAATGAACATAAACACTCCATTGTCTGTACTTTACAGTGTCCAGTCAGAAACAAGAAAGGAGCCACCTTTACCCTCAAAATAATTGTTTTCCCAATTCATGAAATAGGGACATGTTTTCTTTGAAATGAAGCAAAATGAAATTTTGGAAAAATGTAGACATACCATTAAAACAGCAAGAGTACAGTTTTGGAATCACATTTTAAAGGAATGGCTTTTGATTTTTAGACATTGGTATTCTTAATATTAAGTTCTTTGTGCTGGAGATAGTAATTTTTGTTTTCCTAAGTAAATCTGGAGGTTAATTCTTGGAAGTGAAGAAAACCAGGTACTTTTGCTTTAAACCATGTGGTGTTACTTCCTTTATGAGCTTTTGTGCACATAAGAATAATACATTTATGTTTATAGGTCCCATTTAAAGAAATCTCAGTGCCCCACCACTGACACCCTACATGGCTTTTTTTTGTATTCCCAAGATTTTGGAAATCACTTTGATTTGAGAGGAATGGTTTTTCCTTTAAAACAATCAATACTGACAAATGTACCTACTCAAACCCAACTCTGCGTATGCTTTTTGGCAACTGTCTGCAATACAAACTCCCCTGTGATATGATGTATTTTGGAAGCAAAGACAAGAGGAGTGAACAAGCAAAGACATACTCTCTTGTGTGGCTGTGCAGCTCAAAGAGAATACAGGAATTAACCCCGGAGAGTTCCCACGAAGCTGTGCGCTCAAACCGCACCTTTGAAATCTGGTGATCTTTAGCCACTGTTGAGTTTGGGTCACAGACCTTGGACAGGGAAGGAAGAAAGAGGAGGCCTTCTGTTATAGGAACCAGATGTTAAAAACTGATAAAGGCTGACCAGTCCCCTGCTGCAAAAATCTAACCCCACCTCCATCACAAAGGTGACATTCTCCTTGGACGCCCCTCTGTCCTTCTAGGAGAGAGACACAATCCTGGCGCTGCTTCTTGTCTGGCCTACCTTGTCGAATGGCCCGAGAAGACTAAACAGGTGTTACCTACTTTTGATTTCAGTGCATTTAAATTAATCCTGTCAGCTCAGCTGTTAAAACAACTGTCATCTCCAGCTGTTAGTAATTTTCGGCTGGGCACTTTTACAGGTTGCCAAGATCAGCCTGCATTGTGCCTCTCAGAGAGCACCAGAGAAACAATGTGTGCATGTGTGTGTTTTAAAGGGAACTTGTATTATGATGTAGCACATAGGAAATGATCGTAAAAGTCCTAAATCACCATACAGCCTGAATCCATGCCTGCGTTTATAAATGTGAGCCACGTGCTATGCTCCTGCCTGTATCTGGTGGTGTGCTAGATGCATCCGGGTGCATCCCATGAGCATCAACTTGGAAGATGTGAACGAGGGAGAAGTTAGGTGGGTACCAAGAGCCCTGCACCTGCTGATGACTGCGCCTGTTTCCAGCAATATTGCACATGCTCGGAGGTTTACGGCCTTTCTCTTTCTCTCAGATGCACGGATCTTTTGTCTCTTTTCACAACCTGAGCGACTTTGCTTTCAGCCTGCTACTGGGTCTGAAGCATTTGGTTGGGGGTCCAGTCTCTTTGTTTCAACATTTTCAGTCCCAAGGGGATATTCATTTCTAGAATACTATCAAAACTTGGGATCTATCTGGATGAGAAAAGAGCTTTAAGAAGTACTGTGAATTTTGTACAGAGAAAGCCCTGAAATGTACAGTCATTTCAACTCTAAAATTTTAGATAGAGAGAGAGAGAGATAAAAAGAGAGAGAGAAATATTTGTTTGCTGTTGTAACTACTTGACACTCAAATATTTTAACCATATTTTAACATCATAAATTATAAAATGGAAACATCATAGATTGTCAGTTTGTTTTATATTGGTTGAATTGGGGCATAAGATCTTGGCTATAACATGTACATCTCAAAAGAAAATTCGCGACAACTCTGATATTTATTTTAAATTTCTTATATTTATGAATACTATATCAATGAAAACATTTTCCAATAAAACTTAACAATAGTCGCAGAATTTCAGGATAGTCCACAATATTTTTGAAAGCTGCATTTAAGTGGCTGAAGCTTGCATTGACTTATTTTGTATCCTCCTCCCTTTTAAATAATTGCGTTTATAAAAGTGAACCTTATATTCGGGGAGGCTGTCATGGGTACCGAGTGGGTGAGACTAGAATAAAGCATGTATAATGAGATATATTTACATCCTGAGCCCCTGTCGCTCCCCTTTGCCCTGCCCCTGCCTCTTTCCTTCTGGAAGGCCTTGGGCATCAGTTTTCTTTGCTCATCTCTTCACGGATGTTTTGTTCAGAGGCAAGCACAGAACCTAACAGTGCAGAAACATCTGTCTTTCAGATATATGCCATGAACACACCAGTGTAGCCCAATTTTGTATGTCATCCCCCAATTGACATATTGATTAGACTTTAGTTTTATTCTCTAAAGCAGTGGTTCTCAACCTTGCTAATGCTGTGACCCTTTAATATGGCCCCTCATGCCATGGTGACCCCCAACCATAAGATTATTTTCGTTGCTACTTCATAACTGTAATTTTGCTACTGTTTTGAATTATAACGTAAATATGTGATCCGCCGGATATCTGACATGTGACCCCCGTGAAAGGGTTGTTTCACCCCCAAAGGGGTTGCAACTTAGAGATTGGCAACTGCTCTAAATGCATACAACTCTAAAGGATCATGCCACATTACATATGTATTTATGAAAATTAGCTAAGTTTTAATAATTAAGTTAAGAATTAAATTTTAATTTCAATTTAGCGTTGGGTGTTAACACTGTCTCTACTCAGGAAAGGTGAAGTATAGTTATTCTCTATGAGAGGAGGGTGGTGTGCATAATCTCACACATGCAATGCACAGATCTAGGGAGATGTGGCCTGATTGCTAAAAACAATGGGAATCTTAGGAACACTGGGAACTGGTGAAGTATATTACTGTATGTAAATAGGCAGATTCATTGAAACTGCTAAGTCCTGGAGCTAGAATGTTCCACCCAAGGCCGATGTAATAGCTTCATCCCTACTATGCAGTATTGGGAGGTTGTAGAAACCATCGAGGTGATACCTAGTAGGAGTTGTGTGACTTGTGGTGTGTGCAGCCTTGAAGGGGTGAAGGGCACAGCCTCCTCATCTTCTTACCGGAGTTCAGTTTGGACCAGAGCAGTGCAGTGAAAGCACCAGATCGTGAACTAACTTCCCACGCTGTGAAGACGAGTAAACCTGTGCTTCTCTAAGCTGAGTCTGTGGAGTTTTGGACACAGTGAAGGAACGCCACGCCGAGGGGCCCAGGATGCTCTCCCGGGAGAGAGGCCTAGTCGTTATGATTAGAGAGTTGAGAGATTAACGTCTTGTTTCAAAAGTATATCTGTATACAAACCCGCACTAAAGAGTTATCTCAAAGTGGCTGTAACAGGTTTTCAATAAATGGTGTTTTGCTCTTTGACCATTTTTGTCAATATTTGACTTGTAACTAAGACATCCAAAGTGAAAATACTTAGTGATTCTAATATGACTTTGTTACTGGTGAATTTTGCTTAGTTTCAACAAAATCAACTTGCACAGGAAAATGGTTTTATTAAAATCTCATGGAATGGAAATATTTTATAGGTATGATGGGTGGAAATGGGTGCATAGAGAGAGAATGAGAGAGACTAGAATAAAAATAGCTCTTAAAATGATGTAAAAAGAAACTGATGGACTCAACTCTTAAAGAGAGGAGTACAAGATCTCAAATTAAAAATGAGCACCCCCTTTCTTGTAGGAGATGGGGCTCTTTTCTCCCAAAGTCATCTTTTTGCCTCAAACACAGATCATCATATACTAGACACACAGAGAGGATTGTGAGCCCTGATGGAAGGTGGTATAATGAGTTGTGGCTTCTCCCAATTTCATTGAGATTGTGAGTATTTTGCTCAACACCATTATTCTTTAAAAGCCACCGTGAGGAATTACTGTGATCTGCTAAATACAATGTTGTTTTTACTATAGGATTCTTTTCTCAACCAGTTTTACAGGACAGGGAATATTTCACATAAGAATAGTACCAAGGCTGCCAGTTCATCCTTTACACTGATAAAGATGCTGGAAGATCAAAAGATCTCTTTACCCATACCGAGGGGAGGGGAGGGAAGGGGGAGAAGGAGGGGAGGGAGGGGGGAGGAGGAGGGAAGGAGATGGAAATTTTTAAATATAAAAAAAAATAAACCATGAGAAAAAGAAAAAAAAAAGATCTCTTTAGGCTGGGCTGTGCAGGGGTGAGCGTTCAGCGTTTACACGGGAGCAAAATGTGTCTCCACCACCTGTGTGGAGCAGAATTGTTGCAGCCACAGTTTATGCAGTCCTGCCAGTGCTGGAGGCCAGAGAGGAGGAGGCCCTGCGGCTTGCACCTTGATCTGTACCCTCTCGCTCTTCTGGAGGTGTGTGGCTAAGGAAGGCTAGGAGGAGTTGTAGAGCATTGACTGCTTGCTCACTGAAGAGCAGGAGCTGCCTTCTGGGCAGGGGGAGACTCTGTCTTTTAGACATGGCTAAGTTGAGGCGCCATCATGCCAGACCAGCCTGTTTGATGAGCATTCGGTGAGAGAATAGGACTGGACAGAGGTACGGAAGAACAGAGGTTTGCAAACTTGTACAGAAGTGGTGGTTAAAGTTCAGGCTTGAAGAGATTGTGATAGTGCAGCATTGTGTGTGTGTGTGTGTGTGTGTGTGTGTGTGTGTGTGTGGTGGGAGAGAGAGAGAGAGAGAGAGAGAGAGAGAGAGAGAGAGAGAGAGAGAGAGAGAGAGAGAGAGAGAGAGAATATGTATGGTGTGTACACGTGTGTGCAGGTTCTCTCGTGACCCTAGCCCTTGCCTATTCTGGTCATGAACGACAGAAACACTCCTTTCTCTACTTCCCCAGCACCAGGCTCACAGACATGGGCAGAGTCATCTAGCACATCCCATGGATGCTGGGAAACTGACTCAGCACCTCATGTTTGTATGGCAAGCACCTTACAGGCCAAGCCGTCTCCCAGCTAGTTAAAAATTTAGAGAGAGAGGGATGACTGTATTTGTAGACGGATTCTAGTTCTGTCTTCAGAAGAAACGTCTCAGAGCAGGAAAGAACATGAGGAGTGTTTGGAGGAGATGTGGTTTTATGAACACTGAGCAGAGTAGCATGTTATTAACTAGAGCATGTTAATAGTGCGGCAATCCCTGGGGAGACTTAGAAGTAGGTAGTTACCTGGTCAGAACCCAGATTGCAGACGGCTTGAGCAGCAAGACTGAAAATTATGTGGGGATCAGATTTGGATGAAATGCTATTTACTTTTATAGGAAATGGTGTGCAAACCCATAGAAGATGTTTACCGTTGGCCACATCAAAACAGTATAGAAACATATATACAATTTGAACAAGGCAGTCAGAATGTTATCTCCTGAACATCTGGGATAATGGAGAGATTAAGGTGGACTTGGGGAAAGAGTTGTTTAGTCCACAGACAAATCACACAGACACCCACGAGCAAGTCATGTTTTCTGTGCTGTGTTTGGGGACAAAGGTCAAGGATCAAAGGTTGGTAATCAATGACTGGTGTTGATTGCATGGACCACAAAGTGATGAGTGTACGTTGCTGTGCTATGGCTAATTTCCATAGTAACTTGGTTTGGCTGGGAGATGCCCAGAGCATCAGCAAGTTCTCCTGTGTGCGTTTCTGTGAGGGCTTTGTTGAGATTAGACGGCAAGGCACTGACCTAGTGAATGGCTTCATCACTGTTAGATTCCCAATGGAAGTAAAGTTTAGAGCTGTTGGGACTGTGGAAGAAGAGGCTGTCTGCGTGCAGGTATCCGGCCCCTGGCGGGGGTGGGGTAAATGCCTGACTGCCCAGTCTCGTCTGTTCACTTCCTGTTCCTGCTTTACCTCATGCCTGCCATGATTTTCCCAACCCTCCCCACCATGGTGGATACAACCGCGCGGAAACAGAAGAGAGCATGGCCTTGTCCCTGCCTTCAGCTGTCTCCCTCAGGCAACTCTCACAGAGCAAGGAAGTGGACACTCTGTGTGCTCTTCTTACGTCTAAAGGTCTGTGGTGCAAGTCACGTGGTGTTGACCATAGGAGGAGGCTATGCTTTTACAGAATTTGCTCCACATCTAATTTTAGTTGTTTGTGTCTTTCCCAAAAGACTTCTTTCTTCATTTGATAATTGACAAGGGAAAGCTGGAGACCATTGTCATCATTTTTCCAAAGGAAGGGTAGAACATGATTGGAAAAACCATTTAATGAGCTAACATGTCTATTTGTTTCTGCTAATGTAAAATGTACCAATGAGCATATCTGCAATCAGAGAGAAGAGTGAACTCAAATACCACTGTAATTTCAATATAAAATATAAATTAACTAAAAATGTATATTTAATTAATTTTGACATAACTGATATTTCCAAAGTATAGAAACTCTTAGGCATAGTACTCCATTCTTTGATAGAGCGGATTTTGTGTATAAGATATGGGGAATCTTTCCATCTACTATTTCTCTGTTTCAAATCATTTTAAGTTTTCATGTCTAAAGTTACATCTCTTTTTAAGAAATAATTTCAGCAGGAATATGGCCACCCTCTTGGCCTTTACTGTGTTAGAAAATATAAAGGATTTTCTTGGAGCTGTCGCTCTAAACTGTGAAGGATGCACACTGTTGGTGGTGGACCTCGCCAAGCGGCCTCTCCAGAATGTTGTCCATCTTGTCCATGTTCCCCTGTCCTCTCCCCTTCTCCCCACCAAGCTCCCGTCTCTCTCTTCCTCCATTCATTAGAGTGGGCCTTCCTATCTCTCATCGGCAATTAGTCCAACCTTCTGCATTCTGTTGATGTGCTTTCAATGTATGTGGGCATTACCGAACGGCCCAGAGCCAATGGCCAGAAAGGGAGAAACAAAGATGTCCTGTTCTTTCCACACCATGTCTTGGGAGAAGTCTCTCAGCAGTTTTGCCTAGCATGGTGGCATACACCTATAATCCTAGCATTCAGGAGCCTTAGGAGGGGAGAATGACACCAGCTTAGTCGTTCTGATCTATATAGTAAGATCCCAGCCATCCTTGCCTACAGAGTAGGGCCTTGTCTCATAAAACAAGAGAAAACCCAAACAAGACTGAATGCAACAACCGTATTGATTTCTTCCAGCAGGGTTTCACAAAGTGGGCTGAGTCTGGGTGAACTGTTTCTTAGCAACAGGACATGCCGATCAATAGGTCCACATTTCACTATGGTCTCTAAGTAACTTGATGTTTTGTATTTGCATCATAATTAATTCTCTATTCTATAATGTAGGATGATAACTTTACAGATCAGGGAAAAGGCGAAGGCCTCCAGTGGGAATGCTGCTGCTGCTGCTGCTGCTGCTTCAGAATGCCTTCCTTTGTTGGGCTGGCTTCTGCTGCAGATGCAGCCTGCCATACGAACATCTGCAGGGCGCTCTCTGAAGGCCCGACTTTAGAGAAGCATCTAACCTGACAGGTGGAAGTGGAAAGCGGCAAGAATAGCATTTTCTGCTCTTCAACTGCGTTCATAGCTTAACGCTCTGGGTGCGTCATGCTTTGAATGCATTTCGCTCAACATTCAGTTTGTAAAGAAAAGCGACAGCTGAGCTTCCTGTCATGAGGTCCCAGTTTTCAGAACTGCCATTCTTTGTGTCCCCCTGGGCTAGTTGTTCCGTATATCCACCTGATAGTGGTTCATTCCTCTATCAGCACGTTACATGGGGGTCTCCTTGTACTGGGGATAGAGTAGCCACAGTTTCATGTAAACTGTGTTGGGCACTTGGAAGTAGAAAACATCATAGTTCCTTCGAAGATGGCACACATTAAGTCTCAGTCTGAGAATACATCTACTACTTTCCAGGTGTACTGCTGTATGAGACCATTATTTCTTTGTTTTTGTTTGTTTTTTGGGGTGGTTGTATTGTTTTGTTTTGTTTATTGAGACAGGGTTTCTCTGTAGCTTTGGAGCCTGTTCTAGAACTCACTCTGTAGACCAGGCTGGTCTCAAACTCACAGAGATCCACCTGCCACTGCCTCCCAAGTGCTGGGATTAAAGGCATGCACCACTACCACCCAGCCCAAGCCCATTATCTCTTCATTTAAATTTTATATTCACTTTCAGTATCTTTAGATTATTGCATTGAAATAATATGATTGAAAGTTAATCTTGATCATGATTTATGGTAAAATGGAATCTGTCTTTCTTTAAATTTCCATATATAAAAAAATACTGCCTGTGTATATATGTGCATGTGTTTGTGTATGTGTGCGTATGGGTGTGTGGGTATATATGTGTGGTGTGTATGTGGGGGTATATGTGTGTGTGCACATGCATGCACACATGCCAAGGCATGCATGTAGATGTCAGAGAATAGCCTCTGAGTATTGGTTCTCACTGTTCCACACTACTTGAGGCAGTTTCCGCTGCTCTGCAAGCCCTGCTAGCTGGCCCTTGAGCTCCCACGGCTTCTGTCCTTATCAGCATCCCCGATCTGTCCCTAGAGGTATCCTAAGTTTCCAGATGTCTGCTCCTGTGTCTGCTGGTTCTACAGTTCCAAAGTCTGTTTGTCAGGTTTCTGTGGCAAACACTACTATCCACTCAGCTACCCCTAAAATAATTTCTTAGTCTTTATATTTATAGAATTATGTTCAGAAACCAGTATAGCTCTGTAGTTTGATCTTTTAAGTCTTAACTGTAAGAATGCTCCTTACTGTTCTGTTAGATAAATAATGTTGTTCATATTAATAATGTTAGTAATACTAATGCTAGATTCTTTATTGAATACTATATAAATGTTATAAAGTCTATGTACAGAGCTCGAGCCGTCCCTGTGAGGAAGTGTAGCAGCCATTCACTGTTTACTCAGTCACGTTTCTGATACAAGGTTCTCAACAATGTCTGCTCTTAAAAGTCTTCTCCTCGACCAGGCCGAAGTGGTGCATCCCTGTTATCCCAGCACATGGAGGGCAGAGGCAGATGGATCTCTGTGTTCAAAGCCAGCCTGGTCTACATAGGACAGCCATGGCTACACAGAGAAACTCTTCCTCAGAAACAAACAAACAAAATGTATTCTACTCTGGTTCATTCTAGCGACTGCTGTCACATTATTTTGTGCCTGAACTGACTTAGAGGTTCTGCTTTCCATTTTGTAGCATTAGCCAGTGGAATGAGTCTTTAGTGTCTTGGGTTTAAAACCTGTTCAGCATCTTACAAAGAGCTCAGTGCACTGCCAGGTGTTGGGGCACACATCTGTTACCCCAGCTCACTGCAGTGCCAGGTGTTGGGACACACTTCTGTTACCCCAACTCACTGCAGTGCCAGGTGTTGGGGCACACATCTGTTACCCCAGCTCACTGCACTGTCAAGCACTGTGGTACATGCCTATAACCCCAGAAGAAGGGTCAGGTGTTCAAGGTCATCCTCTACTGAATAACAAGTTTGAAGCAAATAAATTTAAATTAAATTAAATTTAAAATTATTTAAAATTTTTTAAAAAAATTAAAAAATGATTGTTTCATTCTTTGAGAATTTTATATGAGTGATTTTACTGAGCTTCTTCCCTAGCTCTTCCCATAGACACCTATCTTTCACTATCCATTCAACTTTGTGTCCTTTCAAAGAAATCAAGACCAGTTTGTACCGACCCACTATTCCTGAATGGGTAGCCTTCCATTGGAGTGTGAGTGACTGCATTCTTAGAGATCATCATTTAACAGTTGTCCAAAGGTCTTAGCTAGGAATGAGACTTCATGCTCAAGGTTCCTCTCCACACTAGAGTTAGGTCTGGTTTAGACTTGCACTCTTGTGCATTCTGTCATCACTGCCGTGACTTCATGGGTTCAGATGCCCTGCTGTGTCCAGAAGATAATGTATCCTTGACGTCACTAATCACTCTTCATTCTAACGCTCTTTCCACTCTCTCCCAAGTGACCCAGAGTCTTGGGAGGAGGCTGCACTGTGTACGTATTTCGTTTAGGGCTGAGAATTCCACATGCTCTTCATTTCCTTACCTTGGCCCATTATAGATCTCTTTGCTAGTTTCAATCTACTGCAAATAGAACGTTGTTGAGGAGAAATGTTGCTGCCTTGGTTCTGCAAATTTATTGTCCCTTTTAGGTCTGTCACATCTTGTTTTTAGTTAATGAGCATTAGAGGAAGAGTTTTGATTTCAAGCTACAACTACAGAATACTTTTTTGTTTGGTTGGTTTGTTTTTCAAGACAAGGTTTCTCTGTAGCTTTGGAACCTGTTCTGGAACTAGCTCTTGTAGACCTGGCTGGCCTTGAACTCACAGAGATCCACCTGCCTCTGCTTCCCCAGTGCTGGGACTGAAGGCATGTACTACCACTGCCCAGTTTATAGAATTCTTTGTATACAGAATATAAAATATTATTTCAACATTGTCTTGGTGTTAAAATTAACAAATTGGTGAATCCAAATAATTTAATATGCTTAACAATTTTATTTTTGGTTTTTCGAGACAGGGTTTAACAAGTTTTAACTTGTATTCCTTAAGTCCTTATCTTCTAGAAGACATAATATAGAATGGACAGTACTGAGGCCATTTGTGTTGGCACAAGAGACAAAATAATAATCTTTTATTGATTAGTAATATTCTGTATGGATAAGTAGCTTGTTTTCTTTATAAATCCATTCATCATTGAACATGTAGGTTGATTCCCTATAGTGATTAGCATTGCAGTAAGAGTGTGTGTTCAGACAAAGATCTTCCTGTCTATGTATAGACACATACACATTAAAAGTCTACTGGTCTAAAAGTGTAGTTGTCTTTTGGCATGTCAGAAATAAGGCATCACTTTTATATGTATGTGTGTGTGTGATTGTATATGTGAATACATAGGTGAATGTGTACTTCCACGTACAGAATTTCTGTGAACTTTGTGAAACTAGTTAGCTATATGAAAAAGCACAAACTTAATCCATATGAGACACCAAGTTCTCATGTAAGTTTTTGCATATACGGCCAATAAAAGAGTATGGACACTTAAATTTAAGTGTTTCAGAATGATACCCATGGGAGAAAGAGACAAGAATTCTACATGTGTCATAGGTGAGACACTCCATTAGAACTGGAATGCAATTTAATCAGATTTGGGTCTAGTCTTTGTGGATCCAGACAGGAGGAGGAGACATCAGAGAGAAGGGAGACAACTTTGTACTCAAGGATCTCTGCTATGCAAAGTTGGAGTTTAAAATATAATAAGAAAATTAGCTTGTCTGGTAAGCAGAGATGTTGTGAAGATTAATGCAAATAGAGAGCAGATATAAGAAAATTTGTGAATCTTCCCAGTGGAATAGTTTTTAAGCAAATACATGAAGTAGCTGTGTTAGCCTTGATCATGTAGAAGACTTTTCCAGTTAAGGAATGAATAGTGGGAGGGATCTGAGGTGATTTGAGGCACATGGACCACTGAGATAGTGGTGAAATACAATAAGCAGGGAGAGAATGCAAGGAAGTGATCTAAGAGAAGAAAGGGGGCTGAGCTGTGGACTGCTTAAGGCCAGTGTTTGCAAGCTTTCAGGGTGTTATAGAAGGCCACTTGTTTGTGCCCAACTGCTCAGCCCTGAAATAACCACACAGAAACTGTATTAATTAAATCATTGCTTGGCCAATTAGCTCTAACTTCTTATTGGCTAGCTCTTACATCTTAATTTAACCCATTTCTATTAATCTGTGTACCGTCATGTGGCTGTGGCTTACCAGCACGGTTCCAGTTTGTTTGTCCCCGGTGGCGGCTACATGGTGTCTCGTGACCCTGACTTATTTCTCCCAGCATTCAGCTTAGTTTCCTCCGCTTAGCTCTGTTCTACCATATCACAGGCCAAAACAGTTTCTTTATTCATTAACCAACAAAAGCAACACATATACAGGACTTCTCACACGGCTGGGGGACCTTGGGGAATAGATCCATACGATACCTTGACAGTCACACAGCAGGTGCAGCCTAGATGATGTTTCTACAGAATAGTAGCAACACTATAGAGGCTTTGGATGTTTGCTCAAAGTCTGCACATAGAGTCAGATCGGGACCTGAGATCCCTTACCCCTGGAGTTCTTTTCTACCATAATATCAGGTCCCACACTCAAGTCCAAGGGCACTCAATAGTCTCACTATTACATCATAACATGTGAATTTCGTGAGCTGGCCACATAGCACTGGGCTTTCAAGGATAGTTTCTCCTGACTGTAAGATGCCTGTGTGTATCCTCAGCCATCCAGACAGCTCTACACCACAAAGGAAAGGAAACTGAAGTGACAGATTCCAGACATCAGTGTCCTCTTACAATCTGATTGTACTAATGCCAGTCAGGGGAAAAAGTGGTACTTTTCTATTTTTGAAGAGTTCAACTAATTAAGATACCAAAAGATCAGGAGGTTTTCAGGAATTGTATTTAGAAAAATGATATGAACTGATTAAGCATCAGTGTTAATCAATGCCACTTTGAACCTGAGTAAGCTTTTAGATTTTTATATTTAAGACAGACTCATGTTTTGATTTTTAAAATATGTGTAGACTAGTTACTAATTTTTCCTTACAACTTTAACTAAAAATGCGACCATATAAACATCAGAACTTGACCCACCTTCTTTCAAGTGTGGATTAATACATTTTACCTCAGAGTTTTGCAATGTAGAAATATTTCAACACAGCCCCCACACGCACGCAGAACTCCAGAAGCATGACTCAATGTAGTGTAATGGACTGGAAATTACCACATTACAGAGACTTTTGGGTAATTTTCAGTTCATTCGGTCATGATGGAAACTCTAAGATCCTACAGCTTTGTAATTAGGGAAATTGGTCTTCATTTAAGAGACACATTTTAAGAGTTCGACACAATTTGAAAGTTTAGTTCAGAATTTATTTCCTTCTACCTGGTTCCTAGGAAGGCCCAATGATTTAGGGAAATCTCATATTTATTAGACTCTTCTTGACTCAACTTGTCTATAACATTCTTTAATGTTACCCTTCATTGTTGTAAGGAGACCACTTGTTTGTCCCTGGCTGCTTAGCCCTGAAATATTCACACAGAAACTATATTAATTAAATCACTGTTTGGCCCATTAGCTCTAACTTCTTATTGGATAACTCTTACATATTAATTTAACCCATCTCCATTAAGCTGTGTATCATCATGTGGCAGTGGCTTACTGGCAAAGTTTTGGCAGGTCTGACTCTGGCGGTGGCTCCTTGGCTTCTCTCTGACTCTGCCCTTCTTTTCCCAGCATTCATCCTAGCTTTCCCTGCCTACCTAAGTTCTGCCTTGCTATAGGTCCAAAGCAGTCTCTTTATTCATTAATGGTAAACACAGCACACAGAGGCAACTCTCACATCACTTCATGATATGATTGTTAAGTGTCAACTACTCAACATGACTGAATATGTGAGCTTTGTTTGACTGCTGGTAACATTATTTCAAATATAATTTTCTCTCCCCTTTTCCTGAAACATATATCCTTTAGGAATATGATGACACACTTGCCTTCTCTGTTTTTCCCCATTGCCCGTCACTGTCTTACTGGCTTATACAAGGTTTTCACCGTTATCCCATTGCCATGTGCACCACTGAGAAAGGAAGGTCCTAGCTTTTTTCAGGCAATGACTGTAGGAAAAATAACTTGGAATTGTAGCGACTGTGTATAATTCGGATTGTAAACACCATGAATTCATCATAGTTTGAAAGTATTCATCATAGCTAAATTGAAGCTCAAAGGATTTGATACATGATTGAGCATTGAGAGGTAACAGTTAGGGGTTTTCCAGACATCCTTTTATGTGGGAGAACAGGAGTTACATATAAGCAGGTTCAGACTCTTAAATTACACCCTTTCTTGACCTTGCCATCCAGACTCAGGAGTATTTTCTAGTTTATTAGTTAAATACTACCTAGCTATTTAAATACCAGAAATCTCCATTCTTTTGAAGGTTTTTTTTTCAAGGAAGAAAAAATAGTAATCAATATACATGTTACAACTAATTCTATATTCCATACACACATGTATAGAATGTAAACACACATTTCCTGAGGCTGGCCCTCTGCACACTGTAGCTTCATCGTACAGCAGGGGTCTTCAGAAACTCGCTCCCCAGTGCACAGCTACGGCTCTGTTGCTTGGCTAGCTCTTCCCACAGAACTCCCATTCAGCATTTTTTTTCTGTTTTCCTGGATTATTTGAACAGTTAATAGGCACATACACATAAGCACACACTCACATGCAGGCTTCCCCCACATCACAAAAACCACCCTCACCCCAAACTCCACCCTAGTCTCCGTTTAGCCACAAGGCAGGACTTGTCTCAACTCTAGTAAAAAGGGATCCAAAGCAAGTATAAAAAGGTAAAGTTGGAGGGACATAGCTGAGGTACAGAAAGGGAACTTGTATTTAAAATCACAATGTAACTTTTATTCACCAGACAGAATAAACCTCTAAAGCAGCTCTTGTGGGAGTTGTCCATGGACTTGCTGTGCTTTCAGATCCCCACTGCAGCCACTCATGAAAGCCAGTGCCAGGAGATACCAACAGAGAGATGGATCACTCATAAATAGATGGGCAGATACGCCGAGACAGACAGACAGATGATAGATATATGATAGATAGATATAGATAGATAGATAGATAGATAGATAGATAGATAGATAGATAGATTGATTGATTGATAGATGATAGACAGACAGACAAATGATGGATAGGTAGATAGATGCCAGATAGATAATAAAAGATAGATAGATGACATAGATAATAAATGATAGATATATAAGATAGATAGATGTCAGATAGATAATAAGAGATAGATAGATAGATAGATGATAGATAGATAGATAGATAGATAGATAGATAGATAGATAGATAGATAGATAAAGATAGATATATGGGTGATAGGTGATAGATGAAAGATAGTTTATTATATATATGTGCATATATATAGTTTATATACACACATATATAGATATAGTATATGTAGTTTATTATATACGTATATAACACACATATAGTTTAATATATAGTTTACTATATATGTGTATATAATGTATGTATATGCACACATATTATATAATATGTGTATTATATATGTATATATCATACACTATCAGAGAGAGAGGTGGCATTTTTAGTTATTCTTCAGACAGTTTTGACTATTGCAGTGTTGTAAAGGAAACCACATCCTAACTTATGTGTCCCGCACCTGTGGAGCACTGAAGGGCACTGCATGTTCTCAGATCTCCCAACTCAGCTCTAAGCACAAGAGACACAGGTGGGGCCCAGCAGTTACAAATTTTTCTTGAGATCCTTTTACCATAAACTTTATAGACATACTACTTAAAAATATATCAGCTGGACACATATAAATCACCTAAGTTAAACACTGTGCTTGATGGTATAGGTGCCTCTCCTGGAACTTCTCTGATGAAGAACACAATGCTTCAAGTGGCATTACCAACTGACTTCCCACCGCCGACATTGACTTGTCTTGTAGGTGTGTGTGTGTGTGTGTGTGTGTGTGTGTGTGTATGTCTGTGTGTATGTTTCGTTTTTCAACTTTATGATGGTGTGAAAGTGACACACAAAGAAACAACACTTCAGATTTTGGGCTTGGGTGTTTTCCTTTGCACTATGGGCATACACTCGGATGTTCACTGAGGAGCCTGGGCAGCAGCTCTTTGTCAGTTGGCCAACAGTTCGTGCGTGGGCTGCCAGGCTTAGGTGACAGGCATTAAGTATAATAATGAAACTTTTTTCCCTTTCAGAGACATGTTGTCATGGAGTCTAGTTTGGGCTCAGATTCCTTATGAAGCCGAGGATGACCTGGCTCTTTTGACTGTCTTTCCCCTACCTCCGGGTACTGGGAACACAAACATGGACCATCACACCCAATTTTATTTTCTGTTGGGAAAGCCTCTAAGACAAACATTCTACTGACAGAGAATCAGTAATATACTTTACAAAGAGATTTTCAGTTTGCAGTGTTTTTTGAGACTTGATCATATCATGGGCTAAACTTTTCCCTGTGACACTGAGGTATCATGTTAGTCACCGTAGTGTGTGTATGTATACCTGTAATCCCAGAACTCTGGAAGAAAAGGCAGGGCTTTCTGTTTGAGGTGACATGCTAAGATCAGGGCCAACCTGGGTTAAGAGGACCCCATGCCAACTCCTTCTACCCCAAAGAAAGAGCTACTTTTCTTTGTAGCAAATGAATAAATCTTAAACTAATGGGTTTTATAATTAATTACATTTGGAGTGCATAGTCTCACTGTCACGCATCTCGAAAAAGACTAAATAGAAACTAGTTAGGGACTTGGTGGGGGAGGGCAAGAGGTTTTAAATGTTCGTACTGTAAAGAACACAAAAGACTTTCAGTGACTATTGTTTTGGTTTTTCTCACCTCTACTAAATGACCCACCATGACACGGATGACCCTAGCCAGTTTTTCTAAGGGAATGCTGAAATAAATAAGAATCAACCTCTAAGCCCACAGGAGAGAGCGTGGAGAATGGGGCTGGTGTTTTCCACCGGTTTCTGATGGGGTCTTGCTTGACCCTGAAGTTAAGAACTGGCTGTAGTGATTCTTGGGCAGGCCACTTCAGAACAGTGGGCCCTGACAACTCTGCAGTTGTGTTCGCTGTAGCTCTCAAGTTAGCCGGGTCTTCTCAGGTGGACTGTCTACGGAATTAGATTTATAAGTGCACTTATATGAATATATAATTAAGTAGGTAATACTAAGTAAATATGTAAAGAAATGTTTCTTTTATGTTCACCAAAACCAACCCATTAAAGAAAAAAAATCAGGAATGCTTTCCTGTTGATATAGTATTATATTAAAGAAGAACTGTATTTTTCCCTAAATGATTTTTTTAAAACTTCCACTTTTATTTCAAAGAAATGCTTGTCACCCCATTTCACACTAATTGCTTCAATGAGGGGTGGTCAAAAAGAGAGAGAGATCATAATAGGCTTTTCTCTAGTGGCATATATTGTAGCCACCATACCAGTTGAAAGTAGGAAGCCCATAGAGCCACGTTGTCTCATAGGAAAATTGGTATATCATGATGGTGTGAGGTCGAAATATTATATACAAATGTATATCATCTGCAAATAAGGATACTTTGACTGCTCGTATCCCCCATCTCCTTCAGTTGGTCTATTGTTGTGGCTAAGACTTCACCCAGGTCTGTATTGAATAGGTATGCGAAGAGTTGAAATCCTCATCTTGGTTCCGTTCTTAGTGGAAATGCCTCAAATTTCTTTCTATTTAGGAGGATGTGGGCTGTGGGCTTGGTTTGGTTTTTGTTTTCTCGAGACAGGTTTCTCTGTGTAATAGCCCTGGCTGTCCTGGAACTCACTCTGTAGACCAGACTGGCCTCGAACTCACAGAGATCCACCTGCCTCTGCCTCCCAAATGATGGGATTAAAGGTATGTGCCACCACACCTGGCCTGTCTTATTAACTTGAGGTATATCCCTTATCTTCCTTGTCTCTCCAGGAGTTTTATCACGACAGGTTGTTGCATCAAATGAGATAACATGTGCTTTCTGGGTTTTTTTTTTGTGTGTGTGTGTGTGTGTGTGTGTGTGTGTGTGTCTGGTGGATTTTGTTTATTGATTTCCATGTGTTGACCCATTTCTGCATCTTTGTGGTGAAGTCAACTGCATCATGGTAGCTCATATTTTTTATGTGTTTTTGAATTCAGCTTACAAGTGCTTTGTTGAGCATTTTGCATCTACTAAGCATGAGATTACTTGCTGTGCTGTGTAAATTCAGGATCAGAAAGCACTGTACCCTAATAATCAGTCCCCGAGTCCAAGTCTTGTTTCATCATGCCCTGTCCAGCTGTGAACACAGGCATGTCTGTGTTCTTATGACATGCATGATCTTAGTATACACACATATATTTCATGTACAGACATGCAGTAATCTTTGCATTAATACATCTGTGTTCTGATAATGTATAGTGATCATTGCATACACCTAGACATGCAGTGATCAAAGCATGCACATGTGTATTTCATGTACAGGCATGTAGTGATCTTATCATACACATGTGTATTTCATGAACAGGCATGTAGTTATCAGCATACACATGTGTATCTCATGAACAGGCATGTAGTGATCTTAGCATACACATGTGTATTTCATGAACAGGCATGTAGTGATCTTAGCATACACATGCGTATTTTATATACTGGATTCAACATCTTGCTCCCTAACTACACTGTTAGTTTGCACATTTGCACTCCACATACAGCAGCAGTGCAGAAATTGGGAAGAAAGGGAGAAAAATTTAGAATCCCGTAATCCTACTCCATTCTTAAACTACAATTTTAACCATTTTGTTTCTAAACACACAGTGGTTTCCATGGTTGTGTGGGAGTTTTATTTGTCTTTATTTAGTTCAGTGTTTCTGGAACATCTGCATATGTAGAGATTACTATTTGGAATTGGGTAGCACACAGTGTTTGGTTTTGTTCCTTCTGGACATTTCCGGAAATTGTTGTCTGTATAAGCCACTGATATACCTAGCATAGAATCCACTCCGGCCACCAAGACCTAGCAGAGTAACATGGCACAGTGGAGTCCCCCTGTGAAAGCCAACTGAGTAAGTGTGTTACACAGTAAGTACCTTTCTAAAATCTTAAATCTTGGAGTCATTCGTGACTCAGATGTATTTTATTAATACTCTTTGGCAGCAGAGGTGAGACGACAGCTCAGTTGGTAGAGTACTTGCCTAGATGCACAAAAGTCTGGCTTGGATTCCCACCACCTCGTAAAACTAGGCAGGGCACCCCACACCCCCGCTCCCTGGAGGTAGAAGCAAGAGAATTGCAAGTGGAAGAACGGCCTTAGCTACATAGGGAATCCATGGCCAGTCTTGGCCACATAAGAGCTTGTCTCCAAAACATACATACCATACATACACACACATGCACACACACGCACACACACATGCATACATGCACACACTCTTAGCAGCAGAAAAAAGTCACACACACATACATATATATACATACATACATATATATGTATATATGTATGTATGTGTATATATATATATATATATATATATATATATATATATATATGGACACTTTCAAAAGGAGATAAGTGTAAGTTCGGTGGAAGTTCCAAGAAAGCAAAATTCTTACACAATAAAAGCTTCAGGTTCTTTCCTCTGCTTTATTTGCTTGTTTTTGTCTCGCATTTGAGGCTCTGCCCCTGCCAGCACCCAGCCCAGCACTGAATTCACATTTCCCTGTGCAGCCAAGTGCACCACAGTTATCTGAGGCTCTCCCGGTTTTGACTAGCTAAAAGCGGCTTTTGCCAGCCTGTGCTTGCTCCCTTCTGAAACCCCCTTTCTGAGTTCCTTCCTCGAGACACACTATCACGTTCTTTCTTGTGTTCGGTGGTTTCAGTCCTCCCTAAGATCTTGCCTTAAGTAATGCATGAATATATGTCCTTATTCCTAGTACAGATAAGTTTATGCAAATGATCCACATATAGATCCAAAGTCATAAAAACTGTTTAAAAATTGATCTGATTGCAGATGAAGCATAAGAAAACTGTAACTTGATAGTTTTACTCCATGTCATCTGCTAGTTTTCTCTAAAGCCTCCACTGTGACAAGAGTTTAGACATGGATACAACCTTATTTGTCCTTTCTAGAAGTTTCATTCTTGACTAACATATGCTACATGCAAGATGGTACTTCATTCACCGTTTAGAAGTTAGTTCCTGAGCTTCAGTTCCTTACATATATAAATTATTCTAAGTAGTGACCACACTTCCCAATTCCCAAGACCTGATCATCTTGCTATTTTCTATCTTTTAATAGGCTGGATATGTAACATAATTGCTCCAAACTTTAATATTCAACATGCCTTCCCAGAATCCAGCTCTGGATAAAACGGTCTTCTCTGACCTTCCCATCATGCACAGTGGTTGTAAAGTGCTCAAAATAGTTCTTCCTGCAGGCAAAGTGCTCTGAAGCGCATGGCTCTCTCCAGCAAAAACAAGTGCTATTTCAAGCATGCTTGCTTGGCCAGGCCGTGTCCAAGAGCACAGACTGGATACATACAGTTTAACACTGCATGCTCTGCATTTGAGCCCCATTAGGGGTCTCTGGATCGCGTGGCCTCTAACCCACCACCCTTAGCGATAGCCGCTCGTTCCTCTGTACTGTCGGTATGTTTGACCGCGTGGTAGGTGGATTGGAGATCTGAAGATTGGATCTGTTGATTGATGACTAGAAAATGACCAGAGGTTCTTCAGGAACTTGGGAACACACATCTGGATGCCACACGTAGAAAGATTGAGGATCAATTTACATCGCGTTGATAATGAAGAGTGCAGGGGAGTTGTGTCTGCCACGCGGGAAACGTAGGGGTTATAAAGAGAAGAGCTCACAGAGGGATGCATATGTTTGCAAAGGAGCCTGAGTCAGATGAGGTAGGGCTGCCCACAAACTGGAAGAAGAGCCAGGAAAGATATTTAAAGCAGAACTTAGACTTTAGTGACATAAAACTCCTATTGAGTTACCTCCTCAATACACGATGCACTTATTGTTAGAATATTTCTTTTCCAAACAATGCCTTTCTCAGAATCTCCCCATATTGTAATATATGCTAATGTGTATTTTGCAAAATCATGACACTTAAGGAGTGATTGTGGGACAATAAAATTCGCATAAACACGGGGGGAATTATTTAAGTGCTGAACAATAATATCTCCTGGCAATTAAGGAGAACACATCAACTGAGAAAATGGAAGCAAACGTGGTTGCAGCGCAGACATTTGCTTTGCCATTTTACAGTTATTACTGTAGCGATCATCACACAGAGAGCAGATTGTTAGGTACACGTGTTCCGTCCCGATGCTCTTTAGGCCCAGATGAAGGGAAGTTATCAGGCTGCCTTGTCCTTGTTTTCTTCGGAATCCTTAGAGAAAGCACCCTGTGACCAATGCCACATGGAGCATGCTAAGAACAAATCCTCGAGGCAAGCTTCATCAAGGTGGAGTACGGTCTATTGCAGCACAGTTTGGGTGTCTTCTAGATGCTTGTCAAGCTTCAGATTTCCTTATTCGGTTGTGTACCTCATTGTCTTCCTTACGTATGTCCGGTAGCGTCCAGATCGAGATCCTGTTGACTTAGCTGCATCTAGACAGCAAAGTAGGGTTTTCTCTTCCATCTCCTTCCCATGTGTGCTCCTGGTAGACCTTGGAGTGAATCTTGATGTATTTGTAGAGCTGCTTGCCTCTTCTAGAACTCTCGAAAGTCGTTTGCCTGCTTTCCACAAGGAGAAGGGGGTAACAAGATATATTAGCACAGTAGAAGACTAAGCTTCAGGGACTGAGTTAATGTTTTTCAAAGTGCTGCTAAGAAATGAATTGATTCACATACGATCATTATAAAGTTGAGTCTGTCTTGTAACTCATTACTTGAAGCAGGTTAGTCAGAAATACCAAGCTACTTCAGTACCTCTTGTCCATGGAGGACAAGTTCCAGGACCCCAACGGGGGCCCAAAAGCACATTTACCGCTCATCCCTATCCTACTCTGTTTTCCTTTTCTACACAGTTATGATTAAGCTTATGAAATTAGAACACGGAAAGATTGACAGTAATTGCTGCTGATAAAATAGCACAAGCTTTAAAGATGTATTATGTGCAATAAAAGAAGATAAAGTCTCCTGAAAGATTGAAGACAAACATTAACAGCATGCAAAGCTTCAGCGATGAGCTGACTTCTGCATGCACCACAAATAGAAAACTTGCCTACAGTTAGCAGAATATATTTTTGAAGTTAAGGCTTAGGCAGTCTGTTTGAAATACATCTACCACATCTCTTGCAGATACGCTAGGAAAAGCTAACGCACGGCTCGTGTGCTGGCTGGAAGCTTTCCGGGTAGTAGTGAGATACGTAGTGACTCGCTCCTATATTCTGGGCTGCTTCTGATTGATAGCATGTGGCCTAGGAACAGCTTCAAACTGTCTCACATTGGCGTCTAAGCCATGAGTCATTGCTCCTGATCTATGCACATGATGTTTTAATTTAAGAAATCCTGAATTCTCCTTTAAGAACAGGCTGATAATAGACAGAATGAAAACTACCGAGAGGGATGGCGCCCTCCCTGTGCATCCTCTTTATGAGACAGGAGGTTTCCAACCTCTCACTCCAAAGGCCAACGTGAGAGCAAACAGTGGAGGAGCCCGCCTGCCTCCTAAATATTGTGGGGGAAATACGTGCTTGTGCCTTCATTTTCTGCCGTTTCTCCTCCTTCTCCCCCTTCACACCCCCTTCCTCCCTTCCTTCTCCCTCTTCTCCTCTCTTACATATACCAGATGGCACACCTGAGACCTCAAGATCTTTGGCCATTTTCTTCTATTGTTTCTGATGGTCTGTCATGGAGATACATGGCTTCTGTTTCAGGGCTGGGAGAGATTTTTTTCACTTAAATGTGGCATTGTTTCCATCTGAATAAAAGAGTCACACATGCCTACACATATAGTATATAAATAATTATATACACATATATATATATATATATATAATGTTGCTAAACTTTTTATATTTATGGCTTCTTTAGCTGTAACAAACCCCAAAGAGAATACAGTGTTTCTCTTTAAACTGAGCATTTTTCTTTATTTCTATTGAATTGTACCTGCTGCAGTTTGTAATCAGTATTCATCAAATTGTTTTAACTTATAATGAAGAATTATCTGCTCATCTGATTAACAACATATAGCCTTTAGTTTCTAGGTACTTGTCAACTTGAATCCGAGCCTGTTGTGCCATTTTTACAAAAAGCTCAGCAGAAAAAATAGAATGTTCATGTCTAACTATCACACACCTAGGCATCCTGAAGAGCTGTCCCTCAGATTCCTCTAAGGATGGAGGCAGAAATTCATTGCGCTCCATTCTTAGGCAGAGATACAATTGTTTTTACTAAACAGTGCTTTAGCATGATATCATCAGTCTGCATTGAAGAATTTACAAAGAAAAATTCACAAAAATATGCTATTATCAGGATATAGTTCACTAAATCAACTCCAATGTTCCTCCCATTAATGAGAACTCAGGAGACAATTTCCACTCATGTGTGTGTGCCACAAAAGCTTTTTTCATCCCTAAAGACAATTTATTTTCATCTGTTAGAATTGATATAACCAGAAGCAGCTTAACTAATAGTTCTGGATGACAGAGATCACCAGAAAGCGTATGAGACCCTCAGTTAGATGTGTTATGAATTTCTCCCACACAGCTGGGTTCTGTTTCAATCTCACCTTTTCTGTATGTTTATGGCTTGGTTTGGTTTTAGTCTGTTATTGTTTGTTTGTTTTTGTTTTTGAGACAGGGTTTTTCTGTGTATCCCTGGCTATCCTGGAACTTGCTCTGTAGACCAAGCTGGCCTTGAACTCACAGAGATCCACTTGCCTCTGCCTCCCGAGTGCTGGGACTAAAGGTGTGCACCACGATCACCCAGCTGTATTTCCGTGTTTTAGTTTGTATGCTTTTTACGTCTTCTTCTAACTTCCACTCTCTGTTTTTCTGTCCTTTCCCCCTAACAATCACTCCACCTTGGTTCTTGTTATGCCTCATGTCACAGCTACAGGAATTCCTGATGCACACAACAGACAGAAGACCAAGTCCCCATCCCCTGTGCACAGCCCCTGAGTATGACTCTGTCAGTCCATCCTGCTGACTCAGGCTGGCACAGAAGCACCTCCTCATTTCCTTGACCACCCGCCCCACTCTGAAGTTGAGCTGTAATAGGCATGGGCATCAAGCCTTTAGGTTACATTGTTCTGGATCCGTAATTGACTTTACTCTGCTCAAAGCATCCACAGCACTTCTGGGCTACATCCCATAGCTACTGGAAGAGGAAATGTCATTGATAAATTGGATGACAGCAGGCAGACTCAGTTATTTCTACAATTGGGCTGTGTGTCACTGTGCTGTGTTCTGTTAATAAGGACTTACAGTTCCCAAGTTAGCAATGGAAATTCCTTGTGAGGAGTGTGATTATGATTATAATTAAATTGATATAGCTTTATTTCAGATGAGTGTGTTCATCAGGCTTGCAAGCCATGCATCAAAGCAAACATGTAATTCTCCTTTAGCCATGAACATGGAAAAGAAAGACTTTCATACTCTTTTTAGCACAAACCCCACCCAAAGCTACTGGGTCAAGGATTCAAAGAACAGTTTTTTAACCTGACCTTGCTTAGCAAAATAGCAATAGTGTGTTATTTTACAAAACCAGTTTCTCATGTGTATCATGTTCAAAGTGACCCTTGATGATATTTTATAGTGCCATTGTAGGATGAGTAAGTCTTTGGGCTCACACTGCTCTCGATTCAAGCATTATTGATATCAGAAAGCTTTTACCTTTTATAGATTAAAAGCTTCTTAACCCCAGTGCCCACAAGCACTGTGTGTCCACACCTCTGCTTGCTTGGTATTTTCAAGAAACTGAACATACTGTAAATTAAGTTTCTCTCATTAAAAACCCTCAAAGTCATCTTTCGTCTGTTGATCTGATAGATGGAAATTTTGGTATTAATATGTAGTTACTAAGTGCTGGATCTTTGCATCCCCCGTCTCTGTTCTACCTCTTGGGGAATACAAGCACAATAAGAGAATAAGAGAAAGGCTGGCAAACTGGCTCACTGGGTAAGCACTTGACGCAAAAGTGTGAGGGCCTGAACTCAGGTGTGGCCTTGGGATGTCTGTAACCTGAGCCCTGTTGCCAGTGGAGACAGAGGATGGCTGGGACACTCTGACCACCAGCCTTACTCCAGGTCTTCAGGCTCAACACGCACCTTATCTCAAAGGGATAAGGTAAAAATTGATAGAGCTGGGCACTTCTGGCCTCTGTGATTGCAGACGGACCCCCCCCCCCACACACACACACACTCACACACGCATTGTCTCAGTCACTGGCCTATTGCGGTGACATCATGACCGAGGCAATTCTTGTGAAAGACAGCATTGAATTTTGGACTTCTTTACAGTTTCAGAGGTTTAGTCCATGTTATCATGGTCAGGAACATGGCAGCATGGGTGCAGGCACTGGAACATAGCTAAAAGTGACCTTCTTATCTTTAGGCAGAGAGAAAGGTGGGGTGAAGACAGGTAGGGAAGGACAGAGGGAGCAACGCTGGGCTTGGGTAGAGCTTCTGAAACCTCAGTGATGCACGTCTTCCTGCAAGGCCACACCTCCTGTTCCTTATAAGCATTGCAAACAGCTCCATTCCCTGGTGACCAAACATTCAAATAAACCAGCTTAGTAAGGTCATTCTCATCCGGACCTTTACATACACGCACGCATGCACGCACGCATGCACATACATATCAAAACACACATTACAATCTTTTCTCCTGGTTACATGACAGAAATAAAGTCCAGAACACTCTGAATAATGATCAAGGTCAAGCTGACCAGGCAGGTGCACCCCGGTTAGATCCCTGAATTCCCTTCAGTCTTCATGTTCTTCCCAGCCACCCCTCTGGGTCCCTGTCTCAGTCTTCACCAAGACCAGCTTAGCTTCTCCAGCAGCTGAGAGTCTGGCGGCTGGCACAGCAAAGGGTTTCTGGGACTACCCTTCAGCCGCAGGGTCTCGCGCATCACTGAAAGTGTTAATTCTCTACTCTGTGACTTAAACATCTACTGAGCATTGTCTTAGGGGTACAGATGCATAAATTAAGCTGTACCCCTTGGGAGCTTGTAGGAAGAGACTGAGTGAGTATTTCTAGAAGAACAGGTAACTTCACTGCACCAGCCCACCCGGGGCTGCGTCATCCAGTCCAGTTCAAGCAAAAGGAAGATACCTGACACAGAAAACTTTCAGTTCGTAGAAACTTCCTTCCCTGGGGCTAGAATTAGTTAAAGTAACACTTTCACACTTCCATGCTGATTTTGTCTTCTATTTAATGTAAGCAGCAAAGTTTTGTTTATTGTGCAATTAGTGAGTTTGCAATGTTTGTTTGTAAACAGCCATGGAATTGCTTTCTTAAAAAGCGAGCTAAGACTACACTGATATTTCTTAAAACTGCCTTTTCACACAGAAAATAAGTAAAGTACTACACATTTCAAATATCTTCTTCCTAGGCATGAAGCTATTCACTTTTTAAAACTTTTACTTTTATATACTATGATTGGTTTTTCTTTTATCAATTGCTTCTACTGAGATAATCTTCAGATATTTCATCTTAAGGAATATTTGAGGCTTTAAATTTTCTATTATATTTTATTTATTATTTATTTGGAGTAGGTACACATGTAATGCAGTAGTCACGTGAGGTCAGAGGATGGCTTGCTGGTGTTCGTTCTGTCCTGTTTTGTGCGTCTAGGAACTGAAGTCAACTTCACCAGCCATAGCAGCAAGTATCTCTGTCTACTGAGCCATCTCACCAGCTCAAATAATTTCACAAATTAAAGCTTGGATGTTCTTTAAAGTATGTGACTATGTGGTTTTTGTCCCCCTAAAATAGTACCCAATGCCAAAAGAAGCTGTGTAATTTCCCCAAGTCCACATAACTGGTAAGCCCGCAAGAGGAGAAGATTCTCCAGGGCTCCCTTGACTACCCCATAACAGCTACATTTGGGGTAATGTTGCTCCTTAGCAAGCTGTGATTACAGTGAACCCCTCACTTCACTATTAGAAGGCAGAACTTACTGAACTCATTAAAAATAGGTTAAAGACCTATGAAGACAAATGATCTGCATCCTTTATATTTTATTTCCTAATTTTATTAACTATTTAGTTCTTCCCATTCTGATCTGATGGTAAATCATTTGAAAATCATTGTAATAAGTATTAATAAGGCTCCAGAGAATAAAATTTACTTAGCCTAAAATATATTTTACTCATAGATCTTTTTTTCATGGTTTGGTATCATTGCTATGTTTTTACCTATTGGTCAGTTTCTCCTCAAGCAACAGTTGTACATTGGTGTTAATACCTGAGAAGGTTCCCTGTAAGAGCACTGGGGACTTTCGGTGTCTGTCATCTGAAAAGCTCCTGTGCATTGAATGTGCATTGAACTAGAACACGCCAAACACGCCGTGTGCTCCTTAACAACATCAAATTCCCAGACTTTTTAAAATTCCTTCATAGCTGATCAGTATCCAAACAGTGATTATCATCCTTGAGAAGAAAATGTGTGTGTTTAAAAGAACTCATTATAGGAATTCAAGTAGCTTCATACAAGTGCTCAAATTCAGGTTCTATGACCTTTTACCTAGAGTAGAGAAACCTTTTGGTTTTGTTTTTTCTCAGCGTTTGATGTAGAGGATGTCTTTCTGAAACTATAAAAATACTACATGGTGTGACATAAACCAATGATTGATTTATTGACCAATATAATGTGCATGTCTGTTCACCACTTGCATGCCTGGTGTCCTGAGTCCAGAGGAGGACATCGGATCCCCAGGTGTTTGTGAGTCACTGTGTGGGTGTTGGAACTGAACTCTGGTCCTTTGGAAGACCAGTCAGTGCTGTTAACCACTGAGCCATCTTTCCAGCCCTACAAATGATTTTGTAAAACTTGTAACTCATTATACTGTGGTGTCATTGTCCTTGGGAGATGTTTGGGGTAGGTCCTGGGAAAACTGCAATGTACTACCCTGGTTTTCAAAAATAAAAGCACCAAGTTGGTGACTAGAAAAATAAAAATTTTAAATTTTGATTTTCAAAAATTTAAATTTTTTTCTCAGAGATGGAGAGGTGTCTTAGCAATTAAGAATGCTTACTGTTTGTGTTCAAGCAGCTCACACCTCTTTCTAACTTTATCTCATGCTCTCTGTGCGCACCTGTACACACACACACACACTAAAAAAACTCACTATTTCCTTTTCCTCTTTGTAATTCTGGTCTTCAAAAGAAAAGGAAGCACCAAAAAACAAAACATTGTGTGGAAAGGTCTTAATCATGCCATGTAGAGTTTATTAATAATTCTATCATTGCTTAAATTTGGAAATAGTAGATGTGGGTGGACTTAGTAAAGTCCTGGGGACATATTTTCTCCATAGAAAAGAGAAATCCCAAGGCATTTGTTCTCTATGTGTACATGGGCATGTGTGCGTACATGGGCATGTGTGTGTACATGGGCATGTGTGTATACATGGGTGTATACATGCATGTGTGTGTGCATGGGTGTGTTGTGCACATGTGTGCGTGCATAGGTGTGGGGGGGCTTCCACCTGAGTGTGTGATTCCCTGTTCTAAAATACTTTCACATTTTAGAAATACTTTAGGGAATTCATGGAGACCTCTAACATTATTATGCAGATAAATGATTTATCCATGAGGTTGTCTTGTGAATGTTTTGAACTGACCAGCACTAAACTAAACAGAAAATCATTCTGTCTTTATTTTGTTCTTCCATTTTTCTCATAGCAAAGCATGCTTTTAGAAAAAAGTATAACATTTAAAAATAAACATCAAAATCCATAAATATTTGTAATGATCCAAACTTTTCATTAAAATATTTTTATTTAATTTTGTAACACCCAAACTCTTCGTATCTTTTTCCAAAATGTTGCTGTGTCTGTCTGAAACAGAATAGCACCAGTTTAGCATGTATTCCAACCCTCCAACAACAAACTGAGAAAAATGGAAAACTTAGGTATTTAAGGCAGTAGATTTCGATTTACAACTTCCAAAGGCCACATTTAAACAGTAAAACATGAGTTCCAGGCCTGCCCAAATGTCTCCATTCTGTAAGTCAGAATGGGGAGCATCCACGTCAATCAAGCAGAACCATCTGCAGGAACGTAAAGAAGCCTGTGTGTTCCCACAGCCGTGTATCTTTCCCCATCAATCCCGTACTATTTCATTCCTGTTTGTATAGAGATCTAAGGTATTGACCAACAAGTCATAGAAACACCCGTACGTCTACAATTAATCACAGAAATCTTCTTGCCAGCGACAGCTTTGTGAGATATGGGTTTTCAAACATGCCCACTAGATGACTGGTAGGAGAATTGGACAAGAACCAGATGCCTCCCCACCTGCTCTTTTTCCTGCTCAGAATCTTACAGATGCATTAAATATACTTTGTCTTTATCTTAAAGATTGAGATAGAAATTGTTAGCTATTAGATCCTGATGTCGCTGGTTTTTAAACAGCACAGAGTGGTGTCACCAGCCTTTAGTTCCTTTTCCCTTTGGCGATCCTCTTGGTTACAAATGCCACAAAAGCAGGCAGGAGTGCCTGGGTTGTTCATGGCTGAATCCCATGGCGGAATCCACACATAGGTGTCTGGCACTTGGGGGGTTCTCTGTATTTGCTAAATGTTAGAAAAATGAACGGTTGTATTGATAAGGACTGTTACGTCTGTTTTCTATCTGACCATTCATGTAATATCCCATAATATTCACCAATCTCTAAATACACGGATGCATAGGACTTTGTCACTGGCTTTTTAGGGATGTTCTTGAGACACCGAAGCCATTCTACTTCTCCACCTCTCCGAGTTTGTCTGCTTTTGGCCATTTGACTCTCAGGCTGATTCTAATCACCCTAATAGAGTGTGAGTCATCGCTCGGAGAAAACACTTCATCATTTTACCCTCTTGAAAAGAACACAAGCTGCAAGGCTTTGGTAGGAGAACGGTGACCTAAATGGTTGAGAATAGATGTCTACGTGGTCAGCTTTTCGCTCCGTTCTTTAATACTGCATGCATCCTTTTGTCCTGGCTCGGAAGCTGAAAGGAGACCTGGACAGTTGCCTCCAAAGTGCGAATGGAACAGAATGAAGCTGGCGTTTGACCTGTAATGTGTGTCTCCAAGTCACACAAATGTGTGTGTGACTAGTCCACACACAGTCCGCTGGATTCAGACGGGCTGTCCAGTCCCTGAACGCAGTGTAGTATGAATTTTCACTGGTCTCTTTTGCCTTTATGAGTTCCTGTCCTCCGCTGAACAATGGCCACGACTCACTCCTACTTTGCCTAAGTAATCGTAGTTTCTGGACTTGGCCTTTAATTCCATTCTCTTTCCCAAAATCTCCTCAATCCTGTGTTGATCTTATGGAAAAGAAAAGGTCGTTCTTTCCGAAGAGAGCAATTGTGTTTGTGTGGACAGGGAAAGTCCCAGCCAGGATATGAAGGAGGGAGGAGAAGGGTGAGGAGAGGAAGAGGAGGTAGAGGGAGAGGAAGAAAGGAAGGAAGAAGAAAAAGAGGGAGGGGAAGAGGTTTTTATTCAAATGTTTTTACATTTCAATTTTCTTATGAACTCTTCAGTTTTAGAAGTCTACCTGAAACGATTTTCCATTCTTTCTTCCCATTATTTTTATAGTAAAATTTGAATTTCTGGGCAATAATAGTTAAGAGACTCAAACTGTGGTGTGTCTATCTTTTGATCTTCGGTAGAGGAAATGGTAGCTCATTTGGAAGGCCACCCCGTAGCCTGCTCCTGAGTTCCTTGTTCTTTGCTACTGTTGTTGATTGTGGTGTCACCACACATCGGTTCAAGGAGAAAAGGCTTTTAGCCTGGTGGTTAGTGGGCCAGAGCAAACACATGAGATTCAAAGGGGGACAAAGAAATCCACAGTGAGTTTGTAGCCGATATTTCTCTCACAGACAGAAAAGGCAGAGGGAAGCAACGGCCTCTCTTTCCTCAGTAAGAGGTGTGACCCGTGACGCCTGGCGCCTCTCCGAGTATGGCTGCTGTTATCTGCATTTCACAGGGCATGTGGCACTCTGGGAAAGGTTGGGGAACCATGGGGTCAACTTGCCTGTCCATATCGGCCGTCACAGCAAAGGTGGGCATGAGCCTCCTGAACCAAGTTCTGTCGGAGGCCGAGAGACGCTGTGCTTCCTCACCACACAGCAGGACTTCTCAGTTCAGGGTAGCCCCAACCTCTGCTGAGTCACTGGTGCTCACCCCCTCACCCCAACCTCACCAGGCCTAAGCTTCCTCTCCTGCAACACCACCAGACTTGTGTGTGTGTGTGTGGGGGGGGGTGTATTATGTGAACATGTACAATGTGGATAAATCACAGGTGTCCTCGTGTGTGGCTTTCGTGACATAGCATGAACGAGGAGGTCAGGAGGACAGCTTTCTGCACTCTTTCTCTCTGTCCATCACATGGGTCCCCAGGAGTCAACCTCAGGTTCTCGGTCACCGTGGCAAGCATTTTCACCCACGGAGCCATCTTGCTGGCCCAACCACCTCACTACTTGAGACAAGTTTCCTCTCTGAACGTGGAGCTGACTAGCCAGTTAGACAAGCTGGCAAGCGAGCTCAGGAGCTGCTCCCATTCCCCAGCTCTCAGTGCAGCCGCCACAGCTGACTTTTCATGTGGGATCTTAGGATCTGGACTCAGGTCTTCAGGAATGTTCCCAAAAGTGTTTACCTGCCTGAACTCTCTCCTTGGCTTCTCGCCTCAGGTTTGAACACCTCTGTAGTGGCCCAACTTCACTGGAGTCTCATGCTCCACTCAACTCAGTCTGTTTCAGAAAAAAGAAGCTTGTGACCTCTTCCCCCAAACAGTGCCAATCTGATGATTGTGTTAGATGCTGGGGTTTCCTGCCAGTCCCATCAAGGGAAGTTGTTTGCATCTGTAGGCTCTGCTCACTGCAGCTCTGCATTTTCCTGCTGGTTGACCTTAACATTTACTGTATTTGTTGTTGTTGTGTGTGTGCATATATGTGTGTGTATGTATATATGTGTGCATATATGTGTTATGAGTCTGTATATGCGTGTGCGCGTATGTATGTGTGTATGTATATGTTGTATGTATGTGTGCGCGCATATGTATATGTATATGTGTGCACACGTATGTATGTGCGTATGCATGCGTGTGTTTATACGTGAGTATGTATACATATATGTATGTGCATGTGTATACGTGTGTGTACATATGTGTGTGCACGTGTTCACGCTGTATGTGGAATGGAAAAGCCCCAAACACATCTGGAGTCAGTTCTCCTTAGCTCTCCTTCCTCGTTTATTTACATACATGGGGGTGGGACCTGTAGCCAGATTGTAGAGCTCATACAGAAGCAGATAAACATAGAATTAAAAAACCTGCCTTATCCTAGAGGTTGCCACTAATTCTGGCCTGATATTCTTTTTAAGTCACACACAGAACTGGTATCAACAAATCAACATTGGTCTAAGTTTGCATTCTGCACATCCTTACACACGTGCATATAGAGGAAAGGAAAGTAGCACATGCGCAGATTCTTGAGCACTCTGAGCAGGCTGATAGGACACCTAGAACCTGTTGCTGTGCATCCTCCCCTTGCAGCACAGGCTCCTTTTCCTCTGTAGTCAGATCTATAGGCTTCAGATGGAAAGGCGCACTGGCTGCTGGCCCTGCGGCTGTGAGGCCATTAGGCAGCTAACGAGCATTTAATTGAATAATGTAATTCATTATTCACCCTGCTTTTATTTATTTCAAAGAATATCCAGTGTTAAACTTCAGGTAATCCTAATATGACAATGTCAAGTATTTGTTAAAAAACTAAGACTGTAAACTTCTTTTGTCAAGAAAACACCAACAAGAAGTACTGATTTAGGGACAATTGCTTAGATCGCTATGGTAACTATTGGGGGTTGGTGGAAGCTTATCCAGAGACTCAAGGACATCATGTGCTCACAAACTCATCTATACACATGTACCTACACAAATGTGCACACATACTTACACACACGCACATGCACACACTTACACATGTATGAAAATGCATTCTTACAGATGAGTACATACACAGTTTTGTTTCTAAATGAAACATCACTTCTTTTAATTATATTGGTTAGTTTTTTTTTTTAATCAATTTGACACAAGCCAGAGTCTTCTAAAAAAGAATATAAAAAGGCAACTCAACTGAAAAATGGCTCCCCCCAGGCTGACCTGTGAGCAACCGTATATGGGGCACTTTCTTGATTGCTGGTGGATGTGGAAAACCCAGCCCACTGTGGGCGGTACCACTCTTGGGCAAGCAAAAGCCAACTGAGGAAACAGCCTTGGGGAGGAAGCCAATAAGCAGTATGTCTCCATGGCCTTTGATTCAGTTCCTGCCTTCTGATTCTGGCCTTGAATTCTAACCTTGGCTCTTCCCGGTGATGGACTACACACACAGGAAGCTGAAACAAACCCAAACTCCCCTGGTTGCTTTTGGCCATGGTGTCTTATCACAGCAATAGAAAGCCAAACTAAGACAGACACACTGTCAATTACAGTAACTATGTATACACATATGTCTACATACATACGTGTAAGTCCAGTGCTTTAGACTACATGTTTGTGAAATAGGTAACACTGGAGTTCATTTACAAAAGCTTTGCCAAAGATCAATCACCTTGCGCAGAAAGTTGAAATAATCAGCCCTCGTGCACTAAAATGCAGGCTCGCATTGTTTCCTTGTGATACATTAGCTCAAACTATGAGAATTTAGCTTCATGATAAGGGCTGGGAACAGCTTGCAGCGAGGTATGATTCTCTTACAGGCATGCATGCTCAAATCTACTATCCTCTTACTAGCACATAGCTTTAATTTAAAATGCTCACACTAAGCAAGATCATTTTTAAATATGTGTCTTCGTACTTTTTAAAAATGTGTTTGGCCATTTGAATGTGCTTGCTGGCACATCCCACAGAAGAGCCTTGTGAATCTGAGAAGCGTCTGTCTGCGTTACTCCAGTTAGGCAGAGCGGAGTCAGCTGATTTACTGGACTCAGATGTGTTAGCTCTAAGCTCGTTGCTTTCTTGCAGTAATTGTTCTTCAGCTTTTACGGCCAGTGTGGCCATAGCAGAGAGCAAAGAATCCATATCTCTCAAAATAGTTCTTGTGAGTCTCCCATGGAGTGACCATATTGCAGTAATGTTATGTGAGAAGTTATGGATATCACTACTGCATATTTGGAGGCACAAGCATTTATCACTGGAAGCCGTTGTGGAAAGTTTACCCTAGGAGGTGGCTGCTATTGGGTGCGGCGAGGTCATATGCACTACCTATCAACCGAGAGCCATTTCACTCAGCAAGATAACGAGGGGGTTTTGTTGTTCTTGCTTTTTGCAATAGTCGGATTTACTGAGGTAGATTGTGGTCTCTTTGGGCCATTTGGATTGGAGACTTCTCGCTTGCCTCTCTGCTCAGTGGGGGCAGAGGAGACACCTGTTTCTGGTCTTTCTTACACCGTAAAGATGTGTTCCTTTGAACTGAAGACTTCTCAGTTAAGATGTGTGCCCATTTATTCTTGCTCTCTCTCTTTCTTATCCCCAACTTTGGGGATATGATGTCTACCTCTTGCTCACTGCGTAAGGTCAGTTCAGGCCCACAACCCTTGCTACCGTGGGGCAAGGGTGGACCCTTTTCTATCATACATAGAAAGCCATAGCCAGCATAGGCCAGTCTAACAAAATATAGCATATGTATTTAATAGCTTTTTGTCACCTAGCACCCATCAGAATCAAGTTCCAAAGTCCGAGGGTAAGCCACCCATTTTCATAGACAGGTTCAATAAGACAGGAATAATCTTGGGAGACACGATGAGGGCATGAGCGCTTGACCGAACAGTGACAGGCTGAGAAGCCCAGCAAGATCCCAAGTTCAGATTATTTTTGACCCTTCTGTGCAGGCTTCTTTATTTCAAAGTGCGGGGAAAGATCGTTTCTAGCACAGGAATCTTATGATCTACAACCAAGGAAGTGTGACCAGAGATTTATAGCTAACGTTCACACCAAATGGCAGGAGAGTTTGAGCAAAAATCTTAGCTTCTATCACTGGCTTCAGGGAAAAGATGTTTTTGTTCCTAACACCCGCCTTTCAGAAGAGAGAATTTAAATTTAATGGAGAAGAGGCGTGGTTAGGGCAAGAGCAAGTTTCCTTCTGAAGACTTGGTTTGCTTGTGTTGTGTTCTGGGTCCCCGCTCCGTGAAGGACAGGGCCTCAGCAGTCTGGTGATACCTACCACAGAGAGCCATGTTGCTTCCTCTCTGTAGCTGTTAGGCTTCTTCCAGGCCCCATAGCCGGAGCCTTCTGGAATAGGTTTCCTGACTTTCGCTGCCTGTTTCAAGCCCTACACACATGCTCCTTCTTTAGGAACTTTATTTATTTTATTTATCTATTTATTTCTGGGCCAGGCCTTGGTCTTCATCTGCCTTTCACCAATTTGTCCCTTTCACCCCCTGTCTTCGTTCACACCCACGCACCTCTCAGTTTTACAATTGGGAACCTAAGACTTGTGGGGGATTTTGTTTGCTTGTTTGTTTTTTTTCTTTGTCCTCTGGTGTTAATGGCCTCACTTTCTGCCCAAAACTTGTTTAGGAAGTGGGAGCAACCATACTGAAATAAATTCTTTCTTCTTTAGATATGCACATCAAAGCAGATGTACACATAAGATAGCATCGAATACACGAAGTGACTTGTGAACCAAGATTAGATTCTATACTCTGTGAGATGGTCAGGGTTACACTGAGAAAATCCTTAGGCACAAGCCACAAAGAGGAGCATAGGTCTGATGTGCGAGTCCCCTCTGTATGCTGTGAATACCATTGGTCAATAAAGGAATTGACTTGGCCTCATAGGATAGAACAGAGCTAGGCGGGAAAACTAAACTGAATGCTGGGAAAAAGGAGGGGAAGTCAGAGAGGAGCCACCACTGGAGACAGATACACTGAAACTTTGCTGGTAGGCCACGACCTCATGGTGATGCACAGATTAATGGAGATGGGTTAAATTAAGATGTAAGAGTTAGCCAATAAGAAGTTAGAACTAATGGCCCAAGAAGTGATTTAAATAATATAGTTTCTGTGTGATTATTTCTGTGTGATTATTTCCTGGCCAAGCAGCCAGGAAATGAACAAGTGGCCTCCTTACTACATAGGTCATTGTCATTTGGTCTGTTCTTTAACACATCCCACATGGTACTATCTTCTATATATGAGGTTGTTGATTTTGTTGATTGTGTTTTTTGGTGTGTGAAAAGTTTGTGCTTTTCAACATGAAACTCACTCCCTAGAACAAGGAGAGGCTTGACTGTGTGGGGCTTACAGGACTTGAGGCCAGAGGAGAAGTTGTCCCATACCTTGTATTATGATCAACTCAGCCATCAGGAACCATCCACATGGACAAACAGAATCATTGACCCATGTAAAAATGAGTATTTCCCCCTTTTGTTTTAATGTTATTTTCAGATGATCATAGCTGAATTTAAAGGTGCTAAACAATTGCATAATGTGATTCCACTGCAAAAGAATGAAAAAGGTTTTATTTTATTTAACTAAAGCAAATAAGTTAATTGTTAATCTCTTATACAGTTCAAAATTGCATATAGGTAGATGTAAGTTTGATAAGTTTAGGAAGAAATGATACAGTTGTATGTGCATGTGTTTACAGATTTGGTGATAAATCGCATGTTTTGATTATTGATATTCTATTATAACTTTTTGAGGATTGTTGCATCCATAAAGAGTTGGAATTAATTCAAAATGTGGAAATTAGGAAAATGTGGACTGAGGGTTGTTTGAAAGACTGAAGGAAGAATGTGACTTCTGTCCCCATTCCCTGTATCTTATGGTATTCTCATAGCTTTCTCTCAGAGTACAATTAATTAGATGTAACCAGAGTGCCCATGTACTGATTAAGACGTTGTTCCTTTGATGCCTGGCATCCATGGCATAATTAACAAACGTGGGTAAAATTATTTATCACCTCCCATCCTCTAATTGTGGAGGTCTTTCCATCACCATGGATGACATCTGAGTCATCTGTCAACTTGAGTCACCTTAGAGCAAAGTGAGTCACTAAGCGTTGGTAGAACATGCATCGGCCCACGCAATGCAGGATTCATTGCTCCTCACAGAGGCTCAAGCCAGCCTAGGAAGTGAAAGTGTGTAGCAGACAGCACACATTCAAGCTCCTGCCGCCTATACTTTAATGTCCAAAAACAGCAAATGACATAGTGACTAAGAAGATGCATAGACTTAAGGAAGTTGGGTAGAATTGAGTGGAAGGAAGGGAAGGGATGGCATGCTTGTATTGTGTCACTGTAAGGCTTTTCTCAAAAGGGGGGATATGAGTTAAGATAGGAAAACAATCACAGGTTTGCAGAAGAGAGTATTTGGGGAGCACAAAAAAGGGGTGCTGAGGCAGCAACCCAGTGGAGTGTGAAAATGGCCACACTGACCAGTGTATGATGGGGAAAATAGTTCAAGATGAGCCTGGAGAAATATACCCATGAAGCTCTGGGCCTCGAAAAAGGGTTGGGTTTCATTATAAAGTCAAATAATCAGAATCCTGGAAATCTCAAAAGTAGCTCACTCAAAAGAGCGAGGATGATAGGGATATGTTTGCTTTTTCTGATGAGTGACACATTCATTGTCAGAGAATGTGGATCCTGGTTTAGGGAACAGTCTGTGGAACTCCGTAGATGTGGCTCTGAAAACTGGATCAAGCTATCTAAGCCTCCCTTTCCTCTTAAATTGGTAATTGCGGCAATAGTACCTATCTCATAGAGTTGTTCTGAGACAGAATGAAACCTTTCTATGAATTTTATAATCCTACTTGGTCCATAAATAAATAATAAGTATTACTAGTATCAATATTGTTATATTCAAAGTAAGCAAAAGAAAACAGTTTCTAAAGTGGATCATAATACACATTCTTGCTAAGAGAGCAGTCATTTAATTGACCCAAGGTGACCATCTTGCTACCTAGCGTTTGTCCCCGCAAACATGCTGTGGGTATTTCTTTTCTGGGAAGCACAATATTATTTGCATATACACAGAGAGGGTGAGACTTTAAATTCTTCCCATGTTCACAGAGCCTCCCTGTTAAAACCCTCCTTTAACAATCATGAATTCAGATTACAAATGCATCTTACAAGAGGATACCCCAAAATTCCCTTGAGTAGTTAATTGGTTATTTGTGCTTAAGTTGTACTTCCCATTTCCCTGACTAGGCAGAGCAACACTCCAGGGCTTCAGTTTTTGCTTCATAGAACATGACTTGGAAAACAAGACTTAGTGTGGTTCATGATAGGTTGGGTGCAGATCCCCGTGGCTTGGGGAAGTGTCAGCGTGGAATCTGTCATCTACCTTTGTCTCCTCACTCTCCAAGGCTAGTTTCTTGGAAGACAAAGCCTTAACAGTCTGTCAGGACTTCAGAACACAGTCTGTGTTTGCGCTTCAGGTATCTGTTTAGAATAACTTCAATATTCTGTCCTTTTGGAAGTTAGAATTTTGGTGGACAGTTAAAACATTAGAGATGTTATTTGTACATGCTAGTCTGTCATGTTCCAAAACCTGGTTGAAGCTTCTCCCATGGGCTAATTCTATAGTAACTATCATTAAACTGTTAACAGTGGGGGCTAGAAAGGTGGCTCAGTCGTTAAACACATGGGCTGCTCTTACAGAGAGGACATGGGTTTCACTTCTAGTACCCATGTTGGGTGGCTCACAATGGCCTCTATTTGCAGCTTTAGATCTGATGTTCTCTCCTGGCTTCTGTGGCACCTACAGTCACACGTGCACATACTCACAGGAAGAAACAAACAGCACATAATTTTTAAAAAATCTTGATAAATGTACAAAATGACCATTTCTGTTATACCATTACTTTTCCTAGTTACTGACAATTTTCTTGCCATTTTGCCAGTGATATGGCCCAAGTGGAGGCTCCAATCTGCTTCAAAACCCACATATTTAAACCCACAAATGGCTGTGTGAGTCACTGTTCTAAAAAACAGAGGAAGTCAGGAAATGCCATCCTCACACTTGTGTTCACAGTGGCTGTGGAAGTCCATGGTGACCGTGGTGACGTAGTGACAGAGGTGACGGAAGGTCTCATGAGCAAGGGAACACCCCGAAAGCATTGCTCCACTGAACAGCAGCTAACTGCACCCCTGGTGAAAGACATCCCTCAAGGCCCCTTATCACTCCCCAGCTTCACAACTCAGAAGTGGTGTGGTTCCTTTCTCTGTACAGCATCACCCCATTGCATCAATCGCCCAAATCAGTCAACCACCTGCCCATGGCATTCCCACTGTTCTTCTCAACTCTTTAGTGTCTCACGGTGCACTTTAGGTTTAGTGTGGACTTTTATGCCACTTATATTAATGCTACCCCCAAATTCTTCCAATATTTTCATGTCCCCCAAACCCCTCTGATCACTCAAAACTCAACTTATTTTCATCCTTTTAAAGAGATTGACGAAGTCTCTAGTGGACGTTGGGTAAGGACAAGGGGCTAAACAGAATTAGAAGTTATGCTCTTTGGAAGAGATCCTGTTTTGCCTTTTGTACCACCATTGGATTAGTGAACCAAATATGAGCACTCACAGATATATGTCAGGAAATCTGAAAAGAGGGTTTATTTTTTAGGTGAAAAAAAAAGATTTTATTCTTGAAACCTTCATCTCAAACTAAATGGATGTTACGGAAACACATAGATGAATTCAGAATTTCCACTACTCATCTAAACTTGTGAGTTATAGATATAATATTAGATATATATTATATTATATATCTTATATATATTATAAGAGTAATCATTCTGCTACTTTAGCATTGCAATCAATAAGCATAGTAAGGGCTCAATAAATGAAAAGTCACTACAATCCAGGCCATGACAACTCATAAAAATTCTGCCACCATAAATGTACTGGACAAAGTTCACACTCTCGCTCGCTGTCTGAACTGTTCCTTGGGATCTATTTGATTGTTAAATTACTCGGTTTTTAAAATTGTTTTTACTAACAAAATAAAGGGGTTCGTTGCGCTATTGTTCTGTGTGGATAGAGCCTGCGCGGCGCCAGTCTGCCTCTTTTCCTGCACTCTAGCACCCTCTCTCCATTGCTGTCGTCATGCCAACCTCCTTTTAGCATCCATGTGTGAGAGACGGCCCGCGGTGTTTGACTTTCTGTCTGGAATCTTTTTTTTTCTTGCCTTGATACCCTTTAGGCCCACCCATGCAGTAGCAAATGGTAAAGTCTCCCTGGCTGTAAAGAGGAATAATGCAGGATTTACATACTGGCCTGGTTCGAGTGAGAAGTGCCCCTCATAGGCTCAGGTAACTGAGCGGGAGGACTCTAGTGGCTGGCCGTCTTAGTAGAGATTAAGGAAACTGTAGAAATAAGGCCTTGCTGGAGGAAGATTATCACTGGGAGCTGGATCTGAGAGCTTGGAGCCACACTTACATCACATTCTCTCTCTGCTTTCTGCACGGGGTTGAAGACGTGATCTCTCGGGTCCTGCTCCAATCGCCTGCTGCCATGCCGACCTCACTGTTGTTGACTCTCGCTCTAGAAACTTAAGCCTAGTTAAAGTGTTTCTTCCTGGACTTGCTTCTGACTGTGGTGCTTTATCACAGCTCCGGAAAAGTCACTAACACACGCACAAACACATGTTTGCTTCTGACCATGGTGTTTTATCACTAACATATGCATGAACACACATACGAGCTCGCACACCCATCACCCCTTCACCTGTCTGTATATGATGGGGAACTAGGTTGCCACCCATCTTCCCTGTTCTATAATGGTTGCTGTAAAGAAGGTGGAGTATGGATGTATTTAAAGTCATGACTTATTTCCTGTAGGTACGCACCCAGAAGAAGGTATCACTGGTGCACATGGTGGTTCTATTTTTAATTTCTTTTCAGATCTCCATATTGTTTTTCATAATGAAGGCTCAGAACTTTGTTGTTCTATAGTATGATGGAGGAGAGTTATCTGTCTATGTTTCTTTCATTGGTTAATTAATAAAGAAAACTGCCTTGGCCCTTTAAGAGACAGAAAATTAGGTAGGTGGAGTAGACAGAACAGAATTGTGGGAACAAGGAAGTAGAGTTGGGGAGACGCTTCAGGCAGTCGCCATAGTGAGTCTCCATGCTGCTGCTCTCCGAGATGGACGCAGGTTAAGATCTCTCCTGGTAAGCCACACCTCGTGGTGCTACCCAGATTACTAAATATGGGTTAAAAAAAGATACGATAATTAGCCAATAAGAGGCTAAAACTATGGGCCAGACAGTGTTTAAAAGAATACAGTTTCCGTGTAATTATTTCGGGTGTAAAGCTAGCCGGTGGCCGGGTGGCGGGACGCAGCCCCGCCGCTTCACACTACAATAGTGCCCAGTGGAATCTTACCCACGCCATTGCCGATACCTGGGATGCCTTACATTTGGGGAATAGCTCATCATGGGTTTGCATTTCTGTGACGCCAGGAAGTGTTGCACGACTTTCCCTGCTCTGAGACTTTGTCTGTATGTCAGAGACAGAGAAATACCTTGGCCGCGTCTGCTTTTAAAGCTTTGTTTATTTTTTTTACATGTATGAGTGTTTGCCTGCGTATAAATATGTCCATGTACCATGTGAACCCTTAGTGCCTTTGCGGGTCAGAAAAGCAAGCGAGTGGTGAGGAGAAAGGATGAATAGTTAGAGGCATCTGTGAGCCAGCGTGGGGGTGCTGGGATCAGAACTCGCGTCTTCCCAAGAACAGCCAGTGCTCTTCCCTCCAGGGCCCTCTCTCCAGCCCTGACCTTTGCCCACTTCTTGATCTGGTTTTATGTTTCATGTTATTAATCGCATTGGTTCTTTATAAAACCTTGGGTGAAAAGTTTGGTTTATAGATAGGTTTCCCAACTTGTCGGTTCCCTTATTTATTTATTTTTTGTTTATTTTTATCGATTGCTTCCTTTGCTGTGACAGAGCTTTTTGTTTTCTGCAATCCTACTCATTTCCAATTTTTTGAGATTTGGGGGTGACTTTGAGGAAAATGACTCCCAAGGTCAGTGCCAAGGAGCTTGTTGTGTTTAGATTTTTATACTTTTGTGTTGATTTTTGTGTTTCTTGTAGGATAAAAATCTAATTGCAGACCTTGGGTACAAACAAACCACCAGTCTCTGCATCAGCATCCATTGGAGCGATCACCTTTGTCTCACAGTGGCCTTTTGCTTGTCGAATCTGAGCTGTCCGTGTAGACTTTGTTTTGAGGGTTTTATATTTTGTTTCATTTTCTATGTATTTTGTGTATAGCAAGTTGATAATCATAGACGTATAATGTAACTTTAATTTGGGAATGACAATGATTCCAGATCATTTCTCAGAATTGCTTTGTCTTATTTTCAGTTCTATTTGAATTTGGGGACTATCCTTCCTATTTGTATAAAGAACGCTAGTGAGTGTTTCTTTTAATTAGGGATTGCAATGAGTCCATACATTTTCTCAGTATCTTGGACCCCTTAACAATATTAATCTTCCCTTTCATGAACATAAAGTAACTTTCCATTCACCGTGTCTTCTTGAGCTTCCTTCATCAGTATTTTGTAGTTTCAGTGTAAAACTTAAGAATCTGCATTAATCATTTTAATGATAAATAACCTCGGTGAAGAATATTAGATTACCTCTACAAGATCTGCATGGGTTAGGATTTAAAGGCAACGACTAAGATATCAAAACCTGCCAACTCTATCCCAGCCACTGATAGCCCTTCATCTCTTCATGTCTGCCATTCTGCTTATTGGCGTGGAACTACCCAGTCGCTAACGTCCGGTGTAGATATCTAGGAACGGCTCTTGACAGCCCGTTTCTGTAGTTTGTCTAGAGACAAGTGGTGAGATATACTGGGAAAGCGCAGGTCCCCTGAGCTTAAATGGAGACACTCACTCTGGCAAAGGCAGAAGACAGGCTCCTGGGTAGGTTGACAGGAACGCCTCACATTTGGGTGCTACCATGAGCAGCCAAATCGCAGAACCGTCACATTCCTGGTACACTGAGGCGCTTCAGACAGCCGATTAGTGTAAGCGGTGTTTTGGAAAACCATCGACAGTTAGCTACTGTTCTTTCAAACACTGTTTTGTGGCTCTGACAGAAACTTGGTTTAACTTACAGAGGGAGAGGGAGAGACAAAAGAGAGATGTCGTGTGAATTGCCCAGCGGAGAGGGGCAGAGCCCCTCATTTACGCGTCGAGCGTGACATGGTATTAACCTTCCTGATGGACGTACGTGATACAGTGACATGTCAGTGGAGGGGGGCGGGGGCGTGACACTGCACCTGGACGGGGATGAAACAGTTGCCTGAATACTGCTCTATTATTGCAGTTTGCAAACCTTGAGTAAACTCAGTCAGCGGTTGTGTAATTGGTTATTCAATCCCGACCCTTGTTCACAGCTCAAAGCCAGGAACACTGAGACCTGTTGCCAATTTGACTGAATATAGTGACTGTACTCGGCCGGGGCCGAATACTGGAGCCAGGCCTTTTCCTGTGGGCCGGTTTCCACCATGTCTGAGGCTGGCTCGGTGACAGTAGGTCTTTTGTTGTGCGAGCCTGGCTGCTGCTCCCCTTCTTTGCAGAAATGTCTAACAGCTACACAAATAAAGAAGATAGGAGAAGGGAGCCAGTGTAGCAGATCTCTGAGGAAGCCTGGTGCAGTTCTCAGCTCTCCCGCCGCCCTTCTTTCTGTGGGAGGTAGGTGGGGGAGCCGGCTTAAGTAAATTCAGGGGAGGACACAGAATCCGCGTCTAGAAAACAAGTGAACCTTCGTCGTCCCCGGTGGAACATGATATGTGTGGAGACATTGCATGTATAACTGGATGCACGAGCATGGTTTTATGGAGAAGGCGTGTTTACCTTTCCTCTTTTCTCCTTTGAGAATCTGTGAGCGAAGAAGGTGGGTTTTGCTTAGCCCTCCGTTATGCCTGAAAGATATAGTGTGTTTACAAACCTGTTATATATTTAACTTCGTGAAGCAGGCACCACACTGTTCTGGCTGTGCACACTGGACTCTGGCCAGTAGACTAACCACTCACTGACTCAAGTCTAGTAAACTCAGGGAAAAGCCAGCAGTCTCTGATTCGAATATCTGAGCTGCATAATGCCCCGTCCTCTTAGACAAAGGACTTCGTGAAGGAATCTCTGCGAGATTTGTGCTGCATTTGTCAGTTAGATGAGATGGTCTGAGAGGCCCGAGTCCCATCCCTGATCAACCATGCTTCTGTGGTGATGCCGCTTCTGCATGCGGGCTGGGACAGCTCACCAAGTGTGTGTTCACAAAGCAGAGCCAAGAGCACAATGCTAAAGAGACACACACTAATGCATTCTGAAACAGAGTATTTTGTAGAGGTTGTGTGAGTGTGTGTGTGTATCTGTATCAAATCTCTTGATACCTCCTCCTGGTTCTACCCCTCACACCCAAAATGTATAAATACACACACTCACACTCATATACACACTCGTACACACACTCTCACACACGCACACATCTGTGCCTGCTCCCACCCCCACACACACTGACTGAGACTTCAGCCAGCAGTGTCACAGTTCATTTGGGACTGTCTACCACGAGTGGCCTTAGCACTTTGAGGTACAGTCATAGCCTTGATCTGTAAAGGTTTCGTTTTAACTAACTGAGTAGCCTCCTGGGAGGAGTTGCTGGGAGCTCCCCCTATGTTGGGCTCAATACAGGTGAAAACGGTTTGGAGGGCGAGAAGACAGTGTGACCTGTGGGGAGGAAGATGAGGCACAGAAACCAGAAGGAGGTGGTTCTGATGCCAAGCAGCGACTAAAGGAGAGAAGCAAATTGGTGGTATAAAAAATTAATCCTTAAAATGAGACCAACTATTGTAATGCAAACATTAAAAACAGAGGGAACAGTTAGCTGGAAATACGAGAGGGGAGGACCATGGAAATTCCAGCAGAAGCCTTTAATGGAAAAATACACCCGGCCATCTCATTATATGAGCCTTCCTGGGAGCCAAGTACCATGAGTGTCATTATAAAAGTGGTATTATAAAAATTGATTATAATCAAGCTTAATGTATTTAGGTTTAATAAAGGCATTATTCAGCAGTACTGAGTATCATGGTATAATAGGGGCTCCTTAGCATTAGCTCCGTGCTAAGTATCGCATCTCACAATGTTGCCAGTTAGAGGTCTTTACTTCCTAATGGGAAAATAGGAAGTTGGGTCAGCGATGGGAAGGTCGCAGAGTTGGGCCCCAGCCTCATTAACCTTGGAAAATATAGTTCTGTGTGCGACTTGCCATCATAAGCTCTCCAATGCTTCCCTACTTTATCATACAGTATATGGCAAACAGATGTCCCCTCTAAGCCACTGTCCGTAATTTCTGAAATTGTCGGTGTCCATCTAGAAGCCTGGAGCTGCTGGGGAGGAGTGGCTGCTTCAGATGCCTCGTTAGTTTCTTGTAGGTGAGAGACAGGCATGTTGAAACCATCTGGGGACTGCCCGAGAGCGGAACACCTAACTAGAATCCACAGAGTGAAGGATAAACTTTTTCCTTCTTATTTTTACCCCTCAGGGCTCTGGTTTCTGATGGTTGTGTTGTTAACACCAACAACAGAAGGGATGAAATTCCTACAATAACAAGATTTTCAATTAAACTCAGATCAAGTGTCCTTCTGGATGTGCTGGATTCGGGTCATCTGTGGCTTGATTTGCACTGAACTTTTTATATTTCGGGATTTGGCATTGTGGATGCTGTTATAAGCTAAACAATTTGCAGAGAAAATAAAGAGAGGGAGAGAAACAAATGGACTGTAATAATAGACTAAGGCTGGCTGCATGGTAGGAAAACCCATTAGATTATGAAATGCCCGCGTTAGTGAAATCTGCAGTTTTTTCTTGAGGAACCCAGCGCTTTCACTACCCCAAATTTCTCTTTTTCAGAGGCTTCCTTAAAACAGTGGGGCCTTCCTCCTTCTCTGTGGAGGAACCCTTTTATTATTTATTTATTTGTTTGTTTGTTTGTTTTTATTATGTATACAGTATTCTTCCTGCAGGCCTCATTACAGATGGTTTTGAGCCACCATGTGTTTGCTGGGAATTGAACTCAGGACCTTTGGAAGAGCAGGCAATACTCTTAACCGCTGAGCCATCTCTCCAGCCCCAGAGGAACCCTTTTATAAGCACGAAAACACATACTTTAAATGGAGAACCTATTATCTAGGCTTGATCCGGTCACAGAATCCAGATCAGTCTCAGTTAGGACAAAGCTGAAGTGGCAAACTTCCTTGTTTATTGTATCAAAGATCTTACATTGAAAAATTCACCTTGTGCCGTTTATGCTGACTTGTTTGTGTGTTTGTGGTTCTTGAGACAGCGTCTCACTATGATGTCCAAGCCCCTATCCCAGGGGATTAGCTACTCCACAGAGAGGATCCAGCGTCTAGACGCCTCTGAGTTTCCACCACGTGAAACTCAAGCATCCGTGCTTTGCGCCATTCCCAAGCATAAAGGCTTGTTGCCTTCTCATCCCTAGCTCATATTAACTGCTCTTCAACTTGTTGGTTTGTCCATCCCTTTGAAATATAATACTCATCTTTTCTTAAACTGGTAATTGCTGATGATTCAATTTTTATTTATTTATGTCCTTAGACTGTTTTAAAGGATTCTTTCTGCCCTTTAACACATTTATTCCTGTGGAGTGGTGAATTGTGTGGCAAGTTGTGTGGCCTCTTCCTCACCCACACCAGACCCCCCTCCATTTATTATGAGGGGTAGAATTAAAATCCGGTGTAACTATTGCAGGTCAGTTATCCTGAATACTTGTGTGTATAATTTATCCAGGTGACATGTAGCTATGCGTTGTTGTCTTTACCATTGATCTCGTATACAAAAGTCAGCTAGATAACTCTTGGCTTGTTCCTGGCAGGAAAAGCCATGACAGAAGCAGACCATGGGACAGCACTCCTCTTCTGCGCCGTCCCCCCCAGCATTTAAACACTCTCAAGTGTCCCCCCCAGTGTCTCCCTCCAGTCATTGCATGGGGACCGTGATTCGCTCGATGACATTGACCAATGTTCTTTTAAGATCACATGAGGGATAATCGTTTAAGTGTGGCTGACCCATGGAAACCCATGTCAGTTATGTTCAGAGGCGGGTGGACTGAGTGGTTTATTTTCTGCCACAAGCTGATGCCCAGGGTTAATAACTTGTGGTCTCTCCATCTCCCAGGGGGCTTTGCCTAGAGACTTCTGAATGAAGAGGACTTCCTTTAGTTCATATTTCTTGAATTTCTCAAGTTACCTATGTCATTCTTTGACTGGACTTTGAAGCTACCTTGCTTCATTTTCTACCATTCAGAGCCATGGTCTTATTATCTCAGGGATTCTTTGTCTCTTTGTCATTTACATTAACATCTGTACATCCGGTACACAGGTGACGCATTCTGTTCAAACATTTTGAATGAATGTGTGTGTCTAGTGCGTGGCTCCGTAGTTCATGAGCCTTCGTTTCAAACTTTTAAATGGAAAGTTTATCATAATCTACCAGTAAAACACTGTGCTCACGCCCTCCCACTGTGAAATAGTTTAGGACAATTTGGGCTGCTTAGAGCTCCTCATTGTATTTCTCCTCGATGTGTCCTCATGTCATGTAGTCGTTAACACAAATCCACTGGACCACGTCTGGATATTTTTGGTTCACATTGTCTAATCATTGCTGAAATGACAATGTGGCATTTGTTCTGTCCCTTCACCTTCGAAAGAACTCAGAAGCTTCTGTTCTTTCAAATCTTACTCACTTCTGAAAGGTTTTCAAGTTTCCAAAGTCCGACCGAATGGGATGTTTTCCACCCGTCTCTTCAACTCTGATTCCGTGTTTATTTGTCAAAATGAATGGTGAAAAGTTCAGGTTCCTGGTCCTCAACCAAGACACATAAAACTGAAGACTTTGATGGCCCTTAAATGTTGCCATTTTGCAACCCACTCCCCATTAGAGATGAGATGCTAGGTCCCAGAACCCATTTGGAGTCTGACTGGCACTGGGAATCTGCTCAGTGCTGGAAGGAAGCAGCAAGGAAGATGTGCTTTTTTGAAGGAATTCCCCACATTTATTATCCATATGCATCATTTAGTTAACTTGCTGTTGCTACTGTATGCAGATTACTTTCTGATTACAGCAGGATGAGAAGTCATCCAGTTTCTTAGAAATTGTTGTCTAGTAGAATTTTATATCTTGGATCTAATTTGTAATGATTAAATTATATAGGAAATCTTACCAAAAGTACCCTATTCACACTCCTGTTTACTCTTCATTGGTTGAGTAGTTAAAGGAGGCCGTTGTCCCTCAGTCTGGACCAGCAGATGAGATTCTAGGAGAGCAACTCAGTGACGTGGTATAGCATTTGGGGAAAAAGGTCAGATTTGATTATCTGTCTATGGGCCACAGTCTTACTGTCCTATAAGAGACTGAGTTCCTTGAGGGGTCAAGGCTATGTCTTGGGTGCTCATCACAGTGCTACTCTGGGACCTGATTGGTTATTGTTAGATACATGGGTAAAGGAATACTATGTGAAGATTTTCTGTCTGTGCGCGCGCGCGCGCGCGCGCGCGCACACACACACACACAATATGTATACTATATGTGAATCATGCAAAAGACAGAGAAGAGCATGGGTAAATATATGTATGAAGCATATTGTCATTTTCATAAAGTTCGCGTCTCACTTAGGATATAGAATGCATTAAAAACAAAGATGATAGTTGTGAACAAACATTCCATTTTGATAGGGTTAGGGTTAGGGTTAGGGTTAGGGTTAGGGTTTAGGGTTAGGGTTAGGGTTAGGGTTAGGGTTAGGGTTAGGGGTTAGGGTTAGGGTTAGGGTTAGGGTTAGGGTTAGGGTTAGGGTTAGGGGTTAGGGTTAGGGTTTAGGGTTTAGGGTTAGGGTTAGGGTTAGGGTTAGGGTTAGGGGTTAGGGTTAGGGTTAGGGGTTAGGGTTAGGGTTAGGGTTAGGGTTAGGGTTAGGGTTAGAAAAAAAAAAAAAAAAAAAAACATTCCATTTTGAATTTAATGTATGGATAGATGGGTTGCAAATGCCTAATTTTAACCCCCCTTCCACATTCACCAATAAGTGGATCAATGACTCTGGTGATGTCATAAAGTAAAAACTATGCCAATCTCTTTTGCTTTTTTCTATTTATCTTGATTTTGGTTTTTCTTTTACATTTTAATTTCTTTCCATGTTTAATTCTTTATCTTGTCCCTTCTTTGATGAAAATGATTTTAAAAAAATTTCCTAAATGAATTTTATGTTTTTACTTATTTTTTCCTATTCTACTTTTTTTGCATGGTGTCAGAGAATATTACAGTTAACATAGCAGCACACTTTTCTTTAGCTGGAATTACGTCTAAGCCTGGTAACATTAAATCATCCATTGCAAATGGATGTACTGTATTGTGTCTTCTGAATTTGGGTTCGTGGTGCTTCAACCTCTGTCTGAATTTGCTTTAGTTCTTATCTACAAGGGTACAACATTCTGTCCTATTTCTAAGGCTGCAGACTAGTAAAGTATGTTAAGTGATTTTTCTAGACACTTTTTGTCTTTCATTTCTGTTCTCCTCCAGCCACATGCACAATTTAGAGCAACTGCACAATTCTGCAAATGTGATTGTGAAGGATGGATCCCAGCATGTTCTAAATGTCTAGTAAATGAATGATTGTATGAATTTGCCCTCTGCAGTTGGATGGTCATGTGGGTCATCGTCCGAATACATGCATAGTCAGTGTCTAAAATGTGTCCGTAGACATGTATAACTCACGTTTCATCTCAGCCTGTAAGCTGTGAGCACCACACAGGGTTCACAGGTGCAATGAGACCTTCATAGTCTCCTCCTCAGGAAGCTGCAAAGTGCCGTAATGATCCTGCCTGGACTCTCCCACTTTACACGCTAATAGTCTTCTGAGATGAAAACTCCACTTGTTTTAAATACGTTTGGTTCTCAAATACCTTATGCTATAATTCTGCAGATCTTATGGTGCTTTTTATTTATGATTCCATCATGAATACACAATAGAGAAAATGCTAAATCAAGCAGAATATACAAAAATGAAAACTTTTCTAATTTATCTCTGACCAGATAGTTGTTTGATAGTTGGAAGAGAGAAATAAGAGAAAATCCCTCCTAAGAACTGTTGGGGCTTTTATAGAGTAGCTGCTGTGTGTGCACAGTGCCCACATCTTTCCTCCTGGGTTTCTATCACATTGTTTGGACTTTCTGCTCTTCCCTCCTAGCATCACTGGCTTCCTCCTGCTCTCTGGTCCATGCTCCCTCACTGAATCTTTGGCTCCAAATAGACCGTGTTCATCACTTTATAATGTTCATCGTTTTATGACAGGGTCTTCCTCTCTCATTTTTATTAAAAGTTAAAATGAGTTTCCTCTGTGGAGATGGGAGATATTGGTGTGAGTTAACCATTACGGTGGATGTGAATGGAGATCGGGGTGAATATGGATGGAGATTGGGGTGAGTTAGCCATGATGGTGGATGTGGATGGAGATTGGGGTGAGTTGGCCATGATGGTGGATGTGGATGGAGACTGGGGTGAATATGAATGGAGATTGGGGTGAATATGAATGGAGATTGGGGTGAGTTGGCCATGATGGTGGATGTGGATGGAGATTGGGGTGAGTTGGCCACGATGGTGGATGTGGATGGAGATTGGGGTGAGTTGGCCATGATGGTAGAGGGGTTTCAGCGCCAGTGAATAAAAACAACAAGCATTGCTGTTGGTGGGTAGCCTTTTAACTTCCCCGTCTCACTGACTTTTACAAACCTTCAGATAATGTCGGCAACCCTGAGGATCTTGGGAATGGCAGCTGTCTAGAGGAAATAGGAAACAAAGACTAGCTGAGTCTCTTTGTCTGTGCTGTTTGGAAACCTCACATACGTTAACCTGTGAATGAATATTTCCTCCCTCCTTGCCAATGTGTGCATTTCATTATTATAGAGAGTGAAAAGTAACAGCGATAGTCCTCATCATAGAAGTACACATGGCTACAGCTAGTACAGAGTAATTATGGCTGAATGATGGGTGATGTGTATATGTATGTGTATGTATGTATGTATGTACATATGCATGTGTGTATATAGTGTTTTGTATGTGATTGTGTATATATGTATATGCGTACATGTGGTTTTGCATGCATATATGCACATACATGTATGTTCACGCATGTATGTGCATATATGTATGCATGTATTTCTGCATTTATGTGTCTGTGTGTATATATATGTATCTGTATATGTGTGTGTTTATGCATGTGTGTGTACATATGTGTCTTATATATGTGTGTTTGTGTATGTGTGTGTATGTTTCTGTGTGTTTTGTGTCTGTGTATATATGTATCTGTATATGTGTGTACTTCTACATGTGTATTTTTATGTATCTGTATGTGTGTGTTCTTGTATATGTGTGTGTATGTTTCTGTGTCTTGTTTCTGTGTATATATGTGTGTGTTTCTGTGTGTGTGTCTGTGTAGAGCTACCCAAAGAAGTAGCTCTTTTGGATAGTTTTAAACTGACTTGTAGCGTAACACTGCTTGCCACTTTTAAGTGGTACTAAGTGCCAGCCCTATTTAAACCCTTTGCGTCCCTTAGTTTTCACAGCGAACGTGAGATAAGGGTGGTCATTATCCTGTTTTCAGGTGAGTAGCTTGAAGCAGCAAGAGGGTAAATTACTTGCCAAAGAGCAATAAACCAGTAAGAGATGGAGTCAGGTTTTATGACATTAAATCATTATTTCTCCTTTTATATCTAGCAGTAAAAAGACAAAGAGTTTTTGTACTATAGGAATTATCCTCTGCAACTCCCCGCTGGAAAGCTGCCTCCCAGAGCTTGCAGTGTTCTCGGTGGGGTCGAGTAATAAAACAGCCACATGGTCATGTCTGCAGGCTACACAGGGCATGTTATCTTCCGATGGAGGTGAATGAAGGGGCCATCAATTCCATTGCTCATTCTTTAAGCCTACGGACATGTAAGGAGAACATAGCAGAGTGGACTTGAGAAGGTCCGTGATCTACAACTTGGGAAGTGGAAGGAGGATGATCAGAAATTCATGTCAGATGGACTAAATGAAACGAATCACGCACACACACAAACACAGAGTGGCCAGTTGAGAACACAGTGGTTTTCAACCTTCCTAATGCTGTGACCCTCTATATAGTTCCTGATGTCGTGGTTGCTCCCAACCATAAAATTATTTTCATTGCTACTTCATAACTATAATTTTTACTACTGTTTGAATCCTAATGTAAATAAATAGAAGTCAGAAGTTACCGAAGGAGAGCCACAGTCTGAGAAGCACTGCTTATCAGCAGACACTGTTCACCCTGAGAACCTGAATTTAGCTTCTAGCACCCTTGTCAGTGGGCAGCTCAGCCGCTTGCCTGTAATTCTAGCTCTGGGGATCCAATGCCCTCTCCTGGCCTCAGCAAGCACCTCCGTGTATGTTGCAGGGACTCACAGACACATACACATTAATAAAAATGAAGTCTATCAAAACATTTACATACATCAGCCTTGCAAGGAATAAATAAGGGTTATAGATATATAGCAATGATAGCATATTAATTGTGACATATTTAATTATGCACAGAAAATTACTCTTCTAGCTGGGCAATGGTGGTGCACACCTTTAATCCCAGCACTCAGAAGGCAGAGGCAGGCAGATCTCTGTGAGTTCGAGGCCAGCCTGGTCTACAGGAGCTAGTTGCTGGAGAACTAAGACTTTTACACAGAGAAACCCCACATCAAAAAACAGCAACAGCAATAATGCTCTTCTAAAATGTGATGCAAATTTGGATATAATGAACAAATATGTCCAATTTTACAGTCAGCACAACAAGAAAACATAAGCCTATCACAGTAACTCCCCAGTCCCTGGAACTGATTGTATATTATTCTTTTCAAAAGTTGCCTTGTGAAAGCCATTTATAGTCTATTAGAAAGTTCTTAATAACTTTCAAGTGGAAGCAAGCATGTGCGTTGTCAATACGGACACAAAAGCCTTTCCAGACCTTAGGTCACTTGACGATAATTACATATAAAAGTGAGGCCAGCGTGTTCTGGGTGCTGTGGAGCACCAGCTGTGAGTTCATGGTTTGTGGGGACATGCGGGAACTTTAAAAGATCCAAGAACTTGACATTGGTAGCCCAGCTGCAGTGATGGGCAGGTTCAGGCTTGGGAGGGTCCTCTGATCTCATGCACACAGGGCTTTTCTTGTATGTAAGAACTTACTGCTTACCTGTGTCATGTAACAGTTGTCCACACGTACCGCCTGTACATTATCGTGCTGTCCTTCTGAAGTGACTTCCTATTGATGTCATTGGCAGGTCTGCCTCAGTCCTCCCCTCCCAAGTCTGTAGTGATGGCCTTGACTTGTATAATTAAACAGCAGCGCAATGAGCTGGAGCTGCGCTGATTTGCACATTTGCCTCTGCTCTGCAGTTCTTGCGGGTTTTCAGTGGGCCCCTGCGAGAGTGAATGGGAGTCCCGTCCTAACAGAGTTACTGAGTCCACGGTGACAGTTCTAATAGTGTCACCTGCCACCTGATCCTGAAGGCGGAAAAGGAAAGGAACGAAAATTCCACTCTTTCAAATGCTTAGCCTTTTAGCAGAGAGATTGTGCTGGAATGCGGGTGCGATTCACACAACAGACTGTTTGCTTAGGCACATGCATTCCACCCCAGGACCACAAAATACGAGGCAGAACTTGCAATGCAGCTGTGTGGCGTGCTGAAGAGAACCCTAGGCGGGGAATGCATGGTGCTTGCTGCAGCTCCTGACTTGAGGTTTAATTAGGTGCATGAGTTTTGAGCAAATATTTGAAACTTGATAATCTATTGTGTTTCAGGCTATAAATGAAGACTTTGGACTAGGCTGGTTTAAGTCATACTGAGTAATAATAGCCATAGCCCCACTCTGGTTTCCTTGGTAAAGAATTTAAACGCTGCATAATCCATAACTTCTTTGGCAGTCTTAGTCCCTAAAGATGTCTAACTCCTGAGGAAAAGGGTTCCACCTTCGTCACGTGCAAATTAGATTTATGTGATAATGGGACATTTGTTTAGTTTTATATCACCAAAGCATGTATGTTCAGTTTCTATCTGACCAATGGCTTCTATAAAATGCTGATCTAAATGATAGAGAAAGGCCATTGTTAGTCTTAAGATTCAGCTGCTGGCTTATCGACCCATGTGTTTACTTCATGATTTGAGAAACAATTGGCATGTTTGAAATTCAGTTACATCATTATTCTTCCCAAAGTGTGATGCCCTTGCTACATGTGTTCACCAGCACAAGTCAAGAATAGTGCCCTCCAGTCGAAGCAACAAGACTAAAGTGTAAACAGTGGTAGAATTGCCCACTTCCTGGGGTTTTGTTTAAAAAGTCAAATATCGTGCGTACATACATTTTACTTGTTCATTTGTTCAATGTGCCCTGCCACTGTAGCTCAGAAGAGATTGAAGCAGAAAAATACCCTCCATACATCCAAAGCACAACCCCGAGGTTGTGTGTAAGCTACTGCGCTGGCATGAATGTGCTTCATTCTTGGCACGGACGGCTTGCTGGAGAATTACAATATGTTGGCATTGGTCTCCAGGTCTCATTGTTCCAGCCCGGGGAGTCAGTCTTAAGAGGGTTTGGCACCAGAGGGAAACGGAGAGAGAGAGAGTTACAGTGAACGAGCAGGCCCTAAAGAGGCAGGATGCTGCCGTTGCCGTAACAATGGCTGGCATTCTCAGGGGTTCTCTGGTGGGGATTGCCATAGGCAGCCATGTGAGGAAGCCAATGTTAGCCAGAGAGAAGAGAAAAACCAGCCAGTATGTCTAACGGCTGCGGATGGCGGAAAGAAGCAGAAGTGATTTCATAGACCCACTTAATGTGCGGGCAGACGATGGCCGTTTCTTAGGCTCTAATGTTCCGTGGCTTACTTTTTCACATTTATTTTATATTATTTTAACATGCATGTGTTAGTTTTCTTCTAAAAAGACAAACCTTTGAAGGAAGAGCCCTGGATTCATAGACTATCTGATTTGGGCAAAGTTGAGTGTTCTCAGCTACAACATGAAACAGAATAACTATGCACATACTGCTGTCAAAGGTATCTTGACTGACAGGGCTCTTCGAGCTAAGACACTGACAGACCCACTATTGACTCTAACCATGACTGTATTTGAGGGAATAGTGAGTTTTGAGGGTAACCGTGAAACCAGAGCTTAGGAGAATGAAGTCCTCAGTGTTTTAAGATAAGAAATGCACACCAGGCATGGGGGCGCACGCCTTTAATTTCAGGGCTGGGGAGGCAGAGGCAGGCGGATCTTTGCAAGTCAGAGCCAGCCTGGTCTATACAGTGAGACCCTATCCAATAAATAAATAAATAAACCAAGCAAACAAACAAAAACCATGCAGAAAAAGAATAGACCAGAACTTGGAAGCTTACTAACACTGCAAAGAGTCACAAACCATACTCACAGCATCCAACTCAACTCTGTGCCTTTAAAAGTGAACCTCCTTTTGAAAGCTAAATATTGCACATTGCGCAGCTCTAACTTTTCACACCATAAATAGTGAGTGGTACTCACAGAGCCGTGGTAGACACTCCTGTACTGAATTCACACTTGAGAAAACAGGTGGTTGTAAATATTGGGATTTTGCCATTTTGTCTTTTCCATTTCTAGTCATAGATTTCCTTACTGTTCTCTGAGAAGCTCCATCACTCTGGAGGGCACCCGACTGTCCCCATGACTGGACGCCATCCCGTAGCATGACTGTAGGAACGGCCTGTGAGGGCATGAGACCATGACAGGAAGTGCACTGTGGGAAGTAGACTCGCCGGCCCTATTTATGAGACAGAAATTCAGGCAGCGAGCTGAAAGCAAAGGCTGAGTGTACAGACCCCACCCCTCACAGCTACTCCAGGTAGCTGCTGTCATAAGACAGGTGACAATCTGGTTTGCTTCTCACTCATAGCCCAGGAGTCTTCTGGTTTATAAGTAAAAAAGGTAATTTAATTGTCCATACTCATAGGATCTTTTAAACCATTCAGTGCAAACTCCATAGTGCAAAATCATATAATTAGATTAAGTTCTGATGCTAATGAGAGCTTTCAAAAAAAATCTAGCCTTTAATCCCATAGTTAATACTCATGCAAACACATTATTCTGTAAAGTTTAACTTATTCTTTTCAATTTTTACTTATTGGAGTTTCGAGTGGCCCCTGGAACCTGGAGCTCCCCCACAGAGGAAGTGAGGGTGTGTCTGTCTGTGTGAGCATGTGTGTACGTGACTGAAACCGCAGGCTGAGATTTGCATTTAGCTTCACAGTGGCCGAGTCCTGTGTTTCCCTAAGCTTTGGTTCCTTAACGGGTGAATATCAGTCCTTACCTGCCATGAGAAGTTTGCCATGCCACACGGAAGCGGCTTTTTCTGCTGCTCAGAACTTAGCTTTCAAAATGGGAGCTTTCTCATCTCATGACTGTGCATAAGGGATATTAGGAAAAGAACGGAACCCTACCTAAGACCTTACTGTTTCTAATTTCACACGTGCTCAGACTTCTGGTGACTTTGGAGTAAATGAGAGGACAGACGGAAAAACAGTTGTGCAGTCCAAAGACAGAGGCCACTCAGTGTAGATATTTGGATCCTTAGTCATCCCTGGATGTGACAGCCCTGAGTTAGATGTATTTCTGATTTTCCATTTTTACAAACACTTCCCTCCCTCCCTCTCTCTCTCCCTCCCTCTCTCCCTTCATCTCTCCATCCATCCCTCCCTCCATCCATCCCTTCATCCTTCCATCCCTCCCTCCTGTATGCTAAGAGTCAATTTGAACCAGCTCTCTGAAAGCCTTATATCTTAAGGCTTGTTAATAAGGAGGCCAAGAATGTTCTGCAGGTTTCACAAATCTAGCTGCTGTTTCTTTAACTCTGCAACTTAGACAGAAGACTTCTGTCCCTTCATGAGGCGGCGAAAGTAGATATTTTGTCTAGCTGCAAGGGAAAGGCATTGCCAGGGACCTGGCAGACAATAGCCTTAAAAGTAAAAAGGTCTCTTTCTGGAGCAGGGAGGCGCAGGGGCCATTGTTAGTCCACAGTGGATTTCTATTGCTGCATTCCTGCTCTGCAGAGGTTTGTTAGCTTTTAATGACTGACAGTAAAGAACTCTCTTACAAATACCATACTGGCCATGCCCTGTTTACACGCTACTCAGACAATTTTTTTTTGAGCTCTGAATAAAGAAACAGTGGTGTTTGTTTGACCTACTCTGATAAGGTTTAAGAACTGATTTTCCCAGTGCTCCCTGGGAATGTAGACACACTGAAGTTTAGTGCAGAAGGGTTTTCCACTCGCTTTAAACATCACGATGCAAGTGGAAGCACCAACTACAGCACAGTCTGCACTCTGGCTGCCTAGCGCGTCGCTATTGTCGGGCTACACATTTTAGGGAAATGTACAAGGAAGTTCATTCCTTCATTATGAAAATTAGAAATGGGTATTTCGTAACAAAGAGAAATATATATTTTAGCCACGTAGCATGCATGGTACATATACCTATATATGGACAGGATTTAAAACAAGAACTGTTATCTTTTGCCATTTAAATTCCACCTATCATTTTCAATATCTTAGAAATCTTCTGTACTTAACTTCTGCCTCACTGAAACCCCCAGGACAGGCGGTCTCTCTGATAAGTTAGCAAGTCATCCCTTTCTGTTCCTCCTGGGGCGGGGGGGGGGCAATAATCATTGCAACAAACAGAGATGCGTGATGGTGCAGACAGCAACATGTGTCTAAGACGCAGGATAACGGGTGTAGCGCTGTCACTTAGATGAGACACGGAGCACCCAGGGCACACTCACCTCTGGGAGTATGAATGCTGGTGTTGTTTCCTGACTGAGTCCAAGGCTGACTGTAGACCTGAAATGTTTGTCACTGTAGGCACTGGCACTGTATCCCGCCAGACGCTGACAGGAACGAACGTACAGCTCCATTGTGGACCTGAGTCTAATGTGCAGTGCTTTTATTACAGCTGTATTTACTTATAGCGAAGGCTCAGGACAAAAGGGGAGGGCCGAGCCAGGGATCTACAAACACAAACCACGCTCTGTAACTCGTGACCTTGCTCTCGAAAATGTGTCCATCCTGTCCCAACCGGGGGCATTTGCAAAAAGCGTGATCCAAATCTGAACTGAGCAAATAATGCATTTCCATTAGAGACATCACTCGCTTCACCCGATTTGGCCATCTTTGAACAGCGCCTTTTATGTCAACCTTTTTGTTTGTTTGTTTGTTTGCTTTTTATTTTTTCCAGTGTTCACTGTGTACGCACAAAACTTGCCACGGCGCGGTGGTTGCCACCACACAATGTTACACATATTATAAAGTGCACGGCATTGTAAACACACAGAGGGACGTAATTACATGCAGCAGGTTTAAGGGCTAATTCTTTGCCTTTTTTTTTTACTCCGCATTTTATCAACATAATTATTTTGTGACTACAGACTAACACTCTGAAATTGACAAGCATCCATTATAGCAAGAATTTGTCCACCAAATTTAAAACAATGAGCTGTGGGTTCACACAAGCCCATTATCATAAAGAATTAGCATGGCTTTGTTCTGCAAGGGGAAAAAGCTAATGATTTCGAAACAGCAGGTGACCAAACATTCTCTCTTCTCTCTCTCTCTCTCTCTCTCTCTCTCTCTCTCTCTCTCTCTTAACTCCCTGTTATCAGTTTGTTGATGAAGTCATTATGAACTGGGGCCAGGACCGCAATAGCCTTATTCTTAGCAGACAGGTTTTCATGAGCCCGCTGCAAAGAGTGCTGCCTGTTTGCTTATAGCTATCTTTTATTTTTTTTTCTTTACTTAGATACTCCCAGTATTGAAAAGCTGCTCTCGAAGGACTGGAAAGACAAGCTCCTGGCCATGGGATCAGGGAACTTCGGAGAAATAAAAGGTAGGAAGTATGTGCTGCTTTGATCTAGAATGCTCAGAAATGAAGCTGCTGTTTGTAAGGCTTAGCGTTTCTGGAACAGTTCTGTCCCGCACCCTCTGCTTCCTGCACGCTCCCCGGTGGGCCTTCCTTCTAGCTGCAAGCAGACCCATTCTCTCTGGTGTTCTCCATGCACTGTGTAGGATCAAGGATGGGGTTTTGGTTTTCTTGTCTTAACAGCACAAAGCCACTCTCTCTGTGGCTTTACTCTCCTTCTCCTCCTCTTTGACTTGCACGACTTATTTCAAAGGTAAGAATGCATCAACAGCATGGTGAGGTTAGAAATAACGGTTTATATTCTATGTCTGGAATATGCATACTTAGAGTAGACAGCTGGAGCCCATCACGATGAGCAAGCAGACGAAGTGCAAGGGTGTTTCCAGTCTGTGTCTACCACATTATCTTTGAGCTTATTGGAGTCAGTAATTACAACTAATAAAAGCTCTCTGTGGACTTCAGAAAACATTGAATATTCATATCTTAACAAACTTCCAGTAACAAGGGAGCAGATTTAATTTTCTCATGTAGAAATGGAAGCAGATGACCCTTTCAGCTAGTTCTAAAGCAGCACTTCTCAGAGTATGGGGCAGCCCACTGCACCCTGTTGCTGCCAGCGTGGTACTTATAGTCCTAAATTCTAAAGCAATATTCACTTTGAGAATGTCAAGATGCACGCCGGGCGGTGGTGGCGCACGCCTTTAATCCCAGCACTCGGGAGGCAGAGGCAGGCGGATCTCTGTGAGTTCGAGGCCAGCCTGGTCTACAAGAGCTAGTTCCAGGACAGGCTCTAAAAAAGCTGCAGAGAAACCCTGTCTCGAAAAAACCAAAAAAAAAAAAAAAAGGAAAAAAAAAGAATGTCAAGATGCTCGGTCATCAACAGCATCACATCTGCTTATGAACTGTGGTGCTTATCTTCAACAGGTGCTAAAATAAAGTTCAAACATCTACCAATTAATATCAGTATATACATATATACATATAAGCACATGACTAGTCTAAGTGACTTTGTGGTGTATGAATCGAAGTGACAGTCTCTTCTGTAAGGCTCTGTTCCTTCCATCCTTTCAAGTATCCTGGAGTAAAGCAAAACATTTGTCTTTATATCTATCTATATATAGATATAGATATATAGATATAGATATATACTGATATTAATTTTAGATGTCTGAAATTTACATTTAGCACCTGTCGAAAATAAACTGCACAGTTCATAAGCAAACTCATTTTCATATCTGACTGTTTGGAAAGTTCCAGAAAAACCATTTGACTGATGATTTACTTGTTCGTCAGTCATTAGAAGCTGAATCTGTTCTGGCTTCAGAGGCTGAGAATGGGTAGCGAGATGAGGGAGAACTCAACAAGTTTGATGACCAGCATCTGTCTGGAAGGAAATTGAAATGAACAATTAGCATGCCTCAGAGTTTTCCAGAACTTATGGGAAACACAAAGAGATGCTAACTCCCCACCCCCCGGGATATCAAGCCCTTTGCTTTTTGATGGATTTTTAAGCATGACCCCGGAGGTGAGGGACGTACAGTCCCTGCCTCTGTCCTCCACTACTGACCTCAGCCACCCAGAGTGGAGGCAGAGGAGTGCCTGCTTCAAGCCTTGCAATTCAGTTCCTCCTTCTCGTCCCTCACAAGTCAGACTTGAAAGCTCTGATGGCAGTGATGCTAAGCTTAGACAGAGACTCCTTGCTGTCCTTTGAGCCTAGCCTGGGGGCTGCTTTAGGATGCTCCAGTACAATCACAAAAGAAGTTTCTGTCTTTAATTTCGAGTTTTTAAAGCTTTGCATTCAGAGACCAAGTTCGGTTATTGTCCTTCTGTTAAAAAAGAAGAAGAAGAAGAAAAGAAGAAGAAGAAGAAGAAGAAGAAGAAGAAGAAGAAGAAGAAGAAGAAGAAGAAGAAGAAGAAGAAAGCTGTTTCCAGAAGCATTTTTGAAGGCAACTGTGTGTCTTTTTTCTGCCGGGAGAGATGGTTATTAGGTGTTCAGCTCAGGTTTCCCAGTGAAGTGGGGAAAACAGCAGTGAGTTGACCGTGTGTGACAGTCACAATTGCAGGTCATTGTTCATGGGTGCAGAGGCTACAATAGAGGATTGCCTCTGGGGGTAAATGAATTTGGGGGGTCAGTGCCCAGGAATGTGGTTTCTTGCCACTTCAGAAGAAGTATGAGAACAATGGCTGCCTTGTTTCTGCAACCGTTTTAACCTAGACAGAGGAAGGTGTGAGACTCACACATTTGTCTACTGTTTCTGGCTGGGAGACCAAAGGGTTGGGCTTTGCATGTTCTTTCAAAATAGGAAAACATGAATGCACTGAATAACTGGGTTTTGCCATGATCATTTTAAATAATAAATTAGAATAGAACTTTCACATGTGTCAGGGTGGTGTTGCCAGCTCCACAGCAGTTACTGCATCTTAGATGGGGAGAAGGGTCTCTCTGCTTATGTTGGCCAGTTTTATTTAAATTTTATTGACTCTCAGAAAAAAGGAATCAGAGAGAGGGAGAGGGAGAAGGAGAGGAGAGAGGAGAGAGAGAGAGAGGAGAGGAGAGAGAGAGGATGGAGAGAGAGAGAGAGAGAGGGAGAGGGAGAGGGAGAGAGAGGAGAGAGGAGAGAGGGAGGGAGGGAGGGAGGGAGGTAGGGAGGGAGGGAGGGAGGGAGAGGGAGAGATATGAAGAGATATGAGAAGGTGCTGGGGGACTGGAGCAGGAAGGGGATAGGAATTGTTGACTGAGGTTTCTGTCCTGCCCAGTTCCTGCAGCCATTAAGTGTTGGTAGAGAGGCTGCTTGTTGGTTCCCGACTGCCTGGCTAGCTTAGACCGAAATAATCCCACAGAAACTGTGTTAATTAATTCACTGCTTGGCCCATTAGCTCTAGTTTCTTATTGGCTAACTCGTACATCTTAGTTTAACCCATTTCTATTAATCTGTGTAGCTCCACGTGGCTGTGGCTTACCAGCTAAAGTTCCTACATGTCTGACTCTGGTGGTAGCTCCATGGCTTCTCTCCAACTCCACCTTCTTCCTCCCATGCTATAGGCCAAGCCAGTTTCTTTATTCATTAACCAATAAAATCAACATGGACAGAAGGACCTACTTCCCACACCAGTTAAGTCCCAAAGAAGTCACAGAGAGGCCTACATTAATCATAAGCTGATTGGCCCAGTAGCTCAGGCATCTTATTAATTAATTCTTATAACTTACATCAGCCCATAATACTTGTCTATGTTAGCAATGTGGCTTGGTACCTTACTTGTTGAGGCAGCCACATCTTGCTTCCTCTGCATCTGGGTCACAACTGCAGACTGTGCTTCCCTCTTCCTAGCATTCTTGTTGCCCACCTTTACTTCCTGCCTGGTCACCCTGCCTATACTTCCTGCCTGTCTACTGGCCAATCAGCATTTTATTAAAATAATACAAGTGGCAGGATAAAAGACCATTTTCCCATAGCACTTCCCCCCCATTTTTTAAACAAGAACTATGAATCTGATATCCTTTGTTTAGCTTTTCTCTTGACCATTATCCATAACAACTTGTAACCAACATTCTGAACAAAGGAAAATATCCATAGTCCATTTTTTTGGAATGTGGGCATAGTTTTCCATGCTATTTCCTGCTGATTTAGGATACTGATAACCCTATCTCAAGTAAAACAAAGCATGAGGTGGGTTGAATACATAGGGACAGAAGGACAGAAAGGAAGGCTGAGGCCATATGTAGCTAATATTGCAGTAAAGTTATGGGGCCATGACCTCCTGCAGCAATGGAATACCCATGTCAACATTCCTGCAGTCTCCCAAAGTCATGTTTCTGGGAAGGATATTATAAAATATTATAAATGAAGGTCACAGCCATTCAGGCTGTACAAGAACACAAAACAACTAGCAAACCTTCAGAGTTACTAATAGCCTTGCCTTTAAAATAGTTAACCGAGAAACCCATATAAGTTAAACAATGGCCTTTAACAGAAGACAAACTTCAGGCTTTAGAGTAATTAGATGCTCACCATATTGAAGAACCAACCAGCCCTTGAAATTCACCCTGTATTTGTTGTTAAAAAGAAATCTGGAAAATGGAGAATGGTGGTAGATCTAAGAGCTGTCAACAATGTTATCCAACCTATGGGCCATCTACAGTCTGGAATTCCTTTGCCTTCTCTATTAAGGATGGCCTCTTATAGTTATTGATTTAAAGGATTGTTTCTTCATTATATCTTTACAAGAAAAGGATCGAGAAAAAATTGCTTTCACAGTGCCTACTTATAATAATTCTCAGCCTACTAGGAGATACCAGTGGACCATCCTCCCACAGGGAATGTCCAATAGCACCACCCTATGACAATACATTGTAAATCAGCCACTGGAAATAATATGTAAGCAATTTCCTAATTCTATAATTTACCATTACATGGATGACATTTTGTTATCTGACTCAAATGCAGATAATTTAGAAAGAATGTTTGAAGAACACTGCATCAGCTGCACACTCTGCATCAGCTGCACACACTGCATCAACTGCAGACACCATACCAGCTGCAGACACTGCATCAGCTGCAGACACTGCTGCTGTGCACGCCCCCGCACCCCCCCCCCCCGTCTGTGCTGTAAGCGCTAGAACCCAGTTTGCGAGTTTCGGGCAAGGGGTTGGAGGTTGAGGAAACACACGCAACGACAGACCAACATGCAGACCTTCCAACACTGGTACCAAAAGCCCTCTTTAATAGCACCATGGAGACTTAAATACCCTGCAGTCAATGGCCAACAGGTGAAAATCCATCCTCTGATCCTCTGGGCAAAGCACAGCTTTTAGTAACTTCCATTAGAAGGATCTAGACAGGGAAGAGCAGCTGAAGACCAGGACTCAATAAGTCCCAACACACTGCATCAGCTGCACACACTGCATCAGCCGCACACACTGCATCAGCTGTACACACTGCATCTGCCGCACACACTGCATCAGCCGCACACACGGCATCAGCTGCACATACTGCATCAACTGCACACTGCATCAGCCGCAGACACTGCATCAGCCACACACACTGCATCAACTGCACACACTGCATCAGCTGCACGCACTGCATCAGCTGCAGATACTGCAGTGCTCGTGATGGGCATGTATAGACTGTAGCGCCCATGCCTGTGTGCAGGCATCTTACTTATTTCCTCGGGACACTGGACGTCCACTGGGCAGGCTTCTGGGGGAGCGCAGGACAAGGCCACTGCAGGGCCTGTTTGACTAGATCTTTCCTACACAGAACTCAGAAGTTCTGATTTTTTAGTTAAGGCCATGAAATGCTGTATGTATAATGTAGAGGGGAATGCCAGCTGAGCTTGACAATATAAAAATATGACTATTTCAAACCCATAATTTTGCTCATTCTAGACAATGGGACATGCAGAACACACTGAACATCTCTGGATTCATGTCAAAAATCCTTTGGGCAATACAATTGACTTTGAGCTCAGGAATTAAGCACGGGAGTAGAGTCAATACCTGGATTAAGATAATCTCTCAGGTGATGTACATTTTTGAAATAGACAAGCACACTGAGTATTTGCCTGGAGAGAGATAATTATTCTGTTTAAATAGCATTAAATAACTTGAAAATGATCAGGCTGAAAACAGAAGTCAGTCACAAGATTTTCGCCCCAAGGACAAGATCTAAGTCCTGGTGAGACAGCTTTGTAGGCTGGTGAAGGGCTTGCATTGAGTCCCAAACCCACAGTAAAAAGCTGAGCTGGGTGGACCTGGTGTCTGAGTTGTAACCCCAGCACTTGGAGGCAGACAGGTAGATCCCTGGCACCTTGGGCCAACTAAGCAAGACTTCTTGACCAGTTCCAGCTATTAAAGGACCCTTTCTTCAAAACAGAGTTGAACTGCACCTGAGAAATGACACAACTCATTGAGAATTTTGAAAATTTAAAACATATACAACAATGTCAAGACTTTTATCTGCTCGTTTGTGTCACCCGGAAAGGTATCTTAAACCCATCTTTAAGGCCCTGTAGTTGTTTAAGGGTCGAAAGCATCGCCGGGTGAGAGTGGCATTTGCACACTGACCTGAAGCTTGTAAGCCTATGCAGTTTCAGGGAAGCTGAGAATGTTTCTTCCTATGAGAGCTGTCACACCCTGAAGATGTTTAATGAAGAGTCAGCCAGAAGTAAGGTATATCACACAGAGTTGTTTACTTCTAAATAAAGTAAATGTTTATGTTTTTAATCCTCTCAGCTCAATTTCCAGCCTCTGCAGTTGCTTCTAAGTGATGCTTTCACATTTTGCTAAAAAAAGTATCTTAAAATGTCATGAGACTGAAGAAAGTCTAATGGCACAGAGGGTATTGCAGGGGAAGCAGCTCTGCAGTGTGCATAAAAAGGCAACATGCTTGTGCTTTTGGTTGCCCAGTGGTCAGCCTACCATTGGGTGTACAAGCAAACTTAAGGATGGAAAGAGGGTGCTGCCACCAGATCTCAGAGGTCCCTGGGTGTAGGGTTTTACACACACTGTACTGAGTGCATGACATGGGACAAGCAGAGGACTCCACTGGCAGATCTCAGGGTCCCTGAGTGTGGGTTTTTATATGTGTTGTACTGAATGCAAGACAGTCTTTCTTATGCTTGCTTCAGGTGTGATAGGAAATACTGAGGTCATATTTTATCTGAGTTTATATTAGACATTGTTATCCAGCCACTTAATGCAGTTTATAAGCTTGAGAGGAATTGAGTTGTAAAATTAAAATAATGATAACATCATTTGTATTCTTGTAGATACATGTTCTTCCAAAGCTTGTAAACTATGCTCTGGACTGCTGGATACTCAGTCCCCAGACTCTTCTGGCTTCATCTAACCCTAGTAAGGGGGCAATGATAAAGCCACAGCAGCGAGCAGTCATGTGACCCCAATTCTTCCACGTACTCTGGGAAAATCAGGCTTTGTCTTGTGGTTTCCATTTCCTCATATGCTCACTTAAGGGAAGTCAATGCTAAGTATTTATTGCTTATCACCCCATAAACAACTTCCTCACAAAATTATTGCGATAGGCATCTTGTCCCAGTTCACAGATTGTTAAAAAATAATAATAGCCAGAGACCAATTATCCTAAACCACATACTGGAGTTGTAGTATATACAGCCTGCGCCTTCTGCGCAATGCTCAGTGGTCTGTCTTTCATGGCATTAGGGTAGACTATCTCTAAAGACCTTTAAATATTGAGAACACTTCTAGACAGATTGGACATGAAGAGCACCTTGAAATTCCAGCCAGAGTAGTTAGTGCCTAGCGCTCCCCATATACATATCCTGGCATCTCTAGTCTGTTCACATGTGAATCTTTGAGTGGTTAATATCATGGCTGCTCTTCTAGAGGAACAGGGTGTGATTTCCAGCACCTACATGATGGCTCACGACACCTGGAACCTCCAATTCCAAGGAGTCCTGTGTACTCTTCTGGCCTCTGTCAACACCAGACATGCAAGCAGTACCCAGACATACATGGAGGACAACCATCCGTTCAACACAATAAAAATAAAATAACACATAAGTTAATTAAAATTTTCATGGCATATATAACAGATATTGAGTACAATTCAAATACAGCAAATATAATGGGATATTTTGTAAAGCTGATTTTTGTATTTTAAGTACATTAAGTAGTTGGGTGCAAGCACCTTGAAAGAAGTTTTTTGCCTTACATTAAATTAAAAACCAAAGGTAAACACGTGCAATCTTTATTGAGGGCTGGGGTATGGTTCAGCAGTTAAGCACACTTTGTCTTGCAGAATTACAGGCAGTTGCAAGCTGCCCTGTATGGGTGCTGGGAACTAAAATCAGCTCCTCTGCAAGAGGAACAGGTCCTCCTAACTGCTGAATTATCTCACCAACCCCCTCTTATTCTTCATTTTTTAATTTCAACAACTCAAGAGCTTGTTAGGATATAATAAGGATCACTTGAAGAACCATCAAGGTGGAATTGTGCAGCCTTTTGACTTTCCTTGGGTTGATTTTGTTCATTGAGCTAACAGATACCAGGTATCCACAAAGCATGGGGCCTCATTCTGTAGATGCTAATAGAGCAGAATAAATTGATGTCCTATAACAGAACTTCTAATCTGGGGTAACAAAATACACAGAAAGTCACTAAGAATACAACACAGAGTGCACAATATGGGTTGACAAGAAGCAAGGTGTGATGACCTTTTTAATGTTAGTGTTTAAGAGAGGTCACTAGAGGAGCTGCCCTTCTAGGTCCATCTTGAGTGCTGAGTGTTTGTTTATCTCTTCCATATGGAGTTAAGCTATGAGCAACCATTCTTTCCCAGGTAACCCTGTACATAGTACTGACATTTAGAACTGGGTGAGTCTCACAGGAGCTGTGCTGTAGATACGACTCAATGAAGGGAAGAAGCCACTCCTGGGGAGCATTGTCTCCCTGGGTACCATTATCGTGGTTAACCTGAGGCTATAAATATGACGGTTGATACCATGGGATGCTGCTGCCTAGGGATACTGTGGTCATCTTAGTTTATCCAAATATAGCCTGTGATGTTCCCACACGCCACAATCTACCTCAAGACTGGTTTCTTAGAACAAAGCCTGATGTTCATCTCTGCATAGCTACAACTCTCAGAGGACTATGGGAAACTATGAAACTTCTAGAGACCTTGGTGAGGTATAAATCACAAGGGGGGCCCTCCTGCATCTAGTGGAGGTGAGGTAATTCTTGTTGTTCTAAGTTGTGTGACGTGCTTTGATGTCCTCTTCCAAGCTTAGGACATTGAGCATTTGCCCAGACTGTGGTTTTTCCTGGACTCTGGGATTCAGGACAGAGAAGTACTATACAGATGATGGGAGAGAGGTGGGTCAGGGGTCAGCAGGTGGTGGTAGAGATGAAGACCCATGAGAAGATACGTGCTATTTCCAGGGTCAATAGGACCTCTCAAGTGTTTGACAAGAAGAATGACATGGACAAAGGGTGAAGAGGAACACCTCACTTCAGGATAGGCTGGGGCTGGGTCCCTCACTGAGGCAGGGGCATTGGAGGTGGAGCCCAGTCCTCAGGATCTCTTCTATTATACTAAGAAGTCCTCTGACCCACATCACATTGGCGGGCCCTACATGAGCACACAGGACTGTCCCCCACCTGATTGTTAGGCAAGTGGAAATAATGACTGACACAGGATGTTTTTGACCTTCAGTGAACATTCATTCCAGGTATGCTAAAACACACTGATAGTTAGTATACCAGAATCAATGGCTGCCCTGCAAAGTTGGGAGTAAGTTCCATGGCTCTGATTCAGAAGAAACTGAGCTTAGCGTGCAGTGTGGCTCTGAGTGTGTTGCATTGTTTGCTGCTAGGAGCCCTGGCTTTAGAGGAGTAGACACTAGCTGCTGAGTGTTTTCCCTCCAGTGAGGGCAGCACCTGGAGCTCTCCCTGGACCTGGGTAATATTCTTTAGTTGTTCTTCATTTTTTTGAGTCTAGACTGTTGTTTGAGTCTTTGCTAGTCTCTTCATGCTCACAGAGAACTCTGTAAGCCCCTTTTATGCACTGCACAGCCACTGTGAATAACAAAGGAATTTGAAAGCACAGCCATCAAACCTATCCTTTTGTTTTAGTCTAAAAATTTCGCAGAAACAGACCATGGTGAAAATTTCACCATCTTGGCCACAGTCTCCGAAACCCAACCTGAAATTTTATGCAGTAGCTATGAAATGAAAGCCTCTGGTCTGTCCTAGCAACATGTGGTCACTTGACAGGAGAGCAGTTCTGTCATGAAGGAGGTTCTTTTTCATGCCACTCACTGAACGAGGTTCAAGGGTTTGTTGTCTGCCAGGCCTTTACCATTTCCTTCACTTACATTGGGGGAGGAACTGAGTTCAAGACATAATGGTGTCTTGAGCACTCAGTGGTGACCTGGACACACAGGGAGTAGCTGCAGGCTTGTTCATTGGGGAGCTGCAGAAGCAGTGAGGGGCTGGGGTGGAGCTCCTTGGAGGAGCATGACTGAGCATGCCCAAGGCCCCAGATGCCATCTTTAGCACTGGAGAGAAGAAAAGCAGAGTGGAGAAGGCTCAAGGCTCACAACATTAGAATCAGATGTAAAAGTCACACATTTGATTTTAGATGTGAAATATGTTTTATCTGCATAGTTTAGTAGCATTCCATGAAGTTCTGCTACTCCTTCCCATCTCATCAGCAAAACCATTCTTCTCCATACCCCGGTGCTGTATCTGCTTGAGCGGGTGGACTTGTGCTTCCCTGGCTCCTAAATTATATAGCTGCATATTTAGGTGAGATATATTTTCTGAAAATATAAGTAACTAGAAATTTACCAAATATGTAAATCTGAAGAAAAGTCTAAAATATCATACAATTTCTTCACCTTAGATTGTTCCCGACAACATGGAGGTGCAATAGCGTTCAGTTTTCCCCCTTTAGTGTACACTTAGACAGGCATGGAGGGGAGTGTTAATACAAACACCTCACTTCCATTGAACTTCTATCAAGAAATCCCATGTCATCATTCTTTCGAACAACTTTCTTATGACTGCAGAACACTCCACAGTATGCATGTCTAGCTGCTATGTAGCATTCTGACTTGCCATTTAGATAATTTATGGCTTTTAAATATGAATAGTTATTTATTCATATCTATGTTTCTTATCACATCTTGGCACATATTTCTGTTTGTGGGGTCTCGAAGAAATGATGAGTATTCTCAGACATGATGTTGACTGCTGGTCGAAGAGCGCATGCTTTGGAGTTTGTTCTGATTTGGGGCTTTCCTAATGATACAGCATCTTGATGTCAGATGACTATTTCAACAGAGGAAAGCTTCCTGGGGAGATTTGGATATTTTATGCTATCATAGAAGAGTCACATAGCTCATTTTCCTTTTTAAGATGTCTACATTTGTGATGGAATACAATTTTCTGAGATATATTAACTTAATTAGTGTGCTCTATTAATAAACTGTCCTAACTGTTGAAATAGAGAACTATTATAAATACGGACTGAGAAGATGGCTCAGTTGGTAAAGTACCTACCTCACTAGTTTGAGGGCCTGAATTCGGATGCCCAGCACCCAACATAAAAAGCCAGGTGTAACAGTATATACCTCTAATCCCATTACTGGGGCAAAGGAGACAGGAGGATCCCTGGGACTAGCCAGTCCAGATGAATTGCTAAGGTCTAAGTTCAGTTATTAATCTGACTTGATTAGAATCAAAAGGCATCCAAGTTTAGCCTCTGGCTTCCACTGGTGCATACATGTACATACACATACACATGTGTAGACTACCTATGGGTCACACACACACACATACACCTGCACATATACACATAGAAATGACAAATACACAGTAATGAAATATCACAAGTAATGATTCCTACCTTACATCCACACTGAATCACTTTCTATATGCTCCTGAAAACACATTAGAAACTGTATTTATTTTTCACCTCCTTTTTAAGAAGGGACTTGAAGATAATCCACTGACTGAAGCCATTCTTCCTTTGAAAATGTGCTTCTCCCTCATAAACTTTTAGGGAGAGACTCACTTGGCCAGCAAGAGCGGCTGGGACACAGTCGATCTCTCTCCTTATGGATGCAGGTGGCAAATGTGCTGTTAAGACAGTTGCTAGTGTCTCTTGTGTAGAGCGAACAGTGTATCTAATAAGCATGGTCTGCCATACTGTTAGCTAGCACTTTGCCTGGGGGCTTGTTTCTCACATGAGTTCTAGAACAATTCAGCTAGCCTCATGTCTGTCTTGCTCTGTAGCTAGCGTCCATTACTGAACTATCACGTATGGAACCTGACCTAGATGTGCAGGCATTTTAAGTATCTGGACCATGCCCTTCCTTTAAATGATTGCCATAGCTCATCTGTTTCTAGATCCATGTATATGTTTGGGTGAACTTAAGGTGATAGTCATCTGCCAACCACATTTTACCATTCAGTGGGAGACTGTTGTGTTCTCAGACTTGGATCGTTGCTTATCAACTGTGTCCTGGTTTATACAATAGCTCGAGATGATCTCAGAATTAGTTGGCTATGCCCTAGAACTCCCTCCTTGTTTGTGGTCCTAGGGATAATCCCAGGCCTCTATCACTATCACATGTGCTCTGTTGCCAGGCTACACTCCAAGAGCCAAGGTGTTCCCTCTATATTAGTATAGGATTTCTCATGCTGAATCTTCCTGGTCAGTTTATAAATAATGGAAGAAGTGGAGGGATGAATTGGTGGTTTTCCAGAGGACCAGAGTTCAGGTCCTCTCACCTACATCAGTGGCCCTCAACTTCCTGGAACTCCATAGAACCCAGAACTCTCTTCTGACTGCAGGAGTACCTGCACACATGTGCCTGTATATCCACACAGACTCATGAATAATAAAGCAAATCTTTCTGGTAAATGAAAAGTAGATCCTATCTGTGACAATACCTTGATCTCATCATAATTCAGCTATTAATTTTCCCTGGTTTTGCCTTGCTTCTTTAATCAGAACAAAAAATAAAGATCAAGAACTCTGTCTCAGGCATCTTTTATCGCCTGCAGGCCCATCATAGAACCTAAGAATCAAAGATGTTCACTAGAAATTTATAATTTCCTCATAAAAGATAGAAAAACTATAGATTATTTATGATGAAAGTGTTAGACTGTCTGCTTATTCTGGCATCCATTCAGCGTATGTGTGCATGTGTGTGTGCACATTTATGTGAGCTGGCCTGTGTGCACCGATGTGCATATGCTTATGGAGACTAGAGGTTGATACCTGATGTCCTTCATTTACCCTCCACTTCAACTGTACAGCCTTCTCTCTCTCTGAACCCGGAGCCTGCTGATTGGCTGGAGTGTTGTCAGAAAGAACACCAGCATCCTCCTGCCTTCATCTCTACAGTATATTTTGATTATTGTGTTGACATTTTGGCTAAGAGCTGAGGATCAAATTCAGGTCCTCGGGCTTGCATTGTAACCATTTTATGAACCAAGTCCTCTCCTCAGCCCGGTTCTGGCATTTTTGATAAACAAATAGCAGTTGCTTTTCATTGCTAAAGAAAAATCTGAAAGAAGGTGGGTGTGTGCCTTCCCTGTCGCCACCAAACATGTAGTCAATCTAGTTCCCTCTGCAGCAGAATGCTTTCCCGGAAATGTGGCTGCCTTCTCAATTCTGCCATGTGTCTTCCTGTCGTGTTCCTCTCAGGGACTCCCGAGAGCCTTGCTGAGAAGGAACGGCAGCTCATGGGGATGATCAACCAGCTGACCAGTCTGCGAGAGCAACTCCTGGCTGCCCACGATGAGCAGAAGAAACTGGCTGCCTCGCAGATAGAGAAACAGCGTCAGCAGATGGAGCTGGCCAAGCAGCAGCAGGAGCAGGTGAGAGAGACTGGGGGCAAGGGCTTCCTCAGCCAGCTGCCGCCTGTTCCTGGTAAATACTGTTGTCAGTAGAGGACGATGCATAGCACTCCTCCCCTCCCCAGTCCCTAGAAAGGAATGGAAAGGACAGAAAGCAAACACACCCTCCCACCCTTGCTTAATGGAACTGTGTAACTTCTTTTTTGGAACCACAGAAGTGGGGTGGACTAACCATCCTACCTCTGAAAACCTGAACTGAAATGTATGAAATGCCCCCAATCCCCAAACATACCTTCAGCACCAGCAGGATGCCACGCATAGAAAATCTGACAGCGAGGCTCATAGGCTGAGTCCCGACCAAAGCCTCAGAGCACAAAACATACTGTAGAGAATTATCTTCGTGACATGGGCACAAGATGTTTATGACATGAAAATGAATGTCATTTTAGATTTAGTTCACCTCTCCAACAGAAGTTCAAAAATCCTACAGCAGCAATCTAAACAAAGCTAAATGCAAGGACATCCAGGTGCTTCTAGTCCCTAAACATTTCACTGAAATATTCCTCAGCCTTCAATTACAGTTTTACTGAAGGGGTAAAGGCAATCCCTGGGAAAGAACCGTGTCAAATGTATTCCTCTAC